>NC_090319.1:80399444-82799444 GCF_040869045.1 Eurosta solidaginis
TTTAAGCAAGGTCTCTCTGGGAGAGTACTGGAACTAATACCTAATTAGGTATACAGATCGGTAGATATTGAACTGGGAAATCCAATAGTATGTACAATTTCAAAATGTCCCATTTTAGATTTAAGAGAGTAAACAAGGGAAAACTTTTTAAAATGCCTACTACGTCAGACTGGAAAAAATTCCAGAAATATGTAGCAGGAATACTGGGTCAAACCAAAAAACGCGACCATCGAAGAGGATTTGGTGCAACAACTTCTCATCAAAGGTGCAAACTGATGCATACAACCGAGTTCGTCTTCTAACAAAATTCTAGGAGAAAGCAAAGTTGCCGCGGAGAAGTGAGGACTTGAGTATTTTTCGAGGACAGCTAAAGGACATTTTTAAGCTGTACAAATTTGCGGAAAGCGTGGAGTGCTGTGTAGGAATATAGAGCTCTGTTAGAGTTTTACATACGTGAAATAAGAAATTTCTTTAAGGACATAAAATACTCCAGAGTAACGGCAAGCTTGGGCAAAGTCCTATCTAACAAAGATGTAGTAATGGTCACAAGGTAGTCAAGAGGATACGGAAGAACGTGATACAACCCCTACACTCCAAATATGGAGTAAGCAGTACCATGAATGGTGACAAATATAAAAATTGAATGAACAATAAAAACGGTTGCAAAGTTTAAGTCATCGGGCGCAGATGGGATATTCGCTGCTACGTTGCAGACTGAAGGTGGAACGATTATGGTGTGGCTTATAACAATCTTTGGGATTGCATTAAACTAAAACACGCACCGCAATCTTGGAGAACAGCTCGAGTAGCCAGCACACCGAAAGCGGGAAAAATATTTATCTGCATCCATAAGACTACAGGTCAGGTAATGGAGCGCAACATGTCTACACCAAAGTCAAGTCAGTCAATACTGGATTGCATTGGGTGGACATGAACACAAAGAAAGCAATGGAACACCGGAAATCGGCCGCAAGTGTTTTTCTGTACATTGCTCCTCTCATCAATGTCTCAAAACGAGCAATAATTGACAGTCTCACCTCGACAGTGGAATACCGCACTGTAGCCCATTATCACCAAAGCTGTAAGCGCTGGTCATCTACCAATTGCTAGGTGGTTCGCAAAAAGACCAGGCAAAATCACGGTGTATGCAAATGATATGCCAGTCAATATAAGCGGAAAAACAGTTCTATGATACCTCAGGCGCTTTGGGATACCTGCCAGGGCATATAGAGTCGGGTTAACTGCTAAGGTGGAAAAAACCAATGGTATTGTTATTTACATGGACAAAGCCTAAGATTGTGGAGGTAGCCCTACACTGCATAACACAAAATATCTTGGAATTACATTAGGTAGTAAGTTGTCGTGGAAATTCCATGTGGAAAAGAGAGCGAAGAAATCGCCTGTATGCATGAAAGAGGAAGCTAGGATGCACATGGTGCATATCGCCAAAGCTATTTCGTTTGGTATTTACAGCAATTATCAAGTCCATACTTTACTATGGGTTCCGAGTTTGGTGAACAACCACACAAAAAGTACGTATACCAAAATACTTGAAGAGGTATTCAGAATATCAATTATTAGCATAACGGCAGCCCTGAAAGCTACCCCGACAGCAGCGTTGCATACCATGCAGATCTAATATCCCAAAATATAACGCTGACAACTGCAAATAAATTTAAGGCATAGAAGAGCTTGACTGCAGGCTATATGGCCAGAGTAGTGTGCCGCCATTAAATATAAAGATAACGTATTTCGTGATACCTTGTTCAGCTTTGAAGATCATCTTGGGGTCATAATAAAGCCGGAGAGTGGCGAAAGTATAAGGAAATGGCAGAACATACTATGAACGTATATATCGATAGTTCCAAATTAACGATGGGGGTTGGGTATAAATTTTACTTTGTCGATCCAGAAATAACTGCAGTGTCTTTAAAAGAAAAAATGTATTCGTGAAGAAAGCAGCAACGATTCTGAAGGAAGGATACTTAACCAGCATTCACGTTAACTTATTTATTGCTATTCAGGTAGCTTTCAAGGTAAAAGTCTCATACATTTCCTTGTCTTAAAAGTATGCTGGAATACAAAGATTTTAGAAAAAGAACAAAGAAATTAGAAGAAGATTTTTCTAAGCGGGGTCGCCCCTCGGTAGTGTTTGGCAAGCGCACCGGGTGTATTTCTGCCATGAAATGCTATCAGTCAAAACTCATCTGCCTTGCAGATGCCGTTCGGAGTCGGCTTAAAACATGTAAGTCACGTCCGGCCAATTTGTAGGGAAAATCAAGTTAGACCCATCTAGCGGCAATTAGCGGCAAAACGAGTTGTGCTAATAGTGGAGACACGAACCTCTGTGCTACGGTGCTATCAACAGCAAATATCTGAGTGGATTGTATATATTAAAATAACAAGATATTTGCGTTTTTTTTAGTTTTTTTAAATTACATTTATATTATTCTACATTTGGGAACAATTGATCCCCTTTAGTCCCTTTCGAGTACAGTTGGGGTTAGTCAGTTTGAAATCTATGTAGCCCATTTAAGAAATATTAAAAAGGACTGCAACGAGTGAAATAAAAAGGATTACAGGTGATTGAATTATTAGGAATTAACGACTTCGCCGGAATTAAATAAAAATAAAAAAAAAAAATTAAATGTAAGGCGCGATAACTTCCGAAGAGATCTAAGGCCGAGCTTCTCTTCCAATTTCCGTCGTGCTCCTATTGATTTTATCCGATGTTTTATGCCGACTCCGAACGGCATTTGCAAGGCAGATGAGTTTTCACTGAGAACTTTTCATGGCAAATATACATCCGGAGCGCTTGTCAAACACTGCCGAGGGGCGACCCCGCTTAGAAAAATTTTCTTCTAATTGAAAAACCGTATTTCTCAAATTTTTGATGTTGCTTTGCCCGGTGTTTGAACCCAGGGCATACGGTATGGTAGGCGGAGCACGCTACCATCACACCACGGTGGCCACCAATTAGGGTTAAATTTTTAGAGAACGTTTTTGAAATTCGGGCAAACAACTTACATGATTGATGGCTTGGTAAACCCTTCGTTTGTGTTTCTGCCATGAAAAATGCGACTGCTCCCTATTTGGGCCCTTATTGCACCGAAAAGAGATTAGTCTTCATATGTTCCTATATATGTACAATGGGGATTGTGCCTATCGATCCCTTTTGGGTATAAATGGGTATAATTAGTCTCTTCATAGGACATGCTCAAACAAAAGCGAACAGTTCAACTCATACAGAAGATCAAAACTGGCATTGGTCGCACCTCCTTTGCGACTCATCTGGATTCATCCTAGACCAGTAACATTTTTTGCAGGAATGTGTTTGCATGGCGAATGTTTGATAACAGAATTCACGCATGAGATATTAACTGCTTGAAGTACAAGCTACAACTGATTGACGGTTTGCTAGAGATTCAGTCCCTATCGCTGCGCTCACACGACCGCTCTTGTAGGGGAACGCCAAATAGTTCTCCGCAGCGCTACGAAACACTCGAGTGCACCACTGATGTATGTAGTTGTATTTGCTTTTATACAAACGTTTATACGAAAGAGTGTGGGCGTAATTGAATGTTGATTAGACAACGTAAATTTCTGAAAATACTCAAACTCTCGTTAAGCAATAGCAGTGTCGAATAGAAAAATTCTCGATAATTCGCGGTAATAGTCTATAATGTTATTGAGATAAGTTATCGATTGAGTGAAAAGTGCCATAACAAAAAAATTTAAGTGACAAAAATGTCAAAAAAATATTTTATTGCCAACGTTTTTCTAAATGCTTTTTGTCGTTTTGTTTCTTTGTTAATATGGCAGTAGGCCAAACTTGTAAAACGCCGAGGTGTCTGGTAGCGGAATTTTATTCTGTTATTGTTGGTTAAACTTACGCACATACACACACACATGAATGCGTCAAACATACACACACATGCATATGCATGTACCTTAAAATATTTAAGACTTTTTTCATTCTTCTGTTGTGAAATCGCTTTTGTTGTTATGCCGTATTTCATCTTAATGACATGTCTCTAGATCTGGAGCAATGATATAAAATGTTTGTTGAATATTTAATTTTTCATTTTCATTCAATACAATTAATATGCGTGTAACATATTTAAGTCATGCGCTCTGTGTTTCTCTGTTTCTTTTTATTTTGCGTTTACTCAGAATTTTATTTTAAAACAATTCTTTTTTTTTTTTTTTTTTGAAATTCAACATAACATTGCTCGATTTATGCGACTGACCACTTAGCTGTTTAAATATATTGGTTCAGCTTTTACGCACACTTGTACCAGTTGGCCCTGCTAAATGACTACATATGAATAATATTTGTTGTTTTTGTGCTGCATATTTTTATTTTTTATTTTTTTGTAGTTATGTCAATTTGCGTCCACGTTTTTATGCGTAAGCTTTGCTGCATTTGTTTATGTATGTATTTATAGTGTAGCCCCAGCCTACGACTACTTCGATTGGGTTGAACTGGCCAGTCAATAAAGAACTAAAATAGATTGAATGTGTCCAGTGTTACCAGAATTTGTTTTATGACCAAACCAATTAGCTTCCAGAACTAACGTTGTAAAAAGTGACTTATCTTGTTTGGTTGATTTTCCGACAGGGTGGATAAATGATGTATATTGGGACGATTTTCCATCATCTCTAGTCAAATTTGGTTTTGAGACAAACCGGTTTCGGCTTTGTGCCATCATCAGTGTCGAGAACGAAAATCGACACTGATGATGGCACAACGCCGAAACCGGCTTGTCTCAAAACCAAATTTGAAAAGGGATGACGGAAAATCGTTCCAATATCATCATCATCATCATCCTCCTCAACTCCTATTGGAGCATAGGGCCTCGACCACCGACTTAAATCTTATTCTGTTAGGTGCAGTTCTTGTGATGTCATTCCACGTATATCCTGCGTCTTCGAGTTCTTTATCCACAGTTCTGCGCCAAGTTTTCGCAGGTGCACCAGGTCGTCGGCTTCCTTGTGGATTCCATCGCAATGCTTGTCTGGCTATATTTACTGGAGGTCTTCTGAGAGTGTGACCAATCCACGACCATTTACGCTTGGTTATTTCTGTGGTAGCCTTAGGTCAGTTATAAAAAAGCTTTGTCCACTTAGCAAATACTAGAGGTTTTCTAGGAGCTTGCTTTACTGCTGCCCCGAAATCAAACAACTCTTTCGTTCCTTGTAGCTATAGTCCTGACCTCTTGAGAGGAGGATATGAATCATTATACTAATAACCGTTTTCCACCTGCAGCTCGCACTTTTTGCATCTGCTGTTACTGACGAAACCTAACTTATAAGCATTTGATGCTAGAAAGCAGTGTTCAGTTAGTACGCCCACCATGATCTCTAAGTTTTCTTATTAATAGATAAGACCAACTTTGTGAGTCTAATGTCGCACTATTTGGACGTAAGCTTAGGAACTTTGCAGCGCTATGCTTTTGTCTATACCTTTTCTGCCTGATGGGTCATAGGCAACTTCTGTTTACTTCTAATTTCTCTGAAACAAATTGAGACGTCTATAACTATGAATTAAGCTGAGACTACCAAAACTGCTTTTTTAAATATATGAAAACATTTAGTTGAAGCAATTTCTTAATTTAAACAACACGACATCAGGACGGACAAGGCGACAGCTGTTTCTATTATACCTTGTAAACATTTTGAAAGCCTTTTCTCTCTACCGTCGATTCAGCGAAGGCTAAACCCTTCTTTGTCAACTAATCGGCCTTTTCGAAGGAAGCCTTTCGCCTTGTATGCCGTGCCGAGTACAGATTTATGGTCTGGCATGTGCGAAGTCTCTCCAATGCTTCTTTCCATTCACGAACACTTCTAAATTAAGTATTGTGTGAGTGTATGACTTCTTTTCCTAATTGGCGCTTATCAGTTTGAATAGTTATGGCCGTCAAAGAAGGCGCGACAGTCGCTCCTTTGCGGTGCCGACACCAATAGCCGCCTGACTTTCAATATATATATATATATATATACTGGCATCGACTGCAGCTTAAGCGCGCTTCTTCCAAAATGTCTACTACTTTTACCTGAGCTACAATTTCCACCTGAAATACACTGTAGTGATCTGGCAGCCCGTTGGATCTACTTATTTCTAGATCGACATAGTAAATAGCAAACCTGACCTTCCCCACCTTGTGGCGTTGCTTTGTGTACACATTTTGTGTCCTCGCAAAAGCTTCGTTTCGACGTGATCATTCTGCGGCTTCATACTTGTTAAGTTAGTTTGGGAAATACGATTTTTCTCTCGTTTTCTTCAATGAAATTTTATCCACATATAAATATATGTATGTGTATTCGTATTCATTAACATTTTTGCTTTGATATTATCTTATTCAAAGCATATTCACTTCTATCAACTGCATAGCTCATTTATGATTCTCCTATTCAGCCTCGGCGTGCTAGTGGTGACAGCTGATACGCCTTTTACCAAAAGGTCGACATCTACCATATCTTTTGAGAGCTGCTTAGCTCCAGCTTTGTTAATTAAATTTTATTAAATGTATGACGAGTATAGGGGAAAGTGGGTAAGCTTGGACATAGCACCCAATATCTTAGTAAGACTAATTACAACCAGAGGGCTCAAGTATCTGGAGGTCACCGTGATAAGACACACTAACGTAGTGGCATTCAGCTCATGAGCATGACACAAATAACACTCGGAGTTACGGGTTTTATCTAGTTGTCCTCCCTAGATCCGCCATATTCGATAATTGAAAACTTGGAACACCGAATGCAAGGTGTGACTATTCATCACTTATGTCGGGCTAAATACTAGAATAGCCGTTCATCCGTGAGAAACTTGGCCCTGAAAAAAAGAAGATAGGATATGGGAGCTAGGACAAGAAGAGGAACCAGGCTATAAGGTGGAGGAAAAAGGCGCCGCTCGAATTGGCCGTCGAAGCCTTACCAGGTGTCACCACGAAGAGGCTCCAACCAAACATGATGAGGAGCGTGCAAGCATAAGAATACTAAATAAAGCTAAAATGCAATTTTAATTCTCAATACCTTGATATGAAATCATCTATTTGTTTACAAGCTCTAGCTGTTCTTTGGGATTATTGAATAGCTGCCGTAAATTCTTAACAAAACTTCATACGTTACTTAATTTGTGTTTATTACTATGCATTTTTCAACATCAACATTGATTTGCAAATTGTTTATTATAGTTTGTTTTCAGCATTAAAATGACGAGTTTCAAAAAAAAAAAATGTATAAAATATAAAAAACTTGCACTTTTATGCAAGGCATATCAATATTTAAGTTAAAATTTGTTTACTCAATTTTTGTTTTTCCATTGCCGCCTAACTGTCTCTATGTTTACCAGTATGTCAGTTTTTCATGAATTATGTCTACTGATTATGGCGATTAGGCAAATGGTGTGTGTTGAATGCGTGTTTGATTTAAACAGATTAAGCGTAACTATTCGGCAAATAAACAACAAATCATTGCGTTGTTAGTAAAATGCGACAGCTGCCCAGTTAACTAACAACAAACGAACGGGCTGATCAATATGCATACATAACATATACACATTTTTATTTAAACTATTTTTTTTTTTCTTCTTCTAAAATACTTTTTATTTTATTTTATTTAGAATATTTTTACAAATTTTTTTTTCTATTTGCGCCGCAATTAATTTGTTAGAAATCCATGAACGCATACGAATGAAAGACTTTAGCAACAAACTTTAGTATTCGTTATTGGTTGTATCTAACGCGTTTTGTGTCAGCAGTACTTGACTGAAAATATATTCGATTTATAAATTATGTTGAAATTGATTTAAAATATGAAATCATACAAATATGTGCTGTCAATCTTTGAATGAATAATATGCATACCTATTAACAATATGTACACATATTACTCATAAACAGAGCTGTTGAAAAATTTTTATATGGAAGTGCAAATCACAATACATATACAAAATTATATTTACACTGAAGTGTCCATTGTGGACAGGACCCACTGAAAAACAGGGAATCTCTATAATGACTGTGACTGAGAGGTCTACTTCACGGATGGATTGAAATGCATGCAATAGAAGTCTGCTGTAGAGAATGTCTGCGGAGACGCTCAACATCGAAGAGCATCTACATTATGTCGGACAGCCAGGCGACCCTGCGTGTCTTGCAATCCTACACAGTTACATCTAAGCTAGTGGATGACTGCACTGAAATCGGTATTGACTTGGGAACCAAAAACAAGGTTTTGTTAGGATAGGTTCCCGAACACCAGGGACATGAAGGTAATAAACATGCAGGTTACCTAGCAAAGCAGGGTGCTATAGCAGCATTCTATGGTCCAGAGCCCTTTTGTGGACTTACAAAAATACACACCAGGGAAACTATAAGTAACTGGGAAGCTAGAAAATTCAGACGTCACCGGATTAACTGCCGAGGGCAAAGACAGGCCAAACTGTTTATACCTCCCGCAACATAAGTATCAGCCAAACTCATTAATCTAAGCACGGATAACCTAAGAACTCTCACTTCGTACTATACCGGGCACTGTGGGCTACGAAATCAGCTAAGTAAATTAAATTTATCAGATACACAAATTTGTCGCTTCTGTGAGCTGCATGATGAACCGCCGGTTCACATTATCTGCGCATGCGTCGTTCTGGCTAGGCAGAGACTCTCCCATCTAGGTGATCTGACTCTTAATCCCGATGTAATATGGAGCAAAAAGCTTGAAGAGGTACTCAGATACATCAGAAGCCTCCAGATACAAAATTAGGCTGAAAGGTAATAATAATAATAATAATAATAATAATAATATTAATAATAATAATAATAATAATAATGTACACTGAAGCTTTTTTAATAAAAAAAAAAGTATTTTAAATGATTGAAGGCTCGATTCGAGCTCAAGGCCAGAACAATAATTTTTTTCTAATTATAATTATTGTTTGTATGAGTTAATCGGGGATTGCCCGTATTGCTTTAAATGTATGAAAACATGTATTTCAAGCAATTTTTAATTTTATAATTTACTAGCAGACCCGTCAGACATTGTTGTGCCCTAAACTTGGTCTATCTGCATACATTTTAATAAGCTTTTTACCCTTCATAAATAGGTATGAAAACTACCCTGTACTAAAGCACTCACCAACAGCTTTCATTTGTTATCCATATTCTATAAATACATTCTAGGAATACCCGCATCCACGCTTATATCTCGACACACAGCTTCCATTTGGTACCCATATTATACAGACATATCCCAGGATTACCCAGGTCCACGTTTTGATCTCAAGACCCTAGCCAGAACGGGATAAAAGTTATCCTATGAATGTCTCCTCGTTCTAAGCTACCCCTCCACCAATTTTCAGCAAAATATGTTCAAAGGAATCAAGTATTTTTTTGATGCAGGTCGAAGGTATATGTTTCAAAGTTTTACTGAAAAGTAGAATTTTTTAAATCCATCCATCCGTTTATGAGTTATAGCTGTGTAAACAAAAATTTTATGATTTTTTTACTACATTTTGGCAATTTGCCACGCCCCTATAATATATACCTTCAAATTATATTAACTGTACCATCTCACGTAGCTAAGCTTTCAAATGCAAAAAACCGTTTTAAAATCGGAGCATTCTGTGTGAAGTTATGTGCATACGTGGCATTGAGCGACTTTATTTTATAAGATTTATAGATTTAATATTTTGGGAAAAATTTAAACAACGTGACATCAGGACGGACAAGGCGACAGCTGTTTCGATTATCCTTGTAAATCGCTTCAAAGCCTTTTCTCCTGGGAGTGGGATTTGAACCCGTACTCCTACGATAGTTGAACTTGTTACAAACGCATTCAGCTTCGTCATGCCTTAGTTGTTGTAAATTACATACGAAGTATGTGATGCGTAGATGATTAATATGTGCAAAAAGAAGGCAATTGGGAAAAACTTTAGAGCAACTAAGGCATGACGTAGCTGAATGCGTTTGCAACAAGTTCAACTATCGTAGGAGTGCGGGTTCGAATCCCACTCCCAGGAGAAAAGGCTTTGAAGCGATTTACAAGGTATAATCGAAATAGCTGTCGCCTTGTCCGTCCTGATGTCACGTTCTTTAAATTTTTCCCGAATTATTTAATAAATTATAATTATTGGTATTTTTTAATTTTTCTATAATTGAAAAATTTTATTTTGTTTTTGGAATAGTAAGTAGAAAATGTTTCAGACAACCTGCCATTACTGCGCAGATAGATCTATTTCGAATGGTTCTAAGCCTTCATAATCAGTACGCTTTGGGCACGCTGCGCTACCAATTTAGCTATACAGCGGTGGTTTGTTTGACTGACAAATTGCTACTTCTATTCCTTCTTGCCAACTTTATTTTTTCAGCGTTGCGCCATCTGTTACAAATCACTGATAATTCTGGGTTTGTTTATTGTCAATTACTTTGTTTGACATTCCCAAGTGCTCATGGTTTATTAACAATTGTTCCTGTTTTTGTCGGCCGATTGATTATGCGCAGCTATGGCAGGTTGTCTGAAAAATGTTCTGCTTACTATTCCAAAAACAAAATACAATTTTTCAGTTATAGAAAAATTAAAAAATAATAATAATTATAATTAGAAAAAAATTATTGTTCTGGCCTTGAGTTCGAATCGAGCCTTGAATCATTTATTAATAGGCCGATAAAAACAAAAACAATTGCTTATTTTAAATGTTTAAAGAATTTTGATGGTCCCTTTAATGAATACGTTTTGAATTAAAATTTTTCTCATTGCTACATAATCTTTGAAAATATTTTTGGTGTCAATTTGAATATCATACGGAAGTACATTGGCTTCATATGGAAGTGCTTTTTCTTTGCACTGTCATATGAAATTCAGGCACTTTCATACGAATCGAATTTATGGCATATGGTAGTGTTAGGAATTTTGTTTTTTTATATTAAAAGTGTGAATTTGTATATGTGCCTGCTCTTCAGTGCAAAACAAAAACAAAAGTGCTATAAGTGTATAGGAGTTGATCAGCGCATAAAGGTATGAGCGATTCGATATGAACGTGAAGTTAGCCAAGTACTGAAGGTGGATTAAAAAAATGTATAGGTCCGCATTTTGTCGTAAATTATGCGCTAATTAGGTGCGTAAAGAAGAAATTTGTCACACTTTTCTAAGCACGTGAAGTAAGCGGAGCACCTCCGCAAAAACTAATTTACATTTCCCTAATCAAAATGCGACTTTGCTGGTGTTTTGTAGCATATTTTGTGCTATTTAAATGCGAACAAAAAAAAATTATGCACTCTTTAAGAGCTCTTTGTTTTAATTGCTTTTCTGTAAATCCAGTTTATTTTTTTCCTTGGCTAAATGATTAATTTTCTGAACAATGAAAGAAAATTCTTTAAAAAAATTAAAAATTTAGATTCTGCAACCGCCAAAGCCGTTGATTTTTAGTGAAAGTCATAGTGCAATCAAACCAGACAGGTGAAACCGTACTACGACAACAAAATTTTTACGGCCCTCAGAGTCCGGTCATGAAGATAGAAAATTTTTGTTACCACTTTGCTCCTCTCCACTACTTTTTTACTTTATTAAGCAGTGTGCAAAAAACAGCCAATATATAGCCACATTGGAAAAGGTAAATCGAATGCAAATTGGAAATGAAAAACGAAAAATTGTTAACGGAAAATAAAGGAAAATGAAGGGTTGTCGAAAAGTAAAAAGACCAAGAGGAAGAGGAGAGTGAGAACAAAAATAAGGGTAATTGTTTGATAAAAAGTAGAAATAAGTCAACGAGAAGCGTAAGAATATCATAAGGATATAGATAAAAGTAGATACAATAGTCAAAGTTGGAATGCAGACCCCCGAATTAGATACACTCACAATGGGCAAAAATGTCTGCGGTTTTAAATGTGGGAAGTTCCCACACACGTTCTCTTATAACCTAGACTTAGATAAGAGCAAGAGCAGGAACAGTAAGATAAAAAGGAGAAAAATTTACATAAAAATGAAATAAATAGGGAAATTTAATAAGACGATTAAGGAATAACGCAGTGGGGTTTAACTGTACGGTCAATAAAGACCTCACATAAACGGAATCTGTTCATAGTGTGAGCGCATAGGGTAGAGGATATGGCTCTTAAATATATTCGAATAATTATATTAATCGTGTATTTGATTATTCGACTTTAGATTTTTGTAAGTTGATTAATCGAATTTCGCTATTGGAGTAGTTGTTTTTTTAGATTATTCGAAAATTCGCAACTCAAGGTTTATTTGAATTTCAAAAAAAAAATTCTATTTTATATGAAATTTTTATATTACTAAAAAGTTGCTTATATGCCACATATGTACCAAATATCTCTTCTTTGTTGAATCTTTGTTATTTTTGATCGATTAGTAGATATTGAAATCTTGAAATAGTATGTCTCGAAAGTGATGTCACGAAGAAACATTTTTCGAGCTCTCCTATTCTGGTAAGAAAAACATAAGTAAGCATACAAATCAACATTTTACAATTTTTCTAAACCTATTTGTGGTCATCGAAAATATACTCAGCTTTATAAATATTCAAAAATTAAGGAGACGTCCCTACTTTTCCAACGAGTCATACCTGGTTTTCCTACGATGTAAGGTACGATCGAGAGTGTGATGAGTGACCTTCGGCTGACATAAGATCTATGAGCATCGACTTTTCGCAATACCTATGAAATTGGTGAGGGAAATATGGGAAACAGTGGTTACCAGTACTCGTTGAATCCATAAATTATTATAATTTTTACAAATCTTTTGACAGTTTCATATTTATCATTTGAGTGAAATTTCTTTTCGATTCGTGATCGTATAACACGATACGGGCCCAGTGCTGTGAAAAAAATAATCCTGTAATAGTTCAAAAGGTCATCAGGAAATGGCCACAAGAGGCCTCGGAGTGACCCCGGAATAACGCTGAAATAGTTCAAAAATTATACCGAAATAGCCCAAGAATGATCTCGAAATGACCTCGCAATATTTTTCAAAATAAACAAACTACCCCAAAGTGATACCTAAATAACATAGGGAGAACCCTGATATAGCCCCTAAGATCATTGGAAAACGGTTGCAAATTGACTTCGAAATATCACCGCAATAACCAAACTATCCCGAAATTACAAAGAAATTACAACGAAATAGAGCACTACTTTCACTTTTTATCATCTCGTGGCAAATATTCGCATCACATCTGGTGTTAGAAAATAATCACAACAACAAATACAGTAAGCACGCCACACTTGTGTAAATGAACACATCAATCATCATTTACACACATATGTACAAGACAACGTAGAAAATTTCAAACACATAACCGGTAGCTCGAAGTGATGAAATATCTCACATACACATATGTAGCCATCAGCAAAGAGAATAAGTAGTTACTCACACATGCACACGCATATGGCTAGAAGAAAAGCATAAACTACAAATATACATGTATATAGCTGGGTAACCAAGCATGAGTTACAACAGTTTTTCGCGAAATACTAGACTTTAGGAGAAATGAGCTAACGAGAAAACCTAGAGTATAAAAGCAGCGGAAGCTGGGGAGTGACTAATAATTTTGATTTTAACACGCTATTAGTTGTGAAGTGAATTATAATTGTGAAGTACTTCCAAAGTAATTTAAATAAAAACCAGAATGCAATACTGAATATTGGAGTTATTTATTCGAAAGTTCAGCGATACGAACGTTAGCGTAAGGTGCAAAATAACTTGGATATCCCTAAATTCGTTACAATATATTCATATTTACAGCCAAACCAGTAAGAGAGTATATTTTTTATTGCTACTGCTACTCTGGCGTAGTAAATACAAACATTGTTTTAAAATGAAATAGATTGAATTTGTATGCTAAAATTTACCTATGAGTATATGTCAGCATTTGAAGAATGGTTCCGCAGCCATTTTTCGAATAATCGAAATAAGAGGGTAAGAATAGAAAGAAGAGAGTAAGAGAGAAGTGAGAATCACCATTCCATTAAACAAAGAAAGTCAAAAAAACCGAGTTTTGCTATTACGAACCTTGCTGTTTTTTATTCTCAACTTTATGATTTTGTTCTAGCTCTTCAATTTCAGTAGGCACGGCAGTCAATTCCATTTAACTCAGATACTTATAAGTGCATTCATATTGTAACGAATTTAGAGAAATCCTGGTTATTTTGCACCTTACGCTAACGTTCGTATCGCTGAATTGTCGAATAAATTACTCCAATATTCAGTATTGCAAATTGGTCTTTATTAGTTTATTAAATTGTGTGTGCATGAACATAAGTTTGGCTGTTTACTTTATTTGTTGTTGTGATTATCTACTAACAGCATATCGATGCTAATATTCGTCATAATATCACATGAAAGAAAGCACTTTATGTAAAAATCTGGTATGAAGATGGGCGGACACCAAATGAGCAATATAAAAAATTATGATCAGCTACGAAGCAGTTACGATCACATTCTTAAGCGCATGATTCGGTAGATACTATACATGTTATCAAGAAGACTAGGGCACAATAGAAAGACCGCAAGTCGCAACCTTATCTAACAGTGCACAATAGTGAGAGTCACAACTTAAAATATTTACATTCAAATCGCAACTTAAATAATGTGTACGTAATCGGCTAGGAGATGGGGGTAGGGATATAAAAATCCAATCCAATAACAAAACACCTAAAAGACTTGTACCTGAAACTATTCGAAAAGTATTGATTTTACTTGGATATTCGGGCGGTTAAATTATTTTCCAATTAGCTTACCATTTTCTTACTCGTAGATTTCCGCTATTCTATTTAATAAAACAATTAAATTAGTTTTATGCTAACACGCTTTAACACAAATATGTATTTATGAAGCAAACTAACAGAAATCATTGAATAATTTTCCACCTAATTTGGCTAATTTTTGTATAATTTTTAATTACTTAAACGTAAATGTACATATGTATATGTATATATTTCTATGCCAGTTGTGCACTCGAGCGCTTCTTAGAGCTACGCAAAACTAATCGGCGTACACCTACATGTCATGTGAGCACAGCGACAAAGATTCAGTAAAAGCAGTTACTAATCAGTTAAAGCTTGTACTTCAAGCCGTAAACATCACATGAGTGAATTTTATGCTAAAAAATCTTCGTTTAAACGCAGGTGAGGTTAAGTTGATGTGGCTGTCCGAGGGCACACTAAGGCCAGTAATATTAGGCTCGTTATGATACCTCGAAAATACAGCATTACCCGATAGAGACTATCAAGCGTTTGGAGTGGCCCACGTCTTGCACAGATTATCTAGAAATGGAGCTACCAGAAAGAGTTGCCTTGCCACACTAGGCGCCGGACAGTTGCATCAGCGGACAGGGAAACCACCTTTTCCTCCTTCATTATATTTACAATTCCTGCAGCAATGACAATAAAGACGCTTATGGCCTTTCTGCATTCCTACCTTTAAAGTAGTGCTCAACCAGTACTACTACAAATATGGAAATTGCATCCCTACTTAGCTTGCAAACGTGACGGGATATTTTAAGATACCGTTTTGGTCAAGTTTTTCTTCGTTTTCCGGCACCCCTAGTTTGTAGCCATCTTTCGTATCGATGATGGTTGATGGCTTCTTTTAGCATTAGTTCATCTGCAATGAAGTTTTCCGCAATGTTCCTGTGTCCCGGGTCCCGTTTAAGGTGTACAAGATTTGGTTGGACTAGTCCTAGTTCAGTTTTGAATGGATAATTGGAATGGATTTGAAAGCACTGTTTTACGGGCATGATAGCCTACTTACTCAGGGCAAGTAGGACGTGCCTCCTAAGTCCTATGACCAGCATAACTCACAACCATGAGCTATCGTATCCTGAGTATTAACCCTTAACTGAGCCCAAATGACTTTCAGTCGACAACTAATTTTTAGCGCCGGAATAGGCCTGACCTAGCTTTGTAGCTGCTAACTCATACAGCGCAAGAGACCTTGCGCAAGCGAGGATTTTGAGCTTTCCCTGCTCCGATACCGCGCCAGAATCCTTCGGCGGACTATCCGAAGTCTCGTTCCATCAGTATGTCGTGAACGCCGACAACGAATTCATTTCGGATGTACTTCCACAAGTTCTTAGGGTTGGCACCAGGGTCATCTCCACAGTTAAGCATTTTTATGAGAATCTGGTATTTGGCTACCTTGGCAAAGCTGGGTTTGATAATCCCGGGGTATTTTTTATGTCTATTCGGTGGAGGTTTAATGTCATCGTCCGAACTTTGGCGTTTGTAAGGAGTTGCATTATCCATATTTGCTGCCAAATTGGTTTGTAAATTCGGCTGCCTAGCTTGCGCCCTCCCCACCGAATTTCAAGAGCTTCCTGACAACGTGTCAAGCGGAACGGCTTCATATTTCTGCAGGATTTTTACCGCCTTTGCTGTGGTGGTAGCGAGCTCCGCCTACCACACCGAGCATCCTGGGCTCACGCCCCATGCAAAGCAACAGAAATTTTATAAACAAGTTTATTCAAATAAAAAAAAAAAAAATAGTTTAACGAGGTCGCCCCTCTGCATAGATTAGCAAGCACTCACAGTGTATTTCTGCCATATAAACCTTCTCAGTGACTACTCATCCTTGCAGATTCCGTTCGGAGTTGGTATAAAATATGTAGGTCCCATCCCGCCAATTTGTAGGAAAAGTTGAAAAGGATCACAACACAAATTGGAAGAGAAATTCGGCCTTGAATCTATTTGGAGGCTATCGTGACTTACATTATTTTTTTCTATCACAGCCCTTCTTTTTTCCTGCTATATGCAGCCAATGTGGGAATCCCCTGGAGAAGGTATACGATCCGTAGTTGCCCCCGTGTCGTACCCCCAGTTTGATAGCTTAACTCTGGCTCCTTTCTACTTTGGCTCAGTGTGACCCGATCGTAAGACGCCTGTCACCGTCGCGGGAAGACTAGTTACCGTACCGGCGTCTAATGGTCTCCCAGCATCTGCAGCCGCGTTAGTGTTCGCCGTTGCCAACGCAATCACCTACGCCGCCCTACGGCTGCTTGTCCCTGTCAGATCACCAAAAGCCGATAAGTTATAAAAGGTTGCCCCGCTGCAGTTCACGGAGAAACATTCCGTAGCTGCCCTCGAGGTCATTTCCCCGTTAGGAATATTAATTTGCAGCCACCTTTTCCGTTGGCGCGGAGTGGCCAGGTAGCGCGATCCCTGCCACTGCCATGGGAAGAACGATTGCCGTTCTGTTAACACGCACTGCTATAAAACAACTTGCGTTTGTGTTTGTAGCTCTGTCGCCGTTGTGCACCGCTGTTCAACGCATGTGTGCAAATTAAAATACTTCACAACTTGCGAAATTCTAACGATAAGCGTTGCCACATGGCAGTTTTATTTATTACGCACACAAATAAAGCAGAGACAAAACTTAAACAAAAAGTATGAGGCATTTATTGACAGGTACGTTTTAAATTTTTATAGATTTTATGCTTTTTGTTTTTTTACGCTCATTAAACTAGTATAACAGTTTAGTAAATAAAATTTTAAAATAGCGTTTAAGGCAGTCTCTAATACATAGAATGGCTGTTATTATAGAGCGATATATTCTACTTCAAGGCAGGTGATGTAATTTTGTGTTTATACGTTACTTGGGACAAACAAAATTGCAAATAAATAAACAAAATTTGTAAACTAAATAGAATTAAAAATTTTACACAAATTTAATACAAACAAAGCAGTAAACTGAAAATGCATAATTAGAACAAGCTAATGTAGCGGATGCTGTAGCTAAATATGGTTGCGCGCATGCGGTGTCACTCAGTGTGTGTGTGTGTGCGTGTGTACGTCGTGCTATTCAAAAATCCGCCTCGCCATAGACTATACATACGCAATTTTGTACGCAATTGTTTTTATTTTTTTAAATATTCTAGTTATAATTATTGTTTTTCTAGTTAAAAAATTTTTATGCGTGATTTTTTTCACCTTGATCTAGAATTTTTTTTTTTTATATACCTAATAATTGATCTTTTAATGACAACCAATAGCCAATACGAAACGCTTTAAGTGGGCGATGTTGAATGTAACCATGCAGAGTGTTAGAGGGAGGTGAGTCAAGGTACTTTTTATGAGGGGCGCTGGTATGACGATAAGCAACATCACGACATTTTCATATCATTTAAGTTATTTAATGCGTAAGTTTTTTTTTTTTTTCATTTTTCGTTAAATTCAACATTGGGCTCTTAATTAGCATACTAAATTATTATTTTATTGTTATTAAGCTGACAATTTGCTTAGCTCAAGCGTGTCATTATTGTTATAGTTACAAGTGTAATGAGTACATGTGGCGTGGAATGTGTTGAGTTGACAATGAAGATTCGAGTTTTTATGTGTGGAAAAAAATGAATAGCTGCACAAAAAAAAAAAAAAAAATGAGCGCTAAAGAGCCATGAAGTTCGCTAGATAGACATTCGGGTATTATCACCATCAGGATTCGTCCCTTAATCACCTATGCAATTTTGACGATTTCTTAACAAATTACACCATCTGTCCCTATTTCGCGGTAATTGATGCCAATTGAGAGCACAAAGTTTTCCATCGTATGCCTTTCGCAACTCATTCGTGGTATTTCTCTTGCTCTCCATTCAAACTGCATTGTCGACTAAAATAAATACTATCATGGCCGGAGCGTTTCAATCCATTTGCATTTTTATCCCTTCAGTTCTGTACTTTCTCTCCTCTCACCATGATTGAACATCAATATTTAAACTCCAGGGATGCCGATTATAACTTTTAAATGCTACTTTTCTTGATGGTTATTGGAACTCTATTTTTATACTCAGGTGAGTAGAGCTCACATAGTATATTAACTTTGATTGGATAACGGTTGGTTGTACAGGTATAAAGAAATCGAGATAGATATATACTTCCTTATATCAAAATCATCAGAATCGAAAAAAATTTGATTGAGCCATGTCCGTCCGTCCGCCCGTTAACACGATAACTTGAGTAAATTTTGAGGTATCGTGTTAAAATTTTGTACGTAGGTTCCTGAGCACTCATCTCAGATCGCTATTTAAAATGAACGATATCGTACTATAACCACGCCCACTTTTTTGATATTGAAAATTTCGAAAAACCGAAAAAGCGCGATAATTCATTACCAAAGACGAATAAAGCGACAAAGCTTGGTAGGCGAGTTAAGCTTTTGACGTAGAAAAGAAAATTAGTAAAACCTTAGACAATGGGCGTGGCACCGCCCCCTTTTAAAAGATGGTATTTTAAAACTTTGCAAGCTGTAATTTGGCAGTTGTTTGAAGATATCATGCTGAAATTTGGCAGAAACGTTTCTCTTATTACTATATGTATGCTTAATAAAAATTAGCAAAATCGGAGAACGACCACGCCCACTTTAAAAAAAAATTTTTTTAAGTCAAATTTTAACAAAAAACTTAATATCTTTACAGTATATAAGTAAATTATGTCAACATTCAACTCCAGTAATGATATGGTGCAACAAAATACAAAAATAAAAGAAAATTTCAAAATGGGCGTGGCTCCGCCCTTTTTCATTTAATTTGTCTAGGATACTTTTAATGCCATAAGTCGAACAAAAATTTGCCTATCCTTGTGAAATTTGGTAGTGGCTTAGATTCTAGGACTATAACTTATTTCTGTGAAAAACGGCGAACTTGGTAGAAGCCACGCCCAGTTTTTATACACAGTCGTCCGTCTGTCTTTCCGCTCGGCCGATAACACGATAACTTGAGTAAAAATCGATATATCTTTATTAAACTTAGTTCACGTACTTATCTGAACTCAGTTTGTATTGGCATAAAAAATGGCCGAAATCCGACTATGACCACGCCCACTTTTGTGATATCAAAAATTACAAAAAATTAAAAAAATTAAATAATTCTATACCAAATACGAAAAAAGGGATTAAACATGTTTATTGGATTGGTTTATTGACGCAAAATATAACTTTAGAAAAAAACTTTGTAAAATGGGTGTGGCACCTAACATATTAAGTAGAAGAAAATGAAAAAGTTCTGCAGGGCGAACTAAAAAACCCTTGAAATCTTCGCAGGAATACTGTTTGTGGTATTACATATATAAATAAATTAGCGGTATCCAACAGACGATGTTCTGGGTCACCCTGGTCCACATTTTGGTCGATATCTGGAAAACGCCTTCACATATACCTTTCATTTGATACCCATATTGAACAAACAAATTCTAGGGTCACCTCTGGTCCACCTTTATGGCTATATCTTGAAACGGCGTCCACCTATGGAACTAAGGATCACTCCCTTTTAAAATACTGCTTAATACCTTTAATTTGATACCCATATCGTACAAATAAATTCTAGAGTCAACCCTGATCCACCATTATGGCGAAATCACGCCTTTTAAAATTTTCATTAAAATCTTTCATTTGATACCCATATCGTACAAAAAAATTTTAGAGTCACCCCTGGTCCACCTTTATGGCGATATCTCGAAAAGGCGTCCACCCATAGAACTTGGCCCACTCCCTCTTTAATACATTTGGTTGATACAAATGGTATAAAAACACATTCAAGGGTTACCCTCGGTTCATTTTCCTACATTGTTATTTTCCCTTATGTTGTCACCATAGCTCTCAACTGAGTATGTAATATTCGGTTACACTCGAACTTAAACTTCCTTACTTGTTATTTCTAGTAATGTCCTCGAGTGGTATGAATTGTCTCTTGAACAAATTCTCAAAGTCTTAATCTGTAATTTTTTTCAACTCCTGCCCGAAGGCATAAGTTACCTTGTTATACAAAAAGGCTTAAATGACTTAAGAATAAAATAAATAAATATTTTAAACTCTTCAAGGCCACTAATAATCTAATATTCAGGGAAAAGTACATCAGCTTCATGAACGAATTTAACTATATTTGGCGTTACGAAGATGAGCTGAAGTCAAACCCCAAAGCATTTTGGGGTTATATTCTGTCCAGGAAGGGCTGTTCGAATACCTCTAACTGTGTGACACTTGATGATGTCCGTTCTTTTGGTTTGTTGGACACTGTAAATCTTTTTGCGGATTTTTTCAAATCCAACTTTGTGGGCGATTCGGTTAATACACATAATTCATATTGCGATGATATTAACTCGACATCTAGCAATTTTGCAGAATTTTCTGTTACAGATACAGATATCTCTATTGATATTTGTGCCTTAAAAGTGTCACACAAAACTGACCTTGATGGTCTGTTTTCTTTCTTTCTTAAGAAGTGTAGTTTCATCTCTTTCCAAACCTTTATCCCGCATAATTAACCTGTCTCTCTCCTCTGTTGTTTTCATTGATAAGTGGAAGGTGGTCTCAATTTCGCCTGTTCATTAATATGGTAATAACAATTAAGGAAGTCTAAGTTCGGGTGAAGCCGAACATTAAATACCCAGCTGTACACTTGAAATGCAGTTGCTGTTTGTTTTGTGTGCTTAATAATTATAAAAGGCTGCGCAATAATACGTATACATATTACAACCATCCACCAATCTGAACTAATTTTTCTTGGAGTTATGGCTCCCGAAACTTAGAATATTGATTAGTCATAAAAGGGGCGGTGCTACGCCGTTTTTCCTATTGGCAAATGAAATACCATTAATATAAAGCTCTTTTTTGCAAAGATATAGCTTATTTTATTCGTCCACAACCCTTTAAGAATCTTTTATATAAAAGTGAGCGTGGTCCTTAACCGTTAGTTTTCCTTCAAAGCATTCTTTATAGTAAAGGCAACCTCTCCCCTGAATTTTGTTACGATAGGTTTAACGATTTTTGACTTATGATTAATAATATTTGTAAAATTTATTTTATCACAAGTGGGCGGTGCCACGCCTATTTAAAATTTTTTTTTTATTTTTATCAAGAGTCTCAATATCAGTCCACACGTCAAATTTCAACATTCTAGGTGTATTATTTACTAAATAATCAGGTTTTTTGTGTTTTCCAAAATGTTATGTATATAAAAAGTGGGCGTGGTTATCATACGATTTCGCTCATTTTCAATACCAATTTATTTTGGGTCCAGATAAGATCGTGTACCAAATTTGGTGAAGATATCTCAATATATTTTTTTTTTAACGGACGTTGTGGCAGCGCGCTGCCCTCAAGTGGCCCAATGAAACAGGCTAATCTTGTTCACGCGGTCTATTTATATAAATATATATAATAACTTTTTTTTTCTTTTTCCGAGTCTTTGATGGGCAGCGGTTTGTCAAGCGTCGCGATATAAGACTGCTCATCTACAGAAGAGATTTCATCAGCCAAGCGTAATACTTAAAGAGAACAGAAGCAAACGTATTATACATTAATTATTAAGAGAGGTGAGAACAATCTTTTTATAGAAAAAAGGGAGTCCGAGTATCAAATGTTTTTGAGTGAGACTTATAATCATGGCGTAAACGCCGAGAAAGTTCGTTTTGTTCGAAATTCGTTCTACATTGTTTCAGCAGAAGAAGTTTGAAATGTGTCGATGTCCGAGCGGGAATGCAAAAGTTCACTTCGTTCAGATGGAATGGGCTCGAAGCTGATCCATTTGAAAGTTTTACCATAAATATTACACCAAGCATTTATCTTCGACTAGCAAGAGTTGGAAGATTGATAAGCTTTAATCGATTAGTATAAGGTGGAAGATTAGTTAAAGAGTCCCATTTACTCAAGTTATCGCATTAACGGACAGACGAACGGACGGACATTGCTCAATCAAATTTTTTTCGATACTGATGATTTTGATATATGGAAGTCTACATCTATCTCCATTCCTTTATACCTGTACAAACAACCGTTATCCAATCAAAGTTATAATACCCTGTGTACAAGTACTTACTTACTTACTTAATTGGCGCTTAACCGTCTGAACGGTTATGGCGGTCCAACAAGGCGCGCCAGTCGCTCCTTCGCTCCGCCAACCGGCGCCAATTGGTCACACCAAGGGAGTTGCCGAGGCTTGTTGTTATATTTCATTGGAGTACGGTTTTACGTGGCAGGTCCCAAGCCCAGCGCACAACCCGCTCAGCGGGGGGTGAAAATATAACTTGCCACGTTTATATAGCGAGCCGCTTTCTCCAAGACAGACGCCTGCTTGCAGCCGCACCTAGAGGTGTACAGACGCTGCCTAGTCAGAGTCAGGTTGTCGCCTTCTCACATTAGCTCACCGCTAAACGGATGTTTAGCGGCTATCCAGAAGATACTTGGCCGCAAGCGACCGGCAGTAGTGAGCTGCTTGAGCCGCATGCAAAAGAATCGCTCTGGCCATTCCCAGGTGAATGGCGGTCAGAAGCTTTCCCCACTTTCGTGGACTTCTACACACGGCCCCAACCTCCATCAACGTACAGCTGGTATAAAAATGATGTCAGAAATTACGGAGCAATATCTAAACTTAACTACTTTTACAAAACTTTTCGGGAAAATTGTGAAAAATCTTCGCTGTTAAAGAAATAATTGATCCAAATCAACGTGGTTTCTTCGGTGGTCGCTCCACAGTTACCAACCTTACTGTGTTCTCTGAGTACTGTATATGAACCTTTAAGAGTGGACTTTAGGTGGAGACTATAGATTTCTCGAAAGCCTTTGATACAGTCTCATACTACTTACTATTATATAAGCTTGGTCATTTAGGATTCCATTCAGCTTTCCTTACGAGTTTGAACTCATACTTCACCAAAATATTATCGTTTGTAGAAATCGGTACTACGAAATTCTACTCTTTTGTGGCCACCTCCGGAGGCCTTCAAGGCAGTATTTTTGGCTCGCTCTTATTTGTTCTGTTTATAAACGTTATTAAGTTATGGTTCAATCATGCACAATTTTTACTCTATGCTGATGACTTGAAGCTCCTTAGCAGAGTTACTTGCTTGTCCGATGTTTGTTGGCTACAAATTGACCTCAACAATTTTACTGAGGGGAGTGTTAGAAATAAACTGGCTCTCAATATCAATAATTTTCTCCATATGGCCCTGTCGAAAATTCAAAATAGAATAGATTGAAGTTAGAATACGCCTTCTCATTCCGATAGGATTGAGCGTGTGCGGAGTTTCGCTCTTTTCCATTTAATAATGCCCGATGTTTGCTTATAAACTTGAAATCTCTTGCTAGTAGGCGAACTATATAGTCCTTAATGTTTATCTAAGATGTTATGAATGGACTCATTGACTGTACAGTTTTGCTTGAGCAAATACGTTCCAGCGTCGCTAATAGAATACTTCCTTTTTATTACCCATTTCGCACTATGCCAGTTAGGTCTAATTACCATGATTTTGCCCCCATCACCAGAGCTGTTAATGAGCTTAATAATATCTACACGAAGCTAGATCTTGACTTTGCAATGCCAAGAACTTTGTTCGCCTCTGGGATTACTTCCTTTTATTTATAGCAAATCGCGTACATTTAATCACTAATTAATTTCTTTATTAACATACTTCATACTTAGTTTCTAAGATTTAAATTATTTACCTATATACCTTTATATTTCTAGTTTGTAAGATTTTGTTATCATAGACTGAGTTAAGAATTATAATCATAATAATAATAATAATAATAATAATAATAATAAACAAGTGCACTGGTGGAGTAGCGAAATCACCAAAATAAGCAGGGTATGCCACAGAATGCGAAGGCTCGCAACCCACGAACGCAGTAGGCCTGACGCGCTAGAGTATGCGGAGGCACACAGAAGAGCAAAAAAGGTTCTCTGTGCCGCCATAAAGCAAAGCACACGTAATAGCTGGAAAAAGCTTTGCAAAGAAGTTGTTCGTGATCCTAGGGGACAAAAGTATAAAATATTAATGGGGAAACTCCGCCCACCGAACCAAACGATGGATGAGTGAAAGATACGAAGTATAGTAGATGCTCTGTTCCTCACTCGCACAAGCAGAGAGGGTGACCATGTCACCCACGAAGACCACGACGTGCAGCCGTTCAGTGAAGGTGAGCTAAAAGCGGCCCTACACAGAATGAAGCCCGGTAAAGCGCCAGGAGCGGATGGGATACCAGCTGAAGCAATAAGACTTGCTGCTAAGAGCAGTCCTGAGTTGCTGCTTCATATGTAAAACAAATGCCTGGAAGCCAGGATCTTTCCAACAAGGTGGAAGACAGCGCACCTCGTGCGAATCCCGAAAGGCAAGGAAGACCCGAACCCCCGTCGCCTTTTCGACCATTATGCATGCTCGACACGGCCCGGAAAACGATGGAAAGCCTCCATAAACAACGGCTGATAGCAGCCATTGAAGATGGAGGTGGTCTGTCCCATCGGCAGCGTGGGTTCCGGAAAGTTCACTCCACAATAGATGTCATAGCCGAGGTTATAAATGCGGTAAGGAAAGCCGAAACCGCGTGCCACCAGGCTAGGCGGGTTGTCTTACTGGTCACGCTGGACGTGAAAAATGCCTTCAATTCCGTCAGATTGGACGACATGCTCGATGCGCTGAAACACTATTTCAAGGTACTTCGTTATTTACTAGCCATATTAAGGGACTACCTAAAAGATCGCTGGCTCACGTACGAAACAAATCAAGGTCAGAGAAATGTGAGGATAACAGGCGGAGCAGCCCTGGGATCGGTGTTTGGTCGCGACTTCTGGAATGCTTCGTATGACAGCCTCCTTTGTTTACACATGCCAGAAAGTGCTTTTCTTGTCGCTTTCGCAGACGACGTGGCTGCCGTAATTACAGCACGGAACTGCGAGCTGGCGCAGCTTAAATTAAACCAAGTATTGCACAGTGTAAATAGATGGATGAGTGACCATGGACTTCAGCTCGCGACAGCGAAAACTGAGATCGTAATCCTCACGAAGAGACGAATTCCCACCACTATGAATATGATGGTTGGAGAACAACAAGTACAAACACGCAGCTCCACGAAATACCTTGGGGTGAGGCTAGAGAGCAAACCAACCTTCTCGGAACACTTTCAAGGAGCCTGTGAGAAAACTGCACAGACCATAGGATACTTAAGTCGATTAATGGCAAACACAGGTGGGCCAAGGCCACGTATAAGAAAGCTGTTTGCTTCCGCTTCGGATTCTATACTCTTGTACGGTGCAGAAATTTGGGCGGATGCAATGAAGTTCCGAAAGTATCGAGCAGCTATTACTTCTGTCCAACGCAAAGGGGCGCTACGAATTGCCTCAGCTTACCGCACGGTATCCACAGAGGTAGCTCTTGTTATTGCGGGAACCATACCGATACATATTCTCGCTGAGGAGAGGAAATAAATTTACCACCTACAAGGAGAAGTACGTAGAGATGTTGCTGCCGCGCAGGCGCGAAAAGATTCTATCCGACGCTGGCAATAGCAGTGGAGCTGCAGTACTGCAGGCAAGTGGACCAGGGAACTGATTCCCGAGCTGGAGCCATGGTTAGAACGGTCACATGGAGAGGTCGACTTCTACCTGACACAGTTTTTAAGTGGCCACGGCTACCTCCGGGAATACCTCCACAGGATGGGCAAGGTTGAAAATCCAAATTGCTTATACTGTGGGCTCATAGACGACGTACGCTACACCTTTTTCGAATGCGATCACTTCGCGCAGCAACGAAGAAGATTGGAAGTAACACTAGGCGAACCATCCACAGGCGGAAATGACAGATGGGACATGGTCAGCAGGTATGCAAGATGGTTGCTTAACCCAATAACGTGAGAGTAGCCAAATAGCTCACGAAAAAAAAAAAAAATAATAATAATAATAGTAAAAATATGTCCTTCCTTCGAGGTCTAAATTGACATCAGTTATCGCGAAATAGGGATAGCTGGCGTTGCTTGTTACGAACGGCTAAAATCGGCTAGGTGGCTAATCGCCAACTAATTAATGAATAAATAATGGCTCATCAAATGCTAGCTGCTTTATTTTGGAAAGACTGCGAATTCTGACTACTTGGTCGTCGTTACTCTGACTTGTTTTTTTTTTTTTGTGAATGCGGAATTGGAAAATTTATGTTGCACGATTTTTCTATTATGTTTTTTTCAAAGCAGACATCCCGTATTTTTTGCTTACTTAAAATCAGCTGCTTTTGGCAAATGGAAAAAATGTAATTACTTATATGTATGTACGTAGAAAACGATTATTTCTTAGTTACGCATCGCAATTAAATGTGCGTAAAATTTAATTAAAACACAAAAATAAACAAACAAAAAATATACTTAAAGTTAGCTAACAAGCTTAGTGAAGTACCATCATGTTTTTTAATTAATTCCCGAATTTCCCAAACAAAATCGTTGTAACGCATTGCACTAACAATGTTGCGACATTGTTGCCACTGCTTGGTATGTGTGTGCATGTGCGTTAAGCGCATGTGAATTTCAATTTTCAATTTCATTTTCAATCATTGCATTAGAGCACGCAGCAAGCTCGTTTGTAAAAAACTATTACAAATTACAACAACAACAACAAATTTCATAGCAATTAAAGCATCTTCAGCATTTAGTTGGCGCATATTTGGTGCTGTTGCCTTACGTATTCGGCTTCGTTTATTTTGTTGTTGTTATTTTGCCATTCATTACTGTAAAAATTACTTGTGTTTTGTTGGTGTTTAATTATTTTCTTTATGTTTGCAGCTGCATTTGATTTGGTATTTTATTGCTTTTGTAGTCTTATTGCCATGCAGTCTTGATATGTTGTTTGCAAAAACAAAAACAAAAACAAAAAAAAACTTATAATTTATTTTTATTTTAGCGTATGATTTACAGATATGGCCTATAGGACTTAACTTTAATTTCTTTCATTAATCGGATTATGATCCTCTAACAATTTTATGACGTAATAATTGTATTAAAATGAGATGTGAAAAAAGAGTACATTTCAGCTCATTGACTGCAAATTCTATTGTAATGTATGACTAATTCATATTAAGCATTTACACTAATCGCCTTAAGTGACTAAGGTATAATCCATCAACTGGCACAAAACTTTAGATAAATCTTCCGCGAAGTAAGCTCTTTTGTGATACGGAGAATCTTATATACTGAAGAATAGGGGAAATACTCGGAGTCTTATTATGTACATAACCCCCAGCGAATCGCACTAGCTGCGGTGTAGCTCGGAACTAACGCATAAAGAGGCGGTACTAGTTAGCGCACTTAAAAAGAACAATTCGATGAATCGAGTATTTGATCAAAGATTTTTGTACGTTTATCTATTAATCGAATTTCGCTATTCGAATTGTAGATTTATTTAGATTATTCGATTAACCGCATTTCAAGGATTGTTGAATTTTCAAACAAAAGAATTTCGTATACGCAGTGTATGTACCAAATATTTCTTCTTTGTTGGATCTTTGTTAATTTGATCGATTAGTAGATGTGAAAATCTTGGAATGGCAAGTCTCAAAATGTTGTTCATAAGTAAAATTTACCGTGCTTTCTGATCCCGGTAAGAAAAACTTCAGTAAGTATAAAATACAAATTAATATTTTGGTAAGAAAATAAAAAATCGGTCAAAAATAGAAATTTTTTATAATTTTTGGGAACCTATTTGTAGTCATCGCAAATATCTCTAGGTTTAAAACTAAGAAGACGTCCGTACTTTTCCAACGTATCACACCTGATCTTTGTACTATAAAAAGTGCGCTCGTAATGTTATGAGAGACAATCGACTGACATGAGAGCTTTGATTTCACCAATTTCCCGAAACAGTTATATGAAACATAGAAAATATATCTCATATTTGTATAACTCTTGGCTCCAGGAATATGTGAGCAAACTATTTAAATGCCAATTCAGATCACTCTGTACATGGCACATTGGATTATGTTTAAATCGTCCTAATTTATCTCAAAAATGCAGACGGTTTTTACGAATACATACTTGAGTGACATGATACTAAATATGTCCCAGGGAGAAGCAGTTTTAAATGCCAACAACATACCACCAAAGCATTTGGAAGATTTCCAGTTCTGCAAATGCCTCAATGCTATTCGCTACGGGCCTATAGAATTTATATTTGTATACATGCGTAACTATATACAGTAGGAGCCACATTTGTACAGGCTGATATATTTCCTTATTTGCTATTTTTATAGTTACTTATGTATATAAATTTAAAGGCATACAATAACTAAGTATGCTGCAATGCGCTACGCCAATGTAAGGCTACCAACACTTCCTGTAGCATCATTTTTTCACACTTGAAACAACTGCGATGGGAAAATTTTCCAGCGAAATTGAAGTTTACTATTTTTGTTTCCAATGTATCTGTGAAGTTGATAATTGAGTTGCCGCTACAAGGATGATATATTCATCTTGGACTCACCTTTGCTTTGAAATTATTGCTCCAACTTCCGAAGAGTTAAAGTGGAGAATAAAAACTATTGTAGTATGAACAAGTAAGGAAGGTTAAGTTCGGGTGTAACCGAACATTACATACTCAGGTGAGAGCTATGGTGACAACATAAGGGAAAATAACCATGTAGGAAAATGAACCGAGGGAAACCCTGGAATGTGTTTGTATGACATGCGTATCAAATGAAAGGCATTAAAGAGTATTTTATGAGAGAGTGGGCCATAGTTCTATAGGTGGACGCCATTTAGGGATATAGCCATAAAGGTGGATCATGGTTGACTCTAGAATGCGTTTGTACGATATGGGTATCAAATGAAAGGTGTTAATGAGTATTTTAAAAGGGAGTGGGCCTTAGTTCTATAGGTGGATGCCGTTTCGAAATATCGCCATAAAAGTGGACCAGGGGTGACTCTAGAATGTGTTTGTACGATATGGGTATCAAATTAAAGGTATTAATAAGGGTTTTAAAAGGGAGTGGTGGTTGTTGATAGATATCGCCATAAAGGTGGACCAGGGGTGACTCTAGAATGCGTTTGTACAATATGGGTATCAAATGAAAGGTGTTAATGAGTATTTTAAAAGGGAGTGGGCCTTAGTTTTATAGGTGGATGCCGTTTCGAAATATCGCCATAAAAGTGGACCAGGGGTGACTCTAGAATGTGTTTGTACGATATGGGTATCAAATTAAAGGTATTAATAAGGGTTTTAAAAGGGAGTGGTGGTTGTTGTATATGTGGTCGCCTTTTCCAGATATCGCCATAAAGGTGGACCAGGGGTGACTCTAGAATGCGTTTGTACAATATGGGTATCAAATGAAAGGTGTTAATGAGTATTTTAAAAGGGAGTAATCCTTAGTTCCATAGGTGGACGCCGTTTCGAGATATCGCCATAAAGGTGGGCCAGGGGTGACTATAGAATTCGTTTGTGCAATATGGGTATCAAACGAAAGGAGTTAATGAGTATTTTAAAAGGGAGTGGGCCTTAGTTCTATAGGTGGACGCCTTTTCGAGATATCGCAATAAAGGTGGGCCAGGGGTGACTCTAGACTTTGTTTGTGCGATATGAGTATCAAATGAAAGGTGTTAATGAGTATTTTTAAAAGGGAGTGGGCCTTCGTTCTATAGGTGTTCGCCTTTTCGAGATATCGCCATAAAGGTGGACCAGGGGTGACTTTAGAATATGTTTGTACGATATGGGTATCAAATGAAAGGTGTTAATGAGTATTTTAAAAGGGCGTGGGGCTTAGTTCTATAGGTGGACGCCTTTTCGAGATATCGCAATAAGGGTGGGCCAGGGGTGACTTTAGACTTTGTTTGTGCGATATGGGTATCAAATTAAAGACATTAATGAGAGTTTTAAAAGGGAGTGGTGGTAGTTGTATATATGAAGGCGTTTTCCAGATATCAACCAAAATGTGGACCAGGGTGACCCAGAACATTATCTGTTGGATACCGCTAATTTATTTATATATGTAATACCTGCCAAGATTTTAAGGGTTTTTTATTTCGCCCTGCAGAACTTTTTCATTTTCTTCTACATAATATGGTAGGTGTCACAACCATTTTATATGGTTTTTTCTAAAGTTATATTTCGCGTCAATAAAACAATCCAATTATCTTACCATGTTTCATCCCTTTTTTCGTATTTGGTATAGAATTATGGCATTTTTTTCATTTTTCGAAATTTTCGATATCGAAAAAGTGGGCGTGGTCATAGTCGGATTTCGTTCATTTTTCATGCCAAGATAAAGTGAGTTCAAGTAAGCACGTGAACTAAGTTGATTAAAGATATGTCGATTTTTGCTCAAGTTATCGTGTTAACGGCCATGCGGAAGGACAGACGGACGACTGTGTATAAAAATTGGGCGTGGCATTAACCGATTCCGCCCATTTTCACAGAAAGCAGTTAGCGTCATAAAATCTATGCACCTACCAAATTTCAAAAGGATTGGTTAATTTTTGTTCGACTTATGGCTTTAAAAGTATCCTAGACAAATTAAATGAAAAAGGGCGGAGCCACGCCCATTTTGAAATTTTCTTTTTTTTTTGTATTTTGTTGCACCACATCATTACTGGAATTGAATGTTGACATAATTTGCTTATATACTGTAAAGATATTAAATTTTTTGTTAAAATTTTACTTTAAAAAACATTTGTTTTAAAAGTGGGCGTGGTCCTTCTCCGATTATGCTAATTTTTATTAAGCGTACATATAGTAATAGCGGTAACGTTCCTGCAAAATTTCATCATGATATCTTCAACGACTGCCAAATTACAGCTTGCAAAATTTTAAATTACCTTCTTTTAAAAGTGGGCGGTGCCACGCCCGTTGTCCAAAATTTTACTAATTTTCTATTCTGCGTCATAAGTTCAACTCATCTACCAAGTTTCGTCGCTTTATCTGTCTTTTGTAATGAATTATCGCACTTTTTCGGTTTTTCGAAGTTTTCGATATCGAAAAAGTGGGCGTGGTTATAGTCCGATATCGTTCATTTTAAATAGCGATCTGAGATGAGTGCTCAGGAACCTATGTACCAAATTTCATCAAGATACCTCAAAATTTACTCAAGTTATCGTGTTAACGGACGGACGGACGGACGGACATGGCTCAATCAAATTTTTTTTCGATCCTGATTATTTTGATATATGGAAGTCTATATCTATCTCGATTCCTTAATATATGTACAACCAACCGTTATCCAATCAAACTTAATATACCCTGTGAGCTCTGCTCAACTGAGTATAAAAATAAAAATAAAACGATAAAGAGTGTAAATGTCAAAATATTTGGAAATCTCACGCCTTAGCTGTAAGAAACTTTATTTCACCAGTGCAAAGATACGCAAAAGACTTAGGCCAGTTTTGATTGAATTAGCTGTTACGTGAGAACCTCACGAATATATCCAGAGTGTTAATATAAGTTTGTCCAACGATCAAACTGAAAACGCTACAGAACCCAGGACCTCCTCCAACTGGTATTTTCTACGTATTTTCTCACTGACAAGACATAATTTAGAAACATTAGATGCCAGAAAGCAGTGTTTACTCAGAATACCCGTCATGAGCTTACAGTCCTCTCTTTTCATGATAATAGTAGTTTATGTGATCCCTGCGCTCTGCTCGGTCAATCATGTGTAACTCTCGCCTTCTTTTAATCCAGCCCCATATGGTTGGGACGTCTATGGTAGAAGTTTCGAGCGATGCGCCCTGTTTAGCTAGCTTATCCTCTTTTAAGTCCTCATTTATTCTCATATGCCCAGGAAGCTAGTATAGATGTATACTTATGCCTATCACGATTCTTTTCATGGATTATTTTTACTTTAACACACTTAGATGCTGTGCTATGAGCGATTATTGCCCTAAGTGCTGTCAATGCAAAAGCCGATGCTGCTGTAGTTTACCACAGTGATCTGGGAAGTATACCGTGGGCGCTTCTCCTTGCATTACTTTTGAAGAATTAGTGTTTACGTGTATCGCCTCGTTTCCTTTTCCAGCCATACTTTTACTAAAGCGCTGAAATATTAGCTATATGAGCTTAAATTTATTAATTAAAGGCGGTCGATTTACACTTTATTCATAAAGATCTGCAAGAGGGCGAATTGCCTCTTCCTAGGGCAGCATATTGTTAAAAATTTTATTTGAAAGTACTGCGAGGGGCCAGTACTAGAATTCTCGATATTCGATTGGTCGAATATTCGAATGTTCTTATACTCGATTTGCGAGTTCCATTAGCTAAAATCGAATAATCGTATATCGTCGATAATTCGAATAATTACTCGTTGTCGGCTATTGGAATATTCGTTCAGCAGCGATTATTCGAATGTTTAAATCTGCACACAGGTAAACTTCAAGCACGAAAACTCAATAATTTTCGCTTTAAACCAATGCTTGTATTTGCTACCCCACTGCAGCAATAGCAATTGAAAATTTGTTCTGCTCGGGCTGTGAAAATGAATAAACTATAGAGTCGAGCCATTGCATAGAAATTGAAAGTAATGATTTTGGGGCCTATATGAGCTACGTCGTGTGTTAGCGCACAGAAAAGAGCAAAATAATAACTATGAACTATATGCTTTTTTAGCAGAGCGGTAAGATCGGTAGGGGTTTATTTACCTTAGCAATTTCTTGATGATTTCAGTCACTCTCAGAAGGCACCTTTACACTGTTTTTTCGAGATGGTTTTGGGATTCATACCAAAATGATTGCAGGAACTATCATGATCATTTGGCGACTATTTCGCGGGTTGTACGGGATCATTTCGAGTACAATTTTTGGTCTTTTTCTGATGATATTTCGGACTATTTAGCAGTTCTGACGGTGTTATTTAGGGATCACATTGGCAGTTTCGGGATAGTTGTGGGTCATATGCGTCATAGTTTCGTGGTAGTTTTGAAGACTATTTTGGGGCTCTTCTCTTGCCGATTCGAGATCAATCTGTGGTAATTTGGTGACTAACTTGAGGAATATTTCACGATACTTCCCGAGGCATTTACCACCCACATAATAGAGCAGCTGTTTATCAAACGGCTTTAAAATTTTACATAAACTTCTTATTTCTTCCAACTTGCAGCATTTAAGACCATTTTGATCGAATGGACTTCACCTCCAACTCTGCCGTTTAGCTTGGAGTAGTCAGTATATGTATATGGAAATGCTACTACCGTCAACAGCAAGGCACTTACGCGACTACGCTTAATCGTCCCGTTGGAAATATTTATCATCCGCAACTGTTGTTGCTGCACAGCGATCCGTGCTAGCAGCATGGAAACTGTATTTGTTTAGTGTGCTATGCTTTTATTGTTCCAATTGGATAACTCTATTAAAAGCAGTGCTGACGTCGCCACTGCACATAAGCCAGCTAGATCCTTCTATTCCTCTTCTTTAAAAGCCCGAAATAGTTTATTTCTAGAAAAATTTACTCTGTTTAAGATAAACTTCAACTCTTGGCCGAGACCTAGTTCATCCATTACTTGATAAGGTTAGGTTAGTTTGAACTGACCGGTCAATAAATACTTCACATATAATGTAAGTTTCCATAGTGTATTCAGAATTCCTTTGACAACCAAACTGAGAACCCCAACTAGGCATCAGGACTTACGTTACAGACAAATTCCATCCTCTTTGCAGAGCTTTAACAACTCTGCCTCCCTAGTCGCTGCAGCTTTGACCACACGAGCGTAGGACATGCACACAGAACATCCTCAAACCTTTTTTCCTGCAGCTTGTACTTTTTAGATCCGCTGTCATCCTTTTTTAAATCTAGTCTTATTTTTCCATTGGTGTATTTCCTATAACAAGACTTATTTCCAATAGATTTCAGCAGTGGCGACTATGGTGACATCTCTCAGCATACGCAGTTGACAGCTTTTACTAAGATTGTATGCACGTATCTTTGCTTATTTTAGATTTCCGCACTTTTGCGCCTGCCCCTAAGCTCGGCTTATACAACTTAAAAGCCGCCATGCGTCAATTATGACGTTATTGTGGCAAATGTTTTCATAGTGGTTACGGTTTCAGCTTCAGTTACTGTGCTAACTATTGCTGCTGTTGTGACAGTGGCAGTATCAGCAACAGAAACAGCAGCAGCAACAGCGGTGGCGGTATATTTGAAAAAGTCACGCAATAATTATTGTGGGTATTGAAAGCTTCACGAGCACCACGCTCATGCAAAATATGTGAGTTGTGTGTATGAATATATATTCCTATTAACTATTTATATATATATACATACATATATACCTCATGTACTAGCAATACATATCACTAATCATACGATTTGCGGCTGCGCACTATTTGATTGTGGTATGCCGCGAGCATCTGCCGTGTCACAGCTGCATATCTCTCATTGTAACTTTACATCGATTTGTTTGCGTGTGCTTCTTGCACGTACACACAAACATATGTACAACTATGTGTAAACATATGTCTATATGTTTGAGCATAAGCATACCAATGTTTTCTTAAGCTTTGATATTTCTTTGAACTTATTGTAATTTTTTTTATTTAACTCTACAAAATGATAGAGAGAGTGGCAGCGCATTAGCGGTGCGACGCCTGTTTTTATACCTAGATGCATATTTAACTGTGTGCCCTATTATGTAGAGCTGGGTGACTATTTTGGATGGTCACAGATCGACACGAGAAGAGGCAAATATGCATTGGATTTCGATTTTTTGGGTTTCTTTTTTCTTGTTTATCGAAAAGTTGTCGGTATGTTACCAAAAACTTATATTTTTCTATCGAAAAGTAATCAATTTGCAATCGCAGTTTGATCACTGATTTGTTATTGGAAAGTTACCATTCCGCAGTCGTTGTGTTATTTTCATCGAAAAGTTATCGATTTGTTGTCATAATATGAATAATTTGTTATCGGCATATCATCGGTTTGATACGATCGATTTATTATCAAATGTGTATCGATTATTTAAAGGAAAGTTAATGATATGTTATCGAAAATGTATCTTTTTGTTATCCGCGTGTTATCGGGAAGTCATCTAGTTGTTATCGATATGCAATCAAAAGCTATCGATATGTTATTTAAAAAATATCGATTTATTATCGGCGTGTGATATTTAAAAGCATTTTTTCTTATTATAACAGATCACGATAAAACTCAAGTTTAAAGTCGTTGAACATTTATCGGTTTGTTGTCAAAAGCTTATCGATTTGATTTCGAAATGTTGTCGATTTATTATCAAAATCGATTATTTATAGAAAAGTTATCAATATTTTATTAAAAATGTATCTATTTTTTTATCGATACGTATTCAAAAATTTATCGATATGTTATTATAAAAAAATTATCGATTTATTATCGGCGTGTGATATCGAAAAGTTAGTGGTTTGTTATGGAAAGGCTATCGATTTTTTATCAAAAATTCATACATCTATCGATTTTTTGTAAAAAAATATAGATGGCTTGCTATTGCTATAAACATATTTCTTCATTTCCCCTTCCAAAATGTTTTCACGGGAGGAGAATGTAAGTTTTGCGAAGTCATTACTTTTGTTACAACCCACTTTTTCCTTGTCGATGATATTCGGTCCCATTACAAGAGAAACATATAACATTACACAAGAAACATACCGAAGTTTTTCAGGGTATGGACACTAATCTGCGAACAAGAAGATCAATAATACACTACAAGCGATTTACGGAGCAAGACAGGCTAGGGGTTAATCCAACAAAAGCGAAACTTGTTCAGTCCGAAATAAAAATTTCCTCCTTTAGTTTGCCGTGGCTAAACTGCAGGAGCCAAATTTCTAGACGTGATTATTGACCCGAAATATTTCATTTGGTATCTCAGAAAGTGTTCAGGCACGCGATTGTGTTGGATGACATGGCGAGGCGACGATTAAATGGAAAAACAACTAAACAAATCTTTGGCACCAACCATATTACGACATTTGTTGGGTCAAGTGGAGAACAGAAGATATACTTCAGGAGGGGAAGGCCTGGACAGGGGAACGGGCATTAAAACATACGACGAAGGTTCATATAATGGTAAGGGTATTAAAATACACAGACGGCTTGAAAATGGAAAAAATTAATCAAAAAAGGGCTGCGAAGGTGTAAAAATTAGCATGCCTGGGAGTGAGTAATTTTTCATTTGATGTTTCAATAAGCGTTCATGCAGGAATTTACGACGAAAAGGACTCTACTACTAGGAGAATCCAACATGGTGAAATCAACAAAAACGAGCCGACGACATGGCAAGCGGACGATAAAACGATATAAAAACTGAACTAATATCTCACAGCAACGATATTTCAGGGTCGTTGATTCCAGGTGCAGAACAGAAGATATACTTCAAAGGGGGAAAGCCTAGGCATAAATAGGGGTATAAAAATGTACAGCTACAGGCGCAGACAGTAGCATGGGCATTAAAATATAAATAGATGGCTCCAATATGGAAAAGGGAACTGGAGTTGGAATTCACTCAAACAATTTGCAGATAAATTTATCGTACCAATTACATGACTCAGCCAGTGTTTTTCCAGTGGCGGTCTATGCTATAGGGACACCAATGCACCAAACTTTGTGTAAAGCCAGGCCACCTTATAAGCATTAGAATCCCAAAAATAATATTAATTTTGGCGACCTTTTTATCCAAAGATATTTGGTTTTGTTATCCAAAGTGATAATGACGGATTTCGTTCGGGGATTTTAAACATCGCTTGTGTCCATAAGGCATTTAAATGCCTCGCTTGGTTGGGCACAGGGATAATGAAGGAAATCAATTTGTGGATGAGATGGCCAAGTAATGTATGTACATAAACGAGACGCACAGCTCCGTGCTATTTAAAATTAAAGAATATGGGAATATGAGAAGAGGGCAGTATTCTACAATGGAGGCAAGAAAAGGAAGGCAACAGAAGGGAAAGAAAAGAAGTAAGGATAAACAGATGTAAGGAAAGATTTGCAGTCGAACGCAAACACGGAACGTAACTCAAATGGCTTGTTATTAATTTGTTATCTGGAAGTTGTCGGTTTGCTTTCAACGGGATATGGGCGTGTTACCCTTTTCTTATCGAGTTATCGGTGTTTTATCGGTGTATTATCGACAAGGTATAGACGAGTTAGCGATATTTTAGGGAAATGTTTAAAACTTGCTACCAATAACAAATGTCATCGGTTAATTCTCGATTTTTCTCAATATTGGTTTTTGATCAATAACTTATAGAAAATTTATTGAAATGTTATCAAAAAGTTATGATTTATTATCGAAAAGCTATTGATTTGCTATCTGAGTTTACCCAGTTCTTTATTGGTTTATTATCAACTTACCATCGAAATTTTATCGACATGCTTTCCAAAAATTATTGATTTGTTATCCAAAAGCATTCGAGATGTGCTCAAAGACGTATCCATCTGTTCTCAATAAACTATATATTTGCTATCGCAGAATCAACAATATGAAAAATTTAGATTATTTATCGAAATATTATCGATATATTATCAACAAGGTTTCGATTTTTTTAAGAAAACTATCGATTTGTTATTACCGATTAGGGAGCGAAGGAGCGACTGGCGCGCCTTTTTGGACGGCCATAACCGTTTAGTCGGTTAAGCGCCAATTAAGTAAATAAGTAGAAGGTTGCAGCGCATCAAGGAATGGAAATAAAGTGAGCAATGAAAAGAGCGCATTATGAGGGCGTCAGTCATCAAGTTGCATGCTAATTTTCTTGCTTTTGTTGTTGTAATAGCTATATAAATGCCCGAAGATTGTAGAAAGTATTCTCTTCGTGTACTGAATATTGATAGGGTGTTCTTAGGTACAAAAATTTTGTGATTCCATCTCGAATGTGGCAGGAGCGCTGTGCTTGATCACCTCCAATTTGCGAGTCATACATATCACAGCATAAGCTGTTGTAAGCACCGACAGAAATACTTTAAAAATAAGAAAAACAACTATCGTTTTTTTCAAAGCACAACAGCAACTGGGTATATCTTGACTGCTGATAGCCATATCAAGCCTACGTTTATATGTTGCATTGCACTTTGGCACGAAAGCGAATGAGAATTTTATTGATTTGATTGTGTTGTTGATATTTGGTGAGCATAGTGCCGCCAGCTGTTTGGCTTCTAACCAACCATGCAGCTTACTAGCTGTTCAAGTGTCCAATTGCTGTCTAAGCTATCTTACTAACTGTTTTTTCAGCAGTGCACAGTGTGGCTTAATATGCGGCGCTTCAAAAAAAAAAAAAAAAAATAAAAAATAACACCACTAAATAGGTAAATTTATATTTTATTGTCTTTTTTATCTTAGCTGCTTCTTCACTTTTAGCGCTTTTGTTGTTGGTTGTTGTACGTGTGTGTTGCGTTGTACATGTTGCGTGTCTGCATTGCACTTTTCTATTTAAGAGTTCGTTGCTGAAGTCTTTTGTAAAACATGCTCAAACATGCGTAGCTACTTAGTGATTTAAGCGATTATGTTTTCCAAATTTGAAAATGAATATTTTTACTTATTTAATTTTTTTTATTTTGCTGTGTTTGAGTATTTAAATGCAAAACCTATTAAATTTTTTTTATTGCAAATTATATGATATTAACATCTTTATTTAATTATGCTTTAATACTTATATTTGTCAATAAACTTTGAATAACCAATTTTTTTATTTGACATTTTAAACATATTCAATTTTATTACTTTACTACTAATAACAATTAAGGGTACACATTATAAACAAAAACTTATGTACGCGCGTAAGATGTAATTATTGACATAATTAATTAACTAACAAAATTATAAAAAATAAATATTAATCTAGAAAAATGGATACATTTATACCAAATTTAAGCAAAATTGAACTGTGAACAGAATTTGTTCGAAGAGATCGGTGCCCGGCCTACTTCGCTGAAAAAACTTGAAGGGACCATCCTGTGGGTTGTTGTGAAGCTAATCTGCTATATGTTTCCTATTTGAATAAAATCGGCGGAGTGTTTTCGGAGACCATACATTTCATCCTACTTTATATATGTATGTAGGTATAGCATTTTCAGGCCAAATGAAACTTTTTTCATTTTAAACGAAACTTTTTTCATTTAAAATGAAACTTTTTTCATTTCATATGAAACCATACTACGAAGGTATTGTCAAGATATATTTATATCGTACTTTATAACGCTATATATCAAATTTTTCTTTAAGACAACTATTTCTAATTAGCCACATTTAAGGCAAAATTTTTGCTTAAATTTTCTTTGTAAATTTAAGCTGCAGTTAAGGCCGGCTTAGTTTAGCCTTGCCTTTTGATCGTTTCAATTTTTAATAGATAAATTAGCAGGGCTATACGCTAGGCAACATATATACTACAGTTTAACCACCCACTGAAAATAAGAACCTATATTTTTTACTTGTATCTACTCTTATATGTATACCCTGTCCGACCCAAAAACGTCCGCTAAAAACGTTGGTATACATGAAAATTATACAATCAAATGAATATTTTATAGTGTTCATAGTGTTTAATGTGACAAAGTGTACCACAAATCGATGGTACCGATTTTCTATGTAATTAATGGTGTAATTTTTGTAAATTTTATTTATGTTTCATTTTTAATTTTGTGAACCGCAACATCTAAAAATATTAAGCCCCTGATGATGCCAAGGGAATTTGGCGAAACCTTGGGCCATAAGGTGGAATAAACCTTGTTTTATTCGCACTACAACAAAATAGATCAGAATAGTTTAAAGGAAACTTTATCTCCGAAATTTTTTTTTAGTAAGTCATGAAAAAACCCTTAAAAATCAAAGTCAAAAAAGTAAAAAAAATTAAATTTCGCAGGCTCGAAAATTATTTTTTTGGGTATGCGTAGTGAAACTTTTTTTCCTGACTCCAAATCCTATCGAAAAATCGATGGCGCGATATCGGTTAATAAATCCACCCATTCTAATATATATATTCTAAGTATTACATTTAAATACAAAAATAATGGAATAAAAACAAATATATATGTTTTCAAAGGCTCAAACGAGTGAAGTGCAATGCAACTGCGCAATAGAGTAGAAAATATCACTTTCTACCGTTATGTTTTTCAGCATAGTTAAAAAAAATTTCTCTAAAGTCCACATGCTCTTCTATATAGTTGGTAAAAGTAATGTTTCTCTTAATACATTTGCTATCGTTCTATGTTGTTTGGTAAGACGTTGGTCAAAGAGAAAAGCATAATACAGAGGATTAAACCGATGTGATAGTTGTTGTCAGACAGTGAATAGGAAATACGCTCACATCATGCTCTTTGGTTCCTTCTATTTGTTCTCTACGTTGCTTTATTCCTACGTTATTAACGAAGTATATATAGAAGAATGTGCTTTATATATAAGAGGAGTAGATACAAGTAAAAAATATAGGTGCTTATTTTAGGTGGGTGGTTAAACTGTAGTATATAAGTTGCTTAGCGTATAACCCTACTACTTTATCTATTAAAAATTGAAACGATCAAAAGGCAAGGCTAAACTAAGCCGACCTTAACTGCAGTTTAAATTCACAAAGAAAATTTAAGCAAAAATTTTGCCTTCAATATGGCTAATTAGAAAAGGTTGTCTTAAAGAAAAATTTGATAAATACTTAGCGTTATAAAGTACGATATAAATAGATTGACAATTACCTTAGTAGTATGGTTTCATTTGACTTGAAAAAAGTTTCATTTGAAATGAAAAAAGTTTCATTTAAAATTAAAAAAGTTTCATTTAAAATGAAAAAATTTCATTTAAAATGAAAGAAGGTTCATTTACAATGAAAGAAGGTTCATTTGAAATGAAAAAATTTTCATTTGAAATGAAAAAAGGTTCATTTGACTTGAAAAAAGTTTCATTTGAAATGAAAAAAGTTTCATTTAAAATGAAAAAAGTTTCACTTGACCTGAAAATGCTATAGATAAAATCTCCTTAGGCCCGGCGTTACAGTAGTTGATCAAGCTAAGCTTAAACTGAGTTTGCTTAAACTCTAGTCAAATTTAATTTCAGTTAGACTACTGAGCAGTTTTTCCGTTACAGTTTAAGGCCGCTTTTGGGGTATGCTTTTTGTACGGCAACATTGGCTTTTTATTATTTAGATAATTTTAGATACGGCAACAGCTAGATTTTATTTACACAACAAATATGGAAAAAACATTTCTCTTATTCCTGAGGTGATATCAAACATCATTATCTAATTATTTTTAAACCATATAGTTCTGGAGTTGATATCTAACTTCATTCCCCAATCACGATCCAACCTTTGAGAAATTTTGTAAAATTTAGAGTTTAGTAACATTATCAAATTATTATCCAAACTTTGAGAGATTTTGGGAAATGTACAGTTCTCAAATGAATGTCCAACATATTTCTCCAGATGATATCCTACATTGGATATCGAGTTGAGATGGAGTTGAAAGAAAAAAAGTCTCCAAGATGGAACCAGCAGCTGTTTATTGTCAGAAATAATTACCTGGTTGATAGCAGTGGAATGAAGCGTAATTAATCAGAAATAAATTAAATATATTTTATTTTATTTTCAAGAAAATACTGTAGGAAGGAATTTTAGATTTGAATCCAGTTATAGAACCACAAATTTGGGAATTAAATTTTTTCAACTTAAGTAATAGCATTTTTTGTTTTATAAAAAATTCCCCCTTTTGCTGATTATGCTATAATTCTCGAGTTGAGCCACTGTTTCGAAACAACTCTTGAGATATGCATGTTGGGTATATTCGACGCCATCTCGAAAGAACGCAAATTACTGATAGCTTAACTAGTTTTGAACTCTGTCAGATCGGCCGTTTAATCTCAGCTTAAACTTAAACTTTACGTAAAAATAGACTGAAAAACTGAGGAATAAGGTTAAGCGTAGTTTAGCTGACAAACTGAGTTGAACTTGTACTGAAAAACCTGGCCTTAATACACAAATATTAGCATACTAGTGCAAACATACTTACAAATATACAAAAAATATTAATTTCTGTTTCAGAATTTCAACGAGACATTTAAAAGTTTTAACGAACGAGTATTTTTCAAGGGATGTGTGCATTCTTTACCTGCGATCCTGGTTCTAACCCGGAAAATCCCAGTGGACTTACTGGCAAGCGAAATGGCCGATCTGTATAACACTAATATCGAGCGACCATCTGAAGAAGCCAAGAAAAGAGCATGAACACAAACAATAGCAAAGTGGCAGGAACGGTGGGAGGCCTCGGGTTAAAGGCGTCGGACTTTCACGCTAGTTTGGAACGAAGCTCAATGGAATTAGCGGAAGCACCCGAACTGAACTACCATTTCACGCAGATAATGGGTGGACATGGCGGATTCAAAGAGTATTTATGGAAGCGTAGGATAAAGGAAGAAAGATCCCCCTTACCCAATTTGTACCACGGAGTTAGAAAACGCAGAACACGTCATGTTGCACTGACCCTGTTTCCACGGGGAGGCACCTATCACGAGATATTTAGTATCACAAAGAGTGCTGGACTGCAGTGAGCTAAATGGCATTCATAGTAATGACACGCCTGATGGATGATGAGAGGGAGCGCAGAGAAATGGGCATGCGAAGCAGTGGCGATTAAATCGACACTCAGAGCAAGTACCGGGAACCTGGTCGCAGGATAACAGTAGGCTCTTAAAAAATGAAAAATATGGAACGCCACCCTGAAGTAATGCGAAACTGGTACCGGGGTGGGCGACGGTTCTAAAACGGGGCTGTTTTTTAGTCTACGGACACACGGTTGCTGCGACGGCAGCAATTATCGTGAATGAGGCATTTTTCAGCCTCCCGCCAAAAAAAAATAAAACAAAAGCTCTCCTCAGGTTAAACGAAGCTAGCGAATGCTGGCTTTTTCCAACATTCGATCAAATTTTTAATATATAATATTTATTTATTTGAACATATTTGTACAAGTAAGACTATATCTTTTAGATAGTACATCAATCAGATCTTACAACTACAAATTACATATAAAAAGGAGTTTCTTTAAGAATAAAAGGTAAAGAAGATAATAACATTTAAAAAAGAAAATCTGTTAATTTTTATATGTACATTATGTGAAAGGAGCATCCTTGGACCATTAGTTGAATAATCAATGATAGAATTATATAATTTAAAGTAAGTTGATAGAATTATATAATTAAGATAAGTTATGGATTAGGGAAGGATATTACTGCTAGTTTGAAACATCTGGCTTTTCTGATAGCTTTCGTCTTGGAGGGTAGTGAGTTCCAAAGACGGATTGTACTGACAAAGAATATTCTGGAGGATGTCACGTACTTAAAGTTATGGATCAATAGATTCAGAGTCCGAGTAGACTGATACAAAGTTTGTTTATTAAATAAGTAAGCGGATATTGAAAATGTAGTAGTTTGTGTAAGAAACATAAATTTCTCATTTTCAGGAAAGTACGAACGTCGCTTCCGAGAATTTGGGCAGCGTACGAAGATATATGGTCAAATTTCGTCTTAGAAAATACGAACCGAGCAGTATTGTTTATGGCTAGCTGCAATTTATTAAGCGACAGCGAATCAAGACTACCATAAATAAGTTCTCCATAAGAAATTTGAGGTATTATAAGAGCTTTGACTAGCTTCATTTTAGCGTCTCGCGGTAATAAATAGGCAGTTCTGTATAAGTTACGAACGATATTATAGATTTTACCAACCACAAAGTTGATATGGTCAGTGCAGGTCAGATTTGAATAGATTATGAATCCAAAATTGGTGACAGCATCGTGAAAAACTATTTTATCGCCATTAAGCATAATTTCAGGAAGGCTGCTTAAATCATATGTTATGTTCGATATTGTCATCGCCTTAGAATTTGTAGCATTCAGAGACAAGTTATTTAAAAGAGCCCAGTTCCCGATGCGTATTAAATCATCATTCAGCCTAATAAATAAATCTTCCGAAAGCCCGATCGGGCATAGAGATGAATAGACACATTATGGCAGCATGTGACTATATCGTTAATAAACAGAGTAAACAATATTGGGCCTAGGATAGATCCTTGCGGAACACCAGACATTATGGGCTTCAGATCAGATAACTTATCATCACACTGAACTTGCTGAAAGCGGCCAGTGAGATAGCTTTGCATTAATTTAATTGCAAAAGGGCTGAAGTTATATGCTGTTTCAAGCTTGCGAAGTAATATTTTATAATCAACCATGTCAAAAGCTCTTGAGAAATCCAGAAGAACTAGAACTGTGAGTTCATTCAAGAATTTTTAACATAGATGTAGCACAACTATGCCCTCTTCTAAATCCAGATTGAGCCTCAGATAGTAAACGGTTATTATAAACATAGTCAGTTATCTGCTTTTATAGTAATTTCTCGTATACTTTGGATAGCGCAGGTAGCAAGCTTATTGGTCTAAAGTCTTTGCATGAAACCGGAGTCTTTGATTTAGGAACCGGAATGACTTTAGCCCTTTTCCACTGAGTAGGAAACCCACAGGATGTGATTGGAAAATTAAATATATGCGTTATCGAGGAGATTACATAAGGAAGAAGAAGCTTGATAAAACGTACACAAATGCCATCGATTCCTATTGCATTGGACCTAATAGCTAAGATAGCATCCACCACATCACACTCTGTTACTACTGTGAAATCAAAAGTATTGGTATTCGGTCTATTCTTTACCGCAATCATATCTTCGTTATCCTTATTGACATTAGCATTAGGTATACTATGATTCATTATGTATATATGTGACGCATAATGTGATGTAATGAAAGACCCATCCAAAGCAAGTTTTGTCGTATAGATCACAGCGAGCAACCACACGAACTGCATTTTCAACCTCTTGATTATCTGTTGATTCTTATAATTTCATCATTTTTTCGTAATGCGCCTATAGAAATATAACTTCAAAATTTCCAAAGAACCGAGAAAATGCTACTAAAATAAAGAAAATGGTATACGATATTTCGCCAAGGAAATCATTCCCTCAGTTTATATTAAATTAAAGTGGCAGCCCCTTGAGGACCTGAAACCAGAATTTGCTTCACGACCAAATTGAAGACGCCTCATTAGGTGCCAGGACCTTCCTCTGTCCTCTTGGCAATTAATACCAGAAGTTTTCTAGCACAAAACTGAATTGCTGCCTCTGCCGCTCCTAGTACTGCATTCTTGGACTCCCGAGCGTACAAGATGAGCACAAAAGATGCTCAGCTATTTATTCCTGCAGTTTCTATATCTGTTACTGACGATGTCGAAGTTATAAGCATATGATGGCAGAAGGCAATGTCCAGTCAGTATGCCCATCGTGAACATTTAGTATTCTCCCTTGGGAGTTATTAGCATAGTTGTGAGTCAAACATCGCAGGATTTGCAGATGGTCTTAGAAATTGTTCAGCCTTTTGCTTCTATCCACGCCTTTTCTGTTTGATAGGTAGCATGAAATTTCTTTCTTCTTTTGATTCTTCCGAAACGGCTTGGAATGTCTGCCGTCGATTCGTCCAGTGCATCAACCCCTTTTCCCCTCCTTGGCATTATATCTCTTTGTGAACAGGAACCCAGTATAGCCTGGGCAAGGACCCTATAATGCTACTTTGCGCTGCAGGACACTTCTTGGTGAAGTACTGTGGACTGCAAAAATTGAAGCAAATTTTCTCCTAATGAGTGAAAAGTTGTACACAAAATATTTTCCCCTAAATTTAAGGTTTTTGTACACATGTGAGTCCTTTTTTGCTTTCTTCAGGATATCTACCATATTTAACAAAATACAAAGTAAATGTAAACAAAATTGAGGATTCAAATTTAACACAAATTTTTCATATATACCCGCATACAATTAGTGATAGGCAAAAAAAATTGGGTCTTTTGGTAAATGAGGATAAACTACTTCAACCAAAAAAATAATCGGCACCATGGCATCTTGGCACCCATGTCACTGTTAACGAATATTAATGCAAGACTGTGAAGAACTTTATCTCTTTACGAAGCAGCTATAATAGCAAAAATAGTTTCAGCTTATAAATCCTTTGTGCGAGGTTTGTTGCGAAACGGCCAAACATTTTTTAGGTGGTTTAGCGCCAAATAATTATGATGATTGATCTAATAATTGTTAGAATATGAAGACTTATTAAACCCAGAATACTTCATTGCGTGCAGGATATTCTTTTTCCATATTTTCGTAGCCGTATGTTGGAATGTGTTTCCCATTTGCAGGTACTTATGAATCGAGATCAACCCGCTTAGACTACTTCTTCACTTTTTCTTTCGACGCCATTCACAATATTAGTGTATAAGTTTGCACTATAGAGAAAGCACGACTTCTAGAACAGTAATATTATTTTATTTCACTTGTATTACAAGTGATAATTAAGAACATAGTAAAGGAAATATGGGCGATGGCGGGCGGGCGGTAATTTAACTGACGAACGGTGCAGGCAGGAACGATGCGTTTTGGTGGGCGGTTTTTTCAACAATTACTCTAGATTTTAATTTTGGCTCTGCATTCGGTTTCTCATTCCGCCTACAGCTTTTTGTTTCCTTCCTAGTTTTGATCTAACTTCGCACCCGGTTTCAATTTCGGCTACTTTTACAGTTTTCGTAATATTTTTAATTCTGGTTTTCCTTTCGATTTCAGTTTTAATTCAAATTACGTTGCTGGCCCTTTCATACTATCACAATTGATTCCTGTTTCGATTTCTCTTATAGTTTACGATTAAATGCCAGCACCGGTTTTGGTTCAAGGAATGATATCGGCTTGGATTAAGGTTTGAGGTTTGATTTGGGGCCAAGTTTCATTATGAATTTTACTACGGTTTCGGTTTCAATTTCGATTTTAATTTCGTTTCTGTTCCAATTTCGGTTTTTGTGTCCTTTTCATTTCATTTCTCGGTCCTGGTACTCTTTTTGGTTGAGTGCTCGGTTCTATATTTCTACTCAATTCTTTTCTACCGTTTCGAATTGGGTGAAATTCTCTTTTCACTTTGCCTTCGATATCCAGTTTCGATTTCAACATCAGTTTCCCTTCCATCTTTGGGCTTATTTCTCGATCACAGCATCAATTTAGGCTCCGAATTTTTCCAGATTTTAGTACAACTTCTCTTCCGTATACGATTAAGGCTTGTGATGTTACTGTGGTTGCATATTTATCTCCGATTCTAATGTATTCTCCGCTTGGTTCAATTCCGATAAGGTCACGAATTTCGTTTTAATAACATTAATGGCTTCAATATTAGTTTCGTTTCTATTATCACTGCGTACCTGCTCTATAATCCGATAACTACTATGTACATAGGTGGCAATTCAAGGAGGCGATAGTGCCCTCCAGAGAAACCAGTACACGGTATAAGTCGATAAAAGTTGATAGCCTTTAACATATTTAACTGCTTTATTAATGTAGCCGTGGGGAGCGGGGTATCGTCATAACTCGATCAAATCATCATGTGTAGATACCTTTGGAATTTTTATCTTCCTGCAGCCCTGTTTAGGCGCGAATGAACTCGTGATCCTCATGACTGCACGAATCTTTCTGAGTGTATCGTGCGTCAGCCCCAGTGGCTACCATTGCACCGTAGAGTACACTTCCCCTCAGCCCACGTGTCGGTCTATGATTCCCGTTTGCTACTACACCTTCTTCTATTACCCCCTGTATAGCGTGTAAATATGGAATCTGGGCTGTGTAGCGAGTAAGCCAGCACTAAGTAATTCGAATATCGCAGTTTTTGCTATAGATCTTGACCTCGTGAAAGTGGCAACTATTGTCGGTGACCACCAAATGAAGTTCAGACACTGCTAGAAAGCGAACAGCGATGTTCGGCGACACTCGGTTGTCCCCGATGCTACCATCCCTCCACCTGCGCTGCTTATATGCACTTTGTATCCAAATTATCGCACTTGATAGCCCCGCTACTCAACTAACGCCGCCCGGTCTTATACTCCTCGCTATTGCTATCCGCGTGCATTATTTTCTGGGATATTATGACACAGCGCGCATATTTATTTATTTATTTATTTATTTGCATAACAATTTGTACAAGTCAGACTAAATTCTTTTACGTAGCACATGAATCAATCTTAAAGATTACAAAGGAAATATGACACGTATAAATATAATTCCAAAGAAATAAGAAAACCATAATAATACTAATAACATTAATATCTTAAAAATAGCATTATACATTTTAACATAGAAATATTTTCGGTACACAGATTAAGAATCAAAGAGCTGAGGAAAATTATTACTGCTTGTTTGAAATATCCTGCTTTTCATATAGCTTTTCTCTTAGATTGAAGTGAGTTCCATAGACGGATTGAACTGACAAAGAACATTCTGGATGATGATGAGTACCTAAAGTTAGGAACTAAAAGATTCATAGTTCGAGTAGACTGACACATATTTAGTTTTTTGAGTAAGTAAGGTGGATTTTGGGAATACAGTAGCTTATGGAAAAAGCAAAGATTTCTCATTTTTACGAAATTATATACATCGCATCCGAGGATTTGTGTGGAAAATGAAGATATATGATCATACTTCCTTTTAGAAAAAATGAACCGGCCCGCTTTGTTTAAGGCCAATTGTAATTTGTTTAGCGATATCGAGTCAAGGTTACCGTATGTAATATCACTGTAGGAAATATGGGGTACAATAAGAGATTTTACCAGCTTCATCTTGGTGTCTCGCGGCAACAAATAGGCAGTTCTGTATAAACTTCGTAGAGTACTATAAGTTTTACCAATGACAAGGTTCATATGATCAACACTACTCAGAGTGGAGTTGATTTTAAATCCTAAATTGGTAACCACATCGCGAAAGAATATTTTGTCTCCATTAGGCATAATTTCAGGAAGGTTTTTTAAGTCGTACGAGGCGTTCGATATTGATATTGCCTTTGATTTAGTTGCACTAAGGGATAGATTATTTAATTGAGCCCACTCTCCTATGCGTGTTAAGTCTTCATTCAGCCTGAAAAATAAGTCTTCGGTAAGACCAATTGAACGAGATTTGTATATTTGAGTATCATCGGCATAAAGATGAATGGGGGCATTGCAACAACAGGCGACTATGTCATCAATAAAAAGCGTAAAGAATATTGGATCTAAGATAGATCCTTGCGGAATACCAGATGTTATGGAATTTAAATTTGTGACTTTAGTAGCGCATTTTACTTGTTGAAAGCGGTTACAGAGGTAGCTTTGCACTAACTTTATGGCATAAGGGCTGAAGTTAAAACTAGTATCAAATTTGTGAATTTGTATTTCAAAATCAACCATGTCAAAAGCTCTTGAGAAATCCAAAAGCACGAGCACGGTAAGTTCATTATTGTCAAAAGCGGGACGTATATCTTCAAGAATCGTGAGCATGGATGTTGCACAAATATGCCCCCTTCTAAATTCCGACGGGACTTCGGATAGCAAATTATTATTATATATATGGTGAGTTATTTGCATTGCCAATAGCTTATCAAACACCTTAAATAAGGCAGGTAACAGACTTATTGGTCTAAATTCTTTGTAAGAACACAGAGACCTCGTTTTAGAACTGGAATAATATTTGCAATTTTCCATTGACTAGGAAACCTACTGGACATAATTGAGAAATTAAAGAATTGTTTTAGCGAAGCGGTGGCGTAAGGTTTACTAAGTTTTATAAATCGTATGTTAATACCGTCAATTTCTACGGCATTAAACTTTAAAGCAAAAATAGCAACCAGCACATCGCTTTCGGTGACCACTGAAAAATCAAACGCACTTATATCCAGTCTTCTGTCTACACAGGTTGCAGCGAGTCTGTCATCGATATCATTCTTATTCACATCATTATTTTTTCCAATGTTGTTTGTATTACCACACAAGAAAGAGAAGTTCATAACATTTGGTTGATGACTGCATTCAATGTTATTCATTTACAGACTCCAAAAGATCGAAGATCTTTCCAGAGCACTCTCGTTGGCAAATTTTTATTAAATTTAATAATCAGGTATGCTTCTTAAGCATTCCGTATGAAAAGGGTAGCTTGGTTTTTCAGAAGGCGGTAATCTTCCCAGTGCTTATCATCGCGATATCTCTTCCATTCCCTGTAAGCCCTCTCCCGTTTTTTAATGTGTTTCAAAACATCCGATGCGAACCAGGGTTTTTTATGACCCTGGATTTTAACGGAACAAATCTATCAAAAATGTACCAAACCAGGTTATTAAAATATTTTACCTTTCCTTCCAAATTTGAAATGGACAAGCAACCACTCCAATCAAGACGAAAGGCCTCTTCATTTAGAAGTTCCATAGTAACACCTGTTTAATTTTTTAGGTTATTAGAGATTCGGGATCTGTTATATTAAATTTCAAATCATAGCATAAGAAGAGCATTTCATGGTCAAAGGTACCATCCGTCGTAAGCTGGTCAGTATTATTGATATTGTAACGATTTTTGCTTGCAAATCCTCTTATTTGCAATCCTCTGCTAAGTTCGAATCACTAAACTGTTGAATAAATAACTCCAATTTGTAATAATGCAAAATGGCGTTTATTAAAGTATTTCACAATACACTCAAACTGTGCAACGAATAGCTTGCTTAATAACCACACTGATTGATAGCTCAATGAAACTCTACTGTTCAAAATAATACTGCTATTGCTCGCTAGATATCGTCTTAATCGCAACTGCTTGACAACTCAAATCAAACTGAATTCCTTCTTACTCGCTTGCCCCGCTTTTATAGTTTACGCTGCATACTTCTAGGCTCTTCGATTTCCAGAACTTACTAGTTGTTTCGGCTACAAAATCGCCAGCCACAACTACGTGCACAAATTATTGCTCTCTCTTGTGATAACTCAGATAAGATATATGCATGTGTTTGTGCATTGCCGCTCCGCTGCTCGTATACGTACATATGTGTAGACGCAATTATTTATTCGTTTATGTAGATACATAAAGATTGAATTATTGATGTGAATGTTTGTAGTTTACAGTCTCTCGCGCGCACATAGGCATATAAGTAAATGCATCTGTGTGTGACATCTCTCTGGGCTGCCTTATATATGTGTATACTTGATTTGATTATTAACGTAAATACTGCTTGGCATGGCCTTAGCATCGCCTTAGTGATGGGATAATTTAGTGATGCTAATATCCGTGACAATATAATTTTTATTGTTAACACACATTAAATCTAGCAAACTAGGCTTACTATCAGGAGCAAAACGGGTTGGAAATTTATTTATAATTTTTAAGTCACACGCTTGAAAGTTATTAATAATACCTTTACTACGGGAATCACAGTTACGCAGATCTACGTTAAAATCTCCACAAATAATGACATGGTCATAATTTAAAGAAAACTGCATTATTTTGTTAAAAAGGTGTATTAAGTCGTTATACCTGATGGGGTGATAAACACAAGCCACAAAATACTTTGTAGAAAATTACTTATTCAAATTTAAACAAATCTTTCACTTACAATATGGAGCAACGACCCGTATATCGACCGGATATGTCACCTGACTTCCTCAGTTTTCACAAAGTGGATTATTTATTTATGTAATAAGGACACGTCAAAATCTCATTAAAAAATTCGTGCAGCGAATAAGAAAAAAATAAAATGAATTGAGCCAAAATAAAGACTTATGACGAGAGTAAAATATGAACTTTAAAAAACTTTAGCAAGCGGTCAAATGACAAAAATATCGTGGTGATTCGACAAAAATTTCCAACACTTTTTGCTGTTGGTATGCAAATGAGTTTTATGTATGAATGTAATTTTGTATATTCGTCTCCTTTTCAACATATTTAATTTTTCACCACAGTCAACATTCATACATTTCACTTGCACAACATTTAAGTTGACATTAACAGCGATTTTATAATTCAGTGGTGTACAGCGCTAGTAGAGCTTCTGATCCAATGGAGAATGTTGCACATAGAATTCACGCATAAAGTCTTTACTGCTTGAAGTTCAAGCTAAAACTGGCCAACTGCTTGCTTTAATGAGTCTCTGTGCACTCACGCGATTTGTAGGTGACCGCCGAGTAGTTTATCGAAGCTCTGCGAAGCTCTAGTGTGCACCACTGTTGTAGTTGACCGCCTCGCGCTGTGGCAGTGTGACATGTTGCATGAAACTGGAACAAACAACTGCAACGGTAAATCTGCAGAACAAAAAGAAGCCATACGAAATGAAGAGTATTTTTTACAAAAAAAAAAAAAAGGCAGCAGCACACGACAACTTTGTGTGCATACAACCTGCACCATGTGGTATGCCACAATATGCAGATTGGCAGATGTGGCGGCAACAATAACGGAAATGTATAAATGTGAGTAAAATTATACCAACAACAACGCCTACATAGAAGAGTGGAATTTTTTCTTCTTCTTCTGCTTTTTTATGCAACATTGATGGAAATCAACATTGACGGTTGGCTAAATGACGACAACGAATTATTTGTATGTGTGACTGAACTAGTACGAATATTTGTATGCGTGTATGTGTGTGTGACTGGCAGTAATATGGCTAAGCTATCAAAGTTTTCAAGTTAAGTAAATATATGCAACATGCGGTATATCGTTCATATAGGATTTCACGAACATGAAATTCAGTTTGCCGCAAAATCAAGAAAAAATATATATGCAATTATGTTACAAAAGAAAGAAAAAAAAAATAATAAATGTGGCTGTAGTCGCACTAATTTAACAACATTGCCAAACTAGTCCTCGCATACATATACACACATATGTACGTGAGCTTATATGCGTTTATAAGTCGGTCGCTGGCGGATTTCAATGCATCGCAGTGAGTTGCAGATATGCTTTTTTGTTGCTGTAATTTGTTTACTCTCTATGCTTTTATTAATTGGATAGCATTGAACGTACTTGAACTAGAAAAAATAAGGAAAGCGAATTTGTTGCAATAATGCATTCCAAGGAATATAGGTAGGTCGGTTGTGCGGTAATTTGGTCACTTTGATTTGCTTTAATTCCACTGAATTGTGCGTAGACTCTTTACGCATGCTGTTATGTTGCGTGTTAATATATATGAACGCCTATATTTTGAATACAAGAAAAAACCGGATTTTTTATTGCGAACCGTGTTCTTTTTGAAACGGGTACTTTTACGAACCGAGTACTATTCAAAGTTGGTACCTTTTAATAACCGGCACCTTTACGGAGGCGTGTGTTATTATGTACAGAAATTTTTTTGAGAGTCGGGTACTTTTTAGAACCGGTTTTTTTTGAACCGGATACTGTTACGAACCAGTACTTTTTTTAGAAGCAAGTACTTTTAAAGAATCCGGTAATTTTTAAGAATTGGGAAGTTTCTTGAATTGGGGACTTTAAAAAACCTGGTACCTTATTAAAACGGATAACTTTTTTGCATTGTTTACTTTTAGTGAGCCGCGAACTTATGTCAGAACCGGATACCTTCTTAGAACCGGGTACTTGTCATAACAGGGTACTCTTTGAAGCACCAATTTCTTAGAACCGGGTACTTTGATATAACAGGGTACTTTTTAAGCACTGATTTCTTAGAACCGGGTAGTTTTTTTTAGCACGGTATTTCTTCATAACAGGGTAGTTTTTTAGCACCGACTACTTTTTTGAACAATGAATGTTTTTAGAACCTGCTACCTTTTTAAGGCTCAGCCTCTTTTGAGCACCGACCACATATTTTAGAATCGGCAACGTTTTAAACCGGAATTTTCTTGAACCCGGTAATTTTACGAAGCAGATTTTTTTTAAGAACTGTGTAGTCTTTTTGAAGCGGTTACTTTTACGAAGCGAGTACTATTCAGAATTGGTACTTTTAAATAATTCAACTATAAAGAGTAGTTATCAGATCTAAAAGCAGCAATCAGAACAAATATTAGGAAGCTTATATTATTTGCCAAAAGGATGGAGTTAGTTTATAACATAGGTCCTGGTTCTGGATTTTTCAGATTAATATTATACACTCTTTTAGTCTCGTAGACGGACCAGCTTAAACTTACCTTACAATAAAGTATCTGACACAAATTACTCCCGCCTGCCTGAAAGATGTGTGTGCCTTGTTAGCCTTTTTCTCAGTTTAAGGATGAAAAGAAGGGTGGCTTCTTCCGTCTTTCATGTGAGAGGAGTATGTTATCACAGACTTCTGGATATTTTATCATCCATAAAATACTTTCCGTTAAAGCCGTTCAGAAAACTTTATCCAAATTTGAACTGAAATAAGATGCCTTTCCACTTTAAGTTTGTTTTACATGTCAGCAAGATGTATAAAGATCAAATCCAATTTTTTAGCTGCACACATTAAGCTTTATTTAAGTTTAAGTACAGAGCAATCAAAATGCTTATTCACTGTAGTAATTAGTTTACTTAATTTGATGGCTGTTTGTGGACAGTTGCCTAATTGCCAATAAATTGATTTGACTCGACATGATCATTAATCGCATATAAACATCTGCAAAAGTAACAAGAGTACACAAACAAATAATTTTAGTTTATCTACATGCATGTACAATAAAAAATGCTTAATGAAAGTAAAACTGTATATCAGGTTGTCAAACCGGTAGTCGAGTTCGTTTTTTAAGTCTTTTGTTTAATAATGGAATTTGTAGAGTTATCCGCAAAATTAACAAAATTAAATATAAACGCGGCCGGCGTGGTGTGATGGTAGCGTGCTTCGCCCACCATACCGAAGACCCTGGACAAGTTTTTTTTTCAATTATAAGAAAATTTTTCTATGCGGGGTCGCCCCTCGGCAGGATTTGGCAAGCAGTTCGAGTGTATTTCTGCCATGAAAAACTCTCAGTGAAACCTCATCTGCTTTGCGGATGCCGTTCGGAGTCGGCATAAAACAAGTAGGTCCCGTTCCGCAATCTTGTAGGATAAACTAAAAAGAACACGACATGAATTGGAAGCCAAGTTTGGCTTAAAATTTCTTGGGAGGTTATCGCGTCTTACATTTTTATTTCATTTTTAAATATGTACGTTTAGGAATTTAATTATTTGCGTATGAAAATTTTCTCTTTACTTACTATTTTGTAAGGTGTTAATATAAGTTAGAAGGAGCTTTAGGTATACCTTCTACGGCAAGGGGCTAGGGAGACTCATGCCACCTCAAAGCGGAGCGCATACGAGCACCTGCACATGTCATATCGTAAAATAGGGCACAAATATAAGTTTTTCGGGGATGGTGTTGGTGCAGTCCGGGGGCGCGCGGAGCCAAATCTCAGGCGCATGGCTGGTGTCAAATTGCCATATTGGCCCGATAACGAAGTTTTCGTCATTTCTTGCTTTATATGGGGTTACAAGCTGGACGAAAGTAACCAGTTCGTATAAAAAAAGTCAGGATCGTCTTTAGTTTTTAGATTTGTTATGAACTCAATAGGCAGTTTTGAGTGCAAAGATCTAACACTCGGATACGCCTGTCAGGGCCATGATATACCTTTCCTATGCGAGCATACACCAACTCGTTCATTGCGTATTTGTAGAATAGGAAACAGTCTTGCGCTGTACTATAATAATATATGTTCGCGGAGATTTAAAGGATCGAATGATTTAATGACTCATAAGAGTCGAGTTTCCAGTTGCTTAGGAGTTTTTGGAAAGTACACGTCCAACACAGCTCCTAGGATTTTGCTGGCGAAGTAGAGCTTTTTGAGAGGGCACTGCTTAGCTTTTCTTTGTATCTTGTTAGAGAAGCTCTTGATAAATTCCCCTAGAGTTCTGTTGACACTCTTCTTTACAATATTTTGATTTTTACTAACAGCTCGAAAAAATTAATTGAAGAGCTTCCCATGGCGTTGCTTTTGGAGCACATCTTATTCTGAATATGCTAAATCTGTGAAGTTTTCCCAAAAAATTAAGTTTGCTACCTTGCCAAGGTCTGGTCACCATACGACTGCCCCTTACAGGGTTATGGGTCGAACAGTAGCAACATTAATCCATCTAATATTTAGGGAGTTAGTAGCTACAATTTTTCAACGGCTAAGTTACAAATGTTTAACGCTTTGTTCGCTTTCTTTTTACCAGAAATAACTATAGGAATTTGGTCTCTTCAGCCAGGTTAACGAGCACACCACATACTTCTGATAGGTTTATTTGTGAATCCAGTACCGTTGAGTTTAGAGGCCATCTTTGTTGTTGTAGCGATAAGGACACTCCCTGAAATTTCTGAGGAGTGTTATCGATGTTGAGGGTCCTTTGCTGGATATAGATCCGGAACGATTCGGTAACAAGCACCATTAAGGTACTAGCCCGCCCAACCATATCGGGAACGATTTAACATGACTAGCGCCCCCTCTCTCCAAACCCTTAGTTCCCTGAGTTAATGTAAGTGTTGCGGTATAAGATTTGCTAAGACACAAGTTGCTAATTATCCTCTCCAGGGTTTTGAATACGAAGGAAAGAAGAACGATCGATATGCAGTCCCTTGGCTCGTAATAAGATTATTACCTAGAATAGGATTTAAAATAATCATGGCGCTACTCAACTCACACGGTATATTTTTGAGAATCAATCAGGCGGCGTAAATATGTTTCTTCCACTCGAATGTTCCCTCCAAATAGTTTGTAAGCTGTTCGGGGACAACCGTGTCCGTACCAGTAAATTCAAAAGGTTTAAAGCTATTAACCTCCAAATTTACACACTGGGTAGTATTTTTTGCAGGTGCTTCTTGTGAGTTTTGCAGTAAAATCAGGTCTCTGTGAATTCCACAGAGCTGTTGGCGTCATTGAAAGCAAGCACTGTCACCTTGCTTTCTCATCGACACTTTTGACTTCAGTGCAGCAGCTTTTCCACGAATTTATCTCCCTTTTTCTCAAGGATTTTTATAGGCCTTTAGATATATTAAAATTTCAACTATATTTTCCATCTAGTTGAAGATTAAAAGGATACTCCCAGCGTTATCTTTGCTAAAAAGCTGCTAGTGATCTCATTCTTTGAGATTCTCATGCATTAAACAAGATTTTCCATGAGCCAGTTGCTCGCTAATATCACAAACAATTAACCTAAACAAGACCAATAAGATTAATAAGAACATAATTCGGTTCCGAAAGCCCAAATATATTTAAGCTCATTAAATTTTCTCATATCACACTCCTTGTAATAAATCATGCTGATCGCAATTGTGTCCGCACAATGTCATACTAGAAAACTGCTACTAGCAAACTTGTAAATGTGTGCGCGACCTGTTGCGTGTTGTTAATTATATACCACATAACCAGCTACACCTTTTGCATAAGTAATAAGGCTTTGTCGTAGGGTGTAAGCATAAGTGTAAGAATAGTCTTTGAATGTGGTATGCTCTTTGAAGGATATATTTAGAATGAGAATGAAAGCGTAATATGGGGTATTGGTTTGTTTGTTGTATGGTGCGTGTTGCGGAGAAATAGGTAAAGAATGTAAAATAAAGTGTTGTTTCGAAACTGTAGCATAATAGAGGAACAGATATTTGGTAAAGTATGAGCGAGATTACACAGCAACTCAAGGCAAATACGTCACCTACATATAAATTAAAGTCTTTGGGCATATACAACATTTTTTGCATGCGTGTGCAGGAAGACATGTTTACAATGAAATATAAATAATATAAAATAGAAGAATATAAAATAAAACAAAGTAAAAAAATTTAACAAAATAAAAAAAATTAACAAAAGAAAAATATAAATAAATATAAAATAATATAAAAAAATTTTAATTAAATAAAATAAAATAACTGGAAGGCCACAGGACCCGATAACATCCATAACTTCTGGATTAAGAAGTTCACATGTACGCATATATATATAGCGCAATTTTATACATTGTTTTTGCAAAATAATACTTTGATACCTGGTTTTCTAACAAAAGGTCAAACATATATGTTGCCAAAAGATAAGGATGATACTAAGGACCCTGCGAAATATCGACCAATAACATGCTTGTGTACGCTTTACAAATTGTTAACAGCATGCATTGCTAATAAGATCTACCACCATCTAAAGACACAAAATATACTTGCTATTGAACAGAAAGGTTGTGCAAAAAATTGCCAAGGATGCAAAGAGCAGCTTCTTGTAGACTCCATTGTAATGGAACAAGCATACCACAAACAAAGAAATATATGTATACACGGCATATATCGACTACAAGAAAGCCTATGAGAGTGTACCCCACTCATGGTTAACTGAGGTGCTAAAAGTGTATAAACTAGCCCAAACATAATAACTACTCTTGAACATCTTTCGAATACATGGGAGATAACACTTAATCTAAAAACAAAAAATGGACTCCAAAGTATTTCCACGATACCCATTAGCAGAGGCATACTACAAGGAGATAGCTTATGTCCTCTTTGGTTCTGCCTCGCGATTAATCCACTATCTACCTTGATTAATGATACCAAAAATGGATCTAACATAAAATGAAGAGCAGGTGCATCGTATAAGGTCTCACACCTCCTCTATATGGACGATATTTAGTTATACGCAGGGTCCGAGCGGCACATTAATGAGCTCATTCAAATAACCGAAGGTTTCTCACGAGTTATTTGTATGACATTTGGGCTAGATAAATGTAAAAGACTGAGTGTTCAGCACGGAAATGTAGTAATGCCTAATTTTCCCTTAGCAAATAATGAAAAAATAGATGCATTAGAAGCAGATGAGTCCTATAAATACCTAGGTTATATGCAGGTCAGAAGAATACATAATAATGTCATGATACAGAACATCACTGACTGCTTCCTAGATAGAGCAAGATCACTCCTTAAATCCGGTCTTAATGGCAGGAATTTATTTAAGGCAATAAACGCGTTTGCGATACCAGTGCTAACGTATAGTTTCAGAGTATTAAAATGGTTTGACACGCAGTTGGAAGGTGTTAAAAGAGCGACTCGAACACTGCTCACAAAATACGGAGCACATCACCCGAAATCTGCAGTGGAGAGAATAACCTTATCTAGAAGTCTAGGAGGGCGTGGCCTGATAGATGTCCAACATCTTTGCAAAAAACAGATCGCAAACCTACGCCAGTATTTCTTAGGGCAGAACGCAGCACTACACCAAGCTGCATGCGGAGCGGATAAAAACTGTACGCCTTTAAACCTGTTTAATCTCGACATACAGAACGAAGGAAGCGATTCTATTCATACAGCACGATTCACTGATGAATGGAAAATGAAAACACTCCATGGCAGACACCCTCATTCATTAAGTCAACCAGGGATCGATCCCGTTGCTTCAAACCTATGGCTGAAAAATTCAGGAATCTTTATGGAAACTGAGGGCCTCATGATAGCAATACAGGACTAAGTCATCGCCACAAAAAATTACTTAAAGTACATTGTACGCGCTGAAATAGACAGTGACAAATGCAGGAAGTGCCAACGGCAGCCGGATATATTCTTATTAGAAAAGAAAGAAAATAGCGGGTATTTAATTGATATTGGGGTTCTCAATACGCACAACTTGAAAGACGTACACACAGAAAAGAAAAGAAAGTACACAGGGCTTGCTCAGGAAAGGAAGCTATTATGGCACCTTGATAAAGTAAGCATAGAGCCAATAATCATTTCATCAACAGGCGTGGTACCCAAAACCCTTATGACGACCCTGGAGAAACTAAAATTAGAAGATAAGCTTCTACCTATTCAAAAGGCAGTAATTCTATCAACAACATCCATTGTTCGTTCGTTTTTAGACATTGACATATAATTTACAGATTATTATGAATTTACCTATGTATATTTAGTATAAATAGCTTTACATGTCTTGTTTTATACAACCGATGTATAATGTATAGCCCAAGGTGGAGCTCAAGGAAGAGATAAAATAAAATAAAATAAAATAAAATAAAATAAAATAACAGGGGTCAATTATCGCAACATTTTTAACGAAAGACCAAATATATCTGCTACAAAAAGACCCAAAAATACAGAAGACCCATCCAAGTATAGGCCAATAACATGTCTCTGTACGCTGTGTAAGGTATTAAAAACCTGCCTGGCAGATAAAATATACCACCACATCGAGACCAACGAAATCCTACACAGCAAACAAAAAGGCTGTACAAAAATAAACAAAGGTTGTATGGAGCAACTCATTATTAACTCGGTTGTTATGGAACAAGCATACCACAAGCAAGGGAACATCTATACCGCCTATATTGACTTTGCCTGATCTTTCGACAGCGTCCCACACTTGTGGCTGCTAGAAGTACTAGACCATAGCTGGGGAACTTCGATTAGAATAAGAATTAGTTTTTTTTTGATTCTTTATTATTTTAGATTACTAAGTGATTAGATTACAACTAATCAAATATCTAATGTCGGTTAGCGACGATTAGCATATCTAATCAAAACTAATCAAAAAAAAAAAATACGATTAGATTTCTCGATTAGTTTGGATTAAATTTGATTAGATCCACTATTTTGAAATATTTTAGTTGTTTTTTTTCATTTAATTCATAAAGTAACAAACTTAAAAGAACTTTTATTGAAAATTTCTCTGTAAACATAAATCTTATTAAGCAAGTAAGTACTGTATTGTCTTAGGCTCATAGCCCTGGTCATTTCGGTACACTTATTGGTGGGTCTATCTCCACTTTTTCTCATACAATTTCTATTATAAAAATTAAAGGCACGTTCTGAAAATAAAAACATGAGATTTTCGACGCTTTAAATGTACGCTGATTCATATTACAAATGTATAACCAAAAGTTTATATTTGACTTCATTACTACCATTTTTTCAAAAGAAAATTCAGACAATGAATTCGGTCTTGGGATATTGACTATTCCAGCAAATGATCTTATCAAATCTAATCAAAACTAATCGAGAAATTTAATCGAATTTTTTTTGATTAGTTTCGATTAGATATGCTAATCGTCACTAATCGCGATTAGGTTTTTAACTAGTTCGAATTTAATCAATAAGTAATCGATTAGTATAGCCAACTAATCCTAATTAATCAATTATTCTGCAAAATAAAAGTTTCTAATCCGATTACTAATCATTAGGATTACTAATCATTATTCCCCAGCTATGTACTAGACATATATAAGATAGCATCGAATGTTAAGAGACTGCTGGGCCATCTCTCGTCCTTGTGGGAAATTACTTTAAATATAAGTCAAAGAAACGGTCTCTCGGCTCCTAAAATAAAAAAATAAATATGAGGTGCGATAACCTACGAAGAGATCTAAGGCCGAGCTCTCTTCCAATTTGCGTCGTACTCCTCTTTATTTTCCCTTCAAATTGACCGGACGGGACCTACATGTTTTATGCCGACTCCGAACGGCATCTACAAGGCAGACGAGTTTTCACTGAGAGCTTTTCATGGCAGAAATACATTCGGAACGCTTGCCAAACACTGCCGAGGAGCAACCCCGCTTAGAAAAATTTGCTTCTAATTGAAAAACCTTATTTCTACAATTTTGATGTTGCTTTGGCTGGAGTGCGAACCCAGGGCATACGTTGTTGTAGGCGGAGCACGCCACCATCACACCACAGTGGGCCATCCTCGGCTCCTATCCCTATTAAAAGAGGAATTTTTCAGGGAGACACAACAAAGTTCACTATGGTTCTACCTCGCTTTAAATCCATTATGAACCATCCTAAAAGAAATCAACTATGGGTTTACCATTAAATCTCAACATTTGACGCATTACAAACTGTCACACATGCTATATATGGATGGCGCAACCAGCGTCAAATTAACACACTACTGGAGCTTACAGATGATTTTTCAAATGATATTAGAATGTCATTTGGAATTGATAAATGTCGCAGACTGAGTGTAGAAAACGGAAGATTTGTACTGCGAAACTTTCAGTTAAGCAACAGTCAGACGATAAATGGCATGTCTGAAAGCGAATGTTACAAATACCTTGGTTTGCTTCAGGGCCGTAGGATCCAGCACACAACAAATGAATACATGGATATGGTCAAGAGCTTACTTGAGTCGTGCTTAAAGGAAAACAACCTTTTTAAAGCCATTAATACATACGCGATCCCCGCACTCACATACACTTTCGGAACAATAAAATTGTCGGACACAGAGTTGGAGAGCGTGAAAAGAGCAAAAAGGACGCTGCAAACAAAACTTGCTGCCTATCACCCGAAATCTACGATAGAACGCCTCTACTTGCCACGCCAGGATGGCGGTCGAGGCATGGTAAGTATAAAATATCTGCACAAGAAATGTGTTCATAAGCTACGCATATACTTCCAAAACCAACACAGCCCCCTCTTAGAAACGATATGCAAGGCAGATTTAAAGTATTCCCCACTAAACCTACATACACGCACGAGCTCCCCTTCGATCGAGAGCACATACAGTCGCTGATACAAGAGTGGAAAATGAAAGCTATTCATGGAAGACACGGATATGCTCTGGAATATACAGAAGTGGACAAATCAGCATCCAATGAGTGGTTAAATCACTCTGGTATCTACGCCGAAACCGGGGGGTTCATGCTGGCCATCCAAGACCAGGTTACTGCACAAGAAACCACAGCAAATATGTAATGCGAGCTCCTACCGAAAATGATAATTGTAGACGATGCCAAAGACATCCCGAACAAATTCACCACATAACCGACGCATGTGTTACATAGGCGGGTACCGAATATTTAACCAGGCATAACCAGGTAGCAACGATCGTACACCATGCGTTAAGATCTAATTACAGCTGAATGCCCATACTACACTTATACCCCAGAGGCAACGCTAGAAAACAACGCCTTCAAAATGTATTTAGACCGGTCTATTCTAACAGATCGAACCATGCCACATAACCGACCTGATATAATGATCGTAAATAAGCAGGAGAATCAGGCTTACGTAATAGACATAGGTGTTCCAAATACAAACAACCTACAGGAGTGCTATGCGGAGAAGCTCAGAAAATATCAAAGTATGGCACACGAAATTAAGGAGATGTGGAAATTGCACAAAGTTGACATAATACCCATTATAATATCCTCAACAGGAGTTATCCCAAAATCACTAAACTGTAGTCTTGAGAAACTTCAACTCACCGAATAGCGAAGAGCGATAGAGAAGACTGTGATTTTATCGACAAGCTCTATAGTTAGGAAATTCTTAAGCATACACTAATCTACGACGAATTATAAAAGTATAAAAACCTGATATATTTGTAGATATTTATAAAAAAAAATTACCAGCAACTGTAAAACTAAATCAATGTAACTAGATTATAGAATTAAATAGCATTAAGTGTCTTGTTGTTTATAAACGATATTTAATGTAAACCCTCAAAGGAGATAATTTTAAATAAAAAAATAATAAAATAAAATAAAATAAAATAAAATAAAATAAAATAAAATATCTAAAATAAAAAGAAATAAAATAAAATAAAATAAAATAAGGTAAAATAAAATAAACTAAACTAAAATAAAATAAAATAAAATAAAATAAAATAAAATAAAATAAAATAAGGTAAAATAAAATAAAATAAAGTAAAATAAAATAAACAATAAAATAATATAAATTTAAATAAATTAAAATAAAATAAATTAAAACAAAATAAAAAAAAATAAAATAAGGCAAAATGAAATAAAGAAATAAAGTAAATTAAAATAAAAGAAAAAAAATCAAATAGAACAAAGTAAAAGAAAAAAAACAAAGTAAAAAAAAATAAAATAAAACAAAGTAAAAAAATGTAACAAAATAAAATAAAATACAATAAAGTAAAATAAAATTTAATAAAATAAAAAAGAATAAAATAAAGTGAAATAAAATAAAACAAAGAAATAAAATAAAAAAAATAAAATAAAATAAATAAAATAATTTAAAATAAAATGAAAAAATATAAAAAAAATCCGTTTTTAATCGGTTTCCTATCATAAACTTATCAAATTATCAAAGCAGAATTCCAATTGTTATCGATTTGTTATTGGATTTTTACCAAATATTGGTATCGTAAAGTTATCAATTTGTTATCGATTGATCTACGAAAAGTTACATAATACTATCGATTTGTTTAAATTTTTTTCTAATTTTTTATCAGAGTTTTATCGAAAAGCTATCGATTTATTTTCAAAAAGTTATCAATTTCTTGCCGAAAAGCAATCAATATGTTACCAAAAGTATAAGATTGCCAATTTGTTATCGGCATGTTATCGACAAATTATCTCGTTATCAAAACTGTTTCGATTTGTTTTTGAAAATTGTCGATTTCTTATCGCAATATTACCAATTTGAATGTTATTGATTTGCTAATGACGATTCATTTGTTTGGGTTGAAAGAGGTACCAATACAACTTTAATAAACAAGTAAAAGTGTCTAAGCTCGGGTGTAACCGAACATTATATACTCAGCGTGAGCTTCAATTGTACATTTCGTTACAGTAAATTACTTTTCTATATAACACGTGGCACCGCCCGTTAAAAAAAAAATGTCTCCCAATTTCCTCTTACAACAAAACTTTATAAGTGAAATATTATTGATTCAAACCTATTTTTTGTTAAGTTACAGCTTATTATTCTAGTCTACGACCCTTTTAAATTTGTTTTATATCTAAGTTGTCGTGGTCTTTGACCGATCCCGTCCATTTTATTATAAATATTTTCTGCTATAAGGAAAATATGTGTACACAATTTCATTAAGATATGTTAATTTTTCTTCGAGTTATGGTTCCCGAAACATAGAAAATTGATTAGTCATAAAAGGGCGGTGTCACGCCCATTTTTTTAAATTTGATGTTCTTCCTATTTATTGTTATAAATCCACTTGGAAAATGAAATACCATTGATATGAAGCATTTTTTTGCAAATATATAGCTTATTATATTCGTCCACGACCCTTTTAAAAATCTTGTATATAAAAGTGGACGTGGTCCTTACCCGATTTCGTTAATTCTTCTTCGAAGCATTCCTTATAGTAAAGGCAACTCCTCTACCGAATTTTGTTAAGATAGGTTTAACCATTTTTGATTTATGATTAATAATATTTGTAAAATTATTTTATCACAAGTGGGCGGTGCCACGCCCATTTTAAAAAATTTTAAAATTTTTATCGAGAGTCTCATGTCAAATTTCAACACTCTAGGTGTATTATTTACTAAATAATCAGGTTTTTTGTGTTTTCCAAAAGTGTATATATATATAAAAAGTGAGCGTGGTTATCATCGGATTTCGTTCATTTTCAACACCAATCTATTCTGGGTCTAGATAAGCTCGTATACCAAATTTGGTGAAGATATCTCAATATTTACTCAAGTTATCGTGTTAACGGACGGACGGACGGACTTTGCTCAATCAAATTTTTTCGATACTGATGATTTTGATATATGGAAGTCTATATCTATCTCGATTCTTTTATACCTGTACAACCAACCGTTATCCAATCAAAGTTAATATACTCTGTGTGCAAAGCACACGGTTTTGGATCTAGGCAACTAAAAGTGGTTTTTAAGAAAATTTATGACGCTGAATCCGATTCTTCATTCCGTTTTTTAAGATTGATTCTAGTTTTTAATACAGTCAATAAATTCATTTTTAAAGATTTTTGTCAAATAATATTCATTTTATTAACTCAAAAGTAACAAATCAGAAATGAAGATTGGTGGAACTTTGCCTTTTGTATTGTTTAGTATCTGTTTCGCGTATTAGAGTTCAACAGTAGTCGCTCATCATGCCTCCATCCAAAAATCCTAGGTATCGTCTTTCAATGTTGGCTAGATCTTGGTGTAGCCGCTGCCCTTGTTCGTCGCTCGTATCACCCAAGTTTTCGGGAAAAAAATCGAGATGGGAATACAGAAAATGCATCTTTAGACATTCTAGCTCCAATCTTTCGATAATTTTCCAACATATGGCCAATAATTTCCTTAAAATTAGGGGGGAAAGTGGTGAACGATATTTTGAAATGATGCCCATGCGGCTGCTTCATCGGGCGTTAAACCTTTTGTAATTTTTTTATCAGCCATTCATTTTCTAATATCAGGTCCGACAAATATTTCGTCTTTGATTTTAGCATATGACAATTTAGGAAACAACTTGACTAAGTACTGAAAAGCCGGTCCTTCACGGTTTAATGCTTTGGCGAAGTTCTTTATAAGGCCAAGTTTAATGTGAAGAAGTGGCTGGAAAATATCTTGTGGATTTACAAGTGGTCCTGCGGAGACGTTTTGCTGTCCAGGCTCATATTGAGTACGACTTTGCCATTATCTCCTCACATAATGATGTTCAGTTTCGCGGCTAACCACAAGCATAAAAAACAACGAAATTTGTTGAATCCAGATTGCATCTCAGTTAAGATACCAATTACCTGTTGAAATAAAGTTCGGTATCCATGACTTGTGAGTGTCTGCTACTCTGAAACCAAAGTAGTGCAGATACGCATCTTTGAGCGCATTTGTTATTGTTTTGCCACTTTTCTTAATCATATAAAAACTACAAACGTAACAAAAACACTTTGAATCAACTTTGCAACACTGTCTCTGAATTTTTATTTGCTCTAATCACTTATATTATTTTACAGTTACAGTTGAAATGACTTATCAAGCAGTGCTACTATTTAAAAGCTGCTTTAACAGCACAATGGTGCTATCATGCGATAACCCGGAAACTAGAATCAATCTTAAAAAACTGAATGCAGATTCGAATTCAGCATATCAAATATAGTTAACAATCGTTCTTGTCTGCTCAGATCCAAAAGTTGACCTGAATAGTAAACTTGTATATTTAAGCAATAATTTGTCGGTATATAGATATTACCAATAAAAGGCCGGGAAAACTCACCTAAAAAAATTCGGAACTATTTGTTTCTGGTTAAATTGTTTCCGTAGTGGGTTAGTTTCAACCACTTGGTGAGCTCTAGTTAGCTTAAAAAATAAGTTGCTAGACGTATAACTGTACGTTTACACATCGAGTTTGACGACTACTTGGTACTCACGCCTTCTTTTTCTTTTTCTGGAAAAGAAGCTCAGAACATAATTTTTGTTTAAAATGATAACCTCCGTAAGATCGTTAAGAAACTGTTATTCGTGAGTGGCTTATGTTTTCTGCTAATTGCCAGACTATCATAGTATATGCTGAACACTTTAACTGACCGTAGTGTCAAAACAGTGCGGAAAGTGATGGTGCAAGCCTTTGACACTGAAGGAAGTGTCAAAATTACAGGGGTTGCTGCCATCAAGATCGAAGCGAGGATGCAATAATTAATGAAATTCAGACGCGGGTTGCTGCGGTTATACATTTTTTTTTGACAAATTTAATATGAATTATGTATATACTGCGTTACATGGGACGTATCGAAGTTTCAAAAAAGTCGTAGAACGGGAAGTAAGTTTTTCCATTTGTTCAAAAGTTATCCACGAAAAACTGTAACAGCTACTACACTTTTGTACCAAAGTAGTACATAGCTGCCAAATAGCCTCCACAAATAAGTAGATAGAACAAGCATAATGATCATGTGAGCGAACAGCCGATACATATCTCCCTTAGAAACCTTTACCAGTTTAGGTGGGTGTCGAACTTCACCAAGAAGATGGGTGATTAAAAGGCGCAATAATTTGATCCTAGATGCAGATAGAGTTGATCTCTCGCTATGATGGTTGATCTAAACAGGTTGCTAATAAGCAAACATTTTAGCTTGCTGTGGGTCTAATGTAAATATATATATATATATATATATATATATATATATATATATATATATATGTATATATATTTACTACTTACACCTGCTGCAGATGCTTTTCTGAAGCAATTAGTTCCTACACATACTTAGGTAAATTGAAAGTTTTTTTATTTCGCTACTTTTTTTCTATTTTAATGCAGGAATTTTTTTATTAGTATAGACATAACAGTTAGATGTTCATTTGCAAGTGTATGTATGTATATATATTTAACTGCAATTATGTATGTAAGTAATACATGCGCGTCGCCTCATTAAATTTTAAACACGTACCGCACGTAATCGCGTCTTTGCGCTCGTCACTTCGTTTCACAGATGACATTTAACCATAGAAAAAAACTATTGGAGATGCCTTGATGGAATTTTTTCGATTCTTGAGTTTTTGTTTTTGTTATCAAATTATCAGGTTTTTAAGTTGTGTGATATTTTCAAAGGGCATACCTTGAAACAACCATTTGTCTTCTAGTTTACTCCTAAACCATTAGCTTGTGAAATAGTTATCCACGCTCACCCCACACGTATTATTGTTCTCTTTCGTTTAGTAGTCGCTCAGCAACATTGTAAAGGTTTACAAGTAAGATATGTAAGCTGTTTGTTCACAGCTGGGCTCACCTGACCATAATTCTTGTTCTATCGGTAGTTTTGACCCTTCGTTCAGTGTAAAACGGTCGTTCCACCACAATCCACACTGTCATTGTAAAAGTTTAGAAGTAAGATAAGTATCAGTAATCTGGTATTATCGGTTTAGTCGACGCCAATCACCCTCAACATGTGTTGAGCAAATCCCAAAAAAAAAAGATATGTATCACACCTTCGCTCACCTAACCATAATTGAAATGAATGGGAAAACTTTACTTCCATGTTTGGACTGATATAACTACGCGTTTTTGGATATTCCGTTCTACGACTTTTGTAAAATTTTCAAACGGTCAAATAAAATACACTACATATTTCATACTAAATCTGTCAAAAAAAAAAAAATAAAAAAAATTACCATCACAGCTACCGATATCTGAAATTTCGCTCTTTTTCCGCTAATAAATACATCCCTGCATCGATACCGATAGCAGTAACCCTAGTAGTTTTTACATTTCGGTTAGTGTCAAACGGCTGTTTGTTCCACCATGATCCACACTGTCATTGTAAAAGTTTAGAAGTAAGATATGTATCATTGATCCGGCATTATCGGTTTAGTCGACAAAAAAAGATATGTTTCAGCTGTTCGTTTACACCTTCGCTCACCTAACCATAATTGGAATGAATGGAAAAACTTTACTTCCGTGTTTGGATTGATATAACTACACATTTTTGGATACCCCGTTATACGACTTTTGCAAAATTTTCAATAGGTCAAATAAAATACACCACATATTTCATACTAAATATTTCCAGAAAAAAAAGTTACCATCACAGCTACCGTTATCTGAAATTTCGCTCATTTTTGCGCCGATAAATACATCCCTGCATCGATACCGATAGCCGTAACCCCAGTACTTTTGACATTTCGGTTAGTGTCAAACGGCTGTTTGTTCCACCATGATCCACACTGTCATTGTAAAAGTTTAGAAGTAAGATATGTATCATTGATCTGGCATTATCGGTTTAGTCGACAAAAAAAGATATGTATCAGCTGTTCGTTTACACCTTCGCTCACCAAACCATAATTGGAATGAATGGAAAAACTTTACTTCCCTGTTTGGATTGATATAACTACGCGTTTTTGGATACCCCGTTCTACGACTTTTGTAAAATTTTCAATAGGTCAAATAAAATACACCACACATTTCATACTAAATATTTCCAAAAAAAAAACTTTACAATCACAGTTACCGATATCTGAAACTTCGCTCCTTTTTCCGCTAATAAATACATCCCTGCATCGATACCGATAGCTGTAACCCCAGTAGTTTTGACATTTCGGTCAGTGTCAAACGGCTGTGTGTTAGAAAGAGAAGACAAGAAATATATCTTACTTGTAAACCTATACAATGGCTTAGCAACCAGAGTAGCAACATCGAAAGAGATCTTCGCTTATTTGCGCAGTTCAAATAAAATTATTCGCACACATGCAAGGAATATTTTAACTGTTTAAAGTTAGCAATAAGTTTTGTTAAAATCTTTTGTTAGACTCAAGCAAAAAAATAACATTCTTATAGAATATTTGTCTATCATTTTTTTAAGCCTTACTAAAAAGACGTGCGTGCGTCCTATCTCGTTTCTCGTTAAACAACGTCTAAACCACTACCACTACGACGGTTTTACTCTTACCATAACAGTCATTGTTTCAACTTTGGTGACCATCGCCTTAAACAAACAACAAAGCCCGGCTGCACTGAAGAATTGGTGGCTTCGAATTTTTGACTGGCTTAAGGAATTCTTTCGCGGTCACAGCATTTATTTCTATTTGCAAAAGATGGCCATGCCAGAGAAATCACTACTTTGACGACTAAGACGTCAAGCTCTATTACACGCACTCATTGCCACTAAGCTGAAATGCGCATAGTTTTTGACGATATCAAGCACATTACTTGAAGTTGGCTCATCTAAAAAAACAAACACAACCTTGATAGACTACTTTGGAATATATAACATAACTAGTTTTACCCGGCGTACTTTGTAACGACCGAGATCGAATGAATGTTGCATTATTTATTCTGGTTTGTTTGTTGATAATGTAGTTTATTATTCTGTAAGTTGAATTTAATTTTGTACGCATATATGGTGAAATTTTCGTTTAAAATATTTTATTATTGTATCTTATTGTAATGCATGTGGGTACACAATATTTTTGGTTTTTTCGTTCGGTGCAAAGATAACAAATTTTTTGGCGTTCCAACTCTAGAGCAAGCAACATATAGCTAGCCATGGGAAAAGCACGGACTCTGTAAATTTAATCCTGCAACAGTAAGCGATTATCCTTGTGCTTTGTTGATTGTAAGTGCAAAAGAAAGGCGTACAGGAAACTGTAGCACACCTTCACCTTTGCCTTTACCGCTGATTATAGTTGCTTCGATTACATTCGGCATTAATTTCTTAACGCAAAGCCTGGTTCCATTGCACAATTTGGTGGGTATAAATTCAGAAGAAGCATGATTGGTGATACAATTTTTAAAGTTAATATATGCGCAGGCATTCCAGGTTATTCTAAAGAGTTTAGAAATTCAGTTGGATAATTCACAATTTGATCTTCATCTGTAATTGTGTCGATCGATTTATATTTCATCACTTCACCCGGAATTTGGTTTTGAATGCCATCATTGATTTTGTTAACAATATCATTTTTGGGAGCTAAGACTTCTCGTTCGCATAGCCAAAATAAAATATTTAATTTAAAATTCTTAATTCTGAAATATGAAAAATCTTCCTCTTGATCGAAGGAACCTATAGCCAAAATTTGGTGATAATTGAAGTGTGGAAAATACGTTTCCATAGGGAACACATACACAGAATTTGATTTTTATAGAAGATGTAGTTAGACTGAAGCTAACAAATTTTTTTAACGGTGGCAGATTACTAAACGTCCATAAGGAATAACAGCAGTCAAACTTTAGGCGTTAAAATAACCTAAGTTTGTACGGCAGTCATAGTTCTGAAAAATCCCATTTGTAGGGAAGGTGCTCCGCCGCTTTTTTCCCAATTCCACATTTTACTGGAGGTGTTAGGACTTAACATCATATAGCTCTTTACCAATTTTCATTATCCCACCATTACTACATCCAGAGATATGCTGTATGATATATTCCATAGGTATGGGAGGTGCCACGCCCTTTTTGCCAATTCCGCATTTTCTTGGTGGTGTTAGGGATTGACCTCATATAACTCCTTAGTGAATTTCAATGTTCTGGCATGTACACTTTCAGAGTTATGCAGTACCAAAGATTCCATTTGTATGGGAAGTGCCACGCCCTTTTATATATCGAAATTATTTATAGCCTAAAACCTTCTTATTTAATAATTTGGGAAACATTTAAACAACGTGACATCAGGACGGACAAGGCGACCTTCTTGTTGATCGAGGGAACCTAAAGCCAAAAGTTTGTGATGATTTAAGTGTGGGAAATATGTTTCCATAGCGAACACACACACATACAGAATTTGTTTTTTTATATATGTAGATATAGGTTAACCATTTAAAGTCGAAACTCTACCCTCCTACAGAGTGTTTTTTCTTAAATGTGGTTCTCCCTCTATAGTGCACTTCTATGGTGGACTGTTATGACAGGCTGCCAGAATGAGAGGCTTCTTTTTAAATGGTTTTATTTAGCTTGACAGGCCCGGCCGTTGTGAACGAATTTTGTAATTGAAATTTAAGTAACTTCCCGATAAGCTACAAGCTTGACACTGGGAATATAGTTCGGAACCCGATGACAATGCAATAATACGAAAAAATTCGCTGCTAGGTGGCGCAAGAATCGAGATATTCACAAAAAACTTATTTGTTGTCCGATTTGGCTCATATTTGGAACACATAATACATACATGAATCGAAAACGGCCTGCGAAAACAATCGCCACTGGGTGGCGCAAAGAACGAGCTACACAAAATTTTCATATTTGTCGTCGGAATTGGCTCATATGAAAAAATCGCCGCTAGGTGGCGCAAGGATCTGGATATTCAAAAAATCGTATTTGTGGTCCGATTTGGCTCATATTTGGAACAGATATTACATACAGTCCGGTAGAAGTGAGTTCGAGGAGAGACAAGCATACGTGGCGCAGAGTCGAGTAAAGTCTTTGAAGGATTATGTGTTGAGAACTTAGATTGTAACAAATTGTCAGAAAAGAGTCCCTATAATAATGAGTCACTAAATGAACTAAATAGAATGAGAAATAATAGGCAATTAAATAAAGACTAAAAACTTGAAAATAAAATAATTAAAGAAAAATTTTAGTTAAACGGTTTTATTGAAAACAATACTTACATTAAGTAATAATAATACTAAAAGCTAGAAAATAATTAGGTAGGTCCGAGGTACTAGTCATCAAAATCCTCATCAGTCTAGGGCGTTGATGGGATAATTAAATAAAAGCGTTGGACGTGTTTTCAATAAAACCGTTTAACTTAAAATTTTTTTTTAATTAGCATCTGCTGTTTATTAAACATTTCTGCTTGAAGCACTACACATTTTCATTAAAATGTTACCTTTAGTGCTTTCGAACCACCTTGCTTCTTGTACTTCTTCTCTTTCGTTTTCTTTTAACGATAAAAAAACGGCTGAAGTACTAGGGTAGTATTATCGATTCGTTTTCGTATATTGATCCCTAGTCCGACTAGCCCGGGAATGGTTTAATATGATCACGTCAAGTCTACATGGTCTTTGGATTCAAGTTCCCTCTTACAAGAGACATGCCTACCGCATCAATGTACTTAAACTCTTGATTCGCTGGAGTACCTCTTACCACTGTCTCGCAGCTTTATATAGGCATATCTTTAACTTGGCCCAAGGCATTAAGACTTGGTTGATTCTATTGCTTTTTCCGGCTGTTAATAGCGGGCTTTTTGCCATTGGCCCAACTCAGCATTATCTAACCAACCGAAGCTTTTGTGTGCTTAAACCAAATGCAATATTGATACTTTCAAGCGTTTAATCTTTCGTTGTGCTACCAATGTATTATGGGTTTTACGCTGGCTCCTATTTTCAATTGGGTCAATTGCGGCCTTCAAATGCTGCGAAAACCTCAATGCTGTCAGTTGTTTTGAGAAGGCTGTCTTTTGCTCTCTGTTTACTATTCTTCTCAACACTCCTTCCTTGTTGTGCTTCGGTGTTTCCCGCACTTAGGACAAATCGAAAGCCACTATCACTATCCTTTCAGTTTGCTTGCCAACATATTTTTCCTCTTTTCGCGTCCTTATATTTTTAATTAATTTTAGATTGATTAATTTTTGACTTAAGTCCTCCTGCTTGATAAGGCGGTTTCAGTGTCTTTACATTTAAGTCGTGGTAAATTAACCATACAGGATTAAATAGTTGAGCAGTTTTTGAAAACACTGGCAAGCTTATGAGCTTTTTGGCAATATTTTCCAGTGCCTTGCCCGCCTAAGCCCCCGCCCTAGCGAAAGGGCTTGCAATTTTATTTTCTTCAGTACTGAGTTGTCACACCTTGCCCAAGCTTAAAGTTTCATATACAAAGTATTCCGTGAATATACTTGACCTAAATCTTCTACTCTATCTTTAAGCTTCAATGAATACCAAAGTGGCTTTTGAAAGCTTTACCGCCAATATCTTGCGATGCTCTGAATAAAATTTTGAAATATTTTTCTTGTTTTGTTTTGATTACTGTCATCTTTTATCTTATCTTCAATTTTCCTACTAGGTTGGTTGCATACAAAAAAAAACAAAAAACGTCAGTTAATCTCAACTGTGTAGTTGACTAGCCAAATGGGCGCTGTCTATTCCGACGCGGATTGTCTATGGCATTATTTCGCTACTGTTTGTCATTATTTTGCTTAACTTTTCACTTCATTTCAAGTAGGTTTAGTTTATTTCAGTTTTTATAGCTTCTCTTTTACAGCTTTCCTGGGCTTAGATTTTATAATTTACACATTGAGTTTTAAATCTCCACAAAAAAAAAATTAACACAAACGCGTAAAAAAGCTCGCTTAATACTCTAGAGAATTGCAGTATATGGACGAAACTAAAATTTAAATGCTTTAATCAGTTAGTGCTACATAGCGAATTCAGCAGGGAGTGTATAATTACGTAGATGAATAAATAGATACATGTGTATCTACATTAGTGTGTACCAAAATATTTCTTTAGGTTCTGTTCAAGCAAGACACAATAAAATTTGAGAATTTGAGCAAAAATTACATAACAAGTTTTGAAAATGAAATAAAACCATTCGTTCAAAAGTTGCACTGATTATTAATTAGTGGCCTTCAGGCAATTGTTTATTGATTAACTGCCAGTAGGTAATCCTTTCTCATGATTAATAATTAGTTAATTTCACATAAAAATTAATAACTTAATTATTTAAATTGCATGATTAATGTAATCGTTTGAATATTTTAATTAATTTTTATCATTTTTAATCACACAATTTAATATTATAATTTGATTAGTCTCATTTAATTTTATTTGTTTTTGTAAAATAAATAACATAATTCAACGATTATTTTTGATCAATTTTAATTATTTCTGTAGGTGCTTTACATCGATATAATGTGAATGGTTACAAAGTAATAAAAAAATAAAAACTAAAAAAAAAAATAAAAATCATTTCAATGATATATCTAGTTTGTAGACCATTCCCATCCTTTCATTGTTTATGCATAATTAATGATTAAAAATTTTTAAGAATACTATTGTTTCTGTCAATTAATCTTTATTTTAAAAAATGTGACTTTTGTTTATGATTCTTTCAACCAAAAATTGTCATTCTTTCATTGTTTATGCATGATTAAAAAATTTTTAAGATTACTATTGCTTCAGTCAATTATTCTTTACTTTAAAAATTATGACTTTTGTTTATGATTCTTTCAACCAAAAATTGTCATTCTTTCATTGTTTATGCATAACTAATGACTAAAAATTTTTAAGATTAATATTGTTTCAGTCGATTAATCTCTACTTTAAAAATTGTGACTTTTTTTATATTTTTTCAACCAAAAATTGTCATTCTTTCATTGTTTAAGCACAATTAATGATTAAAATTTTTTAAGATTACTATGGTTTCAGTCAATTAATCTTTACTTTAAAAATTGTGACTTCCATGATTAGAACTAAAAAAAAAATCATTTCAAGGATAGATGTAGTTGGTAGCGGGTTTGATTATGAGGCTTTTGCTGCGACCAAAAAATGTCATTCGTTGATTTTTTATGCTTAATTAATGATTACAAATTTTTAGGATTACTACTGTTTTAGTCAATTAATATTTAATTTATAAATTATTACTTCTATACTAATAATTGAAAATAATCAAATAATTAAAATTTATGTAATAATTGTTTAGGTGCTATACATTATTTTATTAATTTTAGTTGTTTGATTAATTTAATTTACTTGATTATTTTTCATTTTTTGATTGGGTCTAATCTAAAAGAATTATTAATTTTTTCAATCGTTTTTGATTTATTTTATTAATAATGCTAAAATAAAACTAGCTAATTATTAAAATCACAAATGGCAACAAAATTATGATTTTTAATATTCAAGGAAATTAGACAGGTCTAAGTAAAACTGTATCTTATGGGCTATACCGATCTTTAAAATATTTAGTTTTGATTGCTTTATATCTATGAAGACGGTAGAAGCCTGATACCGCTTGTGGGTGAAAAAAAATAAAGTCAAATCGTCAGACAGTTTTGAATACCTGTGACAGAGACCACCTGTGACAGAGAATGCGATCAGCAGGTGATGTGGAGCGTCACTGCTATCAGATTTCGAAGCAGCGATTTGTTAACATAGAGATTTAGCTAAGAGCGAAGAGACATGATGAAGGAGAAGAATGAAGAGAGAGAGAATGGAATCAGGATGCTGGAAGGAGAGATAGGGAAGGAAAATCGAAAAACCGAAATCAAAACGAAATAAAGGTGAATGGGAAAATAAGAGGGAAACTACTAGAAAATTTAGAAATCAATACAATATACAGAAAACAGTAAAAGAAAAGAATGGAGAGATAGAGGAAATACCGAAATAGAGTGAAAACACGAGACATAGAGCAAAGCAATGAGAGAGAAAGAAAAAGAAAACGAGGAGGTACAGTGAGACCATTGGCTAATCATCATCTTCATTATTTGCCTTCTCACCGCCTAAGCGATTTTGGTCGCTTCGTAACAAGTCACGCCAGGTATCGCTGTTTCACGATAACTGACGTGAATTGGAGACACCCTTTTTTCCCCCGCCTCCCTCTGTCAACTAACTTGAGGTCTCCCCTTCCTTTGGTTTCGAACTGCGGTGTCGAGGAGGACTTTACTTTTCAATTGCATACTCAGTCCAATGTTGCACTTGTTGGCAAAAGTTATTCTCCGTTTGATTTCCAAACGGACATTGCCTCTTTTGCCTTTAAAGCTGGTTCCCAAAATAGAAGAAATCCTTCACGTTCTCGACTTTGTATTCGTCAGCAATGACGTGGTTGCCAAGGCACGAATGTGCCGATTCTTGCTTGGATGACAGCAAGTACTTCTTGTTGTCCTTATTTACCGCAATACCCAGTTTTTGCGCTTTATCTAGTCCCGAGACAGTAAAAATCACAGCGCGTTTGTTTAAGCCAATAAAAGTTGCTTTTTTGCAAGCGCGTTTGAAAAAACGCTTCAACTAGCTAAACATTTTCATCGTGGAGGAACTATAGGGGTCGTGGAAGTTTATCAGCTAATTCGTACTTTCTTTAGCTTCTTTGACATTTCTACTTCTGGCGCAGTGGCACTCAACGCGAGAATTACAAAACTAAAATAAATGGAAGGCGTGTGTTTGTTTGTATGTATGTCATCCTGCCGCCATGCTGTGGTATTTCTTTTTTTCACATTCATATGTACATTTCATTGGCTGGTTCACAATGGTAACCTTTTTTTTTGGTGAACTCTTGCTTAAGCGATTTCATCAAACCGCTTAGCAAACTGAACGCGACTACTTTGTGTTGTTGCGTTCTATGCAATTCGCTAACCTACCTCGCGTTTAATTTTAACTAGCTTGCAAAAAAACCATATTTATATCATTAGCATAGGCTAGTATTGGACGCTCTTATAATTCTGCTAGCTTACAGAAATCGCACTAAAGGTAGTCGCTTTGTCTTCAGCCTCGTTTTGTTTCGAACGGCCGGAGAGTTTCCTCCTTATGAAGCTGTGGGTGTTGCTTAACGTCATTTGGCCGAGCCTTGTTAACTTTTAGATCAATGGCTCAGTCTACTTTATTCGACTTATGTTCAGAGCCTATCTTTGCGGCATTGAAATGAGAAGTGAATTATGACTACTAAGAATACTCATTGAATAACAGGTTGAACAGCCTTCGACAAGTACCATAGCTTGCTTGATGAGCAACGTGTGCTTGGTGTACCGCTCCAGGAAAGACGATTGGCAGAAATTATACCACGATATTCTTCTCCTATCGCCACAGCTGGGTTCATTCTGTAACGAGCAGACGTCTATAAATTTTTTGGTATAAATTTTGTCAGAACTAACATTTGTTGTGTGAAAAATTAAATACTTTCTATTATAATATAAGTATCGCTTTGACCATCAATATATTCATTAGAAAAAATTTATTGTGCATTAATTTTTGACTTCAAAACAACAGTTTCGTTATTATTTCCTAATCAATTTTTTTCCTTTTTCATCCTCCAGGCATTTGACTCCACTACATACGACGAGAGTAAGCAACTCATGGTGAGTACCTAAACGAGAGATGTACAATGCCCAAGGTGTGATCGACAGCTGTATATGAATCTCATACAGAGGACTATTGTGTCAAAACTCATACTAATGTATTAATTTTATTTTGACACCTGAAATGCGGTTAAAAATTATTTACCTTATTAGTAAAATGGAATGCTATTGTTTCAGTTATTTGTAATTAGAAAAATTTAAAACCAAAAAGTCGTAGTTTTCAGGCTACTTTACGGAAGATGAGACTCACCACGCAGTTACTTTCTTATTCCTCAGAGTTTTATCCACAGAATGAGTTTGAATATAATTTTGACTGAATTGAGAACATTGACGTAATCTGTCCAGCCTCTGCTGATGTATGCTCTCGATAATCGTTGAAAAGTGATAACTCAAACAATGTATTTCTGTTAAATATAGACTGAATAATGGGTTCATCCACTGATCAAAGTCTGAAGAAACAGTTCCAAAACGTTTGAGGTATAAGCAGGTTGGTGCCAGTAGAAATAGCTCCACAGATAATGTATACGTCACTGCAGTCAAATTAGCTAGTTGAATACTAGAAAAATACTAATTTGCCAAAATTCCAAACTAGTGAGAGCTCTGTCGTTTTTCTATATTAGTAACTGATATTTTTAACACGGCGATGTCATACGAAATGTCTATTAACAGTCTCTATATCAGCATCATACCCGTTTACAAACTAGTCAGTATATGCATCAAGGTCATGCCAATTAATACACTAGTTGACCTCTCGCCAAAATTATACCAGATGTCATACTAGTTATCATATACAACCTCCGTTTGTCAATCTGGATAAACCGGCTGAGTTGGACGGTGCCGTATCTCCTCTGCGTGCTTACGGAGATTTTCCATATTCCTTTTGGAGTAGTGCGCGGTGGTTGACTGTGCCAAAATTTTTTGGCAGATCAAGTGCCGTGAGCACCGTCCCATGATGGAGTTTTGGTTGGTTCATTCAGTAATAAATCTGGGTGTTAATGGCGTTTGACGCGGTGGTATTGACATCCATTTAACGGAAGCCATGCTGTTGGCTGGCTAACAAAATATTTGTCCTTAAATGAATGGCATCGGTAGATACGACTTACCATCTTTAGCTGAGTTTCCCGGTTTTGGTACTGGGATTATTCTTGTCATTCTTTATTATTCTTAATTTACAAGGGCTTAACTTCCAAGTACAAAACATGCCTAAGGTAACTAATGCCCTTATGACCAAGGTGGTTTAGCATCGGCTTAGCTATTCTGTCTAGGTCTATCGATTTAAAAGGCTTGGTTCTTTTAGTGGCTTCTTTAATATGGAGAAGCAACGACCAGATGATATGTGCGCGTATTTGTGTTTATGTACCCGTCGATTTGTACGAAATCTAGCCTTGTTAACTGAAGTATGCATTGCACATTGCCGGCAGAAACATGAGCGCATTTCATCGAGTTGGCCCCACAAAATTCTAGGCAATGGACTAGAATGTTTTCTGACTACTTTGGCTTTTGACTGCAGGGGTCCTATGGTGGAATTTGAGCCAGATTTACAATTTTTGTTGTTGTTGTTGTTGTAGCGATAAGGTTGCTCCCCGTATGCTTTGGATACAGATCCGGTACGCTCCGGAACCACAGCACCATTAAGGTGTTAGCCCGACCATCTCGGGAACGATTTATGTGGCCACATTATACCTTCAGGCCATCCCGTCCCTTCCCTCCCCCAAGTTCCATGAGGTGCTTGGGGTCGCCAGAGCCTCATCTGTTAGTGAAACAGGATTCGCCGCGGATAGGTGATGTTGACAATTGGGTTTGGAGAAGCTATATATTGCGCTGGCAACCTCAAGGGTTGAGCTACACAGCCCCTTGAATCTGGTATTTTAGTCGCCTCTTACGACAGGCATACCTACCGCAGGTATATTCTGACCCCCTAACCTGCTGGTATATTTGCAATAGTCTTAATGGGTTGTCCGCATTCTTTTGTTATTAGAACAAACAATTTGGCTCTGAAAAAAGCATTCTCCAATCGTAAGTCTACAATAGAGATTTCCAATTATGTATGGCCTGCTTTTGATGCAGATTCATTCTTCTTATAAAGCGGCCCAGTACTGCTGCCGCATATCATCATAATGCTTCACAAAATGTTGCCTTACTAGAATTAGTGGCGGTTCTGTGTCAAACAGTTTATTGTCATCAGTGCTACCCATATAATGCTTATCATGTCACATGTGTAGGGCGGAATCATGCTGCAATCACAATAGGTTTGCTCGGCTGACAAATTTTTTGACAATAGCAGCCATTTTTCTCCCTAATAGAATTGACATCCGTTAATTGTGTTGTTTCTGTGCGATTTTTCGAAAAATATTAGTAGTAGAAATAGGAAGCAATCAGTTTGCAAATACACGATCAGTATTGAACTGCATAATTCCTTAAAATTTTTTTAAAAATTTAAGTTTATGATGAATTTATTAATTATGTTATGATCTATTACTGTGGCTGAACATGGGTTTTATGAAAATAACGCACACCAAGGAATCGTGCACTTTCGTAAACCTATGAACATACAAAACCTAAATCGATTCACGTAAAAATGTTATTAGTAAATAATGGATATGCCATAACGAAATGTACTCATTGAGAACTAATTTATTCATTCCGTATGTTCGGAACACTCGTCTCCATTTAAGAATTTGGGGAATTCGTTTATATTTGGAATATTATGGATATAATTATTTGATATATTCGGACCGCGTGAGGTAGTAACAAATGAACGTGTTCAAATATTGTAAATCAACGGTTTATCCGGAACACTTCCATGAATACTTATCGGAAAAGGGCTTACCGAAATTTCAAAATAAAAAGGTGAATACGCCCTGTGTAGCAGGGCCGCACAAAAGCTAAACCCTTCCGTCAAAGTCAAGGTCGGAATATAAAGTTCTAAGACACTAAACCCCTTTCTTTTATTTTATTTTTTGTCAATTCGTTGTGGTAGAGTATCACCCCATGTCGGCTGCCTGCTCTAAATATCGTCCCCTCAAACCCGGGCCTGGGGTAAATGACCCCCTCAGTCGCCCCTCTCGTCGGGCCTGTAGAACTACGTGTTATCTGGGTCCCGGGTCATAAGGGGATAGAGGGTAACGAGAAGGCCGACGAGCTAGCAGGCAGGGGCTCATCGGAGATGAACGAGGAAATAACCAGTGTCGAAATAGGCATACCCTTAGTACTAGCCAAGGGGAATATCCAGAGCTTCTACTTGAAGAAAGCACAAACAAAGTGGAATAACATCACCACCTGTGCAATATCAAAATCCATTTGGCCAAACTATGATGGAAAGAGGACGAGAAGTCTTCTGAACAAATCCAGGACCAACACACGTAAACTGATAGCAGTCGGCACCGGTCATTGGGCAGAAAGGTACGCATGCGGAAAAGATGGGCATTCCGTATAACGACTACTGTAGAAGCTGCAAAGATCCAAATGCTAGGGAGACAGTAGAACACTTTATGTGTAAATGCACGGCTCTAGCTATAGCCCGACTAAGGTTCCTTGGAACCCCATTTCTAGAAGTCATCAGAGGTCTATCTGTAATAGCAATCCCGAATATTCTTAATTTTATCAACAACGCTGGCTGGTTGTAATACATTGACCGTAACATTCCGTAGATTTTAGATGAGTTATATGGCATCAAAACGGCTTTAAATAGCTACTTGGGCAACCAGGGTCGTATCCATTTCACCTACCTACCTACCTACCTACATAAGATTAAATATTTTTTTATTTTAAAGTTTTATTTTTCAGTTACTTTGTCGTGTTTATTGGTTCGGTGTTATTAAGGGAGCAGCAAAATGTTGCACTTGGTTTACATGCTTTGGATTTACTTTACTCGTAAAATGTGCGAATTGTCTATTTATTATATCCTCCAGAAAATACTATATTCCAAAACCATTGTTGCTGCTATTAACTTTAAAATTACTGCAATTAATCCGACCAACAATGGCACTGGCCATGACAGCCAAAAGCTATGCATACCATCAATACGAAAAAAAAACAAGTAAGGAAATCTAATTTCGGGTGAAACTGAATATTACATACCCAACTGTACACTTTAAATGCTGTTGTTGTTTGTTTTATGAGCCTGATAGTGCTACAAAACTACGCATGGTTCTATTCTGAACTAATTTTCATTTAAAATAAGCAAAAACGATACAGAGGCTAACAGAAATGACCTTGAGCGGGTAATGATGCAGTTTTGCTTCACATATGGGGGTTTCTCTACTGTTTATTTTAAAATAAAGATATAACAGAACAATAAACATAAACACACAAGTGCCATTGTAGTAAAAATCGTGCAGGGTTATTAACGAAATTTTCCAACTTTTACTAGAAATATCTAATTACCTGCATCTATGCACTTTTACAAAATCTCTTATATAAAAGAAGGCGATTTAACCGATTTAGTTCAATTTTACTGAAAATATTTCCTCTTAACCCTCCGATTAGGGGTGAATAAAGTCAACGCATCTTAGCGTTGTCGTCTGGCCACAGGAAATTTTACACTTTGAACTTTATCCACAAATATTTGAATTTTTATTTAAATTTTGCAGAAAACTCGTCGCACACAGCGCTAAGTTTCTGGGTAGTCACAGATGCCACAATCCATCGGATGGTTAAACAGCAAATTTTTCGTCGAGTTATGGCTCCAAAAACGTTGGAAAATGCATTGTAAGAAAGGGGCAGTACCACGTCCATTTTTCAAGATTTTAAAATTTTCGCATTTCTTGTTATAATGGCAAAAATACGATTGGTACAAAACTATTTTTCGCTATTTCCTTAATCAATCTTATCCATTTTTACTAGAAATTTTTCCTGCTATAAGGAAAATATGTGTACCCAATTTTGTTACGATATGTAAACTTTTCTTCGAGTTATGGCTCACGAAACATAGAAAAATGCTTAGTGATAAAAGGGGAGGTGCCACGCCCATTTTTTTATATTTGAAGTTTTTGCAAAGATACAGCTTATTTTATTCGTCCACGACCCTTTTAAAAATCTTTTATATAAAATTGGGCGTGGTCCTTATCCGATTTCGTTAATTCTTCTTCGAAGCATTCCTTATAGTAAAGGCAAACTCTCTGCCGAATTTTGTTACGACAGGTTTAACGATTTTTGATTATGATTAATAATATTTGTAAGATTGATTTTATCACAAGTGGGCGGTGCCACACCGTTTTTAAAATTTGTACCAAGAGTCTCAATATCCGTCCGCATGTCAAATTTCGATATTCTAGGTGTATTATTTACTAAATAATCAAGTTTTTGGTGTTTTCCAAAATGTTATATATATAAAAAGTGGGCGTGTTTATCATCCAATTTCGCTCATTTTCAATACTAATCTATTCTGGGTCCAGATAAGTTCGTGTACCAAATTTTGTGAAAATATCTCTATATTTACTCAATTTATCGGACGGGCGAACATGGCTCAATAAAATTTTTTTCAATACTGATGATTTTGATATATGGAAGTTTATATCTATCTCGATTCCTTTATACCTGTACAACCAACCGTTATCGAATCAAGTTATAATATCCTGTGTACAAGTACAGCTGGGTATAAAAATAGCTTACGCCAGTTGCTTTCTTTAATAACAAAAAAAAAAACAAAAAAAGGATTAGCCAAAAACATTTTTTTAACAATTCGCATTAGAAAGAGCTGAAGCTGAGGTGAAAAACGTTGCAATGAAAATTAATGGGCAGCACAAAACTGTATAGCAAAGCGAGCAATAATTTTCAATGAAAACAAAAAAAAAAATATGCAAAAATATGAAGAAATTTGAAAAACTGTGCAACAAATAAAAACAGCAATAAATATTTATGCATTTAAACTAACGAGTAGTTGTTTCAGTGTGTGTGTGTATTTGGAAGAGTGCAGCATAACAACAGCAGCGGCAGCGGCAAATAACAGTATGTGGTGGACACTTAGGTGAGTCGATGAGAGTGATTTCACACATGGACATTTGGGCTTTATAACATACAGGCTTGTTTGTATGTATGCGTGCAGAGACGTAGCTGGGTGTAGAAAGAGGGTGGTGATTTACTTAATGAAAAGTAATAAAGGTAATTATTGATAGCAAAGTAAAGTAAAGGCTTCCAAACCTGGGTTGTTGGCGAGAGCTGAAAAAAAAAAATAAATAAATATGTTACTGGATTTGTTATCGTAGTGTTATAAAACTGATCGATGAATTTTTATCAAAGAGTGATCGGTTTGTTCTCCAAAATTTATTGATTATTTACCGCATATGCTATCAAAAAGTTTTCGAAAAGTCATCGAGTTGCTATCAAAAAGATTAAGGAATGTTATCGATATATTGTCGAAAAGTTATCGGTTAGTAATCGAGAAGTTTTTCAAAATCAATCGATTTGGCACAGAAAATATATCAATGTTTTAGCATGTTGTTACCAATTTGTTACGAGCATGTTATCGGTGTGTTATCGAAAAGTTGTCTATTATTTTTATCGAGCATTATCAATATAATAGGAAAAATTAATCCAAAAATTATCGGTTTTTTGCCCAAAAGTTATCGATTTTTAATCGATTTATTTTAAAAATGTATCGATACATTAACAAAAAGTTATCAGTTCTATAACAAAAAGTTATCTCTTTTGTTTTTATACTGATTGGAGCTCTACAGACGTTAATTAAAAGGCTAAATATAAAGTTTCCTTTTTCTTTCTACGCGCTTTGATGCTTCCGCATATTATTCAGGGAGTCTAGTTTTTATTCAAAAACCTTTTGGAATTGATTATGCAATAACCTTGATACGATTTTTTTAGCAATTAACTTTTCGAAATTATTTCGGAACCTTCTCGCAACCACATTCGTGCATTTTCGGAACGAATTTGTGAGAATTTCGGACCATTGAGAAGAGCTTCATTTGATTGATGTAGCCGACAACCGATATTGACGCACAATCGGTTTGTGATTGCCTGTTATCTAAGTGACATCGATTCGGTATCGATAACAGCCATTATCTCTTTTTTATTGCTAACAAGCCTTATCGGTTTGCTATCGGCAAGTTAAAGACTTGCTATCGATGAGTTATCGTGTTTTTATACTAGTTTAGGGTATGCTTACAAGAGGAAACTCTACTAGACTAGGAGGTTATAAAAGTTTCTGGTTGGTTGGTTACAGTGCCACCCGGATACCAAAGATATGAGCCCAATTAGTGCACGAGGCGCCATTTTGAAACACACTGTCCTGGAACCATTCGCCCCTGATTTAGCATGACTAGTTTGTGCTCCGATTAAACCAATTGGTAAAAATATTGAACCTACTGACATCTTTTTAGAGAATTTAGTTACTTTTTGAAGTTCCGATATCATATAACTGCCCATAGTTAGAACCTTCGTGTGTGCTAGACCTAGACAGCTGCTGCATATATCGTAAAGGGATCCTCATATGTAATCTTAGCGGCCAGTGTCCCATGATTGTGGCAGTGATTCTAAATATTTCTTTCCTTTTTCTCTATTTGGTAAGTCTCCTGTCCTCTTGCTGTCGTAATTTGACAATGTTTACCTGGCTAACTTGCAGATGTCCAAGGATTACCAGTTGTAGGCCGCTGACTCCTTGAATCAGCTATATATGATTCTGTTGATTGATGTAAGTGGAAGACGCAGATCAATCGCACCTTCCTTTGCAATTCGTCTACCTATTATTTGCCCTCAGTAATCCTGTTATTAAGTACCCCTTAAAGGAGTTGTTAGTTGGTTAATTGGTGCTTAACCGTTTAAACGTTTAACCGACTGAGGCGCATTGTGGTACGGCCATATTGGATATCTGACTAAATGCATACCTCGCGCCTCCCACCAAATTTTCCGACAGGAGCATACACACCCTCAAAGGACGGACTGTCAGCGACACCTAATAAAACGAACAGAAGATACTCGCTCCCACACTGTAGTCCATTTGGAACTATCGGTGTTGAGAGAAGTTACGTTCTTCCTTTGCTCCACGTCCCTTCAGGTTTCTTTTTAGAGGATCTAACCTTTTGACATCTGTCTAAGCTTGTTGATGGCGTGTGAAAATCTTATAATGAATACACACCGGGAATACTTCTGAGTATACTAATGTAGCCATATTGGTCCGAGTTCCAGTAGTCAGACTGCCCAAAAAGTTGCAGTTTCACATATGTGTAGATCCAGAGGTAGCCGGAATAAATTTATTGCGTCAGTTGGACACGACCTTAGTGCAGCTGTTACCCCTCGCAATGCCGCTCGTTGTATTCTATTAATTTTTTTAATATTGTACTGTTTGTCTCTCACCGGCCTACATACTATAGCTCCATATGCAAGCATGGATCTGGCGACGCCCGTATATTGCCACATTACGAATATGCATTGTAGATCAGCAGTTTCTGTTGAGTAGAAGGCTACGTAAGTTTTTTCAATCCTATTCTTTCTTCACTAATATCTGATACTCGTAGACAGCGCGCGAGCAGTACAATTTAGAGATTGTAGTCGTTTAAGAATCAAGACCACCCGTAATCCACTGCAGTCTTGCAATATGTCTGGTATAACTCCATCCGGTCTCTGTAACTAAAAAGGTACAAATTATTGATTGATCATAGTATCTTATCCTGGTCAACGGTTTTTGTGACGTCGGTCTCCGGAAAATACACACAATTTTCTGGCATAGTGTCGCTTGTCACATCCGCGTATCCTGGAAAGTGTGCCTCCACCAAGGCTTCTAAAGCTTTTGACTAGAGACGGTCGCAATCAGAATTCTTTATGCTACTTGGGGCTATGTGTGACCCAAATAGAAGTCTTGATTACAGCCAGGTACTCACAGTATTTTTTCTATGGCAAAACAGGCCTTTCTTATGCAGATTTTGTTGAAGCTGTATCTGTAGGCATCCAAATTCTCTTCGAATCTGGTTTGTTAAGCTTTGTGGAAGAGCTTTGTTATCTTTCGTCTAAGTTTGCCTAAATCCGTGATCCACGACATTGTCATAGGGTAAGCGCTTGATCTATTTAGAGGACCGCATAGTTTGAACATGTTAATATCTCCGTTAGCCTCTTTGTTGGCCTGTTTAAGTATATTGCTAGTTCCTCGTCTGACTTTCACTTCTGTGGCTGCCAGTTTTTGGGATATAATCTCGGAGTATTTTGCACAGTTTGTGTTTCTCGGATTTCTATACAGCCAAACTACGTCCACTTGAAGGAAGTGTCCTGCTGTGATCCGAGTAGGACCAGGTATTTGGTACTCTTATCGATTCTGGTTGCAGCAGAGTCAGTGGCCAAGTTGCTGCACTATAAAAATGTTACTTCTAGTTTAAGTTACATAACTCACTTGGCATGCGCCCATGTTTTACTGCATCCAACTATGTGTATTAGCATAGGGCGCAAACGTTTGTGTCGAAAAATTGCGTTTATCGCGCACAAAAATGTTAAAATCGTGACTGAAGTGATTGAGGCCGGACCACTAAAGGTCCAAACAATACCCAAACACTCATAGCCAAACCAAAAAAAAAAAACCAAATATGGCAAATAGTAGAAGTTTATATTATTATGTGATACATATGTGTGCATACATCTATATAAAGCGATTTGATTGCCAGCGACGACTACACACCCCAGTTTTAGCTGGACCATCGCTATGCATACTGCACATACCCCTTGCTTTGTATAGCCAAAATAATTTAAATTTTTTTTAATATTTCCAAATCTTTCATAATTCTTATATTTGGCAGTTTTAAAGCTTTTTCGGTTTATAAATGGTTTTCTGTTTTCGTCTATTATTTTTTGAAATATTTAGGTGGCGTAATTTAAAAATTATCTGTGTATTTTGCTTGCGCTTATGAATGTATGTAGGTACGAATGTTTAAAATTTTCGTTATTGGTATTTTTTTAGCACAGGCAGCATGAAGCAAACTATGAGGTGGGTTTGGTCAACGGCTGAGGTATGCTCAAGTCAATCCAGAGTCAGATGGAGGTCCCATTTGCCCCACCAATATAAATACACATTAAATTAGTGTTTTGATTTCGAACACACACCCACATGCTGACTCAGGCTAGAATATCCACAACCTTGAATACAGTAGGGAGAGAGAGAGAAAAAGAGAGAGATGCTTCCTAGGTAGTGTCGCTGAGAATATTACGATCCAAGGACGATGGTTCTCCACAGAAAGAGATAGAATACTAGCTAGCGGAGGCTCAGATGGTGAAGACGGTGGTGACTCTCGCCAACGGGTGCTAACGGTGGTAGTAATGACGGCGGTAGTGATGATCACGCCCGAATAGAGAGTATTAAATTACGTTAGTTTTCTCCAAATGGCTATGACGACGGTGGTGGCTAGACCCCGGGATGGGATGTTCAGAGATCGGGATGGCGATGGTGATTGTACCTAAGGCGAAGTGTCTTTATTAGTAAGAGTCTACTGGCTAGTTTCACTAACTACAATATATTGGCTCGAGTATTCGGCTAGGGTAGTAGAGGATTTTGTACCGCCGCAGGCGGTGGGACGTGTTCCACTCTTACCAGAGCCGCATATTCGAGCAATAGGGGGGTGTGAGCCCCGTCTTACTCAGAAGAGATGATGACAAAGCTGTTAGGGCTGCCCAATAGGCCGTGCGGGAACTACCATCGACAGAACCGACCTTGTAACTTTCATCAACCAACGCGTGCCTGAATGATTTAATTGTGTCGTGTTTCTTCACAAAATATTCAGAAAACTGAATTTTTGCCTATATAGTTCCACGCGTGGAACGGAGTTTGAACATTTTATGCAATCCTAAGGCTAGAAAATTTTTTTCCATTTCGGTTTTCTAAGGTCATTTCATTGTCATAAAATTGCGGTTGATATCTACCTGCCAAAAAAAAAAAAAAACAACTTTGAACGGTAATTTTAGTAACTCGACAAATTACTAGCGCAACTAATCGCCTCTCTGGTAAAAAAAAAAACACTCAATAATCGCGACCCATATGTGAACTAAAAAAAATACAACAACAAAACTCGCGTTAAATAGCGAACGCAATACCATATTGGTTAGCACATTGTGTTGGTATAATTGCGACGTTCTCCGTCGTGGAGACTCAAGTCTTTCCTTTGTTATGCTTATTAATACTCCATTAGAGAAACCGGCTGTCTATAAGATAATGAGTACTGCTACTCGTAACGCTAAGGCGCCCCCATTTAGCAGCGAGAAACATTTTCTTCACTGAAAGAAAAAGACTGGTAAAATCAACTGAAATACGGGTCAATTCAACCGAAATTTCTTTCAGTTTTTATCCATTGCAACAAGATGTTGAATCAACTGCGCTCAAATCGTTGATTCGTAATTGACCGTTTTAGTAGTCAAATGAACAAAAAAAGTTGTTGCGACAGCTTTATACGAAAGTACCTATTTTGTGGCATTTGCAAGGCAGATGAGTTTTCACTGAGATCTTTTCATGGCAGAAATAAACTCGGAGTGCTTGCCGAACACTGCCGAGGGGCGACCCCGCTTAGGAAAATTTTCTTCTAATTGAAAAACCTTATTTCTAAAATTTTTATTTTGCTTTGCCCAGGGTGTGAACTCAGGGTCTTCGATGTGGTAGGCGGAGCACGCTACCATCACACCACGGCGGCCGCTATATACATACGTAAATATGTGCATACATATAGTACACAGCATACATAAGTACAAAGTAGAGAGCGCAGCAAGAGTAAAATTCTCACTAAACTAATTTGTTCGCTTAACAAAGAACTCGGTGGAATTAACAATAATTTGATCAATTTCACCGAATCTCTTTTAAGTCAAGAACAACAGAACCGATTTATGTATTTTACTAGCACCATTTCTTTCAGTGTTTGGTTTGCTCAACTCGAGGCTCAATTCGTTAATCTTGGTATCGAGACAGAAAAAAAAATTTATCAAATGATTCCACTTATCGATACACGTTCTGCAGCGGAAGTAGAGGACCTGATTATTAACCTACCAGGCACTAATCCGTACCAGCAGCTAAAACGCACGCTGATTCGCGATTCTCCAAGTCCAAGGAGGTCAAATTACTCCAACTTTTGGACAAGGAGAGTATAGGCGATCGAACGCCATCGCAACACTTACGCTATTTAAAAGCACTTGTACCCGATATTGATGAGGAGGTGCTTAAAACGCGTTGTCTTTCTCACCTCACTCAACAAACCAATGTGTGCATTGTAATGCATAAAAATGTTGGCATAACAGAACTTGCAGATTATGCAGACAAACTTCATGAAGTTTATCATCCCCAAGACGGCGCCGCCGTATCGCGGCCACCTCATTTGCGTGAAGATATTGCTGCTCTCATTAAACAAGTAGCGTCATTAAGAATCTCTATCTCAAGCTTACAGTCATGACAATCCATACCTCGATCACAAAACTCCCTCCCTCCGATCGGGCCTTGCAGGAAGTAAATCTTCGACGAAAAGGCTGTACAATCAAACAGGCATTTGTTGGTGTCATACCAAATTTCAATCTAACGCTCGTGAATGTATACCTGGTTGTAAGTTTCAGAAAAACTCTCGGTAGAGTCGCTAAAGGTGGGTACCACTTATTTGTCACAGGTCAGACAACAGGGGACAAATTTCTCATCGATCCTGGCTCCGATATTTCCGTTTATCCATGCCGTGTTCAAAGCAAACAACTTATTCCACTTTCATACCATTTATTCGCCGCCAATGGTACTCCAATTAACACCTACGGTACTAAAATGTTGATACTAAACCTGGAACTACGTAGAGATCTTGCATGGCGTTTCGTCATTGCTGATGTCACCCGTCCTAACATCGGTGCTGATCTACTGAGCCATTTCGGCTTGTTAGTGGATCTTAAGAGAAAGAGCTTAACTGGCGGTCTCATCGGAATTTCAGCATGCGGAAAAATTTTCAGGCATGACGTCGTTTCAATTAAAGCCCTCCAACCCGAACTAGATCCAGTCTATAACATACTTTTTCAGAAATTCAAGCTGTTGTTCAACCAGGCGGTGTCCAACGTACTAGCGAATTTACCACTGGACATCGCATTAAAACAGTTAATGGACCACCAGTTTCCTGCAAAGCCAGGCGCTTGGCGCCTAATAAACTTAACATCGCCAGGCAAGAGTTCGAAAAGTTAATTAAACTAGGTGTTGCCAGGAGAAGTGAGAGCCCATGGTCGTCACCATTATATTTAGTGCCCAAAAAATCTGGTGAGTGGTGCCTTTGTGGGGACTATAGGCGTCTTAATGACCGTACCATTCCAGATAAATATCCAGTTCGCTACCTCGAGGATTTCGCAGCGAACCTGCATGGTAAGAGAGTGTTTTCCACTATCGACTTGGTACGCGCGTTTAACCAGAATCCGGTGGCACCTGAAGCCTCTTCGATTTCCCGTTCATGACGTTTGGATTACGCAATGCTGCGCAAACGTTTTACAGTTTCATGGACGAGGTAACGAGATATTTGGAATTTGTCTTCGTTTGCATTGACTATATATTGGTGGCATCAGACTATCAACAGCAGTACATGACACACCTTGAATTATTGTTTCTGCGCCTGCAAAACGCGGGACTTGTTATTAACCTATCTAAGTCGATTTTTGGTAAAGACGAAGTCCCATTCTTGGGTCACTTGGATCTGCCCGTGGATTATCACCTCTCAGTGAAAGAAAGGGTTTCTGCGAGTACTAATTTTCCCAAACCATCAACAATCAAAAAGCTTTGTGGGTTTCTAGGTTCAATTAATTTCTACCGTAAATTTATTAAAAACGCAGCTCAACTGTTAGGTCCCCTAAGCAAGATACTCGAAGGTCCTAACGTAAAAAGTTCCTATACAGTTGAATGGACACCGGAGCTGGAAAAATGTTTCAATGACTGCAAACAAGCTCTCGAAAATTCAACGCTGCTGGCGCACCCAAACGTGAACGCTGAATGAGCAATCTTTTACGGATGCCTCTGAAAATACGATTGGGCAGTACTTCAACAACGACGCAGCAACGACTAGGAACCTCTAACATTTTTCAGCAAGAAACCCCCTTCTTCCGCTCAAAAAAAGTCGACCTACTACCGTGAACTGCATGCTGTGTATGAATTAGTACAGAATTTCAAATACATTTTTGAAGGACGACACGTCGTTATCTATACTGAACACAAGCCGCTCATACACGCTTTCCAGCAGCGCCCGACCGCGCATCCCCGTGGCAGTTTCGGAGATTGGATTTTATAAGCCAGTTTAAGACCGATTTTCGGCATGTGTCAGGCACTGAGAATATTGTTGCTGACACACTGTCGCGTGTCGATGATATCAACTGCTTTAATAATAACAGATTTATTAAATGCACAGTTCGCAGACACCAAGCTACAAAATATTCTGCGCAACTCAACAACGTCGCTTCACTTACCCCAACTTCATTTTAACGACAGCAGAATCAAACTTTACGGTGACGTTTCGTCAGGTACAGTGCTTCCATATATCACCAAAGTATTGCGCTTCAAAATTTTCAATACGCTACACTCTCTTCCTTACCCAGGTCAGCGCGCGTCCCGCAAATTAGTTGCTACGCGGTACGTGTGGCCTCGATGAATGCAGATATTGCTCGCTGGAACAAATGCTGTCTAAAATGTCAGGCCAAAAAATAACTCGTCACACGTCGTGTTCGACCTCAAATTTTGAATTACCGATGCAAAGATTCGAACATATTCATACAGATTTGGTTACTTTACTAGTTTCTCGTGGATTCTCACAATCCTTAACAATCGTAGACAGATTTACACCTTTCCCCCAGGCAATCGTAGTCGAAAACGGCACAGCGCAAACAGTAGCGCACAGTATAGTGAACAGTTGGATTTTGTTGTTTGGTGTGCCGCTGAAAATTACTTCAGATCTTGGCAGACAATTTGAATCAAATTTGTTTTATCAACTAACTTAGATTCTGGGCAGTAAGCATTTGAAAACAACACCATAGGATCCACAATAAAATGGCTTGGTCGAACGTCTGCACAAGCAGTTAAAATACGTTTTATCATGTCATGGACCAGACTGGTACAGCGCGTTACCTGTAGTGCTTCTCGGACTCAGAGCTGCTTGGAAAGAAGATATCGTTGCGACGTCAGCCGAGTTAGTGTTCGGTGAGCCCATTCGCTTGCTAGGTGAATTTTTGCATCCATGAAATAAGAATTCATCAGCACACAAATTATTAACATCACTCAGGCATTACTTTCACTCGCTAACTCCAGCACAGACATCCAGACACAGTCGTATAAACATATTCGTTTTCAAAGATCTAGCCAGCACTTCGCATGTTTTTGTCAGGCACTACCACATTCAACAGTCATTTGCTACGCCTTATGATGGACCGCACCCCTTAATTGAAAAGCGGGAAAAATACTTCATTTTAAATGTTAGACGCAAAAATACACCCATTTCGGTTGATCGTCTTAAACCGGTGTACCTCCTCGCCGACGTTCTGAATGTCCAACAAACACAATCAGTCAGCGCCTCTTAAGCAGCAGACACTAAACCAGCTACAAATGTAAAATGCTTACGTTTTGCTACTTTATATATTTTATTCTCTTCTTTTGTAGAAAACTGTGTTTCACCGCAACAGAAGATAATTTTTCCAAGAAGGGGAGACATGTGGTGTCAACCACATAACCGGTTTGGCTCTCTTGTTGAGTCTCTCATGTACTCACCGAATTTGGCAAGTCGCAAATTCTAAAATTTTAGTCTACGCACACGAGCTGGCCAAATAACATTAATTCCGCAAATTAATAAATAATAAATATTTTTAAATTTATTTAATATTTTCCCTCACTAGGGTAGGCACCTTGTCGTTAATGTGAGGGCCGATCTCCATAACGCCCGACTATGAGTTGGAGCTGTTTAGGACTGTCATCTACGCTATTTCGCCTCATAGGAGGGCGGCAGGATGTCGGTGACCAAGAACTGCCAACCCCCTAATTCAGGGTGTTATTCGAGCCGTGCCTATTTAACGATTTACAGCCAGGGGATAAATTCGGCTGCATTTTAACGGAGCCTTCCCGATACCCGGCCACCTCGGGAAGTATTGATGGCCTTACGACAGTAAGGGGCGCTGCTGTGGCTGACGGTTCTTTCCCCGTATATAATACTGGACCGCTGAGCCCGCCTTTTCGGGCAGGTGGTCATATGACCAAGATGAACGACTCATTACCCAATTGTAATAAGGAGGATGACAAGAGGAGGACTGAGTCGCAAGCCGAGGACGACAAATACGCATTAAGCGATGCGTTGGGCTCGTGGAGCGATAGTAGTGCTGATTCAATTAACTCCGTGTTGGAAAAGCACACAAATGGAAATGCAGTAGAAGGGCACTAAGAAATGTCCAATGCCTGAGAGCAGTGGTCGACCCAACAGAAGTTAAGTTCGAGCGCTCAGAATGGGCCCATGAGGCCGTAGATATAGATAGAAGGCAGTTCAAAAGGTTTGCTGCGAAAAACGGTTCTGCAACCGGTACGAGGAGGAAGAAGCGTCGAGTGGTAGAATGAAGAGGCGACGTTCGGCAGAATGCGACAAACCTACTTTCAAGAGGCAGGAAGGACCCATTCCCAGAGCCGCGTGGCAAGGCAGTCGCATAGACAAGACAAGTAGGCCCAAAGTTGTAAGACAGAAGGGCCCCAATAGCGAGGTAGCAATTACCTCGAAAGCTGCCAGTCAGAGGGAAGCTCCAACTACGGAAGTAGGAGATCAGCCAAAGGGAGATAACGCTAAGATTCAGAGGAAAAGCAAAGCCGCCATGGTGGAGCTATGAGCTGAGTCTTCTAAGAAGACAGGTTAAATAAATGTTTAAGGTAGAAAAGACCGCGGAAAGCGACGCGTGTCAGGACCAGTACAGGGATCTACTGGGGATATACAAGCGTGGAACTTCCAGGGTGAAGAGAATCTCATGAATCAGAATCAGTTTCTGTACGGGCATATAGTGCTCCAGCGAAACAGCGCGGTTGAGAAAAGTCTTAGCAAAGGGAAACATAGTCCAAGGACTAATAATGAGAGAGAACGGGGAATGGTCACGTAATAGTGGGGAATCCCTTGAGGTGCTTCTCGATACACATTTCCCATTGGGAGATGATTTAGAAGAGCCAACAGATAACACTCACGCTTCTATCACGGAGCGGGTAGTGCCGGGCTTGGTGACCGATACCAAGATCGATTGGGAAGTGAAGACATTTTCTAAGTTTAAATTGCCGGGCCCAGATGCTATATTCCCGGCCATGCTACAAGTTTAAAGTAGGGTGGTCGTGGAATGGCTTAAAATAATATTTGATGTGTGCATAAGACTGAATCATATACCGCACGGTTGGAGAACTGCTCGTGTAGCTTTCTTACCAAAGGCGGGGAAGATCGGATGCTCAAGACCTTTGAGAGGCAGATAGATGTAAACTTAAAATCCAACGTGGATGAAAAGCTGCTCTCCACAACACAACATGCGTAAACCAAAGGCAAGTCGGTAGATACCGCTTTGCATAGGGTGGTAATAAGCATAGGGAAAGCCATGGAATATGAGGAATATGCTCTAGGAGTCTTCTCAGACATTGCCGGGGCTTTCAGTAATGTTTCTAAATGGGCGATTAAGAATGGTCTTAAATATATTAAAGTACATCCAGCCTTAACGAGATGGATCGGCTGCATGTTAAATTGCATGAAGATTACATCACAATGGGGATTCTACGAGGCCACAAAATCAGTGGACAGGGGAACGCCGCAGGGAGGGGTGCTATCACCTCTAATATGGACGATGGTCATCAACAAACTGCTCAGGCGATTCGATGAGGGCCCCGTAAAATTTACGGCTTACGCAGATGACGTTGCAGTTGTCATAAGTGGAAAGTGCCTTCCAACGACTAGCTCTTTGAAGGATCGGGCGCTTCGGAATATTCATACCTGGGCATCAAATGTCGGGTTGAAAGTCAACGCGGATAATACAGATGTGGTCTTGTTTTCAAAGAAGTACAAGGCCCAAATTGGATCAGCCCAAAGTTAGGAGGGGTGACCCTACAGGAAAAACCTTGCACAAAATATCTAGGAATCATCCTACACAGTAAGCTGTCATGTAAGCTCAACGTGGAGGAGAGGGTGAAGAAGGCTTCAACAGCACTTTTTGCATTTAAAAGAATGCTTGGGTGTACGTGGGGCTTATCGCCCTATCTTTCTCATTGGGTCAGCAATTGTAAGCCCGATTCTATACTATGGAGTTCTTGTTTTGGTGGAAAGCCACACTAAAACCAGGCTACCTCAAAAAATTAGAGGGGGTATACAGACTATCAATGCTTAGCATTACCGGAGCCCTGAAAACAACCCCGACAGCTGCACTGTATGCCATTCTGCACATTCCACCTGTAGACCTGGGGGCCTACTCTGTATTGCGATGCGAAAATAAATTGCGATGCGAAAGGTAATTGGAACTCTGTAGCGCTATCGGATCGCTAACAATGTCGCTTTTTTATTTTTCGCTAATTTTTTGCTTGAGTATGCATCACTGACCAAACTCCAAGAGAGAGAACAAAAGAAACAAGGCGATTACAATTTCGGCAAACGATTAATTTTTGTTGAACAAATTAAAAAAAAGATTCTGTAGCATTATGGAACGATTTAAATGAAGAAAGGATTGATTTAAATGAAGAAATCCTCCCAGTTCAGAAATTTAACTGGAAGAAGTGAACGTGATAAATACAGAAAACGTGGAAAATCATAGAATGGGAAATATTGCTAGTTGTATCAGAGAACAAATAAAAAATGACATGATCTCAAATAGAAATGCTTTATAAAAAAGTGGTTTCGATTTAATTGTTATTTATTTATGTATTTTAAGTCCACTAGGATCACAAATTGTTGCTTTTGTATTTGTTTTGTTTTTTGAGTTGTCCTATATATTTTTAAATGAATATAAAGATATCAATTTATAAAATCATCAATTAATACTTACATATTTGAACAATGCGAATGCCTATTACTTGTAGCAAGAAAAATGCGAAAATGAATGCTGTTTGACATTCGCTTTCGCTTTACAGAGTGCCGGCAATGCGAAAAGTGAGAAAAATTGCGAATGGGCAAAATGTGAATGCGAAAGTCAAAATATACATGCGAATGTCAAGATACAGAGTACCGATTTTGCGATTTCGCGTATTTTTTCTTTCGCATCGCAATATAGAGTAGGCCCCCTGGTAGCAAAGAACATAGCGTTAACAACTGTAAGCAGGCTCGGTGGCTCGGGGCAGCTTGAGTGCCGACCATACGGCCATAGTAGTATAGCGTCATCAATCACAAGACGAAAACACTACATGATTCCATATCTGCATTTCGAGGGCGATCTTAAGGCCACAATAGAGGTGGATGGTTGGCGCAAGGGTGCTCAAATGGCGGTTGAGGCGATCATAGATGGTCCCAAAGTAGTGGAAGTAGTAGGGTCTGTGGTATACTGTGCTGATCCGGAAATAAACAGATCCTACAGGCTGCCGGTTTACTATAGCGTTTTCCAAGCCGAAATAGTAGCCGTAACCAAAACAGTGGAAACCCTGGAAGAAAATAGCACAAGCTGCAATCGTGTTAACTTTGATAATCTCGCATAGCACATCATCTAAATGCCTGTTAGAGTGTAAGCAGTCCCTGGAGAGAATCGGAACAGGGAATAGATGGGAATGTAAAAGCGAATGAACTAGCTAAAAAGGGCGCATCCCCTGAAGCTTGCTCCGTAGACGTCCCTATTAGACTGGGCGAGATGAAGCAAAGGCGATAGGTGCACATGATCGAGCAAGCAGGAAACGCGTGGGTTCAAGCGCGGAGCTGTAATGTGTCGAAAATTATGTGTAGGTCTTACAACCTTAGACTAACAAAGTTGCTTCTATCATTAAAAAGAGTGGACTGTAGACTCATGACGGGTATTCTAACTGGACACTGCTTTCTGGCGTCACATGCCTTTAAATTAGGCTTGGTCAGTCATAGCAGTTGTAGGAAGTGCGTTCTGGAGGAGGAAACGATTGAGCACGTTCTGTGCTCGTGCCCTGCGCTTGCCAGGGTATGACTCCAGGTATTAGGAGTGATACAGCTGTCCGCTCTAGAAGCAGAATGTGGCTTAAGTCCTAGGAAGCTTCCAGTATTTGCCGAGAGGGCGGAGTTATTTTACAACATAGGTCCTGCTTTTTGATAGGGGTTTTCATTTTTGTCGTTAAAACAAATTTCTGGTAATACTACGGACTCATTCAGTCTATGTGAGGTTCTCGTGGAACGGCCAGTTCAACCTAACCTAACCTAGTTAATATTTTAGTTCATAATAAATACTTAAAATTAAATAATTCTGTGTGTAATTATTTGGACTCTAATTACCACATATGAATGTTTTCATTAAACAAAAAACACAAATTCGTATGTTTGTTCGCTGTAAGCCAAACGCTTAACTAAGCACTCAGCGAGAGAATTTCATCATAACACAAGCATACTACATGTCGAATCAGATTTACGGGTGAAAAAAGGAATTTAGCTAATGCATGCCCACTGTGCAGGTATGTACAACACTGTGAGCTCATTCGGCCTGGGCGAAGTCCGCATGGTCCAATTCAACCTAAGTTTTTTTCGGCAAGTGGACGAACCGATCAATTTTAAGAAAATCATACTTAGGATGGAACTGCCCACATTGATGCCTTCTTACTTTGATTATGAGGTATTTAAAAAAAAAAAAAAAATTTCGAATGTAGAATTTCGAAATTCGAAAGCCGATATCTATTTGGAGGCTAACTTCGAAAAACCGAGATAGCACTTTGTCTACATAAGCCTCAATCTCTACAAAAATGTGGGTTTGGTCCAATACCCAGCAGCCTGTTGCAGAGTGTAATTATAGTAATAATATTACGAAACAAACTTGGATCGTTAGACCGTTTTAACAACATCTTGGTTTATGTTGTTGAATACTCCTTCAATGTCTAGGAAGGCCACAAAACAATACTCCTTTTCGAAGACGTAAAGAGAGAGAATAGCAGAGACTAAGGTATGTAGCACCATCTCCAATTTACCTTTGATAAATACGTGTTGATATCCCGATATGGGGTCGTTATCAATAGTGGTTGTTGAGAAGTTGCTTAATATCCTCTCTAGATACTTGAGTACAAAATACGAGAAACCTATAGGTCTGTAATCCTTTGGCTCGTATTTCAAGACTTTCGCTTTTTTAAGAATGAATATAACCGTGGCTTTTTGGCATGCACACTGAATATAGTTTAAAGCCAAACAACGGGCATAAAATGTGCCGTATCGAGTTAGTTGATATTTCCAAAGAGTACAAGTTGGCGGTCGCCGTGGTGTGATGGTAGCGTGCTCCACCTATCACACCGAATATCCTGGGTTCTCGCTCCGGGCAAAGCAACATCAAAATTTTAGAAACAAGTTTTTACAATTAGAAGAAAATTTTTCTCAGCGGATGAAAACGAGTGTATTTCAGCCATGAAAACTCTCAGTGAAACTCATCTGCCTTGCAGATGCCGTTCAGAGTCGGCATAAAACAAGTAGGTCCCGTCTCGCCAATTTGTAGGAAAAATTAAAAGGAGCACAACGCAAATTGGAAGAAAAGCTCGGCGTAAAATCTCTTCGGGGGTTATCGCGCCTTACATTTATTTTTTTAATTTTATTTAAATAAGTTGATCAAGGACAATCCCGTCTTGTCAAGCAGTTTTAAAGCGTTAAAAGCTTTCAAACGCCTTTCTAACCCTTTCTTCAGTGTTGTTTACATTAACATAACCAGGTTTTGTTATATTTACTTCAGGTGCGTAGTGCATAAAGTGTGTAACCAAAAGTAGTTCTTGGGTTTCAGCTTCCGTGCTGGTCTAGGAGGAGGTTAGTTCTCCTCTCTATTTGACTTTATATATATTAAGTTATTCTAGATGGGATATCTTAAAACTTGTATCTATACACAAGATAAAAAATATCTACAATAAAAAAATAGAAAAAAAAAAACAAATACGGAAACAGCCCATAGATTGATGAGATTAAATATACAACGCTTGACGTGGCGCTTGTCATGTCAAAGTCAGTTTCGGTTAGGCGCGACTCTAAACGTGCTTACGACAACTTACAGGCCTGTCCGCTTGCTGCAAAGCGTGAAAAACGACTTAAAATTTTACAGGCGCTGCTAAGTAACACCGCAACAGCAACAACAGTGCATTACTTTTTTTTTGTTTTTGCTTCAGCCAAAATTAATTGATAATTCATAAGCGCATATGTCGGTGTCTGTTAGTGGAACCATTTTTGGAAAGAAAAATTTGTGCAACTTTAGAAAATGTTTAAGTCAAACAAAAAAATAACATAAATAAAAGAAAATTGTTTGCAACAAATGAAGAAATAAAATAAATATAAATAAATAGTGTCACTTGTTGGGCTGCTTGGGGGAATAGTGGTGTGCAATGGGATTCGAGTAATAGTTTTTTTTTGTTTTTTTCTTGACGTGAAGGATTTCACAATCTGCAATGAGTTAACAAAAGTACAAATAAAATTTTGCAACTTTTTTTTGCTTGGAAATGCAATGAAATCGAATAATCAAAAATTACATGAAATCCCAGCAGGCCGTAAACATCATATACCTATGTTTAAACCGTTAGATACAAAAACAAAGACAAAACACTCCGAAATGTCAATCTTAATTTGTTCCACTCTCATCACATCAAAAATTGGTTTGATACAAAAAAAAATTTTTGATATATATCGTTCTATAATTATAAATGTAGTTGATGCTTTTGTTGTTGTGTTAACAGCGCTGCGCCTCACTCAATGTACACGACCACTCACAAATTTTCAGCCAGCAAAGTCATCTTACGGCAGTCCAAGAAAGCTGGTCATTGCAACAGGGTTTCACCATAGGAATGTCGCTTTTAGAGGCGTAGGTTCCACATTACAATGGAAAATTGGTTGGTGTCATGTGGATACACATCGCATTTAGGATATATATTACGTATGTCCGGGTTGATTCTGGAAAAGAAAGAGTTTATCATGTTACAGTATGCAGACTCGATTTCAGAACTCCCTCGATTGCAGGGGTACCGTACCGTTGGTACTTTCTGATAGAGTTAAATATTTGAGGATTGTTTTGCACAAGAAACTGTCTTGAGGACCCAATGTGGAAGATGGAGCCAGGAAGGCCGCGGTTGCCTTATACTGCTGCAGTGAGACTATCGAAAAGAGATGGCGACTCTCGCGAGGAGTAGTACACTAGCTGTATGAGATTGTAGTCAAACCGATTCTGCTTTATGGGACGCTGGTCTGGTGGGAGGCACTGAGCTATGGGCTTTCTGAATTCGGACACTCTAGCTTTCTTACCAAGTTCGACTTTATCCCAGACAGGACGGACTATTGTATGCCGATAACTGTTCCCCATACAACCTTCACCCCAGTCATTCCCCCGTGATAGAAGTGGGGAAAGGTTGGTGGAGGAGTTTTTGTCAAAAGCTAAATGTAAGCCGCAAGTTTAAATTGACTGATCACTGCAGTGTATTCCAAGCTGAAGTTGCTGCGATTAGGGATGCGGTGGATGAAATGTTATCCAGTGCTACTATGGTTAGGGAACTTAACATCTACTCTGATAACCAAGGGCTATCAAGGCCTTGAGTTCAACTGCAGTGCGATCGAGGGTGGTCTGGTAGTGCCTGACTTCGCTTGCGATTGGATCAAGCTAGTTTACAAAGGATTCTTTAACTAGCTATATCTACGCCACCGTTATTTTGTTATATGTGGTATCACAAGGGACTTTCGTGTTGCCCTAGTGAGCTTCCCACCTAACCTACAGTATCCAGAAGGAAGTAGGGAAAGAGTGAAATGTGTCAACTTACTTCTTCTGCAAGGAAAGGTTAATGTATGAATGTTTTAACGGGGCTCACCGGACGCGACCTAGCTAAGGTGGTAACAGAGTCGGTGTGCATAAGGTGCAAGGAATTCTATATGCTCTTCTGTATACACAGGTGCTGGATTTGATTGTAGCGCCAAAGATGATATTTACTCATCTCTCTTGGAGGCGGGGTGTCTAGGTTTTTATCAGTTTAGCAAAAATTGTCGCTATGCTCGTTAATGTTGAGTCCTTTTGCCTCTCTATGAAGTTGATGTTCACAGGTCTTAAGAAGACAACTCTTGGTTGTTCTGAGCGCACAATTTTGTCAGGCCTGCAGCCAATTCAAGTGCGTGTTTTTTGGACCAGGCCACCAGACTGGCGACGCGTAGAAAATGAGCGGCAGGCCAATTGTTTTGTAAGTTGCTGGCAACATTTGTTTATGTTTTCTTCAATACCATTCTGCGAGCGACCTTTGGTACGGCACGCGGTAACGGATTGTCATTAACATGATGATGCTACCCTTTGCCACCCCTGTTAATTTTCCCAGGTTTTGAGGTTTCGTTCCCTAATTTAACCGACGCTTGCCGACGTTTTAGACAAGGGTAAGGTGTGAACCTTCAATGTCTTGGAGGAGTGTGCCGTGGTTGGCTGTGTCAAAAGATTTTGACACGCGAAGTGCCATGAGGGGCTTTCACTGATTTAGTTCGTAATTTATCTGACACTTATCGAAGTTTTAAGCTACGCAATCTGCGAGCGCCATGTTGGTGGGTGGTTAAGCGAAGATTCGCAGTATAATGAGGGTGCAGGATGGTTGATTTGGCTTTTGTGATTTGACACATGTGTCAGCTTACGAACCAAAATTAAAGTGTTCGTACTCACTATGGTAGCATGAAATGTCAGATAGTCGATTAAGATGGTTGTCGTTTCCAGAAGTATAAACAGTTTGGCCTATCTATGCCTTTGGGCAGTCAACCCAGTGACGCCTGAATTGTTCAGTTTCCCAGTTACTTATAGTTTCCCTGGTGTGTGCTTTTGTAAGTCCACAAAAGGGCTCTGGACCATAGAATGCTGGTATGGCACCCTGCTTTGCTAGGTAATCTGCATGTTCATTGCCATCGTTTTCCAGATGTCCGGGAACCCATACTAAAAAAACTTTGTTTTTGGCTCCCAGGTCATTAAGGATTTCAGTGCAGTCATCTACTAGCTTAGATGTAACTGTAGGATTGCAAGACACGCAGGGTCACCTGGCTCTGTACGACATAATGTAGATGCTCTTCGATGTTGAGCCTCTCCGCAGACATTCTCTACCAAAAGCTCCTATTGCATATATTTCTGCCTGAAATGTGGTGGGCTAACATCCCATTGGTATCGATTTCTTGAAGTTTCGCCCATAAATGCCACCTCCCGTTCTTCCATCATCGAATTTCGATCCATGCGTGTAGCAGACCTCTGATTCAGGGTCATACAGGATGTTTACCAACGTTTTTGCTACTGACGGAAGCAGTTATATCGGTCGGCGTTTGGAACAACAAAAGATTTCAACGACAATTTGATTGGTCGATAAGCTCTTTCTTTGCAGCTTTTGCCGCTAATTCAATACGGTATTGCGGTAGAAAGAATCAGTGCTAAAAATGACATCATAACAGTATCGTGTATAAAGTATTGGTACCGAATACCAAAAGTATTTTTCTTTTTAAACTAGGATTCAATGTATTACCCTCATTTTTAAGGGGTACACATGTAACACCAGTGGCCCACTCTCACTCTAGCCTCTACACACCCACAACATGCTCATCCCACCTCCACACTTCGGCGAGAATTATGATTTATGCCTCTTTTGTTGGACGCGTTTTATGACGTTTTTGAAGCTTCAAACTGTCAAACATTTTTGTTGTTGTAGCTCGTTGAATGCACAAGCGCAAACAGCAATGACAATATTTTCCTGGTATTCTCACTCTTTGTTGGTTTCGTATACCTAATACATACGTTCATATATCTATATATAATATTTTTTTAACGACTGAGTAAATTTTGTGGTGAGAATATTGCACATTGTCCCCTCCGTTTGACTGCTTAATACGTTTTTATTTACTTGCTTTTTTTTAATTTTTTTGTTGTTTGCTTGAGTGGAGGAAAAATTGCAAATTATTTATTATGCTTGAGCGATTTAGTGTCGCGATTTTGTTGTTGGTACTTGCCGTTGTTTGGCGTGGGAAAATCATTTAGGTGTCACAATGGAAATGGATAGTTTTACATTTTAATTAATTTGCTTTGTTAATTAGGTGGAAATGTGACAGGTGAATTTTAAATTGTATATGTATATATACTAGTGGACCCGACAGAACTTGTTCTGCTTGAAAATTGATTTGCCTACTTTTAAAAAGTGAGCAAAGCGAGGCTCTGTTCCCTGTCCAACCAGTACTCCTATATATTACCTACCATTTTTCTTCTCATTGTTGTCCATTCCTTATTTCACATATCTCCTCCCACTACACGCTCATTCCAACATCGAATTACCCCCCTTAACCCACTCCCCTCATTTTTAAACTCTCACGCCGACTCACTATCTTATTTGCACTCTGACTTTCACTTCCACTTTCACTCAAACACTTGCTCCCGCATCCACTCAATCCTCTTACTCAAACTATCACTCCAACTCTCACTCTCACTCTCATTCCTACTACACCTTCGCTAATGCATGGTATCTACATAAAAAAATTTCGATACCTTCTTTAAACAATTACGGCGATTAAGCGAATATAAATTTTTCCTAATAGGGACACGGCACCGCCAAATTGAAAAACATATCAGAAACCAGGATCTATGTTAAGAAATATCTCCGTCGCCTTGGCAAATGCAAGAAGCTTTCTAGGACCTATACCACTTGCTGCTTCTAGATCTGATAGCTACATAACTACTAATAACTGGAGCCTTAGCCTGGGCAAGCGCGGAACACGAGCACAAAATATGCTCAATCGTTTTCTACTCCAACGCGCACTTCATAGATATGCTATCACTGACTAGATCTGATTTGAAAGCATGTGAAGCCAGAAGTCAGTGTCCAGTTAGAAAACCCTCATGAGACTACAGTATTCTCTTTTCAATGATAAGAGTAATTTTGTTAATCTAAGGTTGCAAGACCACATGATCTTCGGGACTTTACATCTCCTCGCTTAGGGATGCAACTCGCCCCTTCTCTTAATCTCGCTCAATCTGATTAGGACGTATACGAAGCGAGATTCAAGGGAAGCGCCCTATTTACCTATTTTTCCGCTTTTTCATTACCATGGATTTCCATATGCCCTGGGTCCTAATAGGGATGAATACTTCTTCCGATCCCAAAGCTTTCCAGGGATTTCTTTCACTCTGACACACTTTAAAATGATGTGCTATGCGAAGCTATTGCCTTAATTGCTGCTTGGCTGTCAGTATGAAAGTTGACGCGGCTTCAGTTTAAGCAATGTTTTCCACTGTTCCTACTGCTTTGGTTACGGCTACTACTTCCGTCTGAAGGATCTCCTATATCATTTGAATTTCGTCCTTCCCATACCTTGTGGTGCGAATTTTCATCCGCGTCTATGATCAACCGCCCTTTGCGACTTTTCTTTCCAGTAGCCTCTTTCACTCGCTCGGTGGTGCCTTTATAATATGTGCCATAAGCAGGATATCGCAGTAAATTTTTTTTTTTTTCTTGCGGCTGTTTACTTACCATAACTACAGCACGGCCAATTGTTTCTGATTGCGTGTTGTAAACGCCACGCTTGCTGAGCCCATAATCCTTTCCTCCCTGGAAGCTGTTGATCCTAAACCAGCACCACGTCAAACAAACGCAGTTCGCTCGACGCCACTTTTTTGTGTTGGAGGTTTACTTGTAAGTCTAGCAAAACCATTGGACTATTTAGCTCCCTCCAACAACTTCGTGTTGACGACTACGTCCTCTGCTTGCCCATTTTAAGGTTTTCAAGGTCCTCACCAACCTTTCCCGCTTCTTGCATGTTACGATGATTATCCTCTGGACTTCCTTTCCCTAGGCATAAATTTTGTGTTACAAGTTCCTCTGTACGACTATCAGATTTACTTGGCTGTTTTTCATCCTCTAACACCTTCGTCGTGACATCCGCGTCTTTCACTTATCCTCTCAGCGAGCTTATTTGCACGTGTCGATTTTTGGCTTCACCTTTAAAGTGTTGTCGAATTCTGCGGTTTCATGCACGGTGATTGGCGGGCTTGGTTGGAGTCTATTACAGGCTTTTGTTATAAAGGTGTCTACGCTAGGTAATTTTAAGCAATTCACTTTGGCGAAAGATTAGAATGAATGGTTTTGAATTGTGGTGAGAACTTAGTCGGTACCTATTGTTTGTCTCGTTGTTGCTGGTACTCCCACGCTTTTATTCTCGGTATTTGAGCCAAGGTGTGTATAGTCCCGGACCTGGGAAGGAAAGAAAGTTCGTTTCATTGGAGCAAAGAGCCGTCGGCTGCTCTGAAGGATCACAAGAAATTAGGTGCTGGATAGGCTAAAGCTTTGGGAAGATAAGTTCTGAATGCTTCCGACGCTATGCTAGAATGTGTGCATCGAACTCATCAAAGAACGCGATTAAAGGCAGGAGCTTAGCCTGTAAAACAACGGTGGATCGCCTATGACGCAATAGCGGATGGACGAAGAGTATCCATCGGCTCAATAAGAGTGCCATTGGGACGTCGCGAGCTCCTTGTGGAGCATATGGTCACATAAAAGAAAGACAGTAATTACAAGTTTGTGTAGGTTACCTGGAATTGAGTAAATGTACCGAAAAAATTGTATACCCTTCCATATGTTACGGCTTTCATGAAGTAGGGACCCCAAGTTTTGATCAATTTTGGCCGTAATGTCGGCTCAGGGACAGATAACAGTTGAAGAGAAGTCAGCATTCATGGTGTCAGGTAGCGAACTGTTTCAGCTTTAGAGGAAGCCATAGGGTTTATATAACGCAATAGCCACTTGGCAAAGCTTTATAGAGACATGGACATTCTTAAAGAGGTTTTGCAAAATTTAGCTAAACCAGATCTTTTGGCTGTAATTTTTGAAGAACCAAATTTGTAGTATTTGTGCTATGTTGTGGATAAAAATGTCCCCACAAAATCTCAGGCAATGCTTAGGATTTAATAGCCGAGAAATGTAAAGCAGCTGTGATAGTTTATACATACAAGTCCTGGTACCGTAGATTTACCAAAGACTTTTCAGAGCTATTTAAAATTCCCACAGTCAATTAGACGAATAAAAAAACTTTTTGGAGTATGGACTGTGAAAGAAACTTACAAAAAACCGAGGAGTACCCGGCATACATTGTTCTGCCCGAAAATTATCTGCATTAAAAAAGTGAGCTTTGCTTCCGCTCTTCTCTCGCTATACTATTCTCGTCTACTTTGTCCAAAATTGTTTTCTTATCCTTATCAATCCTTATCAATCCCACTCGCACAGCCTTTCCAACTCTCGCTCCCACACCCACTATATCTTTCATTCCCAACCCCTTTAATATTCCCACTCCCATTCCCACTTCCATTCCCTTTCCAACTCTCTCTCCCACACCCACTCCAACTCTAACTCCCACTTTCCCTCCAAGTCCCGCTCCCACTCTAGCTCTCCCTCCCACCCTTATTCCTACTCCCACTCCAACTCTTACTACTCTCACTATCACCCTCACGATCACTCCAACTGCCTTTCCATGTAATCGATTATTTTACTGAGCAAATCTGACGATATACTAATCGATTATTCGGTAAGTTGAGTACCAAGAGTTCTTCTTAAGAGCGCTTATATACTACTCCTATATAAAGTTATACGGATTTTGATACGCTCTTCGGAATTCAAACAGATGTGTGGTGTGGATTTGGTATAAGAGCTGTACTGGTGCAAGATTTTCAAGATCATGAGAAAGTTATTGCATCCGTCACTAGGTCTCTGAACAAAGGTAGAAGTAATAAAACCCCCTAAGACAAAGAATGATTAGTGTACTTTGGGTTGACCTAAAAATTACGATCATGAGTTGAAGGCGCCAAATTCGAGGTGATTACAGATCATACTCATTCTCTTGCTTGGTGCAACAATTTCTAAGCCACTTGTGATAGGTTGAGTCGATCTAACAAGAAGAAATATGTTGTCCCCCATTTATTTTAACGAAACGTACTCCTTGTTTCCAAAATGCTCGTCTCTGATCCTTGATTGCGAAAAATGATTTAAGAGGTCTCTGAAAACCTGTGTCGTACCCATACGTACCGAGATACGCGTTAGCCAGCAACTAACAGCTTCAGTCTGAATACTTCCAACGCAAACCTGACAATCTACGACTTTTGGCTGAATGTGGCGTTCGCGTATCTTCATGGCAAAATCTTAGTATAAAATTGCTTTTGAGAAAAATGTAACAAATGCTTTCTTCATTTTACAGTCAACACTTCATTATGCATTCATCTCTCAGCCAAAGGTGTTTTAAATTACTTAATTAGGCGTGTCATTTAGAGATGTACCATGATGATAGACACCCCTAAATTCATCATTTTCGTGGAATTTTGCGCCACTGTAATATGCGCCAATCTTGTTACCGTTATTGTTTTCGCTAACCATGTGAAGTACGGAAGTATTGGCGGGTTTATTAGCAAAGGTTAAAATGTTCAGTACTGCTGGGTGAGAGAAACAAGTAACGTAATTTATTAAACATACGTACTTACATACCTGCAGTGCAAGGTCATGGCAAACAAGCGGCTGGAACAATGGGTGCATTGTCAAGTATATGTTAAAAAATTGTACTCCCAAAGTACAAGTTTAATAGAAGGGTAATGTAAAGAGGGCGTGTGTGAGAATTTTCCACATTTCCAAATGGGGACATGTTTTTAAATTGTGAGTAATATCAGTGAGTGTCGGATGTCGGCATATTCGTCCAACAAAATAAATACCTAGTGGTTCTCAACGAAAAATTTGCTTTCTCTGATGAACCTAGCTTGGAGCGAAAGATCCGCTCTCTGTCAGGCTGTCGAAAATCCGAGCGCCAAGAAAGTTGAGTTGTCTTGCTTGCACTGCTGTACATCGGTAGAGAAAGTAATGAGTCGACTCCACTTCCTCCTGATCCTGACAGCTTCTGCAGGACCAGTTTGTTGGTATACGCCACCGTCGGAGCATCGGTGCAAAGCACAAGGCTTCTTTTGACACCCTTCAGTATTCTCACTACAGATTTGTTTGGCTTGAGAAAAAAGTTAGTTTATTTCCTATTCAAACATGGCCACGAGTACCTTGAGACCTTGCAATCAACCTGGCTGTCGACAAAGATTGCTGCATTGGTATCTGGGACTATACTTTCCTGAAGCAGTCTGGCTGCTGTCTCTATCACATATACATCTTTCTGGAAGACTCTGAAAGAGTAAGGGAGTCGGTGCGATTGTTTTGCCTATCGATGCCTTGAGTGGGTATATTGCAGGTCCAGTTTCCTTTTCCATTTGTTAAACTCTGCACACATCTTAATGGCTCTACAACTGTCTTGTCCTTCGTTCTTTTACTCGCTTGAAGGATACCTTACATTCTGATCTAAACCGCTGTGACGTGATCAGCGTCGGATATTAGGCCAGTCGTAATTCCATTTACCTGTCCCTTTGTCATGTCATCTAATATCGCATCATGTGCATATTCTGTTTATTTTTATATGTTCGATTCTGCCAGTCCTAGAGCCACTTTCGCGGTCAAAAACTGCAAGAATACTATGCCTCTATCAAGTGAAAAAGTTTTCATATTCAATATTTTCAACTCACTTTTAAGGACAGCAGCGAACTTAAAGTAGCAATGGCGTTCTTTTTTCTAATTTCGCCAAATGAAATCTTCTTTGCCCGGCCAGAGGCATCCGCAAGGTAACTTGCGGAACTGGTAGACAGGATAAGGTAAGCAGATATGTCAGGAATATTCTCCTTTCCGTTTCGGGGCAGAATATTCCTAACGTATCTGCTGACCTTATTCTGTCTTTCACTTCCGCAAGTTATCTTACGGATGCCTCTGCTTTTCCGTTTCAGAGGGAAACAATTCCTAACGTATCTGATGACCTCATCCCGTCTTTCACTTCCGCAAGTTATCTTACGGATGCCTCTGCCAGGGGATAGATGTGGATGCATGCAGCTTCATTAAACATGGTCTTCACCCTATGTTTGGTCTGCGCAGTTTTCTCGCACGCTCATTGAAGGTGTTACGAGAAGGTAAGCTTGCTATCTTGCCATACCCAACCATAATATTAACAAGTAAGGAAGGTTAAGTTCGGGTGTAACCGAACATTACATACTCAGTTGAGAGCTATGGTGACAACATAAGGAAAAATAACCATGTAGGAAAATGAACCGATGGAAACCCTGGAATGTGTTTGTATGACATGCGTATCAAAAGAAAAGCATTAAAGAGTATTTTATGAGGGAGTGGGCCATAGTTCTATAGGTGGACGCCATTTAGGGATATAGCCATAAAGGTGAATCAGGGTTGACTCTAGAATGCGTTTGTACGATATGGGTATCAAATGAAAGGTGTTAATAAGTATTTTAAAAGGGAGTTAGTTCCATAGGTGGTCGCCTTTTCGAGATATCGCCATAAAGGTGGACCAAGGGTGACTCTAGAGTGCGTTTGTACGATATAGGTATCAAATGAAAGGTGTTAATGAGTATTTTAAAAGGAAGTAATCCTTAGTTCCATAGGTGGACGCCTTTTCGAGATATCGCCATATGGGTGGACCAGGGGTGACTCTAGAGTGCGTTTGTACGATATGGGTATCAAATGAAAGGTGTCAATGAGTATTTTAAAAGGGCGTGGCGCTTAGTTCTATAGGTGGTCGCCTTTTCGAGATATCGCCATAAAGGTGGACAGGGGTGACTCTAGAATGAGATTGTACGATATGGGTATCAAATTAAAGGTATTAATGAGAGTTTTAAAAGGGAGTGGTGGTAGTTGTATATGTGAAGGCGTTTTCCAGATATCGACCATGTGGACCAGGGTGACCCAGAACATTATCTGTTGGATACCGCTAATTTATTTATATATGTAATACCTGCCAAGGTTTTAAGGGTTTTTTATTTCGCCCTGCAGAACTTTTTCATTTTCTTCTACATAATATGGTAGGTGTCACAACCACTTTATAAAGTTTTTTCTAAAGTTATATTTCGCGTCAATAAAACAATCCAATTACCTTACCATGTTTCATCCCTTTTTTCGTATTTGGTATAGAATTATGGCATTTTTTTCATTTTTCGTAATTTTCGATATCGAAAAAGTGGGCGTGGTCATAGTCGGATTTCGTTCATTTTTCATACCAAGATAAAGTGAGTTCAAGTAAGCACGTGAACTAAGTTCATTAAAGATATATCGATTTTTGCTCAAGTTATCGTGTTAACGGCCACGCGGAAGGACAGACGGACGACTGTGTATAAAAACTGGGCTAGACATCAACCGATTCCGCCCATTTTCACAGAACACAGTTAATGTCATAAAATCTATGCCCGTACCAAATTTCAGAAGGATTGGTTAATTTTTGTTCGACTTATGGCGTTAAAAGTATCCTAGACAAATTAAATAAAAAAGGGCGGAGCCACGCCCATTTTGAAATTTTCTTATATTTTTGTATTTTGTTGCATCACATCATTACTGGAGTTGAATGTTGACATAATTTACTTATATACTGTAAAGATATAAAATTTTTTGTTAAAATTTTACTTTAAAAAAAATTTTTTTTTAAAAGTGGGCGTGGTCCTTCTCCGATTTTGCTAATTTTTATTAAGCGTACATATAGTAATAGGAGTAACGTTCCTGCCAAATTTCATCATGATATCTTCAACGACTGTTAAATTACAGCTTGCAAAACTTCTAAATTACCTTCTTTTAAAAGTGGGCGGTGCCACGCCCATTGTCCAAAATTTTACTAATTTTCTATTCTGCGTTATAAGTTCAACTCATATACCAAGTTTCGTCGCTTTATCTGTCTTTTGTAATGAATTATCGCACTTTTTCGGTTTTTCGAAATTTTCGATATCGAAAAAGTGGGCGTGGTTATAGTCCGATATAGTTCATTTTAAATAGAGATCTGAGATGAGTGCTCAGGAACCTACATACCAAATTTAATCAAGATACCTCAAAATTTACTCAAGTTATCGTGTTAACGGACGGACGGACATGGCTCAATCAAATTTTTTTTTTTGATCCTGATTATTTTGATATATGGAAGTCTATATCTATCTCGATTCCTTTATATATGTACAACCAACCGTTATCCAATTAAACTTAATATACTCTGTGAGCTCTGCTCAACTGAGTATAATAATGGAGTGATCTCGTCTGTTCGTGAGCTCGTGATCCCCATCGTGATCATTCAACTTAATGGATTTGAAGGCATTTTTAACATCTAGCTTGACCACATAGCGTGACAAGTATGCCATGTGAGGTGGGAGGCCGTTTCGATTTTTCTTACAGCATTTTTACCTCGGCTTTAGCGTATATTATGAAGTGGCATTTGGCGAAGCCAATCTACCGATGCGACAGACCTCCTCCTTCTTCAATGGCTGCTATTAGTCGTTGTTTAAGTAGGCTTTCCATCATTTCCCGGCCGTGTCGTGCATGCGTAATGGTCGAAAAGACGACGATGAGTCCGGATATCCTTTGCCTTTCCGGATAAAAACAACGAGAACTCTTTTTCATCTCGTTGGAAAGATTCTGGCTCCTAGATATACTATGTATATTATAAATATGCAGCAGTAACTCGAGGCCGATGTTAGCACTAAGACTGCTATGGATTCAATTTAAAATAAAAATTCTTTTTTAAATTAAAAAATTTGTCATCACAAAGTTTAATGAAAAAAATCAACATTTGAGTTTTCTTTTTGGTTTCATTATGGCAGGAAAACTTTCAACATGCGTTTTCTCAAAGTGACGCCAGCATTAAAGCGATGCCAAATTCAAATGTTTTCGACCTTTAGGCAAGAAATTTTTTCCCTCTCCGAGGGAAGGACTCACACATTTACTTAATGGGCTACCCACTAAAACCTTACCTCCCAGGTCCGCACCTGGGACCACGTCTTACATTACTTCGGGGACGGAAGCGAGCTACGTGAGCTCCTTGGCTATTCTCATATTATAGGGCTATACAATCAACCTGCCATTTAGCGAGGATCTGCTGACAATCACCAATCTGTCACTTCCGCAGTTTATCTCATGGATGATACTGCCCGGGGATAGGTCGCCAAATGTTACTCCCACCCTTATCCGTTGCTGTGCGTAGTGATCGTATTCGGAAAAGGTGTGGCGTGCATCGTCTGTGAGCCCAAAATGTATGCAATTCGGATTTTTAACCTTGCCTATTCTGCGAAGATATTCCTGTAATAGGAGCGGTCATTTAAAAAGTGTATCAGTTAAAAGTTGACCTCTCTATGGGGCCGCTTTTGCATTGGCTCCTGCTCGTGAATCAGTTCTCTGATCAACTTGCCTGCAGCATTGTAGCTTAATTGCTGTTATCAGCACCGGATAGATTTTTTACGCATTTGCACGCAAATTATAGGCCTCTCAAAAGTCGCGTTATATTTTGACAATCCAGGGTATTTCTTGCATATAAAAAGCAAATTTTCACGCTTTATATGTAGGTAAATCAAAAACATACTTAAGCATAAAACTATCAAAAATTAATGCGAATTTGTAGAGACCTATAACTTGTGACTGCCTGCAAAACTGCATACTCATCAAAAAAAATATATATTATCTACTCCAAAAAAAGTTCGATATTTTCTCAAATTTTCACATTTTATCGAACACATTTCTGAAATAGATTTGAATCGTTGCAGTAACACATGTGAAAGAGGGATTAATGTGTCCATTACTTACGATTAGGCGTGGTCGGATGGTCGAGTTTAAATCAAACACGTTTATTTAGAGTTTAAATGGACATTAATTCACTTTCTTTAATTGTTGTATTGAATAGTTGTTTTTTAAAAGTAATAAAGGATATTTAAAGATATTTAATTAGATTGATAATTTCAATTACATTTTGTTAAAACGTTAACACGATGACGACTCACCAACAACTGCTTCGTGCCTTTTCGTTATTTCATCATACAGGGTGATTCAAGTGCCTGCTCTCCATCGTTACAAGGTGATTCATATGTTAACTTTGGTTGATCAGCCTCTACTCATCATTTGCTTGAAGACTTAAAATAATTCTATTACGCAGAATATCGCGAGGCTTATATCCATACAAAAGTTCATGGGGTGTGCAACCAGTGGTACTATTTTTCATTGTATTTATGCACCACTGTACACATCGAATATTTTCGTCCCATTTCTTGTCGTTGGAGTTCGTCGGCAATAACATTGATAGAATCGTACGGTTTGTTCGTTCCGCATGACCATTAGCTCTCGGTGTTCGTACTGCTGTGAGTACGTGTTTTACATCGTTTTCGAAACAATACTTTTCAAATTCACGAGATGTAAACGCTGACCCTCTGTCTGTTACCACACGTATTGGCATCCCAACATAACTGCTTGCTTCGTTCAATGCCTCGATCACATATTTCGTTGATGTACTTTTAACAGGATACAACATCGTGAATTTCGTGAAGGAATCGACAATTACCAGCAAGTGTTCTTTACCTTTAGTGCTTTTCGGAAATGGACCCAAATGATCCATGCGGATAGTTCTAAACGGGATCGGTTCAATGTCATCGTAGTGGTACCGTATCTCAGGCTTACCACCTTTACGTTTGTAATACGCGCAGTCCACGCAAGACAGAATAAAACTCTTAACGAAATTACGCATTCGTGGAAACCACATATACTCTTTTATTCGTTGCAATGTCTTTTCGACACCCATGTGTCCAGCTTGTGCATGACAATCTTCTACCACTTTATTACGCAATGCTCGTGGTAAAACCCAAAGTAATTTGTCGTCAACTTTTCGGAAAAGTCCGCCATGTTCTAATACGTAGTCTTTGTCATTGCTTTCTTTACTCGTTTTAATGTCATTTACAATTTCTTTAATTCGCTCATCTTGTAGTTGCATACTGAAAAGAAAGTCATCTTTTCCTATAACAGCTTTATCCGTGCGTAAACTTGCTTCCTCAATCATTTGTGCTTCTTCAAATGGAATCCGACTCAAAGCATCAACGTGCTCCATATGATTACCAGGTCTATGCTCTATTTCGATATCGTAGCCTTGGACTCGTAACCACCATCTGGCGATTCGTGGTATGAGTTCTCTTTTCTGCATGGTCGTTTTGAGTGCGCTAAAGTCAGTTTTAACTTTGACTTTTTTGCCGTAGATATAATATCTAAATCGTTCAAGAGACTCGACAACAGCCAACGTCTCAAGCTCGTAGCTATGAAACTTTTTTTCATCCACGCTTGTTGCTCTACTATAATACGCTACAGGTTGCAAAACATCTTTTTCGCGCTGCATCAGCACACCTGCTAAACCAAGTGAGCTTGCATCTGTGTGGATCTCATGATCCGTGTCTACTCGATATGCTACTAATATTGGTCGTGATACTAATTTGGACTTTAGTTGTTGAAATGCAGCTTCTTGTGCCTTGGTCCACTCAAATTTGTAATTTTTGCGTAACAATTTGCGAAGTGGCTCAGAAATAATAGCGTATCCGGGAACAAACTTTCTAAAATAACCGCTTAGCCCTAAAAATCTACGTACATCCGCAACGTTTGTCGGTGTTGCAAAATTACATACAGCTTTCATGAATTCGCATTTTCTTATATTCAACGTTAAGCCCGCATTATGTAAGGCTTGTAAAACTAGCTTCAGTTTTTCAGTCATATCTTCAAACGTTTGAGCACCTATTAACATGTCATCCATGTATACCATGAAAGCTTCTTCGTGAACTTGCTCTTTAAGTTTTGCCATCAGGCGTTGAAAACTATGGGTGCGTTTTTTAAACCAAACGGCATACGCTTAAATTCATATAACCCATCAGGAGTTATAAACGCAGTATATTTTCTACTCTCAGGTGCAATAGGGATTTGATAATACCCACTATTCAAATCTAATATTGTGAAAAATTTATATCTTTTAGCATGGTGCAGTTGTTCCTCGATATTTGGAACAGGAAAGTTTTCTTTTTCTACGATCAAATTCAATCGGCGATAGTCCACGCAAAGCCTGTCACTACCATCTTTCTTTCTAACCAATACGATAGGACTCGCAAACTCCGATGATCATTTTTCTATGATATCGTTTTCTTCAAGACTATTAATCATTTGCATTACTATAGCTCGCTTTGGAGCCGGCACTCTATACGGTGCTTGTGAAACAACTTTTTTCGAATTTAAAACAATTTGCATTTCAATCAAATGCGACTTACTAATGCCGTTCAAACCATCTGAAAACACATCTTTGTATTCGCACAGCAACCCTTCGAGCACTTTTCGTTGATGATCGTTTTTTACATTACACGTTAACTTTTTGAAACATTCATCATCAGGCGTTACATTACCACGGCGGCACTTAGCTTCAAGTTTTGATTGCCCATACTCCACTTTTAACACTACGTCTTTATGCGATATCAAATCTTGACCAAGTAAAACATCTGTATCTAACATATTATCGGCAACGATATACATTGGCATATTGAACTTCGTTTCACCAATTGCAATTTCAAGCATACATTTCTTTCGCATCATGTACCTGCCTCCACTTATTCCATTTAAATATGTAGAGCACTCTTCCGGTTTAACGTTCAACATATTTGCCATTGATTCACGCACTAAACAACACTCGCTTCCTGTATCAATTAATGCTACTAATATTTTGCCATTGACGTTAATTTTCTTTACAAAACATTTATCTCTTTGTGACATATCTGCTTTTCGAACACTGTGTGCAGTTTGCTTATGACCACAATTAACCGATTCCTCACGTTTGTGAACTTTACCACAATCAGCACATCTTATCCGTTTTTGCTCTTTCTTATAATTGCTTGAAATATGGCCTACTTCACCACAATTGTAGCATACAACCTTCTTTACTTCACTATTACTATCACTTGGATGCGTTAGCTTCTTGAAATCAGTTTTACTATCAACATTTGGCTTAAAATTTGTAGATCTAGAACGGTAAGTTAACCACTCTTCTACTACTTCACGCATTTGTTTAGCACTATCAAATCTTTGGGCGGCTATAGCCATTTGTAAATCACGGTGATTCAACTCTTGTCGCGTGTATTGCATGATAGCTGATTCACTTAATTGAAAACGTTTACCCAGGGCATATACTCTGAAACAATAATCAGATATGCGCTCGTTTGTTTTGCGCACAGACTCATGCATAATACGATGTACTTGAGCTTCATCATAAGATACACTAAACTCTCTTTTTAATTCTGCAGAAAAATCATTCCAACTGGTATGTACGGTTGGCAACGAATCCAACCATACACACGCTGCTCCTCTTAACCGACTACAGACCGCTAGTAAAATACACTTTTCTTCTATCTGATAAGCATTCATTACGCTTCCAATACTCGCAATAAATTGCTCTACTGTTAACATTTGAGTATTTGTAGGGTCAAATTCCGGTATCATATCCGCAATCTCTTTAATCGACCGAAAACTATAAGCTGGCTTGTAGCTTGGTGTTACTACATTATTGTTACTATTTTCATTTTCATTTCTGTTTGGCTGATTTGTATTTGTACTATTTGTGCGTTGCTCAATCATAATCATAACACTTTCCATCATACTTCGAAGATCATTCATTTGTTCTTGTAGCCCAGCATTTACTGGTATTGGTACATCAACTTCATCTGAGCCAACTGCATCTCCCACTCGCGTTACTAGCTTCGCTTTGGTTCCTAGTGTGCTTAACCCTTTTTCACGTAGAATGGCTTTTAGCTGTTCAATTTTCAATTCAGTTATTTTCGGCATTTTTACAAATTCTTGTTTACTAAAATTCGTGTTTTATTTTATGCATTTGTTATTACTTCGCTTTCGTTTTTATATGCACAATAATGCACACACTAACATACGCTCATACATGTATTTCACAGCTCGTATCGTTTGTCGTTTTTGTTTTGATTTCATACTTCAAAACTCGTTTAAGTTTGTTTACATTCGCTGGTCATCACTTCGTTGACGTTTATACTCGTTACTACGTTTTCGACGTTGCTCGTTCTTACTTATCGTTGACGTTTTCGTACTTCATTTTCTTCCGTTACCCACTTGATGCCGCTGTTGAAATTTGAATTTCAACCCTCAATTCATGTATACGTATATTTCTCGCTGTATGATATTTTCTTCTCGCTCTCACATACGTTGAATCTGCAAATATATGCGCAAAGCTATTTAAACTTGCCGCTTTACGTATATATATATTTTGCAATGTTGGCGTCGCTGCTTTTTGGAGCCCTAGCGCTCCGGCACGTGCAATAGCAGAATTATGTCTTTTTTGCACAAATTATGTATGAATTTGCATATTTAACATAGCAGATTTTTTTGTTTAAGCCTTCGCGATACCCGTGGACAATATTCTAATACATTTTCCCAGCTTCTGAACTGAAAGAGGGATTAATGTGTTCATTACTTACGATTAGGCGTGGTCGGATGGTCGAGTTTAAATCAAACACGTTTAGTTAGAGTTTAAATGGACATTAATTCACTTTCTTTAATTGTTGTATTGAATAGTTGTTTTTTAAAAGTAATAAAGGATATTTAAAGATATTTAATTAGATTGATAATTTCAATTACATTTTGTTAAAACGTTAACACGATGACGACTCAGCAACAATTGCTTCGTGCCTTTTCGTTATTTCATCATACAGGGTGAGTCAAGTGCCTGTTCTCCCATCGTTACAAGGTGATTCATATGTTAACTTTGGTTGATCAGCCTCTACTCAGGCATGACTTATATTATTATCATTTACACATGTTAAAGAACTTTTGTTTTAAAATATCAAAAAGAAAGAGTTAGTGTTTTTTAACGAAGATTTATACTGCTGCTATTTTTCTTTTCGTTACTGTATATTACTGATTAAAGAGTTTTTATATTATTCAAAGTGGGAACAACAAAATTGTGCATTATGTTTAATTAATTAATTATAGTTTTAATGAAAATCATATGCACATCAATCAAGTTTTTGCACTAGAACTATCACTCATAAATTTCCCAGTAGAAAACACAGCGAATATAAAACACGCAAAGTAATAAAAAGTTAATTTAAATAATATATATTATAACGCGGCTATTAATTTCTCTCATTCATTATCGCACCAACTAATTTTTTTTTTTTTTTTTTTGTAATTGCAATAATAATAGAATTAATGCATTTTTAAATCATCTTAATGTCATTGCAAATGTGTTGAAAAGGCAAAGGTAATTAAAATAATGGAATAATAATACTTTTTAATAAAGCTCTAATAAAAAAATAATACTAATTACTAACTTCGTAGTATTTACTTATCATAAGTACGTATCTTTAACACTTATTCATTTAAAGGATTAGATATATAATGAAAAAATTTATTTACTTGAAGAAATAGGAAACATCACCTGACTCTGAATAATGAGGAAAGCGGTTTACCATAATTATGGGGTGTTATACCAATTTCACAGAGAAACTTAATGGAATCACAATTTTGTTTAATGTAATCACTAATTTTACTTTTCACACAGCCCAAATTGCTTCAGTAACAAACATCCATGAGTATCCCTAAATATGCTTCTTTTCAGTCCCACAATTGATGAAATAAATATCTATATATTAATACGCTAACAAAATTTCCATACAATCAATTGACAGACTGTTTCGTATACTTACCATACGTAAAATCATACAAAAGTTATATGAATCGATTCGTATTGATCTGCCGCAGTGCATAGGCCTATTTTTTTTAACAAATATTACTCTATTTGTTTATAATTAATAGAAAAATTTTTTTTAAATTCGAAAATCTGTGCAACTATCGAAATTAACATCTGTAGGACCCATTATGTTCACAAACCCCCCCCGAGTACAAAGCTCCAAATGCTGCATTGTCGCGTTGCTCAAATGTTTCATCTCTACATATGTTTATATTCGTACCCGCCAAACGGTGAGAGAACTAATGCTTCACTCATTTTCAGTTCAAATAAAATATTGTTTCCCATTGTTGCCACTTACCTATATTGGTCTGTACCAAAATCCTTAAAAAATTGTTCTAAAATAATTGTTAGCGCACAAAAAAACTTTAAAGAGAAGTAATAACTTAACCGGTCTATTTTATTGGACACATTTTACTTACACGTAAAAGCATAGGTCTTTATTTAAAAGATTCTATGTTTTTCATTTTAGTCGCTTAAAAAAAAACGAAATCAGAAATAATGAGTCAACTTTTGTTCAAACTCACTAAATTTATTTATTTATAACAATTAATTGCAAATTTGACCGAAATGTTTTTTGCATTTCCAGATTTTATGCTGATTTTAGATATAGCACGTCTTATAGTGAACAAAAAATAAATAAATTTGCTACAAAGATATTATATTAAAATTTGTATATTGTCTTTTATGCTAATTTATTTTGATATTACTTATTTTATTATGTTATCTTTTATTTCAACTTAGTTTATTATTATTTAAATGCAATTTGATTGAATCGAAAAATTTCACGTTGTATATTAGACGAAAAAAACGACCCAAAAACGGTCGAAATATTGCATGGGCATTATATTACCCACTATATTTATTATTAGGCTAACTTTGTTTGAATATGTGCCCATTAATCGGATGCTTAAATCCCATAATCCTAATTTGTTTATGTCGCTTAAAATTATGAAATCAATTTTATTTTAGTAAATATGTTTGCGTGAATAATTTCAATGTTTTTGTTTTGTCAAGTAATTTCACCTTAATTCTATGTCAATTTCTTTTGATTTTACATATTTTTTATATTTTTGTTTAAGGAGCTCCATACCAAAACGTTATAATTACATTTGAAAATGTAGTAGAAAATCTAAGAAAATACAATAAAAATTACAACATCTTAATGAAAAATTTAAGTAAGTTAGACCAGTTACTATATTTCCACTCACTGCTTAACTATTAACGCATAATTGCACTACCCCAACACTGGGTGCATAGACTGAGTTGAAAAAAATACAAGTTGGTCGAATTTTGACCACAGGCGATACTAGTATTTTTTATTCAGGTATAGTTAAAGGTATAACTTTCATCGTAAAACCCGCCTTTTAATAACAACATTTTAATTATTTTTATTTTTCGAGTTCAATTCGTGACCATTTTTTACCTTTCATTAAAAAGAAATGGTTATAAACTTTGTCAAGAATCTCAAAATTGTAATTCCTTAAAGGAAGATAGAAAGACCCATCAATAAGTATACCAAAATCATCAGGATGAAGAGCTGAGTTGATTTAGCAATGTCTGTCGTCCGTCTATCAGTTTGTAAGCAAACTCGTCTCTCAATTTTTGAGATATCATGATAAAATTTTGTGAGCGAGTATATTTGGGTGTCCAATTAGACATTTGTCGGAACCGGCCGGAACGGACAGGGCCACCGGGAGAAAATTAAGGTCGGTCGTATATATAGCATTTATCCCCCACTACCGATTGTTCAGATGAGGAGCTTTTCGCATTTTCTACACAATTTTAACAGCAAGGGGCTTCAAATTTCACCAAACGCGTACGTATAGAGCATTCGTTGTTGTCTGAAAAATTTACATATATTGTTGGTATGTATAGTATAACTAACCATGACTACCCAATGAGAGAGTTATGGGCCTCACGTAGATTTTATCAACCTCTTATACAGTGCCGCGGAGACTTTATTCACTCTCTCTTCCACATGGGGTTTCCATCACAATTTACTTCCACCAGCGGGTTAGGGGACTTAGAATAGACCCGCGGTAGGTTTGCCAAGGGGTTGTGTGGCGCAACCTTTTCAAGGTGTTGCCAGCGCAATAAATAGCTTCTCCAACCCAATTTTCAACCTCACCTACCCGTGGCGAATCATGTTTCATTAAACGCCTAGGCTCTGCCGACTCCAAGTTCCACCTGGAACTAGGGGGTTGGGAGGGCGGGATGACCTAGAAGGTGTAGTGTGGTCACAAATATCGTTCCCGAGATAGTCGCGCTAGTAACTTAATGGTGCTGTGTTACCAGAACGTGCCGTATCTATATCCGGCAAAGGGCCATCAACATCGATAACACTCACCAAAGCCTTCGGCGAGTGTCTTTGTCGTTAATACAATAACTCCAACCACGACAATTTACTATCTGGTATAACACCTAAACACTTTGTGCTATAATTTTCTTCTATGGTTACGCCTCCAAATTTGGGCATAGTCCAATTGAGGACCATATATTTCCTAGTAAATTATACCATATCGGTTTAATCTACATTGGAGGTTAATCCTACTACAGTCGCCCAGACATGTACATCCCGAAGTGCGTGATCCATCAGAGAACTGATTGTTGTTAGGCATCCGCTGCTTATGATGACTGAACCTTCCATGGGTGACAGCGTCCACAGCATTGGTGATAAGACCCCAACCTATCTCTCCGGCTATCCTCTGATCATTTCGCAGCTTAACATGCAGCCGATCCAATTTGTTAAAGCCGGATGAGCTTCAACATTGTTGAAAATTTCGGCAATTTCCAGAAAATCACTTAGGTTACATATGTAGATGTTGCAAGGCTTTCTCTATATTCATGACCACGTTATGCAATGCAGTATGGACTGATCTGCCTTTGGTGCAAGCATGCTGTGCGCAAGAAGATAATTTTTCGTCCATATTTGGTTTTATATACACATCTTTTAATATATCTAGGGTTTTGAGCAGAAAAGATGCCTAACTAATAGACTAATAGACTTGTAGTCTTTCGGATGCAGAAGACTAGTTTTTCCTAATTCGGTTAACAGACTTATCGAGCTGCTCTCTCCAAAACTGCTGCACGCTTTTTAGTTTAATGCAATCCTCAAAGCAATTCTATAATCGTTTCACATGCAGTCTACAACAAAGAAGGTGATATCCCATTGGCAAACTCTTTTATCATCCATACAATTTTGATACTAGTTACCAATCCTGGTATCTCTCGCTCCCACATCAATTCCTAATGGCATGTGTGTGTTAAGTTGTGCCTTGATACACTCTTTACTACTGTGTGGTCATTCCCCGTCCTCTTTTTTTAAAAGTCACTCGACTGCATTTCCCTTAGACAGGACTTTCCCTAGCCTCGCCGTTTCCAATTAGTTCTTCTTGGATTTTTGTTGCGAAGATTCTGCCAAGATTTGCATAGTGAAGATCTAGCGGTAATCTCAGAGAGGCTTTTACAAACACTCTCCAGTTTTCGACAAGCGCCGGTCCCTTTTCAGTTGACGAAATAAAATCTAGAAACTTCCCCCATATCTGAAACCTATCCGAGCTAAGGAATATAAATATGAGTATATTACCTGTGTTAAAAATACTAGGAGAAGAATGAAAAAGGGACTTACCTTTATCATTGGTTGAGGGGCTTCCCCAAATCCTGTGTGTCTGGCATTGGCAATACCTAAGTATTATTTCATGTTCACCGCTGTTGTTCGAAAGTGTATCAGCCTTTGAGGCAGGACCCTCTGATTACCGCCGTAATTTGAACACACGAAAGCAATTACACTCCTTTTGTTTAAAATGCATGTTCTTGGCTTACCTATATATGTCTTGTAGAACTGATTATGTGTATTTTCTGTTTAGTTACATAATCTTTTTACCGTTGGCCCAGGAAGAAGGGAGAGAGAAGAATTTTAATATTATCTGTAGCATCTTTAGGCAAATACTTGGAGCTTTCTAGGACCTACGCCATTTGCTGCATCTAGGTCTGACAGCTGTATCATTTATTATAGCTGGGGTATTAGGCGGGCAAGCGCAGAGAACGAGCACAAAACTTTTTCGATCGTTTCCTCCTCCAAACCGCGCTTCCTACATCTGCAATCATCTCAATGACCAGACCCAATTTAAAAGAATGTGACGTTAGACGGAAGTGCCCAGTCAGAATACCTGTATAGAAGTTTTTTAGTCTAAGATTTTAAGATCTACACATGATCTTCGACACTTTGCAGCCCTGCGCAGATTTACATTTTTAAGAGATTTGCGAAAACTACACATGTGATGTTAACAACTGTTGTTTTAATAGAAATTTTGCTGTTATTTGCATACTTATTTTATTTGAAGTAAATAAACCACTTTGAATTCCAAGACCGACGCACCCTAAAATAACATTATGTTATTAAGTATGGTTAATTTAATTAGACACCAGTTTAGCGGCAGACCTAAAAGGAAATTAAAAACAAATGACAATCCTTGGTCTTACAGTTTTTCCTATACCAATTTTTAAGTATACTTAAAGGAACAAATAGCCCTCCGTTGGACGGACACTGCCTTGACTATATGCGGATAGTTGTTGGCAACAAAATCGAATGGGAAAGTCCTACTGTGCGAATACCAACCTCATATCGGCGGATACTGAGACATGTTTTCATAAAATATCAATCCGAAACCACACTTCAACGGATGGCGACTCTGGTAAAGGGGCAAAGTGATGGAATTAATAAAAATTTATGCTTTTGCGAAGCGTCGTACTGATTGCGGACATATGTATTTGACAAATGGAAAAAAAGTGGCGGCACCAGCTTCGGCCACCGTGGTGTGATGGTAGTTTGCTCCGTCATCTAAACCGAAGATCCTCTGTTCACGCCTCGAGAAAAAAACATCAAAATATTAGAAACAAGTTGTTTCAATTAGAAGAAAATTTGGCAAGCACTAAAAATACCTTGCAGATGCCGTTCGGAGTCGGCATACAACATGTAGGTCCCGTTCCGCCAATTTTTAGGAAAAAATCAAGAGGAGCACCACGCAAATTGGAAGAGAAGGTTAGGTTAGGCTCATCTGGCCGGTCCGTGGGGACCTTACATAGACTGAATAAGTACGTAGTGTTACCAGGAGTTTGTTTTAACGACCAAACTGAAAAACCACTTCCTGCTTCTAGATCTGACAGCTGTATCACTCCTAATAGCTGGAGCCTTAGCCTGGCAAGCGCAGGACATGAGCACAGAATGTGTTCGATCGTTTGCTCCTCCAGGCCGCACTTCCCACATCTTGTATCACTGACCAAGCTTAACTTAAAGGCATGTGACCCCAGAAGGCAGTGTCCAGACAGAATAGCCGTCTTGAGTATACAGTCCTCTCTTTTTAAGGTTATAAGACCTACACATAATCTTCGACACTATACAGCCGCGCGCTTGAAACCACGCCTTTCCTGCCTGGTCGATCATGTGAACTTCTCGCCTTCGCTTAATCTCGCCCAGTCTAATTGGACGTCTACGGAGCAAGCTTCAAGGGATGCGCCCTTTTTAGCTAGTTCATCCGGCTCTTCATTCCCATCTATTACCATATGCCCTTGGACCCAATATAGATGTATGCTTCTCTCTATTCCAATTCCCTCCAGGGACTGCTTACACTCTAACATGCATTTAGATGCTGTGCTATGTGAGATTGTTGCCTTAATGCTGCTTGACTTTAACACTTAAGCAGCTTAAGTTATTCTTTTCCATGGTTTCTACTGCTTTGGTACCGGCTACTATTTCCGCTTGGAAAACGCTATAGTAATCCGGCAGGCTGTAGGATCAGTTTGTTGCCGGATCAGCACAGTATACTGCAGACCCTACTCCTTACACTACTTTGGAACCACCTGTGTACACATGTATCGCCTCGTCCGCCATTTGAGCACCTTTGCACCAACCGTCCACTTCTGTTGTGGCCTTAAGATCGCCTTCGAAGTGCAGATAGGGAATCAGGTTGTCTTTTCGTCTTGTGATTGATGACGCTAAAGAGTTATGGCGATTTACATTTATTTTTTTTATTTAGCTGCAACAAGGCTTATGGCTTTGGAACACTTTAAATATAGCGCCACCGAAAATCGGGAAAATTGAAATAGGCCCGTGCCAGAGCTGCGAAAGAGATCATGGGGCCAAAATTGAGCCGAAAGGGTTGGCGCCAGTATTAGAAATGGCAGAGCATGCTATACGCGTGTAAATCGGTGCTTCTAAATTAACGAAAGTGATCGATCCTGTATGCTATTTTCTGTTTCAATCTAGAAACATGTAAATGCTACAGCCTGTTAAAATATTGCAGCGGCTTCCAGTTGTGTAAGTAAAGGCAATAAACGCGCACACAACTTCATCAAGAAGTGTTTTGGAATACACAGAATCATTGGAGAAACTTCCCACAGGCCGGAACATACAAATATACTGGGTTTCCGGTTATAAAGGAATAGAAGGTAACGAAAAAGCTGATGAGTTGGCAAAACAGTATGAAGCATCCGCTGAATCGACGAAAGATATCCTCATCCGTTTAAAATAAATCAAAAAGAGACAGGAGTTACATATGATCCATCAAGCAGGAAAGGCTTGGACAGAAACGAGAAACTACAAAATTTTTAAAATCATGTACAAATCCCACAATACTGGCCTTTCAAAGTGGCTCATATCTTTGAAGAGAGAAGACTTAAGACTCACGCACTTCCGTCTAAGTGAGGTCTTTACTGACAGTTCAGTTCAACTTAAACAAGCCTACCCACTCCATTTAGCGGACACCTCTTTTGGTCGAACAAAAGTTGGCTGATTATGACTTTCCGTCTAAGTTAGCTTTCACTGTATATATAATATATAAAAATATATACAATAGTCAATACAAAATGACCTCATACCATGGGCGCTTAGCTCAAAATGGTGCAGTATTAGCAAAGTTTTGAAATCAAAGCAGAATTTCCTGTCAAAGCAAATGCAGAAGAAATAATAAGTAAATTCTTTTAAAAACTAAAACTATGAAACAAAAAAACATATAAAACCAGCTTTCAAATAATATTGAATGCTAAACTATTATTAAGTTCTTTTATGGAGCAATGCACGCCTGCCGGTAACCCACAACAGCAGCAACAACAACAGAAAAACCAGAAAAATAAAAACTTTACTGGTCCGACGCTCCACACCCAAAGTCATTGCGAATGCCAAAAGCAACGATTGAAACTAAAATACAACAACAACTGCCACTAAATGTTCATTAGCCAAGCTCTCCTCAATGTGGTTCTTTAACTTTTTGGTGCAAATAAAAAAAAAAAAAAAACAATTTTAACAACAACAATCAATATCGAGGTGTGTTTAGCCGGCATAAATGTACATAAGTAAGTATAAACCAAATTCTAATTACACAGCTTTTGTTAACTAGCGTAATTACGCTGCAATATGCTCATGACGAAGATACGAAGTTGCAAGCAAGCGCTCACAACAATTCTCGGTCTAAAGGGGGCTTTTAAATCGTCCCACTAATCTATAACTAAATTCTAGTTTATTAACTGCCTACTACATGTATGTTTGTATGTGTTTACATAATATATTAGTGTAGCAAATAACTTCAATCAACTCTTACTTACTTATCTATTGATTTTATGCCCGCTGTCAATTATTATTATTGTTGTTTAAATACGCAACGAAGAGTTTTTCTTGTACCCCAATAACTACTTGTAGTCGGTCATTTGCTTCACTCTATATTTTTCTTATATGTACTATGCTTGCTTGCGCTTGAGTTCAAAACCAAGGTTGGTATTTAACACCCAAGAAAGTGGCATAGCATTTATATTGCTTCTTTTATGTATGTACATAAGGGTGGTCCTTAAAAAAATGTATCACTCTTCAACTCTTTTGTCTAAAACTGCAAGGTTGGGATATCGTGAAGAAACTTTGGTCGCACTAGCGATCGGCTAAGGCGGCTAGTCCTTCATTCAAATTTTAGACGCTGTTGTGGAAAAATAGATAAAGGCAGGGTGCGCTAACTTTCGCAAAGAATTTGGAACGAACTTCTCTTCCAAATAGCATCTACTTTCTTTTAAATTTTCTTTCAAATTGGTGGGGCGGGACGTAACAGTTTATGTCAACACCAAACGGCATCAGGAAACCTGACCCATTTCTACTAAGAAGCTTTTCATGGCAGAAATACATTTAGGGTGTTTGCCAAATACCTACCGAAGGGCTGAGTGAACACTGAAATCGAAACCGTAGCCCAAACTGTACGGCGTCTTATCAACATGTTATGGATTTGGTACCGACAATATATCGAAGCTTTATCGAATTTTTATACATACAACATTGCTCTATCGACGACTGGGAGGTTTGTTATTTAACAGATGCCGAAAATGGTTTATCAAATCAGAAAATCCATTGGTAATTACACGATGAGATATCAATAACATCACAATGACTCGATAATATCAATCCAATAGAAAATCGATAGATAATTAATTGAGGATCGCACTGCGACCATTGGTCTATTGTGCCCAAAAAATCGATAGCTCATGATAGATGTCGTAAACAAACTAAGGACTCGCCGATAATGGTTTTTACCAATAGCGAGCTGATGAAGCTCTTCTCAAAAAGTTCTGTTTAGGACTGCGGCTACGGATTATATAAAATTCCCGAAGCACTTTCGAAATAAATCTCCATGTAGACGAAAAATAACTCCGCAGTTATCCGAAGAAGTTCCTACATCATTATGAAAAGGTTTCGAATTTCATTTAAATTCATACTAAAGTCATGCTGAAAAGATTTCAGGCGAGCACGAAATTATTCCAAATAAATTCTCAACTGATCCCTTAAGGTAAAAAATATTATATTCTGCAAATGCCTTATACGAATCTCAAAGGACAGTGACCCCTTCCCCCCCCCCCCCCCTTTAAAAACAGCTACTAAAGAAATTGTCTCTTCGTTACTCAGAAATAGTCTTGCAAATGGTCTTAACCTTAGAGGTAGATTGTATAATTTACAAGTGCTTGATAATCACATACTTTTTTCAAGGACATACATTTTATATATTGTGTCGAATATAAGCAATTCGGTACACCACTATTCTACTAGTAAAATAAGCAGCCACACATACATGTAAACAGCAAAGTTAGGAGCGAAGACAATACTTCACACACATATGCAGCTACGAGCGAAGAAGAAAGAGAGACAGTCACACATCATGTAATCATCAGCTAAAATCAAATATGAAATTGCTCTCAAATTCACATGTGTATAGCTTAATAACCAACTATGAGATTCAACTGTTCGAAAAGGCTGTTCGTAAAAGATCTAGGCACTATCAGAAATAGGTGAACGAGACAACTGAGAGTTTAAAAGCAGCGCAAGGTCAGGAATAATTAATCAGTTTCACTTTAACAAGCTACAAGTGAAGAATGGGAGCAGTTAAATTGTGAAGTACTACTACCAAAGTAGTGTGATAAATAAAGACTATTTTGCTATACTGAATAGTTGAGTTACTTAATCGACAGTCCAGCGATTCAAACTAAAACAGAAGATGCAGAGTAATTAAAAATTCTTAAAATTCGTTACAATATTTTTGAATAATTTTTAATATGTGACTAATATGTGACCCGGCCTATGAAAAGGTTACTTATGACTCAAAAAAAAAAGAAAACTACTAAAAAACTCAAGAAATTCATTGTTTATCTTTAACAGCTGTCTCTCGCAATTTCTTTTTTGAGTCATAAGCCACCTTTTCATAGGCCGGGTCACATATATATTTTACATATAACATTCGCATATAAATACAAGCCCTGCCTATGACTTATAGTATATTTATTTCCATTTGTTTTATTTTTTTGTAAAGTGTTAGCAATTTCCATAAATAAACTTATTTGTCTATTATTGTGATTTTCTTGGAGTCTAGAACATAGCTACTGCAACATTGTTTATCTAAATGGCATCTGAGATAGCAACCATCCTTATATAAAAGTTTATACAAGCATTGCTTTGTTTAATTGCGTATTCTTTTCTGAAAATAGTGTCACCCTGTTGCTTTTTCTTAGGTCTCTGGTGGGTTTGTGTTTTCCCTTGACAAAATATTTTTCAATTAATAAGACAAGGTTTATCATTACCTTCAAATCGCCCATTTTGCATACCTCCAGGTGAGGCAGTTCAAAAATTAGAATTTAGGAGTGCATCATGAGGGTAACATTTTTCCCAGAAAAGAAAATACCATAAGATAAAGAGGAATTTTTTATTTGTAGAAGTAGTTGTAAGTCAATCGCAATTCAGGTTTGCAGTTTTGCTTCCCATGTCGCCTATTCAAAAGGTGTGTCACACAAATCTAACCTCTTTTACACCAATCTCAGCTGTGTCGGTTAACTCCTACTTACACTCCTCTACTTTGGCGGAACTCAATTTGGTGCTATGCACTTACTATGTAGTAACTTCATGAATTGTGTGAAATATGTGCACATAAAATTTTGTATGGTTATAAAATTTAACAGACTATTTTCTCCACTGCAAAATCTATATATTGGTATTGGGAAAGAAAGTGAACAACAAACAAAATTTTTCAAATTCAAGTTTTGTTCAAAAAAACAATAAAAAACTTTAAATTTTTAGTTTAAGTTTTCTTAGCAAAAACAAATCTAACATCTTCATTATTATCTTATAAAGTTGGTTTAAAATTTCAAAATCAAATTTTTAGCTATTCCATTCAACCTACAAAAGACTTAAGCAATGAACTCGATAATCCAGTTTTAAATATGTGTATACCATGTACCTATTAATTTAAATTTAAATAATACTAACATGCCGAATGTCGTCTAACGTAACACTCAAATCAAAAATTAAAAATTCAGCTGAAAATCAGTTCAAATTTTCAATTTGACTCTTTTAAACTTGGCGACAGGAAATTCTCTATGACAGGCTAATCACGCGCAGCCCACTCTATCAAACTGCAAATTATTATTTGCATACAAAAAATATGTTTAAAATTCAATTCTCCATTCATGTTTTATTGAATATCAGGCCTTTTATGCATAGAAATATTTATGTATGTAAGTATTTTAGCGCTATTTAATACGCAGCGTCAACGGTAATTAAAGCAATGATTGGCATACATATGGCCAGTTACTTAAAAAAAATTATAGAGAAAATATAAATTTTATTAAAAAACTAGGAATGTCAATGGATATGTAGTGTTGCGAAAAATGAAACAATTTTAATATCAGAATCTAAACAATAGTGCGACTCCTAAAAGTCCTTTCTAGAGGTCACAGCAATGTAACTGCAGCTCTGAAAAAGACAGATTGGAGATACAATAAGCAGCCGGAAGAGTTAAGTAATCTCTTACTTAAAGTAACTTTCCAGACAATACATACTGCATGCTATACACACTCAGAGGTAATGAGGGGTTTGCAGACCATTAGTAGTAGAGAAAAATAGATAAGTAACTAAACTCACCACGCTTGACGCTGGTAAGCAAGAGCTTATATGTATATCTCTTTAATCTGTTCTGTACATCTCCTGTCTATATTTTCCAGAGTACCACTTTGATTTGTCTCCTTTCAGCTCATTCAAGCCACCAGGATCGTATAGAGTATATCAATGTCTGTTACAGCAAGGAATAAAAAATATATCCCAAGCCCTATCCTACCTATATAAGGCATTTCTACTACTCGGTTAAATTCACAACAGGTGAATAAAAGTTGAGGAAGTATTCATACCCAAGCAACTGCCCTAGTGGTACCGACCAATTAGCCACAGCTCGTTTGCCCTAAAGGATATGTAGAAAATTTTGGATCAGCGCATTAGGAACGTCAATCAAAAAAAAAGCTTTTGTGTAGGAATTAATTTACCTATCAGTCAAGGAAAAAAAAATTAAAAAGGCTTGGGTGTCTTAAAATACAGCCCAGCTTTAGTTAAAATCTCGAAAACACAACATTCCAAGCTATCGAGCAAGCTATAATGAGGAAGGATACAAGCACAATGATCATTCGATTGGTGCCAGCCACGTTAAGACAAATAAAATCAGACACAAGCTGGAAGGGGCAGTCAAGGGGCTTACTCTCTTACAATGGATTTTAAATACATGGGTATGTTAATGACAAGGAAACAATATCCAATAGCATTCAACAAGATCTGCTCATCTTAAAAAGGTGTTGTGATACTAAAGGACTGTCTAATCAATACTAACGAAATGGTCTTAGTACCTTTCATCAAGATAAGAAAACTATCCATGGCAACCATCCCAAAGTCAGATTTTCAAGGAAGCAAAATAACAAGGGGATACGCTGCGAAGGAGCCCTCACCTGAAATGATTATCTTGACTCTACCTTAAAAAAAATCAATAAAAGCTTTCTTCTGCACTTGACGCTGTGGAAAAACATGGGGATTTTCTTCGAAAATGGTATACTGGATATTTGATACTGTTGTGAAGCTCATAATCATTTATGCTTACTTAGTTTTCTGGACGAAGACCAAGCAAGGTACAACATTCGCAAAACTTAGCAAACTGCATCGACTTGTTTGTATCGGCATAGCAATTGCGAGGCTTGCGCCTCCTACTTATATACTCGCTTCCTTATTCAAATAGAGAAAGGAGTAACACTTGCTGCACTAAGACTGCAAAATATATCTGAGCTTAAGAGCGGAAACATTACAGGGTTCATTCAAGTAAATAGAAAGTTCTTTGGAAATTACGTGTTGCAACTATTAGATGTAACGGACCACATACTCATAATCTCACGCAATTTCGAATTGTCCATTGTGAACAAAACTCTTTGTCAAAGTGGGAATCCCCTTACTCACTCTGACTCAGAAGTCAAGTTCACGGATATAACAAAATTTGATAACAGAAAAACGGAAGTGACATATATGGGCCGAGCTTCGAGGAATCGATACCAATGGGATGCTACCCCACAATTTCCCAGGCCGAAATCCACGCAATAGAAGTTTGCGCTAGGGAATGCCTAACACAGGTTCTTAGCCTTGTGGCGTATCCTAATTATGTCAGACTTCCACGCAAGCCAGTGGATGAATGCATAGGATCCTTAATGATCTGGGAACCAAAAAAAAAAAAAAAGGTTTTGTTAGGACGGGTTCGGTGGCATCAGAAACATGAAGGTAAGACTATGCAGACTACCTAGTCAAGTAGAGTGCTATAGCAGCTATGTTTCAGAGCCCTCCGTTGTACTCATGTAGCCACACACTCTTGAAACCTCTAGCTAATGGGAAGAAAAGCAGCTCCGACAACACTGAGTTGAATGCCCAAGGCAAAGACAGACCCTTACTTCCCATCTCATTTAATAAAAGCTTGGTTTGGTTTGAAAAGGGTATCATTTGACATAAGAAAATTTTGATTTGAAAAAAGTATAATTGCATTTGAAAAAAATTAATTTGATTTGAAACATTTTAATTTGATTTGAAAAGTTTCATTTGTTTTGGAAAAGTTTCAAAAAATGATTAATATGATTTGAAAAAAAAATTGATTTGAATTGAAAAAAATTTATTAGATTTGGAAAAAGTTTTAACTTGATTTGAATAGAGTTTAATTTTCTTTTTAAAAAGTTTCATTTGTTGATGAAAAAGTTTAACTTATTTGCAAAAAGTTTAATTTGACTTTCAAAAAGTTTCATTTTTGTAAAAAGATCCGTTTTATTTTTTAAGTGTTTCATTTGTTTGGAAAAAATTATAATTTGATTTGAAAGAGGTTTCATTTGTTTTGGAAAATGTTTCATTTGATTTTGAAAAGTTTCATTTGATATGAAAAAATATCATTTGAGTTGACAAAAGTTTCATTTGTGTGGAAAAAAGTGTGGCTTGATTTGAAATAAGTAAAATTTAGTTGATTTGAAAAAAAAAATTATTTTATTTGAAAAAATTATAATTTGATTTGAAAAGGGTTTAACTTTATCTTAAAAAATTTTCATTTGGTGATAAAAAAAATTTAATTTGAGTTGCAAAAAGTTTCATTTCATCTGGAAAAAGTTCCATTTTAAGATCGCGTGTTTCCATTTTATTTTTAAAATGTTTCATATGTTTTGAAAAAAGTTTCATTTGCTTTGGAAAAGGTTTCATTTGTTGTGGAAAAAGTTTTATTTGATTTCAAAAGTAATGCTTGGTTTGAAAAAATAAAAATAAAAAATTTATTTAAAAAAAGTTTAATATGATTTCAAAAAAATGAATTTGATTTGAAAAAAGTTTAATTTGATTTGAACAGATTTTAATTTTAACAAATTTTGTTTAAAGAAATAATTCAGATTTTAATTTTATTTTAAGAAAGTTTCATTTGATGATAAAAAAGTTTATTTTGAGTTGAAAAAAGTTTCATTTGATTTGGAAAATTACATTTTATTTTTAAAATGTTTCATTTGTTTTGAGAAAAGTGTTATTCCATTTGAAAATTGTTCCATTTGATTTCAAAAAATTTTATTTGATTTGAAAAAAGTTTCAATTGATTTAAAAAAAATACATTTGATTTGCAAAATGTTTCTTTTGATTCGAAAAAAGTTTAATTTGTTTTGAAAAAACTTTCATTTGATTTGAAAAAAGTTTCATTAGATTTGAAATAGTGTTCCTTTGAACTGAAAATTTTATATCTTCCAAAATTATCCTAACAAAAAGGCTCCTTAATATAAACGGAATAATAAACCTGTTTGGCAGATTAAAACATGCTTCCCTAAGTCTCCTCTACCAACAATATCAAATTTCAATAAACAGCAAAAAAGAAACCAACACCCAAATTCACTTGTCAACTACAATTATTTTTAATGCCAACAAAGCAAAACAGTTGACTTTACGTCTTTTCATAGTTTTTGTTTCTTTGATAGCACAAAAAGTCTAAACAACTTTAAGCCGTAAAAATATTTGATGGCACAGTGCACGTTTCATTTGCAAGTTTTTCGCTTAAGTCTTTCATTATGTGGTGGCGTTGTATCTCTATAAATGACGGGGGCGTTGCTAATATGATATTTCTCACGCTTGACAATTTATCAATCATAACAACATTAATAGTGCATTGCCTTGAACCTTGTTTTAGCTAACTGGAAAGAAGATCTGAGCATAAATAAACATATAATAGCTGTATTCCTAGACTTAAAACGTGCTTTTGAGACTACCGATCAAAATTTATTGCTAAAAAAACTTTATAGCATAGGTGTTACTGAAACAGAGCTAAAATGAAGAGAAGTCAAAGAACTGTAATAGGATCATCCCTGTCAGAAAAAGAGAGGTGCCTGTTGGACTTCCGCAAGGGTCTGTCCTGGCGCCTATACTGTTTAATATCTATTTTAATGATATAACGAATTCTCTAAAGTACAGTGATATTAAACTCTTTGCTGACGATACATTTTTGATGCTTAGTGGAGATAATATCACTGAAATATATATAAAATTACAAGAAGACTTAAATAGAGTATAGGAATGGTTATACTCGAATAGATTGAAACTGAATATAAGCAAAACAAAAGTTATGGTCATATCAAGAAGGAATTTTCAAAACAATGAGTTACCACTTCTAAATATAAAGAGCAAAGCTATTGACAAAGTCAGTACTATCAAGTATTTAGGAATCAAAATCGATGATAAACTCATCTTCAGTGAGCACATCGATTACAGGGTTGGGAAAATAGTCAAAAAGATATATTTCATGCATAAAACCTGCAAACCAGAAACGCTATGACACACCTATCAGAGATATGATCGCCTCTCTAAATTGGCTAAGCATGAAGCAGGTACTGTTTTATCATACGATGAAGTTTATTAGAAACATTATAGAAGGCAACTTGCCTGATTATTTGAAAAGTAACATAAAATATGTAAGAAATGTTCATTCCGTAAATACAAGGAGAATAAATGATTTTACTTTGCCTGCTTATAGAACAGAAGCAGACAAATGTATTTTGTACTAAAATTCTAAATTTTGACTAAAATTCTACAATGAATTACCAAATGATATTAAATCTAGTAACATAGGGGAATTTAAATACAAATTGTAAAATTACTGAAGAACACTGCCATTCTAGTGCAAGATAGGCAAACTTTCGAATCATCAATAGCATTGCATACATCCCATTACTCTACGCTGGCACTAGGCTTCCTAGTACGCAGAAACGCCTAGAGTTCGAAAGCTCATGCATGCCAGGGCTGAGTACACGCAGATGTAATGGATGACTGTCTCCTTACTTACAACTGTCGATACTTCAGCTGCCGCACTTGATGGCTGAAAGAGTTTCCGCACTCTCCGCATGTGGGCCAAACGGCCAGTGCCCAGTAATGGTGGATGTGATCCAAAATATCTCTTTTCTAGACATATTCAGTAGATACTTTCTTCTTTTTTGATTGTAGTCAAGCCATGTTTGTTTGGTGATTTTGCAAGTTTCCGTAGATTATCAATTGCAAATTAGGATGTTTTCTTTTGAGGTTGATAAGATTGTCACTATTTATTGATTAAAATGGCCGATAAACCGTGACTGCCTCAGATATATCTAGCGATGCACCGGCGTTTGCCAGCTCATCTCCATTTTTATTGCCGACAATTTTCCTGTGACTAAAGTGAGCACGATGGGCCCAAATTTTGCTTATTGGTGTAACGCCCTCTTAGCGGTTTAAAACGACACGTCGTATGTGATGAATCTAATGCTTTGAGAGCTACCTGCCTGTCGGAGTATATGCATTTCTCATTATTGCTTACCTGATACTCTTACAGGGAAAAACAGGCGCTCTCTATACTTATTATCTCTGCTGAGCTTGAAAGACAGATTTATATTGCGACTCCTAACTGTTTGGAAACAATCCCCTGCACAAAAACCGCGGTACGGTTATACCGTCTTTGTAGAGCTTATCGTCTGACCAATACGTTCATTAAGGAAACCTCAATTTGAAATTCTTAACAAAGCTCCACGTAGATGATAGGTAAGCTGTTGTACCAACCACATTAGGGGACGTTCTAAAGATACCGCTGTAGTCATACAGCTTTTCGTTCCAACTTCTAGTCTCATTATACATGAGGGATGTGTTGTTAGCTATCGGGTGTATGAGGAGTTTCAATGGCAGCTTGTTTACGATAACCTTTGTTAGATACGAACTAGGTGCTGTTACCGTCACGCATGTTGTCTGCTGTATCATTACTATTACCGATACTAGCACCGATCTTTAATTGATATAATACCTCCGTTGACTACTAATGCCCTTAGCGTTCAAACAAAAGTATTTAGCAATGCTATAGTAAAACCTATGAGCTTTATAAATTTGCAACCAATTACAGGCATGTTATAAATTTCAGCTGCGATAAGTGGCAAGCGTTACTAGTGCGTAAATGTTCTTTCCATGTTCAGGTGTCAAAGCAAAATTTGCCGCCGCAATATAAATACTATGCACATATACATACATACACATGCATGTATTAGACAAGCAATTGAGTAAGACGCGGTAGCGAAAAACAAGTGTCTGGAAGCTTAACTAGCTGACTGCATATAGAAGTAATGAAGCTCAAAGTAAAAAATTTCGTTATAACAACAAACTGGCTCTGGGTTTTAATATTTGTATCCAATTGACTTAAATATGTATGTGTTTATACACTACATGAACATGCAACTGCTATGATCACCAAAATATTGCAGTAAAAAGCAATCAAATGAAGCCAGCACCGACATCAACAGATTGACGCAAATTGAAATTATTCTAGTTAGCCGCAACCAATTACATGATAATAGGCTAATAAAATCGAAAATTTACAGCAACTGCATGCAAAGTGAATGAGCAAGCGGGTAGGACGCCCCTTAAATGTAATTAAAATAAAACAAGTGCGAGACGCGATAACCTCTCAGGAAATTTTAAGCCGTGCTCCCCTTCGTGCGTCATACTCCTTTTAATTTTTCCTACAAATTGAAGGGACGGGGCCTACATGTTTTACGCCGACTCTGAAAGGCACATAAATTTTCACTTAGAAGCTTTTCATGGCAGGAATACACTGCAAGTGTAGGAAGTGTGAGCTGCAGGAAGAAACGGTTGAGCACGTTTTGTGTTCGTGTCCTGCGCTCGCCAGGTCAAGGCTCCAGCTATTATGGGCGGCAGAGTTGCTAGATCTTGAGGCAGGAATTAGCTGGTTTACAGAAAACTGCTAGTATTTACCAAGAGGACAGAATTTTTCTATAACATATATCAAGGCACCTGATTGGGATTCTTCCGTTTGATCGTCAAATAAATTCTGGTAACACTATGGACACATTTAGTCTATGTGAGGTCTTTGTTGACCGTCCAGTTCAAGCTAACCAATCCTACTCCGGAGATTTGCCCAATAACTGATGAGGAGCGACTCCGCTTAGAAAAACTTTGTTCTAAGTGAAAAAACCTGTTTCAAAATTTTTGACGTTTCTTTGCCCGGGAATTGAACCCAGGATCTTCTGTGTGGTAAGCGGAGCACGCTCGAGCACGCTACCATCACACTACGGCAGCCGCCGTTATTGCCAAAAACTTATTAGAATTTGTAGTTTTGAAATTTTATTTCTGCAACCGGTTTACTTACAACTACACGCACACATATCCTACCATCAAAAAAGACGGGTACCGGTGCGTATACGTAATATTTTATATGAAAAATATTTTCTACACGAATACAGAATGTAGGCGTAATATAAAAAAGTTAGCTAATCATGGTCTTTGGAAGGAGTATGAAATATGGGGAAATATAGAATGTAAGCGTAAATGTTGTCTGCGGATAGACTACGGAAGGGTAACGGATGTATTAAGGTCGAGTCTAACTGATGCCCTAAATTTGCTCCCAAACAAACTACATTTGCACCTTCACATACGAGAAACTGCAACTTGTTCGGCACTAAGACTTCGTAAGACGGACTGTTTGAACTGGAGGAAGTATGACCACAGTAATATCGGCAGCAAACTTCTCAGTGTAGCTCCGTCAACAGATTATTACAGGCCATAAGTAAGTTTTGACAGGTATTATAAGGTTGATGTCCTCTTAGGGAGGAAGGAAGATTACAATTTTACTCTACACCGACAGACTGCGAGAGCGGGCGTCTTCTGTCAGCATCTTAAAGTGCCGCCGTAAGTCCGTCATTTTTACTTTGCTAATATCTTCCAAGTGGAAGTTCTTGGTATGGAGAAAGCGTGTATGCTTCTGCTGGAGAACTCAGTAAGCGAGCACGAGGTGTGCGTTTATGCAGATAGCCAAGTAGCACATATGGCGCATAACTTTCTCATTGTTGAGGTGGTCAACAATTGCAAGAGTTCACTTCAACCTGCAGATAACTTTGCAAAAATAAACCTTGTATGGCTACCTAATCAAATGAACATTGAGGGCAATGAGAAGGCAGCCGAACTTGCAAAAGCAAAAGCCCTGCTTGATCCTGCTGAGACGTTTGGGATGCATCATTCACTTGCATCAATACAAAAAAAAAAAAAAACATACATGGCAGATTCAAGAAGTTAGCGGTCTCCAATTGAATATCTGCACGATAACCAAGCAAATCTGGCTGAACTGGAATTAGTAAGAGAACAGACGACCTTCTAAATAGGTCAAAGAAAGAAATCTTTAGGATCACTGCCACAATCACGTGCTACTAGCCGCTTAGCCTGCTTACTGAGAGAATGGGAATCCCTCTCTAAACTATTTGTAGAAGCTGCAGCGAGGAAGGCAGCAAAGAAACAAAGAAGTAGATAAATGCACTGCAAAATATTGCCTGACTTGAATGGAACCCCGACTAGGTAAACTGGTAAACTAAAAGAGCAGCAACTGCTCCAGGATGATGGTAATAATAGCACCCCGTGCGCTATTTGGGTTTGGGTCTTTGGTATATGGGCAGCACAGCAACTAACCAAGGATTGTCACCATACTGTATCGTAATTTCGAAAACTGTACTGGGCGGCGTGTTGTTAATTTTTTATATAGATGTTTTAGGAGTTCGTTATCGGTTCATTATAGACGGGTTATGATCTTATTATAGATTTGGGTTTGTTCACAAATAGAGCTTACGATTTCTTCCCGAGCACAAGCGAGATTTTCGAGACCCGGGAAATCTAGAACATGACTTTTTGCGAGATTGTCTTGTCTCGAAGTACTAGTAAATCTCGCGAGCTTCTCGACATAAACTTAATTGCTATTTGGGTAGTATTTATACACTTGGTTTTCTTTACTTGTGAATTTTTTTATTATATTGCTTTCCAATGACATTTAACTCAAAATATTTTTATTATATATATAATTTTGTTCACAATATTTTATTTTTTTGACGAGACATCGAGAACGCGTCTTCTCGAGAGATTCTCGAATCTCGAAATACTCGTAATACTCGCAAGCTTCGTCTATTATTGAAATTTTATCGATGATCTAACGAAAAGTTGTCGATATGTTTTCAAAAATTATCAACTTATCGAAATATTATCAATTTGTTGTCAAAAATTTATCGATAATAAAGCAATTACTTGTCGATATCAGTTGATACTGAATATATTCTGGCAAAGCTCTTTTCAAAAAGCCTAAAATTATTCGTTCCTGATCAAGTTACTTCTGTTGTGGTTCAAGCAAATAAAACAAACAAAAAAATTACCAGAGTTATCTTTCTAAATAAAATTGAAAAAGAATTTGGAGAATATTGAATTATCTTACATCTGTTTGTTTACTATTTAAAATTGGTGACAATCGTATGAAATATTTTGGCCGTTCTTGAACTAAACTAGGATGTAGGAAAAAACCCGGAAAATATTCTCAAATAATACAGAAAATAATCCCAAAATATTCCTGCATTAGTTTCGAGTCTATTTGGAAAACCCAGTTGAAATGAACCGAAAAGGTCTACAAATGGTTGCTAAATCATCCTGAATATGACCTCAAAATGCTACCAAAATCACGCACAAGCCCCGAAAACAACAATGCAATTACCCTAAAATTACTCTTAAATAGTTACTCAAAATAACTCTGAAACACATTTTTAAAAAAAGTCTATAATCTATTGGAATCGGTATTGAAATATTTTCGAAACAATCCTGAAGGATAAGACGAAATTATACTGAATAACAAAAAATCAAAAAGCAATACAGAAACTATTTCAAAGTGAATTCAAATTTACACTTAAGTGGTACAAAAATGTGCTATAAAAACTCATCTGCCGTGCAGATGCCGTTCGTAGTCGGCATAAAACTTGTAGGTCCCGTCCCGCCAATTTTAAGGAAAAATTAAAAGGAGCACGTTGCAAACTGGACGAGAACATCGGCCTAAAATCTCGTCAGAGGTTATCGTGACTTACATGTACATATGTATATACAAGACACAAAAATATACCCAATATATTCCAAAATTATTCTGAAAATAAAATCGTATTATACTGAGAGGGTTTTAAACCAACACTTTGAAAAATTTCGAAATGATTTCGAACCCTATCAATCCTTATCACTAAATGAGCCGAAATTAACAAAATTGAGATGGTCCATCAAACCAATTTCAAAATACTCACGCAAAGTGAACGCTTAAATTAATGCCAAAATATTCATACAATTGTCCTTAATACAAGCCGCGAAAACGGTCTTAAGATATTCGCTAATTGATCACGAAAGAAATCTCAAAATGGTCAAAGAAATTTTATCAAAATGAACATAGTGACGATGTGAACTCGAAATCAACCTAGATACCGTATTAACACTTTCTCGAAATTTTCTTAAAAACTATATCCAAATAGTTCCTAAATAATTTCGAAATAGTTCCAAGCTTCTACCGAAAACATTCATTAACCCAAAACCAACCTCGAGACAGTTAAAAGTTATCTTAAAATAGTACCGAAAATAATCTGAAAATAGTTCTGAAATTTTTCCCATAAGGAACCCTAAACCAACCCTGAGATATTCATAAAATAATCTCAAAATTGTATCAAGTTTTCGAATGTCCTTGAAGCAGTATCAAATTGACTCTAACATCAATTTCGAAATAGTCGCGGATTTAACACAAAAGCAACTTAAAAACAGTTAGACAAAAATTTAAAGTGATCCTGAACACAACCTCGAAATGCTTATGAGATAGTCTAAAACAGACGCCGAAAATAATTTAGAAATGATCCCGAAGTTGTAAAAAATCATCATATAATATTTTCTAAACAAATTCTAAATAATCCCGAAAATGTTGTCGGGATTGCATCGTTAAAGTTAGGTTAGATTTTATACCACCAATTTTTTTTTACGTTGCTCTGAATAATTTATGTCAACGTGTAAGCAAAATTTGTGTAATTGAAAAGAAATATTGAGAATTTAGCAATTCAAAGTATGCATAAATTACAAATATGTATAAATCACCATAAAACGCAATTTAGACACCGAATTGTTGGCCATTTTTTCATGGTCACGAATATTATGCGATGCTGATTGAACGCACTCACACACACACAGACATATGAGTGAGAAATTTATGTGTGTGTTTTGTGCTCTGGCTTAATGAGAAGCAAATAACTTTCCTTGCAGGAATTTTATAAAGAGTATATCGAAATAATTAAATGCAAGGCGCAATAGCCTCAAAACAGATTTAAGGCTGCGAATCTTTTTCAATTTACGACGTGTACCTTTTAATTTTCCCTACAAATTGGCGGTACGGGAAATACATTCGGGCTGGTTGCCAAATCACTTTTGAGGGGCGAGCCCGCTTAGAAACACTTTTTTCTAAATTTTTGATGTGACTTTTCCCAGGACGTGAACCCAGGATCTTTGTTGTGATAGGCGGAGCTCGCTGCCACTACACCAAGGCGGGCGCAATTAGTAATTTCAACAACAGCTTAAGATTTATCGAGTTGGTTAGAGAAAAGATTTCTCGCGAGCTTCTCGAAGCTCAAAAAAGAAAAGAAAATAAAAGAAAAGAGGAGGAAAAAAGATGAGGAAAGGAAAAGAGAGTGAAGGGAAAAAATGAAAGGTTTTTTATAGATGTGTTATCGACGATATATGAGCGAGTTATCAAAATTTTAAGGATGTTTCATTAACCTAACCTTTTGCAACGATGAATTATCGATTTTTAGTCCACGAGTTATCGATTAATGATTGAAAAATTGTAAAAGTTATCTTCTTCTTTGCTTCCTTAACTCCTATTGGAGCATAGAACCTCGAAACCCGATTTGATTCTTATTCTATTTGGTGCTATCCTCGCGACATCATTCCACGTGTAGCCTGCATCTTCCAATTCTTTATCGACAGTTCTACGCCAGGTTTTCGCTGGCGCCCCGGGTCTTCTGCTTCCTTGCGAGTTCCACCGCAATGCTTGCCTTGCTATATTGTCTGGAGGCCTCCTAATCGAGTGTCCAATCCACGACCACCAAAAGTTATCGATTATCTATTAAAAAAATTTCGAAAAGCCTTAAAATCTTATCGATTAGTTATCAATAAGTAATCGAAAAGAACTGAGCATAAAACCGAAAAAAGAAAAGAAACGAATAAAAAAGGAAAAGGAAGTAAAAAGAAAACAGGAAAGGTTTGTTATAGGTGTGTATTGTATTTGTAATGTATTGTATTTTATTAAACATTTTCCAGATGCATACTTATTAACCTAAGATTAAAATATTACATTAAATAATTTCAAATTACTATGCAGCATAGGAAAAGTATATGGCATTTTTTATATTAAAGTTTAACATAGTTCTAAATGCCAGTCCTAGCTTTGGTATATTGTTTTGTGTGTGGTGTACAAAAATAAAAATTTCATAAAGAGTTTAAGTTATACATTAAATTAAATCATCAAATATGTGAAGGAGAATCAATACTAAATATTTGCAGCTTCCTAAGGTATGTACGGTTTATAGGGTCATCCTCAGCATCGTTTCTAATTCAAAGTGATTATAACCAAAAAGATACAGCTTAACTTCTTTTTTAAATAAGTTGACATTTCTTATTACCTGTACAGTGGCAGGAAGGGAGTTGAAAAATTTGCACGACGTGTATGTGTAAAAACTTCTAAAGTGCGACGTCCTAGTATGCGGAATTTGTACCATCGGAAGTAGATTTCTTCGTAAGTTGTAGACTTCCGAAGGAAAGCTTTCCAGGTAGCCACACCGCATAAAGAATATTTTTAAAACTTTGTAAAGATAGAGATGTCGACACGGAAATATATCTAGTTTCCTAAAATATAGCATAGAGTGAGACCTATAGTTTGCACTACAGATTCGCCTTATAACCCCCTTTTGAATTGTTACCACTGCTGACAGCTTATTAGCCGAAGCGCCGCCCCAGCATGTGATACCATATTGCAGTTTAGATTGAAATATTCCGTAGTAAACTGTTTTTAAAGTGGATATTGAACATAACTTTTTCAGACGATAAAAGTGACGAGTGGTATATAGAAAGTATTTTTTTAGAGCATTAATGTGCTCAGACCAACTCAAGCGGTTGTATATTATAATTCCTAGGTACTTGAAATTCTCAATAACTTCAACCCTGAAGCAGCTCTCACTACAGTTTCTATTACAATCAAAAGATCTCATCGCGTCACTTTGAGTGCACGCTATATGGTTCATGTTAAAGCGAGAGCACACTGCGGAGTGAAATATGACATCATAACTTGGTTGTTCTTTGAGAACATGACTGAAATACATAAATCTAGTTTTACTACTTACAATCAGTTTGTGTGAAGCGAACCAGGTTCGTAACAAATGTATATCATGGTTAATGTCACATATTAATTCAAAGTAATTCGGTGTACTGTACGCAATTGCAAGATCGTCTGCAAAGGCAGTGGCCTTGCCTCTCAATGGAAGCTTAAATATTGAATTAATATAGACCAGGAACAATATTGGACCAAGAACTGAGCCTTGGGGAACGCCCAGATTAACAAGCTGTAAGCTACTGTAGCTACATTCTACTTTAACTTTTTGTGTTCTGCCCGATATATACGATTTAAGCCACTTATGCATAACACCGCGGAATCCTGCACTATATAGTTTATCCAATACTACACCCCTATCGACCATATCAAAAGCTTTTGTTATGTCCACAAAGAGACCAGCACAACTTCTTTTTTCGTCCAGAGCTTTGTAGACGTTGGTGCAAAAATCTAGCAAAGCGTCTTCTGTTGAAAGGTCAGAACGAAAGCCAAACTGCATGGAGCTAAAAAAGTTCGCTTTATTTAGAAAATTAACAATTCTGGTTTTAACAGCCTTTTCAAAAACTTTAGATATGGCCGAGAGTAGTGAAATAGGTCTGTAATTATTAACATCTTTTTTATCCCCTTTTTTCAAGATCGGAATTACAATCGCACATTTCAAACCATCGGGAAAAATAAACTGAGTAATGCTGGTGTTGAATAAGTATATCAGTATATCAATCACATTAAAATATATCTTTTTTAAAATTAAATTGGAAATACCATCCTCACCGCATCAACTAGAGTTTTTTAAGGTTTTTATAATGCTTATAATTTCGAAACCTGTGATAGGGTCAAAAAAGAAGCTATTTCGAGCATCTTGGCCCGATGGTAAATGGGTCAGAAACCGACAATTGCAGTTAGTTAATACTGTGTTCCCAACCGTTGTAAAGTGTGTGTTAAGTTTATTAGCTACTTCTACAGCATCCGTAATCGACTGACTTCCAGCTTGTAATGCTATTCGCTCATTATCTTTTTCACCGTTTCGATTAAGAAGATTATTGACAACTTCCCATTCTTTCCTATTATTACCAAGTGCTGAATTAAACTTATTTCGAAAAAAGTTTTCCCGCGTCAGTCGTATGGCCTTATTGGTGCTATTACTTATTTTGTTGTATCTAGTGCGGAGCCTTCTATTACCAGGATACTTAGCACACTTTTTTCTTAGTTGGTTTTTGAGCTTTATTTTCTGTAGGAGATCCCGAGTAATCCAAGGCTTAAGTCTCAAATTTTTTTTACGATTATTCACAGTATACGAAGAGTTGAGAATGTGCGCGTTTAAGGTATCTAAAAATATGTAAAAAGCTACTGATATGTCATTTTCAGCGAGGACATTCGACCAACTTTCGAAACATAGCTTATGGTTCAGCATAGGGAAATTAACTTTGGTATATGATTTCTGAACGCGATTTGCTTTTGGTTTATCGAAAACAATTCCAAATATTTGCAAACCCGTCATCGTGTGATCAATTACTTGCAAGTCAATGTTAAAACTATTACAATATCTATATGGTACGGCATTAAAGCGGCAAAAAATATGATCAATACACGTACCCGAACTTAAGCGCGTCGGCTCATTAATATAGGAAGTATAACCATTTCCAGCCATCAAGGCCAAATAATCGTCAGTTGTATTACAGTGATGCAAAAGGTCTAAATTAAAATCACCCAGTATGAAAAAGTTTGTAGTTTCTTCACACAGCACGAAACTGGAGTATTCTTGAATAAATACAGAAATAGGAACAGATTGTAGTCTGTATACCCCTAGGAAAACAAATTGTTCGCCTTTTATATTAAGAGAAAGTTGTAGCATATCAGCACTATAAAAGTTTTACTTACTGAGGTACACTCATAAGTATCGCGCACAAAGGCTCCAACACCTCCCGCACTGTATCTATCATTCGCATTGGCATAAAAATTGAAATGAGGTATGCTGTAGTCCCTTACTTCATAAGAATATATCCAAATTTCCGTTAAAAATATAATATCTGGTAGGCAACCTAATGCATCGATATGACTTAAAAATAAATCAAAATTCTGCCTAAGGCTACGTATATTCTGATGCACAACTTTAAATCGTTAGAACCTACTGAGGGCGCTTTTTGAAAAAAATTTTTGCTAGCGATGATTGGGTTATCATCAATCAGAACGTCAACAAACATCGAAGAAAAATAAATGAAGAAAAAAAGAACAAAGAGTATAGCTACAGAGTAGCTAATCAAAAATAAATTTTATGTCTTCAAAAGTTCTGATGTTGATAACCCTCTCATTTTCTGCTCTTATTAATAGGAAGCTCGATTTCCCTAACCATAAATATTTGTAGTGTTTCTCTTTCTTTAATTTATATGCTGCCGTAAACAAAGCTCGATTAAAACCCGTGAGTGCATCATTAATATATATTTTGCTATTGCTAGTTCCATTAAACATTCGCGCTTTCAGCTTACGTGCTTTTGTTTTTCTCGCTGCCATAACTCTCTTCTTGGTATCAGGAGAAATGCACGCGTATAACACTGCGGGTGAGCGAAGCGTCATTTTTTTGCTTTATGCTTCTTACTACGCATTTTTCAATCTGAGATGGTGTTACTGAGATGCCCAAAGTGTCCACGATTTTCTGCATACATTCTTCCGCATTGTTGCTGTGTTCTTGTGGAATGCCAGCAATTTCAATCACGTTGTTAATCGTTATCGACGATGAATGAGCGAGTTATCAAAATTTTAAGGATGTTTCATTAACTTAAACTTTTACAACGATGAGTTATTGATTTTTAATCGACGAGTTATAGATTTATGATTGAAAAATTGTCAAAGTTATAATCTTAACATTAAGAAAAGAAAAGAAGAGAAAAGGAAAAGCGAGTGAAGAGAAAAAGGAAAGGTTTATTATAGGTGTGTTGTCGACAATGTATTAGCGAGTTATCGAAAGGTTACCGATTTTTCATTAATTTAAACTTTGGCAACGATGAGTTGTCGATTTTTAATCGACGAGTTATCGATTTATGATTGAAAAATTGTCAAATTCGTAGATTATTTATTACAAAATTCTGGAAGAGCTTTAAAAATTTTATCGATTAGTTATCAATAAGTAATCGAAAAGTTATCGATTTATATCAAAATGTTTCGGATCTATATCGAAAATGAATCGATTTATTATAGAAATGTTATTAAACTTGTAGTCAGTTTTTTAACGATTTGTTATTGAAAATTTATCGATTTTTTATGAAAAAATTATCGATTTGTTATCGAAATGTTAGGGACTTTTTATTTGAGTGTTACCTACTTGTTATCGATTTGTTAACGACGACTCGTCGGTTTTACATAAAAAAGACACCGATATAAAATCAATGAAAATGAACCGATAACAAACTGATTATTGGTATCGGTTGCTTTTTTTTACCTCTGTTATGGTATGTTACTTAAAAACGTAAGTTTTTTGCACGTATGTTTACACATCGACCTTCATGAGTACTTGCTTCTAACGCCTTTTTTTTAATGAATCAATAGTATTGGTACGCCTCAAAAAAATAATCATCTCAAATAAGGTCAATATGAAGCACACTTTCCAACTGGGTGGAAAACAATACAAAAAAATGTATACTCAGTATTACCCAGCAAAAAATCATTCAAGGCATTTTCAGATATAAGAGAGATAATATAAATATTGGATAAAAAAAATAAAAAACACCACATAAGGTGCCGTTTTAGTATCTACAATCCACTTAGATATTTGATGTTGTTAGCACCGCTAATTGCCGCTATATGGGTCTAAATCTGTTTTGCGCGCTTAGCCTAGAGAGTTACAAACAAACATACATACAAGTAAAGCTATTATAAGCATGTTAGAAAGATAAACAATTTAATGAGCTTCGTATATTCCTTTTAATGTCGTACATTTATTTAAAGCTTTTGTGAGCTTAACTAACTTGGACCATCAGCTTCATATATTTGTTAGGCTATGTTCCGAGGAGCGAAGGGTAACTAAATTATCTTCAGTATTAGATATTGTATTCGCTCCTGGTTAGATTGCCTTATGTTAAAGCTTTTTGTAAGACATATTAAAGTTTATTTGTGGTATAATGAATCTTGTATACAAATTAGTTTCTTAGATATTATATATTACTTCGAATTGCTGTTTTTATATGCAGGTCCCTTTTTCGCTATTATTTGGAATCCAAATCTATAAATAAAGTTTTGGTTGTAAAGATGAAGATTCTTGCTATTAGCGAGCTTTGGGTATTGTTGGTCGTAGTGCCCTTGTTTAGCTATATTTTATTAAAATAATTTGTTAGAAATAAACGATTTTGATCAAACATAGAAATCTATTTGTCCTATGGCACTCTTGCGAATAGCGCGAGCGAATGTAAGTTTTTATTGATAGATGATTGATAGAACAGCTGATTTCTGTTGATATTTGATATGAGACTTTTATATTTGAGGCGCAAGATGCGCACTGGTCCGGCTAGTATTACATATTTCGTTTTGTAAGCATTTAGATCAAATTAAATAAGCCTAATATAAGGTACATATTTTTATCGTCTAAGTATGCAACTAAAAATATATGAGAAAATTCTCAAGTTTGTGCGCACACGCAAAAACTATTTTATATATGCACCTGCTGTCAAATCTGCTGTCATCGCCACATGCGTAATAAATATTTGCAAATGTAAAACTGGATCCAAAGCGTGTATTGTGGAGATATTGTGACAGTTTTTTGCTTTTTTTTTTAATTACTTCAAGTTTTAGTTGTTGGTGACATTGAATGACTTAAACGCAATAAATTGATAAACAAACTGGATTGTGGCAAATTTTGTTGTTATGGAAATTATTTTCTTTTATTTTTTTCAACATTTTCTCATGCAAATTATAGTGCTGCAGCGAACTTGTCACAGTTTGAAAAACAAGTGCATCGATTTTATTGCCATTTGTGGCAGGTGATTGTAACGTCATCACCTGGTTCTTGAATACTATTGAAAGAAAGTAAATTGAAAATGGTTACAAAATCTTAAGATTTCAGCTCTCTTATATTGAAATATAGATATTAAACTCAGGAAAAAAGTTTGGAAATTCAACGTTTCGTATATGTTAAGCATGCAAGACCAAAAATTCGCGAGGAATAGTAATAACTATAACCGTAACTGTAGCCGTAAACGTAACCGTAACCGCAACCGTAAATGTGACCGTAACTTCAACGGTTACCGTAACCGCAAACTTTTACATATCCGTAACTGTAACCGTATGTGTAACAGTAATTGTTACCGTAACTATTACAACTACTGTGACTCTTACTGTAACTATAACTGGAACCGTGTTTGTAAATCTAAACATAACTGTAACCGTATGTGTAACCGTAATTGTTACCGTAACTATTACAACTACCGTGACTGTAACTGTAACCGCGTTTGTAAATCTAACCATAACTGTAACCGTAAAAGTAACCGTATCCGTAACTGTAACCGCAAATCTAACCCTAACTGTAACGGTTACCAGAACTTTAAAATTTTACATAACCGTAACTATAACCGTAACTGTATATGTAAACGCAACTATTACCGTAACCTCTACCGTGATTGTAGCTGTAACCGTCGCTGTAAATGTACATATTACCGTAACTATAAACATTAATTTTACTCTAACTGCAACCGTAACTGTCACCGTAACGGTAAAAATATATGGAAATTCAACATTTCCTATAATTACAACATGAAAGATCGGAAATATGATGAAGTAATACAAACACTAAGAATGATGTACTCAAAATACCATAACCGCAGCCGTGCCTATAACCACACAAATAACTGTAACTATGACAATGTTCGAAATCATTTCAATAACCATAACCTTAAACATAACAATAACCGTAACCGTGAATGTAACTTTAAACGCAAATTGTACGACACCCATAGTACATCCAGTTTTTAAATATGGTTAGCGAAATGTAAAGTGATAATACATCCGTTGGACGAAGCCTTACTAAACTGATAATCCAATATTTTCGACTGAATGTCTGGTAGTAATAAGTAGCCAGAATTATGTGTAGCCGGGTATGGTCAAGGATAGCCTTTAGCGCTGTTATGAGGCATATTTATAAACACGCCAGTCGTTATAGTTTTGTCAGCGTTTGCCCCTTTGTCAATCTAGTTTTTTTTGATGGCCACGCTCTTGAGCCACAGGTTATCATGAGTTTTAATATCACAGTATACGTCCAACTAAAAACATGAAAGCTAAAGCGCTATAATTTGTCTGCTAGACGTCTTCATACCTTGAAGGACCTTGTGGCCCCAGTTGACATGGAGTCGAAGCGTAGGATCCATAGGAGCTCGCTGTCAATGGTGGCCTCAATGTTATTTACTTCAGTTCCATATTATTGTGCTACGCCATGTATAGTTACTGTTCTTACGGCTAGTAGGATATTCACCAGAACTACACCGCACCCCACCTGAGATTCAACGATTCTCGTACGAAATAGTGTATCTAACTATCTTTGGATGGGCTCCTGAATTCCCCTATTCTGCAGTACTGTATTAAATCTTTCGTAAGACGTATTGTCGAAAGCACTTTGGAGGTCAAGAAAAGCGCAGAGCAATATTTCTTGGACATGGAAAGCCCTCTAGATTTCGGTCGGTAGCTAAGAGAGAGCTGTACCCGCGGGCATGCTGGCTTAGATGTGGGTGCCAACCGTTGAGGGCATTCGATCTGATCTCGTAGTATATTATCTTCTCCATTGCCTTCAGGAAAACGTAGGGCAGACTCATTGGTCTGAAATAATTTACTTGTGAGTAGTATTTTTTCTTATTTTTGGTAAGAATACTACTTTTTCTCTTCTCCAAACTGTGGGTATGGAGACCAGCACCACGCTATCTTTCATGAACCTGCAAGGTGTGGAATATGCTGAGGCTCCTTCTGCATTAGCGCTAGATAAATACCGTCCACCCCCGGAGATTTTTGTTTCTCCAAGGATTTCTCTGCCCATTTTAGTCTGGCCTGCGTAAAGAGACTGCTTGCTAAATACCAGTCTGATGGGGTTGATCTTACTATGGAGGAAACGGTGCGGGTACTGTCTGCAAGCTTGACTGCTAGATTTATCTCTTTTGAAAAACTTCGACGCTATAAGTTGATGAGGTTTCGCTTTTGCTTCCAGCAATCATTCTAAAACAACTCAAACATCTAAGCAAGGCTGATGATTATACGGAAAGGTCCCCAGCGGGTTAGAGGGTAAGAGTATACCCAGGGTAGTTATGTCTGTCGTAAGAGGCAACTAAAGTACCAAATAGATTCAAGGAGTTGCGTAGAGCAACCATTTCAGGTTGCCAGCGCAATATGTAGCTTCTCCAAACCCATTTGTCAAGCTCACCCACCCGTGGCGAATCCTGTTTCATTAACAGCCGAATCCCTGGCGACCTCGAACTCCTAATGGATTTAAGAGGTGGGAGGGCGTTATGGCCTAGAAGGTCGCATATGGTCATACCAAATCGTTCCTGCGGCGGTCGGGCTTGGCAGTGGAACGTCCCGGATCTGCATCCCGCAGAGGACCATCAACATCGATAACAAGGCCTTCGGGGGAGTGTCCTTATCGCTACAACAACAACAACAACATTATAGGAAAAGCATCTCTTCTACGCTCAAAAATATTGCGTTAAAAACTAAGGCAACAACAAAAGTTATATGCATCCTCTACTAAAAACTAATCCAACGACCATGTGCATTTGGTGAAAAATGCGTGTAAACACATTGATGACACACAAATGTTGCGTCTGGTTTTGCCTTTTAGCTATTTAGCTGCGATGTACAAGGAGTTGGCCGAGTTGCTCGAATTGCGCATGCGCACACGATTTTAACGAATTATACGCATATTTGTGTTTCTTTTTTTTTTTTGATTTCTGTTGTAATGAAGACATTAAATTGGTTCGATGACAACATAACGTAATCTAAATGTAATTACATATAAGTAGTTTCACTCCGGTTTATAGATGTGCTCCACAATAGGCAAGCCAGACGGTTTGACTGCAAATGCGTAAAACGTACACAGAAACAAATACATGCACACGCAACTGCTATACTAAAGTGAACGACCTAGTACAGGCAAGCCTTCAAGACTTGCCCAACATTATACTTGGTTTATATGTATTTGGTGCGTCTGTATCATGGCTGTATTGCTTTGCATTAACTTAAGCCGCACAAAAGCAGCTGGTTGGGTGGCTAGCCAATTCAGCAGGTGGTGGCGCCTTTGCGAAAACAAATGTATTGCAACATTGCCTAACAACTCACTGCACAGGAATTCCAATTATAGCTGCTCTGGTTTACGTTGTGTTATGTAGTTAGATCTTGTTGCTGTTGCACAAAATTCAAGTTCACTTTTCATATAAAGAAATGAAATGCGTAGCTCAAATGTGTAATAATTTGATGACAACAATATCAACAACAACAACCAGTTTAGCATTTGCCATGCACCAATTTTAATAATGAATATCTCGATTTATTTGTATATCAAGAAGTGTGTATGCGTGTGCGTGTACATGTGTGTGCATATGACTGTGTGTGTTTGGTAATAAATCGATAACTGACACGCTGAGGTGTTAAATGGTCATTAAATTGTGAAGAAATTTCTTGTTAATATTAACAGGTAACTCATGTTTTTACTAATCGAGCTTAATTTTTTATGATTTGTATGTGTGTTAAGTTGATTTTTATTTCTTGCTCCAATTTGCGGTAAATTGCTTTGATATTTACTGCAAGTAGCAGAAGTATGCTAAAATAAGCAATTAATTATACCTTTCATGAATATGAAATGGTATATTAACTTTAGTCCGATGTTTGTAACGTTGAGAAATATAGAAGATAGACTCACCATTAAGTATACCGAATTGATCAGGGCGACGAACTGAGTTGATATAGCCATATCCCTCTGTCCGTCCGTCCGTCTGTCTGTTTGAACGCAAACTATTCCCTCAAATTTTGAGATATCTCAATGAAATTTGGCACAAGGATGTATTTTTGTATTGTATAAGACATTTGTTGGATCCGGTAGGAGCGGACCACTATAACACATATCTCCCATACAACCGATCGTTCAGATAAGACGATTTTGGTCATTCCTGCCGTAATTTAGAAATTATAAACGTGAAACTTGGTGATATATATTTTAATATATCGTACACGATTTTCTGAAAAAATCACTTTGATCGGAGCTATATATAGTATATCCCATACAACAGACCGTTCAGATAGAAAGACTTTTGGCAATATCTCCCTTAATTTCCAATATAAAAACGTTAAACTTGGTGGTATTTATTATAATATATAATAGAACATTTCCTGTAAAAATCATTTCGATCAGAGCTATATATAATATAAGGGGGTTTCTGCCATTTTTTATTTTATATTTATCTTAAAAATCATTTAGGTATGTACGTCTGTTCACTATATATTTCTGATCTTATACATCCGATTATTTGGAGATTACGAACGGGATAAGATTATTGTTCAGCCCCATTCATGAAAGGTATGAAGTCTTTGGCACATCCGAAAAGAGTCCCGTCCTTACTTGTTTTTTTTTTTTTAACATACAACCTTAGCTAACATTTGGAGAATGGTAAAGACTTGACAAATCAATACAAATATATGAACTGAATTAAGTTTTCAAAAGCAGCAAAGCAATGCAGTGCAATCAGTATTGATTGCGACTCTTATACGATTGCTCCCATGTTTTGAGTAACGTGAGTTAGAAGCTGTTTAATACAGAATAAAATGCGAGCGTTTGTGGACCGAATATAAACACTCAAACAACATACAACAAAAAACTGAGGAGATCTAAGGGTACCTGTAGAGAACATTGTGAGAGGACCAAAAACGTAATTGGCTATCTAAGAAAGATAGAGTGCCATAAGTGGTAGAAAAAAAAACCGAGCAACAAAGCCCACCACTGTCAAGCGAGTGCAATGTGCTTTGTGTACTTTTAGCTTATACGTGTCATCAGGACCAGATGGGGTCTATCGCTGTTTGTTATACCAGGAAATAAACGAGATAGCCACAACTTCTGTAAGGAATTCCAAGTACTGTAATGTAATTTTGAATGCATTGTGATATTCGTACTCGCTGGCCCCTTAATAGGAAGACAAAGATGTAGGTAAGGTAACGTGGCTATGTACCGATGTGACATAATAACGTGATGTGACAATGTGATATCACAGGAGCATTTAGTTTAATGTAGGAGAATGCAATCTAGTGTCAAAAGACGAAACTAAACTCCTAACATTCTCAACTACAAAAGGTTGCAGGGGTCTCGGCGGATGGAGCTCCCTCATGCGTTAGCTCTTTCGGCGTGGGGTAGGTTTTTGCCGATCCTCAACCTCAATTACACAAACTGTAATTTATAGAACTCCGAACAGAAACGAAAAAGGGAGAAACCTCCACGAACTAAACCAAAAAATATCAAGCCTTGAAGAATTAACATAAAAAAATTTATTTAAGAATATTTTAAATTTCATCTTACGAGTGTTTATTAGGGCGCAAGGTCTATGGTGACATTCTACTCTTGCGGTCTTCACCCTACCATACCATGATCTTCAATCTAAAATTGTATTGAAAGATACCCATGTTAATTTCTCTCACCTTTTTATGTTGCCATGCCTACCAGGAATTAGAAGAAAAACTTAATACATCATTGTTTCTTTTTAAAATTTTATAAATTCATATTTTGGTTTTATTAAGCAACTTCTAATTCTAAACTTAGCTAAACAAACTTTTATAACGAGTAACCCTCGTAATTTCAAACACCATTTAACTTCAAACTGTATGAATTGGTTCTTGATCAAAACAAATCCTCTCATACGTACGTATTGGCTTTGTAAGCGGCTAATAAATATGTTTAAAGTTTAAACTTTAAGCTCTTGTATCCCTATTGCTTTGGTTTCCTACTCAGATTTATGAATGAAAAGCATATGCAATTACAAATAGACCAATGAGATCAAAGGCAAAAAATCCAATGCAACTGTCATTGTCTCTTTGACAAATATTAACTCTAAGTGGAGTTTTTCTTTTTTCTTTTTGCTTTTTTTTCAATTTTTGTTTTCACTGTTTTTATGTAACTGATTAGCTGTCACCAAATCAACAAACGTACGTTTGTAATTATGTATATTAGTAGGTATGGACACGCACTACAAAAAATGGTATACCAAAGCCCGCAGCCATCTATGAATGAATACATAAGGATCATGGGTGGGCATTATGCTCGATTTCCAATTTTGCACCAAAATGAAAACTTAAGATAAATTAAAAGGAAATTGCAAAACTAAATGTTTTAGACAGTGCGAGTGAGTTTATAGCTAAAATAAAGGATTCATGAAAATACCAATTAGCATTAATGAAAATTAAAAATTTCAACAAAACTGGAAAAATAACTTTTGGCCAAGAAAATTTCTGCCGTCATACGTACATATTTATGGCGATATGGATCGGCTGAATATAAGATTATAACGAAAGAATTATATAGAATTAAATATAAAACTTACATGCTTACAAATTCGCGTTTTCAAATATTTTCCTAACTTTTTTCAACTTATTCTGGCTCTTCACGAAATTTATTTTTGTTTAATTCTTTTGGGGTTTATTTCCTGTATTATCACTACACTTGTTTGGCTCGATTTTTTTGATGGTACCGCTTATCCCGTTCGCTTTCAACTAATTACTAAAGTGGGGTTTGTCTTTGCAAGTTATTGGATGGCAAAGGCATGGATGGGCAAAACACAACACATATGTGCGGTTGTGGATGTACATATATGCAGACTGTGTATTAGTGGTTGGGGGATTTCTTTGGTCATGCACGTCCTAGGTGATTTTAGGTGGAAAAGAAGCAAAATACTGTTTCTGTCCCTTGTATGCTTCCTAATCTTCTGGGTATTTCCGATCTCAAAAAAAATGCATCCACACCCACACCCACTCCTGTCGTGGATGAACGATTTAGGTGTGGGGTGTGGTTTTTTCTTTCCGGTGAAATTTCTATCCTGCACTGTAAAAAAATTATGTGCATGGGTAAATGCAACAAACTTGCCTTTTCTGGTTAATTTTCATTTCTACATACGTTGGAAATTAGTAAGTCGGACGTTTAAAGTCCAAAATTGGCGGCAACAGAATCTTCTACTTCGCAAGCTATATCGATGAATTTGAGATTCTCCAAAAGGGTAACTGTATTGTTGTCAACCTTTATATAGCTTCTGAAATTGACTCTCATTAATTTTTTTGGAAAATCTCTATTGAAGTTAGTTGTAGTTTATTGTACATTCAGTGCGATATAAGGCAGTGTTAGGTCAACTACTAATAGCAGCGACATCCATTAGTAGGACTAGAAATTACTTTTATCGCATGCGACAATTTTCTTTGTCGCGAAATGTATGCGATGAAAATGTTTGATACTAATTTTGATGGCGACCATTACAGTTCTTGGCTACATTCTAACTATGTGGACACTGGTCGACGTTGTATTCATGCCAAAGCCGGGGAAACACCAGAAGCTCTCTTCGTATCGACCAATTTGCCTAAGTGCGTAAGTGCATGGGAAATATTTTGAAACAGCATATTAGAGAGGTCAAACTTATAAAACTTCCTTTGACTAGGAATCAATTTACCTTTCATTCAAAAAAATTTTAGAAGACGTCTGTTCATAGCCTCACGGAAAAATGTAAAAGGCTTTGGAGTCTTTGCGCCTTTATTGCCATCGCAGTGACTTTCTATAATATCAAACATATCAGACAATAGAACACGCTATGATTTTTAAGGAAACAAACCCAATTATCAACCGCTGAGCGATATCCATGCTAAAGAGAGGAAAAAAAGTCTTGAGCTTTAAGGGACAACTGGGTCAATTGCGGCCAGTAGAGGATGCCCGCAAGGCAGTATACTCTCTCCTCTCTTCTGGACGCTTGTCATAGATGACCTCCTTGAGTCACTGAAATCAATAGGATTTGACACACAAGAGAAGGAATCAATAGTAGCTTTTATCGGGAAATTATTTGCTTCATTTCTAAGCTGACATTGTTTGATGTTGGCTCCCAGATAGGCAAAATTCTTCACAGCTTCGAATTAACATACATCCCTCAACAGTAGCGTGGCTTCAAAGCACGTTGGTTATTTCTTTGATAACAGTGAATACTTTATATTGTTCTCATATTGACTCATTTTCTTGCCTCCTTCTCTAATCTGGAAAAGGCACAACTTGAAATCAATATCATCAGTATACGTCCGAACAGAATTTTTAAGGTATGCAATCACCCCGGAATGCAATCTATACATTCTCATTCCTGAACGAACAGTTTTGATTACATCCTTTATTCCTTTTTTGGAATAATGAATAAACTTTTTATACTCAGCTGAGCAGAGCCCACAGAGTATATTAATTTTGTTTGCATAACGGTAACGGCATAAACTAGTCCAGAAAGATATAGACTTCTATATATCAAAATGATCTGGGCAAAAAAAGAAATTCATTTAGCCATTTCCGTCCGTCCGTTCGTCCGTCTGTCCGTTAACACGATAATTTGAGTAAATTTTGAGGGATCTTAATGAAATTTGGTTCTTAAGTTCCTGGGCACTCATCTCAGATCGCTATTTAAAATGAACGAAATCGGACTATAACCACGCCCACTTTTTCGATATAGAAAATTTCGAAAAACCTAAAAAGTGCGATAATTCATTACCTAAGACGGATAAAGCGATGAAATTTGGTAAGTCGGTTGACCTTATGACGCAGAATAGAAAATAAGTAAAATTTTGGACAATAGGCGTGGCACCGCCAACTTTTAAAAGAAGGTAATTTAAAAGTTTTGCAACCTGTAATTTGGCAGTCGTTGAAGATATCATGATGAAATTTGGCAGAGTCGTTACTCCTGTTACTATATGTATGCCTAATAGAAAGTAGCAAAATCGGAGAAGGACCACACCCACTTAAAAAAAAAAATATTTTTTAAAGTCAAATTTTAACCAAAAATTTAATATCTTCACAGTATATAAGTAAATTATGTCAACATTCAACTACAGTAATGATATGGTGCAACAAAATACGAAAATAAAAGAAATTTTCAAAATGGGTGTGGCTCCGCCTTTTCTCATTTAATTTGTCTAGAATACTTTTAATGCCATAAGTCGAACAAAAATTTACCAATCCTTGCGAAATTTTGTAGGGCTTAGATTCTTTGACGATAACTGTTTTCTGTGAAAATAGGTGAAATCGGTTTAAGCCACGCCCAGTTTTTATACACGGTCGAACATCTGTCCTTCCGCTCGGCCGCTAACATGATAACTTGAGCAAAAATCGATATATCTTTACTAAGCTTAGTTCACGTACTTATCTGAACTCACTTTATTTTGGTATTAGAAATGGGCGAAATCCGACAATGACCACGCCCACTTTTTCAATATCGAAAATTTCGAAAAATGAAAAAAATGCCATAATTATATACCAAATACGAAAAAAAGGAAGAAGAAACATGGTGACTGGATTCGTTTTTTGAGGCAAAATACAACTTTAGAAAAAACTTTTCTAAAATAGGTGTAACACCTACCATATTAAGTAGAAGAAATTTAAAAATTTATGCAGGGCGAAATCAAGAGCCCATGGAATCATGACAGGAATACTGTTCGTGGTATATTATATGTGTTTTAGTAAATTAGCGATACCCGACAGAAGATGTTCTGGGTCACCCTGGTCCATTTTAATAGATATCTCGAAAACGCTTTCACATATAAAATTAAGGCCCACTCCCTTTTAAAATACTCATTAACACCTTTCATTTGATACCCATATCGTACAAACATTTTCTAGAGTCACCCCTGGTCCCCCTTTATGCCGATATCCCGTAATGGCGTCCACCTATAGAACTATGGGCCACTTCCTTTTAAAACACTCTTTAATACCCATGTCATACAAACACATTCCAAGGTTATCCTAGGGTCATTTTCTTTCATGGTGATTTTCCCTTATTTAACAAAGGATGAAGGAATATCCTTCCAGAAAACGTCACCCTTGGTCTACAATTTGGTCGATATTCCCCAAACGTATGGGATTTAAAAGCCACTTATAAACCATCTACGAAACCCTACCAAACCAAACGCAGCTAAGCTCTCAGCTGAGTATGTAACCTAACATACACCCGAACTTAGCCTTCCTTACTTGTTAATTGTAAGTCCGAACTATTATTAATTTGCTTTCGGAAAAAGTTATTTACAGGTTACTGATTTATTTCGCCTATTTATCGGTTTTTAGGGAATTGAGATCGATGAATAAAGTTATCGATTTTTTATCAAAATGCTATCGACTTGTTTTCGAAAATTTGTCGATTATTTATCGAAAGCTTATCGATATTGCTATGTAAAAAATATTGATTTTTTGCCAAATTTTTCCTAACGTACTTTTTGCCATGGAATGCTTCTCGGTGAATACTCGTCTGCTTTGCAGATGCCTTTAGTAGTCGGCGTAAAACATGTAGGTCCGGTTACGCCAAATTTAAGGAAAAATAAAAAGGAGCACTGCGCAAACTGGAAGAAAAACTTGGCCTAAAATCTCTTCGGAGGTTATATCGCATTGTGTTTTTTCTATCGGCAAGAGAAACCGATGAAGCTCTTCTCAAAAAACTTGAAACTGTATGTTTCAGTTAAAGTTACCTCCGTTCTGTTTTAACTTCACTTGTGGGCGAATTCTAGTCGACGTTCTGAAATCAATTTTAAGAAAAAATAAAAAAGGCAGCTAAATGGGTAGAATAAAAAAAAATGTCAAAGGAATAGAAAAGAATTATTGAAGAAAACTGCGGAGCATCATACTGAGCCTTAAATGCTAGGCCCTCTGCTCCATTAACGAAGAATTTTTTTTTGGTAAATTTTTTCACAGTACCACTACGAAAAGACATTGAAAATATTGTACATATTGGAATTTAAAAAAAATTATTAGTTCGGTAAAAACTATCATATGGTTAGAAAGACACTGGTGCGACAGTATCCGTAGGCGAACAAAGACGACCTCTCGAACAGCACCCATGAGGGCATGAAGGAAAGTAGTAAAATGAACTGACCGACAGAAGTGAGTGAATACAAATAGCACCTGTCGAACAGTACCCGTAAGGGTTTAGCGCAGAGTAGAAAATGGATCTGTCTGTCAGTTCCCGTAGCGGTATAAAGAGAACCCATCCGGCACTACACTTTTATAGCATAAAGAGGTAAAATTTGTCTCTTCATGGGCAGGCTCAAAATAAGGGAGTCCAACCCATATAAAGAGATCTAAACAGGCTATTGTCGCATATTATATTGCGACTCATGCAAAACTCATTCAAAACTAATCACAACTTTTGCAGGGAGGTTGATGATCTCATACAAAAATTTGACCTATACTCAAGGTGCTTATAACTAAAATGTAATAAAGGAAATTAGTCTATATACAAATCACCTAAGCTTTGATTTTATTTTTTACAGTCGAGATTATTTAATTATTTTCGAACATCATGCTGGCTATAATAAATGCGAAACACTTACATACCAAGCCCTACTTAGCTAATCCGGGTATATCTAACGACGTTAAAATGTTTACAACCAAATTTTATTGGCCAATTATTAAAAATAATTTTTCAATGTAGGAAAATTGTATTCAAATCATCCAGATATAGTAAAGTAATAAATACAGTTATTATTTTCACTATAAAAAATACGAAGACGTACATCATAAATATTTTATCTTTTAATTAGGTTTAGCGATGAAATAGGGCATGTTTAATGAGTAATTCGATAAAAAAAAATTGTTCAAAATAATTAAAATAATTTTTTCGAATTGCAGTTATTTAAAAAAAACATAAGTAACGACTATGAACCGCAAATGGAAGTTAGTAACTTACTTCCTTACTTACTTAATTGGCGCTTAGCTATTACGGGTTAACTGGCGTCAATTTATCACACCAAGGGAATTTAAATCGTTCTCCATCTGGTCCTTCCAGTGTGGTGGGAGCCACCTCTTACTCTGCGTTCATAGGCTGGCTTGTATGTTCGTAGCAAGGTGCCACTCAGGAGCTCCGTAAAGTATTTGCGTCTTTGCAAAACCTGCAAGTAGTTTGCGCTATCATTGCTTTGGTTCTCTTACATTTATTATTATCCTAGATAATGATGCTACGATTTTTTTTCTGCAAGCTGCAAAACCTTTTTCATAACCCTTCATTGAACGATCTTTATGCTTGCGTTAGATTTGTCGCATATTTCACTCATGTGCTTGGGCGTGATTACCGATGTGATATCCTTCGCGAAGCCGATAATTATCGCCCAATGGGTAATTTGAAGAGCAATACTCCAACGTAGATATTGTTCCAAATCAGTGGACCGAGCGCTGAGCCTTGAGGAACACCGCCTATAACGTGGAGCTTCTCTTCTGCAGCAGTCGCTAAGTATTCCAGCACTCTACTTTCTAGGTAGCTGCGTATGATCCTACACAGGTAATGGGATACGCCTATTCGATTCAGTGTGGCTAGAATTGTCTCTCAATAGGTTGTGTTGAAAACATTTTTTAAAATCCAAAGTAAAACGATAAAGATATATTCTTTAGAACCTTCGCGCAATCGAGTGATACTTATGGCCTTTTGGGCCACTTTCCATGCCATATTCGCAGCATGGATGCTAGATCTTTCTTTCATAAATACAAAAAATTTTATGAATCAAACTAAAGGCAGGCAAATGGGCCAGTAGAATGACGGCTTTGACAGCAGTACCAACTTTTGTCGTTTCCATTTCGTAGAAAAATATCTCCTCAGCCAAGCGTGCTTTGAATAGCCTCGCAAATGTTGATCTGTGTTAAGAGTAAAAGCTAGCTTAAGTGCCCTGTTAGGCACCACGTCTGTACCAGGAGACTTGAGGTCTTGCAATCTACAGAAGCGAAAAGCGGAATTCGCTATGACATGCTCAAAATCTCCAAGGCTGTTAGCATCACTGGATGAGGCAACTATATTACAACAACATAATAATGATAACGAAAGTTTAATCCCTGCAAAAATGCGACTAGTCTAAGTTGAATCCGGGATGAGTCGCAAAGGTGTATACGGCTATAGCCACTTCTGATCTCTTTATATGAGTTGGAATAGTCCCTTTTGTTTGAGCATGTCCTATGGAGAGACCAATTGAAACTGTTTATGGCTGAACGGGAAGTGTTGGACTGGTCCTCCTTATACCCTTACGGGTACTGTCGGACAGATCCTTTTTGTAATCTTCGACACTTCCTCTTTGTACCCCTTTTGGTACTGTTCGACACGCCCTTTTTACCACTACGGGTACTGTGGGACAGATCTTTTCTAAACTGTTCAACACTCTCTCTTTTTACCCCTATGGGAATTGTCCGATAGGCCTTTTCATACGGGCAGTTTCGGACATATTCTCTTTGTGCCTCTACAACCAGAGGCACACAAGTCTCTTTTGTTCATCTATGGGTACTGTCGGACAAATCCTCTTTCTACCCGTATGGAATCTCTTACGGATTTTATAATTTTTTAATCTCTATTACAATACTCTTAATTATATTCAGTTGAGCAGAGCTAACAGAGTATATTACCTTTGATTGCATAACGGTTGGTTGCACAGGTATAAAGGAATCTAGATAGATATAGACTTCCATATATCAAAATCTTCAGTATCGGAAAAAAGTTTGATTGAGCCATGCCCGTACGTCCGGCCTTTAACACGATAACTTGAGTAAATTTTGAGGTATCTTGATGAAATTTGGTATGTAGGTTCCTGGGCACTCATCTCAGATCGCTATTTAAAACGAACGATATCGGACTACAAGCACGCCCACTTTTTCGATATCGAAAATTTCAAAAAACCAAAAAAATGCGAAAATTCATTACCAAGGACGGATAAAGCGATAAAATTTGGTAGGTGGGTTGACCTTATGACGCAGAACGGAAATTTTGGACAATGAGCGTGGCACCGGCCACTTTGAAAAGAAGGTAATTTAAAAGTTTTGCAAGCTGTAATTTGGCAGTCGTTGAAGATATCATGATGAAATTTGGCAGAGTCGTTACTCCTGTTACTATATGTATGCCTAATAGAAAGTAGCAAAATCGGAGAAGGACCACACCCACTTAAAAAAAAAAATATTTTTTAAAGTCAAATTTTAACCAAAAATTTAATATCTTCACAGTATATAAGTAAATTATGTCAACATTCAACTCCAGTAATGATTTGGTGCAACAAAATACAAAAATAAAAGAAAATTTCAAAATGGGCGTGGCTCCGCCCTTTTTCATTTAATTTGTCTACGATACTTTTAATGCCATAAGTCGAACAAAAATTTACCAATCCGTACAAACACATTATAGTCACCCTGGTCCACCTTTATGGCGATATCTCGAAAAGGCGTCCACCTACAGAATTTAGGCCCACTCTCTTTTAAAATACTCATTAGCACTTTTCATTTGATACCCATATCGTACAAACAATTTCTAGAGTCAACCTGGTCCACCTTTATGGCAATATCTCGAAAAGTCGTACATCTATATGACTAAGGCCCACTCCCTATTAGAATACTCTTTAATACCTTCCATTTGATACACATGTCATTCAAACACATTCCAGGATTACCCTAGGTTCATTTTCCTATATGGTGATTTTCCCTTATTTTGTTTCATTGCTCTCATCTGAGTACGTAATGGTCGGTTACACCCGAACTTAACGTTCCTTACTTGTTTGTTATTGTATTGGTGTTGTAGAATAATAAAAAACAAATATTACGATAATTGAACATAGGTCCTATTATTTTAGGTTCGGAATAGAGCTCCGCACTTTTCTTAAATAATGCTATTCAATCACATCTTTTTATACTCAGTTGAGCAGAGCTCACAGAGTATATTAACTATGAATGGATAACGGTTGGTTGTACAGGTATAAAGGAATCGATATAGATATAGACTTCCATATATCAAAATCATCAGTATCGAAAAAAAATTCGTTTGAGCCATGTCCGTCCGTCCGTCCGTCTGTCCGTTAACACGATAACTTGAGTAAATTTTGAGGTATATTGATGAAATTTGGTATGTAGGTTCCTGGGCACTCATCACAGATCGCTATTTAAAATGAACGATATCGGACAATAACCACACCCACTTTTTCGATGTCGAAAAATTCGAAAAATCGAAAAAGTGCGATAATTCATTACCAAATACGGATTAAGCGATGAAACTTGGTAGGTGAGTTGAACTTATTACGCGCAATAGAAAATTTGTAAAATTTTGGACAACGGGCGTGGCACCGCCCACTTTTAAAAGAAGGTAATTTTGAAGTTTTACAAGCTGTAATTTGGCAGTCGTTGAAGATATCACGATGAAATTTGGCAGGAACGTTACCCTTATCACTATATGTCTGCTTAATAAAAATTAGCAAAATCGGAGAACGACCACGCCCACTTTTTAAAAAAAATTTTTTTTAATTCAAATTTTAAAAGAAAAGTTAATATCTTTACAGTATATAAGTAAATTATGTCAACATTCAACTCCACTAATGATATGTTGCAACCAAATATAAAAATAAAAGAAAATTTCAAAATGGACGTGGCTCCGCCCTTTTTCATTTAATTTGTCTGGATAATTATAATGCCATAAGTCGAACAAAAATTTACCAATCCTTGTGAAATTTGGTAGAGGCTCAGATTCTAGGACAATAACTGTTGTCTGTGAAAAAGGGCGAAATCGTTTGAAGCCGCGCCCAGTTTTTATACACAGTCGACCGTCTGTCCTTCCGCTCGGCCTTTAACACGATAACTTGAGCAAAAATCGATATATCTTTACTATAGTCAGTTCACGTACTTATCTGCCCTCACTTTGTATTGGTGTAAAAAATGGCCGAAATCCGACTATAACCACGCCCACTTTTTCGATATCGAAAATTACGAAAAATGAAAAAAATGCCATAATTATATACCAAATTCGAAAAAAGGGATCAAACATGGTAATTGTATTGGTCTATTGACGCAAAATATAACTTTAGAAAAAACTTGGTAAAATGGGTGTGACACCTACCATACTAAGTAGAAGAAAATGAAAAAGTTTTGCAGGGTGAAATCCAAAGCCCTTGGAATCTTGGAAGGAATACTGTTCGTGGTATTACATATATAAATAAATTAGCGGTGCCCGACAGATGATGTTCTGGATCACCCTGGTCCACATTTTGGTCGATATCTCGAAAACGCCTTCACATATATCACTAAAGGCCACTCCCTTTTAAAACCCTCATTAATACCTTTATTTTGATATCCATATCATACAAACACATCCTAGAGTCACCCCTGGTCCACGTTTATGGCAATATGTCGAAAAGGCGTCCACATATAGAACTAAGGCCCACTCCTTTTTAAAATACTCATTAACACCTTTCATTTGATACCCGTATCGTACAAAAAAATTCTAGAGTCACCCCTGTCCCACCTTTATGGCGATATCTCGAAAAGGCATCCACCTATAGAACTAAGGCCCACTCCATTTTAAAATACTCATTAACACCTTTCATTTGATGCCCACGTCGTACAAACGCATTCTAGAGTCACCCTTGATCCACGTTTATGGCGATATACCGAAAAGGCGTCCACCCATAGAACTAAGATCCACTCCCTTTTAAAACACTTATTAACACCTTTCGTTTGATACCCAAATCGTACAAACGCATTCTAGAGTCAGCCTTGGTCCACGTTTATAACGAGATTCCGAAAAGGCGTCCACCTAGAGAACTTAGGCCCACTCCCTTTTAAAATTATCATTAACACATTTCATTTGATACCCATATCGTACAAACAAATTCTAGAGTCAGGCCTGGGCCTCCTTTATGGCGATATCCCTAAATGGCGTCCATCTATAGAACTATGGCCCACTTCCTCTTAAAATACTCATTAACACCTTTCATTTGATACTCATATCGTACAAAATAAATTCTAGAGTCACCCCTGGTCCACCTTTATGGCGATATCTCGAAAAGGCGTCCAACTATAGAGCTTAGGCCCACTCCGTTTTAAAATTGTCATTAACACATTTCATTTGATACCCATATCCTACAAACAAATTCTAGAGTCAGGCCTGGGCCACCTTTATGGCAATATCCCTAAATGGCGTCCATCTATATAACTATGGCCCACTTCCTCTTAAAATACTCTTTAATACGTTCCATTTGATACATATGTCATACAAACACATTCCAGGGTTACCCTAGGTTCTTTTTACAACATGGTGATTTTCCCTTACTTTGTCTCCACAGCTCTCAACTGACTATGAAAAGTTCAGTTACACCCGAACTTAGACTTCCTTACTTGTTATTTTATTTGTTTCGTTGCTATTTGTTTTTCATCGTAAAGTCCATATCCAATTATATCCCAATGTGGACAAAAGAGATCAATCGCACACCGCTCTCTTTACGTACATATCGCACGATTTTTTGCATGGATATGACCAATAGATCTTGTCGTTACATTTCCGCTTCTCTACTTCAAACAATATTTCTCTAAACGTCTTTGTTTTTAAAATCATGCTGATGTACCTGCGATTTCATATTCCGTTTTAATTCTTTTACTTCTTACTTCTGAGCTTCTGTGCTTTGGTTATTTCTTATAAAATTAATTTGTTCCAAATTGAAAACTAATGTACAAGCGAACTGTCTATACAACCAAACATACATATGTAAGTGCTTACAAACATATATATTCACGTAACTATGCGCATAAGTGCATAAGTGCTAGCACCACTCCTCTTGTCATATGTAGAGCAAATACTTGCCGCTGGTTGTACGCCTGAAACAGCCCACGCCTACTTAATGTGGCACACCTATTTGGCGGCTATAATTTTGTTTAAAGAGAAAAAAAGTGCTGCTTTTAATGCCGCCAAGATTTATTCAATTGGGTTGCATTTTTTTGCAATTTCATCGAAACATAACTCTTTTCTTGTTTCGTAATTTCTCAAATGCTTTATCTTTGATTGAACGATTAAAATCTAATTTTCTCTTTGTCGCAAAATGATTTCAATTTTTTCAAATATTTTTGTTAGTTTATTAACTTCTATTAAAAAAATTGGAATAAAAAATGTAAGTTATTAAAAGTAGTAAATTAAAGAAAAATACCAAAACGTGGAAAAATGGTTTCCTAAATAAACCCCAACCCCTTTTTGGGTGTGCTGGCCATACTTTTTTGTTGTTCAACTTAGATCTTTTGCTAATAAAATATTTGTCCCCAATATGTAAGCGTTGTAAGGATTATCAAAATTATTTTGCAAACAACTTTTTTCCACTTAAAATTAATTTTCATGTAGCATGAAAGATATCTAATTGAGCTGATGAGAAGCCTAACGTAAGAGCAAGTTATCTGTAAGCGTAGGCGTAGTCTTTGAAAGTGGTTTGCTATATGGGGGAAAATAGAACGTATAAGATTTGCAGTCAAAACCAAAGTCAGAACTGAAATCCGACGGCGTGCTATCAGATAGACGTGATATAGACGAGCTATCAATTTGTTATCGAGGTGTTTTAAATTTCTTGTTAATAAAAAATATCGTCGATTTTTTATCTACAAGTCACAGGTTCGTAATCCAATTCCATTCCATCGATTTATTATCGAAAATTTATCTATTACTTATGGAAAAAATATTTTTATGTTATCAAAAAATTATCAATTTGCTCTTAAAAAGGTATTGATTTATTATCAATAAGTGATCGTTATGTCATCGTAAAGCTATCCATTTGTTATCGAAAAGCTATCGAAAAAATTTCGATTTATAATCTGAAAGTTATCGATTTCTATTTAAAGTTTTACTAATTAATTATGGGCGAGATTTCGATTTTTTATCAAAAAACTCTCGACTTGATTTGGTACTTTGGATATACGAGGTGGTGGTGCGACCGGTGCTTAACTATGGTTCCATAGTCTGATGGGAAACTCCAAGTAAGAGCTACAATCTCACCAGCCTGCAAAAAGTCCAGCGCAATGCGTTTGTTGGTGCCATAGGGGCCGGACGCACTTGCCCCACTTCTGCTTTAGACCCTATTTTGCACCTGCTTCCGATCGACTTGCGTATACTTTGTACATCGTCACAAACCGCACTGAGACTCAGGGAGCCTGTGTGTTGGAAGGATACTCAGCAAGGGCATAGTAGTATCCTAAATAAACTTCCGGATGGTACATGTAGTACCGCAACAGAACATTACACTCGCAAACAGAAGATTGATTACGTTTGTAATACCACCACTCCAAGCAGGAACGAGTGGAAGAGAAACTCGGCAATAAGGATCGAAGACACTCAAATCTACACTGACGGCTCCAAGATGGAATCTCGAGTGGGGGCCGGAGTCTACTCTGAGTCCATTGATTTATCTGCATCATTCAGAATCCCATCGCAGTGCAGCGTGTTTTAAGCAGAAATCCTCGCGATTTGGCAAGCCTGCAAATCACTGGAGCGCTTGAATATAGCTGGTAAAGTTTGCATCCTCGCCACACATTAACCCAAAATTAGTATGGGCTTGTAAGCGACTCATATCCCAGTTATCCACCAATATAGAACTATGCGTTATCTGGGTCCCGGGTCATAAGGGGATAGAAGGTTACGAGAAGGCCGACGATCTGGCACGCAAGGGCTCATCGGAGATGAGCGAGGAAATAACCAGTTTCGAAGTAGGCATACCTTTAGCAGTAGCCAAGGGGAATATCCAAAGCTTCCACTTGAAGAAAGCACAAACAAAGTGGAATAACATCACCACCTGTACAATATCAAAACCCATTTGGTCAAACTGTAATGGAAGGAGGACGAAAAGTCTTCTGAACAAATCCGGGGCCAACACACGCAAACTGATAGCAGTGTTGTTGTTGTTGTAGCAGTGCTTCGCCCCACCTAACAGACGCGACCGATCACAAACTGTCATCAATATCCTCTAACGGGAGTCCAAGGAAACTTGCTGTTTCAACAGGGGTGGACCATAGGGAAAGGGGTGTTAGAGGCGTTGGTTCCACATTACAATTAAAGAGATGGTTGGTGTCATGTGGGGACACATTGCAAGCGGGGCATACATTTTGTATGTCGGGGTTGATTCTGGATAGGTAAGAGTTTAACCTGTTACAGTATCCAGAACGAAGTTGAGCCAGAGTGACACGCGTTTCCCTGGGGAGTATGCGTTCCTCTTCCGCAAGTTTTGGGTACTTTACTTTGAGTACTGGGTTCACCGGGCAATTCCCGGCATAAAGGTCCGACGCCTGTTTGTGGAGTTCACCAAGGACCTGCTTATGTTTTTCCGCTTCATACGGCTGTGTTCTCAGATGCCGTATTTCCTCAAAATGCTTACGGAGATGACTCCTTAAGCCCCTAGGCGGTGCTGGCTCGTCAATCAGATGTCTGTTGGGATGCCCAGGTTTCTGGGTATTCAACAGGAACTGTTTGGTCAGCATCACGTTTCTTTCCCTGATGGGGAGTATTCTCGCCTCATTATGTAGATGGTGTTCTGGGGACATAAGAAGACAGCCCGTGGCAATTCTGAGAGCAGTATTTTGGCAGGCCTGTAGCTTCTTCCAGTGGGTAATTTTTAGGCTTGGCGACCATATGGGTGACGCGTAGCACGTAATCGGCTGGCTAATTGCTTTGTATGTAGTCATGAGCGTTTCTTTATCTTTTCCCCAGGTACTGCCAGCAAGGGATTTGAGGATTTTGTTACGGCTCTGAATTCTCGGAACAATTGCGGCTGCGTGCTCACCAAAATGTAGATCCTGATCAAACGTCACACCCAAGATTTTGGGGTGTAGGACAGTCGGTAGCGTAGAGCCATCGACGTGGATGTTCAAAATGGTCGACATTTGGGACGTCCATGTTGTAAATAAGGTCGCGGAAGATTTAGTCGGTGATAATGCCAGGTTTCGCGAGGCGAAAAAACTGGAGAGATCAGGGAGGTAGCCGTTTATTTTATTGCATAGCTCATCGATCTGTGGGCCTGGGCCTGTGGCCATTACTGTGCAGTCATCGGCGTAGGAAACGATTGTGACTCCTTCCGGTGGTGAAGGTAGCTTAGATATGTAGAAATTAAACAAAAGTGGGGATAGGACACCACCCTGTGGCACCCCTTGTTTAATTCTCCTTGGCTTTGATGTTTCGTTTCTAAATAGCACCGATGCCTGCCGACCACCCAGATAATTTGCGGTCCACCTTTTAAGACATGGGGGAAGGGTAGACCCTTCCAGGTCTTGCAGTAACGAGCCATGGTTGACCGTATCAAAAGCTTTTGATAGGTCTAGCGCTACGAGTACTGTTCTGTGGTGGGGGTTTTGATTTAAACCGCAATTTATCTGGGTGCTGATGGCATTTAGCGCGGAGGTAGTGCTATGGAGTTTTCTGAAGCCATGCTGATGGGAGGCTAGTTGCAAATTTGCTTGGAAATAAGGGAGCAAAATGGCTTCGAGCGTCTTTGCTACTGGCGATAGGAGAGATATCGGACGATACGACTCTCCTATGTTAGCTGGTTTACCAGGCTTTAGTAGCGGGACCACCTTGACCATTCTCCATTTCTCGGGTATGACAAAGGTGGAAAGAGACAGGTTGAAGACCTGCGCTAAATATTTGAAACCCTCTTTCCCTAGGCTTTTAAGCATCGGCATGGCTATGCCGTCTGGGCCCACTGCTTTGGATGGTTTAGCGCGACCAATGGCGTCCTCAACCTCTTTAGCGGTGATGGTGATTGGTGACGCGCTGAATTTGTGTTTATGTGCGTGTCTGTTGGCCCTCCGTCTAACTTTGTCGACCGTAGAATGCATTATATATTGTCGGCAAAAAGCGCTTGCGCATTTTTTCGCATCCGACAGCACTTTGTCGCCAAAGGCGATGGAAACTTTGTCTTTGTGCTTAGTCGGATTCGATAGGGACTTTACGGTGGACCAAAGTTTACCCACACCGGTAGAGAGGTTACAACCTCTTAGGTGCTCCTCCCATTTCGCCCGCTTGTGTTCATCCACAAGCAATCTGATGCGTTGGTTTATATCCCTTATTTGGGGGTCGCCTGGATCAAGCTGCCTTATAAGGTCACGTTCTCTCGCTAAGTTTGCGGCCTCCGCCGGGAAGTGGGGCCGGATTTCGGGAATTCTCCCGGCGGGAATGAAACGTGCCGAGGCGGATTCAATGACCTTGCGGAAGGCACGCTCCCCTTGGCGGGCATCAGTCGGGATAGGGAGGGCAGCAAAGAGATTGTCTGTAAAGGATTTATATTCTTCCCACTTTCCTTTTTTAAAGTTTATGAAAGTGCGTTTTTCGGTGACGATGAAGTCGGCGGTACGCTCGAGCGAAACAAGTATAGGCAGGTGGTCGGATGCCAATGATACCATCGGCTGCCAGTTGACGCAGTTTACGAGTTCTGCGCTCACGATTGAGATATCTGGCGAACTGTGACAGCTTCCTACCATACGTGTGGGGGCGTCTCCGTTTATTGTGCAGAACGTCGTTTCTTCTATTTGATCCGCCAACATCTCGCCCCTACTGTCCGCCCGCAAATTTGAATGCCATAGATCATGATGGGCATTGAAGTCGCCTAAAATAATGCGATTGTTTCCAGTGAGTAAGGCTCTGATATTAGGGCGGTATCCACCGGGGCAACAGGTGGCAGGGGGGATGTAGATGTTGATGATTTCTAGGTTTGCATCGCCTGACCGGACAGATAGGCCTTGACGTTCTAAGACGTTGTCCCTGCGGTCGATGCCAGGATCAATAATGTGATACTGCACAGAGTGGTGTATTATAAACGCGAGGCCGCCTCCATTTCCGCTCTCGCGATCTTTTCTGTGGACATTATATCCAGAGCAGGTCTGCAATGCAGATCGTGCTGTGAGTTTAGTCTCTTGAATCGCAGCAATGCGGATGTTGTGCCGCTTCATGAAATTGACTATCTCCGTAATCTTCCCAGTTAGTCCATTACAGTTTAACTGCAGAATTCTGAAGTGCATGAGGGGAGACGTCGCCACTCTGGGGGTAAGTGACGGGTGACTACGCCTGGGTTGAGGAAGGCCAGGACGCAATTGCTGTTGTGGCCCTGGGACTGGGCGTCCTTGGGCAAGCATTGGGGTACCCGGATGATTTGGGTTTGCGACCTGGCAACATGGCGCGATGAAACCCGTCGAGGGGTTGCCGTCGCGGAGACCAGAACATCTAGGAAAGTGGCACCACCCAAGGCAGGAGCTGCATTGGGCGGATGTCGCAAACATATATATTCTGTGCTGGCAAACGGTGCAAACGGAGGTAGGGACTAAGAGTCTGGTTCCCTGACCTACACGATTGCTGCCGGAAAAGAGGGGGGAGAAGACGGGGGCAGGGGCTGTTGCTCAGCATTGCTTCCGACTCTACTGCGAAGATTGTAGTTATGAGTGGTAGCAGCTGTTTGAGTTGTTGGCGCCGTAAGGCGCGAGCAGCAGCGGGTACTTGTTGTGGCTTGCTGAGCAGCGGGGCTGCTGGAAGGTAATGGGGGGGGGGGGGGGGGGGGCGCTTAGACGTAGACTACGAGGCGCCCATGGGCGTGAACAGCAAGGAGCCACAAAAGATTTATAAAAGTTACGTGGACGTTGGGTTTTGGGATCAAGCCCAGAACAACCTGTCCGATGCAACCATCCCTTACACGAGACACACTGAACAGAGTATGACCGTCCTAAAAAGATTCTTTTCCGGCAGATGCAGCAAAACCATTTCTCAGGACCGGGGTCAGGAGACGGACCCGGATTGGATTCGATACCTTCCCGGAGCAAGAGAATATGGAGCAGTCCTGCTGCAAGGAGCTGCTGGGAGGATGACAATTTATGGGAGGGACGAAACAAATTAAATGGGGTTACACTGAAATGACAGTCCTTGGTCGGGAAAAATCCCGAGTCGCTCCGGTACATAGAACCGACTGCCTTGGGAAGCGAACTGATAGCAGTCGGCACCGGTCATTGGGCAGTAGGTACGCATGCGGAAAAGATGGGCATTCCGTATAACGACTCCTGCAGAAGCTGCAAAGATCCAAATGCCAGGGAGACAGTAGAACACTTTATGTGTAAATGGTTCCTCGGAACCCCGTTTCTAGAAGTCCTCAGAGGTCTATCTGTGATAGCAATCCCGAATATCAGTAAGTAATCAATATGTTATCGAAACTTATCGATATTGCTATCGAAAAATATCGATATGTAATCAAAAAATTAAAGATTTTTTATCAAAGTTTTACTAACTAATAATGGGCGAGTTATCGGCTTGCAGAAAATTTATCGATTTTTTATGAAAAATTTATCAATTTGATATCGAAAAGTTATCGGTTTTTATCGGTAAGACGCCGGCAAAATATTTTTAAGTTATGAAAAATTTATAAATTTGCTATTGAAAAATTATGGATTTACTATAAATAAGTGAACAATATGTTATCGTTAAATTAGTTATCGAAAAATTATCCATATAGCTACCGAAAAATATTGATATATAATCCAAATATTATAGATTTCTTATCAAAATTTCACGAACTTATTAAGGGCGAGTTATCGACTTGTAGAAAAGTTATTGATTTTTTAGAATTAGATGGGCGTTCAGGGTATAGCCTGTACAAGCAAAAAAGTTTGAAAATGCTGCTGCAACTGACGAGTACTTATTTTTAATTTTTTTTTGTGCCTTTAAAGCTTGGGTTAAATTATGACCACGATACTCCAATTTGGATAAATTCCAAACCCTCATCAACAGGATATTGTCCTCCAATCAAATTTATTTTTCAAACAGAAACACCAGATTTAGTGAAACGCGAAGCAGATAATATAAGGTCTAAAATAAATCAATTGAGGCCAACTGATTGTAAAAATTTCCTAGTGAAACATACTCTCCTCTCAACAGTGGTTGATGGAAAAATATGTAACATACTTTCAGGGACGGAGGGTAACCAAAATTGATACATTTGCGGTGCCAAGCCTAGTAAAATGAACATACCAGTTGCTTCTTACATTGCAATGACTGAAAATTATGATTATGGGTTATCTATACTCCATGCGCTGAAAAAAATAATCGAGCGTATATTACATACTAGCTTTACCCGGCGTACATTGTATCGCCCGGGAGAGATCGAATGAATATTGCGTTATTTTTTCTGTTTTGTTTGTTGAAAATTTAGTTTATTGTTCTCCAAATTTAATTGAATTTTGTACGCATATTTGGTGAAATTTTCGTTTTATACATTTTATTATTGTATCTTATTGTAATGCAAGTGGGTACACAATATTTTTGGTTTTTTGTTCGGTGCAAAGATAACAAATTTTTTGGCGTTCCAGCTCTAGAGCAAGCAACATATAGCTGGCCACGCGAAAAGTACGGACTCTCTAAATCTAATCCTGCAACAGTAAGCTTGTCCTTGTGCTTTGTAGATTGTAATTGCAAAATAAGGCGTACAGAAAACTGTAAGAGCTTAAAATTTAAAGGCAAATCTATAGAAATCATTGGGATCCGTGGTATGAGCACACCTTCACCTTAGCTTTTACCGCTGATGATTGTTACTTCGATTACATTCGGTATTAACTTCTTAACGAAAAGTCTGGTTCCACTGGACAATTTTGGTAGGTCTAAATTCCGAAGAAGCATGACTGGTGAGCCAATTTTCAAAGTTAATATATGCGCAGGCATTCCAGGTGGTTCTAAAAAGTTTGGAAATTCAATTGGATAATTCGCAATTTGACCTTCATCTGTAACTGTGTCAATCTATTTATATTTGGTTACTTCACCAGGAATTTGGTTTTGAATGCGATCATTGATTTGATCATTTTTGGGAGCTAAAATGGCTCGTTCGCATAGCCAAAAAAAATTTAACTTTAAAATTTTCAATTATAAAATATGAAAAACCTTCGTCTTGATCGAATGAACCTATAGCCACAATTTGGTTATGATTGAAGTGTGGGAAATTCGTTTTAATAGGGAACACATACACAGAATTTGATTTTTAGATATATATATATAGATAGACTGAAGGTAACAAATTTTTTAACGGCGACAGATTACTAAACGTCCCAAATGAATAACAGCCAAACTGAAAAATGCAGTCAAATTTTAGGTGTTAAAATAACTTAAGTTTGTACGGCAGCCATAGTTCTGAAAAATCCCATTTATAGGGAAGGTCCCACGCCCCTTTTTTCCCAATTCTAAATTTTACTGGAGGTGTTAAAGTCATAAACCTCCTTACCAATTTTAATTATCCTACCATTACTACATCCCGAGATATGCAGTATTATATATTATAGAGTTTGAATAGAGTGGTGATTGAGAACGGACGTGTGCCTAAGCAAATAGTGTAAAAATACAAATAAAAAAAAAAAAAAATAAAAAAAAACATTGAAATTGTGTAAAACACATTTAAATCCTAGTTAGATGTGAATACAATCACTATGAGTGAAAAAGACAATAGCAATAATCCATTTGGATTATTGGAAGATTACTCAAATAAACATTATACAAATTTAACTAAAGGAACTTTAACTCAAAAAACAGACAATATGATGTGTGCAAAAAGCATACAAAGTGAACGACAAGGTGACCTTAAACAGGTGCAAACAGACAACAACAATGCTAGTGGTAACTCTGAAGCTAAAAACAATGCAAAAGCAGAGTACCTAATAAAAAGACGGAGAGAGCAAAGAGATGACCAAACCGACTTACGTCGCAATGTCGGTGACGATGTTGACGAAATTGAGAGTAAGCAATCAATGATGGCATTACTGCAATCACTTACCGAGCAGATCGCTGAACTTAAAAGCATAATATCACAACTTAGCTATGAAAAAGCTGCACTTAAAGAAGAAAATGAACAACTAAAGAAAAAAACAAATCCTAATAAAGAACACAATGATGTTACAATGTCCGAAGTAAATATCAATGAAAATGAAGCAGAAATTGAAACAGAAGCAAACTTCCCCGCTCTGCAAAATACAGAAAACCATAAACAGGTTTCGGGAGCTCCACCAAAAACAATATCCAAGCAGACAAAACAAGCACCAATGCGTGACAAGAAAAAAACTAAGGAGAATCCACCTGTAATTATTTGTTATAATATAAATCAAAAGGAAATGTCAAACAATTTACAAAAATTACTTAACCACAAAAACTTTGTCTTTAATATTATTAACAAAAATGTAACTCATATAAGTTCATGCGTCTTAAAAGACTTTAAAGAGATTAAGACCTTTCTGGTTGCCGAGAAAGTCAACTTCTATACTTTTACTCCCAATGAGGAAAAGCCATACTCTATCATAATAAAAAAATTGGCTAACGTTTATGAACGCGAAGAAATAATTGCTTATTTAAGTGACCTTAAGCTCGAAATTGAAATAGTTAAATTATCTAAATTTAAAAATGGAAATTGGTTAATCCAACTTAGTCATAATTCTAAGCTAGCTGATTTTTATAATATTAAGTATATTCTGAATTGTAAGGTAGATTTTGAAAAATTAAAACCACTGCTACCATCGCAATGCAAGAACTGCCAGCGTTTTACACATGTAGCTAGTAATTGTTACCTGCCATACCGATGTGTCAAATGTATTGATACTCATAGCCCTGGTGAATGTAAAATACCCCAAAAAGAACATAACAATAAGGAGCACGTATATACCGATAATGAGACAGGCCAATTAGTTAAGAAAATAGGAATCCCAGTTGGTTGTGTAAATTGTAACAAAGAGGGCCACACGGCTAATTATTTAAATTGTCCAAAACGATTAGAAATAATCAAACGAATGAATGAGCGCAATAACAATAATAACAACAACAATAACAAATCCACTTTAAACATAAGGACTACACGTAGTCTTACACCGGGTAAGTTGACAGCTTCGTATGCCTTAGTTACGCGTGGTGACGACAATAAACGCTCTTTAAAAAGGAGCAACAGCAAACCAAATATAACATCAGGGGCAAAACCTTTTGAAAGTGTTAATAGTGAATGTGTTCGACTATTCGGTAGCAATATTTCTGATTGCATGAAAAAAATAGCAAGTTTTTCAAAAACCTACAAAGAGTTGAATAATGATGATGAAAAATCAATAGCTCTCTTTGGCCTTTTAACAGAGTTAAGACTAAATCATGGGCAGTAAAAAATTAAAATGCATGTTCATAAACGTGAACTCATTAATATCTAAGCACAAAAGACATTTCTTTAACCTCTTTTTGAAAAAACATAATCCAGACATAGTACTTATAGCTGAACATCGGCTGAACCCAAAGCATATAGTTAACTTCAAAGGTTATAGTTTTATCACTCAAGTAGATAACGCCAAACATGTAAGGAATAGAAAGTCCACAAGTAGTACTGCGACCGCGATTTATATAAGGGAAAAATATAAATATGAATTGATCAAAACTGCTGATACCATCCATTTGGAAAAAGTGGCAATAAAAATCTTTTTCGAAAACGATGAAGAAATCTCAATAGTATCTTTATACAATCGTCCATCAGACTTACTTCATGTAAGTGACCTTAATTTAGTATTGGAGTCTCTTAGCACAAGCAAAATAATTATTGGTGGAGATCTTAATGCTCGGCATCCCAATTGGGGGGATTCCCTGACAAATAACAACGGAAGAATACTGAACAACTGGCTTCAACTATGCCCCATTTTAAGCTTAATACCAACAAAGCATCCCACTAGAGTAACTAAGCACACGGCTTCATACTTAGATATCTTCTTAGTGACACCCTTTGCTGGAATTTATTTTGATGAGACAAATGGATACATGAACTGTCTAAAAACACACGAATTTGAATCAGATCATAGTGCAGTAGAACTGATAATAGAATCAGAACATAATATACTTGATTGCCAGCCAACCGAGTACTTCAATTACGAAAAAACTGATTTTAAACACTTTAACAATGTTCTTCTAAACAACCTTAGATCAAACTTCTTACCAATCAATTGTAATGCATCTCGAAATGAGATTGACAATTGCATTATAAATCTTAACAAAGCCATTAATTCGGCCCTAAATTCAGGAGCTATTCCAAAAGTGAAAGTACGCAACCGTGGTTTGATAGACCTCCCTACAGAAATACTTAAACTAATATCTGAAAAGAAGCGCTTACGCCGCGCCGCCTCAAGATGCGTGGATCCTCAGCGCAAAAACACTCTTATGGCTATTATTCGCAATCTCAATAAAATAATAGAAGATCGAATTCGGATACATGAAGACAGATATTGGGCAAACTATTTTGCCAAAATACGTATGAACAACAAAACATACAGCAAAATAAAAGGGCTATGTGGACTAAAAAAAAAGTCAGAAATTCCAGACTTGATAATTAATCGACAAAACATTGATATTGACTGTCCTTATGCAGATCAAACGAGCACCAATCACAGTAACAATATTGTCCTAACAGATAATTTTCACAAAGTAAATGCATTAGCTTATGCGTTTGAAAAAATACACCTTCAAAACCAACACATGGGAGAGGAAAGCTTTTCAGGCTTCGTTCAAAACAGTGTGGCAGAACTAACTAACTATAGCGAGCCGATAGTACATTTTTCAAACGCCATTACAGCGGACGGTGAACTTAATGATATCGAATCTGAACAGCGACATAAATTTGTAAATGCTAAGAAAATTTGTACAATCCTACAATCAAAGAATAATAAAAAGAGTTGTGGTGATGACGGAATCTCAAATTTCCTACTCAGGAAAACAACGAATGATTTCTGGAAATTTTTAGCTCTCCTTTTCAACCATTCACTTAATTTAGGATATTTTCCGACACAATGGAAAACCTCAAAGGTAATCTGTGTGCCAAAACCAAACTCTAACCCTGATTCAGTCTTTAGCTACCGCCCAATATCCCTTCTTTCAAATATAAGTAAACTTCTAGAAGATTTAATTCTTGAAAAAATTAAAGAACACATGGAAGAGCGCAATATTATAAAAGACCATCAATTTGGCTTTCGGCCATACCACTCGACGAATCATGCATTAACACTGCTCTCTGACCTTGTATGCAGTAATCTAAACCGTCGTCAAGCAACCATTCTAGTAAGTCTTGATCTGGAAAAAGCTTTCGACACAGCCTGGGTCGAAGGTATTATATTTAAAATGTATCGAAATTTTAACTTTGATAAACATTTATGCAAAATGTTGCTCAGCTACTTAAAAGACCGTGCATTTTACGTAAGTGAATATACACATAATTCTATGATAAGAGACGTTGGCGCAGGTGTGCCCCAGGGGTCTTTATTAGGCCCATTCCTGTATAACATATTCCTAGCCGATTTTCCCAATCCACCAGTGGGTACTATAACAAACAATCCCGAAATAAAAGTTATTATATACGCGGACGATATTCTAATACTGGGATCTCATTCGCGCATAGCTAAAGCCAACGAAGCAATTAACTTATACCTTGGCCAAATAAATAGATATTTCCAACAATGGAAATTAAAATTAAATGTCGCTAAAAGCGAAACTATAATTATTAAGGGAACAAAAAAAAGTTTGCTTCCAAACGCTCGTAAGTATGAACCGCAAATAAAAATTAATGAAATAAATATAAACAACAAAGAGCAAATAAAATATTTGGGAGTATTATTGGATAGCAAATTTACATTTGCGAGACACATAGATTTTATATTGGCAAAAGCAAAAAAAATGTTTTTCGGTTATTCCAACTTAATTAAAAGGCAGACTGGCCTTTCAAACTGTATTAAATTGAATATATATAAACAAATAATAAGACCAATAATCTCATATGCCCATCCTATATGGTTTAATATCTCATCGAGCCAAATGGAAAGACTCAGACGATTTGAGCGATATATCTTGCGACTTTGTAGCGGGCTCAACCGCCAACCATACAGAACGGGCACCTTCAGGAAGAGAATTTCCAATAAAGTTTTGTATGAAAAATGTAAAATTTCACGAATAGATTCTTTCTTAATTAAAACCTCAGATAGATTTGTTGAAAGAATGACATACTTAGAAAACGAGTTGATCAGTAAATATTTGTCAAAGCAAACAGAAATATCTTTACCCTTGACAGAAAGATACTTATCTCCAATATATTTAAAAATATTAAAAAACAATTCTCTACTACATAAAAATAATAAAACAATTTACTATCATAGACGTTACAAAACCTATAATACCAACGCAGAAAATTTAGTTTATAGTACAGACCAATATATAAAGAAGTAGCTTTAAGTTACATTCTTAGGTATCTAAAAACATTTTATATACACACATATCCAGATAAAATATTAGCATATCTTCTTTTAAGCCCTTTTTGGAGGAAAATTAAAAATTCTTAAATAATTCTTGTCAAAGACAAATGTATAAAAAGAAATAATCATAATCTATTTTATATAGAAAGTAACAGAACAAATTTTAAACTCCTAGATAAATACAAATGTATGTTAGGATAACACTAAATAACAAAATTTTTTAACATAAGTACGTAAAATATGTATGTTAATGTGATTTTTGGGCAATAAATAAATAAATAAATAAATAAATTATATATTATATTCGATGGAAGGTGTCACGCCCCCTTTTTCCCAATTCCACATTTTATAGGTGGTGTTAGGGATTGGCCTCATAGAACTCCTCACTGAATTTCAATGTTCTGGCATGTATACCTTCAGAGTTATGCCGTACCAAAGATTTCATTTGTATGGGAGGTGCCACGTCCATAATATATTTTTACATGGGACAAAATGGGCAACACCCTCAGCCAAAAAATATCTAAAAACCCAAGAGTAATTTGTATGGGTTTGAAACTTGCACCTTGTGAATCTAAAATTGGATGGGGTACAAAACCGCATTTTCAAAAACTTGCTAAAAACTACGAAAAAAGTTCAATATTTTGATGACATTTTTTTGAAGTTCAATCGAAGTTTCTAGAACTTTAAAAGTTTTTAATATACGGTTTCTATTTGCGATTCCACTATATTTCGAACAAAAATTATTTAAGTAAAAAAAAAAAATAAAATAAAATAAAAGAAATAAAAAAAAAAAATAAAAAGAATTTCGCTACTATTTTTTTGAACACAACCGAATATCTTAAATATTAAAGGTGTAATCTGTGTAAAACAGTCAGAGACGATTGCTAGTTTTGAAATATTTATTTACAGTAAATACATAAGTGAATGATAACCTTATATAGAAGTATGTTGTAATTGTATTTTTATTAAATAAACGTCTGTTCAGCAAATCTGAGACAAATTATAATTATCTTTAGAATAAAAAGGATTTAAAAGAGTAAGAGTTGGGAAAATAATTTTTTGATGCACCCTAATGTATATGTAGACACACACGCACACACTCAAATTTTTAATATTAGAAACATAGGGCTTCTGTATAATCCAATTTCAGTGGTTATGTTAATATAGGAGCACAACTATAATGGTTTTTACTTTTTTCCACCTAACTCCATACAGTCGAAACATTGTGTGTCGCGTTGAACGCGAACGTGGAGAAAACCAATATAGTTTTTACAACTTGGAAATATAATATCTCTTATTTGATTAAACCTGAGCTTAGAGGGGTAACCCTACAGGAAAAATACAGTATACAGTACAAATATCTAAGAGTTAGGCTAGATAGTAAATTGTCGTGGAAACTACATGGGGAACAGAGGGCGAAGAAAGCCTGCCTGGCACAGTATGTCTCTATGTCAAGCCTTTACAATACTATGGAATCCTAGTTGGGTGGCAAGCCACACAAAAAATGATTAGCATAACGAGAGCTCTTAACACTATCCTGGCATCAGCATTGACCGCACATCCCACCTGCAAACCTTATGGCCAAAAATAGAGCGTTTACAACTGGCCTAGTGCTTTTGGATAGCTTGAGTGTAGGTTCTCTGTCATAAGGGGTAGAAGGTAGCACTCGCTGAATCGATAGTAGACCTCCCAAACAGTTTGAGAGATCAAAAGGAGAAAGGAGTTCCATGAAGCACGAAAGGCGTATGCAGAAGTGCGGGGCTACTAAATTTAGAAGATCATGTGAAAATCCTCTCTAAAGAGATAAGCAATAAGGCTCGTGATGGGCATACTAACTGTACACTGTCTTCTGGCGGCAGATGCTTATAAGTTGGGCCTTCTCAGCAATTGTCAGATCCTGGAAGTGTGAGCTGCACGAAAAAACGTTTGAGCAGGTTTTTTGCTCGTATCAGCTTCTAAGGGCGGCAGATTTGTCAGATCTCAAGGCGGAAGACAGACTTCTTCTACAATATTGGTGTTTTTCCGTTTGGTCGTCAAACAAATCATGGTAACACTTTGGTTAAATCGGTCTTTGTGCTATATTTATTAACTGGCCCATTCAGCCTTACCTATATTTGGGTGTCCGAATAGCCAAAAACAGTCCCATTCTTACTTGTTTCTATTATTTTACTACAGAAAAGAAAAATGAAAATGCAAGCAGTTTAGGAAGTACATAAACTTATTTTATAATAAAATTGCAATCTTAGCTGAGAACGAAATAATAAAATTCAAAAAAAAATATTTTTTATTTTTATAAAAGCTAAACTAAAAAAAAAATATATATATAAATACATGTTAAGCAAGAATTATTTGCGAGACAAGTTCAGCATTTTTCAAATTCATGCATGTGTGTTCTATCCAATATTTTTTCCTTAGATACTTCTGATAAAAAAAAAACACAACAACACGTACCAGCCACTGCCATCAGCGGCAAAGTGTTCGATCAACCGTAATTATGTAGACAATAAAATGTGGCAAATTATGAGCAGCTAACTTTGTAATTTTTCACCGAATGTTTTATTGTTGCAGCGCCACTTTGTTGAGTTGCGAATAATAAAAAAGAATAATTATTTCGTTTTTCTATTTTATAATAACTGCAGGCGCTAATATTTTGTTACGATTGCCGACGCCGCTTTTGTTGATGCTACTGGCGCGCAGTTATTGTTTTTGTAATTGTTATAAGCATTAATTAAGCAATTATTATAATTGCCGATGTTTGACACATCGTTATAATACTAGCAACAACAAAAAATACCGCCGCTTACGAAGCCAAATATTTGTAATGCGAATAGTGGACGTGTGCGCATGAGCCATCAGATGAAGCGAATTGGTTGTGTTTTTGTTGTTGTATTTGTTGACTACATGGCAATGTGCGGCATTTGGCGAAAAGCAGTTCATTTATTTGTTGACGCATAAGATAACGTTAAATATATTATTTACAAAGCTACGGCAATTTTTGTGACTAATACTTTTTGTTCCCACTTATTTGTGAATTTTTTTTCTTTTGGCTTTGATTGTTTTGCAATTTGACGTCTGCCTCATTTTTCTAAAAAAAAAACTGGGTCGATTTGTATGGATGAAAGTTAAACAATATTGCGCCCTCGATCTTTCGATAGGATTTGGGCTCAGGAAAAAAAGTTCCACTACGCATACCCAAAAAAATAATTTTCGAGCCTGCAAAAATAAATGCAATTTTTCGACCAAAACACTCCCCAAAACCCAAAAAATATTGTTTTTTTTTCAAAAGGCTGTTATCGCCAACGTTTTTACAACGGTTTTTTGAAAAAAAAAAAATATATTTTGGGTTTTGGGGAGTGTTTTGGTCGAAAAATTGCATTTTTTTTTTGCAGGTTCGAAAATTATTTTTTTGGGTATGCGTAGTGTAACTTTAATTTCCTGAGCCCAATACAATCGAAAAATCGATGGCACGATATTGGTTAATTAATCGACCCAGTCTAATGTACATACTATATAAAAATACTAGCAGACCCGGCAGACGTTGTTCTGCCCTAAATTTGGCCTATCTGTATACATTTTAATAAGCTTTTTCCGTCTAACTCTGCCCTACCCCTCTACACTTTTTCCTAATCTTTTTATTCACTCCTCCCTCCGTCTTTTTCGCTTCATCTCCATCTTCGTCTCATTCTATCTCTTTCTCAGTCTCCTTCTTTCTTTTCTCTTCTCTCAAGTTTTTCTCCTCTATGTATTTTGTTCCAGTCCGATTCCGAGTCTCAGCCTCAGTCCCAGTCCTAGTCCTAATCCCAGTCCCAGTCCGTCTCTGGTATACTTCCCGGAAAAAAGCATCGTAAATACTAACATAGGCAAATTTATATACAAAATTTCAGGCAAATCGAATAGGACGTATATAAATAGGTATGTGGGTATTATTAATTCTTGTCTTTATTTCGGCTTCGCATGCATATTTATCAGTTTTGCCAGGTTGATGCGATTAATTCGAATATCACAATGAATTTTAGAGCTCTCGGCAACAGCTTTCATTTGATATCGAAAATACACACACATTCTAGGGGTATCCGGGTCCCTTTTTTGACCTATATCTCGAAACCCTAGTCACTCAGCGGTGTAAAATTTACTCTGTATTATAGCACACATCAACAGCTTCAATTTGATACCCATAATATAAAAACTCATTCTAGGTGTATCCGGGCTCACGTTTTGGCCTACATCTCGAGACCCTAGTCACCCAGCGGCATAAAACTTACACTATACTAAAGCACACATCAACAGCTTCAATTTGATACCCATAATGTAAAAACACATCCTACTGTTACCCTGATCCACGTTTTGGCCTCTATCTCGAGACCCTAGTCACCAATAGGTATGAAAACTACCCTGTACTAAAGCACTCATCAACAGCTTCAATTTGATACCCACAATGTAAAAACATTGTCTAGGCATTCAGGGGCCTAAGTTTGGCCTATATCTCCAGACCCTAGTCACCCAGGGTATGAAAATTATCCTCTACTATATCACTCATCAACAGCTTTGATTTGTCAACCATATTGTATAAACACATTCTAGGGGTACCCGGGTCCACGTTTTGGGCTATATTTCGTGACCCTAGCCTCCCAGTAGTATGAAAATTATCCTGTACTCTAGCACTCATCAACAGCTCTCATTTGATATCCATATTGTATAAACACGTTCTAGGGGTACCCGGGTCCACGTTTGGGCTATATTTCGAGACCTTAGCCTCCCAGTTGTATGAAAATTATCCTGTACTATAGCAATCATCAACAGCTTTCATTTGATATCCATATTGTATAAACACATTATAGGGGTACCCGGGTCCACGTTGTGGGCTATATCTCGAGACCCTAGCCTCCCAGTTGTATGAAAATTATCCTGTACTATAGCACCCATCAACAGCTTTCATTTGATATCCATATTGTATAAACACATTCTAGGGGTACCCGGGTCCACGTTTTAGGCTATATCTCGAGACCCTAGTCTCCCAGTTGTATGAAAATTATCCTGTACTATAGCACTCATCAACAGCTTTTATTTGATATCCATAATACACACACATTCTAGCGGTATCCGGGTCCACGTTTTGGCCTATATCTCGAGACCTTAGCCTCCTGTACTATAGCACCCATCAACAGCTTTCATTTGATATCCATATTGTATAAACACATTCTAGGAGTACCTGGGTCCACGTTTTGGTCTATATCTTGAGACCCTAGCCTCCCAGTTGTATGAAAATTATCCTGTATTATAGCACTCATCAACAGCTTTCATTTGATATCCATATTGTATAAACACATTCCAGGGTTACCCGTGTCCACGTTTTAGGCTATATCTCGAGACCGTAGCCTCCCAGTTGTATGAAAATTATCCTGTACTATAGCACTCATCAACAGCTTTCATTTGATATCCATATTGTATAAACACATTCTAGGGGTACCCGGGTTCACGTTTTGGGCTATATCTCGAGACCCTAGCCTCCCAGTTGTATGAAAATTATCCTGTACTACAGCACTTATCAACAGCTTTCATTTCATATCCATATTGTATAAACACATTCCAGGGGTACCCGTGTCCACGTTTTAGGCTATATCTCGAGACCGTAGCCTCCCAGTTGTATGAAAATTATCCTGTACTATAGCACTCATCAACAGCTTTCATTTGATATCCATATTGTATAAACACAATCTAGGGGTACCCGGGTTCGCGTTTTGGGCTATATCTCGAGACACTAGCCTCACAGTTGTATGAAAATTATCCTGTACTACAGCACTTATCAACAGCTTTCATTTCATATCCATATTGTATAAACACATTCTAGGAGTACCTGGGTCCACGTTTTGGTCTATATCTTGAGACCCTAGCCTCCCAGTTGTATGAAAATTATCCTGTATTATAGCACTCATCAACAGCTTTCATTTGATATCCATATTGTATAAACACATTCCAGGGTTACCCGTGTCCACGTTTTAGGCTATATCTCGAGACCGTAGCCTCCCAGTTGTATGAAAATTATCCTGTACTATAGCACTCATCAACAGCTTTCATTTGATATCCATATTGTATAAACACAATCTAGGGGTACCCGGGTTCGCGTTTTGGGCTATATCTCGAGACACTAGCCTCACAGTTGTATGAAAATTATCCTGTACTACAGCACTTATCAACAGCTTTCATTTCATATCCATATTGTATAAACACATTCTAGGAGTACCTGGGTCCACGTTTTGGTCTATATCTTGAGACCCTAGCCTCCCAGTTGTATGAAAATTATCCTGTATTATAGCACTCATCAACAGCTTTCATTTGATATCCATATTGTATAAACACATTCCAGGGTTACCCGTGTCCACGTTTTGGGCTATATCTCGAGACACTAGCCTCCCAGTTGTATGAAAATTATCCTGTACTATAGCACTCATCAACAGCTTTCATTTGATATCCATATTGTATAAACACATTCTAGGGGTACCCGGGTTCACGTTTTGGGCTATATCTCGAGACCCTAGCCTCCCAGTTGTATGAAAATTATCCTGTACTACAGCACTTATCAACAGCTTTCATTTCATATCCATATTGTATAAACACATTCCAGGGGTACCCGTGTCCACGTTTTAGGCTATATCTCGAGACCGTAGCCTCCCAGTTGTATGAAAATTATCCTGTACTATAGCACTCATCAACAGCTTTCATTTGATATCCATATTGTATAAACACAATCTAGGGGTACCCGGGTTCGCGTTTTGGGCTATATCTCGAGACACTAGCCTCACAGTTGTATGAAAATTATCCTGTACTACAGCACTTATCAACAGCTTTCATTTGATATCCATATTGTATAAACACATTCTAGGAGTACCTGGGTCCACGTTTTGGTCTATATCTTGAGACCCTAGCCTCCCAGTTGTATGAAAATTATCCTGTATTATAGCACTCATCAACAGCTTTCATTTGATATCCATATTGTATAAACACATTCCAGGGGTACCCGTGTCCACGTTTTAGGCTATATCTCGAGACCGTAGCCTCCCAGTTGTATGAAAATTATCCTGTACTATAGCACTCATCAACAGCTTTCATTTGATATCCATATTGTATAAACACATTCTAGGGGTACCCGGGTTCACGTTTTGGGCTATATCTCGAGACCCTAGCCTCCCAGTTGTATGAAAATTATCCTGTACTACAGCACTTATCAACAGCTTTCATTTCATATCCATATTGTATAAACACATTCCAGGGGTACCCGTGTCCACGTTTTAGGCTATATCTCGAGACCGTAGCCTCCCAGTTGTATGAAAATTATCCTGTACTATAGCACTCATCAACAGCTTTCATTTGATATCCATATTGTATAAACACAATCTAGGGGTACCCGGGTTCGCGTTTTGGGCTATATCTCGAGACACTAGCCTCACAGTTGTATGAAAATTATCCTGTACTACAGCACTCATCAACAGCTTTCATTTGATATCCATATTGTATAAACACATTCTAGGGGTACCCGGGTTCACGTTTTGGGCTATATCTCGAGACCCTAGCCTCCCAGTTGTATGAAAATTATCCTGTACTACAGCACTTATCAACAGCTTTCATTTCATATCCATATTGTATAAACACATTCCAGAGGTACCCGTGTCCACGTTTTAGGCTATATCTCGAGACCGTAGCCTCCCAGTTGTATGAAAATTATCCTGTACTATAGCACTCATCAACAGCTTTCATTTGATATCCATATTGTATAAACACATTCTAGGGGTACCCGGGTTCACGTTTTGGGCTATATCTCGAGACCCTAGCCTCCCAGTTGTATGAAAATTATCCTGTACTACAGCACTCATCAACAGCTTTCATTTGATATCCATATTGTATAAACACATTCTAGGGGTACCCGGGTCCACGTTTTAGGCTATATCTCGAGACCCTAGCCTCCCAGTTGTATAAAAATTATCCTGTATTATAGCACTCATCAACAGCTTTCATTTCATATCCATATTGTATAAACACATTCTAAGGGTATCCGGGTCCACGTTTTGGCCTATATCTCGAGAGCCTAATCACCCAGGGGTATGAAAATTATCCTGTACTATAGCACTCATCAACAGCTTTCATTTGATATCCATATTGTATAAACACATTCTAGGGGTACCCGGGTCCACGTTTTGATCTCAAGACCCTTGACACGTAGCGAAAAAAAAGGTAGACGTTGGCCGATTCTCAGACCTACCCAATATGCTCACAAAATTTCATGATTCAAAAAAGATTTTATTTTGCAGTTTTTATCAGGGCTGCAAACCGGTTCGAACCTAATCGGTTCATGAACCGAACCACCCTCTATTTTGGGGCTTTGAACTGAACCACGAACCGAACCGTTTTTTTTCTTAACTCCAAAAACCGAACCGAAAAGCACCCAAAAAAATGGTTCGGTTCGGTTCAAATTAAAATTTCAACAAAAATCACTTAAACTTATTTAATTCACTTGACCGTGCATAACAACTTTGTATATGAAAGAGCTTTTTCATTTTTCATTTATAACATAGTCCGAACTATAACACAAACCACATACATACGTATAATTATAAAAATTTAAAAGTTAAATTAATCAAATTTTTATCAATTTTCGAAATTTTATTAACAGTTTTTAGTAAATTTCTGAATGTACAGTATTGAAGCTCATTCAAGTGTAGAGTAACAGTGTGCAAGTTTCAAGTAGATGAGAATTACCGTTAGTTTTTTAAAAATTCTTCCCCGAGGGTGTTGCCCATATCTTCCATATAAAATATGGAATTTTGCTCATGCGGTGTATAGAAAAAAGCAAGGAAGTCTAAGTTCGGGTGAAGCTGAACATTACATACCCAGCTGTGCACTTGAGATGCGGTTGTTGCTTGTTTTGTGTGCCTAATAGTGTTACAAGGTTGCGCAATATTATATATACAAATGGTTCTATTCTGAACTAATTTTCGTTTAAAAGAAACAAAAAGGATACAGAGGCTAACACCAATGACATTGAGTGGGTAATAATGCAGTTTTCCTTCAGATATGGGGATTTCCCTACTGTTTATTACGTCTTTTCATGAAGAAATAAGCAGAGGCAGAAAGGCGTGAGTGCGAGGAGCTTGAGCTGCTAGCCACCAGGAATAACGCCCCAAAATTTTACCATAAAATTCGGCGACAGACGGAAGATTATAAGACCGGGGCAAACTCCTGTAAGAACGCAAACGGCGACTTTGTAACTGATATCCAGAGAGTACTTAGATTAAGGAGGGAACACTTCTCTGCTCTCCTAAATGGAGACAATGATTTACCGCACGGAGATTACGAACCCGATCCCCCAATCGATGATGATGGAATAAATGTCCCCCCCCCCACCTGATTATGATGAAGTCAGAATGGCAATAACCAGATTGAAAAACAGCAAGGCCGAGGGCGCTGATGGACTGCCTGCGGAGCTATTCAAATACGACGGCGAGGAGTTGGTAAGGCGCATGCATCCACTTCTTCGAAAAATATGGGCGGACGGGTGCATGCTCGACGATTGGAATCTAAGTGTTCTTTGCCCAGGCCACAAGAAGAGGGATACTGCAAACTGCACCAACTATCATGGAATCAGCCTTCTTAATATCGCATATAAGGTCCTGTCAAGTGTATTGTGCGAAAGATTGAAGCCCACCGTGAATCAACTGATTGGACCTAATCAGTGCGGTTTCAGACCTGGTAAATCTACCATCGACCAGATTTTCACAATGCGCCAAACCTTGGAAAAAACCCGCGAAAAAAGAATCAACACACATCACCTCTTCGTTGATTTTAATGCCGCCTTCGACAGCACGAAAATGAGCTGCCTATATGCCGCTATGTCTGAATTTGGTTTCCCTGCAAAACTTATACGGCTGTGCAAAATGACATTGAGCAACACCATTAGCTAAGTCAGAATTGAGAAGGACCTCTCCGAGCCGTTCGAAACAAAACGAGGTTTCAGGCAAGGTGACCCCTATCGTGCGATTTCTTTAATTTGATGCTGGAGAAAATTATACTAGCTGCAGAACTTAACTCTGGAAAAATATTCTACTCGTATAAAAGCATGCAATTACTGGCGTATGCTGATGATATTGATATCATCGGCCTAAACACCCGCGCCGTTAATTCTGTTTTTTCCAAACTGGAAAAAGAAGCGGTAAAGATGGGTTTGATGGTGAATGAGGAAAAAACGAAGTACCTGCTGTCATAGAGCAAAAAGTCAACGAATATGTGCCTTGGGAACCACACTACTGTTGGCAGCTATAATTTCGAAATAGTAAAAGACTTCGTCATCAACACTAGCAACAATATCAACTCTGAAATTCAGCCAAGAATCACTCTTGCCAATAAATGCTACTTTGGACTAGGTAAGCAATTGAAAATTAAAGTCGTCTCTCGGCAAACGAAAATCATACTCTACAAGTCACTTATCGTACCCGTCCTGCTATATGGGGCAGAAGCATGGATCATGACAACATCAGATGAAGCGGCTCTGGTAGTATTCGAGAGAAAATTTCTTCGAAAGATTTATGGACATCTACGCGTTGGCGATGGCGATTACCGAAGAAGATTTAACGATGAGCTGAACGAGGTATACACAGACATCAACATAGTCCAGCGAATTAAAATGCAGTGGCTGCGCCGGCTAGGCCATGTTATGCGAATGAAAGATGACGCTCCGGCCAAGAAAGTGTTTCTATCGGAACCCGCATATGGAAGCAGGGGTAGAGGGAGGCCCCCACTCCGTTGGAAGGACGAGGGGGAAAATGATTTAAACTCCCTTGGTGTGACCAATTGGCGCCGGTTGGTAGAGAGAAGGAGCGACTGGCGCGCCTTGTTGAACGGCCATAACTGTTTAAACGGTTAAGCGCCAATTAAGTAAGTATGTAAGTAAGCAAAGTTATAACAGAACAATAAACATAAACACACAAGTGGAATTGTACTAAAAAGCATTATTACAAAAAAGGGGCAGGGTTATTAACGAAATTTTCCAACTTTTACTAGAAATAGCTTATTAACTGCATCTACAAACGTTTGCAAAATCTTTTATATAAAAGAAGACAACATAACATCAGTTTGTGTATTTTTACTGAACATATTTTCTGTTAAAAGGCATATATGTGCACCAAATTTTTCGTCGAGTTATGGCTCCAGAAACATTAGGAAATGCATTGTAAGAAAGGCCCAGAACCACGTCCATTTTTCAAGATTTGAGCTTTTTCACATTTCTTGTTCTAATGGCACAAAATACAATTGGTACAAAACTATTTTTCGCTAAGATTTAACTTATTATTTTTGCCTACGACCATTTTTAAAGTAATTGATATATAAATGTGGGCGTAGTCCTTAACCAATCTTATCCATTTTTACTGGAGATATTTCCTGCTATAAGGAATATATGTGTACCCAATTTTATTACGATATGTACATTTTTCTTCGAGTCATGGCTATCGAAACATTGAAAATTGCTTAGACAAAAAAGGGGCGGTGCCACATCCATTTTTTAATTTGAATTTTTTCCTATTTATTGTTATACATCTACTTGAGAAATGAAATACCTTTGATATAAAGCTCTTTTTTGCAAAGGTATAGCTTATTTTATTCGTCCACGACCCTTTTAAACACATTTTGTATAAAACTGGGCCTGGTCCTTAACCGATTTCGTAAATTTTTCTTATTGTTGTAGCAGTGCTTCTTCAAAGCATTTCTTATATCTTCCTCTCTGCCGAATTATGTTACGATAGGTTTAACGATTTTTGATTTATAATTAAATGTATTTGTAAAATTGATTTTATAATAAGTGGGCGGTGACACGCCCATTTTAAAAATTGTCTTAAAATTTTTATCAAGAGTCTCCATATACGTCCACGCGTCAAATTTCAACATTCTAGGTGTATAATTTACTCAATAATCAGGTTTTTTGTGTTTTCCAAAATGTTTTATTTATAAAAAGAGGGCGGGGTTATCATCCGGTTTCGCTCATTTTCAATACCAATCTATTCTGGGTCCAGATAAGCTCGTGCACCAAATTTGGTGAAGATATCTCAATATATACTAAAGTTATCGTTTTAACGGACAGACGGACGGACGGACGGACGGGCATAGCCCAATCAAATTTTTTTTCGTTATTGATGATTTTTACATATGGTACTCTATATCTATCGATTCATTTATACCTGTAGAACCAACCGTAATCCAATCAAAGTTATAATACCCTGTGTACAAGTACAGCTGGGTATAAAAATGCGAACATCCTCTTGAAACTTGCACATTATTACACTACAGTTAGATGAGCTACAAAATTGCACACTCAGAAATTTTTTGAAAGTCTTTAGTAAATCTGGAAAACTGATGACAATTTGATTAATTGTTGGGAGCTTTGTGTAATACTACGTTTCCACCAAACCCAAACTCCGTGTTTGCCTTATTCACACGGCGACTAAAACATGCCAAAAAATATAGAGAGAGGTATCGAAATACACAGTTTAACCTCGATATAAATAATTCTAATGGGAACATTAGAAATTCAATTTCTGTCAAGAGATATTTAGCATAAAAAGGTTGACAAACACGGAGTTTAAGTTCGGTGGAAACGTAGTATAAGCATTGAAATGTATATATGTACATATATATAGTGTGTATTATATTTAGAACGATATTTTAAATTGAAATTCTTAAAAACTAAGAAATAAACATAGTTTGGGAACAATCTTGTTTTAAAGGGAGACCATATTATTTTTCACATAACCGTATATAAACATTTATAAGCTTAATGCCTGAGAAAAGCAAAGAAGACATTTACGTTTTCATGAATATCTTTTAGTACTACTTTCTTATGTGCAGAATATATATAGTCATGCATTCTGCATTATCGTTCCTTACAATTAAAATAATCAGCAAACTGTTTTGATGAGTTTTATAAATGTGGCCCGGCCTATGAAAAGGTGGATTATGACCCAAAAAAAAAAAAACAGAAAACTACTAAGAAACTGAAGAAATGCAGTGTTTATCTTTAACCGTAGAACGCATAGCCAAAAAATACCACGCAAATGCATAACGGGGGTGCCCGTGTGTCCACTTACAAGTTTTTACCGTTACAAAGGTACAGTAACAAAATTCACAAGTCAAAATTATTAATGATGTGTGCTGGTCAGTGAGTTAATTACTTACTGCGACAAGCTCGAGAAAAACGGTAACTGGATGCTGCTACCTACCTACTGAAACCCACAAACGAAGAAGAAAATTACGAAAAGCATGCAGCATCTGCAAAAAACCAATGTGTGTGGTACGTTCGGTGACAAATTGTATCTGCACCGTTTGCGAGCAGAATAATTAGTACATGTCTACAAAATACAATATTTTTTGTTTAAAGATTCATGTTTTCTAATATATTTTTAAAATCCGCAATAAAAATGTCCTATGAAAACAAATAGGTTGTTAAATATTTGAAGAGTAGACGGGTACCCGGTTATGCGTTCTCGTAGTTGTCGACTTTGGGAACCTATATCTGGGGAACCCCTCAACTGAAACTTGCAAACATTGACTTAAACGGTACAGAAATACTGCAGTTTCCTAGATTATATGGTTGCACACACTCACAGCTCGTCGGCCTTCTCTTTACTCTCTATCCCCCTATGACCAGGGACCCAGATAACGCATAGTATATTGGTGGATAACTGGGATATGAGTCGCTTACAAGCCCACACTAATTTTGAGTTAATGTGTGGCGAGGAAAGCGCTTTTATCGCTGTTTAGCTGTCCGACTGGATGCAAACTTTACCAGCTATATTCAAGCCCTCCAATGATTTGCAGGCTTGCCAAATCGCGAGGATGTCTGCTTGAAACACGCTGCAGTGCGATGGGAGTTTGAATGATGCAGACAAATCTGAGTACTCAGAGTAGACTCCGGCCCCCACTCCTGATTCCATCTTGGAGCCGTCAGTGTAGATTTGGATGTCGTCGACCCTTATACCCGGGTTTCTCTTCCACACGTTCCTGCTTGGAATGACGGTATTACAACCGTACTCAAATTTTAGTTTGCGATAGTAGTAATCTGTCCCGGTACTACATGTACAATCCGGAAGTTTCTTTAGGATACTACTATGCCCTTGCTGAGTATCCTTCCAACACCCAGACTCCCTGAATCTTAGTGCGGTTTTTGTCGATGTACAAAGTATATGCAAGTCGATCAGAAGCAGGTGCAAAATGGGGTCTGAAGCAGCTGTGGGTCAAGTGAAAACTTTTCTCCAGAGACCAGACTAGGTCGCCGCCGTATTCAGAAAACTAAAGGTGGGAGAGCTGCCATTGTTTCATACGTTAAGGTTGTTAGCTAATATAAATTCAAACAGGGACTCACCCCGTTCGTTTATCTCGCTTCTCCCCCAAACCGCATGCCTTGCGTTGGCGTCGCAACCCATCACGACTGTCTCCTTCTTGGTTGTTTGTGCTATCATTTGCGCGACCTCCTCTGGAGGAGCGGGCCGATCGTGGGCCATATAAGCCGAGCCGACCGTCATGCTTCGGCCGCTTCTTGACTTTTGAGTGCTGCAGGTTAATTTGAGCCACCCTGATCATTGGATTGAGACTCACCTGCATTTCCGACGATTGATGACGCATCCTTACTCAGCTCCGCCAGGTTGAGCTTCCCCAGAAGTTTGTTTACGTCGTCAATCCCCTCCACATTATTGTCTGGTGCCATTGCCGTCGGGAAAACCTTCACTTTGGCCTCCACCAGGCCAAACTTCTGGCGGCTTCCCCTTCGCTCGAGTGCCCCCAGGGACACGTTGCTGATCAGCAGCACCACGGGCTGGCTCTTTTTGTGCTTTTGCTCTACCTTGACCAGAGCCCAGTCGTCCAGCGGGACAACCGAGTTCCGGAGCTTTAGAAGTAAATAACTCCAATATTCAGTATTGCAAAATGGTCTTTATTTAGACTACTTTGGGAGTAGTACTTCACAATTAAAAAATATACTTAACTAGTAGCGTGTTTAATTCAAACTGATTCATTATTCCTCAGTATGCGCTGCTTTTATACTCTCTTTTGCTTCGTTCGCATATTTCTTCTAAGGTCTAGACTTTTCAAGAAAATGGAACAGTGGTATCGCATACTTGGTTATTTATCTATATGCGTGTGTATGTGTGAGTAGGAAATTCATCTCTTAGCTGATGAGTACATATGTGTATGTGAGATAATTCCTTTGCTTTAAGCTGCCGGTTATGTGTGTGGAATGTTCTTCGTTGCCTTGTACATAAGTGTGGCTGCTTGCCATTTTTTGTTGTGATTATTTACTAAGACATAGTGACGTCAACATTCGCCATTTAGTTTTGCTCAGCCTTATAACACTATTAACCACACAAAGCAAACAAGAACAGCGTTTCAGGTGCGCAGCTGGGTATATAATGTTCAGATATACCCGAATTTGGACTTTCTTACTTGATTTTGATTATTTTAAATTCCTTTGCTAAATCACGTAACCGATTTTTTTTTTGATTTATCAACACGAAGTTTACAATGTGCTGAATAATCACTTTGTTTCTGTTTTTTTAACACCTAATATTTGCTCCTACAAATAGCACTTGCTTTGTTGTTTTACTTGTTGATTGCTGTACATGAAATTTGCACATGCGCATTAATTGTTCAATCGATCAGTCGCTCGATATAGCCGCTATCTTTAATGCATCGCTCTACAAATCTGAAAAGTTAACGGTTTTTGTGTTGTAAATTTTTGTTATTCATTTTTAGTAAATTTTAAACTCAATTTTATATATAAAATGCCGAGATGGTGTTGTGATTTAATTCAATTGACTGAATTTCAGCTAACGTAAAAAACGAAATTATTTTCGTGAAATATGTGACCCGGCCTATGAAAAAGTGGCTTATGACTCAAAAAACATTTTTCCACTTTTTTTCTGGTTTCGATAGTTTTTATCTTTAACAGCTGTTTCTCGCAATTTCTTTTTTGAGTCATAAGCCACCACCTTTTCATAGGCCCGGGCACATATACTTCCGAGGGTTGCTGCTCCATCTAATACACAGTTCACGATTAATCACCGAAAGGCAAAGCTAAATTTTTCCAAAAAAGCAAGCAATTTTTTTTTCCTCATTTGTATTGCAGAGGTTAATTAGGGTTGATCTGGCCGTTCAATAAAAACTTCGTATAGACTTAATGTGTACATGGTGTTACCGGAATTTGTTTAACAACCAAACGGAACAACCCAAATCAGGTGCCAGAACTTATGTCACAGAATAACTCCGTCCTCTTGGCAAATACCAGAAGTTTTCTCCAGTACCTAGCTTTATTGCTGCCTCAAGATTTGGAAAATCTGCCGTCCCCTAATAGCTGGAGCCTAGACCTCAAAAGCTCAGGACGTGAACACAGAACATGCGCAACCGTTTCTTCCTGCAGTTTGCACTTTCTTAACTTCCATAAATAATGAGGCCTTACTTTTAAGCATGTGACTTCAGAAGGCAGTGTCAAGTTAGTATGTCCATCGTGAACCTTTCGGGTATTGTTCTCGGCATAATTTCTGGACTAATTTGCTCTATTTAGGGATGAATTATGTGTGTGTTTTTTTAGAGCTTTTTAATGATCATTTCATACCAATACCGATAAACTTCGAGAATATCTAAAACCCATAAAGCGAGTTTGCTTGATATGATTTCAGTATAGTTTTTTTTTGAACGTTTCGGGAATGGACGCACATGAATGATGCGAGTATATTACAAAATTTAGCTTATATTCGGATAGTGCCGAAGCGTTCGTCCACAGGCGTTAAAGTTAATAATTGGCGACAAAGTCTCTTTCTCACCACGAATCCGATGCGGACATAGCGATCCGAAAATTTGAAAACTTTAACAACTATATATTTTTTCAGAACGTTCCCTCGAGTACGTTTATTGCTCCATTCATTTGACTGGACAAGCTCCTAGTAAAATCAAAAATTCATAACTCTAAACTCACCAATTGTTAACATTTTAATAGGTGAACATGAGAAGCACAATAATTAACCATAGTGGCGCTTGCGAAAATCTGCGTTGATTTTAAAGTAATTTCACAACAGCGTAATTATCATTTATGTCAATATCCTTGAAATTTCATGACCTTGTGGCCATTTGAATTGGGCAATTGACATTATGGCCCTTGACCTTATAACACCCTTTCAAAAAAGAATATAATCCCTACAACACGATAAGTTGATGGTCATTAGGTCAAATGACATCAAGGCCGTTGACCTTAAGTCACTCATCCAATAGAGCGAACAGTTGCTTAACACTATCAGTTATTGGCCATTAGGTCAATTGTCATCATGGCCGTTGATTATAAGACACCCCTCCAATAAAGAGAATAGTTGCTTAACTCGACTACTAAATTAATTTAAATGAGAAACATAAATTTAAAAAATGACCATTTAATTTCTGAAAAGATCAGAATAAGAAGATTACAAGTTTTACACTCTAGAATCATCTGTGTAATTTGAAGAAATCTTAGAAAAAAACTACTGACGGTGTTGCTGTCCATACAGTTTCCAGAATTGTCGTATGCGTCGAATCCCGAAGAACTTTTAAAACGCAGAATCAGTTTTGAAAACTCTCCGAGTATATTTCTCGCTAGAAAAGTATATTAATAATAAAAAGATTATAAAAAAATATTAAGGACTTCCTTTATGTAAATGGACCAAAAAATAGAAGGCAATTTTTCCTTTAATACAGACATAATCTTGTTGAATTTTGACTAAAAACTTTAGCAATAGCTCTTGTAAAAGAATTTTGGGATTTCAAACTATAAAAGTGGAGCGCAATCTTTCAATTTAAGGCAAACCGTGTACTTGGGATTAACTAATTGCTTATTTAAAATTTAAGCACGCGCTTTACCTTTATAATTTTAAATCCCAAAATTCTTTTACAAGAGCTATTGCTAAAGTTTTTAGTCAAAATTCAACAAGATTATGTCTGTATTAAAGGAAAAATTGCTTTCTATTTTTTGGTCCATTTATATAAAGGTAGTCCTTTAAATTTTTTATCATCTTTTTATTTTCACTTTTTTAGTGCTGCCTACAAAAAGGCATTTGGAATTTTGGGTTCTGACTGACGACCCAAGTTTCAAGTTCTTAGCTTACCGGGAAGTTACTTAAAAATCGATTGCAAGATTCCCCTCGTTTTTCAAGGATTTGCAGTTATATTGACTAGCACGCCACCCAGCGCAAATTTGTTTTCTATAAGTTGTATTGTCACTAGGCCTCTAACTAAGTGCCAAGTTTCAAGTCTCTAGGTAACCGGGAAGTTAGTTAAAAATGGATTGAAAGATTCCCAAATCAAAACTAATTCTCTTAATATCTCGATGCGCCATCTAGTGAAATTTTTTTGATCAAATATTGCATTGCCACCGGGTTCTGACTCACAGCCCAAGTTACAGGTCTCTAGCTCACCGGGAATTTACTTAAAAATCGATCGCAAAATTCCCCCAGTTTTTAAAGGATTTGCAGTTATATTGACTATCGCGCCACCTAGCGGAAATTTGTTTTCTGTAAGTTGTATTGTCACCAGGCCTCTAACTAAGTGCCAAGTTTCAAGTCTCTAGGTAACCGGGAAGTTAGTTTAATATGGATTGAACGATTCTCAAATTAAAATTTGTTTTCTTACCATCTCGATCCGCGTGCGCCACCCAGCGAATTTTTTATTGATCAGATGTTGCATAATCACTGGGTTCTGACCCACGACCCAAGTTCCAAGTCTCTAGCTCACAGGCAAGTTACTTAAAAATCGATTGCAAAATTCCCCCCCCCCCTTTTTAAAGGATTTGCATTTATCTTGACTAGCGCGTCACCTAGCGGAAATTTGTTTTCTGCAAGTTGTATCGTCACCAAGCCTCGAACTGTGTGCCAAGTTTCAAGTCTCTACCGGGAAGTTAGTTAAAAATGGATTGAAAGATTCCCAAATCAAATATTGCATTGTCACTAGGTTCTGACTCACGGCCCAAGTTTCAGTTGAGCTAGAGCACCGGGAAGTTACTTAAAAATGGATCGCAAGATTCCCTGGATTTTTTCAGGGTTATTCAGGGATTTTCGTTTATCTCGATTCGTCTGCCACCTGGCAGCATTTTGTTTTCCACGAATTGTAGTGCCATCGACTCGCAAACCATGTGCTAAGTTTCAAGTTTCTAGGTAACCGGGAAGTTAGCTAAAAATGGATTGAAAGATTCCCAAATCAAAACAAATTTTCTTAATATCTCAATCCATGCGCCACCTATTAAAATTTGTTTGATCATATATTGCATTGTCACTAGGTTCTGACTCATGGCCCAAGTTTCAGTTCTCTAGCTCACCGGGAAGTTACTTAAAAATCGATCGCAAGTTTCCCTCTTTTTTTTCAAGGATTTTCAGGGATTTTCGTTTATCTCGATTCGTGTGCTAACTGGCGGCATTTTGTTTGCCACGAATTGTAGTGCCATCGACTCGCAAACCATGTGCTAAGTTTCAAGTCTCTGGATCATCGAAAAGTTAGTTAAAAGTCGATCGCAAAATTCTCATTTTAAAATTAATTTTCTGTGTATCTCGATTCGTGCATCACCTAGCTGATTTTTTTTTCACTTGCATTGTAATGTCTCCCAGATCTGAACTATGCTCTACGTATCAAGTGTCTAGCTCAACGGGAAGTTACCGAAAAAGACTTTTCCGTGGGTCAAAAATTCGTATGGAAATGAGGGGATAAACATGAAAGCGAATTAATATAAAGGTAATAAAAATGCATTTGCCTTTGCAGATAGTGGTTGAAGTCGGCATGAGAACTGCATCCTTTACAATTTTAACAAGTAAGGAAGGTTAAGTTCGGGTGTAACCGAATATTACATACTCAGTTGAGAGCTATGGTGACAACATAAGGGAAAATAACCATGTAGGAAAATGAACCCAGGGAAACCCTGGAATGTGTTTGTATGACATGTGTATCAAATGAAAGGCATTAAAGAGTATTTTATGAGGGAGTGCGCCATAGTTCTATAGGTGGACGCCATTTAGGGATATAGCCATAAAGGTGGATCAGGGTTGACTCTAGAATGCGCTTGTACGATATGAGTATCAAATGAAAGGTATTAATGAGTATTTTAAAAGGGCGTGGACCTAAGTTCTATAGATGGACGCCTTTTCGAGATATCGCCATAAAGGTGGACCAGGGGTGACCCTAGAATTTGTTTGTACAATATGGGTATCAAAAGAAAGGTGTTAATGGGTATTTTAAAAGGGAGTAATCCTTAGTTCTATAGGTGGACGCCGTTTCGAGATATCGCCATAAAGGTGGACCAGGGGTGACCCTAGAATTTGTTTGTACAATATGGGTATCAAAAGAAAGGTGTTAATGAGTATTTTAAAAGGGTGTGGGGCTTAGTTCTATAGGTGGACACCTTTTCGGAATATCGCCACAAAGGTGGACCAGGGGTGACTCTAGAATGTGTTTGTACGATATGGGTATCAAATTAAAGGTATTAATGAGGGTTTTAAAAGGGAGTGGTGCTTGTTGTATAGGTGGTCGCATTTTCGAGATATCGCCATAAAGTTGGACCAGGGGTGACCCTAGAATTTGTTTGTACAATATGGCCATCAAAAGAAAGGTGATAATGAGTATTTTAAAAGGGAGTATTCCTTAGTTCCATAGTTGGACGCCGTTTCGAGATATCGCCATAAAGGTGGAGCAGGGGTGACCCTAGAATTTGTTTGTACAATATGGGTATCAAAAGAAAGGTGTTAATGAGTATTTTAAAAGGGTGTGGGGCTTAGTTCTATAGGTGGACGCCTTTTCGAGATATCGCCATAAAGGTGGACCAGGGGTGGCTCTAGAATGAGTTTGTACGATATGGGTATAAAACTAAAGGTATTAATGAGAGTTTTAAAAGGTGGTAGTTGTATATGTGAAGGCGTTTTCCAGATATCGACCAAAATGTGGACTAGGGTGACCCAGAACATTATCGGTTGGATACCGCTAATTTATTTATATATGTAATACCTGGCAAGATTTTAAGGGTGTTTTATTTCGCCCTGCAGAACTTTTTCATTTTCTTCTACTTAATATGGTAGGTGTCACAACCATTTTATAAAGTTTTTTCTAAAGTTATATTTCGCGTCAATAAAACAATCCAATTACCTTACCATGTTTCATCCCTTTTTTCGTATTTGGTATAGAATTATGGCATTTTTTTCATTTTTCGCAATTTTCGATATCGAAAAAGTGGGCGTGATCATAGTCGGATTTCGTTCATTTTTCATACCAAGGTAAAGTGGGTTCAGATAAGTACGTGAACTGAGTTTAGTAAAGATATATCGATTTTTGCTCAAGTTATCGTGTTAACGGCCATGCGGAAGGACAGACGGACGACTGTGTATAAAAACTGGGCGTGGCATCAACCGATTTCGCCCATTTTCACAGAAAACAGTTAACGCCATAAAATCTATGCCACTACCAAATTTCAAAAGGATTGGTTAATTTTTGTTCGATTTATGGCATTAAAAGTATCCTAGACAAATTAAATGAAAAAGGGCGCAGCCACGCCCATTTTTAAATTTTCTTTTATTTTTGTATTTTGTTGCACCATATCATTACTGGAGTTGAATCTTGACATAATTTACTTATATACTGTAAAGATATTATATTTTTTGTTAAAATTTTACTTAAAAAAAATTTTTTTTTTAAAGTGGGCGTGGTCCTTCTCCGATTTTGCTAATTTTTATTAAGCGTACATACAGTAATAAGAGTAACGTTCCTGCCAAATTTCATCATGATATCTTAAACGACTGCCAAATTACAGCTTGCAAAAATTTTAAATTACCTTCTTTAAAAAGTTGGCGGTGCCACACCCATTGTCCAAAATTTTACTAATTTTATATTTTGCGTCATAAGCTCAACTCATCTACTAAGTTTCGTCGCTTTATCGGTATTTTGTAATGAATTATCGCACTTTTTCGGTTTTTCGAAATTTTCGATATCGAAAAAGTGGGCGTGGTTATAGTCCGATATCGTTCATTTTAAATAGCGATCTGAGATGAGTGCTCAGGAACCTACATACCAAATTTCATCAAGATACCTCAAAATTTACTCAAGTTATCGTGTTAACGGACCGACGGACGGACGGACATGGCTCAATCAAATTTTTTTCGATCCTGATTATTTTGATATATGGAAGTCTATATCTATCTCGATTCCTTTATATATGTACAACCAACCGTTATCCAATCAAACTTAATATACTCTGTGAGCTCTGCTCAACTGAGTATAAAAAAAAATATTTAAGAAGCAGGCAAAAAATTGGAACAGAAACTTGAACCCTGTCTTCGCAAAGCCTAATCGCACATCTTAACATATATAAATTTCATGTGACGTTGTTTGCCCGCGATGGAATATTAAGCTACTTAACCGATTTCAATCAAGTTTGCACATGGTGTGCAGTTTGATACAACTGAAAAGATAGAATAGCGTTCGTGTGAAGTTTCTTTCCTGGAAGTGGACCAGGGGCCGATCTATTCGATCAAATTCTATACACAGTTCGATTTTCTTGAAACTTGGTACATAGGTAGCCCTCAGCATAGATTAGTATTTATGATAAATGGAGCAGGCACCGATTGGAAATGTGACTGGGACTTGGACTAGGACTGGGACTGGGAACGCAAGTTACACTCACACTGAGACTTGAGCTGGGAAGGGTATTGGTACGGGGACTGGGACAAGAACAAGAAGAACTAGAGTGAAGAGAAAAGGAGGAAGGAGTAGGAGATAGAGTTAGACGAAGATAGAGATAGAGTTATGGATATATGGAGCAGAAAAGAAGTGAGGAACAAGACGGGGAGAGAGAAAGAGACACAGACAAAGAGAAAGGCAGAAGAAGAGTGAATAAAAAGATAAGGAAAAGGCTGAGAAGGGGAAGGGCGAGAAAGAGGCTTAAAAGTTATGCAGATAGACCAAATTTAGGGCAGAGCAACGTATGTCTGGCATACTAATCTATAATATAAAAATAAGTCGGGTTTTCCTTCCTGACGCTATAACTCCAGAACGCATGAACCGATTTCCACGGTTTTGCATTCGTTGGAAAGGTCTCGGGCTCTGTGAGGTTTGCAGAAAGAAAATTTAGGATTGATGTACCCCTAGAATGTGTTTATAGAATATGGATATAAAATGAAAGCTGTTGATGAGTGCTTCAGTACAGGGTATTTTCCATACCCCTGGGTAACTAGAGTCTCGAGCTATAGGGCAAAACGTGGACCCGGTTACCCCTGGAATGTGTTTATAGAATATGGATAACGAATGAAAGCTGTTGATAAGTGCTTTGGTAGGGGGTAATTTTCATACCTCTGGGTGACTAGGGTCGCGATATATAGGCCAAAACGTGGGCCCGTGAACGCCTAGATATTGTTTTTACATTATGGGTATCAAATTGAAGCTGCTGCTGTATGCTTTAGTATAGAGTAAGTTTTACACAGCGGGGTGACTAGGGTCTCGAGATGTAGGCCAAAACATGGACCCTGATACCCCTAGAATGTGTGTGTATTATGGATATCAAATGAAAGCTGTTGCTGAGAGCTATAAAGTAATTTTCATTGTGATATTCGATTTAGTCGCATCAACCTGGCAAAACTGATAAATATGCATGCGAAGCCGAAATAAAGACATGAATTAATAGTACCCACATACCTATTTACATACGTTCTATTCGATTTGCCTGAAATTTGGTATATAAATTTGCCTATATTAGTATTTACGATGCTTTTTTCCGGGAAGTAGACAAGAGACGGACTGGGACTGGGATTAGGACTAGGGCTAGGACTGCGACTGACACTGAGGCTCAGACTCGTAGTGGGACTGGGGCTGTGGCTCGGAATGGGACTGGAACAAAATACATACCACCCTCTGGGACTGGCAATAAAATATGAAGAAGAATGCGAAAAACATGAGAGAAGAAAAAAGAGAGAAGGAGACTGAGAAAGAGATAGAATGAGATAAAAATGGAGATAGATGAAGCCAAAAATACGAATACAAAGATTAGGAAAAAGTGTAGAGGGGCGGGGGCAGAATTATACGGAAAACGCTTATTAAAATATATGCAGATAGACCAAATCTATGGCAGAAAAACGTCGGCCGGGTCTGCTAGTATTATTATAAAGATGTGTTTAAATTTAGAGTTTTCTCCAACTAGTGTTTCAATTTAGAGTTTTCTCCAACCTCCCTTAGCGGTGAAAATATAAAGGCAAAAATATAGATAGCACTTGAGAGGAAAATGGAGGTAAATAAAGAGACAGAGACAAAAAATGTAACGTTTTTGTTTCGATGATGCGTTTTGAAAGCAAAATATGAACATATTTCTAACTAAGCTTATTAGCATAATGTTTACAAAAACGTAACCTTGACAAAACCAATGACTCACAAAACAAACTTTTTGTAATTTTTTGTTGTTTAGTATCTCGGAAATTTACTACAAAATTTATGAAAAATGTAATAAACAAAAAAAAATTTGCTATGAAGTAAATGAAGTTAACTTTAATATCCCAATCATTCAAGCATGCAAATGAAAATGTATTTAAATCGCATGAAAGATTTACTGAATAATAGGAAGTTAAAATTTAATTTCATATCGTAAACGAAATCAAATTGTTCGAAAGCGCTTTAATTGAGCTTAAATAAACGGATAATCAGTAAGCAGTAAAAATTACAAAAAAAAAAGAAAAAAAACTACAAAAAAAATACAAAGAAAAAGTAATTACTTACACAAATGTAGGCACTTAATTCATTCATTTAAATTTATGCATTGAATTACATCTCACAGCAACTGAAATTTATACGTTTCTATACAAGCATACATACATACTTACAGACACATCTAAATATGCCGGCTGTTGCAATATTGTTAGTGTGGCCACCACTGATTGCAAAATTTAAGCACAAAATTATTAAATTACCAACCTGCGCAATGCATAGACATATTTTATTTTATTTTTTCACCGACAATTAAAATGCGAAATAATCCAACCCCCACGCAGCAAAAATTTAAAAAAAAGTTGCGTATACGCCATGGCAGCCAAATACAAACGTTTATGTGTATTTTGTGGTGCTTACAGCTCACTTTTCAGATATTCTTCGTAGTTTGCTTGTTTGTTTATGTTGTTTATGTGACATTTATTTGGTTGCTGTTGTTGCAATGAAATCGATATTGCAGATATTTTATGATTTTCTTTTGTTGTTGTTGGTGGTGGTGGCTTAAATGCGTAAAAGAATGACTTACACAGCATATTTTCTCACTCAGCGCCGACAGTGCATTGGTGTTGGCAGCAACAACAACAGTCAGGTGGTGATATGAGTGCGTGCGTTCAGCAAGTGCAACAGATTTATAAATACAAATACAGTGACCCACTATAAAAATGAGATGTTTTTTTATACTCAGCTGAGCAGAGCTCACAGAGTATATTAACTTTGTTCGCATAAAGGTAATCCGTAACGGCATAAACTAATCGAGATAGATATAGATTTCTATATATCAAAATAATCTGGGAGAAAAAAGAAATTCATTTAGCCATGTCCGTCCGTCCGTAAACACGATGACTTGAGTAAATTTTGAGATATCTTGATAAAATTTGGTATGTAGGTTCCTGAGCAATCATCTCAAATCGCTATTTAAAATGAACGAAATCGGACCATAAACACGCCCACTTTTTCGATATCGAAAATTTCGAAAAAACGAAAAAGTGCGATAATTCATTACCAAAGACGCCTAAAGCGATGAAACTTGATAGGTGGGTTGAACTTATGACGCAGAATAGAAAATTAGTAAAATTTTGGACAATGGTACCGCCCACTTTTAAAAGAAGGTAATTTCAAAGTTTTGCAAGGTGTAATTTGGCAGTCTTGAAGATATCATGATGAAATTTAGCAGGAACGTTACACCTATTACTATATGTGTGCTAAGTAAAAATTAGCAAAATCGGATTACGAACACGCCACTTTAAAAAAAAAAAACAATTTTTTAAAGTAAAATTTTAACAAAAAACTTAATATCTTTATAGTATATAAGTAAATTATGTCAACATCCAACTCCAGTAATGATATGGTGCAACAGAATACAAAAATGAAAGAAAATATCAAAATGGGCGTGGCTACGCCCTTTTTCATTTAATTCGTCTGGAATACTTTTAATGCCATTAGTCGAACAAAAATTTTCCAATCCTTGTGAATTTTGGTAGGGACATAGATTCTATGACGATAACTGTTTTATGTGAAAATGGGCGAAATCGGTTGAAGCCACGCCATGTTTTTATACACAGTCGTCCGTCTGTTCTTCCGCTCGGCCGTTAACACGATAACTTGAGCAAAGATCGATATATCTTTACCACACTTTATCATAGTTTAAAAAATAGCCGAAATCTGATGTGACCACGCCCACCTTTTCGATATCGAAAATTACGAAAACTGAAAAAATTCCATAATTCTATACTAAATGCAAAATATAACTTTAGAAAAGACTTTGTAAAATGGGTGGGTATTAAGTAGAAAAAAATGAAAAAGTTCTGCAGGGCGAAATCAAACGCTTTTGGAATCTTGGCAGGAATACTGTTCGTGGTATTACATATATAAATAAATTAGCGGTACCCGACAGATGATGTTCTGGGTCACCCTGGTCCACATTTTGGTCGATATCTCAAAAACGGCTTCACATATACAACTAAGGGCCACTTCCTTTTAAAACCCTCATTAATACCTTTGATTTGATACCCATATCGTACAAACACATTCCAGAGTCACCCCTGGTCAACCTTTATAGCGATATCTCGAAAAGGCGTCCACCTATAGCAGTAAGGCCCATTCCCTTTTAAAATACTCATTAACACCCATTCCCTTTTAAAATACCCTTTAATACCTTTCATTTGAAACCCATGTCATACAAACACATTTCAGGGTTACCCTAGGTTAATTTTGCTAAATGGTGATTTTCCCTTATTTTGTCTCCAAAGCTCTCAGCTGAGTATGTAATGTTCGGTTACACCCGAACTCAGCCTTCCTTACTTGTTTTATTTAAATTTTTTGTTCAATAACAGTCTTCTTAGGTTAGGTTAGGTTAGAGTGGCCACCTGTGCGAGCACCAGTGCACTTAAGCCCAAAAAGGTCCCATTGTGATACCACGTGGATCTCTCCCCTACCAACAGGTCGATTCAGGAAATGTCAGGAATTTCTTAGGTTCTAACTTAACCAGATCGTCAAAAAGGGAGATCCCAAATATTTCTCTCTCTTGCGCCAAAGCGTAGGACAACCGCACAGAAAATGCTCCACTGTTTGTATCTTCTCTTCTTCTTTGCAGCTCCTGCAGTAATCATTATAGGGAGCACCCAGCCGTTGTGCATGCTTCCCGATTGATATGTGACCGGTTATAAGTCAAACACCAGAAATATGTCCCCCTTCCAAGAAGAAGAAGACTTCTTGTGCATCCCGCGTCCCATTAAGGCCAAACGAGCTTGGTGTGGTAACTGGATTTGAGATCGCTCCATCTCACACCCGCTTCCCTAAGGATTTTGCTTATCCCTTTCAAAGTGAGCTTACGGGTAGCGAGCGGCATGCTCAATCCCATCCAGGACGACGAGAGCGAAACGGATGTGCCCGCTCTTGCAAGTTCGTCAGCCATCTCATTGCCCGGTATATCGGAGTGTCCAGGCACACATATCAGACTGAGGGATCTCGTTAAAAGCTTTGCCAGTCTTCTTAAAGGACAGGTAAAAGAAAGGTTCAAGCAAGCAAAGGTCGCGGAAATAGAAGCCTGTCCGAACGAGTACAAGGAACTGTTTAGGTTCTACAAGCGTGAAATCTACAGGGCAAAGAGGGACTCATGGAAAAATATATGTGCGGATATTCAGTGCAACAGCGGAACAGGGCGTTTTACAAAAATCCTAGAAAGGGCAATAGATTCAAAGAACTAATAAAGAGAGAGAATGTAGAATGGTCGCGTAGTAGAGAAGTTCTTCAAAAAGTTTCTCTCTCTCTCTCTGTCCTGTCGAAATATGATACAACAAGCCAGCATGCAACACCTACACTTCAACCTTGCAGTGGATATTGCCGCACTTGGTGTCTGATATCCAGATCGAATGGGCAGTGAAGACTGTTTCTGAGTGTAACTCGCCGCACCAATATTTTTTATTCCCTGCCATATTAAAAATGTCAAGTAGAGCAATGGTTGAATGAGGTGAAATGATATTCGATGGACGCGTAAAACTTAAATGTATACATAACTCTTGGAGAATAGCTAGTGTCGTTTTCCTACCAAAGGCGGGGATGATTAGTCATATGTATCCCAAAGACTACATATAAGATTAACATCATCTCTGATCAAAACATTTGATAAGCTGGTAGAAAGGTATATAAAGTTAAGCATGGTTGAAAAACTGCTTTCCAAAACACAAGATGCACACAGTACATTCAAGTCTGTGGCCACGCCCCTGCATAAGGTTGTTATAAATAAAGAAAAGGTCTTGGAATATGCATGGCACATATTGGTAGTCTTCTTGACGAAAATTTAAACAACGTCTCTAAACAGGCGATCTAGAGGCTCTTAAGCACATTAAATTACCTCCAGCCATAACCAAGATGGATTGGCGGCATGCTTAATTTCTGGAATATTACTTTGCAGAGGAGGCTGTACGAGGCCACAAGACCGGTGGAAAGGGCTTCGGGATATATAAGTACCTGGGCCTCTAATGTCGGGTTTAATATCAACGCGAAGAAGACGGATATGGCATCCTTGAGGCCTATCGCCCTCATTCTCTCATTGGATATTTACAGCGATTGAAAGGCCTCTCCTATATTATGGAGTCCTTGTTTAGTGAGCGGCCACTCAAAAAAGAGAGTTTCTCATGAAATTAGACGGGTTATCAACGTTTGGCATAACAAGAGCTCTGAAAAATACCCCAAAGGCTGCACTGTATGCCATCCTCCACACTCCAACTGAAGACTTGGTGGCGAAGAACATAATGTTAGAAAATGCAATGAGACTAAATTTTTCGGATCAGCTTGAGAACAGTAGAAGTATAGAGGCGCCAAATACTGGATAAAAAGACTACCTTATTCCCTGCATGCGCTTTGACTGGTCACCTCGAGCCATGACAGAAGTTTGCTGGAAGATTGGCGCAAGGACGCTCAGATTGCAATTGTTGCGCATTAAGTAGAAAAAAATGAAAAAGTTCTGCAGGGCGAAATCAAACGCTTTTGGAATCTTGGCAGGAATACTGTTCGTGGTATTACATATATAAATAAATTAGCGGTACCCGACAGATGATGTTCTGGGTCACCCTGGTCCACATTTTGGTCGATATCTCAAAAACGGCTTCACATATACAACTAAGGGCCACTTCCTTTTAAAACCCTCATTAATACCTTTGATTTGATACCCATATCGTACAAACACATTCCAGAGTCACCCCTGGTCAACCTTTATAGCGATATCTCGAAAAGGCGTCCACCTATAGCAGTAAGGCCCATTCCCTTTTAAAATACTCATTAACACCCATTCCCTTTTAAAATACCCTTTAATACCTTTCATTTGAAACCCATGTCATACAAACACATTTCAGGGTTACCCTAGGTTAATTTTGCTAAATGGTGATTTTCCCTTATTTTGTCTCCAAAGCTCTCAGCTGAGTATGTAATGTTCGGTTACACCCGAACTCAGCCTTCCTTACTTGTTTTATTTAAATTTTTTGTTCAATAACAGTCTTCTTAGGTTAGGTTAGGTTAGAGTGGCCACCTGTGCGAGCACCAGTGCACTTAAGCCCAAAAAGGTCCCATTGTGATACCACGTGGATCTCTCCCCTACCAACAGGTCGATTCAGGAAATGTCAGGAATTTCTTAGGTTCTAACTTAACCAGATCGTCAAAAAGGGAGATCCCAAATATTTCTCTCTCTTGCGCCAAAGCGTAGGACAACCGCACAGAAAATGCTCCACTGTTTGTATCTTCTCTTCTTCTTTGCAGCTCCTGCAGTAATCATTATAGGGAGCACCCAGCCGTTGTGCATGCTTCCCGATTGATATGTGACCGGTTATAAGTCAAACACCAGAAATATGTCCCCCTTCCAAGAAGAAGAAGACTTCTTGTGCATCCCGCGTCCCATTAAGGCCAAACGAGCTTGGTGTGGTAACTGGATTTGAGATCGCTCCATCTCACACCCGCTTCCCTAAGGATTTTGCTTATCCCTTTCAAAGTGAGCTTACGGGTAGCGAGCGGCATGCTCAATCCCATCCAGGACGACGAGAGCGAAACGGATGTGCCCGCTCTTGCAAGTTCGTCAGCCATCTCATTGCCCGGTATATCGGAGTGTCCAGGCACACATATCAGACTGAGGGATCTCGTTAAAAGCTTTGCCAGTCTTCTTAAAGGACAGGTAAAAGAAAGGTTCAAGCAAGCAAAGGTCGCGGAAATAGAAGCCTGTCCGAACGAGTACAAGGAACTGTTTAGGTTCTACAAGCGTGAAATCTACAGGGCAAAGAGGGACTCATGGAAAAATATATGTGCGGATATTCAGTGCAACAGCGGAACAGGGCGTTTTACAAAAATCCTAGAAAGGGCAATAGATTCAAAGAACTAATAAAGAGAGAGAATGTAGAATGGTCGCGTAGTAGAGAAGTTCTTCAAAAAGTTTCTCTCTCTCTCTCTGTCCTGTCGAAATATGATACAACAAGCCAGCATGCAACACCTACACTTCAACCTTGCAGTGGATATTGCCGCACTTGGTGTCTGATATCCAGATCGAATGGGCAGTGAAGACTGTTTCTGAGTGTAACTCGCCGCACCAATATTTTTTATTCCCTGCCATATTAAAAATGTCAAGTAGAGCAATGGTTGAATGAGGTGAAATGATATTCGATGGACGCGTAAAACTTAAATGTATACATAACTCTTGGAGAATAGCTAGTGTCGTTTTCCTACCAAAGGCGGGGATGATTAGTCATATGTATCCCAAAGACTACATATAAGATTAACATCATCTCTGATCAAAACATTTGATAAGCTGGTAGAAAGGTATATAAAGTTAAGCATGGTTGAAAAACTGCTTTCCAAAACACAAGATGCACACAGTACATTCAAGTCTGTGGCCACGCCCCTGCATAAGGTTGTTATAAATAAAGAAAAGGTCTTGGAATATGCATGGCACATATTGGTAGTCTTCTTGACGAAAATTTAAACAACGTCTCTAAACAGGCGATCTAGAGGCTCTTAAGCACATTAAATTACCTCCAGCCATTCTAAGTGGTATTGAGAAAATCTCAAATTCATTATTAGCTCAAAATACCATCTTTGGATGGATTCTGAGTGGTCAAGTGACGGAACAAATCTCCTCGTTTACAACTCAAGTCACAGATATATCAAATGAATATCTGAACTCCCAGCTCAAAAAATTCTGGGAGCTGGAAGAACTTCCCCCCGTGCAAGTCACTACACCAGAAGACAAAGCTTGCGAAGACTACTACGCAGCCACCACAACGCGTGCCGAAAACGGTCGATATATCGCACGACTCCCCTTCAAACCCGAATTCCCCGACACACTCGCATTAGGTCGCTCCCGAATCGCTGCGCTTCAGCAATTTTTAAGTATGGAAAACAACCTGCTTAAAAAAGGTGAGTTAAAATTAGTATATGATGGTGTCCTGGAAGAGTATATCGAATTGGATCATATGGAAAAGGTAAATCCATATGAGAAAAGAACCCAAGGTAAATACACCTCATTTTACCTTCCCCATCACGCGGTGTTAAAACCAGATAAAAAAAACACTAAAGTCAGAGTAGTCTTCAATGCCTCCAAATCAACAAGCTCAGGTAATTCCCTTAATGATGTTTTATATACTGGCCCCACATTACAGCCCGATTTAATGCTTCTCATTTTAAATTGGCGTATGTACAAGTACGTATTTAATGGTGACGTCGAAAAAATGTACAGGCAAGTACTGATGCAAAAAGACGACCAAGATTACCAGCGCATCATATTCAGAAATTCCCCAAATAGTCAAATACTTGACTATAAACTAAAGACGGTAACATTCGGCGTCAATTGCGCCCCTTTCTTAGCCATTCGTACCCTGCACGAACTAGCAGAGGAAATAAGGTACAAATTCCCCAAGGCAACCCCGGTGTTAAAAACAAAAACGTATGTAGACGACATCCTGTCTGGAAGCCACAGTTTACCACTTGCATGCGAATCACTATCCCAAGTGATAAAAGCGCTCAACTCAGCAGGATTCCCGCTGACAAAGATTACAGCGAATCACCCCGAAATTCTCAAGGATATAGATCCAGACCATATACTGGACTCGAATTTCCTAATGCTTGAAAAAGAGAGTACCACTAAAACTCTTGCTATTCAATGGAATGCGATTACAGATTCATTCTCCTATACCCTCGAAGCAATATCTGCTATATCGGCAAAGACAAAACGGCAAATTCTGTCGTCTGTGGCAAAACTTTTTGACCCCGCAGGATGGCTATCGCCAGTAATGATACAGGCCAAAATGCTTATTCAAGAGCTATGGCTAGACGGAACCGATTGGGATGAGTCCGTAAAACCAATCCGCTTACTAAAATGGTCCCAATTCGCGAACAGTTTGCCCTCAATTTCAGAGATACAGATACCTCGATGGGTCAACTTCTCCCCCGACCATCAAGTCGAAATACACGGTTTCTGCGACGCTTCCGAAAAGGCATACTGCGCAGTTATATATGTGCGAACACAGCTAGCCGATGGCAAAACGACAAGCCAGTTGTTAGTCTCAAAAGGTAAGGTCGCTCCTCTAAAAACTGTGAGCCTGCCACGGCTAGAGCTATGCGGCGCACTCCTCTTAGCCAAGTTAGTCTCAACCGTACGAGCTCATTTAAGTCTCAACGATCGGAAACTGTATCTGTCGTCTGACTCCGAAATCGTCTTGGCCTGGCTGGAAAAACCACCCCATACATGGAAAACGTACGTTTCCAATCGCACAGCCCAAATCCTTGATTTAGTCGGACCAGACATTTGGCGACATGTAGCCAGTGGTGATAATCCCGCTGATCTTGGTACAAGAGGCTGCAATCCCCACAACTAGCCAGCAGCGCTTTATGGTGGAATGGCCCAAATTGGCTAGTAGAATCACCAGAATCCTGGCCATATGCTCCAGCGCGGAGCATAATACCCCCCGAAGGTCGAAAATTTGAATGCTTTCACATTTTTATGGATGAACCCGACATCCTTGAGAGATTTTCTTCATTCCCCCGAGCCATGCGAGTCGTATCGTATATGATTCAATTTATACAATGCCTTAAAAATAAGGTAAATAATAGGCCGAACCCCCCACATCCCATTCTGAGTCACCAGAATCTACAGAGAGCAAAGGTATATCTCATAGCGATCACGCAATCACGCTACTTCAGTCATGAAATATCAATGCTTCAAACCTCCAAACCCATTGATAAAAGGAGTGCACTTCTAGTCCTCAACCCGTTCCTCGACATGAACGGCTTACTTCGTGCCGATGGACGGCTAGCAAATTCGACCCTCACTTATAACGAACGATATCCAATAATAATTCCGAAGAAGTCCGCATTTGCTTCTCTGTACTTAAATTTCCTCCACCTGTTAATGTTACACGCTGAACATCGCCTGATGCAACAAATGGTCCGTCAAAAAATGCATATTTACGTGTAAAACTGGCACTATGCATAAACAAAGGATGCGCACTCAGATCATGGCAGCTCTTCCCCCGGAACGCTGTAACTTCGCTCCACCCTTCACTACCACTGGTGTTGACTTTGCCGGGCCTTTTCAGATAAAAGCCTCCATGTTAAGGTCTTCCACCTATACAAAGGGCTATGTCGCCGTCTTTGTTTGTTTCACAACAAAAGCGGTACGCCTCGAGTTATGTTCTGATCTGACCACAGCGGCTTTCCTCGCGGCATTTGCTCGCTTCGTCGCACGGCGAGGATTTCCCTCTAAAATGATGAGCGATAATGGAAAAACTTTTGTCGGAGCTAAAAGAGCAACCGAAAGACAATTTTTCAAATTCGCGGAAAAAGTCTCCCCAGAAATCATAGCAAATTACGCACCCCAAGGTATCGATTGGCAATTCATCCCACCTAGGGCCCCACATATGGACGGCTTATGGGAATCAGCTGTAAAAAGCTTCAAAATGCATTTCAAAAAAAGCGCTGGAACTCACAAGTTCAATTTCGAGGAATTTACCACGTTACTCACTCGAATCGAAGCCGTTCTTAACTCAAGGCCACTATCTGCACTCTCGCAAGATCCCTCCGATTTCACAGCCCTCACCCCTGGGAATTTTCTTAGAGGAGCACCGCTTTTGGCCACCCCTGAACCAAGTGTTGACTCTCTTTCCCTTCTAATCGATGGGAACGAATAAAGGTTCTACATCACGAATTTAGCCACCGATGGAAGGAGGAATATCTCAAAGACCTCCATAAACGATACCGGTGGAAAGACACCCAAAAGGCCCAAAGGTTGGAGAATGCGTCCTAATAAGCGACGAATGTCTCCCCCCCCCCCCCCCCCCCCCCACTGAGTGGCGACTTGGCCGTATAGAAAAGGTTCATCATGGACCTGACGGTCATATCAGAGTCGTCGACCTCCAAACACAAAATGGCAGGCTAACTAGACCACTAGTTAAGTTATGCTTCCTGCCGACTGCCAATAGTGATTAAGATAGTAACCCCTTCAATCTGAAACCTACGAAACGATACCCCTACCTCAAACCTCACTACCATATTGAACAAGTTGCCTACCCCTAACATGCAACCTCGTATAAAACATGAACTTTCTTTCTCTCCCGATAGAGATCATGGACACCGAGATGATTGCCACCACCGAATCCAATGTCACGCAATCTGGGAATGTAGTAGGACGACGCAACGAAACCCCAGAATTCCGCCGCGTCACATCAACGCACAGCCCATGTCGATCCCAGCCGCAGCACCGCGTAATCGCGCTCCAAGGGCCGTAGCGGCTCCACCGGAGCGGCCTGCACCGACCGAAATCATGCCCGACGCCAACAGCACCCGTTTACGATGTGGAATTTGTAGTCGTCCTCACGCACTCCGCCTGTGTCCCATATTCCGGGGCATGTCACCACCGCAACGTCGACAAGTGGCAGCCACGCACGGGTACTGCCTTAATTGCCTGGCACACACGCACGTCGCAACGGAGTGCACATCAGCCAACGTGTGCCAAATTTGTTACCAACCCCACCACACGATGTTCCATCGAGGCCCACAAGGGAATCCGATCGCCATGGGGAACCGTCGCCGTCGCCAACCTGCAACGTCAAGAGAAACGCAACGCGCCGGGAGTTACGCACCCGTCGCAGCCTCACGAAGCCGCCGTCCCGTAGTACGTCAAACTTCTCAGCAGCCGCAGCATCGTCGACTATCTCGGCCTCTCCCAGCTACTCATCGTCAGCAGCCCCGGTGGCATCACCGACGCGCCACCGGGCTAAACAACGTTTGCTAGGCTAAGTATACGCCTAGGGGGGCCGGGATGGTCAAATGAGCAATTATTCAACTACTCCCACAGAGGTCGCGTCACACAGAGCACAGAACACGTTACCCAACACTCCACACTTGACACAAGCAGACAAATACACACATACACATAGACACTTATTGTAACACAACACACCACACCTGTCAACTTGTTTAATTGTTTTTTAACACAACTTTGCGAACATCAACGCAACAACACATCGATCTATTGTGCCGCCAATAAAGTGCTTCCTTCGCCTCAAACTCGTGCGTTACTATTTATTCAAATTGCAAGCGACGTAAGTAGTGCCGTGCAAGTGCCCCTTGGTCTCTCTTGAGTGAGTTAAGCGCCCCAAAGTCCCCTAGCCCTTAGAACCCGGAAACCCCGCGCGAGTGCGAAATCCCCTGAGCCCATACCCAATTGTTTAAAACTTCTGGTAACTCTTTGAACTCATTCAGACTTTGTGAGGTCCTCAACCTAACCTCATATTGTGCATATATATAGATATATGTATGTGCACGATCTTTGCAATAATGTACCAACTGGTAATACAACACCTTTAACTATTTGCCAGCTTTTTTTGTAATTTTTCACTGACTATGAATGAAATGCAGTTGAAGCAATAAACAAAACAACAAGAAAAACATTAGCTACTAATGCAATATACTATATAGCCAACACACTTGCAACACACAAAACTTACTCTAATTTCATTAAAGGAAAATTGGTGTGAAAAAAAATTAATTGTGGATTAAATTACAAAAAAAAAAAATTTACATATTTTGTAAGTCGCACGACGCTGAAAAATATTAATTTACACTATGCTTCATTCATTCATATTCTACACCACAAATAAATGCCCACCAACATTAATACATACATACATACGTTTACTTATTCATTCATGGTTTGTTGCTCAAATTTGCTGCTATTTGCTCTTGCCTCTCAAGCCAGTGTTGTTGCTGTAATGTTAATACTCCCTACTGGATTACTGCGAATGAGGTTTTTTGTTTTACTATATGATAAAGTTTTGTTGCTTTTGTTGCGAATCGCACTGCGTTGAAAATAGCGCAACGATGACAGGAATTTTTAATACCATTTCTTGCCAATCACTCAATCAAAACGTCACTTAAGACACCGAAAAGCCGTTGGCTGTAGCGCTACTTTGCAGCAGTCAGCAGTGGCAGCAGGTCTAAAAATAACAAGCATAAAAGAAACAAAAACACCTAAATGTAAACAATAATACTTGCAAATGCAAAACATTATTGCCGAGACTCGTAAAAAAAAGGCAGAAGCGGGAACTTACTGTGAAAAAAAAAAGATTTATAAAAAATAATAAAACATTGTAATTGAAACGTCAGAATTTCTGCTCTAATTATAAAGTGGTATTTCTTGCAGCCGGCAAATAGGCAGCTGCCCAGTGTAGTAAGTAAAGTATGCTACCAGTGCACTGTGGGGTGTTTCAATGCAGTGTCGGTCCAAAAGCAATTTTTAATGTGTTAACATTTTCGCTCTCGGTACGACGTATTTCCAATTTGTAATCGAAGTGCTAACGGTTCGCTATCGATAAGTTATCGGGTTTTTATAGGTGTGTTATCAATTTAGTATATACGAGTTTTCGATTTGTTGGCGGAGCGTTACACAATTTCAGTCCATTGATGACTTTTTCATCGAAATAAATAAGGCATACACAATTTTTTTTTATGTGCATACACATTTTTGACGAACTCGTTAGTGATTTCTATTTTTAATTGTGGCTGATATTCGCTTTGGCTTTATTACATTTGTTATGAGTTTTCATTTCAGCTGCTTATTTTCACACCTCTTTTTATGACTTTTTTTGCAACTACTAAACTGATTTCTTTTGTTGCAAAAAATGTGAAAAAAATTCCTTGTGAAATTTAAAAACTCACCTCGCAATCGATAAACAATTCATGTGAGTTTCTTTCACGCGTCTCTGCTGGCAAACCAATTGCATGGCTCAGTGATTAAAATTACATTATCCTAAATACTATTAATAATTTTATTACATTTTCAATGCGCTGTGAGATTCAATTGCATTCAAGCTTCGAACATAACGAATTTCTTATTATTAGTTGATTAGTATAACAAATGTAATAGTTTGCGAAATTTTCTTTGAAATTTTCTTATTAGTAGGTTTTTGATAACTGATTCTACGTATTGGTAACAAAAGACTTAGGAAACGCTCTTGCATTGGTATTGAACTGTTGAAGAGTTATAGATTTATGCTGGTCACTATGTGAAAACGAAAGAAGCAGTTTTTTACTTTCTATAGGTTTGCAAAGCATTTTCAAAAACAGTTTCGAAAATTTGGGAGAAGTTTTCGAACATTCGAGAAGCAAATTTTCCTGAATTTTGGCACTAAAACTACGCAAACCAATCTCAAAAGCTTTTGCGGAAGACATTGTAAATCCGAGAATAAGGAGGAACATATTATGCAAACCAATTTCAAAAATACTTTCGAACAATTTTCGGAAAATCGAGAAATCTGTACAGATATTTAGAATTTTCAATATTTTTTTGAGTACACAGCTTTTTGCTTAATCAATATCAGACTAAAAAGTTCAAGTTAAAAGTCTCCCAAAATTCGGCTTGATATTTGTTTTAGATTTCCTTCCACAATTAGGGGCCATATTTTTATACTCAGTTGAGCAGAGCTCACAGAGTATATTAACTTTGATTGGATAACGGTTGGTTGTACAGGTATTAAGGAATCGAGATAGATATAGACTTCCATATATCAAAATCATCAGTATCGAAAAAAAATTCGATTGAGCCATGTCCGTCCGTCTGTCCGTCCGTCTGTCCGTTAACACGATAAATTGAGTAAATTTTGAGGTAATTTGATGAAATTTTGTATGTAGGTTCCTGGGCACTCATCTCAGATCGCTAATTAAAATGAACGATATCGGACTATAACCACGCCCACTTTTTCGATATCGAAAATTTCGAAAAATCGAAAAAGTGCGATAATTCCTTACTAAATACGGATAAAGCGATAAAACTTGGTAGGTGAGTTGAACTTATGCCGCAGAATAGAAAACTAGTAAAATTTTGGACAATGGGCGTGGCACTGGCCACTTTTAAAAGAAGGTAGTTTAGAAGTTTTGCAAGCTGTAATTTGGCAGTCGTTGAAAATATCATGATGAAATTTGGCAGGAACGTTACACTTATTACTATATGCCTGTTTAATAAAAATTTGCAAAATCGGAGAACGACCACGCCCACTTTTAAAAAAATTTTTTTTTTAAATTCAAATTTTAAAAGAAAAGTTAATATCTTTACAGTATATAAGTGAATTATGTCAACATTCAACTCCAGTAATGATATGGTGCAACAAAATACAAAAATAAAAGAAAATTTCAAAATGGGCGTGGTTCCGCCCTTTTTCATTTAATTTGTCTAGGATACATTTAATGCCATAAGTCGAACAACAATTTACCACTCCTTGTGAAATTTGGTAGAGGCTTAGATTCTAGGACGTTAACTGTTTTCTGTGAAAAAGGGCGAAATCGGTTGAAGCCACGCCCAGTTTTTATACACAGTCGACCGTCTGTCCTTCCGCTCGGCCGTTAACACCATAACTTGAGCAAAAATCAATATATCTTTACTAAATTCAGTTGACGTACTTATCTGAACTCACTTTGTATTGGTGTAAAAAATGGCCGAAATCCGACTATGACCACGCCCACTTTTTCGATATCGAAAATTACGAAAAATGAAAAAATGCCATAATTATATACCAAATACGAAAAAAGGGATGAAACATGGTATTTGTATTGGTCTGTTGACGCAAAATATAACTTTAGAAAAAAACTTGGTAAAATGGGTGTGACACCTACCATATTAAGTAGAAGAAAATGAAAAAGTTTTGCATGGCGAAATCAAAAGCCCTTGGAATCTTGGAAGGAATACTGTTCGTGGTATTACATATATAAATAAATTAGCGGTACAGATGATGTTCTGGATCACCCTGGTCCACATTTTGGTCGATATCTCGAAAACGCCTTCACATATACAACTAAGGGCCACTCCCATTTAAAACCCTCATTAATACCCTTAATTTGATACCCATATCGTACAAACACATTCTAGAGTCACCCCTGGTCCACGTTTATGGCGATATCTCGAAAAGGCGTCCACATATAGAACTAAGGCCCACTCCTTTTTAAAATACTCATTAACACCTTTCATTTGATACCCATATCGTACAAAAAATTCTAGAGTCGCCCCTGGTCCACCTTTATGGCGATATTTCGAAAAGGCGTCCACCTTAAGAACTAAGGCCCACGCCCTTTTAAAATACTCATTAACGCCTTTCATTTGATACCCATATCGTAAAAACAAATTCTAGAGTCACCCCTGGTCCACGTTTATGGCGATATCTTGAAAAGGCATCCACCTGTAGAACTAAGGCCCACGCCCTTTTAAAATACTCATTAACACCTTTCATTTGATACCCATATAGTACAAACAAATTCTAGAGTCACCCCTGGTCCATGTTTATGGCGATATCTCGAAAAGGCGTCCACATATAGAACTAAGGCCCATTCCTTTTTAAAATACTCATTAACACCTTTCATTTGATACCCATATCGTACAAACAAATTCGATAGTCACCCCTGGTCCACCTTTATGGCGATATCTCGAAAAGGCGTCCACCTATAGAACTAAGGCCCACGCCCTTTTAAAATACTCATTAACACCTTTCATTTGATACCCATATTATACAAACGCATTCTAGAGTCACCCCTGGTCCACTTTTATAACGATATTCCGAAAAGGCGTCCACCTATAGAACTAAGGCCCATTCTCTTTCAAAATACACATTAACACCTTTCATTTGATACCCATATAGTACAAACAAATTCTAGAGTCACCCCTGGCCCACCTTTATGGCGATATTTCGAAAAGGCGTCCACCTATAGAACTAAGGACAACGCCCTTTTAAAATACTCATTAACACCTTTCATTTGATACCCATATTGTACAAACGCATTCTAGAGTCACCCCTGGTCCACTTTTATAACGATATTCCGAACAGGCGTCCACCTATGGAACTAAGGCCCACTCCGTTTTAAAACACTTACTAACACCTTTCATATTGTACAAACGCATTCTAAAGTCAACCCTGGTCCACTTTTATAACGATATTCCGAAAAGGCGTCCACCTATAGAACTAAGGCCCACTCCCTTTCAAAATACTCATTAACACCTTTCATTTGATACCCATATCGTACAAAATAAATTCTAGAGTCACCCCTGGTCCAGCTTTATGGCGATATCTCGAAAAGGCGTCCACCTATAGAACTTAGGACCACTCCCTTTTAAAATTATCATTAACACATTTCATTTGATACCCATATCGTACAAACAAATTCTAGAGTCAGGCCTGGTCCACCTTTGTGGCGATATCCCTAAATGGCCTCCATCTATAGAACTATGGTCCACTTCCTCTTAAAATACTCTTTAGTACCTTCCATTTGATACACATGTCATACAAACATATTCCAGGGTTACCCTAGGTTCTTTTTACAACATGGTGATTTTCCCTTACTTTGTCTCCACAGTTCTCAACTGAGTATGTAATGTTCGGTTACACCCGAACTTAGCCTTCCTTACTTGTTATATTTTATTTTGAAGACAAACTGAATCACCTTGCGAAAAAAAATTCTTTTTTAAATCAATACAAATTCGGAGAGACCTATTACTTGTTTTTGGTTAGACATAAGCCTGATTTAAAGTCCAATTATAATGTACTTAGGTCGGGTTGAACTAGACGAGTCGGAGGAACCTCACTTAAACCGAATGAGTCCATATTGTTACGAAGTGTATTTAACAACAAAACTGAAAAACCCTATCACAAATCAAAAATTTGTCGGCATTTTAAGTTTCCCGTAAATATAAGTTTCTTGTTAACCTACTTCAGTTATGGTTACAACCCCGGGGCGAGTTCTGGTTTAGTTAAAAACGAAAGCGTTCTAGACGTGCATATGTATGTTTACACATTGATCTTCCGAAAGAAACATGGATCACATGCTTCAAAGTATAAGAAAATGGGCGGAGCATGCAACGTCATCCAAAACGCAATTAGGTGACTAAGAAGTCTTGAAAAGCTGGCCGCAGAAGTAGAGACTAGATAACAACGTGATCCCGAAGAAATGATGGGAAACTGATGTAAATTAAAAATCAAGACGTTAAATCATAATCACGGATTTGAGACAAGGCCTCTTCCATTGTCCAAGTAATAACATTGGAGTGAACGTTTATTACCCACGTAGAAAATCCATGCTGAGGCACGCATTGGAGACAAGCACTCTTCAACAATCCAAATGATAACATGTGAGGGAAATGTTAAAACCTACATACATAGCTAATTTTCGTGGCCGCACGGATTGGAGACAAGGTTTCTTCAACCGTCCAAATAACATCTTCGCATTCAATGATAATTTCGTAAACAACTTTTCGATGCTTATACACGGTTTGGAGTCAAAGTATCTTCAATCGTGCAAACAGCTGAGATATTTGGAAGTTTTCAACGTGGCCTCACCAGGCGTAGAGTCTAGTGCTCAACCCACCTCACGGCGTAATACCTGACGGTTGTACCGAGTGAATAATACATTGACAAAAAGAGGTTAGTGCGGTTAAAGTCCCACACTGACTTTGAGTCTTGCGATGCTTCTTGCTCTGACAAATAAAAAAACATTGATCTTCATGAGCTCTTGATACCCACACCTTTTTTTTTCTGGCCCAAGCAGAGTATGACTGTCGCCAAAGTTACTACTATTTTGTCACTACCTCTTATCGTATTTGTTAATGATCTGCTGATTATTGTTTAACTGTACATGCAAGCGATAACAATTTCTAAGTTGGTTCCGCAATTTTGCTTACTTAAAATGATATTCAGGCCGATCGTTCTCCAAGACGGTATTCTTTTGGCAGAACTCCCGCTTTTCTGATGATAGCCGGCGGGTAGATTCTCCAACTCCATTCGAAATATCAAAATTTTCTGATCCATTTTCTTATGCGGTCTAAGCTATTGTTACGAATATTAGCAAAACTAAGGAGCGCTACCAGCTCTAAGCGATGCTAAGCAGTGACGTGAATGCACATCAATAATTCAATCATCATGCATCTACATAAACGAAACAATAACTGAGTCTACATATACGTGTACGTATACGAGCAGCGGAGAGTCAATGCACAAACACATGCATATATCTGAGATACTCCTATAAGTATGCAATGAGAAAAACTATAAAATTGTGCAATTTTAGTTATAGCTGAGAAGTTTGAGAGCTCATAGACAATGCTAGTAGATTCTAGAAAATGCGAACGAGGAAACCAAAGAGTATAAAAGGCGACAGATGTAGAGGCGCAGTGGTTCAGTTTGATTTGAGTTTTCAAGCAGTTTCGACTAAGACGCTATCTAGCGAGCAAGACCAGTATTATTTTGAATAGTAGAATTTCATTTGAGCTATGAATCAGTTTGGTTATTAAGCAAGCTATTCGTTGCACAGTTTGAGTGTTATTGCGAAGTACTTTAAAAAAGGCCATTTTGCATTATTTTATTATTATATTATTTGTAAAGAATTTTGCTGCAAATCCTTTTATTTGCAATCCTCTGCTAAGTTCGAATCACTAAACTGTTGAATAAGTAACTCCAATTTGTAATAATGCAAAATGGTCTTTATTAAAGTACTTCACAATAACACTCAAACTGTGCAACGAATAGCTTGCTTAATAACCAAACTGATTGATAGCTCAAATGAAACTCTACTATTCAAAATAATACTGCTCTTGATCGCTAGATAGCGTCTTAGTCGAAACTGCTTGACAACTCAAATCAAACTGAACTACTGTGCCTCTACATCTGTCACCTTTTATACTCTTTGGTTTCCTCGTTCGCATTTTCTAGAATCTACTAGCATTGTCCATGAGCTCTCAAACTTCTCAGCTATAACTAAAATTGCACAATTTTGTAGTTTTTCTCATTGCATACTTATAGGAGTATCTCAGATATATGCATGTATTTGTGTATTGACTCTCCGCTGCTCGTATACGTACACGTATATGTAGACGCAGTTATTGTTTCGTTTATGTAGATGCATGATGATTGAATTATTGATGTGCATTCACGCCACTGCTTAGCATCGCTTAGAGTTAGCAGCACTCCTTAGTTTTGCTAATATTCGTAACACTATTTTTATACTCAGCTGAGCAGAGCTCACAGAGTATATTAACTTTGATCGCATAACGGTAATCCGTAACGGCATAAACTAATCGAGATAGATATAGACTTCTATATATCAAAATGATCTGGGTGAAAAAAAAATTCATTTAGCCATGTCCGTCCGTCCGTCCGTCGGTCTGTCTGTCCGTCTTTAAACACGATAACTTGAGTAAATTTTGAGGTATCTTGATGAAATTTGGTATGTAGGTTCCTGGGCACTCTTCTCAGATCGCTGTTTAATAAAACGAACGAAATCGGCCTAAAATCACGCCCACTTTTTCAATATCGAAAATTTCGAAAAACCGAAAAAGTGCGATAAATTCATTACCAAAGACGGATAAAGCGATGAAACTTGGTAGGTGCGTTGCCCTTATGAAGCCAAATAAAAAATTAGAAAAATTATGGACAACGGGCGTAGCACCGCCCACCTTTAAAAGAAGGTAATTTGAAAGTTTTGCAAGCTGTAATTTGGCAGTCGTTGAAGATATCATGATGAAATTTGGTAGAAACGTTACTCCTATTACTGTATGCGTGCTAAATAAAAATTAGCGAAATCGCATCACGAACACGCCCACTTTTAAAAAAAAATTTTTTTTAAAGCCAAATTTTAACAAAAAATTTAATATCTTTAGAGTATAAAAGTAAATTATGTCAACATTCGACTCCAGTAATGATATGGTGCAACAAAATACAAACATAAAAGAAAATTTCAAAACGGGCGTGGCCCCGCCCTTTTTCATTTAATTCGTCTATAATACTTTTAACGCCATAAGTCGAACAAAAATTTACCAATCCTTGTGAAATTTGGTAGGGACGTAGATTCTATGACGGTAACAGTTTTCTGTGAAAATGGGCTAAATCGGCTGAAGCCACGCCCATTTTTTATACACAGTGGACCGTCTGTCCTTCCGCTCGGCCGCTAACACGATATCTTGCGCAAAAAACGATATATCTTAACTAAACTTAGTTCACGTACTTATCTGGTGTCACTTTAGCTTGGTGTAAAATATGGCCGAAATCCGACTATGACTACGTCCACTTTTCCGATATCGAAAATTATGAAAAATTAAAAAAATGCCATAATTCTGTACCAAATATGAAAAAAGAGATGAAACATGGTAATTGGATTTGTTTTTTGACGCAAAATATAACTTTAGAAAAAACTTTGTAAAATGGGTGTGACACCTACTATACTAAGAAGAAGAAAATGCTAAAGTTCTGCACGGCGAAATCAAAAGCCCTTCGAATCTTGGCAGGAATAATATTCGTGGTATGACATATATAAATAAATTAGCGGTAGCCAACAGAAGATGTTCTGGGTCACCCTGGTCCACATTTGGGTCGATATCTCGAAAACGCCTTCACATATACAACTAAGGGCTACTCCCTTTTAAAACCCTCATTAATACTTTCAATTTGATACCCATATCGTACAAACACATTCTAGAGTCACCCCTGGTCCACCCTTATTGCGATATCTCGAAAAGGCGTCCACCTATAGAACTAAGGCCCACTACGTTTTAAATAATCATTAGCACCTTTCATTTGATACACATGTCATACAAACACATTCCAGGGTTACCCTAGATTCATTTTGCTAAATGGTGATTTTCCCTTATTTTGTCTCCAAAGCTCTCAGCTGAGTATGTAATGTTCGGTTATACCCGAACTTAGCTTTCCTTACTTGTTTAACATGGCTTTTTTATAGGTCACTAAAATATGCGCTTAGTTCAACTTATGAGAGCAACTAGATACTTACGTCCGTTTAGTATTAAAATAAACCTATTAAAATTACTACTTCTAGTCCTTCAGTTCTTTAGAAACAAGTAACAGTAATACAAATTCTGCAATGGTAGGAAACAAAAACAAACAAAATAGTGAAGATTGAATAACAAAAACAAGAGAAAAAATATTAATTTAAAGGAAGCAATAATGAAATTGTCTCGTAATAATTTTTTTTTACTAAGTACCTCCTGTTTGCCCAGCATCATATTAATTCGAAACAGAATTCGATATGAATATTAATTTAACCGGAAGCGCATTTAGTAGCAACTTAATATTGCTTTGAATCAACAGTAAGAATTTTATTTTCTTTTAGATTAATACAAAGCCTCAAGTGCCCATATCGCTGCTAGTAGTTATTAAATTATTTGAATGTGTGCATGTCTACTGATGGGCTTTAAGTAAGTAAGGCATTGACCGATTTTCTATAACCTATTGTTTTACAAATGGATTTTTTTAAAACAGCTTCACAAAAATGTTGTTTGTAGTATTAAAAAAAAAAAAACGCTATACCTTCAAAGTGCTGTAGATTGGAACGATTTTCTGTCATTGCTTGTCAAATTTGGTTTTGAGACAAATAAAAAATACAGCATTAACACAGCATTCAAAACATCGAACAATCTAGGGCGAAAACTAAAAATTAATACTAACACTTTTGTGCATATTTCAGTGGTTGGTGTTGACTTTGGTAATTTTGTTCCAAATGGTTCTGTGTGTTTCTCTGGAAGTCCATTCGAATAATCTGCGGTTACTGAATGTGAGGTAGTAAGAAGTATTCTTAAAATAAAGTCCAACGCAACCCGAATGGATGGTGTTCCAATTAAATTTATAAAAATTATTTTACCATTTGTGTTGAGTACCCTTACACACATTCTTAACCACTGCATTACGACATCTTGCTTTCCTGAGTCGCGGAAGTGTTCCATAGTTAAGCCTGTTCCTAAAAAAGGGTCTGCGAGCTCAGTCACTGATTATCGACCCATAAGCATTCTGCCAGTACTATCTAAAGTTTTTGAAAGGCTGCTAGCAGATCAAATTAACTCACATATTTCGAAGCATAATCTACTTTCGCCATATCAGTCGAGTTTTAGAGCCAATCACAGCTGTGCAACTGCATTATTAAAAGTAATCGATGATATCCGAATACCCTTCGATAATAACCTGCTCACCCTGCTCTGCTTACTAGACTTTTCAAAAGCTTTCGACTCTGTCGACCACGATTTGCTCTGTTATAAGCTACAGCTATACTTCGGATTTACTAAAAGCGCCTTGATGTTCCATTAGCATCAAGGCGCTTTTAGTAAATCCCAAGTATAGTTGTAGCTTATATTATATAGCTATTTAACTGGAAGAGTTCAATTTGTCAACACAGGGCGTGAAGTATCGGGTATAAAAACTTAATCCAAAGTGTTCCGCAGTGCTCCATCCTTGGTCCCTTGTTATTTAGTATTTTTATAAATGACATTTTTTCAGTGCGTAAGCACACGAGCATGCATGCGTATGCAGATGGTATACAAATGTATTTATCTGGTAGTTTCGCGAACCTAAGCACACCTTGTGTCAAAGTAAATAATGACCTATCATGCATGCAGTACTGGGCCAATAGTAATGGTCTTTGCCTTAATGCTAATAAATCGTTTGTATTACCTATTCGTAAGAAAAAGTTCGTCGATGTACTAACTCATACTATATGCATTGGTAATAGTGCTTTACAAACTGTTACTAAAATCACGAATCTGGGTTTCGTAATTAACTCAAACCTAACTTGTTTTGACATTATCAACTATGTTGTTGGTAAAGTTTATGGTACATTGCGCAATCTGAGGCAATCTGCACCGTTTACGCCTCCTCAAATTAGAAGAAAGCTTGACGTACAGCTTATATTGCCAATAATAACCTACTCTGAGATAGTTTACAAAAAACTAGATTTGTGCTCTGCAGATAAAATTGAGATTGCCTTTAATCAAGTAACTCGCTACTTATTTGGGTTACGCGGGTTCGATCATATTTCTGCGTGGCCGTTTCAAATCTCGGGATGTGACATATTCGGTTATCAGAGGGCTAGAAATGTAATTTTCTTGTTCATGTTGATTTCTACTAAATCCTCACCGTACTTATATGAAAAACTCACATTTGTGAGACTTCTCAGGCCATGTAGTATAGTTGTACCCAACTTCAATTTTGTTGTCACTACAAGGCTGTTTTTCGTCAACACCACTCGTACATGGAACTCAATCCCAGTTGAATTAAGGAACAATGCTATTCAAAGCAATTATAAGCGCATTGTTTTCAATTATTTCTCTTCACATTAATCTTAAATTGACCTTTTTTTTTACTAAATTTTTTCCTAAGTCGTCTATTTTAAATATAGCTTTAATTAACTGTCTTTAATATGTCTACTATATCTATCATAAAAATGAAAAACCCAGAGGGTCCGTTTAGCAGCCACGGCGTATAGAAGCTTATCTGCGGATGCCAGCATAGCTACATAGGACCAACAGGACGGCAAATAAGAACGAGGTTAAGAGAATATATTAGAGATTACAACAAAAAAGTACGGAATCCAAACATTATACCCGAGTGTAACTTCGCGAATCACATGGTCGAGAATGAATGTTCCCCAGCAAACATCAATAAAACATTTAGGTTTCTTCACATAAAAGCAAAATGCCGACGTCTCAACGTACTCGAAAATATTGAAATATGCAAAAAAAACATTCGACGAACAATAAACGAACAGCTAAACACAATTTCAGACACAATATTCGAGCCCTTAAAACTTGTTTACAAGAAACAAAGAAATAGATACAACAGAAAAACACACAACAAATAAACACAAAACAAATAACACACCAAAACAACAAACCCACAAAGAAGGACAAACGACTAAAATTACGGATTTTTACCTACCCCAGTCAGCCACATAGATCGATTAGTAAACCACCCTCGGTTCTGAATGAACACACAGCACATACACATAACTAAATATACACAGGCATCAATTTTGACAATAACTGCTCATTTACCAACGAACTATAAATACAGGACAAACGACAACAATAGATCAGAACGAAAATCGACACTGATGATGGCACAACGCCGAAACCGGTTTGCCTCAAAACCAAATTTTACAAGGGATGACGGAAAATCGTTCCAATATACATCATTTATCCACGCTGTCGGAAAATCAACAAAACAAGATAAGACTTCAAAGTGCCTTATGCAAAGGCTTTCCTGCAAAAAAAAACACAAAAAGATAACTGTACCATAACCAAATGATTTCAGACTCTTTGAGAAGGGCTTCTTTGGCCTCTTATCGGTAATAATCAATATCCACAATTAAGAGTTTAATTAGGGGCTTATACCGAAATCGGGTTATTGGTTTTTTATCGGCTTATTATCGACGGATATCAGATGTATAAACAACTTAATATTAAAGTTTTATCGGTATACCTTTCCCAACAAAAAGGTAAATATGTCATCGAAAATAAAATGAAAATGCGCTGATAACGAACTCGTAGCACTCCGATAAGGAATCGATAATTTTTCGATATTTAATATTTGTTTTACTTTAAAACAAATCTTCAATTTTTCGGCCAGAGGTCGCATGTTTTTCGATAACAAATCGATAACTTTTCTAAAAAAATCTATAACTTTCCCATAGCAAATCGTTATCACTTCATTAGCAAATTGTCAACACTCTGATAAATCAGTAATTTTTTAAATTCCAATCGATAAAAATTTGACAACATAACGATAAATCGTAGACAAAAACCCGCTAATTCATCAATGGCTTTTGTTCTGTGTAGCAAATTTATAACAGTTCGGTAATAATTTGCTGACTGTCTACATCGGTCGATAACATATCGATAAAAAACCGATAAGTCGTTGATAAGAAATAAATAAGACGCCCATATAATTAGTTGTAAGTTTTATCCCCTTTTAGCCTATTTTTATTTTATGAAATATCTTTTGGAAATAAAATATACATAATTATAAGCCCAAACTATTGAATTTTGAGCTAGAACAAATCTAACTTAAGATCTATTTCCGAACTAGAAATTTTTAACTCTAATGCTGACTTCCCTACAGGGTAATTACTTACCACCTTCCCTAAAGGGCGATAACTCTTCGATAGCAAACCGTCGATTCGGGGTTCGGTTCCTTTCATTACATTTCCTTTTTTTCTTTTATTTTCTTTTCTTTACTTTTCTTTTCTTTTCCTTTCTTTCCTTTTCTTTTCTTTTATTTTCTTTTCTTTTATTTTCTTTTCTATTCGTTTCTTTTCGTTCCTTTTCTTTTCCTTTCTTTTCCTTTCCATTACTTTCCTTTCCTTTCCTTTCCTTTTCTTTTCTCTTCTGTTCTTTTCTTTTATTTTATTTTCTTTTATTTTCTTTTCTATTCGTTTCTTTTTGTTTCTCTTCTTTTCTTTTCCTTTCCTTTCCTTTCCGTTACTTTCCTTTCCTTTCCCCTCCTTTCCTTTCCTTTCCTTTCCTTTCCTTTCCTTTCCTTTCCTTTCCTTTCCTTTCCTTTCCTTTCCTTTCCTTTCCTTTCCATTCCTTTCCTTTTCTTTTCCTTTCTTTTCTTTTCTTTTCTTTTCTTTTCTTTTCTTTTCTTTTCTTTTCTTTTCTTTTCTTTTCTTTTCTTTTCTTTCCTTTCCCTTCCTTTTCATTCCTTTCCTTTCCTCTCCCTTCTTTTCCACGTGTTATAATTATTGTTTTTTTTGTGTTGGCAGTGATTCGCCATATTCAATGGGTGCGACCACTCACAAAGGAAGTTGCTCCTAGAGGAAGGTTCTACATTACAATTGAAAACGACACCATTATGTGGCACCCCATGTTTAATTAACCTAAGTTTTGAAGTTTCTTTCCGACGCGGTTCAGCTTTTTCGACAAGGGGGAGGGGTCAACCTTTTATATTTTGGAAAAGCACGCCGTGTTTGACTTTAACAGGTCAAGAGCCACTATCTTTCGTTCGATTGGATTTTTACTGGTTCAGTAATTTATCTGGATGTTTGTGGCGTTTAGCGGGGTGGTAGTTCTATGGAATTTGTGGAAGCCATTCTGATGGTGGAAAGCGAAGATTCGCAGTGAAATGAAGGAGCAGGACGGTTTCCAATGTCTTCGCTACTGTTGAAAGGTGTGATGTGAGGGTGGTTCTCCAGGCTTTACTAGTGAATTGTCTATGCAATTTTTCATTGTTCTAGAATGACAAAGAATTAATGACAAGTTGAAAACGAACGTTCTGTAGTTTACTCCCTCATCGCCAAAGTGTTTCGGCTTTGGAATGGCTATACCATCTGGGCATATTCATTTATTCTATGGCATCCATTTATTATAATTTTTTAATAATTTTATACGAAGATTTCTTTTCATGCTCAGAACAACAGCTCTGGTCATGGGATGACCTTAATGGTATGCTCACGTAAGTTTGTTTACTATCAGTTATTGGGTTAGGCTAAATCTTGATTTTTGGGCTTTTTTAGAAGGAATTTCTCTTGATACATAAAGTCATCAAAGGAAATTCCAAAATTTTTCTCCTATCAAGGGATATCAGAAAAACAAAGAAAAAAAGGTCACCAAAGGACCTTAACTTAACAGGTTAACCGACACCCGCAGAAAGGTTGAAGTTTTTTAAATCTTCTTCCAATTTGTCACTTTTGCTATGCATAACATTCCAGTGGAGATAGGAAAGTTACTCTGATGATGGCAAGAGATGACTTCTGTCATCGTTTCAATATATATACGTTCTCTTGCTAGGTTTCCAGCTTCAGTCGGAAAATGTAATATGATTTCCGGTATTCGACTAACCGAAATAAGCACTTTTACGTCTACTTCGTATACCATATCTTAGGACTGCTGAATTTTTGACCACAAACTTTTCATTTTAGAAGTGCACTCCAACTCGGTGACCCCTCCTCAAATTTGAATTCTTCGTTAGAGTAGGAAAGTACCCTACATTTTGTTTTTGCAACTCTGCCTTCTAACATATAACATGAAGATTTTTGATGCTTATCAAATTTCATAAGTTTTTACCATACGAGTACATTAAGTGCTGACATATGTATTTACAATTGATTTTTTTCTTACATTTATTAGCGCACTTTATGCTCTAATTTCTCTTTATACGATTGGAGACAAAGCCAAAACTATTCATTAAATACTTTTGGACTGCCCACGCGGCTGCGCGTATTCATTAAAGCTCAAAATGGCAAGCAGTCACTCACTCATATGATCAGGCAGTCTGTCAGTCAGTTAAATATTGCTTGTGTGGTATATCAGTGTGACATGTAATTAACGTGCGACTTACATTGTGTGTACATACGTATGTATGTGTGCACATATTTTCGCATCTTTATGAATGAAATAATGTACTAATATGTTTGTATGAGGTATGTGCTTGCGTTTGTCTGTGCTTCGGGTTAATAGATAAAGAAGCAACGACACGAGATGGATGGACAAGTAACTTAACTGAATTCAACACAAATCAAATTCATTGAAGCGTAATGAGTTTTTCGTACTGTCTGCATATATTCATAGGAGAGTGCTAGAGCGCTGATAGCTAAGGTGACTATTGTGGGGAAGGTCGATAGACTGACAATCATACATATTCAACTTAATGCGGAGGTAGATTTCAATTAAATAACTGTTTTGTTTGTGGCATGTCCATTAACTTATCTTTCACATTATTTGATCTCATAACTTGTTATTTAATTTTTTTTTTATAATCTCAACAATTGCTTTTAATTTGATGTTTTGACAGCTTTCATTTAATGGTTCATTGCAAATGTGATAAGTTCATTAGGTGTATATTTATTATAGAATTGAATCAGTAGCATTTATTTTAGCATCAATGAGGGCAGAATCTTAAAAAAAAATTCGACGATGAAGAAACTCACCACGCGCTCATTTTTTGGAATGATTATTCTCAAAGTTGCCTTAATTAGGCTCAAGTATGCTTACTCACTACAACTTTGGCTGCCTAACGGAGGATTATGGAAAGAAAGATGCCCAGCAAACATTCCGACGTTTAGTCTTAAAAGAGTCAGTAATGTGTCCTTAATTATGAGCTCATTTTGGAGTTAGAAATTAACGCGTTTCCCTTTTTGCGATGTTCGTTCGATATGTGGCTAATTTTGTTTATCATACGAGGATGAAAAGGAGTCATATATGACACCTATTGCAATCCCTAACAATTCATTTTGGTTTTTTATTTCACTCCAAAATTCTGTTTGTGACCCTTATTCATGGCCCAATTTGTCTCACAATTTGTGACACATTTTCATCACTTTATTGAAAATCGTTCCCAAGACTGTTTCAAAACATGATATCTGAGAGTAAACTCTTAACATAGACAGAATTAGAAAGCAGCTAGCGTGCATTCTCTATGAGTTGAACATGCCTACTTTAGTGCTGCCAACGCTAGTTCGACTTGCAACTTCAGAATAGATATTCATATCTTAATTTAGAAAATGTTTCGGTTAAACTTAATTTGAGTATAATCATAACGCTTATTGTTATTTCCATTAAAAAATGATATGTATGCTTTTCTTTCATGGAAACTTCTCCTTTCTTAATTATCAGCATATTAACAATGTTTGTAAGTGTTACGTGTGTCTATCCTTCGTATGTTTTAGATGAGCGATTTAAGGGGCTGCATTCTAAATGTCGCTCTTTCAAACATGCTACCGCATTTTTAATGTCTACTCTCGAACATTCTCTCTGAATGGGGCAATCGTAATCCTCGAATACAAATTGTTCCGAAAAGAGTTATGTACATATATATGTACATATATAGGAAGTAAATTATGAGCGTAATAGGATTCGGATCGAACTTCTTTTTAGGGGTCTCAGAGTCCTAAGATGGAGCTCCTAATAAGGCTCATATCTTAAGACTCTAAAACGAGCTCATAATCCGTGTAAGCGCGCCGATTGAGGTGTCTTTTATGACTCTTTTTCGACTCCGAACATTTGCTAGGAAAAGAAATGTTTTTAATTTTTATTCCAAGGCAGCCTAGTTAAATAATTCTTATTATTTTCGTCTGTTCAAAATTTTAGCAAATTGGAGACACAAAATACTCTTGGTCTCAAGTATATGCACATATTTTTTTTCATATTTCGGACTCATTTGGAAATTCAAAGCAATGGACGCTCCGCAAATATTTTATACTTTAGAACGAAAAACTTAAATTAGACTCATAGACTTTTTCGGATCCAAATCATTTCGCTGCTTAAATTGAGTGAAATTGCAACGCAGTAAAATCTGGTCTCGGAGCTAATACTTTTTGAAAGATGTTTAGTGCGCTTTAAAAATCGCGAAAAATATACGTTACTTCGTCTGGGATAATAAAATTTGGTGATGTTGTTGTTGTTTTTGTGGCGATAAGGTTTCTCCCCGAAGACTATGGGGAGTGTTATCGATTTGATGGTCCTTTGCCGGACACAGATCTGGTACGCTCCGGTAACACAGCACGATTAAGTTGCTAGCCCGGGGTCAAACAAAACTTCGAAAGTTTCTTTCATTATGTTGTGTAACAAACATTTCTAAAAGGTCTGAAAGGCGAGATTTAGCTTCATCCAATAACTGATTTTAAAAAACTTACGTGGGCATAAGTTCATTCCGACGTACATAAGATCACTCCATGACCAGGGCTGTTGTTCTGAGCATTTAAAAAAACTGATCTTCGTTCAGTAGTATTGTTGTATTGGAGCTAAATTCTCATTTTGTTTGCATCAATATTCAAGTAGAAATTAGTTAGTGGCATGGTCTCGCGCGACAAACCGTGGTCAGGGAATTTCGGTAAAAGGAAGAACAGCAGGCGAGGAAATTGAAGGAAACATCGTAGGTTAAGCACTCACCTGAGCAAGAAGTCTTGTGGAATGAAGGCTGCGCAGAACTTGTGTTAAGCTTTGCACCTCAAACAACTGCGGTTTCAAACCAGTCCACCTTTGTCGCTTTCATTGAATTTGATTTATATCTTATAATTGTGCGATGTAGGCCGGAAGGGGTTAAAGTAAGTGAGATACATGTTTAAATATTTTTATTTTAAAGGATTCATACTAAATTCCGATTTTTTGTCAAGAGCTTAATATAAGCCGCAGTTTTAAGTTGGCTGATCACGGCAGTGTATTACAAGTGGAAGTTGCTGCGATTAAGGATGCAGTGGATCAAATGCTATCCACTGCTACTACAGTTAGGGAATTCAACATTTACTCTGATAGCCAAGCGGCTATTAAGGACGTAAGTTCAACTACAGTGCGATCTAGGGTGGTCTGGGAGTGCCCGACATCGCTTGCGATTGCATCGAATTATTTTATAATTAAGATTATCTGGTTCCCGGGCCATAGAGATATCACGGGCAACTGTCAAGCGGATCTCTTAGCCCGCATTGGTATAACTGAACTGGATGAAGATGGCTGTAGGGATTTCGGTATCCTGCTGGCCACTTGTGGATTCCTCCTCCGAAGCTGGACCTCAAGTCAGCTCAGCAAATGTTGGTGCGGACTCCACCTCTTGCAGGGCAGCAAAACCTTTTTGGCCGAATGTGGATGGCAGGAAGTCTGCCGAAGCCTGGGTTCACTAAGGCTCACCTATCAATAGTCATTGGGGTACGTCTCAATATACAGGAATCTCCATCTTTCTGCAGTTGTATGAAGGATAATGAGGTAGAATCATCAAAGCGATGTATACTTGATTGCCCAGCTTTTGCCAGAACTATGCGAAAATACCTCGGTCGCGACTCACTTGGATCTCCCGAGGATTTATCCAAGGTTTCATTCGGAACTTTATCGATTCTCTAAGTAGCTATATCTACGCCACCGTTATTTTGCTGTGTGTGGTATCACATCGGACCTTCTTGTTGGCCAAGTGAGCTTCCCCTATTAGGGCAGCTACCACCATACCTAAGCAAACATACTACGAAATAGTTAGCAGTTCCTTATTGCTGTCGCATATGCACTCAAAATAAACTTCGCCCAAGACTATTTTTCCTCTAACTTATCCAACACTTGTTACTCAATTGTTGTAAATAATTGATTGAATATTATAGTTTTGTAAAATATGTGCATGTCCGCTTGATATATTCATTACTTTGCCCAACCATTTTTAATAAGTGTTTATATATGTTTTTTTTTTTAATTGCAGCATAATAACAGTTTTTTTATAAACGTTCAGTATTTATCTTTAAACTGCCCTTATGTTTGTTGTCACTTACTACGCACACCTCAAGTATTTGCACTTTCATTCATATTCATATATATAAGTAGGAAATTGTTGTTACTGCTGACATTTTACTGCTTTACTTATATTAATTGTTGTATTTACTTCCTGTTTATAAAGGAAACACATTTCGAACCGGCATTCAGCCTGTTAAGTAAATATAAGTTATATTAGTTTCAAGTAATTAAGATACAGATAATTAGATTATTTGCATTCAAAAATTTAAAAATTTTATGATGGGAGTAGGGGGGGACTGGTACAACATTGTACCACCAGTACTGTTGTGTGGCACAACATTTGTACCAGCAGTTCCCAACGTACAATAATAATAAAAAAATTTCATAATGATGGATAATCATTTTTGGAAAAAATAAAAGTTTTACAAAAAAGTATATTACTTCCAAGAAAAATGTTTAAAAAGTAAACACACAATTCTTAAATTTCGAAAATTTTGTATGAATCTAATATATTTTTGAGTATGATATTTTACGAAACAAATCTTGCAAAGTGATATATCACATTGCTGTCAAATTTGTTTTGTTCTGGTTTGTGTTTTGCCATGCGCACACTTTGTGCAACGTCTTAGAGGCTCAATAGTAATTGGTAAATGCAAAGATACGTTGCCCAACATCCTTTTTTTGTTGAGATAAACCGCTCGGTGATTGGGATATTCGTACGGCTACAGTTTAAATACCTGACATTAATGATCAGATGTGCTGACCCTGAACGAGGACTCATTTCTTTCCCATTTTTCGTTTTTTGGTGGTAAATTTTTTCTATTTTTCTTTAATTGTACTAACTAAAGCTTTAACCACACGTTCTCCTAAAGCTCCACCGATTTGATTTTGTTCTCTTCCGTTGTATATATTGAAATCATATATGTATCTCGTCTCAGGGTCACATCGCAGCCACATTTTTATTCCACGTTTTATATATTTGAGTGGTATATATTGTTTTAAGGATGATCTTCCTTTAAACTCAGCCATTGACTCATCTCTCCTCTGCCTAACCTTATCCTGCCGGTATTTTTGAAATGTACTTTCCAAATACTCCACAACATCGTCGATATAATAAGTTTTACTGCAGTCAGTCGGTTTCTGAGAAAATGCAAAATATAATTTTGATGCCAACAATTTATAGCGGTCACGAGATATTTCAGTCGTGACAATAGCATTACTTATTGAAGGATGTTTTGAACAATAATGTTTTAAAGTCGGAAGCTTGTTATAAGATATAACGAACATAGAGCCCAGCATAATTTGTATCAGTTATTACTATATTTGAAACTTTTTTTTCGGTTTGAAACTCAGAAATGGAGTCATTTGTACATTGTGTGTTATACATGCACAGGCTTCGAAGAAACATCTTTTGAAAAGTTTTGAAAGGGCAAAGAATTGAGAGGAATTTCCGGACTTATATTACGTCCACGGTAATCACTTATAATATGTATGTGTATGGAATTTACTCAAAGAGAAGACCACAACCTAAAATCTGATGAGATGTAATTCTCATTATCGTCTTGTGCTAAATTGTATCCCACAAATTCATTCGGTGCTAAAATGCCTTCATTATCTAATAGCTCACTATTGGACGATGAAGGGGAACCAGATTTTTTCGCCGTGCGAACCCAATTTTGGCAAATAATTATCATCATTTCCGTTTAAAAAATCATCGTCATCTGAATCAAGTATTTCATCAATCAGCAGCTCGGTAATTTTGTTTGAGCTCAGTTTTTTCGAGATGGTATTTCTTTATAAAAGAAAGACGATAGAATACTTTTTTTTTTTTTTTTTTGAATATAGGCACTGTTGGTACATATAAGTACCAGCTCAATGAAACTCCACAAACTCAAGCAAATCCATGTAAATGTTTCACTTAATATGCTAAAGCTTGTAAATAAAATAAATATCTTCCACAAAAATAATTTGTTTGGCAGTTACAACTTTTTTTTAAGCCTATTATTCAAAAACCAAACACGTGTCCGAATCTTTCACTATTTAACTCAAAACTGAGCGTACTGCACAGGAGAAAATGATTTCGTTTTTATATGTACATTTAGATAAACTAAAAAGCCTGCTTTGGTACATTTTTATTCAGTTTGAGTGTGATTTTGAGGATTTAGTCCAATATACACATTTAGTGGTACATACGGTGTACCAACAGGTTCGAAAAGGTTAAAAATGTTTTAAGTTCGTTTCTTAAGTCTTTCGTTCCATATAATTTTTTGAAAGAATGCAACACAGCTTTGATTACGTTTTCGATGCGTGGCACCGGGTTTTATTTAAGAGCCGGATACTGATTCAGAAATGATATGAGTACGGTATCGATACTCTGCTTTCGATATCGTGTCCCTACTTATATCTCTGCAACTCATATTCGCTATTATCGTCTATGTATATGTGTAAATAATTTGTCGTCTGTGTTGTTTATTGCTATATAGATATATTGGAATTGTCGTCTAATCTCTTAGCTGCTGTGTGCATGTTAGCGTAGCTCTTCTTTGTCTCATCTACCTACATTGCTGTTGTGGTTTTCTAACATTTATTTACTACCGGCACAGTGATGTGCTGAAATTGCTAACATTCACCACAATACATTAAGGATTAAAGCTAATATTACAAGTTTTTGACACAAAATTATTTGTTATAAATTGTTCCTTCCTAACATAAAAGTTCAATATGTAACCCATTAAAAAGCAAAAGAACATTTCACAACGTAATTAAATTGAATAGAACATTTCTGTAAACCAGGAAAATAAATACGTCATAAATGATGCACTAGTGAGTGTAGCACACCGTGAAATGTAAATTCATGTCTATTACGGCTCGCTGCCAACCTAAGCCTTGCTACAAAACACAAAAAAAAATGTGTTGATTTGCGCATAAAACATTAATGACGCATAAAAATCTTTTTACCGCAAGCAAGTCAAAATTTTTACATTTTTTTTCCAACAATTGAAACAAAAGTGTACGGCGCCACAAAAGAGTGTTGTGAAACAAAAGCTAAGTTATGATTCGCAGTATGGCCACATGCCACAAAACCACATGCTGAGCATAACAATTTATTGTCTGGTATTTTTTTATTTTTATTTTTTTTTTTTTTTGTGAGCAAAACACTATTATTTTCTAGTTGTTTAACATGTATTTTAGTGAATTTCTATTTTTTAGGATTTATTTAAATATAATTCTTTTTTTTTTTCTTTTTGCGTGTTTTCAATAGGAAGTGCATTTGGCAAATTCACACATGACTTTTTGACTGCTCAGAATGACTGCGCATGCGCGACCACCTGCCGTTGTTGCTGAAAAAGCATTTAGATTACATTTTGCACTTGCGCGATAGCATCGTGCATAACTTTTGTGGATAATTGGAAAAATTATTGGTACAAAAATGAAAAATTAGAAATAAATAATTGTATTTCTTTTTGTTATGCAAAAATATTTAATGATAAATTAAAAATTTCGCAGGCCGTAAAAACAAATAGTCGAGATAAATATGGCCATGGGTTGTTGTGTTGAAGTCTAGGTCAGTAAGTGAAGAAACAAAAAAGTAAAAATAATAAGATTTCTTAGCTGAGATATACAGTGTACAAAACAAATGAGTTGCACGTGTGTGTGTGCGTGCGTAAAACTTCTACCCATCTAACCAAATAGAGGCACCATAAATATGAAGAGAGTCACGGAATTCCCATTTTTTGAAGAATAATCTTCAAAATTGAGCCAATTTCGGACTCCACAGTAAATTCATGTTTGTATTTGATTTGCGATACGGGCTCATATTGAGTTAGGTTGAATTGGCCGCTGAACAAAGACCTCACATAGGCTGATCGTGTACATAGTTTTACCAGAATTTGTTTGATGACCAAATGGAAATACTCCAATTGTGCACCATTACTTACGTTATAAAATAACTTCGTCCTCTTCACAAATTCTAGAAGTTTTCAAGGCCCTTCGCTTATCTGCTGCCTTCTGATCTGTCAACTCTGCAGCTCCTAATTGCTGTTGCCATGAAATAGCGAGCGCAGGCTATGAACAAAGAACATGCTTCACCATTTCTTCCAACAGCTCGCGCTTCTTACGACTGCTGTAACTGACGAGGCCTAACTTAGTTGCATGTGAGCCCAGAAGGTAGTGTCCAGTTAGTACTATGCTCATCGTGAGCCCTAAGTCTTCTCGCTTTAGAGATATGAGCAACTTTGTGAATCTCACGTCTTAGACTTTGCGCATAATCATAGATCGTAGAAATGTTGCAGTCCCGCGCTTCCCTTCAGCCTTTTCTGCTTGCTGAATCATATGCGATCCCTATCTCCTTTACAACTCTCTTCGATCTACTGATTTAACATTTAAAGATCTGCAGCAGATCTCTGTATTCCTTCCAGCACTTCTCGCTTTCCGCAACTTTTGCCAGCTTAAAAATATGCTCTATCTGCTCACAAACAAAACTTAACTCCTTACTCTACCATGGCGAATTTGTTTTTGCTGTCAAACTTCTTCTCCACCCACCAAAATATATCCGCTCACCAAATTTTATCAAGATATCTCAGAATTTGAGGGAATAGTTTGCATATAAATCGGACAGACGGACATGGCTAAATCAACTCAGCTCTTCATCCTTATCAATTCGGTATACCTATAGGAGGGCCTGTCTATTTTCCTTTAAGGACTTACAATTTTTGAGTTTCGTTAATATACCATTTCATTTTCATTAAAGGTATATTTATGGAATTTTTATTTGAAACTTTTACTTTAAATGCCATTTATGGAGACTAACTTTAATATACAATTATAAATCACATTTCGCCACATAAAATGTCACATTGTTTTCTATTTCGATTTTCCCCAAAAAGCAATGCTTGAAGTTTATACAATTTGTTCAAGTTAAAAAAAAAATATGAACTAAAATATGCTTCAAGCTTTTTATTAATATCAGCTTTATATAGCAAATCACTTTTCTAATTCCCACTTTAAGTCCAAAATAGTCAAATGTTCCATCCTTTGTTGCACTAAAGGTACAACATTAAAAGCTTAACTAACCTATATTTGTCACTCTTTTGCATACATTCTTCTAATCACACTAACTTACGTTTATAGAAATCACATATATGTATGTATGTGTGTATGATTTGTGTAGGTCGCGATCACATTAGCTGTCGTGTGTTTTCTTTATTTGTAGACTCGTTAGTTTCGTGGCCTTCAAATATGTTAACTGCGAATTTTTATGGATGGTCAAGTGCATATTATTTTAGGGGAGAGCGTACATTCCTTTTTCTTAGAACGCCCACGTTCTTCCGTTTATAGAGCATCCACTTCATTATTCCTTTTTTGAACAATGCTGCCAAAAACAAACGTTTTTAAGTTGGCTTTCATTGCATACGGTTGGCATTACAAATGTGGTGCAGTGAGTGTTGGTGCAACACTGGGGGTTAGTATTTGCAATTCCATGTGCCATTTATATATGCCTTATATTTTGTGTTTATGACTAAAACTCAATGAAAGTAGCGCGTGTTATTTAAGATGTGTATTTATCTTTCTATTTTATGCAAAACCTGTACTACTTTGCTTGAGTCTTATTTAAAAATATTTGAAAAGTATAGTGGTGAGAACCCATACCCATTAAATCACTGACTGCACACCGATAAATCTAAAACGACTTGCTCGATGCAAATATTAATTAATTTTAGTTAAAAATGAAAATATTTGCTTCTCTTCTACGCTTTAAAAAATCACTTGTGTGTTTGTTCGTTTTGAACCAAACGTTCATACAAACTCTTAGCTACAACATTTACCACATATAATTATTTATATTTTTCTGTCATCTGGTTCCTTTTGTCTCGAAATAATACCTTAAATAATCCCGAAGTGAGACTGAAATTATTACGAAATGATTTCGAAAATGAAGTGCTTCTGAAATTACCCCAAAAATGCATCGAAACAGTTTTGAAGGGATACTTAAAATAATTCCCAAGTATTCCTAAAGTCATCACCATATATTTCCAAACAATTCCGAAATAGTTCCTAACGGGTCTAAGAATATACAATGCAATTCAATTCCTTTAAGCTAAGATCGATTGGATTCACTAAACAATGATGATTTTATAAAAAGTTTATTTTCAGTCTTCATCCCAATCTTATTTTCTTTTTCTTTCTCCTTTTTTCATTTCTGTCGTCTTTACCGCTCAATTTGTATTTGCCTTTTCCATTTTTAATATTTTTTTCCTTTCTTTTCTTTTCTTTTCTTTTCTTTTATTTTCTTTTTTTTGTCTTTTCTTTTCTTTCCGTCTTCTTCGTCCATGTTTTTTTCTTCTTCCAAGTTTTCCCCTACTTCTAATTTTTCTTTCGCCTTGTTATTTGCCTTCATCTTTTGTTCTCTCCCCATCTTCCGATTCCCATCCCCATCATCCCCTTTCTTTCTTTCCATCTCTCTTTACATCTTAACACATCCGTTTGCCCTTCCGCCTTTCACACCATTTCTATCGTCTTCTGACTACTGTCAGCTTGCCGTTTCCGCTCCCCATTTCCATTCCCTTAACTTCTACTTTTTTCACGCTCTCTCATTCCATTCTCCAATTGTTATTTTCTGGTTCTCATACAACACAATTTTTATCTTTCCATTTATTTTCCGCACTCCCTAAACCCTGTCTCCTTTTTTTCCTCATCGTATTTCGCTTTTTCGTTTTTTGTTCTCCTTTTTACACTTTTTACTGGTGAACCTGATCACACCTGATGACGCCAGTACGATGCAACCTCTAACTGCTATGTATTTTGTATTTCACTTCCTTCCTGTCCCTCTCACACACCACTACTGCCTCTATGCTTCCTTTTCACTTTCATTTCACTACTACTCTTCTTATCCTCATTTTTTCCTTCTCCATTTCCATCTCAATTTTCATCATTTCCTTTATCCTTTCTTTTTCTCCTTTCACCTCAATCAACGAAAATGGTGCGAAGATTGTGGCGTATGCTAACGATGTGGTGATGCCGATTTAATTAATTTAATAAAAATAAAAATAATATTACCAGAAATAAAATAAAAAATGAGCGAAATAAAATAAATTTGAATTAAATAAATAAAATAAGACAAAAAAGATCAAATAAAATAAGTTAAAAAAAAATTAAAAAAAAATATAATAAAATAAAATAAAGTAAAACAGAGTAAAATTAAATTAAATTGAATTAAATTAAGTTAAGTTAAATTAAATTAAATTAAATTAAAATTTTTAAAAGTTACGTTGAGGTTTTCCCAAAGATCAATAAGAAAACACGAGTGTACTGTTCAACGTTTAATAAGAGACTTAAAATGTCAAATACAATAAAAGAGTGAGATTATCTGACATACGCAGTGGTACATATTTAGGATTGGGGTTTTATGTATCATATTTCAACACCCCTCCTGAACACCGCTTCCAAACTTAACAATTTTATTAAATCTGTATGTTTCTTCTTCGACAAATTGTTTGTTAAAATATCAGCTATGATATTGTGACGAATATTAGCAACACTAATGCATACTATCATCTATAAGCCGATACTAAGCAGTCACTTTTATTTACATAAACAAATCAATCATTACGTCTACACATATATACATACAAGAAGCGGTGAGATATGCACAAACACATGCATATATCTGAGCTACTCAAAAAAGTATGCAATCATTATTACTCACATATACACGCGCATATTGCTATGCGATAAGCTATAAACGTTGCTCTGTAGTTTATAGCTGGTCACTAAGTAGTAAATTCTAGAAACGCCTAGAAATATGCGAACGAAGAAACCGAAGAGAACAAAAGCATCATAAGCTGAGTCATGAGCAATCAGTTTGATTTAAGCTTCGGTATAAGTGCTATTGGGAATTATTTCAAAGTAATCTAATAAAAACCATTTTGCATTATTCGATATTGGAGTTATTTTATTCAACAGTTAAGCGATATGAACATTAGCAGAAGGTTGCAAATAAGAGGAATTTCACTAAGTCCGTTACAATTGGTGTCAGAAGAGGAATTGTTGAATAAATTCCAAAGATTTCGAGTACAAAAAAGAGATGGCAAATTGGAGTGAATTGAAGATCCAGCAACTGAAGAAGGAGCTGGAGAGCCATGGAATGAATACAACCGGCAATAAACTCGAACTTCAGGCACGACTGTGAGTGGCAATGGAATTTGAAGCAATTAACGTGGAAGAGTATGTATTTTATCCTGATGTAGAAGAATCAACAACAAAAATTGAAGAGAAAAACGAAACATCGCATACAGTTACCAGCACACACTTCAACATGATACTGGCTGCAATATCTGCACAAACATCGACAGTAACATCAATGCTGTCGCAAATGTCATCTCAACTGAAAGAACAGAAGACATATATGACATCCCAACTAGAATCCCAGAAGAACCGTATAACACTTAAGATGGAAACTCAACTGGAAAAACAGAAGGCATATATGAAATCTCATTTGGCTGAGCAGAAGAAACGCGTATCTCAGAAATGTCGACACAGATTACATCCAAGTTTGAAGCACAAGAGGAGCGCTTATCATTGCAGGTGGCAAAAATGTCTTCGCAGTTACAAGCACGCCATACAAAAACTGTACAGCTCGAGGACAAAATGGATGCCGAGATAGAAGCTTTGAGAGGTCATATATAGGAGTTGCAAATAAATCGCCCAGCAGTTTCAGCGAGTAATCCAAAGGAAAAAACACTATCCTTTGACGGTTCTGTTCCTTCTCAGGTCTTTAAGCTACAGTTTGAGAAGACCGCAGCAGCGAACAACCTGAATGCTGAAGATAAAGTTGCAGCTCTGTTCTTGGCATTGAAAGGGCCTGCAGCGGAAATCTTACAGACGATAACATAGTACGAACTCAACAGTTATGAAGCATTGATGGCCGCTGTCGGCAGACGTTATGGAAGCGAGCATAGAAAACAGATTTACAAAATTGAGTTGCAAAACCGTTACCAAAAAGCGAATGGGACTTTGCAGGAGTTTGCGTCGGATGTTAAAAGATTGGCTCATCTCGCAAACAAAGAGCGACCCGTGGAGTACACCGAGAGGGTTAAAATTCAAAGCTTTATAAATGGAATACGGGATGTCGAAACGAAACAAGCTACATATGCGAGCCCAAAGCCAACATTAGCTGAAACGGTATCCCATGCACTGATTCAGGAAAGTGCCCCACTTTTGAGTAAGCCAGCATACAAAGCCCATCGTGTTGAAAGGCCAGAGTGGGTGGACACAATTTTGGAATCCCTGTAGGGATCACAACAGAAAAACTCTGGAGTTATGACATGTTTCAAGTGCGGCAACCCAGGCCACATTGCACGACATTGCAGAACCGGTCCAAATAGTTCCAACAATGTGGGTGGACGTAAACGCAGAGCTGAAAGAGATGAGCAAATCTCCAAATCCACTCAATCGTTAAACTAAAGCGAGTCAGCCACAAGGGGCGACAACTGGCTCCCTCAATTGAATGCCCCATATTCCCTATCTCGCAAATTGGAAGAAGGTCAAACAATCTTACTGTCGGAGGACATGTGGATGGAATGGAACGTTTACTGACTGTAGATACGGGTGCATCTCATTCCATCAATCGACCGATTTAGTCAACAAGAAGATAAGACATATGGAGCAAGATTGCGTACAGCCACGGGAGAAGACATCGCGGTTCTAGAAGAAGTAGCATGTGAAGTCGAATAATAATTGGGGTGGACTTCTTAATCCACCAAAGCATCAAGATCGATATGCAAAGCAATACGATGCGATATAAGAACATGGATGTGCCACTTAAGTTCGGCTACGAGTGCTGGTGGAAGAGAGTCAGCAAATACCACCAAAATCAGAAGCAGTTATCTGGGCAAAGGTTGATGGAGATTGTGGGACAAACAATTTGTGAGTTGTTGAAGCAGCAAACAAATCAGCAACGAACGTAATTGTAGGAAAAACCCTGGCTATGACAAGACAGGATTAAATTAAATTAATTTAAAATAATTAAATTAAATTAAGAAAATTAAATTAAATTAAATTAAATTAAATTTAGTTTAATTTAATGAAACTAAATTGAATAAACTTAAACAAAATTAGATTTTAAATCGACCAGTCATCGGTTTGTTATCGAAAAGTTAAAATTATTCGATATGTTATCAAAATATAATCGATTATTCGCATTGTTTTCAATTTCTCATTGTAGTGTAATCGGAAAATTATCGATTTGCTATCAAACAATTACTCACGGAAAGTTCTCGATATGTTATCAAAATAATATATATTTTTGCTTTCGGAAACTTATGGATTTGTAAACTTAATGTTACCAATTTATTATCGGCTTCTTATCGATTTCTTATCCAAAAGTTATCAATTTGTTTATCGGAAAAATATAGGTTTTTATCGAAAAGTTTTCATTTCTTATAAGAATGTTAACAATTTTTTATTGTAAAGCTATCGATTTGTTTGAGAAAACAAACCAATAAGAAACGAATAAGAAGACGATGGCAAGCTTATGACACATCGATAGCAAGATGAAAACAAATCGAATAATCGACGACAATAATTTCCAACCAATAATAAACCGCTAATAAACAAATAACTTTTAGATATCGGTTATAACCATTGAGAGTCCAACGATGCTCTTTTTGGGTTTTTTTGTTTCTGGTGTAATCTCCAGTTTTGGTGTAATCTGAGCCCTTGAGTGAGCATTAGTTTCTTAAACGTTTCACGCATACTTCGTATTCACGCTTTTTTTTATTTTCCATATAAAAATTGCCATCCTTGATAAATAATACGACGTATTTTAATTCATTGTTTAATGAATATACTAAAAATATATTAATGAGTAATTGTGTTATAAAAATTAATACCTTTTATGTGTTCTTGAATTTTCTAATTATAAAGTTATAACATCAAAAACAACTGTTTCTTCAAAAAAAAAAAAATACTATAATTTAAAGCAAAAAAAAATAAATATTTATACAAAAGCAAACTTAAGTTATTATACATATCAATTCTATATGCCATTAAAACTGTAACAAGTTTATTAACTTTTAAACAATTTTATCGAGGCCTATTCATATTAATTAGCACACAACTTAACAGTGACAACTGACGCAGAAAAAAACAACAACAAAAAAACATAAACAGCCAACACTTCAACTAAAACTCGTCATATACGCGCAGTCCGTCTAACCCCGAAACGACAGACAGACAACAGGGCAACCTCAAGTAAAATGCCGCTTCATTAGCATAAATGATAACTTTATCGGTTGTTTTTTTTACTCAAGCGCAGGCTAATTTAAGTGGTAATATAAAAAAAGGACAAAACTTTCCAAAAGCTTAACACAAGTGAGTCCATGAAGTTTACGTCATATTATTTGGGCATATCAATATTTATTTAGTTTTAATATCTGAGGTTGAAATGTGATACTAAAGCTATATAATAAAAGCTAAATAATAAAAATACATACATAACTCATTGTAAAACTGGCCCAATTTCTACATTATCTGTATAAGTAGCGGACATTCTGGTTTTAGGAGTGGCAAGTCTTGTGCACGTCAAAAGAAATATATTTTTAAATTTTATACGAAGAACTGATGGTAAAGTCGAATTTTTAATTCATTTCGTAAATACGAAATGACATACAAAAAAGTTATCTGCAGTGCGAGCTAAATAAGTGCAGTTGGGAGAAGAGATGGACCCATTATAGGGTGTACTGAAATGAGGGAAGCTGTGAGCAGGGACAATTAATATAAATACCCTCCCTCCGACTGCTTATTCAAATGCAAAATATTTATATTACTGTAGCGAAATTTAAATGAATTCTCGATAACTCTGAGTTCGAGTCATTGAACTGTAGCATAGACAAACGCAAATGTTCTGTTTATAAAATGCACTTTAACAAAAGGACTATTATGTTATAGATCTTCATAACTTAATGTATTTATGTACTTCACTTATAACGTATTGAAATCAAACAGACTGACTCTTCCTTAGCTTGCGCTGTTTTTATTCTCTTGGTTTTCTCTTTGTGCCAGGTTCTGGACTTTCCACGAACAGCCTTTTCGAATAACAGCATACTTATTGCTCATTTCTGTGCATACTCCATGTTGCCTCCTATATATATACATATGTATGTATGTGTCTGAGTACTATGCGCTCTACACCTCTGCATCTCATATTCCCTGTTGCCTTCTACAAACGCATGTGTGTGAGTTTGTTTATTTCATATGCTTGCCTTGCTGTTATTGTTGTTCACCATTTATTATTAGCATTTTTAATATTATTTGACTTTATTTAATTTCTTGATTGTTTCCTATCTTAAACAATGGGTAATCGAAATCATGTATCGGAGCGAAAATAGCACAATTCCTAGCCCTCCTACCTCCGCCTGATAGCATGGAATATGTACCAGTGGAAAACATAAAACTAACGACACTAAGCCCAATGAATAGAGCCGCCACATACACAGCAGGAAGTCGTTACAGCTTGCCAGATATTGCAATATGAAACATAGCACTCATAAAGTTGACTTTTTCAGCAGCCGTATTAATTCACCAACATCCCCTATTAATCAACGATCAGGTCAGTATTACAGTTCCATATTTCTCGCCTCCCCGATTACGGAAAATGTCCTGCTTACTTATTATATGACATATCTTAATAGTGACAAGTTCGAAATATGCATAGCTTACACATTGCGCTAAAGGCCAATAGAACCAAGATAAATTCCGAACACAAATAATGGTAGGAGCAGATGGCCCAGCTATAAGACATCGACGACGATGTAATTCCAGTGCCGAATATCAGATATCCAAATATTTGGGCTTGAAGTTCTATAGTTATTTCAGAACAAATTATAAGGAAACACAACCTACAATTTACAAACCAAATTTTTAGCCGTAAAAAAACCACGCGTCACCGGTATCGTCGTTCCACTTACAAGAAGTACGGAGGCAAACAAACGGACAACGACTTGATGCAGAAGCACCTTGCCGGCAAATAAGGGGGCATCTTCGAATTACTTCTTCATTTTGCTTAGAGATACTATTGATCTTATTCATCTTCAGAGGCTAAGCTTCTAATTTACAAGAATCATCGCCGTAGTGTATCCAATAGCATAGTACCTGCCAAGATTGCATTCACCTTTTTTGGCACCTCGCTTAAATAAATAGCGCATTTGATACTCTTCTATGCTGACATTTCTTTCTCGCACTGAACTAAGCATAATTGTTTTGAATTTCTCAGTATTCTTAGTTTCCGAGATATAATAACTGGAATCCATTCAAAAACAATGTTACAGGATACGCCACGGATAGGTAAGGTTGACAATTGGGTTGGAGAAGCTATATATTGCGCTGGGAACCACTTGAAAGGGTTGCGCTACACAACCCCTTGAATCTCTTTGTTATTTTAGTCGCCTCTTACGACAGGCATGCCTACCGTGGGTGTATTCTTACCCCCCTAACCCGCTGGGGGTAAGAAACTATTCGATTTTATCAATCTGTAGGTTAATATTATAACGAAGTTGGGGCAATTCTGTTTATTTTGCACATTCTGCTATCGTTCGAATCGCTGAATTGTTGAATAAATAACACAAATATTCAGTATAGTAATATTACTTTTATTAAGACTACTTTGGGGTAGTACTTCACACTTACAATACTCGCGTGCTTCGATAAAGCGTGCTAAAATCAAACTGATTCCTTATTCCTCAGCTTGTGCTGCTTTTATACTCTCGGGTTCCTCGTTCACCCATTTCTCCTAAGGTCTAGACGTTTCAAGAACATGCCTTCTAGGACAGTTGTATCTCATACTTGGTTATTTAGCTATATACATATATATCTGTAGTTTATGTTTTTCGTCTAGCTAAATATGTGTATGCGTGTGTATGTGCGAGAAACAGCTTCTGCTCTTAGGTGATGATAACGTGATGTGTGATTGATTCTCTTTCTACTCCGCTCGTATCTAATGATTACGTATGTGTATGTGAAAAATTCTCTTCGCTTCAAGCTGTTGGTTATGTGTGTGAAATATTCTGCGTTGCTTTCTATGTATGTGCGTAAATGTTTTATTGTCGTTGTGTTAATTTAATAACAGCATAGTGATGTTACAAATGCTAATATTCGTCGCAATATACATATAAATAAAGAAATAATTTTTTGAATGAAAGTCATCACTCATACTCTGACATTGGCCAATATCTTCAGTTTCAAGAGCAGAAGCAAACTGATACCGTAAAGACATAAAAGAGTTTGTATATCGGGTAGTTTCTGAACAAAGGTTCCGATATAAGTTTCTATCTGGGGGCTTAATATCCATATTTTTATTGGTATACCCTTTACCTAACCAAATATACATACACACTAGTATGTAAATGGTATATACCTATTAAAAAATTTAAATTTTTTTACGTTAATAACTGCTTGTTAGTAAACAATTAAAACATAATAAATTCAGTGAGAATGCATAGATTTGGACAGTTTAATTAATGGTCATCATAAGTTAATTATATTCACGCAACATACAAATCTCTTAACAACCACAATGAATTATATACATACTAAACTTTTTCTGTTCATATTTTCTTTGTGAGTCTAAACAGGCACGTGACTGTTAAACTTGAAATAATTTGATTTAGCTAATTATTTAAATGTTATATTTTGCACTATGTTCAAACTTGCAAATTATTATTTTTTATTTTTTGGAACTTAATATACCACATCGCACAACAAGATCCAACTCAAAAACCACAGTCGCTGCAACAGCGACATCTGTCTACCAAAACTCATTAGTACAAAAATGTTACGACATCTCTTTCTCAAGTCTCCCAACGATCCGGTGCATTCCCTTTAGAATTGAGCGTGATACGGAGCTAGAAAGCTAACTGTATGATGACTAACGGCTCTAACATCAATCTGGTAAAATAAAAAAACAAAAAAAAATAAAAAAACAGTTTTTAGCGAATCTTAAAATTCTCGATAATACTTCGCTTTATGTTGTTGTTAGAATCACTAAGCTTACAAACAAAAAATCTCAAATGTTTCTTGCACAAAATATTATTTATTTACAGCACTACTCCCGTAGTAGAGCTTCAACATTCAAATTATCCGTGTTTTTCACTTAAAATATGTTAAAATATATTTGATGACGAATGGTTTGGACTGCACCTCCTTTAAAGCCCTCAGTTGCCTTTGAATATTTCTCACACGGTTTCAACACTTCAGGCGAAAAGCCTTCCCAATTCGGTGCAAATTTACTTTTCTCATTTTCATTTTCGGAATGCTCCCAAAAAAAATCCGACATCGATTTTTTAAATCCACCCTACCAAGCACGCTTTCTCACTTTTAAAATTTTTAAGTTCATCTTGGTCGTACGATATCCTGCCGTACTAGCAGCGCCCCTTTCTGTGCTCAGGTCATAGTAACTTATCGAGTCGGGCCGGTATCGTCAAACTTCGGTCTCCAACAAACAAATAGTTTCGGTAACAATCGATGCTTACAAGTTATTTTTTTACTATTGGCATTTTAAAGCGAGCGAATTGGTATCGCCGAGCTATCGGTTGCTAATCACCTTGTAATCGCCCAATCATAGGATTCCTATTGGAATGTTTTTGGGTTACTATCGACGGTTTACAGAAGTTTCATCGATTTTATATTGAAGTTTTACCGGTATCTCCGCTCAAGACTCCAGCTATTACGCTTGGCAGAGTTGTCAGGTCTCGAGGTAGCAATTAGGCTATTATCTCAGAAAACTTCTAGTATTTGCCAAGAGGATGGAGTTATTCTACAATATAAGACCTGGTACCTAACTGCGGTTCTTCAGTTCGGTCGTCAAAAAATGCTGGTAATACTCCGGACACATTCAATCTTAGTGAGCTCTTTATTTACCGGCCACCGGTATTTGTTTTTCAACAATCCGATGAGTCTTTTTTAACAAATCGATAACACGCCGATAACAAATTGGTAGCACTCCGATAAAAATTTTAAGTTTTCGATAAAAAATTACTTTTTGATGAAAAGTCGATTTGTTTTGGAGAAAAAATTGGTAAAACACATATTACAAATCGATAAATTTTCGACAAAAAATCGATTACTTTTTGATATAAAATTTATAACTTTTCATTAACAAATCGACATTTTCTTCAAAACAAATCGACAGCTTTTCATTCACAACCTTTACCTAATCTATGATACCCAGATGATAAAATAATAAAACGGCAACAACAAAGGCAAACACGCTGAAAGAAATTGTTAATACATCAGTAACAAATCGACAACTTTTGTATAAAAAATCGATGAAGTTTTGATAACATATGGATGACTTTTCGACAAATGGTCGGTAGCTTTTCGATAACATTTTGATAGCAAATTGTATTATAACACATCGATATATTTCTGATATTAATTTTTGATAACCTATCGATAACCCTTTGACAAATAATAGAAAATGTTTTGATAAAAATCAAAACAAAAATATGACACTTCGAAAACCAATCGAAAGCTTTTTACTGTTCGTCTATAACACATTAAAAAACCTTGCCTTTCCTCGCCTTTTCTCTACTCCCCCTTACAGCATACCAACCCCACACACTACGCCTTCACTACACAATCAACTTACATACTGTATCCCCATACAGCGTGCCACCTCCAAAGACTACGCTTACGCTTACTCTTGCCTTACCCTAACATTCAGGAATTTCCCAGCAAGAAAACGTGAACAACAATGTTTATACATCAAAAACGAGAATGACCTTAAAAGTGATAAAGAATATTTAACTGTTGTATAAGTGCAATGCACTCGTTTTCTCTACATAATCTACTTTTTTCAATACAAAAAAATTTTGGCTAAGAAATTTCAAATTTCTTCTTTGGATATCTGCAAATGGAACTTTAACTACATAAAAACAATCTATGCACTGTAAGTATGTATAACACCTCCGGCCAGTCATGATTTTCTACAATGAAAATACATAATTTTTCACGAGACATTAATAAACATCCGCTACTGCAACAACCGTAATTTAACTTACACCAGTTCTTCAACTAACAAACCAGCAACAACTAACATGCCATTTGGCGCATGCCACGCAGTTAAAGTCAGCCCAACGATCGACAACGACGACACCAGCGGCTAGAAGCTGTCATTACGGTTAATCAGACATGAAATATGGCACTTTGGACTAGTAAAATTACAAGCGTTTTGCAAGTTTACATATTTTCGTAATTTTTTTTTTTTCATACCAGTATAACTGTTGTTATCGCTACTGTTGTTGCCAATTTTTTTCCGACCAAATGCTCTAATATTGAATGTAAGTATTGGTATGTTTAAAGCGGTTAAAATACGCGTGTCCATGTCAAGAAGTAGCCTGCGGAAACTTAGCTGAAATTTTGTAAGTAACTTAACATATGTTCGAAAATCCAGAGCAATAATAATTCTAACAGTACACCCCAAAAAAAATATCTGTATTTACGCCTTTAAACTTTGTTCTTACTTTTTAAATTGTTCCTGAGTGATTAAGAGATTTTACACAAGCACATGTACAACTTTTGGGATCAAAGGAGACCATATCACATGAAACCAAAAAAAAAAAAACAGTATATGCGCAATTCTCAAAATCCCAGTGTTTACTTGAACTAAAGCTTCCGCTTATTAAAAAACAAAACAATAAAATGCAAGGATTCTCTTCCAATTTGCGTTGTGCACCATTTAATTTGCCCTGGCAGGACGGGACCTAAATGCTTTATGCCGACTCCGAACGGCATCTACAAGGCAGATGAATTTTCATTGAGAAGCTTTTCATGGCAGATATACACGTGGAGTGTTTGCCAAATCACTGCCAAGGGACTGAGCTTTCGAATAAATAACTGAAATATTCAATATAGCAAAATGTTCGCTATTTACAACTCTACTGTAGTATGTCATATACTTACGAAAGTTTTCAAGTTTTGTATTTGCTACCGATATTTATTCAATGGAACATCATCGAAAAATTATGAATACTAGCCGGACCCAGTGGCGTAATGAGGGGAGGAGAAGGGGGTAAATGGGGCATCTTGCCCCGGACGCTACTCACAGGGGGGCCCCAAGTGATCCGCAAAGCAGAACTTCCTGAATAATTTGTATTTTTATTATAACTGATTTCTGGGAAATATTGATTTCTGGAAAAAATGTTCTATACTAAAAAATTCATACATATTGTATTATTAGAAACTGTACTCACAAATTGAATGAATTGGTCGAAACCAGTATTTTATTTTTTTAGTAAAAACTTTTATTGACAAACGCCTAAAAGTATCTTTTATATTTGATTATGATTTTTTATAGAATGAAAATTTTTGATATTTAAAAAGTCAAAATAATGAAAATAAAATTGTTGAACATAAGTTATTGAATTCACAAAAAAAATGTAAAATATATAATATAATGGAAACCCTACACATATATCCGGAACACTTGCGACAAGTTGTGGAATAGTTGAAAGCATATACCTTTTTTTCTCACGTTAATCGTTACGATGGGAATTATTAAAAAATGATTTAACAAAAAATGTCCAACGTGAATCTGAAACACGATGAAGCGCCAGAATACAAGCGGTTAGCGTTATCGTCGATGGGCTAGAGCATGTAGTAGAACACTTAGAACAATTAGCAGAGGACACTAACACTTCAAGTGACACGAGAGGCGAAGCTACAATTCTTTTGGAAAATATACTAAATTTTAGCTTTATAACATTAGTGAATTTCTGGTATGAAACCTTAAGGAGGATTGATCGTATGTAGCTCAAATTACAAGATCCGCAGATGAATTATCGACTGAACTATCTGAAATTCGAGACACTATCTGCGAAGAAGCAATAGAAAAAGCAAAGCCTCTTTGTGTGAAATGGGCTACCGATATAGTAAAACGTGTAATAAGGCGCCGCAAAATGTTCGGAGAATCGGCTTGAGACGTTTGTCTTTCCGCAGGATGTGAAATTTCTCGCGCTATGAAAAGTTTTCTCGATCGTCTCCAACAAGAAATACGTAAAAGATTTACATGACTAAATGACCTTGATTTTAAATTTGGATTTCTCTTGGACGTTGGAAACTTATTAAACCCGAATAAAAACGACTTAGAAAGAAGAACATGGGTGAATTTTATAATACAGATTTCAATGGAACAGAACTTTCTTTCGAAATATGTTACGGCCAAATATTATTTCGCCGTAGAAAAGAAATTGAACCTTTGGATTACTTACTTTTATAATCTCGTATGGAGAAGATGTTTTTCTAAACTTGCTAGTAGGACTTCAAATACTCCTGAATATCTCAGTATCAAATGCCCAAAAAATATTTTGCCCCGTGCGCAAGAAAACCTCACTACGCCACTGGCCGGATCCGTGCGCATCTTGCGCAACGAAATACAAAAGTCTTATATCAAATATCAACAGAAATTAGCTGCTCTATCAATCAATCATCTATCAATAAAAACCTGCATGCGCTTGTGCTGCCATCTGGCGAATGTTAGTAACTGCCTGTAATGCAGCGTTAGTTCTAATCAAATATTCAGAATTGTGCCATAGTACAAATAGATTTCTTTGTGTGCTCACAATTGTTTATTTTTAACAAATTATTTTAATAAAATATAGCTAAACAAAAGCACTACGACTAATAATGCACAAAGCTCGCTAATAGCCGGAATCTCCATCTTTACAACCAAAACTTTATTTATAGATTTGGATTCCAACTAAGAGCCAAAAAGGGACCTGCACATAAAAACAACAATTAGAAATAATATATAAGAAAATGACTAAGTATTTGTTTAAATTTTTCGGCTGAGTTTATTTAGTATTTCATAAGGTTTTGTAATTTACTTTTATGCGTCTTTTTTCATTGTTCAAGAACACTCTATTTTTAAGAGGTTGGAAACATTGCCGTCTAAGGTGACAACTACTTCACAATTAAATTACTCGGGAACTCTACTTATAGCGTGTTAAAATCATACTGATTGATTATTCCTATGCTTGTGTTTGTCTTTATACTCTCTGTTGCCTCGTTCGCCTATTACGCCTATTTTCACGTACAGCCTTCTCGAACCGCTGCTTATTTATTTCTCATTTCTATATCTGAAATTCACGTTTGTCTTCTATTTTACGTGCTTAGAGTAATAACTTGTCTGTGAGTAAAAACTTTTGCCCTTAGGTGATGATTACATTCTTCGCTTATAGCTGCTGAATACATGCATGTATGTGAAATATTCTCTTCCCTCATAGGTTCGCGGTTTACGTGTATGTATGGCTGCTTGCTTTGATGTTTCCAACAGTGGTCGGCAAAAGTTTAAATTTAAGGGGATAATAGTCATGCTACCTAGATTTTAGAGTCCCTGGCAAGACAGGCGTGGCACTCCCTGAAAATGTGAACTGGCACTTCATTTTTCAGCTCACAAAAGCGACAGATTTTGCAAACTTACATAGGATAAGTTACATGTATACATGTATAGTAACCAATTCATAGGTCCTCTTTGCTTCAATTTATGAGTTTGGCTGACACTCTCGTTGATGGGAAGTATATACTACTTGGAATATCCCTGCACTGGGTAATCAATCCAGTGTTATCTGAACTTCTCTATTTGCCAGTTACTTATGACATACATAGTGTGTGCCTTTGAGAGTCACAGAGGGGCTCTGGTCTATAGAAAGCTGCTATAGCACTATGTTTGGCTTGGTGGTCTGCATACATTTATGTCTCTGATGCTTGGGAACCCAGTCCAACAAACCTTGTTTTCGGCTCCCAGATTATTTAGAACTGCTATGCATTCATCTGTTAGCTTGAAAGTAATTGTATAAGACTGCAAAACACGCAAGGCTTTCTCGCTGTCTGGTATAATGAGCATACTCCACGCGGATAGGCCCTATGTCCCAGCGGGCTAGGATATTTAGAATATACCAGCGGTAGAGATGCCTGTCGTAAGAGGCGAATAAAATACTCTAATGTTGCAAGAGGTTGTGTAGCGCAACCCTGTCAAGGGATTGGCAACACAATTTGTTGCCTCTCCAACCCAATTGCCAACCTCGTCTACCCATTATGAAGCCTGTTTCTTTAGCAGCAGAGGACCTTGCGAGCCTAAGCTTCTCATGGAAGTGGAGGTGGAGAGCGGGATGGCTTAAAGGTTCAATGTGCACATATTAAATCGATTTCAAAATAGTCGGGCTTGTACCTTGATTGTGCTTGTTACAAAACGTACCGGATTTATATCCCGCAAAGGGGCATAAATAACGATTACACTCCCCAAAACCTTTGGGGATGTTTTTATCGATACAACAAAAACAACAACTGGACAGGCTCTTTCGTAGTAATTCTCTTCGATAAACTCCTATTACGTAAATTTCTGCCTGAAATCTAGTGGTGTAGCATCCCATTGGCATCGCTTACTTCAAGCTCAAAATTTGTTAGTTTCTTTTAACTCTTCAGATTATTGTTCATCTCCAAAAACTCCCGTTCTTACTTGTTTTTTTTTATTTTAGTGTTTAGTTATTCTGTGAGACTAATTTATTATTATTATTATGGTATATTTTCAGCTGAATCACCAACCAACGAAAAAGGGCACGCCATTGGAAAAAGTAAGTAATTTATCAAAGTTAATTCTATCTTATTTTTCAAATATATATCTTAATAATAAAGTATATCACTAAAGGTCAAATACTATGAAAAACAACGCGAATCCATACCAGGTGGTGGCAAAGCGAATTCAACCAATTCGCCGTGCAGAAGAATGTCAAGTGGAAAGAAAATTTTAATTGATTTCGATTACCTGACATATTTGAGTACAGGGCGTCAAGGCGAACTCAGTAGAGGTGGTGTTATCTCAACAGCTGATTGCTTCTTCTTGATAATTTTCCATACAAAGCCTTGTACAACAATATGTCAGTTCATCGAAATCAATGAAAATTTTCTTTTGACTTGACACCTGGTATAGATTCGCCTTGACAGGGCGTTGTATGGAAAATAATCAAGAAGAAGCCGTCAGCTATTGGGATAACAACACCTGGTGCTAAATTTGCCTTGATGAAAAGTGTAGAAGATCATTCTGATATCCAATTTCAATTTGACTTTGATTATATAACTAATGTCTATATTTATACTCAACAACTTTGAATTTTTATTATACCTCAGATCTGTTTGTAATAATAATCTTAGTATAACGAAGTCATTATTTATAGTTTCTTATATTTTTCGAAGTCAATGCCACCAATAACTTAAATAAATTTCTTAATTATAAATTTCACATCTCTACGGAGTTTATAATTTTTTTTTTTTTTTTGAGTCTAAACAATAATTGAACACATTTAAGCAACACCATTTTGCAAAACAACAACAACAGAAACAAGTAAGGGTGTCTAGGTTCTGATGTAACCGAACATTATTTACTCAGTGTGAGCTACAATTGTACAGCTAATTTCAGATAAATTACTTTTCTACATAACGCGTGGCACCGCCCATTTAAAATTCAATGTCTCCCAATTTCCTATTACAATAAAACATGGTAAATGAAATATCATTGATACAAAACTATTATTCGCTAAGATATAGTTAAGTTATTCGTCCATGAACCCTTAAACAATTTTTTATATAAAACTGAGCGTGGTCTTTAACCGAACCCGTCCATTTTTACTAGAAATATTTAGTTGATATATGGAAAATATGCGCATCAAATCTGATTACGATCCGTAAATTTTTCTTCCAGTTATAACTCCCGAAACAAATAAAATTATAAATAACAAGTAAGGAAGGCTAAGTTCGGGTGTAACCGAACATTACATACTCAGTTGAGAGCTATGGAGACAAAATAAGGAAAATCACCATGTAGGAAAATGAACCTAGGGTGACCCTGGGATGTGGTTGTATGACATGTGTATCAAATGGAAGGTATTAAAGAGTATTTTAAGAGAGAGTAGGCCATAGTTCTATGGATGGACGCCATTTAGGGATATCGCCATAAAGGTGGACCAGGGCTGACTCTAGAATGTGTTTGTACGATATGGGTATCAAATGAAAGCTGTTAATGAGTATTTTGAAAAGGAGTGATCCTTAGTTCCCTAGGTGGACGCCGTTTTGAGATATCGCCATAAAGGTGGACCAGGGGTGTCTCTAGTTGTACGATATGGGAATCAAATGAAAGGTGTTACTGATCGTTTTAAGAGGGAGTGGGCATTAGGTCTATAGGTGGACGCCTTTTCGAAATGTCGCCATTAGGGTGGGCCAGGGGTGAATCTAGAATGTGTTTGTACGATATGGGTATCAAACCAAAGGTGTTACTGAGCATTTTAAGAGGGAGTGGGCATTAGGTCCATAGGTGGACGCCTTTTCGAGATATCGCCATTAGGGTGGGCCAGGGGTGACTCTGGAATGTGTTTGTACGATATGGGTATCAAATGAAAGGTGGTAATGAGTATTTTAAAAGGGAGCAATCCTTAGTTCTATAGGTGGACGCCTTTTCGAGATATCGCCATAAAGGTGGACCAAAGGTGACTCTAGAATGTTTTTACGATATGGGTATCAAACGAAAGCATTTAAGAGGGAGTGGGCATTAGGTCCATAGGTGGACGCCTTTTCGAAATATCGCCATTAGGGTGGGCCAGGGGTGACTCTAGAATGTTTGTACGATATGGGTATCAAACGAAAGGTGTTACTGAGCATTTTAAGAGAAAGTGGGTATTAGGTCTATAGGTGGGCACCTTTTCGAGATATCGACATTAGGGTGGGCCAGAATGACTCTAGAATGTGTTTGTACGATATGGATATCAAATTAAAGGAATTGATGAGGGTTTTAAAAGCGAGTGGCCCTTAGTTGTATATGTGAAGGCGTTCTCGCGATATCGACCAAATGTGGATCAGGTGATCCAGAAAATCATCTGTCGGGTACTGCTAATTTATTTATATATTCAATAACACTAACAGTATTCCTGCCAAGATTCCAAGGGCTGTTGATTTCGCCTTGTAGAACTTTTTCATTTTCTTCTACTTAATATGGTAGGTGTCACACCCATTTTACAAAGTTTTTTCCAAAGTTATATTTTGCGTCAATAAACCAATCCAGTTACCATGTTTCATCCCTTTTTTCGTATTTGATATAGAATTATGGCATTTTTTTAATTTTTCGTAATTTTCGATATCGATAAAGTGGGCGTGGTTATGGTCGGATTTCGGCCATTTTTTATACCAAGATAAAGTGAGTTCAGATAAGTACGTGGGCTAAGTTTAGTGAAGATATATCGGTTTTTGCTCAAGTTATTGTGTTAACGGCCGAGCGGAAGGACAGACGGTGGACTGTGTATAAAAACTGGGCGTGGATTCCACCGATTTCGCCCATTTTCACAGAGAACAGTTAACGTCATAGAATCTATGCTCCTACCAAATTTCAGAAGGATTGGTAAATTTTTGTTCGAATTATGGCATTAAAAGTATTCTAGACACACTAAATGAAAATGGGCGGAGCCACGCCCATTTTGAAATTTTCTTTTATTTTTGTATTTTGCTGCATCATATCATTACTGGAGTTGAATTTTGACTCAATTTACTTATATACAGTAAAGATATTAAATTTTTTGTTAAAATTTGAATTTAAAAAAAATTTTTTTTAAAAAGTGGGCTTCATCCAATTTTGCAAATTTTTATTTAGCACATATATAGTAATAGTAGTAACGTTCCTGCCAAATTTCATCATGATATCTTCAACGACTGCCAAATTACAACTTGCAAAACTTTTAAATTACCTTCCTGTAAAAGTGGGCGGTGCCACGCCCATTGTCCAAAATCTTACTAATTTTCTATGCTGCGTCATAACGTCAACCCATCTACCAAGTTTCATCGCTTTAACCGCCTTTGGCAATGAATTATCGCATTTTTTCGGTTTTTCGAAATTTTCGATATCGAAAAAGTGGGCGTGGTTATAGTCCGATATCGTTCATTTTAAATAGCGATCTGAGATGAGTGCTCAGGAACCTACATACCAAATTTCATCAAGATACCTCAAAATTTACTCAAGTTATCGTGTTAACGGACGGACGGACGGACGGACGGACGGACGGACATGGCTCAATCAAATTTTTTCTGGATCCTGATTATTTTGATATATGGAAGTCTATATCTATCTCGATTCCTTTATATATGTACAACCAACCGTTATCCAATCAAACTTAATATACTCTGTGAGCTCTGCTCAACTGAGTATAAAAAATAAATGTAAGGCACGATAACCTCCGAAGAGATCTAAGGCCGAGCTTCTCTTCCAATTTGCGTCGTGCTCCTCTTGATTTTTCCCTATAAATTGGCCGGACGGGACCTACATGTTCTATGCCGACTCCGAACAGCATCTGCAAGGCAGATGAGTTTTCACTGAGAGCTTTTCATGGCAGAAATACACTCGGAGCGCTTGCCAAACACTGCCGAGGCGCGACCCCGCTTAGAAAAATTTTCTTCTAATTGAAAAACCTTATTTCTAAAATTTTTGATGTTGCTTTGCCCGGGGTGCGAACCCAGGGCATACGGTGAGTTATGCGGAGCACGCTACCATCACATCACGGTGGCCGCCGAAAAATAAAATTGCTTAGTCATATAAGGGGCGGTGCCACGCCCACTTAAAAAAAATTTATTTTTTTCTTATTTCTTGTTAAATTTCCACTTGGAAAAAGATATATAATTGTTATAAAGCTCTTTTTTGCAAGGATATAGCTTATTTTATCTGTTCACGACCCCTTTAACCGTCCTGTGCATAGATGGATACCCGGGTACCTTTTGCATTTTCAAAAGCCATTTTTAAATAATCTACAAAGAGAAACGAGTGAAAATTTTGTGGCGTATGGGTATAAGTTTTCTACAAAAACGACAATTTTTTTCAAATATAATTTCATACAGATGATTTTTTTAATAAATTTGTTTTTTATTACTAGTTCTCATGGCTGGGATACCCAGGTACCACTAGTAGTTCTCACGTATGAACGGCCTTGTGGTACCCGTGTACCCAGCCATGCGAACCATGAAGAAAAATTATTCATGAACAGAACGGTTAAAAATATCTTAATATATAAAAAACACGTGTCACAACAATTTTGGCCGCGATGGACTCCTAAACTACTGAACCGATTTTGAATTTGTTTTGCACCCCGTATGTAGTTTCGTGTTACTTGAGAGATAGGATAGGCTATATCTCAGTTTACAGTCGCAATATTATTTTATTGCAAATTTTTTTAGTTGTTTATACGTAATAATAAAATGTTACGTATACGCAGTGGCATTCATATTTTCAGGTGGTGCGGATATACTTCCGTGTAATTGCTTGGTGTTTAATTAAACAACCTGGTTATCAATAAAAAATATTATAGCGAATGATATCAAGTATAGCACATCACCAGGCCCGCTGAGAGGTGGGTGTTTCTGAGGGGGCCCGCGATTTAGAGGTACTATGATATTTTTTTAATGCAGGAGAGTCGTTAGTTGTGTAGAGGGTAATTTTCATACCCCTGGGTGACTAGGGTCTCGAGATATAGGCCAAAACTTGGGCCAGTGAATGCCTAGACAGTGTTTATACAATACGAATATCAAACGAAAGCTGTTGATGAGTGCTTTAGTACAGAGTAATATATTATCCAGAGAGGGACTGGGACTGGGATTAGGACTAGGACTGGGACTGATACTCAGTGGGATTGGGACTGAGATTCGGAGTGGGACTGGGACTGGGACTGGAATAAAATACATACCACCCTCTGGGACAGGCAAGAAGGGATGCAGAGGAATGAGAAGAAATTGAGAGAAGAGAAAAGAGAGAAGGAGATTGAGAAAGATGTGAGAATGAGGCAAAGATGGAGGTAGATGAAGCGAAAAAGATGGAGGGAGGAGTGAATAAAAGGATTAGGAAAAAGCGAAGAGGCGGGAGGGCAGAGTCAGACGGAAAAAGCTTATTAAAATGTATGCAGATAGGCCAAATTTAGGGCAGAACAACGTCTGCCGGGTCTTCTAGTTTTATATAAAAAAGGGCGTGGTGCTTAACAGATTTCGTTAATTTTCTTCGAAGCATTCCTCTTAATGAAGGCAAGATCTCTGCCGAATTTTTTTATGATAGGTTTATCGGTTTTTGATTCATCATTAATAATATTTGTAAAATTGATTTTATCACTAGAGGAAGGTGCCACGCCAAATTCAAAAAGTTTTTCAAATTTTTATCAAGATTTCAGCCTACACATAAAATTTCAACATTTTTGCTGTACTTTTTACTAAATAATAAGATTTTTTTTTGTTTGTTTTCCAAATGTTTTATATATAAAAGTGGGCGTGGTCATTTTCAATACCAATCTATATTGGGTCCAGATAAGCTCGTGTACCAAATTTTGTGAAAATATCTCAATATTTGCTCAAGCCGTAGTGTTAAAGAACGAACAGACGGACGGACGCACGGACGGACGGACATGACTAAATCAACTTTTTGTTCGATACTGATGATTTTGATACATGGAAGTCTATATCTATCTCGATTCCTTTATACCCGTACAACCAATCGTTATGTTACCAAAGTTAGTATACTTTGTGTGCAAAGCACGCTGAGTAAAAAAAATGCGTGAAACTAAAACTAATTGCTTCACGAGTAATTTTCAGAAAAAATCAATGCCCACAGGTTACACAAAAGTCAGACTGGGCGTGTAAGTAATATTTAGATGCAAAATCACCAAAACAAGTAATTGAAGTGAAATATCAAGGGAACGAGAGTGACATGTGCGTGTGTTGTTATTGATGCATATGTGTCGTTCTGCAAATGTGTTTGGATATCCCTTGTGGCACTGCCAGTGGCAATTAAAACTTAGTAACATTAAATATGACAACAACAAAAAACAGTGACAAAAGTATACATGAAACGGAAAGCTGAGTTGAAAACCCAAAGTTGTAAAGTTTAATTAAGAAAATATTAAAAAAAAATTAGCATAGACAGCTTAATTAATAGGTCCAAATATGTGAGTTTAACTATTGTTTAAAAAAAAAGTCTTGTATTAAATTAAAAAATAAAATAAACAAAAATATGCTGTTACCATGTCCAATGCTTATCTAAAGACCTCAACTAATACTCAAATGTTGTCACTTTTTACAGCGCTCGAGCATTGCGTGTCACTTTCGTAGTGTGAGTGTGTGTGTGGGACATGCGTTTTTTTTATACTCAGTTGAGCAGAGCTCACAGAGTATATTAAGTTTGATTGGATAACGGTTGGTTGTACATATATAAAGGAATCGAGATAGATATAGACTTCCATATATCAAAATAATCAGGATCGAAAAAAAATTTGATTGAGCCATGTCCGTCCGTCCGTCCGTCCGTCCGTCCGTCCGTCCGTCCGTTAACACGATAACTTGAGTAAATTTTGAGGCATCTTGATGAAATTTGGTATGTAGGTTCCTGAGCACTTATCTCAGGTCGCTATTTAAAATGAACGAAATCGGACTATAACCACGCCCACTTTTTCGATAACGAAAATTTCGAAAAACCGAAAAAGTGCGATAACTCATTACAAAAGAGAGATAAAGCGACGAAACTTGGTAGATTGGTTGACGTTATGACGCAGAATAGAAAATTAGTAAGATTTTGGACAATGGGCGTGGCACCGCCCACTTTTACAAGAAGGTAATTTAAAAGTTTTGCAAGCTGTAATTTGGCAGTCGTTGAAGATATCATGATGAAATTTGGCAGGAACGTTACTACTATTACTCTATATGTGCTAAATAAAAATTAGCAAAATTGGATGAAGAACACGCCCACTTTTTAAAAAAAAATTTTTTTAAATTCAAATTTTAACAAAAAATTTAATATCTTTACTGTATATAAGTAAATTAAGTCAAAATTCAACTCCAGTAATGATATGATGCAACAAAATACAAAAATTAAAGAAAATTTCAAAATGGGCGTGGCTCCGCCCATTTTCATTTAGTTTGTTTAGAATACTTTTATTGCCATAAGTCGAACAAAACTTTACCAATCCTTCTCAAATTTGGTAGGAGCATAGATTCTATGACGGTAACTGTTCTCTGTGAAAATGGGCGAAATCGGTGGAAGCCACGCCCAGTTTTTATACACAGTCCACCGTCTGTACTTCCGCTCGGCCATTAACACAATAACTTGAGCAAAATCCGATATATCTTTACTAAACTTAGCCCACATACTTACCTGAGCTCACTTTTTCTTGGTATAAAAAATGGGCGAAATCTGACCATAACCACGCCCACTTTATCGATATCGAAAATTACGAAAAATGAAAAAAATGCCATAATTCTATACCAAATACGAAAAAAGGGATGAAACATGGTAACTGGATTGGTTTATTGACGCAAAATATAACTTTGGAAAAAACTTTGTAAAATGGGTGTGACACCTACCATATTAAGTAGAAGAAAATGAAAAAGTTCTACAAGGCGAAATCAACAGCCCTTGGAATCTTGGCAGGAATACTGTTAGTGGTATTGCATATATAAATAAATTAGCAGTACCCGACAGATGATTTTCTGGATCACCTGGTCCACATTTTGGTCGATATCGCGAGAACGCCTTCACATATACATCTAAGGGCCACTCGCTTTTAAAACCCTCATTAATACCTTTAATTTGATATCCATATCGTACAAAAACATACCAGAGTCACCCCTGTCCCACCCTAATGGCGATATCTCGAAAAGGCGTCCACCTATAGACCTAATGCCCCCTCCCTCTTAAAATGCTCAGTAACACCTTTCGTTTGATACCCATATCGTACAAACATTCTAGAGTCACCCCTGGCCCACCCTAATGGCGATATCTCGAAAAGGCGTCCACCTATAGACCTAGTGTCCACTCCCTCTTAAAATGCTCAGTAACACCTTTCGTTTGATACCCATATCGTACAAACATTCTAGAGTCACCCCTGGCCCACCCTAATGGCGATATCTCGAAAAGGCGTCCACCTATAGACCTAGTGTCCACTCCCTCTTAAAATGCTCAGTAACACCTTTCATTTGATTCCCATATCGTACAAACACATTCTAGAGACACCCCTGGTCCACCTTTATGGCGATATCTCGAAACGGCGTCCACCTATGGAACTAAGGATCACTCCTTTTCAAAATACTCATTAACAGCTTTCATTTGATACCCATACCGTACAAACATTCTAGAGTCACCCCTGGCCCACCCTAATGGCGATATCTCGAAAAGGCGTCCACCTATAGACCTAATGCCCACTCCCTCTTAAAATGCTCAGTAACACCTTTCATTTGATTCCCATATCGTACAAACACATTCTAGAGACACCCCTGGTCCACCTTTATGGCGATATCTCGAAACGGCGTCCACCTATGGAACTAAGGATCACTCCTTTTCAAAATACTCATTAGCAGCTTTCATTTGATTCCCATATCGTACAAACACATTCTAGAGTCACCCTGGCCCACCCTAATGGCGATATCTCGAAAAGGCGTCCACCTATAGACCTAATGCCCACTCCCTCTTAAAATGCTCAGTAACACCTTTCGTTTGATACCCATACCGTACAAACATTCTAGAGTCACCCTTGGTCCAGCTTTATGGCGATATCTCGAAAAGGCGTCCACCTATAGAACTAAGGATTACTCCCTTTTAAAATACTCATTACCACCTTTCATTTGATACCCGTATCGTACAAACACATTCTAGTGTCACCCTAGCCCACCCTAATGGCGATATCTCGAAAAGGCGTCCACCTATAGACCTAATGCCCACTCCCTCTTAAAATGCTCAGTAACACCTTTCGTTTGATACCCATATCGTACAAACATTCTAGAGTCACCCTTGGTCCACCTTTATGGCGATATCTCGAAAAGGCGTCCACCGATAGACCTAAGGCCCACTCCCTCTTAAAATGCTCAGTAACACCTTTCATTTGATACCCATATCGTACAAACAAATTCTAGAGTCAGCCCTGGTCTACCTTTATGGCGATATCCCTAAATGGCGTTCATCCATAGAACTATGGCCTACTCTCTCTTTAAATACTCTTTAATACCTTTCATTTGATACACATGTTATACAACCACATTCCAGGGTTACCCCAGATTGATTTTCCTTATTTTGTCTCCATAGCTCTCAACTGAGTATGTTACGTTCGGTTACACCCGAACTTAGCTTTCCTTACTTGTTTTTATATAAGAAACTAATTCAATTGGTTTGTTAGTTTTTTCTTCCGTCGTATTTTTTTTTTTTTTGTTTTTTTTTTTTTGGTTTTTGCGATGTTGATTGGTACTAAAAAAATTTTTTATATTTAAGTACATATATGACTTTGGTGCAGTCCATGGTGAAAGGTTCAACTCTAAAAATATACTACGCAGTTAAATGATGACACATATTGTAACGAATTCTGATAATTATGCACCTTCTACTGACGTACAAATCACTGAACTGTCGAATAAATAACTCCAATATTCAGTATTGCAAAACGGTCTTTATTTTACTACTTTGGGAGTAGTACAATTATACTTCAATATCACGTGCTTCATAAAAGCGTGTTTTATCAAAACTGATTACTGATACCTCAGCTTGCGCTGATTTTATACTCTTTGTTATCTCTTTCGCCAATTCTTCTAAGGTCTAGTCGTTTCACGATCAAGTGTTCTAGTATACTGCACCTCATACTTGGTTACCCAGCTTTATACATGTTTATTTGTAGTTTATACTTTTCTTTTAGCCATATGCGTGTGTGTGAGTGAGTAACTACTTCTTCTCTTAGCTGGTGACTACATATGTGTTTGTGAGATATTGTTCGTCGCCTTCTATGTACGTAAATGTTGCTTGCCTTAATGTGTACATGCACATAAGAGTAGCTGTTTGCTGTTTTTGTTGTTGTGATTATTTACTAGAAGCATAGTGATGCTAATATTTGTCACAATATATACGCATAGTATGATCTAATCAAAGAAACCCCTCGAGTTTGATTCGTTTTGTTTTGTTAATTTTCCAACATTTTTGTATAATGGAACGAATTTCCGTCATCTCTTTGAACGAAAAATGACACTGATGATGACGCAATGCCGAAACCGGTTTTTCACACAAACAAATTTGATAAGGCATGACGGAAAATCGTGCCAATATACATCAATCGGTTTTTGTACACTGTAATTTGTTCATAGGTGAGAAAAGATAATACAGCTTCTCATTAAACTTGGTTTGAAATACAACGGTAACGAGAAAGAATATAACACTTCCGGATGACTTTGCTCTATTAATTCCACTACAACAGCCATCACGTCATCCTCTGACACCTGCCATGGTTGTCGTTTCTGATATACCTGCTATACAAATAAGTTTTTTTTTTTTTGGAGTTGCGTGAAGAAGCAAATTCCTAAAGTACTGACCGGGATATTAGAGCTTCACCGTGAGTCTCTACAAGTGTAGGACTCTTTTCTTCTATGAAGGGCTATCCACTAAAACCACATAAGGCGCTGTATCCAGCCTTTGGGAATTTTACTTTTTTTCAGTACGACGATACCAAAATCCTCGTCTGCTTAGATGATCGCCATTTTTATACCCAGCTGTACTTGTACACAGGGTATTATAACTTTGAGTGGATAGGGGTTGGTGTACATATATAAAGGAATCGAGATAGATATAGGCTTCACTATATCAAAATCATCAGTATCGAAAAACAATTTGATTGAGCCATGTCCGTCCGTCCGTCCGTCCGTCTGCCCGCTAACACGATAACTTCAGTAAATATTAAGATATCTTCACTAAATTTAGTACACGAGCTTATCTGGACCCAGAAAAGATTTGTATTGAAAATGAGCGATAACGGATGGTTACCATCCGGCCCACTTTTTATATATATAACATTTTGGAAAACACAAACAACCTTATAATTTAGTAAATAATACACCTAGAATGTTGAAATTTGACGTGTGCAATGATATTGAGACTCTTGATAAACATTTCAAAAAAATGTTTTAAATGGGCGTGGCACCGCCCAATTGTGATAAAATCAATTTCACAAATATTGTTAATCATAAATTAAAAATCGTTAAACCTATCGTGACAAAATTCGGCAATTCGATTACTATAAGGAATGATTTAAAGAAAAATTAACGAAATCGGTTAAGGACCACGCCCAATTTTATATAAAAGATTTTTAAAAGGGTCCTGGACGAATAAACTAAGCTATATCTTTGCAAAAAAGAGCTTTATATCAATGGAATTTCATTTCCAAAGAGGATTTATAACAATAAATAGGAAAAACTTCAAATATTAAAAAATGGGCGTAGCACCGCCCCTTTTATGACTAAGCAATTTTTGGTATGTAATGTTCCGTTTCACCCGAACTTAGACTTCCTTACTTGTTTTTTCTCTTTTTAGCTTGTTGCGAATACGTAAACGCGGATATGCCTAGTATCCTCTTCTCCAACCTTTTCTCGGATGGCGTCTGGAGCTTCTGTTTGGATTGTGAGGCCGTCAGCGCCGAGTACCTCAAACTTTATTTGCTCTGGAAAGCTATTGTACTTCACCAACCTCTACGATTGCATCACGATGGCTTCTCTAAAGGCCTGCTCTTTGTTGCAGCGCGCTGTTTCTATCAGTACATTACTAGATTTGGTTTTTCGTAGTGATCGTTTCACAATAGATATAAGGCTAAGGCGGAGCTGGCTGCGTATGGCCTCCAGGATCTGTGCCTAGCTTTAGTTTTCCACTGGTTTTACCACAAAATTTGTTGTTTGTCTCCTCATTCTTAGCATAAGGGTCTCGAATTGGATTTGCCTGCTTGGCCTGGCATGGGCTAGTTGCATCAGCTTCTGCTACGTTACATGGGACCAAAACTTGCCCTGTGGAAGCGTATTCATTTCTTCTCTTATTTTTGTAATTGATATTAGAGAAAAATTGTAAGTTTACAAACGGCGATGGTTACTAGGACATGTTTCTGAATTTCACTTCTTCATCAGCTAGCTTTTCGGGAGCTTATTTTTGTTTTAGTTTCTGAGTCTTCTATATGAATATCTGAATTCGGTTTCGTTCTTCTATTGTTTCGTCCCAATTCATTACCCTCTCTGTATGTTGAGCTCTTAAGGATCACATGCAGCTTAACGCTCCCCAAAAAGGGCCTTGCCGATCCTTGTGTCCTTTGAAGCGGCGTTCTGCCTTAAAGTGGTTTTCTGCATATCGCGCAGCACTGATACTGCCTACCCCAGCAGTTCGTCCCGACTCTTTTCTGCGAAGCTTGTGTGTGGAAGTGAGCTTCTTGATGGAGTCGTCTCTTTTCTTCCCGTCAGCGCGCTGTGCGACGACTCTGGACCAGCCGGAAGACGCTGCTCCGCTAATAGTAGCACAAGTTACTTGTCTGGGTGTTTCACAAGTCGATGATTTCGCCGCTGTTAGCTTAGTTCTGAAATTTCCTCAACACTTACTTTCTCCTGGGAAGCATTCATCTTTCCACCACCTGAGGAGGCGCCCGATAGGGGATCGATTATTCTTCTTCTCTTCAATTAACTTTTCTAATCTAACAGTTACTTTTATTTTTACTTTTTTTATTTTACTTTTACGTGAAATTTCTGTTTTACTCTTAACAGCCAGAAATTAAGAGCGACTCCTTGAGAGACTGGTATCTAACGTACGAAACCACCCACGGTCAAAAAACGGTTAAGATGTCAGGCAAAGCAGCCCAAGGTTTGGTACAAGAATGCTATCTCTGGAATATTACTAATGTCAGTCTTCTTCGATTGGACAAGCCAGAAAGTAAATTTCTCGTTGGTTTCGCAGACGACGTTACGACGCGAACAAGCACATCTTAAAACAAACTAGGTCAGGTGTAGTGTAAATAGGTGGACGGCTGAACACGGTCATCAGTTAGTAACAGTAAAAACAAAGGTCGTCATCCTTACGAAGAGTACATATGAGGCACCTGCGTAAGGGTTGCACATACAATAGCGGATTTGAGTATATTAATGGCAAACACGCGGAGTCCAAATCCAAGCACAAGAAAGCTGCCTCAGATTCTTACTATACTGCTTTACGATACAGGAACCTATACGGACTCAAAGAAATACTGGAATAACCGATTCGCTCTCACCTCGAGCCAATGGCAAAGAGCGCTGCGAATAGCTTCGGCTTACCGCACGGTCTCAGCAGAAGCTTGACCTTCTCTCCCTGTTCGCCTCTCTATTTGCTCTTATTTGAATTTGAGCACATTTGAGTAGATTAATGCAAACACACGTGGTCCAAAGCCATGTAAAATAAAGCTGTCTCAGATTCTTACTTTTTTTTCAATACAGAAACCTGGGCGGAACCAATTAAATAACTGAAAAACCTAATCGCCTTCACCTCAGTCTAACGCAGAGAAACGCTACGTATAACTTCCGTCTACAGTACGGTCATGGCTGAAGCTTGCCCGTTTCTCCCGACTCACCTCATCCTTTGCTATTAATTTTCTTCTTTCTCTTCTCCTCTGCTTTCCCTTTCGATTACAAGTCGCCTCTAATTCTACTTACCGTTTTCATTTTCTATTCCCTTGATTTTTAAATTCTTCCCTTCTGCTGCTCAAAATTGATTTCTATCTACTTACTGAGTACTCTACATGCTCTCATACAAACTAAGCCTTTGTAGCTTTACTTTTTAGAGTGTGTAACTTAAATTTTGCATTCCTCACTACCGCGGATTATTTTTTATTCATACGAATACTGTGGAATTTGCCATACATTAAGCGATATCGGCGGTGCGCTGTTTAATGGTCTGGGTGTGACGACATATTTGAGCTGCACAGCAAGATCAAAAGCTTTCATGTTTAATAAAAAAAAAATATAATTTCAAAAAAACTTGAGTTACTAACTGATGTAGAAACTACAAGTCAAAATAAGCCCAATAAAGAACGAGCCTCAGCATGCGGCGACACTTAAGTCAATTTTAATTACGTGCCTGCCACAAATAATGACGTTCGTTTACCCCAAAAAGGGGCGCACAAATTCGAGCAAATCTAAGAAAGCAAGAAAAAAGTCAACACTGGCAAAAAAAATGCAAAAAAATTCAAACTTTTTGTACCCCACAAAAGTGCAGCACTAAATTATGTAGCACACTCGTGTGGCACGTTCGCTCGTACAAGCGTTTTAATAGAGCAATTGTATGTTTGTATGTATACATGTATACATGCACAGTCAACTCCATATATATAGCTAGAAGAGCACAAATAATGTAAGCATTTAGTTGACAGTTTGTTATTAAATTTACGTAGTAAAAATTACCAATTTGGTCTGCAATAGATCGCGTTCGATGCCGCACCAACGGTCGGCACCTCAATGAACTCTAAAGAACACAAAAAAAGCACAGAATTAAAAAGTTCGTTACTGAAGTCTTTTGTTGTTGATCGACTGCATTGAGTGGCAATACAATTTTGTTGCTTGCTTTTTATACCCAGCTGTACTTCTACACAGGGTATTATAACTTTGAACGTATAACGGTTGTTGGTACAGGTATAAAGTAATCGAGATAGATATAGATTTCCATATAACAAAAACATCGAAAAAAAAATTGATTAAGCCATGTCCGCCCGTCAGTCCGTACATTAACTTGAGCAAATATTAAGATATCCGCACCGAATTCGGTATACGGGCTTATCTGGTATTGCAAATAGCGCGAAATCATACGATAACCACGCCCACTTTTTCGATATCGAAAATTTTGAAAAATGGAAAAAATGAGATAGTTCAAACACGAATACCGTTTAGCTAATGAAATTATATAGGTAAATTGGCTTTATGACGTAAAACATAAATTTCAAAAAATGCTGGTATATGGGCGTGGCACCACCCACATTTAGAAGAAGAAAATTTGGAATTTTAACAAGTCGTAATTCAAAAGCCGTTAAAGATATTACATTGAAATTTGGCAGATATACTATCCTTGTCAAATTATATAGACCGATTGAAGATAATCACAATCGGTTAAAGATCGCGCCCACTTTTCCTATAGGTTTATCCATAAAAAAGTTTGCAATAAATCTATGATATTTAACTAGATTTGACAAATATTCTACTTCAAATTTTGAAAATGGGCATGACCCGCCCTTTATTTTGTTACTCTTTCCAAAATATTTTTAATGCCAGAATAGATCCACATATGTATTATTTCGCAGCCTTATAACATTATTAACCACACAATGCAAGCAACAACAATGTTTCAAGTATACAGCTGGGTATGCAAAGTTCGGTTTTACCCGAACTTAGACTTTCTTACTTTTTGTTTTTCTTCTATTTTGCTTTGTCACTCGTTCATTTCGGTGTAGTTTTTGACATACTTTGCATAAACAGAAACATGCAAACTAGGATGGTTTTAAAAAATCAAAGGCCGATAGTCTTAGCCGCTAGTGCCCTCTCAAAGTAATATAATTATTTATAATTGCATTTCTCATAAATAAATAAATAAAAAATCAATGTCGTTTTTTGGCACACCCCTGAAATGTTTAATTTATTAAGATTTTAAGATTGCCAAAATTTGAGCACAATTGGACGATGTTAACCCGTGCCAATTCGGCGACCCATATATCTGGAACCGCTAAAGCTATTTGCCCGCGTCATACATCAAGTTAAAGGCGATACTGTTAGTAATATTTAATATGTAATAAGAGATGCGCAAGTAGCACTGAATTCGAGATAATGAAGCCAATGTTTACGGTGTTTTGCACTGTCGGTTCAAACAATACGATGACAATAATTTCAGGACTAAGATACCATAGGTGATTTATCATTTTGTTAATTCCTTTTTCTGATATTTCTTTGTCAATGCTTTCGTATTTCAGTAGATTTTCAGTGAGGTCCAGATCTGGTTTTGGTCGCCAAACTGCCAAAAAACGAAACTTTGAGGCCCTAGTGGCACAGGTTAGCTTCTTCCAATTGTGCTCAAATTTTAGCCATCTTAAAATCTAAATAAAATGAAACATTTTAGGGGAGTGCACCCAAAAAAAATTCTGACATTTTGTTCAACCTATGAAATAAAATCACCCTAATGTGTATATCTTGAAAATAAAAAAAATTCAGTTTTATGCCTTAAATGTCTATTGAGAAGAATTATCAAAATGGAGCCTAAAGCAAAAATTAAAACTTTAATGAGGTATCTAAACAAGTTTAAATTTTGTTTACCCTAAAACCACCCTAATGACCATACATGTTGCATACTTTTTGTTGTTGGGCTTTGGCGTTTTATCATTTCTTATATAAATCTCTCTTTTGAGTACATTTTTGTTTAAGTGTTTTATTTGCATGTCGCATTTTCTTGTGGATGCTTGTGTTGACAATTGATTTGCCACACTTTCGATCATTGCAAAGAATTACCAAAACTGCGACTTGTGGTGCGTAATTTGTGTGTGAAATGTCGTATTTAGAGCGCTAATTGCTTAAAATTTGTTATACGCAAATGTAGCTTGAATATTGGCTATTATTAAAAAAAAATTTTTGAATTGAAATTGTAAAGCTTTATTCATGTAAATATGTGCATTTAGCAAGTTCGTCTGCTATGGAAGTGTTAACGCTCTTTGGCATTAACTTTTATCGATGAGTTATGGAATGGTTACAGATGTGCTATGGGCGTGTCATCTATTTCCTTTCGACGAGCTATGGAAATTCTAATCCATTTGTTATCGGTTTGTTGTCGGCAGTTGCCGTGGTGTGATGGTAGCGTGCTCCGCCCACCACATAGAAGATCTTGGGTACAATTTCCGGGCAAAGGAACATCAAAAATTTAGAAACAAGTTTTCGTTTTTTTATAAAGTAAGTTCTTTCAAGCTGGGTCACGCCTGATTTGGCAAACTACCGAGTGTGTTTCTGCTATTAAAAGCTTCTTAGTGGAACGTCATCTGTCTTGCAAACGCAGTTCAGAGTAAAACATATAGACCCCGTCCGCCAATGTAGAAAAAATTTAAGGATCACGATGCAAATTGCAGAGATGCTGGACTTTAAACTCTACGGAGATGTGTCGCGACTTGTATTTATTTATTTTTATAAAGTTTCATATAGGGTTCTTTCTTGAGTACCGTAGCTCAAAAACAAGGAATTGATTGACAATTTTCAGTGCAATTTTAGACCTGGCAAATCTACTAACGACCAGATTTTCACGATACGTCTTATCCAAGATAAGCAGTCTTATAAAATTTTCGAAGCGTAATATCTTTTTGCGGTTTCAAAACAGCTGTGTATAGCGCTCGAAGGAACTTCTCGCATGCTACTATTATTTAGAGCTTATTTGGCTACTCTAAATGGCCTTGAGTGAAACTACCAGCTCCGTTAAATTGGCAGCGACCGCTTTGAGCTATTTACTGGTAAACTGTGCATCAAGTTAAATGAAAAACGACTCGGTATAATGAATTTCGTAAAAAACTGATCCGTGAGATATTGTTTTGTTATCGGCTCTTCATCGCGGAGTAATGTTGTTGTATTGACAGTGCTTCGTCCTATTTAATAAATCCGACCATTCACAGTAAATAAAGTCGTCTAACGGAAGTCCGAAGAAACAAGCGGTTTCAAGAGGGTTGATTTATAGATATGTCGTTTTTGGAGGTCTAGGTTCCACATTACAATTGAGAAGTTGGTTGGTGTCATACGGGGCTGGCAGAATGGGCCTTGATGAACTTAGGTTTTTTGGTTCATGCTGTCCGACTGTTTCTGGTGTACCTGGTGTTGATAAGCTGGTACTCGTGATTTGACAGCACAGTGCAACGAATTTACCATTCTGGGGGTTGCTTTGCGAAGCCCAAAATATCTATGGAGGTGGCAGCGAGCAAGTCATCGGCTGAATTGGAATATATATACTTAGCTTAGCAAACATACGGAGCACGTGGTGTCGGGAAGGTGTGTCGAGTGGTTGTGTCGAAAAAGGATGAGCAGGAGGGGGACAGCGGTTGGTGCTCTGCATTTCTTCAATACATGCTATCTCTAATGTAGTTGTGGGTTGAAGTGGGCGTGTGAGCTAGAGGCCCTGTAAGGCGCGAGTAACAGCGGGCTGTTTATGTGGCCTGCTGGGCAAAGGAGATACGCTTAAGCGAGAACCGCTGAACGTATTTGGATGCGAACAGCAGTTAGCCACAAAAGTTGTATAACAATTTCGCAGTCGAAAACTATTGGGATCTATCCCAGAACAATTTGAACGATGCAACCATCCTTTGCACGTGACATACTGACAAGTGTATTACCGTCTTAAGTAGATTATTTTCCTGCAAATCCAGCAAACTACTTCTCAGGAGAGGGGTTGTGTCCAGCGTGACAGTGAATGGAACAGAAAGACGCTGCTCCAATGATGACAGTTTGTGGGAAGGACACAATCAATTAAAGAATGTCCCGGTAAAATGAACTGGCTGTCGAGGAAAGCGATCACAGATTCATAGGATTTTTATTAATTTCTAATCAGTTTGTTATCGATGGAATTTGTTACTGATTTTATCATGAATTTTTGCCAGTATTTGTTTCATAACAAACCGATAAGTCCTTCGAAATAATTCAGTAACACAGCGATAACAAATTGGAATCGGTAACTTTTCGATACCATATTGATAACATTTCGATAGCCAGACGCTAAGTTTTCTGTAGAAAACTCATTAATTTCTATTACAAATGATTTTAGTGATAAAATTTCGTTAATAAATCGGTAGGACGTCGATAAAAAACTGGTATTATTACCATCGAAATAGATGATTTCTAGATGTGAAGTCGATAATTTTTTTAATAACAAATCAACGAGTTGTCAACAATAAATAAATAACCTTTAGATAGCAAGTCGATCAATGAGTTTTCAGTAATAATAATAGAATAACTGTCCAATATCAATTGAATAACACTTTAATAATAAGTCTATAACAAATGTATTACTATAGATTTTCGTTAACAAATGAATCACTTTCGATAGCAAATCGATTACTCTTCGATAACAAGTCGATTACTCTTCGATAACAAATCGATTACTTTTCGAAAACGTTTTGAACACAAATCGATGATTTGATGCGTGATAATATTTCGATCATAAATCGACAACACGCTCACAAAGAACTTTTCATACTGCCATCGAAACTTCTAGATATCAAGTCGATAATTTTTTTAATAACAAATCAATAAGTTGTCAATAAAAAATAGACAACTCTTAGACAGAAAATCGATCGATAAATTTTTCGATAGCTAATGAGTTATTCATCGATAACTAGTGAGTTATATATGGATAAAAAATCGATAACACTGTTGTAAAAAATAAGACATCTCCAGTAGAGAAGCATAAAGAGATAAATAATGAGCTAAAGCACATAAAAGGGCGTAATGCTATAAAATAAAATTTCGAAACAGTATACTAAAAGCGACATTTCAAGCAAATCATTAAATGGTGTGACAAACTGTCAACAATAATCACTAATTAAGCAGCACAAATAAGTACTCGCTAAGCAAATTAACATGGTGAGTGCATAAAAGTGCCTAAGCACGTACACATAAACACCTAAGCACATGAGCACCTTAGCACATAAGCAGTGAAGTGTATAAGTACAAATGTCGTCTTGCATTGTTGACAATTTGTTCCGATTTGTTGAGTTGTTACTCATTGTTGTAGTTGTTGTAAACACATTTGCATTAATGTGGTTAAAACCACTATTTTTTACTTAGTTTTTTGTTCTTGCACTTTTTTCCCAACACATTTTGTTATTGTTGGCCATTCATGTGACTGCTGCTGCTACTGTGTTTTTGTTGGTCATTGTGCGCGCATTTATTCAATTGCCAATTGGCCGTTGAAGTCGTCACATTTTTAAATGAGTTTTCTTGTTGACAGCTGATATGTATTGTTTTTGTTGTTATTGCGGATAATCGCTTAGCTATTTCTATTTTCTTTGCTTGTTATTATTGTTTCTGCAGTTTTTCATACGCTGGCACGCGTTTTATCTTTGTATACAGAACAAACGATGGCTACAGCAGCAACAACAACAGCTGCTAAAGTTGTTAAAGCAACAAAGTCAAACAAATTAGAAAACAGTAGCATGACGACAACAATTGCTAACAACAGAAGCAATATTGAACATTGAAAATAAATTAGCAATGTGATGTTGATGTAAACGGTAAATATTGGGGTAAATTTCTCATTAACGCCCCGATTCTAGTGTGGTAACAACATTCTTCACCACGGTAACGAAATCATGCAGCAACTTTTACACCCTTTTGGTATTCTACCTGCAAAAGTAGGTGGTTACATCGAAATAACCACACAAAAGCTGTTGTCTAGAAAAAGGCAAAACTGAAAAATAAAGAATTGTAAGCGCAAATAAGTAAATATAATAGTAAAAAAGTGTTGCCTCTTGCTATACATATTTGTTTACATTATGTACTTTCACAGAATAAATTACAATATACCTATGTAGAAACTTATCATGCATAATATGCATATACATACACATCTACAAGTGAGACATTTTCGGTAAAGCGAACACGGTTGCCACACCATGTTTACATTTGGGACCAAAATTCATCGAAAAAAACGAACAAATTTTTGTTTTATTTTATTAGTATAAAATAAAAAATTGTATGATGTTTCTATATAAAATTTTACTAAACATAGTGAAGACTTTCCTTTAATTCAAGCTGAGCAAACAAATATATGTACATGCAACCAAAAATGGTACTACATTTTGACATAGGATAAGCCAAAACTCTTGGTTCGAGAATTATGTTGTTGATTGCAATGAAATAAAATATATAGTGCAGTTAGGTTTTCGTTCTGGTGTGGCCGAATTATGTATGTGGAAAACTCAGTAAATCATAAATGAAACTAGGCAATTTTGTTAGAGCTATTTTTATAGATGCTTACATTTTCCCTTAACGTTTAAACTTCATATCAGAGCCTAGATTCAGTAAGAGTGAGATTTGGTCCCAGGCCTCAGGGCTCTGCTAGCACGTATAGGAATAATTTTGTACAAAACATTTGTTCCGAAATCAAATCTCTTTTGCATTTGCTTCTTTCTATCTTCGAGTTAAAATATTTCTTGTGCCAAGATACTTAATTTTCAATTACTTTGCGTGGCTTAACACCACAATAGTCCTGGAACTCCTTGAACTAATTGAGCTGGGTGAGAAAGATTTAAATATGAACGTGCCAAACGAGAAGTAATGCATAGAATTTCCTTGTATAAGTTTTGAAAGTGTTAGGCTCACAGCAGAGTGCTCGCTATAAGCTATGCTAGGCGAGAAGCAATTTTTATTTTCATATATTTTACATAGTGTTGTATAACCGATCGAAATATCTAGCCGTTATTAATATTATAAACCAAGAGTTTTTTGTTGATTAGTCGGTTATTTCATCAACAATTAACGACAATGTGTTTGCCAACATTTTTCTTTTTATAGCCTGGCATAAATTATATCCTAGGTGAAATGTTATTTTTCTGGTACATTTTATTGACTGAGAAATTTTTTATATGGGCCTAACGAAAGTGAGGCGAATTTTTGGACAATATTGTGAATTTTTACCTGAGTGAAAAATAAAGAAAAGTACCGATCGTGTATATTGCATAAAAAGGAGAAAAATTGAAGAAAAGTGACCAGCGGAACAAATGGGGTTGGAAGGGACCATTTTTGGTCCAAATGAACCAAACTGGCAACCGTGAAGGCGAAGAAAACTACCTTTCCAATTTCTCCACAGACACTGGTGAGTTTTTCGGTGATGACAGCGTTACCACTTGGGCCAGAATCGCGGATAAAAGAACTGGTAACAATATTCGGTTACATAATGTTCTGCGTACTATTTTACCGGTAACGCTCAGAATCGGGGCGTAAGTGAATAGATAAACGAACGAAAGGCTGGTCCTATGTAGACCAGTTGTGCACAATGACAGCAGAGCTTCGGAATACACACGCAACTTTTCCTTAGTAGTATGTGTTTACATGGAGAATGTTTGAGCTTAGAATTAACGCATAAGATGTGTTCTGCTTAAACTACAAGCTAAGACTGGACTGCTTGATTTACTTAGTCTCTGTCGCTCCATTCACACGACGTCTAGGTGAACGCCGAATATTTTTCCGAAGCTCTACGAAGCTCTCGCGTACACCACTGACCTAGACGTATCTTCGTATGTATGCACGTATGTATCTATATGTGTGAATATAACAATTATGTAGTGTAAACAGTGAAATCACTATAACGACTAGCAACAACAAAATACCCTGGAAAAAATGCGATAAATCTAGGTTAAATCAGGGATGCAATGGAAGTTATGATCTCTTTGTATGAGTTGAACTGTTCCCTATTGTTTGGGTATGTCCCATGAAGAGACTAATTGTACCCATTTATACCCAAAAGGGATCGAAAGGACCAATCCCCTTTGTAGTCATATGCGAATATATGAAGACTATGTAGTCCCTTTTCGGTTCTATAAGGACTCAAATAGGGCCCAGGCGCATTTTTCATGGCAGAAACACAATTGAAGGGTTTTCCAAGCCACAAAATCTATTCGATATAAGTTGTTCCACCCACTTTTCAAAATGGAATAAAAAAGATTCTCAGAAAATTTAACCCTAACGCCGGCGTAGCCGTTAAGGCCTAGTAATTTAGGTTCAGTATAGGGCTCCGAATTCTTCTTATATAATTCGATTCAATCACCTGTAATCTTTTTTAGTTTACTCATTTCGTTACCGTTTTTTTTTTTTTAATACGAGTATTTCTTAAGATGGGCTACATAGATATCAAACTGACTAATCCCAAGTGTACCCGAAAGGGACTAAAAGGGGTCAATTATGCCCAAAAGAGAACAATCGGAAACCAATCTTTTTAGGGATTGATTGCACGATTGTTTGCAGGGTAGACAATGATGTGTGTATTTGTAAAGTACTTACAAGACTTCATGGCGTCTGGCACTTGGACCATTTGATTTGTAAACAACGAGCTAAGCACTTAAGTCGCTCAAGTAATGATTTTGGCTTCACATTGTCTTCACAAGAACAGTAAAGTGACCACACACGCAGTTATTGTAATTTTTTATGTGTAAAAATTGTTCGGCGGCCGTCATGGTGCGATGGTAGCGTGTTCGGCCTACCACACCGAAAATCCTAGGTTCACTCCCCGGACAAAGCAACATCAACATTTTAGAAACAAGTTTTCAAAATTAGGAGATCGTTTTTCTAAGCGCGGCCGCCACTTGGCAGTGTTTGGCAAGCACTCCGAGTGTTCTTCTGTCCTGAAAAGCTCTCAGTGAAAACTTATCGACCTAGATGCCGATCCGAGTCGGCATGAAACAAGTAGGTCCAGTCCCGCCAATTTGTAAGAAAAATTAAAAAAGGAGGCCAACGCAACTTGGAAGAGAAGCTCGGTGTAAAATCTCTTCGGAGGTTATCGTGCCGTACATTTATTTTTAAACATCTTTGCTCGTGATACGGGCGAATCTAGAACCTAAGTGTTAATGTAAGAGGTGGGTTTGGGTCAAAGGCTGTGGTATGGCCAGTCAAGCCTGAGTCAGATGGAGGTCCAACTTCCCCTACCTAAATAAATATACAGTTAGTTAGTGCCTTGATTTTGAACACACGTACAGAGGAGCCTCAAACCAGAATCCCTACAACCTTAAAATAAACAGAGTAGCAAGGGCGATTACCGAGTATGTTGCGATCCAAGGGCAGTGGCCGTTATCTACGGAGAGAGATGGAGTACTAGCCAAACGGCGACATTCATCAGAAGTTGGCGACAGTATTATTGGTAATGGTCACACACAGAGAGGGAGAATTAACGGTGCTGCCCTCACCAGCGAGTGGTGACGTCAGTTTTAGGAACGGTGCCGCTCGAAGGGGATATTAATGGTGTTAGCTCTCACCAGAGAGAGGCGACGACGAAACTAGTAACGGCGACGTTGGGAGGTTGGACGTCGAAAAATCGGGGTGGCAGTGCTAGTGTCTCAAGTAATATGAACAACTGACTATTTATACAAGAATAACACTATGTAGGTACATGGTTCCCGAAAGGTAGTAGGAGGTCTGATCTTTTGCCAATAGTATTCTGGTGAAAAGCTCCACTTACTAGAGTAGAATGATCGCGCTTTCAGCACTCCCAAACAAGAAGAAGGAAGACGGGTTCAACTAAGGAAACATTATTAATTAGCGCCATCTCATTGAAGATAGATGTAAACCCAATAAATTGGCCTTGGCATTCAATTAGTAACAGCGGAGGCAAATAGTTAGATTCTACCACAAGGGAGCTCGAGCAATATTTCACTGTCCTCGGTCTCACCGTGGCAGAGCTAAGATAGATTGCTGACTTTTTCTATAGATGTTAAATTCCCTAATGGATATAGCCTCATATAGGATTCCATCTACCGCATTCTTTTTCCCGGAAGATGGTGCAGTGATCAGGCAATCTAGCTTTCCCGCCAATCCAGAATACTTCACCTCAACCCTCTCGCCTCACTTTGCTCCATCTGTGAAGGACTGCATCAGTCTTTCATCCAAAATGAATACCCTATCCTATTCCTCCTTAAGGGAAATATGGGTGGTGAATGTGGCAACAATAGCGAGAGCCGACGAACAGTATCTTTTCTGTGACTTTCCAGGAATAAATTCAAGCTCGGCCAAAATGCTGGAGTGCCTGTGATTCACAAAAACTCATCATTACATTAAGTGCCAGTGAAGGTGTTTTATCTTCGCCGATCGCTAAACTGCTTCCAACCTTTTGACCGTAGAAGAAGTGTATAGTGCTTTCCACTAGACTACAACATCATACAAGAGGATCAGCTTGGGCACCATGTCATACAGCCGCTCTTGAAGAGAGCAATCAGTGTTTGGGAATTACCGGCACAAGCAGCGAATCCTTTTTAGCTTTGTCCTCCATATAAAACTTCCCTGACAGCTTGGTGTAAAGAATAATTCCAAGATTTTTAACCCTGCCAGATAACACCAGCGGTGTTAATCCAATAGATTGTGGTCTAGAATTTACAACTAAACCACGTGATTCAAAGCACCTGGTCATGACACCCAGGATCGATATGCCATCATCATAACCATCACTTGGCTGCCCTTGCCCTAAAGGACCTGCAGGTGGTCATTTAATACCACCACTCAAAGCAAGGGGAGAAAAACATGCTCTTTCGCAACTTCAGGTACTCAAAAATCTGGCAACGAGCTCTATCAGAGTCAATCCGAGTACAATTGTGGAAAGGACCTTTCACTTGCCGTAATTGAGTCGTTGTTAAAAGCGCTTTCGACGTCAAGAAATCTTTTGCTTAAGAGCAACTCCTCTATTAGTTTGAGAACCGAATGTAAAGCTATTTCCGTAAACTTTCCTTACAATGAACGTGTTGAGATGATAAAATTCATGTTTGAGACCCCCTGCCCCTTGCGGAAAGAATACTTTAACCTTCCAGCGTTTTTAAAAGAAACATAGATAGACTAGTTGGTTTCTGTTGTTGTTGTAGCGGTAAAGACACTCCCCAAAAGTTGTGGGTCCTTTTCCGGATATAGATCCGGTACGTTCCGGTAACAGGAACCATTGAGATGCAAGCCCGGCCATCTCGGCAAAAATTTTATATGACCACATTGAACCTTTCCGCCCCAACTCCCCTTCTTCTATGAGGAATTTTGGGTCAACAAATATGAACTTCCCCGAAGCAAACTCTACTGGCGTAAATGGGAACCAACAAGTGGCAAGAAGCCTTTTGAAATCTCGAAACTTTCGCAAACATTATTTCATTTGGCATCAAAGACGGCTTAAAAGTATTATTGGTCCATGGGAATTCGCTTTCCCTAACAGGGATGGATGACATTCCTATCTGTCCATATCCAGTCATCTTTACCTCACTTCAAATATTTAACTTGTCAGCATGAATGGAGGGTGGCTGCCTTCTTTCAATAAGATCTCCCTCCTCATATACATATATAAGCACCCATACAAGTATATAAAAATGCATTCAATAAATGCACTCATACATATTCATATTCAAGCCAATCAATAGCAAGCAGCAATCCAAAACGATAAACTAATTCTTGCTACTTTTGAAATGCCCACCTGTTTGGACGTCCATCTGCGCCTGGTCCTGTTGTCAGCAGTCAAAAGCAAAGAGTTAACATATTTGGTTTTTCATTTTGTGTACCACCTATAAGACCAACCAACGGAATTGAAATTCAATTAGGCAGCATTTAGTGTTGTTGCCACATTTGTCTATGTTGTTGCACTTTCATACATTTATGTATATAAACAAATGCATGATTGGGTGGCAGCTACCAATTTGTGCAACAAATCTAACGTCATTTGTGAAGCAAACTTGTCATTATTGTTGTTGTTGTTTTCAGCATTGCTGATGCTCATTTTTGCAAATCATTATTTTCACTTTCCTTATTAGGAAAATGCATGCCACAAACAAAAGCAAAAGACGCGCGCGCGAGCTACGGTATGTCATATAGTCTCAGTGGTGTAGTAAAGCCACTACTTAGGAAGGGGTTAGGTTAGGTTAGGTGGGCTGGTGAACCCCACATCGACTGTATGTGTCCTTTGTGTTACCAGAATTTGTTTGACGACCAAACGAAAATCCTAGTTAGGTACCAGAACTTACGTTATAAAATAACTCCGTCCTTTTGGCAAATACAAGAAGTTTCTAGGTTTTGTGTCACTCGCTACTTCTAGATCTTCCCTACACGCCTGGCTTTCTGAACCTTTTTAAAGCTGAGACATGTCATTAACCTGCAAACATGGCAGTTTTACTTTTCCCTTGAATCTTCTCAGAAGACAAGCTCTGTTGTAAGTAATTGTAAGCATCTTTGATAATAAGTTGTTGCACTCGTCCAAATCCTCTACGGTGTCAATTTCTTTAGGTGGCCCAAGTATTCCTGCTAGATATTTCTAGAATTTATATTAGCCTATTTCTTTAGGGTTTTTAAAGGTTTTTCACTTCTCTGTCCTCTTTTGGGTGATCCATATTCTAGAAAAAATTGCCTTTCAATGACCCTGGGATAATTGTCTGTCATATCATGCTCAGAGCTGAATGTGATATCAAGCACATTACTTGAAATTGGCCCAACTAATGTAAGAATACTACCCGCGTTAGCATCCTGTAGACTACTCTGTGTCTATAGCAAGAAAATCTCTCAACCCTATCGTTAATATCGTCCTCTCCCCATACGCTGTAATGCGCATTCGCATCCGCTCCTATAACAAGCCCGCACCCTTCTTTATCCACCAACCTCTTGAAATCCTTTGATGGGGCCTGCATGGTCATGTATCAGGATGCCAGGATAAGGTTCTTTTTTCCCCTCTTTTGCGACTACTCTTAGGTCTTAGGCATTCATTAACCATGACTGCAGCTCTAACTTAGCTTTCCGTCTTTGTGTAATAAACGCTGAATCCACGCGAGCTAAATCCAGAAACTTTTCGCTGATTTCAAGTTCTGAAGCTCCCTTTCTACCACCCCTGATCGTAGCGTTTTATAGTTATTTTTAAGACTCCTAGCATCGTTCAGCTCTTTTCCCCCTTCCAAAATCACCGCCTCCATAGCTATACCTTCGTAATTTGACGCTTCTTTGAACATAAAATGTATAGGAGGGGAAATATATATGTGTATTTATGTGAGGATTGTGCTTATTCGCAGCTCTCCAATTAACTCTTATATCCACTCTACCTTAACTATTGTTAAAAGTTCGTACCTCTCGGAAGGCAGTCTTAACTACCAAGAGAGCCTGTAGGTGGCGGCTGTTCCTAATATGCAGAAGCTCATTACGATTTATTGCACTGCAGCGATATACTTTAGTTTGATGCTGATACGGTCTTCAGGCCAAAGCGCCTTAAATTCCGACTGATGTGCTGCCGTTACTTCGTAACCGAAGCTGACAATTTTGCATGTATTTGACACAAACAAATTATTTAGAAACTTAAATCGGGCAATTCAGGTTTCCAATCCAAGCATAAATTATCTTAACCTAATATGCCTGTAGTTTTTGGGATACATATAACTGATGTTGTTGTTGTTGTTTTTGCAATAAGGACACTCCCCGAAGGCCTTGGGTAGTGTTATCGATGTTGATGGTCCTTTGCCGTATGCAGACCCCGTACGTTCCGGTAGCAAGCACCATAAAGGTACTAGCCCGACTATCTCAGGAACGTTTTGGTATGACCACAAGCAACCTTCTAGGCCATACCGCCCTCACACCCGCTACATCCATCAGGAATTTGGGGTAGCCAGAGCCTCGGCTGTTAATGAAATAGGATTCGCCACGGGTACGTGCGGTTGACAATTGGGTTTGAGAAGCTATATAGTGCGCTGTCCGCCCCTTGAGAGGGTTTCGCTACGCAACCCCTTGAATCAATTTGGTATTTTTATCACTCTTTCGAAAGGCATACCTACCCCAGGCATATTCTACTAAACCCCTTAATCCACTGGGGCGCACATGACTGATCTTCCCAGCCTTTGTTGAAAAAACTACACGAGTAGCTCTCCAAGAGTGGTTCATGATTCAAAATGTAGCCTGAAATTTTAATACATCATCGCTTGCTTTAGTACCATTTTGTGTCACGTTTATTCTAGTTAGTAGCTATGTTAAAAACAAATTTGTTCAATACCAAGTTTGGCATATCTTACCAAAAGGTGCAACAAAATAATAAGAGAAACGGAAATTCAAATCAATTTTTTTCTTCATTGTTGTTAACTCTAAGATGGATGGAGCATTGAACACAGCAGGGTTTCCATTTTTGTGAGTTCTTTTGTAGGTACGTTTGTATATAAATAAAAGGGGCATTTATTCAGATTCTTTGCAGGCAGAGTTTAAGGGATACACATTCCGTATTTGTGCATTGCTGCCGCATTTGGTAAATTATGCTTGAACTCCTGTTGTTGCCGTTTTGTGTAGCAGTGGCGATACCCGACACCTTGCCGCTTAGGATATCGCATTTTATCGCCTTTACAAGCAGCACCAGTAGCTAAAATTGTAGTGAAATATTTTACATACTAAACTTTGTCACTTCAAATTTGACCCACTTGACCTTAAAATGTGGCTGTTGATGGATATTTGCATATGACTTTATCACCTAATGCAAATATCGAAAGCGTAAACTGTTATAAAAAGACTTCAAAATACTGCATATAGCGGAAATATGAACAATGAAGTGGTGGGCAAAGTCACGTACTGCTATTCTCTGCTTAAGGCTTTGCCAGATGACGTTTGGCAACCCCACCAACTCTGGAAAGCTTCAAGAATACCTCTACGCGCCTCTCTGCCTTTTCTGGGTTAGATAAAGGTGTAAAAAGGAGGTCTTGCAATAACTGTGGACAAGATGAAGAACTTGCTGTTATCTAAGAAAGAATCGGTGCAAACGCGCCTTGGCAGCCACTACTTTGTTGATGGATATAAATGCGAGACTGTTCAGGATGTCGTCTATTTAGGAGCTAGCATTAACAACAAAAACAGTGTCAGGTGCTACTTTAAACTGAGTGGACAATTGGAATGTAAGTGCTCCCTTTATGAACAAAAATCACCTTCTACTTATCATACCTGTGCTGCTGTATTGCTCGGAATAATGGACTAAGTCAAGAGAAGATGAGATTGCTTTTGTTTGCAAAAGCTCTTCGAGCTTTTACAAAGTCTGCCTTATAAGGGAGCCAGTGGGTATTTCCATGTGGTTATAAGATTATCCCGGATCCAAGCCCGAAAGGCTGCCCTGAACTAGGAAGTGCGCAACTGATATGTCTCTGCCCTTTGCCTGCCCCTCTGTATGCGGTTGCATGATAACTGAGCCCGTTGGATCTCACGCATTTTTCTGCGGCTTTACGCAACACTCTCATGTTGACCGAAGTATCCGCGATCAAAGCCAAATTATCGGCGGCACCCAAGTTTTTTACAAGGGCATTGCCCAAATGTGAGTTGAACTTTTCTTGGGCCACCGAGCGCTTGATGACCTCCACAGCTTGGTGGAACATGGCTCAGTGGGCATCCTCTTCGTTCTCCCGTCTGCATGCATAGTGATGAAAAGATGCCCTCTGATATCTGTGTCGTGATGCCATTGTAGTTGACCCTACTTGTATAGATAATTTTGCACGGTACGCCATATACTTCCATGGCTTTAAAGCTCATTGAGTGCGGTTCCGGACTAAAAGCAGCCTTTAAACAATCAAGCCACGTAACCAAAACTTCTCTTTTTACCGATGCGAAGTACTTCTTGAAGGACATAGTTGGATTCTTAATACCCTTCAAATTCTAAAAGCCCCTTCTAGGTGGCGATTATACAGGCATTGCCTATCGGTTATTTTTAACGCAGTCAGCATGCGTCGCGAAAATAGTTTCGGTAGAGCGTTCCCCAAGCATATGGGTCTGCAAGTTTGCATCTCACTCTCTTCACCCTTTCTGTATAGCAAAATGATGTGGCTTTATTTTTGCGAAGCTGAAAATGACTCCATTATCAACACTGCGTTGCACTTCTCTTTGGGTATTTGGGCCTTTTGATCGGCATTCCACAGGTCAGAGTAGGGCAGGCCATCTTGACCGGATGATTGGTTTGCGCGCTCTTTAAGCCTGTACAGGAAATCACCCTGGTGAATGGACGAGTCGAGTAAATTCTCATTGCTTACTTTGTTAAAAAAAAAAAGTACTTCGAAAGATTTATGATCCTCTCCCTAATGCTGGCGGCGTCTATCGAAATAGATATTCTGATAAGCTGCATAAGCTTTGCGCAGATGTGAAGATAATGCAGCGAATAAAAGCCCAAAGACTTCGCTGGCTAGGATATATTATGCGAAGATGCTTCGGCCAAGAAAGAATATAATTCAACAACAAAATTTTAAAGCTAACTAGTCCAAAAAAGTAATCGATACCAAAAAATAAATGATTTTAAAAAAGTAACTGGTTTTAGTTTAACAAATAAACGGTTTCAAATATTTAGAAAGCAACGGCGGTTTCAAAAATCTACCAGTTTTAAACAAAGACTGTGTCAAAAAAAGCGCCCGCTTCACAATAGCAGTTGTTTAAAAAAAAAAGCTAAGTTCCAAGAAATTTACAGGTTAGAAAAAGGGAGCCGGTTTCCCAAAAGTTATCGGTCTGAAGAAAAAAGAAACAATATTTACGATTTTTTTTTAGTGCTAACAAAAAATGTGCATATGTCCTACCACGCTGCTCATTATGCAACAACCAAACCACTACGCCAACAATAATTTTACTCTTGCCAACACATCCACATTTTCAATTTTGGTGACCACTTTGTCTATGAGAAATAATTGCATCTACCCATCCTTCCAGTTCTTCCCATAGCCCATCAAAGCAATGCCGATGAGTTTGCAAAAGACGGTGGAACTTTCTTTGAATCGACGGAAGACGTCCCAATCCGTTTAGGAAAAATTAAAGGAGACAGGCGTTGGGTGTGCTCATATGTCAAGCTGCGATAGTAACAGCAGATTTAGGAAGTGTGAGTTGCAGGAAGAAACGTTTTAGCACGTGCTCGTGTCTTGTATTCGCACGGTCAAGGCCCCAGCTACTAAGATCGGTATAGTTTTCAGTTGAATTAAGCCAGGTTCAGAAAACTTCTGGTATATGCAAAACGACAAAGTAAGTCTAGCATAAAAGTCACGGTATTTAATTTGATAGCACTATGGACAAGTTCAATCTATATGCGGTCTTGATTGACCGTTCAGTTTAATCTAACGTAAGAACAGTTTAATTTGAGAAAACTTAATTTCTTTTACCCACCTCATGTTCTGAAATAGGTTTTCCTCGTTTTTGTGCATGTGTGCGCCCAAAATCGCGACTTCAGAATCCCGAAAATTTTTATAAATCCCGAAAAGACATAATCCAGACATAACAAAATTCCGACACAATGAAGCCCCGGTGAATTCCTGATAACTTCCGCACAATCCAGACAAATTTATTACCCTGCAGTCAAACCAATTAGTTGTATACTAGAAGAATACTAAGTAGTTTGCCAAAAGTCCCAACTATAAAAACTAAAAATTAACGAATAACACATGCCGATTTTGTGATCGATCAGCGGAGACGGCGGACCATATCCTCCAGCAATGTGACGCAAAATCAAGACGTAGGGCTAAGTTCATGGATTCAGCATGGTCAGAATATTCCTACATTAATTCCCTCAAACCAAGAGAACTTCTAGGGTTCATCATGGAAATCGAGCCAGTCGTGGTTGATGCAGGCCAAGCTACAGTAGCACCGGCCTATGATGAATTTTAATGGTGTTCAGAATGGTGGTAGTGATTTGCACTTTATGGAAATCATGCTGATGGCTGGATAACCCAAGAATTTTAAATTAATTTATGGAATCATAACGGCTTTAAACGTTTCCGTTTTTGACTAAAGAGATAATATCGATAGATACTGGCTGGGTTTCCGGTCTTTCTCTGTTATTCTGGAATGGCAAAGGCTTCTAACGACAAGGAGAAAAAATGTGCTAAGCTGCTGATTCCCTCATGCCCAAGGCGTTTTCGCATCGGCATAGGCTTTCCGTCTGGGACTATTGATATGGAAGGCCTTTTCAATGGTTTCTTTACAGAGATGTTTAAAAAAGTAGAGCAATACCGAAAATATTTTAACGAATATTAGCAGCACTAAGGAATACTATTATCTCTAAGGCGATACTAAGCAGTGATTTGTATGCACATCAATAATTCAATCATTATGTCTACACATATGTACGTACACGCAGCGGAGAAGCAACGCACAACCACATGCAAAAATCTGAGATACTCCCGAAAGTATGCAATGGTTGTGCAAGTGTCGCTAACACATTCAAGCGCATGGGGTTCGAGAGAAGCTATAAAATCATGCATCTGTAGTTAGAGCTGAGTAATTTTATAATTGATAACTAACTAGTAAGTTCTGGGAATAGAAAAGCCTAGAAATATTCAACGAGGAAATCAGACAGTATAAAAGGCAGCAACAGTAGAGGTACGATAATCAGTTTCATTTAAGCAAGCTATTTGTTTTGAAGTATCAGTGTTATTGTGAAGTACTTTAATAAAGTAAATATTGGAGTTATTTGTATAATTTAATCGGGGATTGCCCGTATTGCTTTTTTAAATGTATGAAAACATTTATTTGAAGCAATTTTTTAATTTTATAATTTATTTAATAATTTGGGGAAAAATTTAAACAACGTGACATAAGGACGGACAAGGCGACAGCTGTTTCGATTTTACCTTGTAAATTTCTTCAAAGCCATTTCTCCCGGGAGTGGGAGTCGAACCCGCACTTGGAGTTATTTGTTCAACAATTTAGCGATACGAACATTATTTGAAGAGTTACAGTCGTCGGAATTTTTGCCCGTGTTTGGTCGATTCGGGATTAAAAATGGTCGAGGCTTGATTTTATCGAAATTATGAACTGTTGGGATTTGGTCGTGTGTTTCGGTATTTTTAATTTCGTGATTTTGTAAATCGGGATTCTGTTATACACAGTTTGTGAATATTGAGTATAAGTACACCACAAGAATTTTAATAACTAGAAATAGTGCTAAGGCAACAACAGCAAACAGTAAATCTTGTTGTTGTATGAACGCATGCGAGCATTTTTTAATTACATCAATGCAATCGCCGACGCTGCATTTAGCAACAAATATAGTAAAAATCAGATAAAGCGATACATGAAAAACTGTCATCAACCACTATTAAGGCAAATCAAATGTAACTAATCAGTGGCGCGGGCAAAGACACAAAAAAATGGATATTAAGAGACAAATGAGGAAACAACTCATATCTACAACAAATCAGCAGCTAATCAGTACAAACGACACAACACGAAAAGCGGCTAAGCTGCGAAAAGTCAAAATCCATTGTAACTGCTTAACTGTGACAAAACACCAAAAGAGGTAGCGGGGGCGGTATCAGCATCAATGGCGAAAATATGGAGAACAAATCGTTGAAATGAAGTAATTAAATTGATTAGAATGGGTATTTTAAAATAACTTGAATTGTTTTATGCCTTTTGACATTGTTTTACTTGGTTCGTTTTAAATAGCAATTGGACCACGCACGTATGTTGCATGTCTAATGTGCTGAATGGATGAAGAAGAATGAACAGAAGAAGAAGACAAAAAAAAATTTAAGCAGTGATTGCGTTATGATGTATGAGACCTATGATTTGTGATAGAACGATACGAGTACTGAGTAAGTAGTATCGATACTCTTCCAAAAAATACTCGAGTATTTCGTACTCGATACATTTTTCCAAGTACTGAATAAAGTATCACCATTTTTCCCCGATAATTTACCAAGAACCGATGGTCTACATGTTTAAGATCAATAAAGTTCAGTCCATTAACAACATAATTTCAGCATACAATGAGATCGTCGACTTTGCGGTAAAAGCTACGCACTCAATTTAGACCGACTTTTTGATAATTGAGGTGAAGGAAAAGAACGTGTCCGGCTCGTATATATAAATATAACATTAAAGTCGGATATCAAATATCAACAGAAATCAGCTGTTCTATCAATCAAACATCTAAAAACTTACATGCGCTTGCGCTGCCAGCTGACGAATGTTCGCAACTGCCGGTAATGCAGTGTTAGTTCTAATCAAATATTCACAATAGTGCCATAGTAGAAATAGATTTCTTTGTGTGTTCACAATCGTTTATTTTTAACAAATAATTTTAATAAAATATAGCTAAATAAACGAACTACGACTAACAATGCCCAAAGCTCGCTAATAGCACGAATCTCTATCTTTACCATCAAACCTTTATTTATAGATTTGGATTCCAAATAAGAGCTAAAAAGGGACCTGTACATAAAAACAGCAATCAGAAATAATACAAAAGATTTGGTACGTTGCAATACTTCCAGTAGAGATATGGTAGTACAAAGTACAAAAGTTAAACAAGAAGGAAAATCGTTATGATGCCCTTCTATTTAGTTAATTTCTCCAAACATCGTTTAGTGCCATGAAAAAAATACTTGACGCGATTACCTCCGATGAGATCTAGCCGACTGAGCTTCTCTTACAATTTGCGTCGTGCTACTTTTTATTTTCCTTATAAATTGAGAGGTTCCTAACGGCATCTGCAAGGCATTTTCACTGGGAAGATTTCACTGGAGAAATATACTCGACGTGCTTGCAAAACCACTGCCGGGGGGCGACTCCGTTTAGAAAAACTTTTTTCTGACTTCAAAAGACTTCTTTTAAATGCCAAAAGTCGATTAAAAATATTTAAATCATTTAGTGTTCGTAACGTTTCATTAAGATATAAGAAAGAGCAAACAATTAGGTATATAGTGTTCGATTTCGACAAAACCTAAACTTCCTTACTTATTTTCTACTAAATTCACAACATAAGATCTCATTTAAAAGAAAAGTTTTTTCTCTTTTGATCGAGTATACTCGATACTTTTTACTGAGTATGAGTACTAGCATCGATACTTTGATCCGAATATTTTATATGAGTACTGGTATCGATACTTTTTCTATCACTACCTGTGATAGGTTAAAACAAAAAAGAGTCCTTTAAAACAGCTATCGTGACAGACCTGCAATTGGTTGCAAGAACTCGTTCTATAACGAGACTATGGTAGCAAATCTACGGTTAGTCAGGTAGGACGTCAGAAGTCGGATATTACTACTTAGTTTGCACACGGTATGGGGGCATCAAAGCACTCATTATGAACTATAAGAACATTAGAGCAAATAATGCTCTAGTGTTAGCTCGTAAATTCTCGCATACCTCGCAAACTTATACGAATATCGCTACTGCGTTAACTAAGTGCAAGAGTTGGAGATATTTCGGTAACTATTTTGGATCATTTGTAGACGGGACTATTTCAACATATTTTTTCGGGATTATTCTAGATTTAATTTTCTGGTCTCTTTCAATAAAAGTGTTTGAACAGTGGCGTTATATAAACTAATTATTTTATGTTTTTCGGAATTTTGGTGAGATAAGCGGTTTTTATACATCGGCTGAGATAGTAGCTAAATTCTGTTAGATTTTGGTGTACTTTTCAGGATAACTAAGGTACAATGACGATGCATCTAAATACTGTCTGACTGAAACGTAACTCAAGAAAGCGTAAATAACTCTGATGGCTCATGAACTATCTTCAGTCAGGGAACTTTAGAAGATTTTATGAATACACACAATTTCGGTATGCACGGATGCGACGAGTATCACTTTGCCAGAGTCCGTAAACGCCTGAGCTAAAACGCGCCCAGTGAACCCTGTTATCAATATACAATATCCCACTCTTGCAGACGAAGAAACCACACTACCAAGGGAGATATGAGTCACCCTGGCTCAACTTCGTGCTGGATACTGTAACAGGTGCAACTTGTCAAGAATCAACCCCGACATACGTAATGCATGCGATGTGTCTCCATATGACCCCAACAAACACTTCAATTGTGCTGTGGATCCTACGACTCTAAGAACAATCTTCCTCTGGTCCGCCCCTATTGAAACTGCCAGTTAGAGAACTTTGGTGACAATTTGTGAGTGGTAGTGCCAATTGAATCGGGCAAAGCACTGTTAACACAACAACAAAAACATCACTTTGTCAGAATATAGCGCCCATACTCCGCAAACCAACGTCACAAACAACGTAGCCCAGGATATGTTAAGATGGACAATCAAATCATTTGAACTTTTCAAATCAGCGAGATCAGCGGCCATGTTGCCAGCCGCTTGCAAAAAATTTATACCCAACCTAAACGGTAAATTTTAAGATGCTTACAAGGTGGTTATTTTTCTAAAGCCTGGAGAGGAGTACGGGTTGTGTTTATTCCTTAAGGAGGGAAACTAAACCACTCGAAAGCCAAGAGCTACATGCCAATAACCGTCTCTTTCTTGAGCGACTTTTCGACCTGCGCATAAGGGATAACATGAATTGACATACATCGTCGACATTAAGGTGCCTTCAGTAACGTTCAAACGGAGGCCATCTGCGAACCAAATACATTAGAGTTGCGTTTTTCGATTCAATGCTCAGGAGTAGGGTCGTCAGCGCAACTTAGGGGTTGGCTCAGTTAGAAAATTTGGTGCTGGGCACAGCTCAGCGCGGTGTATTATCGCCTTTTCTTTGGATTCTGGTAATTAACGAGGGTAGTCACATACGACAAAGACTTAGTAATTCTAATGCTAGCAGGTTTGATCTCTTTTTTCATTGGACGTTGGGGTAGCGCACTACCCTCAAGTGGGCCAATGAAACCAGGCTAATCCTATTCATGCGTCCGCACCCCGTGGGGCCGTCGTTAGGCATAACGTCACGGGGGTTAATGTGATTTAAGCGCCACTAATTTGCATGCGCTTTTCTTTGCGCTCCGTTTCAGCATGCATCAATTGCGTTATAACTATAAAGACCATCTTGCTCACAGCAGTCCAACAATTTCTTTGTATGCACATTCGGGAACCAAATTCCTAATGGGAGGCCCCGCTCTAAAAACTCTATATACAGAGAGTCTTTCGCCATGAAAACGAGGGCAGTGAAATATTACGTGTTCTGCGCTTTCCAATTCGGAGGGACAGTGTGGACAGAAAGCATCCTCCTATATCCCACGCTTATGCAGATGTTCCTTGAAGCCGCCGTGTTCGCTCAATATCTGTGTGAGGCGGCAATTTAGTTCGCCGTATTTTCGCTCGTACCATTCCGCTATATTCCAAATAAGCGTGAAGGTCCAGCGCCCTTTTCTCGATTCTTCCCACCCTTCTTGCCATCTAATTACTGTTGGTGACCTTGCGCTTTTCTTAGCATCGTCACATGGTCGGCTGATTCCAATGCCATACAGATCGACCATTTTACCTGAAAGTAAAGTAAATATACTGGAATTTTTCTGGATAAACCATGGATCAAGTCGTAGGACACCGTTCGATAAGCAAATGCTATTCGTATAGCAGTAATAAGATAGGATCTTTTTGGTGGCACATTTTAGATCCGTGCCATACTGGTCCTGCTTATAATATTATGAAGCTGGTTACTTTAGATAATGGCTGACGGGTAGCTTCACCTGGGCCGCCGATGTGGGGCATTATTCGCGTTAGGGCTCCACTAACTCTAGATACTTTCTCCCCCACCGCCCTGATGTGCTCCTTAAAAGTAGTTTTTTTTTTCTTAAATATATCTACGGCAGGTATACCTAAGAGGAAAATCAAATACTGAAATTATTCAAAGGGTTGTGTAGTTTAACCCTTTCAAGAGAATTCCATCGCAATATGTACCTTCTTCAACCCAATTTTGAACCTCACCTACCCGTGACGAATCTTGTTTCTTTAACAGTCGAGGCTCTGGTGACTCCAAGTTTTTCATTAAAGATGGCCTAGGAAGTTCAGTGTGGTCATATTAAATGGTGCTTGTTACCGGAACTTACCGGAGCTATATCCAGCAAAGGACAGTCAACTCAAACCTTCAGAGAGTGTCTTTATCGCTACAACAAGAACAAAGACATTATTGAAACAAAGTGTTCAATTTGTTCCCACTTTGCTGCGGTGACTTTTGATGTGACGAACTGGGTGCTGCCACTTTTTGTTGCTTGATCAACTAATGCGTTCAATTTTAATTGCATCCAAGGCAGCACAGCGGTATTTGACATGTTTAACACTTCCTGGCGGTAGCGCCGAGAACGATGCTAACACAATTGCGCCACGCAGCGCAGTGCTTTCTGTCTATCTTCGGAGCGTTCTACGAAGACGTAACCCAGCTTGGAATGGAGGCGGTAAGACATGCCACTGCTTTTTGCACGTATTTATTACACATTTAATTGTTTGCCCTAGGGCCGTACATGCGTTCGAATAATTGCCGCCACTCAAGCTAAAGCCAGCTACCATTTGACTTTCCTCCCGCAGTATAAACACGATGCTTACAACTATTTTCTTATTGTAATTATTGCGTATGAGCCTACATTTGATTGCTGCTTTGTAATTTTGTAATGGAAATTGCTATATCGTTTTCGTATATGCGAAATAATTGGTTTCGATACAATCTTTTTTTTTTTTAATCATTTTTTTAGTCAAATTTGGATTGTTTTTTATGCATTCTTCTAAAGTGCTAGTAAATATTTGTGTAGATACCCAAGAAAAAACTCATGCTGGGAGTTTCTGAAGAGAGCGGTCTGTGATTGATCCATTTTGTCTGACTTGGGGCATAATTGATCTTTTCTGGTTCCGTTTGGGTACAGCTGAGATTAGTTGGTTTGAAGTTTGTGTAGCTAATTTTGAGAAACAATAAGAAAATGGCAACAAAATGCTGAAATAGAAAAAAATTGATGCTGTTGAAACAAAACACTGAAGATATATGAAGAGCTCCGTACCGAGCCTAAAATACTAGTACCTTATGCTTCGTCATTGTGGAATTTGGCTTTGCTTCATATTTCTACATTATCAATACGAGAACGAATTGAAAACATCAGTAGTTGCATTAACTACTGCAGAGTTTCAGTAGCAGCAAACAATATGTTCTCCTACTGCTCCGGCTCTTAACATGAACAGAGCATAGAGCAGAGCCGTAGCATAAAAAAGTTGATAGAATTCTATTGATTTTGTCACTTATGCTCTCGCTCCACTACAAATAGCATGTGGTTTATAGTTTTTATTCTGCTATTTGTTTCGCTCTAAAATACAAACTAGCTCGTAGCAGCTACGGCTCTGCTCTTTGATCTGTTCATGCTCAAAGCCAGAGCAATAGCAAAAAAACGCCGGAGGAATATAGCATTTTCGATCACTTGAAAAAATTATATTATTAAAGTTGGATAAGAGTAAAAAATAGAGGTTAATATATGTCAGTCAGTATCAGTAGTGGTCCAAAGAGAATATATCCGAAAGTACCCGAAGGGAAACGAAGAGGACGTGTCGAACAGTACCCGTAAGGCTATAAAGGAAAGTAGAAAAGGATCTTTCTGATAGTACTCGTAAAGGTAGGAAGAGTATCCATCCGACATTACCCGTTCAGACAGAAAAAGTTACAGTTGATATATTCATGGGACATGCTCAAACAAAAAGGATCACCGCATCTCATATAAATAGATCAAAACTGGCTATATTCGCATATACCTATGCGACGAGTCAACCTGCACTCAGCCTTAAATAATCGCATTTTTTGCATAGTATGCGTAAGAGCTGTTGCGACACACTCTTTAATCGATTGAAATATTTAGAGCACCGGACGTTGATTAGAGTACTCTGCTGCCAGTCGCTGCTGGCAGTAAGTCGTCAGTCAATCAAGCCCATTTTGGCAAGTTGATACTTATGCTGAAGCTATTTTTGGTTCCTTTTTTTTCAAGCTGGCAGGCAAAAATCGGTTAATATTTAAGTGCTGACATACGAAGTGTATAATTTAATTTGCGAAAAAGTGCGTGAAAAAAATAAATGCGCACACAGGTGATTTAATATTTTTTTTTTTCTTAAATTGCATGGTTCAAACTTTTCAGCATGCAATTTGTGAAAATTATTCAATTAAAAGTTGCCGTCAATTTCAGTAGGCATTTTAAAGATAGTTTGTGCCTACTTTTATGCAATCGTAAGTTGTTGTTGCTATTAGCTTTACTGGAATTTTCTATAAATATGACTCTATAACATGAACGATTTAGGCATGAAGGACCTCAACACTGAGTGTTCACTTATTGAAATTTTGGCAATCAGCTAATTTAGCAGTGTCATACCCTGCCACATTTACCCGCCCAATGTAGATGAAGAGAACAAGCCACTCCTTAACTATGTACACCTCCAATCTCTGGCTAGAAAATCACGTATATATAGCACACACTGCCCATAGAGCCACTACCGCACAAAACAGTATTGAAACTGGGATAAAGAACTCAACTCAGAAGGTTGGTAACCGTGTCGCACGATCTGTTAAAAGCGTTCCACTGTTGCCACCTGCCGACTCCATTTCAGCGTTAAGTAAGACAGCATCAAATGAACTATTCCGAGCTATCGCAGAACAAACGATTTAGGACGCAGTACTAGTACTAATGCTCTTAACATTATTATGTCCAACGAAATGGCAATTACCCAATTCACAGGACTTTACCACGCACTTTGAACTAATTTAGTACCACTGTTGCTGCTGATTTTCCTCTTTCGCGATACCTGACGCCAATTGGGAGCATCAAGGAAGGTAATTTACTTCACCTTTCTCCCTTCAGCTTAGAGGAGGTCTCTCCATTTTTATGCTTCAAAACTGCGGTGTGGGTTGAAATACTTTCTTGACCGCAGCATCAAATTTGGAGTATAATTTGCCAGAGCTGACCGTTAAGCAGGTCAACTTTAACAAACTTTCATCTGCGGACAATTTGCCTATCAGTCTAGAGAGTCAACGGAGTCGGCTATTCATAGCCTCACCGAAAAAATTTAAAAGGCTTTGGAGTCGACAAAAATAGCCCTCTGCGCATTTATTTTCATTTCAGAGGCATTCGATAACACGAAGCATCAAGCTTTCGAACAGGCTATGATTTGCAAGATTAAAGGCCCAATTATTATTCGCTGGAAGCGGTTCATGCTTAAGACAGGGAAATCAGATTTGAGCTGAGAGGTTCAATCGAGTCAATGGCGACCTCTTGGGGATGCCTTCAAGGGGATGTACTATCTCCTCTTTGGAGGACCCTAGTCAGTATGACCTCGTTTAGCTAATGAAGCCCATTGGATTTGACATACAAAGGTATGCGGAAGACTAATTAATCTGCATCAGAGGGATGCACGAGGAAACAATATCGAACCGTATGCATTGCGCATCATAAAAAAGGTATTGTGATACCAAAGAAATTCCAATTATACCTAACAAAAATGTTTTAGTGCATTTTAACAAGAAAACAAAACTACCCATACCGGAACCATCATTAGGTTGAACCAAAATTAATTTTCAAAGGATGCAAAGTACGTAAGGGTTACGATAAGAAGTCCTCCGCTGATGCACTTAGTGCCTTAGGAAAATCTCTTTCCTTATTCTAACAAAGAAAGGGGCAGCACTTGCCACACTAAGACTTCAAAATATATCTGAGCTGTGAGCTATTACAGGGCATTTATAAGTAATAAGAGAAGTCACAAGAAATCCTGTATTACAACTACGTAATTATGACCCCAACGATTAGAATCTCGCGGGATTTAAAGGTGTCCGTTTGGGACAGAACTCTTTTGGAAAGTGCGACTCCATATACTGATCATGATTCAGATGTCTGTTTCGAGGAAGGATCAAAATTTGATGACGAGAAAATGGGAGCTAACATCTATGGGCCGAAATTCAAGAAATCAATACCAATGGGATGCGGTAGAATATGTCTACAAAGGGGCTTATCCCCTAGGAATATCCTCATTATGTCAGATATCCAGGCAGTCTTTCGTGCCTTGGAGACTAACACAATTACTTCTCGGCTAGTGAATGAACGCACAGGAGTCCGATATTATCTGGGAGCCAAAAACAAGGTTTTTGTTAGGATAGGTTTAGACGAATTAGAGACATGAATGTAATGAACATGCAGACTACCTAGCCAAGCAGAGTACTATAGAAGAATTGTTTGGTTCAGAGCCTTTATGCGGACTCACAAAGACACACACTAGGGAAATCATAAGTTACTTGGAAACAAAGCAGCTCAGACAACATTGGATTGAATGCCAATGGCAGAGGTAAGTCAAATTATTTGTATTCCCAGCAACGAGAGTATTAGCCAAACTCATAAATCTAGGTAGAGAGGACATACGAATTCTCACTGGGTACTTTACGGGATATCGTAGTCTACGATATCACCTAAGTCAATTCAATCTATCCGACAAACATGGCTGTCGCGTTTATGGCATGTAGTATGAAACGCCGGCTGACACCATTTTAGATTTCCGCGCTCTGGGAAGGCATAGACTCTGCCATCTATGTGGCGTGACTTTCCATTCCTTTGTGACATGTAGTTAAAAGTCTGAAGAGGTACGTTTAAGGCCTCCATATACCGTAAAAGGCTGAAAGGTCAAGCACAATAGATCTAAATAAGGTCCCAGTACATCGAAGACTAATATTAAAACACGAGCTGACCCAAACCAGACACCGGTGAACTCAGTAATACAGTGCCAGTGTCTTACGCTACAGGCAAGAGGCTTACGCCGACCTGGCTGTGTTAGTATATGGGAAACAATAAAGTTACAAAAAGTGACATCGGTAGCGGCAGTAACGTTGCATATTTAGAATTCGAATTGCGGCTGTAATTGTTTTTGTTATGTTTTGTCAATTATAGTGCCACACTTCAGCTCATACATATATGTATGAACATTTATATAATAACAATGTCACTGCCCGTATAAAATTTTTTTTTGTTCCAATGTGCCGTATAACCCGTAATGGATGTTGTTTATTTTTTGTCTGTGATCATGATACCCGGTGTTTTTTGTGCTGATTAAAGTTTTCTTTTTAATTATACCTTTAATGAACATGAAATGGTATATTAACTTTGATCCGATGTTTGTAACGTTGAGAAATATAGAAGAGAGACTCACCATTAAGTATACCGAATTGATCAGGGCGACGAAGTGAGTTGATATAGCCATCCCTCATATTTTGAGATATCTCAATGAAATTTTGCACAAGCATGTATTTTTGTATTATATTAGATATTTGTCGGATCCGGTAGGATCGGACCACTATGACATATATTTCCCATACAACCGATCGTTCAGATAAGACGATTTTGGTCATTCCTGCCGCAATTAGGAAAGTATAAACGTGAAACTCGGTGATATATATTCTAATATATCATAGAAGATATCCTGAAAAAACCACTTTGATCGGAGCTATATATATCCCATACAACCAATCGTTTAGATAGAAAGATTTTTGGCAATTTCTCCCTTAATTTCCAATATAAAACCGTTAAACTTGGTGACGTTTATTCTAATGTATCATAGAAGATTTCATGAAAAAATCATTTCGATCGGAGCTATATATATTCCATACAACCGATCGTTCAGATAAGGGGGTTTGTTGCCATTTTTTATGTTATATTTATCTTAAACATCGTTTAGGTATGTACATCTGTTCACTATATATTTCTTATCTTATACATCCGATTATTTGGAGATTACGAACGGGATAAGATTATTGTTCAACCCCATTCATGAAAGGTATGAAGTCCCGTCCTTACTTGTTTTTATTTTGTTTTGGTTTAGGTATTTCGCTTTTGCTCTCATTTATTGCGTGCCAATGCATTGCATTTGTTGTCATCGTTAAGCGCTTGTGGCAAGTTGCTATGTCCGTTTACGCTGCATGCGGTTCCAATTGCGTGCTACCGTAAATATACTTAACATATGTGCATAAACAAATATGTTGCATTGCTATTGTTGCTATTGCTTTGTTGTTGTTGCTTCATTAATAAAAGCGTAGCGCAATGTTTTTGCCAAATCGGTGTAGCGTGGCGAGCGCATGCGCACATTGCAAATTTCCTAAATGCGAAGCCTCGTCAAATTTGTGTTAAAGTTTATAGCTATGATTTGTTTTGTTATAATTGTTATTGTTGTTTTATTTATATTTACACTATTTGTAGGTAGTATAACATTACATTGGTTATACTTTGTTAGTGATATTATTGTGGTGTGTTATATTGAATTGGTAATAAATATATATATATATATATATGAGCATTAATTTACCGTACTATTGGCCACATTTGGCTTGCGCTGACCAGAGCGCAACATCAGCAAACACAATAAACATATTTTTTTACAACAATAACACTTAAGTTGTTAGAAATATTGTCAGTTGTTATTGTTGTTTCCAAAATGTAAATGGTAACAATGCTTAATTAAATTGTTAACAATTTTAAAATATTTTTTACATTTCGCACATTTTTGTCATTGAGCTACTGCACATCCAATCATCCATAGAGACACCAAACCCAAAGCAGTTAGCAGTGCGGCCAGGACAGTGGTGCTCAACTCCAGCGCAGCAGCTTTTTTTGTAGTCGCATGTGTTTACAACTGTCAAGTGGATCTCTTAGCCCGCTGGCCACTTGTAGTTTGCTCCTCCATAGCTGGGCCTCGAGTCAGCTCAGAAAATGTTGGGCGGACACCACATCTTGCAGTGTAGCAAGATCATGAATTTTAAAGTAGTAGGAAGTGAACATTTTTGGTACTATTTTGCTACTTTTTTACTACCTTAACAATGTTATGTACGGAAAAAAATGAAACACGATATATCTCCACATTGGAAAATACTTACTCAATTGGAGCTTAACCGTTTAAACGGTTATGGCCATCCAACAAGGCGCGCCAGTTGCTTCTTCTCTCTACCAACCGGCGCCAGTTGGTCACAGGGGAGTTTAAATCGTTTTCCACATGGTCCTTCCAGTGGAGTTGGGGGCCGCTCTCTACATCTGCTTCCATAGGCGTGTTCCGATATTTAACACCATATTTAACGGCCATTTTATTGGCCGGAGCGTCATCTTTAATTCCCATAACATGGCCTGACCAGCGCAGCCGCTGTGTTTTAATTCACTGGACTATGTTGATGTCTGCGTATAGCTCGTACAGCTCATCGTTAAATCTTCTTCGGTACTCGCCATCGCCAACGCGTAGAGATCCATAAATCTTTCGACGAACTTTTCTCTAGAATACACTCAGAGCCGCTTCTTCTGCTGTTGTCATCGTCCATGCTTCTGCACCATATAACAGGACAGGTACGATAATTGACTTGTAGAGTATGATTTTCGTTCGCCGAGAGAGGACTTTACTTTTCAATTGCCTGCCTAGTCCAAAGTAGCATTTATTGCCAAGATTGATTCTTCGCTGGATTCCAGTGCTGATGTTGTTGCTAGTGTTGATGCTGGTTCCAAATAAACGAAGTCTTTTACTATTTCGAAATTATGGCTGCCAACAGTAGCGTGGTTGCCAAGGTGCATATCTCTTTCTCCGGTGAGAGCAGGTACTTCGTTTTGTCCTCATTCACCACCAAACGCATCTTTACCGCTCTTTTTCCAGTTTGGAGTAAGCAGAACTTACGGCGCTGGTATTTAAGCTGGTGATATAGAAAAAAAAAGAAGGATGAAAAAGTAGAAGAATTTGGAAGGAAGTCGAAAAAGTAAAAAGAACAAGAGAAAATGGAAAGTGAGGGTAAAAGTAAGAATAAGGATAATGGTTTGAGACAAAGTAGTAAAAAGAGGTTCACAGGGAGATTAAGAATAAGGGTAAAATTAAGGGTAATGGGGAGAGATAGACTTTGATAGAAGCATGAGCGGGCTAAGAGTGATAAGGATAGGGAAATCGAATGAATCGAATAAGGTAAACTACAAAATTCAGAGGGGAGAGGAGTAGAATTAGACCAAGGAGAGCCAAATGGATAAATAAAGAAATCCAGAACAACGTATGTCGCGTTTGATGATACGGCTGGGGTTATTTCATGTTTGTCTGAATGTTTCCAAGGATAGCTATAGCTGTTTACTATAAAATTCTGATAAGCCGATTTTGAATCTATAAGCTCTGCTTTGCTGTAACATCGTTGGTGTAAAACCTCTGCCGCTTTATATTTTTACACCAACCTCCTCTTTTTCTGCTTAATGTGCCTACCTCAATGCTTAGTTTACAAAGCTAGATATTGGGTCTTGGGACCATATATCGTCAATCCCGAGATTTTGTATTACAAACCTCCCAGATACTCATCCGCAAATTTATGGTATAGTTCTAGATCATCGGTCATCTCATTGTCAGCAGTATCTCTTTCCATATTCCTTGTTGACATAGTGACAACCTGAAGATTCAGTCATTCAGCTCCGTTGACTAAATCTTTTTAATTTTCGCTTCATAAAGACATTAATGCCTTTTTCTTATGATACTGAAAAAAAATCAGCGCTGCAGATAAGTCAAGAAAGAGCACTTAAATTCATGAGAGCAAGTATTGTCAAATTTGTAATATTGTTGTCACATGTCTGGTTATATTGCGTCACGACCTAAAAAGTACAAAAAAGCAAGAATTCTTATGCACACGTTTGAACCTGTGTATACTTTCCATAAATTCGACATCCAAGTCATATCAACACATGCCCGGCGGTGCTCTCGACACATGAGAGGGTGTAGGCGAGGATGTTCCCATCGTTGGGCGTTCCATATGGTGAAAGGTAAATGAAGGGCAAATGTTCAATAATTATATTGAGCAAGAGCGTTGAAAGCTTAATCAGACGACCATGAGATCGTTGGACATTTTGATGCTGCTGCGGGTGCCTTACCCGCATGGAATTATCCCGGAGATGTCGCCAGTAAATTTCTTTTTGATTTATTTAATAAATTAAAAATTTAAATTAAAAATTGCTTGAAACAAATGTTTTCATACATTTAAAGCGATACGGGCAATCCCCGGCAAACTCATATAAATTTCTTTTTGTTTCATATTTGCTACGTGTCTTTAAGTCAAATTAGGTGCGAATAAAGTCGGCCCATAATTTTGAAGACCAAACAATTATAAATTTACCGGCGTTTTTATTGAGAAGGCTCTTTGATAAACTAGGGGCTCAAATTTCTTCTGAAAAGTCGAACGAAGAGTTGAGAACAACGACAACACACACTGAGCTAGTTGGGCATTTCGCATTGATAGCGCAAGAAGAGGCAGATTCACATATGCGGTGGGTGTACGTTACACATTAAATGTTTACTGCTTGAAGTTCAAGCTAAAACTGTTTGACTGCTTGCTTTACTGAATCTCTTTTGCTGCGTTCAAACGACATGTAGCTGAACGCCGGAGTTTTCCGAAGCACTACGAAGCTCGCGTGTGCAGCACTGCGCCAAGAGGTAAGTATTGTGGTATTGTAACAGGGGGTTCGCTAAGGGTGTTGTTGGCACGCAATGCAAAAATTGTGCAACCAAGCGTAGCGGTAGATAGCAAATACTCGTGCAACAACAACAACAACAGCAATAAATGCATATATTAGGCAACTGACAACTCAACACTGGCTTCATTACTCTGTATGTTCAAATCAAACTTGATAGTTGCTCAACTTTGCCACATTTTTTCAACGCTTTGGATGATATTTTTTTTAATTGATTTATTTTTCAAATCACGCCATCCGGTAAGGAAGTGTTATTTATTTGATTTATTTAGTTTGAAAAATGCTATTCAATTAACGACTCTTTCCACACTTCAGATTTTGGTTGTGTGAATTTCTAATTTGTATTTAAAATTAATTTATTCTATTGCTTTAATTTAATTGGCACAAATCGCAGTGCGTTTTGGCGGGCCAGCTTTTGTGGGAAAACTAGGCTTCGTATACAACCGAAACAGCTGTTGATCCTTGACCATCCTGATCTCGCCTGAATTATTCTCAAATTCTTTAGTAATTTAAAATTCAAAAATGTTTTAAAAAATGAACTACAAAAAACATTCAGCAATATGGATATTCTGCGCCAAAGAGCAACAATGCCGGTGCTCGAAACAAGGTCATATCCAGCTCGAGATTCGTGCATAAAAAGATACATCAAGCTAAATGGCTGTCCTCCGATCGAAATACCCGCAATCATATTGACCACGTTGAGATAGATGGACGGCATGCCTCCAGTGTTATAGATGTGCGCACGATCCAAGGGCCTAACATCGACTCGGACCATTATATCGTCGCAGCCAAAATACGCACCCGCCTCTGCGCAGCTAAAACCCAGGAACAAAAACCACAAGGAAAGCTAGACGTCGAAAGGCTGCAATCGCAAAGACTGCCAATGATTTCGCAAGTCGATTATCACACCTGCCCTCTGAGAGCATTAGTCAACCCGACGGATTGCAGGAGCAGTGGGAGCAATTCTCCAAAGCACCTCGTACTGCCGCCGAGGAAAAAATTGCTTACCGGCGACCACGGAAAAACAACTGGTACGATGTAGAATGCCGCGTTGCACCCGAAAGAAAAGACGCTGCCTACAGGGCTACGTTAAAAGAGAGCGCAACAAGAGCAGTGTTTGAACGCTATCGCGAGTTGAAAGGGGAAGAGAGACGCCTTTTTGAGGAAGAAAAAACAGGGGCAAAAAGGCATCTAAGAATAACGCCCGAAAGGTTTACCAAAAAATTCGGGGACAGAAGGAAGGTTTTAATAACGGGGCAAACTCTTACTTAGATTACTTAGATTATGGAGCGAACACTTCTTTGCTCTCCTAAAAGGAGACAGCGATTCACCGCAGAGGGATAACGAACCCCATCCCGCAATCGACAGTGATGGAATAAATGTCCCCCACCCGATTATGACGAAGTCAGATTGAAAAACAACAAGATCGCGGGCGCTATTCAAATACGCGGGTGAGGTGTTGGTAAGGCGCATGCATCAGCTCTTCGCAAAATATGAGCGGACGAGTGCATGCCCGACGATTGGAATCTATGTGTTCTTTACCCAGTCCATAAGAAAGGGGATACTGCAAGCTGTGGCTACTATCGTGGTATTAGCCTTCTTAGTATTGCATATAAGGTCCTGTCAAGTGTATTTAGCTAAAGATTGAAGCCCATCGTGAATCGGATGATTGTACCTTATCAGTGCGGCTTCTTACTGACTTAATTGGCGCTTAACCGTTTAAACGGTTAAGGCCGTCCAACAAGGCGCGCCAGTCGCTCCTTCTATCTGCCTACCGGCGCCAATTGGCCACACCAAGGGAGTTTAAAACGTTTTCCACCTGGTCCTTCCAACGGAGTGGCGGCCGCCCTCTACCTCCGCTTCCATAGGCGGGTTCCGATAGAAACGCTTTATTGGCCGGAGCATCATCTTTCATTCGCATAACATGGCCTAGCCAACGCAGCCGCTGTATTTTAATTCGCTGGACTATGTTGATGTCTGCGTATAGCTCGTACAGCTCATCATTAAATCTTCTTCGGTATTCGCAATCCCCAACGCGTAGAGGTCCATAAATAATTCGAAGAACTTTTCTCTCTCCCAAAGCCGCTTCATCTCCTGTTGTCATGGTCCATGCTTCTGCCACATATAGCAGGACGTGTACGATAAGTGACTTGTAGAGTATAATTTTCGTTCGCCGAGAGAGGACTTTACTTTTCAATTGCCTACCTAGTCCGTAGTAGCATTTATTGCCAAGATTGATTCTTCGCTGGATTTCAGTGCTGATGTTGTTGCTAGTGTTGATGCTGATTCCCTAATAAACGAAGTCTTTTACTATTTCGAAATAATTGCTGCCAACAGTGGCGTGGTTGCCAAGGCGCGTATGCACTGACTCTTTGCTCGATGACAGCAGGTACTTCGTTTTGTCCTTATTCACCATCAAACCCATCTTTACCGCTTCTTTTTCCAGTTTGGAGTAAGCAGAACTAACGATGCGGGTGTTTAAGCCGATGATATCAATGTCATCAGCATACGCCAGTAATTGCACGCTTTTGTAGAATATTATTGCAGAGCGGTTAGTTCTGCAGCTAGTATAATTTTCTCCAGCATCAAATTATAGAAATCGCACGGTAGTGGGTCTCCCTTTCTGAAACCTCGTTTAGTTTCAAACGGCTCGGGAGGTCCTTCCCAATTCTGACTGAGCTGATGGTGTTGCTCAACGACATTTTGCACAGCCTTATAAGTTTTGCGGGGAAACCAAATTCTGACATAGCGGCATATAGGCAGCTCTTTTTCTTGCTGTCGAAGGCAGCTTTAAAATCGACGAAGTGGTGATGTGTGTCGATTCTTTTTCGCGGTTTTTTTTTTTTTCAAGATTTGGCGCATTGTGAAAATCTTGGCGATGGTAGATTTACCTGGTCTGAAGCCGCACTTATAAGGTTCAATCAGTTGATTCATGGTGGGCTTCAATCTTTCGCACAATACATTTGACAGGAACTTATATGCGATATTAAGAAGGCTTATTCCGCGATAGTTGGTGCAATTTGCAGAATACCCCTTCTTGTGGACTGGGCAAATAACACTTAGATTTCAATCCTCGGGCATGCACTCCTCCTCCCATATTTTGCGAAGCAGCTGATACATGCGCCTTACCTACTCCTCGCCGCCGTATATGGATAGCTCTGCAGGCAATACATCAGCGCCCGCGGCTTTGTTGTTTTTCAATCTGGTTATTGCTATTCTTCCTCCTTCATAATCGGGCGGGGGGACATATATTCCATCATCATAGATTGCGGGATTGGGTACGTCATCTCTGTGCGGTAAATCGTTGTCTCCATTTAGGAGAGAAGAGAAATGTTCCCTCCATAATATAAGTACTCTCTGGATATCAGATACAAGGTCGCCGATTTAGTTCTTACAGGAGTCTGCCCCGGTCTTAGAGCTTTCCGTCTGTCGCCGAATTTTTGGTAATATTTTTGGGCTTTATTCCTGGTGGCTAGCAGCTAAAGCTTCTCGCGTTCACGCCTTTCTGCCTCTGTTTTTTTCTTTCTTAAAAGGCGTCTCGCTACCCTTTTTAACTAGCGGTAGCGTTCACGCACTCCTCTTGTTGCTCTCGCTTTTAACGAAGCCTTGTAGGCAGCGTCTTTTCTTTCGGTTGCAACGCGGCATTCTTCATTGCACCAGTTCTTTTCCGTGGCCGCCGGTAACCAATTTTTTCTTCAAATGCAGTACGAAGCGCTTCGGAGATATGCTTCCACTGCTTCTGTATTCCCTCAGGCTGAGTTGTGCTGTCAGAGAGCAGGTGTGAGAGTCGAGTTGCGAAATCGTTGGCATTATGTTGCGATTGCAGCCTTTCGACGTATAGCTTCCTTTGTGTTTTTTGTTCCTTGATTTTAGCCACGCTGAGGCGGGTGCCTATTTTGGTTACGACGAGATAATGGTCTTAGTCAATGTTAGGTTCTCGGATCGCGCTCACTTCTAAAACACTAGAGGCATGCCGTCCGTCTATCACAACGTGATTGATCTGATTGCGAGCGTTTCGATCAGGGAAAAGCCATGTAGCTTGATGTATCTTTTTATGCATGAACCTCGTGCTAGGCTGAACTTAAGGACTATAGGGCCAACAACACCTTCTCTGCCCACCCTGGCGTTAAAGTCGCCAAGCACCACTTTTATAGCATGACGGGGACAGCGCTCGTATGTGCGTTCTAATTGTTCATAAAAAGCGTCTTTCGCCTCATCATCTTTCTCTTCTGTCAGCGCATGGCCGCAGATGAATGATATATTTAAAAATTGTGTTTTTATTCGCATAGCGGCGAGACGTTCGTCCACAGGCGTGAACGCCAATACTTGGCGACAAAATCTCTCTACCACCACGAATCCGACCCCGAAACGGCGCTTATTTGTATGGCACTTTCTTCTCTCCTTCGTCCAACGCATTTCTTGGATGGCGTTGATGTCAGATTTTGCTTTGACGGGGACATCAAACATCCGGTCATCTCCACCAATCCCATTCAGGGATCGGACGTTCCAGGTGCATGCCCTCAATTCATTGTCCTTCAAACGTTTGCCATGGTCGTCATCAATAGAGAGTGTTCTTTTTATCCGAGGCTTGTTGTTGCTTTTCATTGGAGTATGGTTTTACGTGGCGGGTCCCAAGCCAGGCGCACAACCCGTTCAGCGGGTGTGAAAATATTACATGCACGCTTATATAGCGAGCCGCTTGCTCCAAGACAGACGCCCGCTTGCAGCCGCACCTAGTGGTGCACAGACGCTTCCGATGGGAGATCCCCGCAAAACGTATGCTCTTTGCCACAATATCGATAGGCGGAATATGCAGAACGGCGTGCAGTGCAGCCATCAGGGTTGTTTTTAGGGTTTTTTCTTTTGCGGCGGTTCACCAAATGGAATGGGTAGGCTTTACAATGTGAGAAGGCGCGATTGACGTGGGGTCTACCCCAACATTCTTTAACACACATATAGTGCATTGGAGGCCATCTTCACTCTTCTCCACGTTAAGCTTTCTCCACAACTTAATGTCTGAAGTGATTCATAGATATTGATACACGGTTTCTCCTCCAGGGTCACGCAATCCTATTTATTATTTATTTCTTTTAGTTTAAATAATTAAAAAATAAATAAATGTAAGGCATGATAGCCTCCGAAAAATTTAGGGCCGAGCTTCTCTTCTAAATTGCGTCGTCCTCGTTTTAATTTTTCCTACAAATTGGTGGGACGGGACCTACTTGTTTTATGCCGAATCCGAACGGCATCTTCAAGGCAGATGAGTTTTCACTGAGAGCTTTTCATGGCAGAAATACACTCGGAGTGCTTTCCAAACACTGCCTAGGGGCGACCCCTCTTAGAAAAATTTTCTTCTAATTGAAACACCTTATTTCTAAAATTTCGATGTTGGTTTGCCCTGGGCGTGAACCCAGGTTCTTCGTTGTGCTAGGCGGAGCACGCTACCATCACACCACGGTGGTCGCCGCCCGTATTTATTTTCAATTAATTCCGCTTGCTGATTTTTAAATTTATTTACATACATATCGTCCAAAGCTTAACATATTCATACATTTCGTCTTCAGGCGTGCGGGTTAACTGCTATGTTTTGCAAGACTGTACGTTAGACTGATCAAAAAACCCTATTAATTAGATTCTCACCGTTTAAGAATAATCTTAAAAAATTTATATTTAGCGAGTCCATGTGACATATCACGGCTTTTTTTATAGAAACTGTAAATGTGAAAATACTCTCACTCACAATGAGCCACATAACCTTCTAAGTTACTGTGAAGCCCTATTATTTCGTAAGGAATATTGATAATGTGGCGAATATTAGCATCACTTTGCTGTTAGTAAATAATCACAACAACAAAAACAGCAAGCAGCCAAACTTACATCGAAGACGACGAAGAATATCTCATATACACACATGTGGTCATCGGCTAAGAGTAGAAGTTGATACTCACACATATGGCTAGAAAGCATAAACTACAAATACACATATGTAACCAAGCATGTGATAAAACTGTTCGCGAAATTAATAGACCTTAGGAGAAACGGGGGAACGAGAACACCAAGAGTATAAAAGCAGCGCAAGCTGAGGAGTCAGCTTGCTTTAAACACGCTGTCAGTTGCGAAGTGAAGTATAATTGTGAACTACCCTCAAAGTAATCTAAATAAAGACCAGTTTGTGAACTAAATATTGGAGTTATTTATTCGACAGTTCCTCAATTCGAACGTTAGCAAAAGGCATAATAACCAGGATTACTAAATTCGTTACAATATTTTGGAATCTGAATCAGTCTAATATACACACACTCTTCTCTACACTCGGTATGATGGTCATTTAGGAGATGTCTTTGTTGCAGTCTTACATGGAAAAACGTCAATGGTGAGGAATAAACTAATAAATCGTTAAAAAGGCTTAACTTTTAACATTTTTGAGTTTCTTTGCGACGAGTTTCGCTTCATTTTTTCTTGTATTTTTTATATATATAATGTAATATTTTCACAATTTCTCGCGCTCAATGTGGTCAAATGGTAATTGGCTATTTTTGTTTATTGTGGGTCTCTTAGTCTAATCGTGTACATAAAAGAAGACATCTGGGGGCAGTACACGGTGAAAACTCAAAGATAAAAATATAAAAAGAAAATACTTTAGAAGCTAAGCTTAGCGGTCTGTTTAGCCCGCATCTGCCATTTTGACAGCTCTTTAGCTTTTAGCCTGAAATGCGACATATATTTTCGGATTAGCCATACAAAATTTTGCCCGAAAAATGCGAATTGATGCGGCCACTTTTTTATACTCAGCTAAGCAAGCCTCACAGATTATATTAATTTTGTTCGCATAACGGTACCCCGTAACGGCATAAGTTAATCGAGATAGATATATACTTCTATATATCAAAATGATCTGGACGAAAAAAGAAATTAATTTAGCCATGCCCATCCGTCCGTCCGTCTGTCCGTAAACACGATAACTTGAGTAAATTTTGAGGTATCTTAATGAAAGTTGGTACGTAAGTTCCTCGGCACTCATCTGAGATCGCTATTTAAAATGAACGAAATCAGACTATAACCACGTCCACTTTTTCGATATTGAAAATTTCGGAAAACCGAAAAAGTGCGATAAGTCATTACCAAAGACGGGTAAACATTAAAGCTTGGTAGGTGGGTTGAGCTTATGACACTGAATAGAAAATTTGTAAAACTTTGGCCAATGAGCGTGGCACCGCCCACTTTTAAAAGAAGGTAATTTAAAAGTTTTGCAAGCCGTAATTTGGCAACTGAGTATTTAATGTTCGATTACACCCGAACTTAGCCTTCCTTATTTGTTTGCATTAGCATTAGAATTCCGAAATTAGTAAAAGATTGGCAACGCTGACTATGACGCTTTTGATTTCCTCTATCCATTACATTTTTTTACTGTCACGGCAGTGGATTTCTACCCCACATGCTCAACTCTACAGTCGAGTGCTCCTACTTACAAAACTATCTCGTATATCCAACGGGTTGAGGTTGATTAACTTCGCCGTGGTTCGAAATATGGTCATATGCAATACCAAGCTCCAGAATAAAAAGACACATCACTTGGTGCTAGGCTGTCTCGTAAAAGAAAAAACATGAAACCAAATCGATCACGTCGTAATCGCAGATTTAGTTCCAGTATCATGGCTTCGCGAAATTTGCGACGTGCGGTAATGACCTTGTGACAGCTGAGATACGTACGCGTCTCTGTGCAGCAAAGAAAGTGCGCGCAGTGACACAAGGAATGCTTGCCGTCGAAAAGCAGACCAAGAAACAGACAGCTGATGATTCCTCCACTCTGCTCTCACACATTCCCACTGAGAGCTCTCTTCGCCCTGATGATGGGTCGACCAGTGAGTGCATATTTCTCTCGCTACGTACAGCCTTTGCTGACACCATGGGGAATATTCTGCTGCCTTGGAAAAGAAGGATGCTACATTTAGGGCAAAGCTGCACGCGGGGGCGGCAACGCGAGGTATATTGAACCGTTATGGTAAGGAAGAGAGACGCTTATTTCAAAGAAAACACGTGATGCTGAAAGAAATATTGGCCGAAAATCCGGCGGATTATGGAAGGTTTTAATACCTGCACAGATTACTGCAGGAATGAAAATGAGGACTTGGTAACTGATGCACAGTGTATGCCTAAGTAGTTAAAGGAACATTTCTCCTCATTACTAGGTAGCGAGGGAGAAGACGAACCCAATACCCTAATGGTCGATGATGAATTGAGAATGTCAATATTCGGCCTATAAAATCAAAAGGCACTAAATAATGACGGACTACCCGCCAAACTTTCAAACATGGAGGCAAAGGGTTGGCAAAGATCATGCATAACTGCTATGGAAAATATGGTCGGATGAGCACGTGCCTTCAGTTTGGAATTTAAATTTGCTTTGCATAATCTACAAGAAAGGCGATCGTGAAAACCTTGTCAATTACCGCGAAATCAGCCTACTTCTCATCGCGTATAAGGTTCGATATAGCTAGATCCTCGAGAAGACTTATGATAATAGAATCGACACCCACCATATTTTTGTCTTCTTCAAAATAGCGCGAAAAGAACCTTGTGTGCTGCTAAATTTAAGTTGCCTGCAAAGCTAGTAAGGCCCTGCCAAATGACGTTGAACGACATCACCAAATTCGTAAGGATTGGAATGAACCTACCCAACTCATTCGAAACCAAACGCGACTTAAGAAAATGTTAGCCACTTACCTGCGGCTTCATTTAAATAATACTGGAGAAGATAGCCCCAGCAGCAAAACTTAACCGTGGCCACGGTCGCTATGTACGAATATACATTCGAGACTGTGATGGGTTTTGTTTGTTTGGGAACCAACAATAAGGAAAAACAATGTCAACTTAGAAATCAAACAGAGAATTACTTTTGCCAACAAGTGCTAATTTCTACTGAGTAGACAACTGAAAAGTTAAGTCCTCTCTCGATGAACAAAAATCACATTGTACAATTTTTTCATAGTAACTTTTACCGATGCATGGCTCTGAATCATGGACGACATTGAGAAAAGATAAGACAGCTCTTGAAGTGTTCGAGAGAAAAGTTCTCCGGCAGATTTATGGTGCTCTCCATAATGCCAACAGCTAGTATCAAAGCAGGTATAGTGATGAACTCTACGAGCTTTGCGCAAATATGATGATAGTGCAGTGAATGAAAACTCGAAGCCTAGGTCAAATTATGAGAATGGATGAGGACGCTCCGGTTAAGAAAGTATTTAGGTTGACACTGCTGTTTGGAATGGTAAGGAAAGACCTTAACTGAGTTAGAAAAGTCAGACTTGACTTCCTTTTGTGCTTTGAATTGGCGTCAGTTATCGCGAAACAACAGATGGCGTTACTTTTTACTAAACGGTCAAAATCGGTAAGACGATTAAGCGACAATGAGTGATGATGTACCGCGGTGGCAATGATTGCCGGTTTCTGAAAAATACGATTGCATATCACCTTGAGTCTGTATTGGAAAAAATATCTTCTTTATTTTGTAAGTCAACATTTCGATTTACAACTTTTCTTCCAGCATAGTAGATCTATTTTCACAATTTATGAAGACAACTGAACTGAATGACCTTTATATTTTAACTAAGTTCGAACAGACTCAATATTTTTAAGTGGACAAACGACAAGATAGACATTAGTCGTGCAGCGCAGAGACAAACATACAAACTTTCTTAAAAAAAAGTGTTCAACTTGAAAAAGATGTGGCATTCAAAGCACGATTACAAACGGCATTAGCACTGAATAATTTGAAGTTGGTCCACTTTTGTGCGAGTAGCTTTGCGGCAGATCCAGATGCAGATGCAAGTGGCATTAAAAGTTTAGAAAAGGAAACCAGGTGATACATGACCGCACACATACACACATATAAAGTTGATATTTTATTTGTGCAAGTGTGTTCATAACGAAGAAAGGCTTATATGCACTTAAGTAAATTTGGTTGTAAGTATTGCACCGTTAAAGTCATTTCGCATCATTAGCATTGTTTATGCATCGCATGCAGTGAACTGAAGATATATGGGACATTCAGCAAGGTGAAACAGTTAAGAGATTTGTGTGAATGTAATTTGTTAAATGCACTCAGCAAAAACTTTTCGTTACAAAAAAACTCTTTAAATTGAGGGAAAATTTTTCTTAAAATTTTTCAAACAAGAATACTTAGTTTAGTATTTCTCAAAATCTGGATACTTTTACATACATATGAGAGTCATAAGCCACCTTTACATAGACCGGGTCACATATGTAGTTCTTCTGTACGTGAGTTTATGACTGAACTCCTCCTAAGCGACTGTACCGATTTCGGTGAAATTTCGTGTGTATCTTTAAAGGGATTTGAGGATGCTTTGGGTTCACAATTTGGTGCGTCTTCTTTATTTTCTTTCCGGAAAGTGAACCTGGGGACGATCTGTTCTAAACAAAAAAAATAGTGTACGATTTGTGTAGAAATTCCATTTATGAGGAATTTGAGGCGAGAGAGTGAAAGGAAATGGGAGTGGTAGATGGAGTTGTATTGGGGGTGAGACTACGAGTTGGAGTGGTATTGGAAATGGGATGGTTAGTGAGAGAAGGGGTGGGAATGAATTTAAGAATGCGATTTGAAGTGGGATTTGTAGTAGAATGTAAGTGGGAATGGGAGTAGGATTGAGAGAAAAAGTGAGGGTGGGAGTGAAACTGAGAGTGAGAGTGGAAATTAGAGTGCAAGTGAGAATGTGTTTTGGAGGGGAGAATAATAAGAAAAATTGAAGATGAAGAGGGAGAGAATGGTGCAGATACAGAAAAAATTAAAATTTCCGGGCAGAGTAAAATCTGCTGGGTACTCTACAATTTTCTCCATTTTTCAGAAAAATAACCCTTTAACCAATGAAAAAATAATAATTTTTAAGAAACTTAGTTGTCCAGATTTAACGAACGATTTCTATCGCGAAATATCATATTGCAACGTATTTACTGAAATTCCTCTTATTTGCAACCTTCTACGTTCGAATCACTAACCTGTTTAATAAATAGCTCCATTATTCAATAATGCAAAATGGCTTTTATTCAAGTACTTCACAATAACACTACTACTTCTCGACAGATACCGTGTTTAAATCAAACTGATTCGTCGTGCCTAAGCTGGTGCTGCTTTTGTACTTTTTGGTTTCCTCGTTGACATAATTTTAGGCGTTTTTATTTCTAGAATTTGCTACTTATTTACCAGCTATAAAATTACCAGCTAACATAACTACAGAAGCACGTTATAGCTGCTCATATACGCGTGTATATGTGAGTGATACTTCCACCGATGATTGCCTACTTTAGGGAGTATCTCAGCTATATGTGTTTGTGCTCTCCTCTGCTTGTATGGATATATGTATAGACACAATGATTGACTTGTTGATATGCATACAAGTCACTGCTTAGTATTAGCTTAGAGATTATAGTATCCTTTAGCGTTGCTAATATTCATCACAATATACTATTTTAAATTATTATAATAGCTGTTTTCCTAGTATTCATAAAATCTTTTTTTTATTGTAGTATCTAGAGAATATCTAGACTGATATTATTTGAACGTTTGAAGAAGCCTTTTACAGCATAACGTGGCGTTACAATGCTATAACTTCCTTTATAATTTCATTTTTCACTTACGCTTGAAATTAAACTGCATAGAGTACAGAAAAGAGTGCGGAGTGGTAGTGCCTTCGGACCCATTTCGTCATCCTGCCCGTTACCTGGCCAATTGAGAACTGCCCCCTGCATAAAGGGATGGGTTATGACCAGCGAGTGAGCCGATGCTACCAACTGAGAGGAAAGGGTGTTGATTTGGCACAAGTCACTCTTCGCTGGCGAGAACAACGGGCCGCAACTATTAGGCTATCTCTACCATACCCAAGCTAATGGAGGGGTCTCTCTGCCTTTTGGCCACTCGACATGAGCTTAAGGGGCACTGAGTATTTTTGGTGCACTTTCCCTTAGCCCACGGATAGACTTACGGAGTTCCGGCTGGTATGATTCCGCCTTACATCTTGCCACCAGCAGTTGTAAAGGCAGTGGTGTCAAGCAAGTGAGCCAGCACCAACGGGACATTCTTTGCAGTTGTCAATGCAAATGGCGACCACGCCAATCGAGCAGTTACTGTAGAATCCCCGTACTTCGAAATACTCGTATAGCTCGCGAGATTCTCGACATTCAACTTAGTCGTTGCATTGGCAGTATTCTATGCATTTCGGTGTTATGTGATATTGTGGAAATTTGTGTGCGCTAGAAGAAATCGTAAGCTCAATATAAAACAGCCAATGCATTGAGTTCTCGCGAGAAGCCGAAAATTACGAGATATATCTAACCGAAAAAGTTCGAGAAATCGTAAAGTTCTCAATGCAAGGCAAAGCACCAGCTTCTCTGTCATCGCCGATGTTCCCGTCTCACCATATCTGTAGGTGGTACGCGGCCCTCGCATCCTTACCACTGCTGGTTGCCGATTCTGCTGTCCACCAGCTTTCGCCGCCGATGTCGCTGTTGTTTTTTTTTTGTTGTTATTGTACCGATAATAAACTCTGCGAATGCCCTGTGTAGTGTTATCGATTGTGATGGTCATTTGTCGGATGCAGATCCGGTATGTTCCGATAGCAAGCACCATTAAGGTACTAGGCGAACCATCTCGGGAACGATTTGGTATGACTACCTGAAACCTTCTAGGCTATCCCGCCCTCCTACCCGCTATATCCGTGAGGAACTTGGGGTCACCAGAGCATCGGCTGTTAAAAACAACAGCATTCGCTACGGGTAGGTGAGGTTGACAATTGGTTTGGAGAAGCTATATATTGCGCTGGCAATCCTTCGAAAGCGTTGCGCTATACAACCCCTTGAATCAGTTTGGTATTTTAGTCGCCTTTTACGACCGGCATAACTGCCGCAAGTATAAGCCGCCTAACCCGCTGGGCTTCGCCGCGACCATCCCCTTTGTTGCTTAGCTTTATTACCCGCTATCTTACCGACCGCCATCAATTACTGTGCTGATCGGTTAACAGGTTGCTATTGTCGTTCCTGCCACAGTACTGAAATCTTCTAGCTTTATCTCTAGCAAACAGAGCACGAAAATCTTTGTATTTAATCCTTTCGGTCTCACTTTTCTTTCTTCTACCGGAAACGCTTCATATTAGCAGCAGTGACACCCTGTGACTAAGAATTATATTTCCTTTGCTCGATTACGTCGCAAAGTCGAAGATTGCTTACACAGAGAGGGAGTAAAAGCCTTTGTGGATAAGCAACTGTTTCGTGAGCAGCTTACCGACGGTAATATTTTTAGTGCAAGGAACGTATTTTCGTAATGAACAGAAAATTGTGCATATCTAAGCTACAATAAGTTTATGATCCATAGAGTGCGCGCATCTACATATAGTAATGAGGTTGGTGTATCTTTTTCGAGGCGGCAATGGTTATCAGCCCCAACCTGTTGCGATATGATCGTGAATGCTGAATTTTCTGCAGGCCTTACCTCGTCCATTGTACTTTTGTATGTTATATAAACATTTGCCGTTACGAAGACATGAACCAGTTGAGAATCAGTATCTCCTTCAAAAAGTTCCGGACCTCGCAGGTATATACTCCTACTTAAAATTGCTGCAATGGTTCTCATATGCAAGAACAGCTTTCCTTCCATGCTTTCTTCATATTTTTTCGTCGTACGTAGCGAGTGAAAAGTCCATTATTATATATAGGGAATGACTTCAACGAAGACAGACAAACCTTCTTGGGTTACATTTACTTCAACACAGTCATCATTAGTCTTCCCGTTTTTATTTTTTCACATTTTCTCTTGTTGTTCTTCCTTTTTTCCTCTCATCCACATATCGCTTAGCCTTGTGCTAATTCTCTCCATACTCCTCCTACTCCTATATTCCATATTCCAAACAAGTTCATCCTCTACAATCAATAACTCACACTAAACCATGACTTTGAGATCGGCATTGCAATGCCTTTAACCATACAATTAGCCTAAGACTTGCCAGCAATTTTGTCGGCCACACACACATATATATTTACATACACACATGCATATATACATACCATATACCTGAACTTGCCAAATCATTGCCAAGCAAGTCATTTATCTCTACCAATTGAAACTTTTCACATAAATCTTAAAGCACCTCATCTACTCCTCCATCTGCCTTTTTGTGCCTCATTATTTCAAAGCAATTCATTTATTGTTGCTCTTTTTATTCACTTCTATCAAGCATTGTGTGAACGTGTAAATTAGCTGCAAGTGCGCGCTGTTTCGCCACATGTGGCGTATGTCAGTCGGTGCGACTAACAAAAAGTAGTCAAATAAATGCATGAACATACTATATAAACTAACAATAAAGCACCAAAAACAACAAAAACAACAAGAATAATGGTCAATACAAAACTATTGCTCGTGCTTGCTTGTGACCTTTCCGCTTTGTATCATTACATTGTTGCACGTCTCTGTGTTGTCTCATTCGTTATGTGGCTTGCATTGGTCTTGCGCTCCGTAGCGTTAATGGTGTTGCTGATATGAGTACAATCGATATGCGAATAAATATATGTAGGTATATAGATTAGTAGGCATTTACCACATCGTTACTCTGCTGCCAATTGTGATGTCAGTCAATTGTGTTATAAAACGACAGCAAGGACGTAACTAGTATTTTATTTTTTGAGTGGTTCTACATCTATGCATCTTATAAATGTGTGTAGCTTATGAGGTGGGATTTGTCGTAGGCTGTGGTAGCGCTCGGTCAATACAGACTCGAGTAAAGGTCCCACAAACCCCTATTGAATAAAAACAAAGTATTTATGCGTTATGAATACATGCGCACACGGCTGGAGGTGGTAGAAGGCAGCAGCTTTACGTTACAAGATGATGGGGGAGGAGGGAGCGCGACGGCTAACGGTCGTCGTAGCAGCGTCGGCTGAACGGCGGTAGAGTAGCGGACGGATCGGTGACCTGCGAGCGACGGTGCGGAGGCTGGTGGTTCCCGTAGGGGTAGTCGTCAGCGGTATCGGACAGATCGGTGACCTGCTTGCACTCTAAATAGAAGGTGATTAAGGGGGCGGTAGCCCCTTGTGCGCACGCATCGGTTCATGACCAAAGCCAGAGCATAAGGGAAGGGGTTATCTGGTCATTAAGGCGTCGTGCTGCTCAACACCTAGACGGGCGACGGGGTGCAAAGTAGCACGAAGGCATCCGCCCCGTCATCCTTACCTAAGTGAAGGGTGACCACTTCAGCTAGCTAGCAGGAGGGAAAATTATGTCTTTAAAAAGACATCCACTCCCGCTGGCTCATCTGCGAAGACTGAAATGACAATGGCAAATTCACTTCTTTTGTACGTTCTGCGTCATAAAGCACTCAAGAAATGCACCGCTTTGTATATTTGGCACTTCTGTATATTGCCATTTACTGCCGATCGTCATATGATGGTTTCCTTGTTGCTGTAACTGCCTGCTATCAGCTGTTTTATGTTCTTTTACTGTATAAGCATAGTTTCAGGCGCAAGTAAGAAAGTGGTACAGTGGGGGTTGTATTATTGCAAGCCTATGTTACAAGCTTAAGACATATTTAATGGTCCATCACTATCCTCGAGCGTAAGCGTCTAAAGCAGACCCTGAAAGATCAGGTGGCATGTCAAATTTTGGGTCTCGAAAAGCAAGATGTATGATAGAGACAATATAAACAGTAGTCAATAGGGATTTGTGCTAAGTCCAACATATTGTAATGCGATGTATGACGGTGTGTTTGACCTTCCCAGAGGCATGCAAGTTTTCGGCTATGCTGTTGTAGCAGTGGCTACGAAACTGGATCTACTCCGAGAATTATTTGACGCTGTAGAAATAATAATGGAATGGTCTAGGTGGCACAATAGTTAATTGGGAAGAGTCGAGGAAAGGGCGCTGGACCATCTACACTATTCCAAAATGTAAACGAATGGTATGAGCGGAAGTACGGCGAACTGAACTACCACCTCACGCAGATATTGAATAAGCACGGCGTTTTAAGGAGTATTTTCATGAGCTTCACTTTCTCGGCGAAAGACACTCTTTATACAGAGCTTTTGGAGAGGAAACTTCCATAAGAGATTCAGTGTCCCTTATGTGTAGAAACAAAAGGTTGTTGAACTGCTGTAAGCAAAGTGGGGTTTCCTATTCACGCACGACGTCTTTCATATACGTCTTTACGCGCGACTTGTTACAAATCGGTTAGGTATTTGCAGTTTCTGAAAAACTTGGATGTGGTACGAAACTCCACTCAACCATTCCGCTTAATACTTCCATACATGTTAATAAAACAACAACATTTTATGTGGCATGCATCATCGATAGGTGTTAACCGTGTCACAGCAGTCAACGTCGTGGTCGGCATCATTATTATTGGAAAAAGATTTACCGCGTCCAGTGACACACATCGTTTTTAATTATGTATGTACCTATGAAACTGCACGCATGCGCTCATTTATACTACAGCATTGGATGAAATCTCTGCAAAAAAAATTAAAATAGAAATCATTCAAATATTGTTTTAGTAAATTATTTAATAAATGATTTCTTCGATAGTAATTAATAGTTTCTCCACAATAAAAATTTCTTAATTCAGATTCAATGCATTTTCAAAGCCTACTAAAGATTTCGATTTTCTACTTTCTGTATCTACCTTTATATGATGTAAAACATTGCTCAGTCCATGCAGAGATTCTAATTTTAATCAAATGATTTAACAAATGGTCAGAAAAAATTTTGTTTTCAGTTGGTTGGTAAGCGGTTTGTTTATGTGGCATGCGATGAGGCAAGACTATGAGGATGCTTTACATACCTCAGATTTGTATTCCATGACAAGGTTCAAGTTTTGTTATATAAATCCGGTGATCTCAAGGAAGCCAATAGTCACCTATGCTTCCTTAGTTCGGTGGCTGAAGCCCACGGAAAGAAAAGCAATAACAAAACTAAGAAAAGTGCATCTACCAGTTTGACATAACGAGTGAGATGAGAACGTCCCCTGCTTGTGTCTTTGTAGGAATACTTTCCTTTCCTATTTTAAAAAAGAAAGAGGCAATACTTGCTGCACTAAGGCTTCAAAATATTTCTGAGCCTTAGATCGGAAACATGACCGGACTTATATAAATAATAAGCAAAGTCATAGAAACTCCCCAATTGCAACTACGTAATGCAATCGATCACGGTAGTTTGGGATGTCCATTGTGGCAGAACTCTTTGGGAAATATTTAATCCATACACTGACCCTGGCTCAAGGATGGAACAAAATGATATAACGGAAACTCTCCATACAGCTGCAGTAGGAGCAGCTTCCAGCATGTTGAGACGTACTGCATGGACTTGCATTGGGCAATAGATGAACTTTATTGGACCATATAATTTTAGCTGACCACATTCTATACACTTCTGGTTACCTTGCAAGTGGTAGCATTCACGCAGCATATGGTTAGTTGACTCGAGGCTCATTAATATGTGATGAGGGCCACTCCGTGTTGCCTGCAGTCAGCTACATCCGATTAAGTTGTATTCATGTGCGAAGTGAAATCCGCTTAAAAATTGCTCGAGATACAAAATGGCTGGAGATCCAGATGATTTTGATTTTAAAATAGTTCAACGCAACTACAAGCGAGGTCAGGCACTCCAATACCAACCTCGATTGAACAGTTGATGAACGCAATGGTTTCATAGCCGCTTGGCTATTCGTAAAAGTGTTAAATTTTCTAACCTTAAAAGTAATACACAGCATCTTACCTAACGTATCCATAATCGTGGTAACTTCCGCATGGAAGATACTACAGTGACCGCGAAACTTAAACCCGTCCTCCAATCTTCCCAGCCAGCGCTAGGCCAGCCGAGAGACAGTTCACTATTCGGCGGAAACCACTGTCCCCTCAAAAGATTAAACTTATGAATTTATGATTCAAATAAGAGGTGGATATACCATAGCAAGAGAAAGTTGTGAAATACTACCTGGTGACTCAGGTACCCAAGCTGTGTTCTAATCCTCTAAAATGTAAAAGGTTAACTTTCTATTATATAGTAATAGCATGGTTAGGTTAGGTTAAACTGGCCAGGAAATAAATATCTCTCAGATAGCAAATGTTTTCTAGGGACTAGTTTTAATGCTACTCCGAGATCTGAAAACTCTTCCACCCCACTAGGCAGCGTCCCGTTAGTATGGCTACCATGAGTCTTAAGTCTGCTCTCTTTAGAAATATCAGCATTTTTGTTAGTTTAATATCGTAATAATCGCACATGAACTTAAAAAGTTGTTTGTAGTTTGTCCGCCCAGGCTAAGACTCCAGCTATTAGGAATGATAAAGCTGTCAGTTCTAGAAGCAGCAAGTGGCTTAAGTGCTAGAAAGCTTCTAGTATTTGCCAAGATGACGAAGTTAATTTATAACATAGGTTTTGGTTTTTGATAGGGGTTTTCAGTTTGGTCGTTAAAAAAACTTCAGGTAAAACTATGAACTCTTTCAGTTTATGTTAGGTCCTCATGGACCGGCCAGCTCAACGCAATCGAACCTGTGCGCCCTATACTAAATCATATATATTTTGTTGAGATATTGATTTGTTGATTTGTAGAACCGTTCTGAAAGAAATCTTTCAAACTCGAATTTAATATAAGCCTTGCAAACACGAAAGATTTGTTCTATTCGCAAATCCTCTCTCTTTCTTCTTTCTTTCTGTGCGCTGCTCTCTCCCTCTTAGCCTTTATATCTCACTTTCATCCTCTCTCTGTCTCTATATATCTTATCAACAGCCTCTCTGCCTCGCAACCCAGCTTCATCTGTCTCTCATCTTACTCTATAGTTTTCTCTGTCTCTCTCTCTCTCCTTTCCTCAGTCGCCCCTTCCAACATTCGATCTAATTGAACAATGTGACGTTTTGGTATGCTTTCGCTGAAAGCATGGTGCACATGGAACAAACACTCAAACTACACTTTTAAATGTAATTTTTGTTTACATTTTTTACAATGAAAGAAATGGTGCTAGTAAAATCAACAAATCGGTTCTGTTGTTCTTGACTTAAAGGAGATTCGGTGAAATTGATCGAATTGTGGTTAATTCGACCGAGTTCTTTGTCAAGCGAACAAATTAGTTTTGTCATTTCAACAGAAGAGAAATTGTCGCTCTTATGTTAATAAAATTTTGTCAAATTGACAGATTCCTTATCAATCTAACTGATTTTTCTGTTAATACAACAGATCTTACAGGTCATTTCAACGGCGATCAACTGTCAATACATGAGCAAATTTCGAAGAAAATTTTCCGCTCAATGCGCTCTCTACTTTGTACTCATGACGATGGTGCCACTTGTTAAAAAAAAACACCAAAATAAAAAAACCACCAAATCGAAAAAACACAAAAAATGGGAAACAACAAAAAATTAGTTTTCTGTTATTAATACAAAACGATAAAAACCCTTTTTTGAATTTACTGTGCAAAAAATTATGGGATACCGGGACACCTATTTATCGGGTTCAATTTTGCAACTTCTCGTCCAAGCGAAATGCAAAATTTCGCCCTCTTGTTGCAAAAGTTTTGCTTGAACGAACAGGATTTTTCCAAGGTTAGTAACATTTTGTTCAAGTTTTTATGAATTTTCACTCCCGCGAACGAATCTAATAAGATAATAAAAAAACTAAAAAAGGATCAACATCCAACGACCAAAATAAAAGTTTGAGTTGTTTTGGAATCGTGTTTTTTAAAGTGTTACGAAAATTAAACTTGCCGAATTACACTTAAATTTACTCAAGTGGTGAATTACCTTCCTGCGATTTGATTCTTTACTTTTCTTTAACTTACAAGTTCTCTTTTTGAAATGTTACGTCAAACATTTATAATACAAGTTTTGTTGGAAACAATCAAGTGTGGCAACTACATGCGAGAGAAGAAATTGAGAAGGAGCTGAGGTGCAACTGAAAAAATTGAGTTTTGTGACTACAATTTTCATTTCTATATTCATATGTATGTATATGTAGCAAGCATGCGTATTTATGTATTCACATATTTACGTATTTATATGGCGGCCGCCGTGGTGTGATGGTAGCGTGCCCCTCCTACTACACTGAAGACCCTGGGTTCACACCCTTGGCAAAGCAACATCAAAATTTTAGAAACAAGCTTTTTCAATTAGAAGAAAATTTTCTAAGCCGGGTCGCCCCTCGGCAGTGTTCGGCAAGCACTCCTAGTTTATTTCTGCCATGAAATGCTCCCAGTGAAAACTCATATGCCTTGCAGATGTTGTTCGGAGACGGCATAAAACAAGTAGGTCCCCTCCCGCCAATTTGTAAGAAAAATTAAAAAGGAGCACGACGCAAATTGGAAGAGAAGTTCGGCCTAAAATCTCTTCGGAGGTTATCGCCCCTTACATTTATTTGCATATATATATGGCAACATAGGTACTTTCATACAAAGCTGTCGCAACAACTTTTTTTGTTCATTTGACTACTAAAATGGTCAATTACAAACCAATGATTTGCGCGCAGTTGATTCAACATCTTGTTGCGATGGATACAATTTGGCAGAAATTTCGGTTGAATTGACCCGTATTTCGGTTAATTTTACCAGTCTTTTTCTTTCACAGTATTATGTCACAAAATAATCAACTATTATTCAGATGTAGAACAAAAGTTAATATTCCAATGTTCAATTGTAAGTTGAAATTGTATCTCAGCCAAGTGATTCGTTTTGAATTTTGTAGCTGCGTCAGCTACAATTTTATTAGTTTTGGCAACATTGTAGTAAATTTTCATGACCCTTTTATAGATCTCTTCATATTTAATCAAAATTAATCATCTCACATAGCTATGCTTTAAATCACAAAAAGCCGTTTTCCAATTGGAGCTTTTGGTGCGGAGTTATAAAATTTAGTAGACAGATAAGAATTAAGAAGTAATTTCGAAAGCACGGCCTAGTGACTTAAAAAAAATTGTTGGATGAAAACAAATATTTCCTAGCACTCAACAAGAACATTAATCTTAGCCGCATTTCAGTTTCTAAAACCCAAAATTAAGCAAACAGCCCACGTACGAAGCTGCTGATGAAACTTACTTGCTGTATTATCTAGGTTTGGACGACTGGACATTAAGATTTATGTAATCATGAATTAATTTAAGTATGCATGACGCTAATTGGTATTTTCTTTATATGAATGAATGAATGAATGTTCACTGTGACAAAACTTTGGCATTTAGTAATTGTCATGGCTGCTTAATTGATTTTATATTCGTAACAACGTGAGTGTCTGACCAAACAATAATCAAACAAAAAAACATACTATCGCCTATACTAAACTGTTTTCTTTATAACGTTTAACCAAAATTTTGCTCAAAAAATGTTTTTAAATTATTTCCACATAAATTAAATGTTCAAGCTAAATTGAGGTACCCACAGTGAACAGCATGACAATATACTAACTCGATGCTCAATTGGATGAGGCTCAATATTTTATGGCTGTAAGAGTTTATTTTTAACCACGATTTCTGTTTATTTTTTCTTCTTCTTGCCATTGTTGCCGCATTATTGTTGCTGTCAGTGAGCAAATTAATATAGCTAAACATTTTATTATGCATAATTGTTGAATAAATCAAATTAACTACAAATATATAATAACTCTCGTGAACAGCGTAGCTCATGTGACAAAAAATAGCAAAAACAAAAACAAAGGTAAACATAGTTGAGCTAAGACCAAACATTATATACCCGAATGTGTCTGCTGGTAGAGGATGGGTCCCTTATTGGTAGAGGATGCTAATGTTATATTCATCGGGGAGTCACTTTGTGAGGTGGTTGTTGTTGTTGTTGTCGTTGTTGTAGCGATAAGGCTAAACCCCGAAGGCCCTGAGGAGTATTATCGATGTTGATGATCCTCCTGCCCTCCCTCCCAGCCCCTAGATGCTAGCGCAATAGGTCTCTTACGATAGGTATGACTGCCGCGGGTTTGTGACTAAGTGTGGTGCTTATGTTAGTGTGGACAGACATATCGGTGGACAAAACCGTCACAATGTTGTTTGAGGGCAAATTGTGCCGCATTAGCCACATGTTGCTCGAATAGATGGGTAACGGTCGCTTGTATGCGCCTCACTTCAGAGAATGCTTTCCTCTACCGCAAATTCAGGGTATTTAACTTAAAGAAAGGGGTTTGCCGAACAGTTTCTGGCATAGAGGCCCGACCCTTCTTTGTGGGTATCACTGAGGACCTGCTTTGTGTTTTTCTTCTAGATACGGCTATATTCTCACTTGCCGTATTTCCTCATAATGCTTTCGGAGATTTCTTCTTCTAAGAAGCTGGACCTCTTCAATTTCGAGGTTTCTAGGTATTCAACAGAAACTGTTTCTTCAGCTTTTCTTTTCTCTCCATAATCATGTTCTGTGTGCATAAGAAGACAGCCCGTAGCAATTCTTTGAGCACTGTTCTGTCAGACCTGTATATACTTCTAGTGGGTAACCTTTAGGCCCAACGACCATATCAGGGACGCGAAGCATGCAAACGGCCGGCAAACTTTCATGTAGGTGTTAGTGTGCGTCTCTTTATCTATACCCCTGGTAAAATGTAGGTCCTGGTCGAACATCACTCCTAACATTTTTGGCCATCGACGTGTGTATCCAATATGGTCGACATTTCCATGTTGTAAATAAGGTCACTGATGATTTGGTCGGTGACAATATCAGGTTTCGCGATGCGAAAAAACTGGTAATATCAGGAAGATAGATGTTTATTTTATTATTTATTATTATATTAGCCCATCGACGGGTTGGCTGGGACCTGTAGCGATTATCGTGCAGTCATTGGCGTCGTATACTATGGTGACTACTTCTGGTGGCGAAGGGAGCTTTGATATGTAGAAGTTAAACAAAATTGGGGATAGGACACTATCCTGTGGTACCCCTTGTTTAATTCTTATAGGCATATATGTTACGCTCCTGAATTACACCGATGCTTGCTGATCAGATAGATAATTTGCAGTCCACCTTTTGAGTCGTGGAGTGCAAATATTGCAGTAACGTGCCGTGGTTGACGGTATCAAAAGCTTAAATGTAATCCCATATATGGTTACCTCCTTGTAGCGTATGCAGAGTAGAGATTGGAGCGATGTCCACAAGGGGACGTCTTGCAACCCCTGCTGTGGAGGATTCTAGACAATAAACATCTACACAAGCTCTTAGACAACCCATTGTCAAGGGTACGCAGATGATATCGATATAATTGTAAGGAGCACACTTGAGAGCACTATTTGTGATTTAATGCAAAGGGCGTTGACGTTGACAAAGGAATGGTGTACCAGGTAGGGCTAAGCATCAACACTTACAAGGCAGCCATTGTACCCTTCAGCAGTGAAAAAACACGGGAGGGCATGGGACAGTTGAAATGGATGGAGTAGGGTTGAAGCATGTGACCGAAGTGAAATATTTGAGAGTCATGTTCGACGACTCTAAGCTACTTTGGAGTAAGCATATCGACAACACCATATCAAAGGCTACGAAGGAGATAATGATGTGCAAACGCATTGCAGGAAGATCCCGAGGATGTGACCCCAAGATCCTTAGATGTATATACACGATTAAGTAGAAGTTGATTAAGTATAAGAAGCGTTTAAAAATAGAGCTTGGGAGCAAAGATTCGTGGGACAGAATTGAAGCGCTCTACCAGGATTACGCTCTCATATATAACACCCATGGGCCGAAAACGTCGGAGGGCATTGGAGCAGGGATCATCGGTCCCTTAACCAAAATGTCTATACCCCATGAAAAATATCCGAGCATTTTTATAGAAATGAGAGAATTGTAACATTCGGCGGGAGTCAAGCTCAAAGCAAAATCTTAAATTGAGATTAAATCATCAAAAGTTATTGAGTGCTTGGAGAGGTAAAATAATATAAGGACTAATAACAAAATTATTTCGGCTTGGGTACGTAACCACAGAGTGGTAGATGAAAACGAGCCCATAAAGCCCATAGGGCCTGAGCCCATTCAGTCGATAGGGTTACACACTATAAGGGAAGAGCTCAAGCAAAAGGAGGCGTGCCCCAAAAAACAACACTCTCACGAATTTTCAAGAATTCGGCAGGCAAAGGCACTCAATAGAGGATAAAACTCAAAGAGTTATAAAGCTGTAATGACATACTCACTGGTCACTACAGACTAAGAAGCCACATGGACAAACTGGGTATATGGAAACTTCTGCTGTGATACCTAGAATGAGGCTTCAGCACACATCCTGCTTGAATGCGATGCAGCCGCGAGAAAAAGGCTAAGGTTCCTTGGATCGCTTAAATTAGGAAGTAGAGACATGATCTCTCTTAATCCAAGCACCATTCTAGATTACCTCAAAGAACTCGGTTTTGACGAGGTGCTGTGTGGGGCACAATAGAGGAATAGGTTGCAGTGCATAACCTCACAACAATCTATCTATATACCTGCTTATCCGGTAGCTTGTGCTTTATATATGAGACCGCCATATTTTATCTAACGGTTACAACAGTTCATTGTCTCAGAGACGTATCCTCAATATACAAAGGTGTATGTTGTTGGCATGTTTGCTGCTATAAAGCACTAAATACACAGATGCGATGCAATTATTAATGGGCGAATCCCCTCTTGATCTGGTGGTGACACATCGTGCTCTTACCTTCAGGTTTAGAAGTTGTTCGATTATGCTTTTGCTGCCGCATTCACCTTGGTTTATCGGCAGTAATGTAGAGAGAGGTTATTCGGTTAATAAGAGGAGATTGGAGGGTATTGTGTTTATTCTTTAACAAACGCGTTTGGGAAAATTCAATTAACTAACAGCTCAACAGCAATGTCAAGTGATTTAAATTACTGACTTCTACCTGCCTCAGTTAACCACAGACGTTGATTCGTGAAAACCTACACACTCAGTGAATGAGCACATAACACATGCATATATATATATATATATATTCGTGAAAACCTACACACTCAGTGAATGAGCACATAACACATGCATATATACATACACAAAAATTCAGTTTGACAATATTTGTTCATGCACCTACGAACTAAAAATATGAGACAAATGACAATGAAAAATGCCCCTGAAGATGGCGCAATGCCGAAACTAATTTTTCGCTAAATCAAATTTTAAAAAGGGATGACGGGAAATCGTTCCAATATACAAAAGCTCTTGCACCTTGAGTAAAATAGGTGGATATGTGTTTTGGGTATTGTAAAAGCATTGTTTGCCTGTTTTGTGTGATTTTTGAGACAACTCGTATGTAAAGGAGTTACATAGTTTGGGTACTATAATAATGATAATGTGTGTGACAATATTTGGGCTCGCTCTGCTAGTCTGTCGATTGAATTGTTGAAAAGGTATGTTGTGTATGTATTTAGACGCAGGAGATGCAGGATGATAACGGGTGGTCAGAGTGTTTCATCTATTTTTTCTTGTTAGTTTAATTTATGTTGTTATTTTCTATCCCACCGATCCACAATAGATGGATACACAACCGGTAATACCTTCAGCTACGAAAGTCTGACCAAATACTTTAAAGATATTACCACGGGGAGCAGAAAGCCCACAGAGCTTGCTCCGCCTCTTCTCATGTTGAAAATTCTCCTTTGAAGTTGATATGCAAATGCGGAAAAGCTGTTTAACTCGAACGTGAAGTTGCATTGCAATTAAATGCCATTATCCATAGGTTGTTTAAAAAAAAGCCCCCAACCCCACCAAGGCGATGGTGTGCCGACTCAATAGATCTCCAAAAATTGAAGATCGTTACCCTATCAAAAATGCGATGGGAGCAAAATTGGGCTATGGAATTCAGACCCTGGTCTACTCACATCATCAATTTGTACCAAGGAAAGCGACTCTTGGGCGCTGATTAAAAAAAAAAAAACAAAAAAATTTTCCTTGAGCCGTGTGCACTGGTGCATCGTAAAGTTAGGCCAATGATGGCAGGTACTGATGTCTAATCTATCATTTTCATATCCAAATGTGTCTTGCAGCGATCGGAAGTGTTCTCCAAATACGAAGTTCATCAATGCGCATGTTTTTTCCCTCTCCATTGAAATAGAGTAAAATTTAATCGATAAGCATACGGCATCTGGGAATATAAAGCACATGTCGTTGCGCCTATTTACTGGTGTTCTAGTAATACCTATGCAATCACATTCGTATTGTTAATATATATGAAGATATGTATAAACAAAACTAAGGAGTCATTAGTCAGGTGTCAGGTAACTCTCATAAGCCCCCTCCCCCCCCACATAAACTGCTATAATGGTCAAACATTCAAACGAAGATCGTGAAGGCTTATTACACTTGCCCGCAACATCACGACGCCAGATATTTTATGTTTCTTAAATTACCGGTAGTAGTTTTTTTTTTTAATAAGCATTGACATTTGATTAATTTAATCTGCATAAATTTAGAGATAAATACCTATAATGAATAATTTATTATATTTCTAAAATCAGTTTTTTTCTTGTGCTAAACAAAAGTTAGACCCACGCAATTTTTAAAAATATTGGGCAATCGTGCTCACTTACTGCGTGATATATGTATTTATTCGAAAAATAGATTTTTGTTTATCTCACATTTTTTCACTTCTACCCGTCTTTGTTATAAGCGAAAAAAAAAACAAGTAAGGAAGGCTAAGTTCGGGTGTAACCGACCATTACATACTCAGCTGCCAAATTACAGCTTACGAAACTTTTGAATTACCTTCTTTTAAAAGTGGGCGGTGCCACGCCCATTGTCCTAAATTTTACGAATTTTCTATTCTGTGTCATAAGGTCAACCCACCTACCAAGATTCATCGCTTTATCCGTCTTTGGTAATGAATTATGAAATTTTCGATATCGAAAAAGTGGGCGTGGTTATAGTCCGATTTCGTCCATTTTTAATAGCGATCTGAGATGAGTGCCCGGCAACTTAGATACCAAATTTTATCAAGGTACTTCAAAATTTACTCAAGGTATTGTGTTTACGGACAGACGGACGAACGCACATGGCTAAAAGAAATTCTTTTTCGCCCAAATCATTTTGATATATAGAAGTCTGTATCTATATCGATTAGGTTATGCTGTTACGGGGTACGGGGCATGCGAACAAAATTAGTATACTCTGTGAGCTCTGCTCAGCTGAGTATAAAAAGAGCACCACTCTCTTGTCGTTTGACGCTACTTACAGGTGATCGAGGACCCTTTTTACCTCCCTGATTTGAGAATATTGTGCACTGCTCTGATTGCCTTCATCAGACACCTCCCACAAATCTCTTTTGTGTTCGTAAGTTTCAGCTACTTTGAGGTTCTCTAAGTCCCTTTCTAACTCTCCTGCTTTTACGGTATTGCGGCTATTGTCTTTAGGACTCCTTTTTCTGAGGCGCAAAAAACATTGCCAGCGCCCCAACATTCTTCCCAGTTTGGTGTGCAACAAATTTTTCGATTCCTTATTAATTTAGAGAATATAGCTCCGGCTGTCCTCCGTGGAATGATATACATAGAGCAATTTCCAATCTCATATCGGCGCATTCGTATTTTGACATTGCATGAAGTTAAGCGTATTCCCCGACTTCACCGCACGTCCTATCCAATCCTTGTCGTTTGGTATCGTAAGTATCAGGGCTCTGTTCATAACCTACAATCTCGCGCCTGTTTGTCTGTGAAGGTCTAGAGCAGCTTTTTGCAGCCATTTGAAAGTCGTGTTATTCGCGCAGATGTTTCGAAGAGTGATAACGCTTATTCGGTTCAGTATGCATCATTTTGATCATGATACATGATATCAGCTCCACTACTACGGATCGGCACCTTTCAGTAGACTGTGGCTCATTTAGGTTGCTGCAATTATTAGCGCCACAGTTAGGGACAGCTTTGCAACTTCGCTCATAATTTTCTCGGTGACAACCGGAGTGACAACCTTAGCTTCCCTTAGTAGCACCGAGTTAGCTGGAGCCTGGTCATTACCTGTCTTCTAGATTATTTACCTTGTCGTATCTTCTTTTCTTCAGGTACACGACTTTTCAGTACTAAGACTTCCCTCTTAGACTTTGCTCTGCTTTGCAGATTTAAAGATATGGTTTTTGAAACTCCGCGTTATAATTCTGGAAACGAAGTATTTGCCTCTTAAAAGCGGGATTTTCGAACTCAGCCGATTGTTTTCTCTAGCCTCTTGGAGATTCTCCCTCCTCGATACCGTAGCAAAACTGAGGATTATTCATAGCGAAGTCTTTGAAGTGAACTACCTTTGATATTATTCCACTGTCATAAAGGACGATGCCAAACGCTCGCTTTCGCGGTTGGTTGGGTTGACCCCTGCACCTTACAGCTACATAATTCGAATGCTGCCCGCTATTATGAGAGAGTTATCAAAAACTCCCAATCTCGCTCCTGTCTTAGGAACTTTGAACTTTTCCCATTAGTTCTTTGAGCGGTTTGCCAGACCGCTCTTTTACAGAGCACACTGACTGCATACTATCATCGGCACACGCGTCGGAATCACCCATAATAGATAAAATGCTGATAAGATATTGGCAGCACTCCGATAATAAAGCGATATATTTTCAAAAGAAAATCGAATAATTGTTGATAAATGATCGATAACTTTACGATAACAAGTTTCGGTAGCATATTTGTAACATATTATGCTTGTAACATATTAATACTTTTTGGATAATTTATTGATAAGCTGGATTAATTTACATAACTTCATGCCAAAAGCAGGAAGAACCAGTGATTCTCATACGAAAGACTACAGGCTTATAAGTTTGACATCTTTTATGCTCAAAGCCTTAGAGAGATCATAAGATCTATATATAAAATCAAATATGTATAAACGAGGAATTATTCTCACGCCACAGGGTGGGGTTTTATCACCTATATTGTGGATGTTGGTTATTAACCAATTGCTTAGGCGATTCAACCGACGACCACCAAATTTACGGCATATGCCTATGAGTGTTCAGTCATCATAAGCGGCAGATGCCTAAAAGAAATCAGCTCTCAGATGGATCAGGTATTTCAGGATGTATATGCCTGGGCATCTTGAGTCGGGTTAACCACCAATGCAGAAAAGCCCCATCTGGTATTATTTACTAGAAAAATAAGGCACCTGATTGAACCGAGCCTAAGCTCGGAGGGGTAACTCTAAAAAAAAAAATAGAGAAAAACTTATTTAGGGTTACTCTAGATAGTAAGCTGTCGTGGAAACTGAAGGTGGAAAAGAGGAGAAGAAATAATCCATGATAATGCATCCATGCAAGATGATTTTAGGATGCACGTATGACCTTTCGTCCTCTCTCTCTTTGGATATTTACGGTAATTGTCAAGCAGATACATTTCTGTGGGGTCCTAGTTTGAAGAACAGCCACACAAAAAATACGTATACGTTAGATTACCAATGATTATCATAAAGGGATTCCTGAAATATACGCCGGCCGCTGCATTACATGCCATTCTGCACATTTAGCCTGCAGACCTAATGGCGTCGGGGCAGCTTTACTGCAGGCTGTAAGGCCATAGCATTATAGCGCCATTAAATATAATGGGAACAAGCTACACATTCCCGTGCTGTAGCTTTAAAAGAGATCTTGGGACCACAAGAGTGCGGAGGGTTGGCGCAAGCGTGCAGAAATTGCAAAATATTTTATGCGCGTGTATCCCTGTGGATCCAAATTAAAGGAAGGATTCGGTTCTGCTGATTACTTTTTCGGTACAGAAATAAGTAGATACTTGACTGTCTTTTAGGCGGAAGTTGTAACCATGAAGAGATCAGCAGAAATTCTGGAGGAAGCGTGCTTAAGCTGCAGTAGCGTCAGTATATTACTGTGACGAATATAAGTAACACTAAGTGATTCTCACATCAGTAATTTGATACTAAGTAAATAAAGACAAAACAACAATAAAACAAGCTGCCACACTTGTGTGTACGTAAACAAATTAATCATCATGTACCCACATACATACAAGCAGCAGAGAGATACTCACAAACGCATGTCATCATCAGCTACTACTTCGTTCACATATACACACGCATATGGTTACACACTACAAATGCACGCGCGTATGGCTGTTGACCAAGTAGATGATTCTAGAAGAAGAAACATCTAGACATTTGGGCAGAGAGTATAAAAGCAGCAGATGCTGAGTAGTCCTTAATCAGTTTGATTTAAGCACGCTATCAGTTGCGTAGTATAAGTGTTATTGTGAAGTATTTTCAAAGTAGTCTAATAAAGACCATTTTGCATTATTGAATATTGGAGTTATTTATTCAACAATTTAGCGATACGAACGTTAGTAGAAGGTGCAAAATAAGCGGGGTTTCACTAAATTCGTTACAATTCCTCAGAGGAGGAATTGTTGAATAAATTCTGAAGATTTCGAATAGAACTTGGAAATGGCAAAGTTAAGTGAATTAAAGATCCAGCAACTAAAAAAGGAGTTGAAGAACCGTGGATTGAATACAACCGGCCATAAGATCGAACTTCAAGCACGGCTACGAGACGCTATGGGGTAGGAAGGAATTAATGTGGACGATGATATTATCATCCTGTTGGGGAGGAGACAGCAACAAAAATTTAAGAGAAAAACGAAAAATCGCAGACAGTTACGAGCACAGACTTGAACACGATTTTAGCTGCAATATATGCTCAAACATCGAAAATGTCATCTCAACTGGAATCACAGGAGACATGTATAACATCGAAGATTGAAGCACAAGAAACGCGTATGTCAGAAATGTCGACACAGATTTCATCTAAGATTGAAGCGCAAGAGGCACGAATATCCGAAATGTCGGCGCAAATTTCAGCACAGATATCATAGCAGATCTCTGCTCAACTGGAAGAGCAAGAAGGAAGTATTTCCTCGAAGTTGGAGGCGCAAGATACTAGAATTTTACAACTCGAAGACAAAATTGATGCCGAGATTGAAATATTGAGGGGTCGCATAGAGGAGTTGCAACTATATCGCCCAGCAGTTTCAGCGAGTAATCGAAAGGTAAAAACTCCATCCTTTGACGGTTCTGTTCCTTTCCAGGTCTTTAAGCTACAATTTGAAAAGACCGCAGCAATGAACAACTGGAATGCTGAAGATAAAGTTGCCACTCTATTCGTAGTATTGAACGGCCCAGCAGCCGAAATCCTACAGACGATTCCCGATGAAGAGCGGAAAAACTATGAAGCATTGATGGCTGCTGTAGAACGATGTTACGGAAGCGAACATAGGAAACAAAACCATCCAAATAGAATTGCAAAACTGCTACCAAAAATCTATCGAGACTTTGCAGGAGTTTGCTTTAGACATTGAAAGATTGGCTCATCTTGCAAATGCGGACGGACCTCTGGAATACACTGAAAGGGTAAAGACTCAGAGTTTTATAAATGGCATACGGAACGTCGAAACAAAGCGAGCTACATACGCAAGACCAAAGCGAATATTTGCTGAAACAGTTTCCCATGCAGTAACTCAGGAAACTGCCTCACTTTTGAGTAAGCCCGCATACAAAACTCACCGCGTGGAAGTGGAAAGGCTAGATTGAGTAGACACAATTTTAGAAGCATTAAAAGGAACGCAGCAGAAAAATGATGGTGCCGTCAAATGCTTTAAGTGTTGAAAGCGAGGGCACATGGCACGTTATTGCAGTACCAATCCCAATAGTTCCAACAATGTGGGTGGCCGTAAACGCAAAGCTGGAGGAGATAAGCAAGAGCGAGTCAGATGTAAAGGTCGAAAACTTGCCCCAGCTATGGAATGTCCTGTGATATCTATCTCGCAAACTGGAAGAAAATCGAGCCGTCAGAGGAAATTTCGATGGCAAGGAGCCTTTACTGACTGTAGATAAGGGCGCATCTAATTCCTTAATCCGATCTGATTTGGTAAACAGGAGAGTAAAGCCATTACCTGAAGCAAGGTCGCGTACGGTCACTGGCGAGTATAACCAAGTCCAAGGCGAAGTGGTATGTGAGGTCTTAATTGGAAGGGTCATGATTCTACACAAATTAGTTGTGGCAGAGATTGTTGATGACTTCTTAGTTGACCATGACATTAGGATCGATATGCAGAGAAGGATTATGCGCTACAAGAACCAGGATATACCACTTAACTTCAGTTTGGAGAAAGGGTTCAGCAGTAAGCGAGTGCTGGTGGAAGAGATTCAATAGAGCCCACAAAAGTCAAAGAAAATAAATCGGGCAAAGGTTGATGGAATGAATGGGCCAAACAAATCAAGACCCAAGGTACCCGCAAGAAAAACACTGGCATTGACAAACCGTAATGGATGCACTAAAACAAACGACAGAATTTTCAGGAAGGAATGCAAAGGTGGTTTCAAGCCAGAGCGCACTACTGTTGTGAAACGTCAAGACGATACTGATTATGCGAAGCCATTCCGTCAAGCACAAGCTCTATGAAATAGTGCATTGCCCAAACAACGGAGTGTGAGGGAACGGTCCAGGATAATGGGTAATAGGATGAAACACAGATACGACAAGAACAATAATTCGGAAGGTTTCTGGGAGGGAGATTTGGTACTGCTATACAACACTCACCGGCGGAAAGGTGTTCCATCCAAATTTTTGTGCAGTTTGGAAGGCCCGTGCAGAGTTGTGAAGAGGATCAGTGATGTCATTTACCGCATACAAACAATTGCGAAACCACGAAATATAAGGGTAGTTTATTTGGAGAGGCGAGCAGCGATTAGATCGAGAGATTTATCTGATCGGGACGATCAGGCTTAGGTGGAGGGCAGTGTGACGAATATTATTTACACTAAGTGATACTCACATCACTAATCTGATACTAATTAAATAAAGCCACAATAGGAATAAAACAAGCTGCCACACTTGTATGTACGTAAACAAAATAATCATCATGTACACACATTCATAAAGGCAGCAGAGAGATATTCGCAAACGCATGTCATCATCAGCTACTACTTTGCTCACATATACACACGCATATGGTTACACACTACAAATGCATGCGCGTATGGCTGGTGAACAGGTAGATGATTCTAAAAGAAGAAACGTCTAGACATTTGGGCAGAGAGTATAAAAGCAGCAGAAGCTGAGTAGTCCTTAATCAGTTTGATTTAAGCACGCTATCAGTTGTGTAGTATAAGTGTTATTGTGAAGTATTTTCAAAGTAGTCTAATAAAGACCATTTTGCCTTATTGAATGTTGGAGTTATTTATTCAACAATTTAGCGATACGAACGTTAGTAGAACGTGTAAAATAAGCGGGATTTCACTAAATTCGTTACAATATTGATAGTCAGGCGGTGATTAAGGTAATAATCGCACGCAGTACTTCATCAAGAAGTGTTCTGGAATTTAAAGAAGCAGTGCAGAGATTTCGCTCAGGTCGGACCATACATCTATACTGGATTTGCGGTCAAAAAAGTACAGAAGGTAACGAAAAGGCTGATGAGCTGGCAAAGGATGGTGCAGTCCTCGATGAATCGACGGACTATAAATTTATACTGGGTTTCCGGTCAAAAAGGAACAAAAGGTAACGAAAGGGCTGATGAACTGGCAAAAGATGGTGCAATGAATCGACGGTATACATCCCAATTCGTTTGGGAGAAATCGAAAGGAGACAGGAGTTGCATACGATCCATCAAGCAGGAAAGGCGTGGACAGAAGCAAGGAACTGCAAAGTTTTTTAGATCATATGCTAATTCTACAACCTCATACTCACAAAGTTGCTAAAGGAGAAGAATTAAGGCTCACGGTGGGCATACTAACTACACACTGACTAGTGACGTCACATGCTTATAAGTTAGGTCTTGTCCGTGATAGCACATGTAGGAAGTGCGAGCTGCAGGCGGAAATGATTGAGTGCGGTTTTGTGTTGGTATTCTGAGTCCACAAAGTCAAGCCTCCAGCTACTAGCGGCGGTAGATTTGCCAAATATCGAGTAACAAATTAAGCTGGGTCCTATAAAACTTATAGTATTTGCTAAGAGGAAGGCGTTATTCTATAACAACGCTGGTAGCAAAGTAGTAATTTTTCCGTTTGATCGTCAAACAAGTTCTGGGGTAGCATTCTGTCTGTTTGAGGACTTTATTGGCAGGCCAGTTCAACTCTACCTATTAGTGAAAGTTTCTTGGATTTGTGTAGCTGAAACTACGCAAATTAATCGCAAGAAGATTTTCGGAAAAAAATTCAAAAACTCGAGAAAATTTCGCAAAAATTTCCAAATTTTTGTTAAGAATTGTCTGAATTTTTTTAAGGATACAGTTTTGTAAGCTAATCAATTTTAGTCGTGCAAAGTCTTTCAAATTTCGCGTTGATTTTTGAACTTTTTTTTTTTTGGATGGGTATTTCAGATTTTATTCCATATAAGAAATAAAGATATGAGTACTTCATATGGTAGCAAATACAAAACAACCTTCGGAAAAAAATTTGTCAAAAATCGATGCAAATTTTTTGGGACCTAATACTTTGTTTCACCAAAATTTATTGTGCCTCAAAACTGCAAAAAAAAATTTAAATACAAAAGTTCAGAATTTTCGTAAAATTTTCTAAAAGTCTCGAATTTTTTAGTAAACGCTTTTGAGAATATTTTGCCAAGTTTCACTATCGAAATTCATTTTTTTCAAAAATTATTGAAAATAAAATTTAAAAAAATATATTGCCCCTTCTATTCTCGGGTTCGTTGCTGTATATTGCTGTTTATTGCTAGGCGCATGCGTAACTTCGTGCGTATGTACATATGTATGAATCTTAAATTGCACAATCACTGTGTCGAATCAAGCGATTTAACGAATTATCTTAAATATCGATCATTTTTATTTTTACCGCTGCCTACTTGTAACCACTAACTACTCAATCAAATTTTCAGTTTCACTTCGAATTCAATGATATATCTTTGGTAGGCAAAAGCCAATCAATACCCGCATATATGTACATATGTAGATGTGTTTGTACGTATATTTGTACTTTAAAAAGCTTAAAGTTATTTGAGATATGTAGATATTTGATGTAACTGAACTGCCGTTACATTCGATATTTGCTACCAAATTGATCGGTAATGCAGATATGTCGGCATTTAATAGGCGTTAACAAAATACTTAAAATGAAGATATTTTACCAAATTTTATACACGGGTTTATTGGGCCTCTAATAAATTTGTGTTGAAAAGAAATAATAATATACTAGCAGACTCTGCAGACGTTGTTCTGCTCTAGTTTTGGTCTATCTGCATAACTTTTAAGCAGTATTCACCTCTTATTATCCTTTCCCCTCTCTCCCCCTTTTCCTCGTTATTTTGCTTACTCTTCCCTCTGCCCTTATCTTTTTCTGCGTCTCTTTCTCCCTCTCCACCGTTTCCTTCACTTCTTTTACGCTCTATCTACACCTATCTCTCTATCTTCGTCTAACTCTATGTCTTTCTCCTTCCCTCTTTTCTTTTCTCTCTAGTTCTTCTTACTCTTCTTCATCCCATTTCATCCCATCCCAGTCCCAGTCCCAGCCCGAACCCATTCACAGTCACAGTCCTAGTCAAAGACCAAGTCCCAGTGCCAGTTGGACCTGCTCCTATTTACCTCTTACTCTCCTTTCCACTCTCTTCCTCTTTTCCGCATCAATTTATTCACTCTGTTGTTTTTGTAAATACTTACCTAAACAAAGAGCTACCTATATACCAAATTTTAGACAAATCGAACCATGAATAGAATTTGTTCGAAAATATCGGTCCCTGGTACACTTCCCAGAAAGAAACTTCAGAAGAGGGCTATCCTATCTTTCAAGTTGGATTGAACTACATACGGTGTGCAAATTTGATTAAAATTGTTTAAAAAGTTTATGAGTCCATCGCGAACAAACAACGTGATATGAAAGTTATATATATATAAAGATAAGTTTAACGTTAGTACCTACCTCTTAAGCTTAACCTCACGATGTCAAACACACGGATCTAATTGCACGATCAGTTGCCCGACGAAGCAGCTCAATGTTCCCCGCCCAAGGACTTCATAGCTAAATCATTGGTACCCATTTAGCTTGTAATCGGATGTACAATCAAAAGATCTTACCTTGGTAAGATACAGGGTCTTTACAAAGCCTTTACCATTTTTAAGGATCGTGGCATTCGGCTGCAAGGCAACTCCACCTTAAGTTCCATTTCCATTCTATTCTAAGCATAAATAATTCGCTGCAATAGTTCTGATGCTTATGACACCGCCAGATACATTATAAAGTTCAAAAATTTCAATACAAGTATGAAGAGATGTGAATAACCTTTTCTGAGCACATGCAAAACACTTAAGGGTTGTACAACGAGGTCACATCTAAGGATTGTGATCAACCTTTTCTTTCACCTTCGGCACAAAAACCATTGAAAAATGTATGTTAGACTAGAATAAGTAAAAAGGCTGCTCTACCCTTGTGGGCGGACCAAGGGAAAACGTTATCATCAACTTTTCAAAGAAGAAGATCACATTACCCCGAAGAGAATATTTTACTGTCGATTTCAGCGGAGAAGAGACTGCATGACTTTGTTAAGTACGCTTTATTTCCGACTTCCCAAAGGTGGTGCTGTTCCTGTACAAGGGGGGTGCAGTTTTTAACGATCATGATAGGGTAGCGCAAGTGATGCACAGAGTCCACATCACTCCTGTTTGCGTTATCACCACTCACGATTGGTTACCCATGTTATTATACTCCGTAAACCTACTTCGGGCATATTCTACCCCCCTTGTGCGCAGGGGGATTGCGTAAGCTAACAGTATGCTATATACCTAACTACGGCACAATTTAGTAATTTTAATTAAAAACGAAGTACGCAAAAATAACTTAAATTTTGTTCCACATACAATTTGTAGTTATATAATAATATAACAAATAAATACAACAACGAAAAACAAAGGCAATACATGCTTTCAAAATAAAAACAAACCTCAATCTCTTTGGAATAGCAATTTTTTTATTTTTCTCTCTTTCTTTCCCCTTTGCACCCGTTTTAATTAAACCGCCAACAAATGTCAAGTTTACGCGTACGTACATTGAAATGCAACAAATTACAAAAACAACAACAAAGCTAATGCATACCAATGCACCTTGAATGCTTTGCATTGCAACACGATAGGCTGACACAGCAGAAGGTCGGATTTGCTGTGCGGAATACAAGTTAAATTTGCAGCTGAGCGAATTCCAATGCTGCCTCAGACACTTATTGGTCGGCGGTGGGAAGGGGCTAGCTGACAAGAAGCTATATGAACATTCAACTGCAACAAAAAGTTCAGTAGCCTGCCGGTTTATGAATTCAGCAAATAGCTGAGTGTTGACAAGTCTGCGTTGAGCGTGTTTTTACGACGCTGATTTTGTTGTTGACATACATCTCATTGTTACTATTAATGAAATTGTTGTTAATTTTATTGTTGTTGCTGTCTCACTTTATTTGATTGTATCAGCTAACTTGAAAGAAAGCTACCTCCTAATGGATCGTCCGTATAGTAACTCATCTTCGCCGTTTGCAGCACCGCTTGTTCCTTATGAAACTAGGGGTCATCAAAGCCATGTGTACTTAATATGTGAGGTTAGTTGAACCGTTGATTGCTGTGCTGCTGGTCCGTTCATACCAGACCAAAGTAGCGCCCTGGGCTCCATTTTATAGACATTTTTTCTGGATTCAATAAGTTATAATCTTATATTAAATTATTGCGTAATGAGGTTGTTTGTACTTGAATCATTAGGTTAGTTCAATATGTCTGTTGATGTCATTTATGGAGCATGATACCTTTGTTATACCCCAGGGGGTTAGGCGGCTTAGAATATACCCGTGGTATGTATGTCTGTCGTAAGAGGCGACTAAAATTGATTCAAGTGGCTGTGCAGCGCAACCCTCTCAAGGGGTTGCCAGCGCAATATATACCTTCTCCAACACAATCGTCAACCTCACCTACCCGTGGCGAATCCTGTTTCATTAACAGCCGAGGCTCTGGCGACCCCGAGTTCCTGATGGATGTAGAGGGTGGGAGGGCGCGATGGCCTAGAAGGTTTCATGTGGTCAGTTCCAATCGTTCCAGAGATGGTCGGGCTTGTACCTTTACCGCACTTGTACTTTTACCGGAACGTAGCGGATCTGCATCCGGCAAAGGACCATCAACATCGATAACACTCCTCAAGGCTTTCGAGTAGTTTCCTTATCGCTACGACAACAACAACAACAGCATACCTTTCCTTTATCAGATCTCCTGGAACTCGGCACCTAAAATTTCCCATGCCTAGGCATTTGCAGAGGAAATAATAGAACGTTTCCTTACAACCCTCTATATTTTGTAGGCCGAATGGCCAGTATCCTATAGTTGTTACTGTTATCATGAAAGGCAACGGAAGCTTTTCTTGCCAGTTTTTCTACTCCAGCGGCATTCACTCAATTGTACGTCCTAAATCACTGTAAAGGGAACTTAATCCGTTTTAGTGCTGTTGACAGGTAGTTCGCATATTACCATAACACCTGTTCACGACTCACATATACCGCTGTAAGGAGTAGTTCTGGCAAGGATTGCTAGCTCCGCAGACCAACATTTGGGAGCCTTTACCCTTAATATTTTCTTAGCCATCGCTCTTCCTACTCTGGGGTGACCTTTCTGCGACTTGGTAGTCTGCTAAATTTCACCAGAGTTAATTCGACTTTGAGCTCAGCTAAGGCTTTCAAGTTGTACTCAACTGGCTAAGCATTGAAAGTTGTAGCACACATTTCACTACCTCACTAGTTCACCGCATTATTGTGACCGCACCCAATTTCGTCTCTATACCTTTGAGCTTTGAAATATTTGATGTTTGCAATCTCAGAGCGTCCAATTAGGTCGCACTTCTCTATGAGAGTAGACAAACTATCTGCCGTACACATTTATAGGATTATGGAGAAACTGAACGTCTACCTTATGTCTGTATAAGGTTGTTGGTATAAGATTTTAAGCGACTGATGAAGAGGTGTTTAAACCAAAGATTGAATTTTACCGTAAACTAAAAACCCATTTCGGTTTATCACGGTTAAAAACCGATATCTAAGAACAAAATATAGCTCTCTCAATGTGAAAATTTTCTTTTTGAATTTTTGCGGCCTTTCTCAATGATACACTTTTAGCTTCAAATGTTTCTCAATATCACTGAGATTGTTTGGTGTGATTTATTTCATAAGGTTTTTTTTAAACTGTTATTTTGCGACCGTAATACGTTTCGGGAATTATAAATCTCCCGTCACTAAAATCATACTATACTTTTTGGATCATGCAGGGATCCAGGACCAGTTTTAGATAATTTCAGGACTGGATAATATTGAGATCATTTTGGAACTCTGCGTAGTAGTCTTGGAATGATTCTGTAGATCGATTTGGGAGTGAATGAATAATTTGCACGATTTTTTCCAGACCATTTTGGGATTATTTTACATGTCAAGATCGTTATAAAGTCTTCTTGTGATCATTCCGGAGCAAATTCGAAATAATTACGGGATTATGTTAGCGAAGATTTCGGAAAAATTTGGTATTTTTTTGGAAACAATTAGCAGGGTTCAGAAAAATGTATTTATGAATACGAAAAATTATCGGGCTGTTATTATTATCGGCATAATATTGATTTGTTATCGAGGAGCTATCGGCTTGTTGTTGACAAAAATTGATCTAGAAGAGATGTGTGTATATTATAGGTGATTTATCGACGTGTTATCGGTTTAGAATTTAGAATTTTTTTATCGAATTGATATGGATTTGTTATCCACAAAATATGGTTATATTATCGAAAAGTTATCAGAAAAATTTCGGTTTGTTTTTGGTATGTTATCGAAATAACATTTAATCGTTTTAAATAAGCTATCGATTTTTTATCGGAAAAAATATCGATTTTTCATGGAGAAAATTTCATCCGAAAACTTCAATAAGCTTCGATTATGTTAGCAATTATTTCGAGATAATTTCGGTACTGTTTTGGAATCATTTAGCATGGTGCGGAAAAATGTCTATGAACACGAAACATTAACGGGGTTCTATTATTATCGGCATGTTATTGGTTTGTTTTCAACGACTTGTTATCGATAAAAACTGTTTTTAAAGAGATGTCGGTATTTATCGGGTTGCAATCGAAAATGTATCTATTTGTTATGTTATCCACAAATTATCGACCTTACTTACTTACTTAATTGGCGCTTAACCGTCTAAACGGTTATGGCCGTCCAACAAGGCGCGCCAGTCGCTCCTTCGCTCCGCTAACCGGCGCCAATTGGTCACACCAAGGGAGTTTAAATCGTTTTCCACCTGGTCCTACCAACGGAGTGGGGGCCGCCCTCTACCTCTGCTTCCATAGGCGGGTTCCGATAGAAACACTTTCTTGGCCGGAGCATCATCTTCCATTCGCATAACATGGCCTAGCCAGCGCAGCCGCTGCGCTTTAATTCGCTGGACTATGTGTATGTCTGCGTATAGCTCGTACAGCTCATCATTAAATCTTCTTCGGTACTCGCCATCGCCAACGCGTAGAGGTCCATAAATCTTTCGAAGAACTTTTCTCTCGAACACTCCCAAAGCCGCTTCATCTGCTGTTGTCATGGTCCATGCTTCTTCCCCATATAGCAGGATGGGTACGATAAGTGACTTGTAGAGTACAATTTTCGTTCGCCGAGAGAGGACTTTACTTTTCAATTGCCTACCTAGTCCAAAGTAGCATTTATTGGCAAGATTGATTCTTCGCTGGAGTTCAGTGCTGATGTTGTTGCTAGTGTTGATGCTGGTCCCCAAATAAACGAAGTCTTTTACTATTTCGAAATTATGGCTGCCAACAGTAGCGTGGTTGCCAAGGCGCATTATCGACCTACGAACGAAAAAATACTGCAAAAATATAGCCACATTTGTAAACGGAAATTTATTGATATGTCATCCAAATAATATTGGATCTTCACGAGTAAAATATAGATTGAATAACGAAAAATTTTATGTTTGCTATCGAGAAAATTACAAATGGCTATCGGACAAAACCCAATTCTTTGTCGGAAAAGTATCGACTTGTTATCGAAAAAATATCGATTTGTTATCGAAAAAATAACAAATCCATAACTTTAAGATACCAAAATTTTGCAAATACAAGTCAGCCCAATTATTACCGCATATACATAGATAACTGATGTATATATTATTTTTAAAAAAGACATAACAGAGTTATTTAAAATTTTTCGGCAATCGAAGATCTTTTTAATTTTTCCCACAAAATTATTTCTCTCCCTTGACCGCAAAAAAAAACTAAAAAAACAAACACGTATACGCCTCAATTATATTTTTATTGAAGCAATTTCCACTTCTCATTTAATTCCCTTTGGGGTTAGATCTTCAGAACAACAGCAACAATATAAACATTAAACAACACAACATTTACTTCTTCATATCTCATATATAGTCATGGACTATAACATATGTATGTTTGTAAATTGCAAATGTTATTGACGACCTCATTTTGATTAGATTTCGTGCGTTTGCGCTGCCGATACTCTGCGTGAGGTCCCTTCTTTGATTTCATAGGAAACGCACCGCGTTGGTATCAAATGACGAGACGTCTGTTTTGGGGTAATACAAATTCATACGAACAAAGTGAAGAAATATGAAATATTGTAAGTGGCACAAAAAATATATCTATGAGAAAAAAATCGCATAGAAAATTATCAAAAAAATATTTACATGCAGAGTATGCAAATCAACAAAACCAAACTTGTTATTTTGATTTTGCTACCTCTCCAGCAATTGTGGTGTAGCGCTAGTGTACGTTAACCAAAAGTTCTCGACTCAAGTGTTGGGAAAACATCAAATTGCTTTAAAAAATATTTCTATAAGAAATTTGCCTCTCAATAGTGGTTTGGCAAGCCCTTAGAGCTTGTGAAAATTCAGAAAGCAGACACCACAAATTGGAACAGAACCTCGGCCATAATATTCTAGGAGGTATTTCGCACTTAATACCCTGACCACAGCTCAAATCCTCATAATATATAAACTGAAAGTGGGGGCCTTGAGAATTTAATGAAAACCTTGAGCATCTTAACAAATTTTGACTAGTATTAATGAAATAAGGGATTAAGGGGCTTACAGTAGTCCACATACCTGAATAACCGCAACAAAGAATAGTACGGCGATTCGGGTCTTTGCAATATTATAATCTCCTCAAACTCTTATTCCACTTATACTAATTTAAAGTGGTTAAGGTGCCCAAGGTTTCCGTTAAAATTTCTAAGCCCTCATATAATAGGAAACGTAAATTATCCGACCTCATACAGTGGAGGAGAACACGAATTTAGAGACGCATTTAAGTAATCAGTTATTCAGCGATGGTAAGAGCAGGCGAACGATTTAAATTACTTAGTTTTGGTGTGCTACGATGGGCTATGCCAATAGAGAATCAGGTCAGCGGAGGCATGTGTTTAAAATGGCCAATCACCGTGCATCCCAATGCTAATTGCCATCGAAACTCTTTATTGTAAAATAAAAACATATATTTGATTTAATTGATGGACGCAGCTAAAAGATCATCATCGTTCCATGGAACTGCAAGGGTCGGAAAGAAATAGTCAAGCGTTATTATCTTTAAAAGATATATCTTATCTCTATTACTATCTTTATTACTATTTTTATATACTCAATTACCAATTACTCGTTCGCATTTTCATTTGATGATTTCTCAATTACAAGTGACTAGTTTCATTTCCATATCATGTTTTTGCATTAACAATCATTTACATTTGACAGTTTCTAATTTCAATTAACGCTTTTGCAATTTCATTTGACGCTGTCTCATTTACAAGTGACTATTTTGATTTAAATTGATGCTTTTGTAATCGTTAGCATTTTTATTTGATGATTCCTCATTTACAAGAGACTAATCTCATTCCATATCCTGGTTTTGCGTTAACAATTAAATATCCTCATTAACAATCGACTATTTTCATTTCTATTTGAAGCCTTCTCATTTAAAATTCATTATTCTCATTTACATTTGAAGATTTTCAATTTGAATTGACGCTTTCTCATTTATAAGTGACTATTCTCTTTTCCATATCAATTTACAATCGACTATTGTCATTTACAATTTAAGTTTATCATTATCACTTAACGCTCTCCAAATTTAATTTGACGTTTTCTCATTTACGAGTGACTACTCTCATTTCAGTTGATGCTTTTGTAATCTTTAGCATGTTCATTTGATGAGTTCTCATTTGCAAGTGACTAATCTCATTCCATATCCTGGTTTTGAGTTAACAATTGAATATCCTCATTAACAATCGACTATTCTCATTTCTGTTTGAAGCCTTCTCATTTACGATTGATTATTCTCATTTACAATTGAAAGCTTTCAATTTCATATGACGCTTTCAAATTTCATTTGACTCTTTCTCATTTATAAATGATTATTCTCATTCCATATCACACTTACGCATTCGCAATTGACCATTGTCATTTACAATTGAAATTTATCATTATCACTTAACGCTCTCGAAATTTCATTTGACGCTTTCACATTTACAATCGACTATTCTAATTTTCATTTGACGCCTTCTCATTTACAATTTACTATTCTTATTAAGAATTGATGTTTCACAATTTCAATTGACGCTTTTGAAATTCCTTTTGGCGTTTGACGTTTTCGCATTAACTATACTCATTCTCAATTAACGCTTTCAAAATTTCGTCAGACGCTTTCTTATATTATACAAGTGACTACTTTTATTTCCATAACCCGCTTTCGTATTAACAATTGACTATTTTCATTTAAAATTGACGCTTCTCTATTTCAAACAACGCTTTCAAAACCTCATTTGACGCTTTCTTATGTACAAGTGACTATTGAAATTTCCATATCATGCATTCAAATTTAAAATTAAGTATTCGCATTTACATTTGAAAATTCTCATATCGGAGTTAAGCTTTCTCATTACCAATCAACTGTTCTCATTTCCATGTGACGCCTTCTCATTTAAATTAACAATTCTCATTTACAATAGACGCTTCTCGATTTCAACTAACGTTTTTGAAATTACATGTAACGCTTTCCCGTTTACAAGGGACAACTCTTATATCGAAGTGACTTTTTCGCATTTCCACTCTACCATTATCATTTACATATGACGCCCTCTCATATGCAATTGACTAATCTTATTAACAATTGACTATTCCTCAATTGATGATTCTCTATTTCAATTGATGCTTTTGAAATATCATTTGATCCTTCCTCATTTTTTTTTTTTTTTTCATTTACAATTCACGATTCTCAATTTCAAGAAGCGCTTTCGAAATTTTATTTGGGCTTTCTCATTTACAGGTAACTGTTCTCACATCGAAGTGACGAACTATTTTCGTTTCTATATGACAACTTCTTAATTTCATTTGTCGCTTTCGAAATTTCATTTGACGCTTTCCTATTTAAAATCAACTGTTCTCGTTTCCATGAAACGCCTTCTCATTTATAATTAACTATTCTCTTTTAAAATTTACGCTTCTCAATTTCAGTTAACTTTTTTGAGATTTCTTCCGACGCTTTATCATTTACAAGTGAAAATTCTTATATCGGAGTTACGTTTTCGTATTCACAATCGACTATTCTCATTTCAATATGACGCCTTCTCATTTACAATTGACTATTCTTATTAAAAACTGACCATATCTTTTAACAACTGATGATTCTCAATTTCAATTGATACTTTCGAAATATCCTTGGACGCTTTCTAATTTTTTTTTTCATTTACAATCAACAATTCTCAATTTCAATAAGCGCTTTCGAAATTTCATTTGACGATTTCTCATTTACAGGTGACTTTTTTCATATTTAAGTGACGCTTTCGCATTTGAAATCAACTATTCTCATTTCTATATGACAACTTCTCAATTTCTCAATTCAAATTGACGCTTTGGAAATTTCATTGGACGCTTTCGAAATTTCATTTGACGCTTTCTCATTTACAATCTACTGTTCTCATTTCCATGTGACGCCCTCTCATTTGCAATTAACTATTCTCGTTTACAATTGACTTTTCTCAATTTCAATTAACATTTTCGACATTTCTTCTAACACTTTCTCATTTACGATATGATGTCTTCTCATTTATAACTCGAATCATAAGTTTTCTTATTTATTAGAAAAATTTTGCAAGTTTTTGCGATTACTCACAAACTCTGCTTGCACACAATAAAACATATGTAAACACATACATATACAAGTAACCAACAATTGCAATCAATATAATAAATCAAATAAATTTGTGCTAAATCGACATGGAGATTGCAGCCATAAGTCTATATAAATTTTTTGGTTATAATGATTTTTTATTTAATTTATTTATTACGGCTTTCTATACTTATATGTACAAACATACATATGTATATACGTGTATTTCCTTAATTTTGTTACGCAGTTGGTAGCAATAGGCAAAATGGGCCACAAAATTGTTTGTTATTATAGCGGAAAATATAAAATAAGTTTTGTGTGTGCGGTAGCCAGGTTATTTATTTATTTGTATGAATGCATGTAAGTAAGTTTGTAAGCATCTTAATATGTTTGGGCCATCTGAAATTGGGTTTGGTAAATCAGTGTGGAAACCGCAGCGAAATTACCGTAGCAATATTGTCTAATTATGTGAAATATAACAACAAATTGCCAATATAGTACTGTACGTGTTGAGGGAAATTGTAATTTTTTACAATGAAAAAGGGAAAACAAAAAAATTAAAAATTTTCTCGCATATTTAAATTTGAGCAGGAAAGTAATTAACAATAACGATTAGTAACCACCTAAGAAAAAGATTGGGCTAGAAAATTCCAATTTTTGAATATTTAATACACACTCGACGATGATAGGCAGTAAAGAGAGCATTTATATGCTTTCTTTTATGCAACAGTTTTTCGAAGCGTAACAGTAAATAACTGTTTTCTTTGAGTTTGCATTGAAGTGGTCTATATGTCATGAAAATAGCGTATGTGTATTACTTATAACACAGAAAGTTGGGAAAACGAAGTCGGCACCAACGGTTTGCAGCTGCTTAAAGCTTGCACGCTAAAATAGGATTTTTTTAAAACAAAATTATTTAGTACTTCTAACCAAGATAGGCCCAGAATAGCCCATACTTTATTTCTCTTGCCCACGCTTGGAAAAAAATTATCGTAAGAAAAAATGTTTCGATTTAAAAAACCCCCAAAATCAAACAAAAAACAAAAAAGCTTTAAAAAATTTTCTTTTCTCCGTGGCTCGTTTGCCCAGAATAGTCCACATTATTTGCTAGTCCAGTCGTAGAAAACAAATTATCGTAAACAATTTTCATGCTGCTACCGAACTGCGAATTTTTTACTAAAAACTATGTGGTTCCTTTAACCAAGGTTAGCCCGCTTTATTTTTTTTTTTTTTTGTCAGCCCATCATTGGAAAGAAATTATTGTTGGAAGAAATATTTCAATTTGATAAACCGCCAAAATTAAATAAATGCAAAATTATTATTTATCACTGTGGTTCGCTTGACCAAGATTGATTCAGGATAGCCCATCCTTTTTTCTCGTCAGCCCACCTTTGAAAAAAAAAATTATCGTAAGAAAAAATTTTTCAAGTAAAAAAAACGCCCAAAATCAATTTAAAAATTCAAATTACTCTCTTCCAACTGTGGTTTCCTAACCAAAATAAGCCCAGGATAGCCTACAATTTTTTTCACTATACACCCTTGGGAAAAAATAACGTATGAAAATTTTTTCAAGTCGAAAACCCCCAAAATGAAAAGAAATGATAATGCAAAATGATTGTTTTTTCAATGTGGTTCGTTCAAACAAGCTTAGCCCAAGATAGCCCACAGGTTTTCCCACCTTAGAAAAAAAGATAATGGTATAAAAAAATTCTTAGCGAAAAATCTTTGAAATTAAACAAGTAAGGAAGGCTAAGTTCGGTGTAACCGAACATTACATACTCATCTGAGAGCTTTGGAGACAAAATAAGGGAAAATCACCATGTAGGAAAATGCATTTAGGGTAACCTTGGAACGTGTTTGTATGACATGGCTATCAAATGGAAGGTATTAAAGAGTATTTTAAGAGGGAGTGGGCCTTGGTTCTACAGGTGGACGCCTTTTCGAGATATCGCCATAAAGGTGAACCAGGGGTGACTCTAGAATATGTTTGTACGATATGGGTATCAAATTAAAGTTATTAATAAAGGTTTTAAAAGGGAATGGCCCTTAGTTCTTTATGTGAAGGCGTTTTCGAGGTATCGACCAAAATGTGGCTCAGGGTGACCCAGAACAACATCTGTCGAATACCGCTAATTTTTTTATATATGTAATACAAGGAACAGTATTCCTGCCTTCATTTCAAGGGCTTTTGATTTCGCCCTGCAAAACTTTTTCGTTTTCTTCTGCCACACCCATTTTACAACGTTTTTTCTAAAGTTCTATTTTGCGTCAAAAAACCAATCCAATGACCATGTTTCATCCATTTCTTCGCATTTGGTATAGAATTATGGCATTTTTTTTTTTCATTTTTCGAAATTTTCGGTATCGAAAAAGTGGGCGTGGTCATTGTCGGATTTCGCCCACTTCTAATACCAGGATAAAGTGAGTTCAGATAAGCACGTGAACTAAGTTTAGTAAAGACATATAGATTTTTGCTCAAGTTATCGTGTTAACGGCCGAGCGGAAGGACAGGCGGTCGACTGTGTATAAAAACTGGGCGTCGCTTCAACCGATTTCGCCCATTTTCACAGAAAACAGTTATCGTCATAGAATATATGCCCCTGCCGAATTTCACAACGATTGGTCAATTTTTATTCGACTTATGGTATTAAAATTATTCTAGACAAATTAAATGAAACAAGTAAGGAAGGCTAAGTTCTGGTGTAACCGAACATTACATACTCAGTTGAGAGCTATGGAGACAAAATAAGGGAAAATCACCATGTAGGAAAATGAACCTAGTGTAACCATGGAATGTGTTGTTTGTACGATATGGGTATCAAATGAAAGATGTTAATGAATATTTTAAAAGGGCTTGGGCCTTAGTTTTATAGGTGGACGCCTTTTCGAGATATCGCCATAAAGGTGGACCCGGGGTGACTCTAGAATGCATTTATACAATATGGGTATCAAACGAAATGTGTTAATGAGTATTTTAAAAGGGAGTCGGCCTTAGTTCTATGGGTGGACGCCTTTTCGAGATATCGCCACAAAGGTGGACCAGGGGTCACACTAGAATTTGTTTGTACGATATGGGTATCAAATGAAAGGTGTTAATGAGTATTTTAAAAGGGAGTGGGCCTTAGTTCTATGGGTGGACGCCTTTTCAAGATATCGCCATAAAGGTGGACCAGGGGTGACTCTAGAATGCATTTATACAATATGGGTATCAAACGAAAGGTGTTAATGAGTATTTTAAAAGGGAGTGGGCCTTAGTTCTATGGGTGGACGCCTTTTCGAGATATCGCCATAAAGGTGGACCAGGGGTGACTCTAGAATGCATTTATACAATATGGGTATCAAACGAAAGGTGTTAATGAGTATTTTAAAAGGGAGTGGGCCTTAGTTCTATGGGTGGAAGCATTTTCGAGATATTGCCATAAAGGTGGACCAGGGGTGACTCTAGAATGCGTTTGTACATTATGAGTATCAAACAAAAGGTATTAATGAGTATTTTAAAAGGAGTGGGCCTTAGTTCTATAGGTGGAAACATTTTCGAGATATCGCCATAAAGGTGGATCAGGGGTGACTCTAGAATGCATTTATACAATATGGGTATCAAACGAAAGGTGTTAATGAGTATTTTAAAAGGGAGTGTGGGTGGACGCCTTTTCAAGTTATCGCCATAAAGGTGGACCAGGGGTGACTCTAGAATGCATTTATACAATATGGGTATCAAACGAAAGGTGTTAATGAGTATTTTAAAAGGGAGTAGGCCTTAGTTCTATGGGTGGACGCCTTTTCGAGATATTGCCATAAAGGTGGACCAGGGGCGACTCTAGAATTTGTTTGTACGATATGGGTATCAAATGAAAGGTGTTAATGAGTATTTTAAAAGGGAGTTGGCCTTAGTTCTATGGGTGAACGCCTTTTCGAGATATTGCCATAAAGGTGGACCAGGGGTGACTCTAGAATTTGTTTGTACGTTATGGGTATCAAATAAAAGGTGTTAATGAGTATTTTAAAAGGGTGTGGGCCTTAGTTCTATGGCTGGACGCCTTTTCGAAATATCTATATAAAGGTGGACCAAGGATGACTCTAGAATTTGTTTGTACGATATGGGTATCAAATGAAAGGTGTTAATGAGTATTTTAAAAGGGAGTGGACCTTAGTTCTATGGGTGGACGCCTTTTCGAGATATTTCCATAAAGGTGGACCAGGGGTGACTCTAGAATTTGTTTGTACGTTATGGGTATCAAATAAAAGGTGTTAATGAGTATTTTAAAAGGGTGTGGGCCTTAGTTCTATGGCTGGACGCCTTTTCGAAATATCTATATAAAGGTGGACCAAGGATGACTCTAGAATTTGTTTGTACGATATGGGTATCAAATGAAAGGTGTTAATGAGTATTTTAAATGGGAGTGGGCCTTAGTTCTATGGGTGGACGCCTTTTCGAGATATCGCCATAGAGGTGGACCAGGGGTGACTCTAAAATGCATTTATACAATATGGGTATCAAACGAAAGGTGTTAATGAGTATTTTAAAAGGGAGTGTGGGTGGACGCCTTTTCAAGATATCGCCATAAAGGTGGACCAGGGGTGACTCTAGAATGCATTTATACAATATGGGTATCAAATGAAAGGCGTTAATGAGTATTTTAAAAGGGAGTAGGCCTTAGTTCTATGGGTGGACGCCTTTTCGAGATATTGCCATAAAGGTGGACCAGGGGCGACTCTAGAATTTGTTTGTACGATATGGGTATCAAATGAAAGGTGTTAATGAGTATTTTAAAAGGGAGTTGGCCTTAGTTCTATGGGTGAACGCCTTTTCGAGATATTGCCATAAAGGTGGACCAGGGGTGACTCTAGAATGCATTTATACAATATGGGTATCAAACGAAAGGTGTTAATGAGCATTTTAAAAGGGAGTGGGCCTTAGTTCTATGGGTGGACGCCTTTTCGAAATATCGATATAAAGGTGGATCAGGGATGACTCTAGAATTTGTTTGTACGATATGGGTATCAAATGAAAGGTGTTAATGAGTATTTTAAAAGGGAGTGGGCCTTAGTTCTATATGTGGACGCCTTTTCGAGATATCGCCATAAAGGTGGACCAGGGGTGACTTAGAATTTGTTTCCGATATGGGTATCAAATGAAAGGCGTTAATGAGTATTTTAAAAGGGAGTAGGCCTTAGTCCTATAGGTGGACGCCTTTTCGATATATTGCCATAAACGTGGACCAGGGGTGACTCTAAAATGCGTTTGTACATTATGAGTATCAAACAAAAGGTGATAATGAGTATTTTAAAAGGGAGTGGGCCTTAGTTCTATAGGTGGACACCTTTTCGATATATTGCCATAAAGGTGGACCAGGGGTGACTCTATAATGTGTTTGTACAATATGGGTGTCAAATTAAAGGTATTAATAAGAATTTTAAAAGGGAGTTGTGGTAGTTTTATATGTGAAGCGTTTTCGAGATTTCGACCAAAATGTGGACCAGGGTGACCCAGAACATCATCTGTCGGGTACCGCTAATTTATTTATATATGTAATACCACGAACAGTATTCCTGCCATGAACCCAAGGGCTTTCGATTTCGCCCTGCAGAACTTTTTCATTTTCTTCTACTTAATATGGTAGGTGTCACACTCATTTTTCAAAGCTTTTTTTTCCAAATTTATATTTTGCGTCAATAAACCAATGCAATTACCTTACCATGTTTCATCCCTTTTTTCGTATTTGGTATAGAATTATGGCATTTTTTTCATTTTTCGTAATTTTCGAAATCGAAAAAGTGGGCGTGGTCATAGTCGGATTTCGGCAATTTTTTATACCAATACAAAGTGTGTTCAGATAATTATGTGAACTGAGTTTAGTAAAGATATAAGGATTTTTGCTCAAGTTATCGTGTTAACGGCCGAGCGGAAGGACAGACGATCTACTGTGTATAAAAACTGGGCGTGGCTTCAACCGATTTCGCCCTTTTTCACAGAAAACAGTTATCGTCCTAGAATCTCAGCGTCTACCAAATTTCACAAGCATTGGTAAATATTTGTTCGACTTATGGCATTAAATGTATCCTAGACCAATCAAATGAAAAAGGGCGGAGCCACGCCCATTTTGAAATTTTATTTTGTTTTTGTATTTTGTTGCACCATATAATTACTGGGGTTGAATGTTGACATAATTTACTTATATACTGTAAAGATATTAAATTTTTTGTAAAAATTTCACTTTAAAAAAATTTTTTTTAAAGTGGGCGTGGTCGTTCTCCGATTTTGCTAATTTTTATTAAGCATACATATAGTAATACAAGTAACGTTTCTGCCAAATTTCATCATGATATCTTCAACGACTGCCAAATTACAGCTTGCAAAACTTCTAAATTACCTTCTTTTAAAAGTGGGCGCTGCCACGCCCATTGTCCAAAATTTTACCTATTATCTATTCTGCGTCAAAAGTTCAACCCACCTACCAAGTTTCATCGCTTTATTCGTCTTTGGTAATGAATTATCGCACTTTATCTCGATTCCTTTATACCTGTACAACCAACCGTTATCCAATTAAGGTTAATATACTCTGTGAGCTCTGCTCAACTGCGTATAAAAAGCGGAGTTACGCCCGTTTTGAAATTTTCTTTTAGATTTGTATTTTGTTGCACCATATTATTACTGGAGTTACATGTTGACTTAATTTACTTATATACTGTAAAGATATAAAATTTTTTGTTCAAATTTGACTTACATTTTTTTTTTATAAAGTGGGCGTGTTCGTCATTCGATTTTGCTAATTAGACTCAGTTGAGCAGAGCTCACAGAGTATATTAACTTTGATTGGATAACGGTTGGTTGAACAGGTATAAAGGATTCGAGATATATATAGACTTCCATATATCAAAATCTTCAGGATCGAAAAAAAATTTGATTGAGCCATGTCCGTCCGTCCGTCCGTTAACACGATAACTTGAGTAAATTTTGAGGTATCTTGATGAAATTTGGTATGTAGGTTCCCGAGCACTCATCTCAGATCGCTATTTAAAATGAACGATATCGGACTATAACCACGCTCACTTTTTCGATATCGAAAATTTCGAAAAACCGAAAAAGTGCGATAATTCATTACCAAAGACGGGTAAAGCGATGAAACTTGGTAGGTGAGATGAACTTATGACGCAGAATAGAAAATGAGTAAAATTTTGGACAATGGGCGTGGCACCGCCCACTTTTAAACGAAGGTAATTTAAAAGTTTTGCAAGCTGTAATTTGGCAGTCGTTGAAGATATCATGATGAAATTTGGCAGGAACGTTACTCTTATTACTGTATATATGCTGAATAAAAATTAGCAAAATCGGAGAACGACCAAGCCCACTTTTAAAAAAAAATTTTTTTAAAGTCAATTTTTAACAAAAATGTAATATCTTTACTGTATATAAATAAATTATGTCAACATTCAACTCCAGTAATGATATGGTGTAACAAAATACAAAAATAAAAGAAAATTTCAAAATGGGATATGTCCAGGATACTTTTAATGCCATAAGTCGAACAAAAATTTACCAATCCTTGTGAAATTTGGTAGTGGCATAGATTCTGTGACGATAACTGTTCTCTGTGAAAATGGGCGAAATCGGTTGAAGCCACGCACAGTTTTTATACACAGTCGACCGCCTGTCCTTCCGCTTGGCCGTTAACATGATAACCTGAGAAAAAATCGATATATCTTTACTAAACGTAGTTACTTATCTCAACTCACTTTATCTTGGTATAAAAAATGGCCAAAATCGGACTATGACCACACCCACTTTTTCGATATCGAAAATTACGAAAAATGAAAAAAAATGCCATAATTCTGTACCAAATACGAAAAAATGGATGAAATATGGTAATTGGATTGGTTTGTTGACGCAAAATATAACTCTAGAAAAAAACTTTGTAAAATGGGTGTGACACCTAACATATTAAGTAGAAGAAAATGAAAAAGTTCTGCAGGGCGAAATAAAAAACCTTTGAAATCTTGGCAGGAATACTGTTCGCGGTATTACATATATAAATAAATTAGCGGTACCCGATGGGTCATCCTGGTCCACATTTTTGTCGATATCTCGATAACGCCTTCATATATACTGTTACGGGTTTTAATAAATGTATCCCTAGATTACCAATCTTATAAATCGTAAATAAAATTTATGTAAGAAAAATTGATTCTTTATTAACGAACGAATTCAAAAACTAAAACTAATTAATTTTCACAATGACATATATTTCAAAGTTCAGTTTCCAAAAAATATTTTCGTTTATTGCTTTTATAACTTTATAAGGCTCTTCCCAATTGGACTGTAGCTTGGACGATAACCCCTTCCTTCGCTGAGGATTGTAGAGCAGCACCAAATCACCTTGCCCAAATCCTTCCGAATTGATTGCTTTATCATACTTCGCTTTAATTTTGTCGCTCATGATTTTTGTTCGTTTTCTCACTTGATCGTGGATTTCATTCATTGTTTCTCTTAGCTTTTTAACATAATCATTGCTGTCATTGCTCGGTATGACACTTGAACCAAATTTTAAATCCGAAGGTAAACGAAGATTACTGCCAAAGATCACCGTGGCTAGAGTCTGACCGGTGGTCTCATGTACTGCAGAACGATATGCCATTAGGAACAAAGTAATGTGAGTATCCTAATCTGGCTGTTCTTTTTCGACCACTTTCCTCAAATGATCTTCCAGTGTCCTATTAAATCTTTCCACCATGCCATTTGATTGAGGATGAAGGGTTGTTGTGCGAGTTTTCCGAATTCCCAGAATTTTACACACTTCCTTAAATACAGCGGACTCAAAATTTCTGCCCTGATCAGAATGCACCTGTAAAGGCACACCAAATCTAGATATCCAACTTTTCACAAAAACTTCTGCTACTGTTGTGGCTTCCTGATTGGGAATCGGATAAACCTCCGGCCATTTACTAAAATAGTCCATAACCACAAGCACATACTTATTACCAGAGCTACTGGTAGGAAACGGTCCGGCAACATCCATGGCGATTCGGTCAAAAGGAGCTCCTGAATTAAATTGCTTCATCTGTCCACGACTTCTATGCTTCGGGCCCTTAGCTGCCATACATTCACTGCAATTACCAATCCATTCAGCAACGAATTGATGACAGCCAATCCAATAAAATCTCTGCTTAATTTTGGCTAATGTTTTAGTGATTCCCACGTGCCCTCCACTTGGCCCATTATGTAATTCCTGAAGAATGTCTGGTATTCGCACTTTTGGGACAACAATTAACGATTTGGAGCTTTGACCGTCTTCGCTTTCCCGTATTCGATAAAGGCAGCCAGATACCATCCTTAAACTGCTCCACTGCGCCCAATATGCTTTTGCAATAGAATTTTCCGATAGCATCTCCTCTTTCGTTGGCCGTTTGTTTATGTCCATGCCTTCATTAACCAAACCCAAATCAACGTCTTCCTGTTGGGATTTACGCAAATTCGTCGCATTCCACGCTTCAGTTGCTTCGATACTCATTAACCGCACATCAATAACATCTTCTTTAACTTCGGCTCTCGAACAATGTTTACATTCCAGATTGCATGGTCGACGGGACATTGTATCCGCATTCCCATGTGAGCTACCCGCACTGTGTTCTATGGAAAAGTCATAAGTTTGCAGTCTTCCAAGCCATCTCGCTAATTGTCCCTCGGGGTTTTTGAACTGAAGTAGCCACTTTAATGCTGCATGATCGGTACGTACATGGAAACGTTGTCCATAAAGATACTTGTGAAAATGTTTAATAGATTCGACTAAAGCAAGTAATTCTCTGCGCGTAACACAGTAATTTCTCTCAGGCTTTCCTATAGTTCTGCTATGATAAGCAATACCTCTTTCCTGCCCACTTTTCACTTGCGACAAGACTCATCCAATAACATAACCACTCGCATCAGTGTCTAATATAAACCTCGCTCCAGGAATAGGGTATGCCAACATTGGCGCAGTACATAATCGCTCCTTCAAGGTCTGAAAGGCAACTTCCTGATCTTCTCCCCACTTGAAGTGTTGGTTCTTCTTAGTCAGATCATGAAGACTACTAGCTACATCCGCGAAGTTTGGAACAAATCGACGGTAATACGTGCACAATCCAAGGAAGCTTCTTAGATCATGCAGATTCGCTGGCCTGGGCCATTTCTTTACCACTTTGATTTTATCATCATCAGTAAATACTCCTTCTGCCGTTACCTTATGTCCCAAATAGTTTACCTCTCTTTTGAAAAACGAACACTTGTCTGGATTTAACTTTAAGCCAGCACAAGATATTCTTTGCAATACATCTTCCAAATTCTTTAGATGATCATCAAAGCTTTCCCTAAAACGATTATATCATCGAGGTAAACCAAGCAAGTTTTCCAGTGAAGTCCTTTAAGAAAGTGCTCCATAAGCCTCTCAAAAGTGGCAGGGGCATTGCGTAAGCCGAAAGGCATAACTGAAAATTGCCACAAACCCTCGCCTACACTAAATGCTGTCTTTTCCCTATCTGCCTCGTCAACCTCTACTTGCCAATAGCCACTCTCTAAATCAAGAGTTGAAAACCATTCCGTTCTAGTTAGTGAATCCAATGTATCATCTATTCTCGGCAAAGGGTAACTATCTTTCTTGGTCACATCACTGAGTTTACGGTAGTCGACGCAGAACCTAATTTGTCCATTTTTTTTTTACGAGTACTACGGGTGAGCACCAAGGACTGGCTGATGGTTTGATAACACCATTCCCACTCATATCACTAATTATTTGGCTGACAACTTCACGTTTCGCTAAGGGTATGCTTCGCAGAGGCTGTCGAATTGGTCTTGCGTCACCGGTATCAATCCGATGTTTTACGATATTAGTTCTACCTGGATTAGTACCCTTATCAAATATACTACAATATTTGCGTTGCAGTTGTTTGGCTTTACCAACGTCTAACAACTCTAACCCTTTTGTCCAATTGCTTATCTCTTTACACATTTTACTTTCAGAAACATTTACATTTTTAGGGATTTCATCACAATTTACTATAACCTCGACTTCGTGATATTCCGCCAACAGAGCTCCTTTCAAAAGATTTTTAGGTGATTTATATTCATTCAGAACTCTTACCGGAATTAGTCCGTCGTTATTTCAATTTACTATAGTTTTAGCAACCAATACGTTTGGTGTAGAATTTTGTACAGCTTCAATCATCCATAACTTGTTTCCGCCTAAATTCCCATTAATTTTCGCCCAAATAACTGCCTCAGATACGGCTGGAATCTCTTGACTATCAACCACATGTACTTTCTGAACTCTATCAGATCTGTCGTAACCGTAATCTAGCTTCACTTCAGTATTGTTATACTTCATCATCATACTTCCCAAATCGATCTTGATCCCATGAGCCATCAAGAAATCGACGCCAATTATAATTTCGTCAGCAATATCCGCCACAATGAAATCATGTAAAGCTGTCATATTCCCAATTGTCACATCACATGTAAGTTCACCTATTAAAAATGGTTCCTCGCCAGTGGCAGTACGCATAGCCATATGTCCTTTCCTGCCACACTTAAAACAATTACCTTCAAACTTCCTCTGAGCCCCCGACGTTGTTAGAACAGATTTTAAAGCATTGCAAACTGCCTGCAACTCGTTTTCCTCAACATCTACGCGACGTGCGCGATACGAAGATTTGCTCAAAAGTGTGGCTGTTTCTTGAGTCAATGCATGTGCCACTGTCTCCCCCAACGTTTTCCTTGGCATAGCATAAGTTGCGCGTTTAGTGTCAATATCTCGAATGCCATTCATGAACGCTTGCATTTTAATACGTTCGATAAACTCACTGGAAGCATCCTCGTTTGCTAAATGAGCCAACCGTTCAATTACTGTGGCAAAATCCTGTAACGTCTCCCCTTGCTTCTGCCACCGATTCAACAATTCCATTTGAAAAATCTGTTTCCGGTGTCCACTGCCGAATTTCCTCTCGAGTGCATTCATTATGGGTGTAACGTAGGTACTATGTTCAAAACCTCTGTTGCGGAACCTTTTAACAAAAGGATCAAAGCCGTTGCTTTATCAGCGTCACCACAGTTATTACTCATTGCTGCCGACTCAAACTGCTTCTCAAAAGTCTTAAAAGGCATAGTTCCATCATAAGGAGGAACTTTAAATTTCATTCCACCAGAAACCATCGTTGTCGCTGCCCGAGTATTATCACGGATATGGTTTTCTAAACAACCAACTCTTTCTTCAATAGATTGAACCTTCTCGACGACTCTTTCCTCAACAGATTTGACCTGCTCATCAATTGCTGAAACTTTCTCACCAATTTCCGCTGTATGTTTGTTGAAAGAAGCTAACATTTTCTATAAACTCTCAGATAATCTTTCAGCCAGCTGAGTTTCCAGGCTTTCAACCATTTCCTTAGAGTTTTCAGCCAACTGGCCTTGAATAGCCATGAGCAAATCTTCGAAGTTTGTAATTACTGAAGGCGACGTTCCTTCTGCCTTCTCAGGTTTGGTGGTTAAATCTGAAACGTGAAAATTAAAAGCGTCCACATCCAAACCATTGGCTTCTGCTGCCTCTGTAGCTCTAGTTTATTTCCGTTTGTTGGAAAACCACGAATTTCGAGTTCTGCTTTAAGCTTTTGAATTCGCAACTCTTCGAATTTTACCATTTTGCAATTCTTATTCGTTTAGTAATCTCACTTCTGACACCAATTGTTACGGGTTTAAAAATGTATCCCTAGATTGCCAATCGAATAAATCGTAAATAAAATTTATGCAAGAAAAATTGATTATTTATTAACGAACGAATTCAAAAACTAAAACTAATTAATTTTAACAATGACATATATTTCAAAGTTCAGTTTCCAAAAAATATTTTTGTCACAATACAACTAAGGGCCACTCCCTTTTAAGACCCTCATTAAAACCTTTCGTTTGATACCCATATTGTACAAAGGCATTCTAAAGTCACCCCTGATCCACCTTTATGGCGATATCTCGAAAAGGCAACCTCCTATGCAACTACTACCACTCCCTTTTAGAACCCTCGTTAATACCTTTAATTTGATACCCATATCGTACAAACACATTCTAGAGTCACCCCTGGTCCACTTTTATGGTGATATCTCAAAAAGGCGTCGACCTATAGAACTAAGGCCCACTCCCTTTTAAAATACTCATTAACACCTTTCGTTTGATACCCATATTGTACAAACGCATTCTAGAGTCACCCCTGGTCCACCTTTTTGGCGATATCTCGAAAAGGCATCCTATAGAACTAAAGCCCACTCCCTTTTAAAATACTCATTAACCCCTTTCGTTCGATACCCATAACGTACAAACAAATTCTAGGGTCCATCTTTATGGCGATATCTCGAAACGGCATCCACCTATGGAACTAAGAATCACTCCCTTTTAAAATACTCATTAACCCCTTTCGTTTGATACCCATATTGTACAAACGCATTCTAGAGTCACCCCTGGTCCACCTTTTTGGCGATATCTCGAAAAGGCGTCCACCTATAGAACTAAGCCCACTCCCTTTTAAAATATTCATTAACCCCTTTCATTTGATACCCATATCTTACAAACAAATTCTAGAATCAATCCTGATCCACCTTTATATCGATATCCCTAAATAGGGTCCACCTATAGAACTATGACCCACTCTCTCATAAAATACTCTTTAATGCCTTTCATTTGATACAAATGTCATACAAACACATTCCAATGTTACCTTCGGTTCATTTTCCTACATGGTTATTTTCCCTTATGTTTTCAACATAGCTCTCAACTGAGTATGTAATTTTCGGATACACCCGAACTTAACCTTCCTTACTTGTTTTTATTTAGCGCACATATAATCATAGGAGTAATGTTCCCGCAAAATTTCATCGTGGCATCTTCAACGAATGCCAAATTACAGCTTGCAAAACTTTTAAATTACCTTCTTTTAAAAGTGGGCGGTGCTACGCCCATTGTCCAAAATTTTACTAACTTTATTTTCTGCGTCATAAGGTCAACTCACCTACCAATTTTCATCGCTTTATCCGTCTTTGGTAATGAATTATCCCACTTTTTCGGTTTTTCGAAATTTTCGATATCGAAAAAGTGGGCGGTTATAGTCCGATTTCGTTCGTTTTAAATAGCGATCAGAGATGAGTGCCCAAAAACTTACATACCAAATTTCATTAAGATAGCTCAAAATTTACTAATTTATCGTGTTTATGGACAGACGGACGTACGGACATGGCTAAATGAATTTCTTTTTTCGCCCAGATCATTCTGATATATAGAAGTCTATATCTATCTCGATTAGTTTATGCCGTTACGGATTACCGTTATGCGAACAAAATTAATATACTCTGTGAGCTCTGCTCAGCGGAGTATAAAAAGCCAAATGCTTATAAAATTTAAAAAAATACAATGCGCTATAAACGCCGAAGAGATTTTACGCCGAGCTTCTCTACCAATTTGCGTAGTGGTCCTTTTAATATTTCCTACAAATTGGTGGAAGGGGACCTACATGTTTTATGACGACTCCAAATGGCATCTGCAAAGCTGATGAAATTTTACTGAGAAGCTTTTGTTGGCAGAAATACACTGTGAGTGTTTATCAAATCACTGCCAAGGGGCCACCTCGCTTAGAAAAACTGTTTTCTAATTGAAAAAATGTATTTCTAAGTTTTTGATGTTGCTTCTCTCGGGCATTGAACCCATACGCGAAAATTAATTAAAATTTACTTCGAAATATTTATGTTTTATTTATAAACTTATGAGGTGGGTATAGTCAAATGTTGAGTTATGTTCAGTCGATCCAGAGTTGGGTATATATAAGTATACAGTAAATAAACGCATTGATTTTGAACACACGCATACAACGCGGCTCTCGAAACCAAAGTCCCACATCTTCTAGTCCAATAGTGAGAGTGAGAGAGAAAGAGAGAGAGACAAAGAGAGGGAGAGAAAGAAGGCGGATTGTAGTAGGTAATTTCGCCTAGTATGTAGCGATCCAAGGATGGTGACTCTTCTTTACGGAGAACGATCTAGTACTAGCCAACGGCGGCTTTCACCAGAAAGTGATGATGGTCGGGCTACATTCGGTTATTCACGTTGTCGGCCCTAACCAGATAGTAATGACGATATTATTATTTACCGTTACGCTCGGAGAATGTGCTTCGTAATTGCGTAGCCCTCACCAGTGTGTGACGATGGCAGAATTAGTAATGTGAATGAAGTTTCCAGCCTGTTGCTTGTTGTTGTTTAAATATGTTATTGTTTAAATATCTTTGCGGTGGATATATGTGTGTCGGTATGTGTGCAGTGTAGCTAGAAGCTCATGCGTATATATGTATGTAGTGATAGGGATGTGTATCTGAGTATTTTGTTGTAGCGTCACAAGCTACTTTTTTAATCTTCTAAAATCATTACTGACTCCAATAATTATGATTGTGTCTGCTAGTCGACACCAGTCCTTTGTGTTCTTCGCTTCAGAGTGTCTGCCCGCCACATTGCTGATTAAAAAATTGGCTTCAACTACCAAAAGATTTAATAAATTTTATTTTCAATATATAAAGCACGTACAAAAAGCATTACCATACTTCCTGATATGTATGTATGTGTGAGAGTTTATTAGCAATCGTACACGCATACATACACCACCCGCACAATATGCAAACTCACGATTCGATTATTTACAAACAACTATCGATTTTGGGTCAAATGTTGGTATTTGTGAAAAGTAGAAGATTGTGGCGTAGATGGAGTAAATTTTTTTTTCTATAAAATATTTATATACATACACTTCGTAATTAAGTTTATCCATGTACATTAAGTTTAAAAGAAATAAGTTAATGTATTCATATTGTAACGAATTTTTGCTAACGTTCGAATCGCTGAACTTACGAAAAATAACTCCAATATTCAGTATTGCAAAATGGTCTTTATTCTGACTACTTTGGGCGTAGTACTTCAACTACTTTAAATCAAACGGAATAATTATCGCTTGCACCGCGCTGCTTTTATACTCTCAGTTAGCCTCGTTCACCAAGATCTCATACTTGGTTATTTATCTATATAAATTAGCACTCATGAACAAAATAATAGGTGTGCATAGCTTTGATTCTCTATACAGGGATATTTTGCGAAATGTACAGCTGCCATATGCGGAGGAAAACACCCCACTCACATTGAGTTATCACCAAGATAACAATACAAAACATTATTTTCGGTTGGTATCTGAGTGGTTCAGGAAAGGAATCGTCACATGTATGCAATGGACAGGTCAATACCCTGACCGCAACCCGATTGAGAACTTGTGAAGTGATTTGGGAGAAGATTGGCGTCTTTTCATTTCACAATAAGCGAGTTATTTTGGCAGAAGACGAAGGATTGGAATGGGATAGCACTCCATTGGAAACATGCCAAAAATTATTTAAACCATGCCCAATAGAATAGGGAAAGTTATACTAAACGTGGAGGAGATACCGGTGATTAAGAAAACAGCGGAGTAAGGAATTATAATTTAATGGTGTTCTTTGATTTCTAATAAAAGTTTCGTACACCTATTATTTTGACCAACGAAATTTTTTTATTAATATACAGTTTCCTTGCAAATGGATGAATTTTAATCATTTTCATATTTTTAGTATAAGCTACTAAAGTTTATAATATTACCACACAAAATTTATTTTCATTTGCAAATCTTGTAACCAAAGCTATGCACACCTATTATATTGTCCATGAGTGTATATCTGTAATTTATGTTTTTCTCCGAGCTGTATGCGTGTGTATGTGTGAGTAACACCTCCTGCTCTCATCTGCTGACTAAATATGTGTATGTGAAATAATCCCTTCGCTTCGAGCTGCTGGTTGTGTGTGTGGAATATTCATCGTTGCCTTGTACATAAGTGTGGCTGCTTGCTTTTTTTTTTGTTGTCGGATTAGTTATTAACATCATAATGATCCTAATATTCGCCAAAAAAGAAAAGTTTGAACAGTTTGGATGGCTCTTAACACTTTCGCGGACAACGGTCTTTCGAATTACGTTTCCGTGGGTCACTTGCCATATCTTCAGATCCAATAGAGATAAACGCTTCGGGATTTCAGTAAAATATTTTAAATCACTAAACGGTTGAAATTCTTTGATACAAAATATACTTAAATTTTGCGGATATTTCCGTCATGTCCTATTTCTAGAACAAACTTTATAACAATGGGCAAACCTGTAAATTCCATCTTGACAGTTTACTCTGCGCTGGACTCTGCCTCACAAAGATTCGGCTCCTCTTCTGAGATTTCATTTGAATTCTCATCGGAATTTACATCTGCGTCATCGACGACATACAAATCAACATCGTCCTGCCCGATTTCCTTTTAACAATTTTCAGTACTTGCAACTCTCTCTGTGCTACATTGTGGTCTATTTTCCTCATCGGACTCGTCATCTGAACCTCGAGATCTTTCGCGTTCCTTATTTGGCATATAGTCCGGATCATTGCCGTACTCTCCGCCTTCGCTGAGGGGATCTACTTCAAATTTAGTATCAGACTCGAGTTCTTCAAAAAGCTTAAGAATTCGATCTCGTTATTTGATGTATCCATCCATCTTTTCTATTAAAACAGAACGCACAGTTCTCAGACTTATTCTATAACTCAACAAGTAGGTTTTAATTTTTTTTATATTTATAGATATTCACACTTCTTCATATAATTTTCATTTTACTTACGTTACATATTTTCTTTTTTCCACCCGAAGAACTAAATGTTCTGGTTGGACGCAACTCACTGAATGTATGAAAAACTGATGTTATATGCCGCATTAATTCTATGAAAAAGTGGAAGTTCAAGTTTGCATAAAGTAACTTTTACTTCGATTATGTATAACATAGATTTCAAGTGAATAGAATTTATAGGGACACTTATTTTGCGAATTTTTAAATCAACATCGAATTGACTGCGGGACCTACAGGTTTTCCATATATCCTAAAATAGTTCGTGACGGCAAACCCCGTCAAGCCTCTGTATTTTTAATCAAATTCTACGGCATTTGCCGTTTTGTCCGCGAACGGGTTAAGGAGACTATGCAGTAGACTGAAGCGCATTAGGTCGATTTACACTCTGTGAAAACTCGAAAGGATAAACGAATTTTCATTGTATTATTTGTGAAAAATAAATCAAAACAACATTGCAAGTTAGAAGAAAAAACGACGGACTACGTTTTGTGCTCGTGCCCTGCGTTTGCCAGGCTAAGGCCCCAGCTATTAGAAGTAATACCGCTAAAAACGGCCAGTGGCATGGGTCTTAGAAACTTTCTAGTATTTGCAAAAGGACGGCGTTATTTTATAATATACATCCTGATTTTTTATTGGGTTTTTTTTAATTTGGTCGCTAAGCAAACTCCTGGTAATTCAGTATATGTGAGATCCTCATGGACCGATAAGCTCAACCTAACCTATCTTAGGACAAAAAGGCAACAGATTATTCGATTGTATCTCGTGAGTATTTTCAATGATCTTTTAGACAGCATCTTGAACTTTATGACAGAGAGAAATACCGGAGAGTGCTTTCGATATCTTTGAAAGTTTATAATTTATATTCCTGCAAGATAATTAGAGGAATTAATTTGAATCTGGAACCAGAACAGCGCCAACTTCCTGATGCATATTGCAGGTTAGAAATATAGAGCTTCTTATATCTAGTACCTAGCATTCTCTCCAGATTCGATTTATCTCAACTAGAAAAGATCAATGTGTACCAACAACTGTCCTCATATGCACTCTTTAATACACTAATTCCTTCGAGGGCGGAATGGGTTGAACGATTCATCAGGGACAAGGGACAGTGTACTCTTTAAATGGTTCTTAGATGACATATACACAGAAGGCAATAGAGAATATGAGACGCAGAGGTATGAGAGAAGTAGCTTAGCAAATAATAGAGACGGCTGTTCGCGAAAAGTATAGAACCTGGGAGAAATAGGCGAACGGGGCAACTGAGGGTATAAATATTATATAAGTGAAGTACGTGAATACATAAATTTGGGAAGATCTACTACAATAGGAGTGCTGCTAATAAGGTTAGGCTAGTTAAGTTTGAAGTGACTGCCCGAGGGCACACTTAGGCCATTGTTATAAGGCTCGTTGTGATACGACGCAAAAACAGCATTACCATTCCTCTTCGAACCATTTTGATCTGATAAAAACCTCCAAATCTTTGACAGCATGTTCCACAACCTGACTCAGATTATCTTGGAATGAAGCCACTTAACGCCGGACAGTTGCAGGTGAGGTGAACCACCGTTTTCTCGTTTTCATCCTCTTTAGAACTCCTGCGCTCCTTACCTTTGTGCATGTGTACCTATCAGGCGATGCCCAGTTAATGGCCCTTCAAGTGTTGATATTGTATCCCTACTTAGGTCGTACACTTCACGGGATCTTTTTGGGTCCCAATTTGTTCAGGCTTCTTTTGTTGTCCGACCTTTTATTTGTAGCCCATCTTTCATCGGCTTGACGGTGGATGTGCTCTTTCAGCATCTGCTTGCATGTGGCAAGGGGCATACCTAAGCGTTTTTGCTCAGCAAGAATCTGCGTGGCAGTATCCTGCCTAGCGAGTTCGTCTGCAAAGCAATTTTCGCGATGTCCCTCGATGCTGTTAGTAAAGAGCATTTTATATCTATAACATTTTCGTTTATTTATTCGACAGTTCAGAGATCTGATAAAGGATGTCTTAAAAGTTGGAACGATATGTTTCTATTCTGTGAATTGAATCAAGGACCAATAATATGTGGGTTTAAAAGTCATTTTGTTTCAGGCTTTTACAGAGCTACATTCGGTTTCCATCAAAACATGCCTGTGAAAATAGGTAAGCAAATTTGGGTATTATAAATGATAGTGAACAACTCCGTTAGGTAAAACAATCTCAAAAAGGACGTTTAGTTTGGATCACAACGAATGCAACCCCTTGCTCACTCTCAACGACGTAGTTGGCCCGTCGAAAATGGACAGCAATTTAATAGCCAGGAATCTCATAAAGTTATAGTCAAAAGTTGGAATGTAATATCAGATACTTGCAAAGTAAACGGTGAGTGTGGTGGGCAAAGCTAAAGTTGTGATTTTCATAAAGAGCTCCCCAGCCGTTTAACCCTTTCGAACCTGTTGGGACACATACATCCCAGAAAAAGTTTTCTTATAACTATAATCTTAATTTTCCATTTAAACTCATTAAAAACTGTCCCGTCTGGTATACTGAAGTTCGGTTCTGTGTTCTATGTGTCCCTTTATGTTTATTTGTTGGTATAAATAAGTCCCGTTTAGAGCTTGCCGACATCCTCTAACTTTTAGTAATTAAAAAAATGTATTATAAACCTGTTCCTGTCCCAACGGTACCTATATGTCCCGCTCAAAACACCGAATGGGACAAATATGTCCCACCCCCTTAACCTCCCTGGAGGGGGTAGAGACTCCACTTCAAAATTTTCTACTTTTGAGGCCCATGCTAAAGCTAAAGTAATCAATAAACCAAGAATTTTCCTACTGGTTGCTTTCAGGTTCGAAAGGGTTAAACTATAGATGACCAAGAGTCATCAAATAAATGCCCCTACCAACTCAGTGTAGCTCTCTGAGCCCTCTTATCTCAAACTGTGGTGTCGATTGAAATACTTTTTTGGCCGAAGCGTCTTCGACCATTCGCATAACATGATCTAGCCAACAAAGACATTGGGCTTTTACTCGTTGCACTTTTTCATATATGCGTCAAGCGCATACAGCTCATAAATAATCTCCTTCGATACTCGTCTTTCGGATCTTGAGTTTAGAACTTTTCTTGCGAATACTCGAAGAGCCATCGCATCTTTATTTGACACCGTCAATGCACAGCGATATGTAGAGTGCGATTAATTTAAGCAAATTGCTTTGTCAGCCCATAGTAGCACTTGCTAGCAAGAGTTATTCTCCATTTTATATCTAAGCTGACTTTTCGCTGTTAATGCTGGCTCCTAGAAAGGCAAAGTCCTTTACTCGAATTTATATCTTTCAACTGTGACGTGACTACCAAGGCGCGAATGCTTCAAGTCTTTCTTGGATGATTGACCACAAGATTCCTGGCTAATCAGGCGTCAAATTTATCTGCACTCATCAGTCATCATTCAATAATTTTCATTAGTTCGCACCCAATTTGGAATATTAAAACTGCACATTAGCGCGAGTTGGAGCCAAAATCAACACTTTTATATATTTATTTTACATATCACTAATGCGGCCACCGTAGTGTGATGGTAGCGTGCTCCGCCTACCACAGCGTATGCCCTGGGTTCGCACCCCGGGCAAAGCAACAACAAAATTTTAGAAATTAGGGGTTTTAAACTAGAAGAAAATTTTTCTAAGCGGGGTCGCCCCTCGGCAGTGTTTGGCAAGCGCTCCGGGTGTATTTCTGCCATGAAAAGCTCTCAGTGAAAACTCATCTGCCTTGCAGATACCGTTCGGAGTCGGCATAAAACATGTAGGTCCCGTCCGGCCAATTTGTAGGGAAAATCAAGAGGAGCACGACGCAAATTGAAGAGAAGCTCGGCCTTAGATATCTTCGGAGGTTATCGCGTCTTACATTTATTTATTGTTTTATCACTAATGCGTCATCGTAAATTTATTTTTGTTGCTGACAGAAAAAACTTAAATAGTAAAAATCGCATATTTATTTGTTTGCAATTTTGACTTCTGTAAAACTTTGTTCAATTAATTATTTCACATAATTTATTTATTTTATTTGACAAACACTTAAGCCGTCTAAATCGAGTATTAAACAGACTTAATTATTGGGAGTAAATAAAATATTAAAACAAATCAAATCTGTAAGTGAATACAAAGTTGATAAGCATATGAATTGAAAAGAGAATAGAAGACTTAAGCAACGAACTTCTTAAGTAGTTTCTATTATGCGCTGGACAACAAAGCCCACAGCAGAAAGTTTCATAAGTATTTTAGTTCAATGTATGTGCTTAGTGTATGTATGAGGAATATTCATAATAAATATTAAGAAAGTTTAGACAAGTTTTTTTTATAACAGTTGCCGGTAGCTAGTCACCGAACTATCTTCAAACAGAACATACAGTGTTGTTGTTGTTGTTGATAATATTGCCGTCTTATTGCAGATTTTGCTTTGAACAAGTGGTTACAATAGGATGTGATGTATGTTTAACTGAATTGCTAAATGAATTTGGTAAATAAAGCGAATAGTATTAACATTTAAAGAAATAATTACACTTCACTTATTTTTCGTTTCACTTATTTTTTCGTTTCACGGACCGTGCATCTAATGTCGGGCTGAGCGAAAAAGTGAAGATGACGAATATCGTAGGACCTGCGGTTTACTGTGCTTATCCGGAAATAAATATATCGTACCAGTTGCCAGAACACTACAGTGTTTTTCAGGCCGAAGTATTAGCCACAACCAAAGCAGAAGAAACACTGGAAAAAAATAGCTTAAACTGCAGCAGCATCAATTTTTACATTAACAGCCAAGAAAGAATCGGGATGGGAACAAATATTTATCAATATTAGATTAAATTGTATATGAGAAAATATGGGAATAAAAAATCGGATGAGCTAGCTAAAAAGGACACAATTTGGCGAAATTAAAAAAGGCGAGAATTGCACATGATCGACCAAGCAGGAAGGAGGTGGACACAAGCGCCTGGCTGCAAAGTGTCAAAGATCGTGTGCAAGTCTTACAAACTTTAGATTACCAAAGTTACTCTTATGATTGAAAAGCAAGGATTGTAGGCTCATAACGGATATTCGAGTGTACGGTACCCTCTGGTGTCTCATGCTTTTAAAATAGGCATTGTAAGTGATAGCAGATGATGAAAGTGCGTAGTAGAGGCGAAAATTACTGAGCACGTTTTTTGTTCATGCCCTGCGCTAGCAAGGCTGAGAATTTCGCTGATAGGAGTGGCACAGCTGTCAGATCCAGTAGCAAAAAGCAGTATAGAGAGCGGAGTTATTTTATAATATGAGACCTGGTTTCTGATAGGGTTTTTCAGTTTGTATGTTTAACAAACTTCTGGTAATACTATGGACTTCATCAATCTATGTGAAGTCCTCCAGGACCGGCCAGCACAAGTTTACTTGCTCCACTTTGCTCTTTGAAATAGAAACATTCTGAAGAAAACTTTTGGGCACTGCTCAATATTCTGTTTAGTTGAATTTGCAAATTGAACTCGTTTTTCCTGTTTATGTGAAATAAATCACAGATTCTTTGCATTTATGTGCAAATGGATGCTTTTCTACCAACAGCTTATATCTCTGAGACGCTTTAGATGATTTTTTGCCAACACTGCCAGACCCGCACAGATGCCTGAATTTCTGGTATAAATGATGGAATCACCATAAAACGGATCATAAACTTTGCTTGCAACCACTGGGCTGAAGGAATTTACTCGGTGATGTGGCCATTCGGCAAAGAGGTTTAAAATTGGTGTTCTCTTCTATAATTCTGAATAATATCGCGATCGCAGCTGCCTTGGTATGCTGTTAGCGTTCTCCGCCTACCACATCGAAGATACTGGGCTCACGACCTGGGTAAAGCAACAACAAAATTTTAGAAACAAGTTCAATTAGAAAAAAGCGTTTGTAAAAGTGCTCGCCCCTCGGCAGAAGGATTGCGTTATTTTTATTTAAATGAATCACGAATAAAAAATTAAAATGTATTTTTATTTGAAAATGTTTTCAAATCCAATTAATTTTTTATCTTTTATTTGACTCGGCATCCAAACAAAAGGTACTTCTTATTATTTTGGGTGTATTTCCGCCCCCTGTAACCCGATCTCTCTTCTGATCCCAGCTCCCATCGTTATCCCTTTTCTCTTCCATTCATGGCCAAGTTTCTCATGGAGTAGGAGCTATTTTGAAGCCCAAGACCTAAATACGTGCCTCAAGCTTTATTTTATCGAATTCGGGAGATCTAAAAGGAGCAACTCTATAAAACCCGTATTAACGAGTGGTATCCGGACCGTGTTCATTAAGCCTTTCATTGTATACACTCTTTTTGAAAATATCAATTTTAAAACTATGCGAATCATAATTAAGCTCTACTTCTGGAATAAATATATGAATATCTCCTAAGATATTTGTCTTATCGAAAAACACTATAAGGTGGCGTGTTAGGGAAACAGAAGATATTTAATGGGTTGAAACCCGTTTTCGCAATTCCATATAAAAGCAGGCGATATTTTGTGTACTAGGAGTCTTCTTGGACATTACTGGGGCTTTCAATAATATATCTAAATGGGCGATTATGGATGGTCTTAATTACATTAAAGTACATCCAGCCTTAACGAGATGGATCGGCTGTATGTTAAATTGCAGGAAGATTATATCACAATGGGGATTTTACGAGGCCACGAAATCAGTGGACAGGGGAACGCTGCAAGGAGGGGTGCTATCACCTCTGCTGTGGACGCTTGTCATTAACCAACTGCTCAGGCGATTTGATGAGGCACCCGTAAAACTTACGGCTTACGCGGATGGCATTGCAATTGTCATAAGTGGAAAGTGCCTTCCAACGATAAGCTCTTTGATGGATCGGGCGCTTCGGGATATTCATACCTGGGCATCAAATGTCGGGTTGAAAGTCAAAGCGGATAAGATGGATATGATCTTGTTTACAAAGAGGTACAAGGTCCCAAATTGCATCAGGCCTACGTTAGGAGGGGTGACCCTACAGGAGAAACCTTGCACAAAGTATCTAGGAATCATCCTAGACAGTGAGTTGTCATGGAAGCTCAACGTGGAGGAGAGGGTGAAGAAGGCTTCAAAGGTACTTTATGCATGTAAAAGAATGTTGGGGTGTACGTGGGGCTTATCGCTCTCTCTTTCTCATTGGGTTTTTACAGCGATTGTAAGCCCTATATTATACTATGGAGTTCTTGTTTGGTGGAAAGCCACAAAAAAGCAAGCTACCTCAAAAAAATTAGAGGGGGTATGCAGACTATCAATGCTTAGCATTACGGGAGCCCTGAAAACAACCCCGATAGCTGCACTGTATGCCATTCTGCAAATTCCACCTGTAGGACAGGCCTGTAACCAGGCTCGGTGCCTCGGGGAAGCTTGAGGGCCGACCATACGGCCACAGTAGTATAGCATCATCAATCACAAGACGAACAGACTACCCGATTCCCTATCTGCGCTTCGAAGGTGTTCTTAAGGCCACAATAGAGGTGGACGGTTGGCGCAAGGATGTTCAAATGGCGGACGAGTCGATACATGTATGCACAGATGGTTCCAAAGTAGTTGAAGGAGTAGGTTCTGCGGTATACTGTGCTAATCCGGAAATAAAGAGATCTTACAGGCTGCCGGATTACTGTAGCGTTTTCTAAGGGAAAATATTAGCCGTAACCAAAGCAGTAGAAACCCTGGAGGAAAATAGCCCAAGCTGCAATCGTGTTAACTTTTATATTGACAGTCAAGCAGCAATTGGGGCAATAATCTCGCATACCACAGCATCTTAATGCGTGTTAGAGTGTAAGCAGTCCCTGGAGAGAATCGGGACAGGGAGAAGCAGACATCTATATTGGATCCCAGGTCATATGGAAATAGATGGGAATGAAAAGGCGGATGAACTAGCTAAAAAGGGCGCATCCCTTGAAGCTTGCTCCGTAGACGTCCTAATTGGACTGGGCGAAATTAAGCGAAGGCGAGAGGTGCACATGATCGACCAAGCAGGAAAGGCGTGGGTTCAAGCCCGGGGCTGTAAAGTGTCGAAGGTAATGTGCAGGTCTTACAACCTTAGACTAACAAAGTTGCTTCTATCATTAAAAAGAAAGGACTGTAGACTTATGACGGGTATTCTGACTGGACACTGCCTTCTGACGTCACATGCCTTTAAATTTGGCTTGGTCAGTGATAGCAGATGTAAGAAGTGGGGCTGGAGGAGGAAATGATCGAGCACGTTCTGTGCTCGTGCCCTGCGCTTGCCAGTCTAAGACTCCAGCTATTCGGAGTGATACAGCTGTCAGACCTAGAAGCAGCAAGTAGCTTAAATCCTAGGAAGCTTCTAGTATTTACAAAGAGGACGTTCAACTTAACCTAACCTTCTGTGGTACGAAAATGGCGTGTTCTTGTATTTTTAAAGTCCATAGCCTCGCTAAATCTCAGGCCCAATAGAAATTTTATGATTTTTGCCTAGGCCTGTTCTGCCTAGCCAAGCTTTGGAGCATAATCTACCCGTAAGCGCCTAAATCTTCTTTTGTCTAAGTGGATCAATCAGAGGCTAGGTAGCTCGCCAAGTAATATATGCTATAGTGGTCCAATCCGGTCAGTGCCAACACAGTTCTAATCGGAAATCAAATACGCATATACCCGCTCATAGCTAAATCAATTCAGATCATCATCCTGATCATGTTCGTACTTTTATCGGTGAGTCTATCTGTTCTCTTTAAGGACTTACAATTTCGAGATTCATACCAAACTTAATATACCACTCCATTTGCAGTATAGGTGTATAAAGTATATTTGATTTGGCTAAATAATCAAATAAATAAAAAGTGTTTTTTTCTTTTTTAAAGACGAATCAAATAAAACACGAACAATATTTTTTACTAGCAGACCCGGCAGACGTTGTTCTGCACTAAATTTGGCCTATCTGCATACATTTTAATAAGCCTTTTCCATCTAACTCTGCCCTCCCCCACCCATCCTTTTATTCACTCCTCCCTCCGTCTTTTTTTTCGCTTCATATATCTCCATATTCGTCTCATTCTATTTCTTTCGCAGTCTCCTTCTCTCTTCTCTCCCGTTCTTCTCATTCTTCTTCACCCCTTATTGCCTATCCCAGAGGGTGGTAAGAATTTTGTTCCAGTCCCAGTCCCAGTCCCAGTCCCAGTCCCACTCCGAGTCTCAGTCCCAGTCCTAGTCCTAATCCCAGTCCCAGTCCTACTCTGGTCTACTTTCCGGAAAAAAGGATCATAAATACTAATATAGGCAAATTTATGTTCCAAATTTCAAGCAAATCGAATAGGACGTATGCGGGTATTATTAATTCATGTCTCTATTTCGGCTCCGCATGCATATTTATCAGTTTTGCCAGTTTGATGCGACTAAATCGAATATCACAATGAAAATTACTTTAGAGCTCTCAGCAACAGCTTTCATTTTATATCCATATTACCTACACATTCTAGGGGTATCCGGGTCCACGTTTTTGCCTATATCTTGAGACCCTACTCACAAAGCGGTGTAATATATATATTACTCTGTACTAAGGCACTCATCAACAGCTTTCATTTGATATCCATATTATATAAACACATTCTAGGGGTACCCTGGTGCACGTTTGAACAAAATCGACCTACGCATCTCTTCAAACACCGGCGACCAAATAACACACATTTTAGCCTTTCCTTTCATATATATAGATTTTTATTTTTCACACTTCACTATAATATTAAAGCGAAATGCAGATATTCGTTGCTTTTGAAATTCGGCTTAAAAATTGCACATGGAACAATAAAAGACTCTCCTGAATTAAAAAAAAATTTCTTAGTACTTCTAAATCGCGGGCCCCCTCAGAAACCCCGGGTCCGGCGGTAACTCCCCCCCCCCCCCTCTCGCTGGGTCTGGTGATGTGCTATACTTGATATCATTCGCTATAATATTTTTTATCGATAAGTACGTTGTTTAATTAAACACCAACCAATTACACGGAATAGAAGCTCGACCTTAGATCTCTTCGGAGGTTATCGCGCCTTACACTTATTTATTATTTTTTAATTACACGGAAGTATATCCGCACCTCCTGAAAATATGAGTGCCGGTGCTTATACGTAACATATTATTATTACGTATAAACATATACAAAAATTTGCAATACAATAATATTGCGACTATAAACTGAGATACAACCTATACTATATTTCAAGTTAGATCAAACTACACACGGGATGCAAAACAAATTCAAAATCGGTTCAGTAATTTAGGAATCCATCGCGGACAAACAATTTGACACGTGATTTTTATATATAAAGATTTGGATGCTGAATGAAATAAAAAATAAGAAGTATCTTTGTTTTGAAGTTGGGTTTTAAATCAAAAATGATTTAGAATCACCCAACTCTGCTCGGTAGTGATTTGGCAAGCACTACGAGCATATTTCTGCCATGGTAAGCTTATCAGCGAAAATGCATAAAGCAGTTAGGTTCCGTTCCGCTGATTTGTATGAATAAACTAGAAGGAGCGCGAAGCAAACAGAAAGAGAAGTTCGGTCTAAGATCACTGCGGCGGCTATCGCGCCTTACATTTTATTTATTTTTAGTATCTTTGGACCCTAAAAACTTGCGGCAGCTTTAAGATACGCAGCTCAATACATTAAGGTATATTGTTGTTCAAATTTTTATTTCCGTTTTTTTTTTGTGATTTTGTACTTAGCATTTGAACATTAACAGAGAAAGTGAAAATCAATTAATGCTAGCAAGATTTTTCCCACGTTAAATCCATGTAGCAAAAAGTAAGCGCGCCACGTTTTTCTGAGCTAATAAGCTGAGCTAAGCTAAGCATCAATATTTCTCTCTCAACCGCTGGAAGTTTTTTTTTTTTTTTTTGTAGTAAAACCTTATGAATAAAAATTAAAATGCGAAGCTTGGCTTTTAGAAAGAACAAAGACATTTAAGAGAACTATTTTTTATTTTTTTTTTATTGTTTGAGAACACGCTAAGAGTAAGCATGAGCGGTTTTAAGCATACAACCAGCTGCGATCTGTTGCCGTTGTTATTCAGTAAAGCGCGACTTTTTCTATCCAAAAATGCAAAGCCAGCTCATTTTTCTAACTACAAGCTCTTTGATCGTTTGAAATATTCAAAAGCAATCTCGTTATTTTTTTGTTTCTCTTTACTTGTAAGATTTTGTCTTTGCTGTGGTATTTTGTTTTTGCATTCATGCAATCTCGCGCAAGCGCTAACAGCAGCACCAAACACAAGTTGCTGATTTTATTTTATTAAGAAGCTATTCCTTCTGGCATTTTTTGTTTGCCATTTAGCTGCTTAGCTTTTAACTAAGCTTTGTAATATGTTAAGCGTAAACGCAGCAAAATAGATGGGAAACGTTCAGTAGACTCGATTTGCTTTTTTGGAGAGTCGCTAAATTCATAGCTTAAATATTTTCTTTGCTGTGCAATTCTCATTCAGCTAAGCTGCAGCTCACACAAAAAACTGACTATTGAGCTGGAACTGAATTGTTGTTTTTGTGTTTTTCCAATAGCTTTAGCATTTGAACAAGCTATAAACGCCGCAAACTCTATTGCTATTTAATTGTGCACTTATTAAAGTAGTTGTTGTAGGTTTTTCTGACCAAAAAAAATAACGCTGTTGCTGCTGCTACTTCCAGCTGCGGCTTTAGCTGCTACTTCTAGCTGTGTTGGTCAGCAACTCCTTGGACATGATTAGTGATTTAGTTCAGTTTCGAGTGTGGCGCGTTTCGTGCACGCCAACCGCTACACATTGTTTTGTCGGTCAAAAGCGTGTTTTAAGTTTTGGTTTTTTTGTTGTTCTTTTGTACTTGTTGCTTGAAGCTTTTTGAATTTTCGTTTCGTTTGCGTTGTTTCGGAAATACTTTTGCCGGTCGCACATTTTGTAGCGTAATTCCTATGAGCCGCCGGTTTTGTGAGTTCCGTTTTTAAGTGACAGTTGTGCAAGCAAAGTTAACGGAAATGCTTTTATGAAGCCTTTAGAAAAAAAAATAAAAATATTTAAAAACAACTGCTACTGAAGAATTCATCTTTTCTTGACATCATTGTCTATGAAAAATTATAAATTGATATTTGTGATAAAAAAGTTAACTAATTCAAAAATCAACAATTAATTGATTGTGATAATTAAAAAGTAATAGAAATATAACAATTTTATGCAAAATAAAAATTTATTTTGATTCAAGTGAGATTAACGGGTTTATGACATATTCAAGTTTTTTTGCTTGTTTATTCATTGATGGGTACTTAAATATTTCGATTAATAAAACTTTGAAACAAAGTTGTAGCAACGAGATTTAAAAATTAGTGCCAAATCAAACACCCATTAGGAGAAGTATGTATTTGATTAAAAAATTTCGGGATTTTCGTAACTTTGTATCACTGGCTTCGTGAGCAAACATGTTAAGTCCATTTTTTTAATTTTTCAGGGGAGACAAAGAACCTCCTAACTTTTTCTCTTGTAAACATTTTCAAAGGGCATTGATCTATAACACGAACGAAAGCCCAGACGAACGATTCATCTCTTGACGATTTCGTCTAGCAATTATATTATCTGTCCGTTTCGTTCACCGTTTACGTTTCTTGCGTTATGACAAAGGAAAACGTTAGCAGCATTTGTCAAATGATATGTAGCCTTATTCACTGTTTGAATTATTACAGGTTTGTTCTCCAATGATGACAGAGCTTCGACACTCCCAAGTTTTAAAATCTGGACGCGCTGCTTTTACGAAGTGAGGAAAAGTGGGAATAAATCAATTCCCCTCAGCGAAAGTTTTAGTAGAAAATTACCTTTAGTAGTATATTAGTAGTGATAATAAATTTGTAAATGCCAACATGGGGTGATACTCTACTCAGCAGCCGCAATGAACTGACAAAAAAAATGTAAAAAAAAATGGCTTATCGTCTTGTCTATTGCGCTCTTTTGGGACTTTTTCGTATCATTTTTCTGTAATTTTTAGCCTCATCATCTTGCATTCGCATAACATGGCCCAGACGGCATAGTACAGCTCATCATTATTATCATCTTCTGTGGTACTTGCCGCCGCCAAGACATAGAGGTCCATAAATCTTTTCTCTCGAACACTCCCAGAGCCGCTTCAATCTGATGTTTTCATGGTCCATGGTTCTGCAGCATAAAGCGGGTACGATAAGTGACTTGAATTATTTTCGTTTGCCGAGAGAGGACATTATTTTTCAATTGCCTGGTTAGTGCAAAATTGGCATTTATTGGGAAGAGTGATTCTTTGTTGAATTTCAGAGCTGCTATTGTTATTTTTGTTAACGCTAGTTACCAACTTTAGTTACTTTTACTATTCCGTAATTATGTCTGCCAACAGTGGCGTGAATGCCAAGGCGAAATTGTGCTGGCTGACTCTTTGCTCGTTGACAGCAGGTACTTGGTTTTTTCCACATCCACCACCATAAAGCCCATCTTTTCGGCTGCTTTTTCCACTTGTGAGTGGGCAGAACTTACAGCGAAGATGTTCGGGCCGATATTATCAATGTTGGTAGCATACCAGTAATTGCACGCTTTTATAAAATATTCTTCCAGAGCGGTTAAGTTCTGCAGCTGTTTTTTTCGCGCTATAGTGGGTTACCCTCTCTGAAACTTCGTTTAGTTTCGAACGGCTCAGAAACGTCTTTCTCAATTCTGAATGAGCTGATATAAAGTTACTAAGAAAATGTGTTCATCAAATGGGAAATTATATTTACGGAAAAATTAAAGGATTGGGTCCGATTAAGCTAAACTGGGAAAATGCAAAGGGGAGATGTAGTAGACGAAGAATAAGATGTTGAAATAGAGGAAAGACAGGTAGACAATAGAGAAAGTCAGATTCAATCGTAGAGCTGAGAGAATTTTGTATTGTTCCAAATCATGAAACTCCAAAAATGTATAGTCATTGCACTTCCCCACACGAAATGAAAGCGCTAATGTGCTTTGGAATGCAACAATCTATTCTAAACGCTTCTAAACTGAGCCAGAACTGTCTAAAATAGAGATCTGATGAGCCACAGACTTGTTATTGCCATTAGATATATCTATTAGCTCTGGTTTTCTTCACCTCTTGCTGCTCAACGAACCTACCTCCAACCGAACCAATCGTCAGGTTTACATAGGTAAATATTTGGTCTTGGGACCGTTTGCCGTCATATCCAAGGTTTCGAGTCATAGCCTCCCACACACACATCCGCAGCTGCATGATGTTGCTCCATATTGTCAGTGATCTCATTCCTCCATTCATATTCCTCAGTTGCGTACAGTGTGATACTATAAAAATCTAGCCATTTTGTTCTGTTGACTACAAATTGGTTTAATATTGACCTCACCTGTATGGTTTTATTGCATCATGGTTCGGTATGTGCAGTTATTTAAATTAAAATAAAAAGAAAATAAAAAAAAATTAAGCATTTTCTTTATATAAATGGACAAAATCGGTGAAAAATATATCCTTTTATAAATACATATTCTTGCTGAACTTTGATTTTAAAATTTTGAAATAGAAATTGTAAAAATATTTATGAGAAATAAAAATCGTCCGATGTTTGTAAAGTTGAGAAATATAGAAGATAGACTCGCCATTAAATATACCGAATTGATCAGGGCGACGAACTGAGTTGATATAGCCATGTCCGTCTGTCCGTCCGTCTGTCTGTCTGTTTGAACGCAAACTAGTCCCTTAAATTTTGAGATATCTCATTGAAATTTGGCACAAGTATGTATTTTTGTATTATATTAGACATCTATCGGATCCGGTAGGATCGGACCACTATAACATATATCTCCCATACAACCGATCGTTCAGATAGGACGATTTTGGTCATTCCTGTCGCAATTTAGAAAGTATAAACGTGAAACTAGGTGATATATATTTTAATATATCATAAAAGATTTTCAGAAAAAATCACTGTGATCGGAGCTATATATAGTTATATCCCATACAACCGATCGTTCAGATAGAAAGATTTTTGGCAATATCTCCCTTAATTTCCAATATAAAACGTGAAACTGGGTGATATATATTCTAATATATCATAGAAGATTTCCTGTAAAAATCATTTCGATCGGAGCTATATATAGTTATATCCCATACAACTCATCGTTCAGATAAGGGGATCCCGTCCTTACTTGTTTTTTGGAGGTAGTTCCATTTAATGTGATGGTAGCCACTTGACTTTTCAATGACAATTTCACCGAAAACAAGCTACCAGATTGAAAAATGTTGCTAATTTTGATGGATTTTATATTAACGGATACCACTAAATTATTTTCATAGTTGTTTTAAATTAAAAAAAAAAAAAATGAGCCGCATGTGTTGGAAATATTTTAAAACTAATATGAGCTAGAAAAGAGGGTTTTTAATAAGTTTTTCGAGCTCCCGAGAATTGCTTTGTTGGAAGAAACTTGGGTCGAAATATACAAAGCATGGAAATATAGCCTTCTAAAGTATCCGTACGTTTGCTCAAAACGTTTCGACAAAACAATAATTCAATTGTCAATTGATTTCCCAAAGGAGGTCCTTATAAACATACACCGCAATTTTTAGGAAATTGAATGGTGACAAATTGGCTACAAGTCCACATTTTTTATTTATTTTATAATTCAAGCGTAACGCTTGAGGAGAGAATTGTTAAACCATTTTTTAGGGCAAGCCCCGCCTATACACATTCTGTGCCCTTTTAGTATTGATATGGCGTTCCACAAACGTAACAAATTAAACACCTACCACCCACTGCAGATTTTGAAGGTACATTTTTTCTCGAAATGCCTTGAGAAATATCCACTGTAGAGTCACGATAATAGGGCCATGCTAGAACAACAGGATATTTCGTGTATTTATTTTTCTCTCTAGGGGTAAAGCTGCCACAAAAATATGAGTCATTATCCACTACTTTTCAATAAAATTGCATGTCTTACGCATTCTCAATCGATACGTATGCACATAAAACGTGCTAAAGCATATTATTATTGTCTCATATTACCATTGCGTTTTCCTCCTGAAGGACATCTCCATCCCGAAAAACCACAATTTCGCCTTAAACAGTAACGGTATGGCAACGCATATGGTAAAACAACAAATATTATGAAACTTCGAAAAACAGCAAATACGTCAAAAAAAATTTAGTGGAACTACCTTCTTTTTTATACCATGTTTTATACACCTAGACAAATATTGAAAGCATATTAGGCGGGAGAGTGTACAAATATTTAAAGGAAAAATACATGAAAATAAAATACAAGAAAATAAAGTAGTGTCGTACACGTATTAGTCGAGTTGTAAAACCCTAATAAACTCCCACTAACAAACCACTTTAAATAAATTACAAATAACAACAAATAAGCAAATCAACCAATTATTAGCTTCTGACTCCCGTCAGCAGCAAGAAATGCGTAATAAATGTAATAAATTGTGTGAATTAAGAAAGTAGCAAAAATGATTAATTATACTAAGCAGACACCGGAAGTTGAAAATCTCTCCAACTAATTTATTAAATAACAGTATTTTTGACACAACAAAATAAAATCTCTCAATGGGTAAGTGAATATAAAAACTATTTTAAAAAAATGTTCTGTTGTTCTTTTCAAATATTTGGATTGTAAAAAATAAGATTTAACATGTACTTCCGGTGAAAAAGAACGCCAATTTAGCTATGGGCCACCGCGGTGTGATAGTAGCGTGCCCTGCTTACCACACCGAAGATCCCGGGTTCACACCCCAAGCAAAGCAACATCAAAATTTTAGAAATAAAGTTTTTCAATTAGAAGAAAATTTTTCTAAGCGGGGTCGCCCGTCGGCAGTATTTTGGCAAGTACTACGAGTGTATTTCTGCCATGAAAAGCTCTAAGTGAAAACTCACCTTGCAGATGCCGGTCGGAGTCGGTATAACACAAGTAGGTCCCGACCCGCCAGTTTGTAGGGAAAACTAAAAGGAGCATGACGCAACTGGGAAGAGAAGCTCGGCCCAAAATCATTTCGGGCACGAGGCAAATGGTATATCAAATTCGATATAGAAATCCTTCCATAAATTTGGATAAGTAATTTACTGCAAAATAAAACAAATATTTTTTTGCTTTAACCTTTAGCGGATAGAGATGCGGTGATTTCCGATAACAAACACCATTAAGGTACGAACGTGACTCCTCCTGGTTCCATGAAAAACTTGTGGTCGCCAGAGCCTCGCCTGCTAAATATGTGTTTAACGCATTCATATTTTTTACAGGACTCACCTTGTGTGGGTGAGGTTGATAATTGGTTTACAGAAGCCATAAAGCTATAAATATTTGGTTTGCGTTTGAATCCCGTGACATTGGTTGATATCCGATTGCGGTAAAGGTGGGTTAGCTCGAATGTTGTGTAGCATTGCAACCGGGTGCCATGATCCTTATAATGGAAGATGTGTTAAATATACCTCAAACCCTACAAAGGTGATGGTTTACCAACTCATATCATCGGCTGGGACCAAGCTACTCGAGTTTTTGGGACTGGTCCAGCTTTTCTTTGCCTCGTGCGCTATCGTGCATCCATGAGGTTCGACCGACGTCGGCAGATACTGAAGTAAAACCCTACACTCGCTATCCACATTTACTAGGTTGAACTGGGCGGTCCGTGGGGTCATCACATAAACTAAATGAGTAAACAGTATTACCAGAAATGTTTTTAACGACCAAACTGAAAAACACTATCAAACATCAGGACCTATGTTGTAAAATAACTCCGTCCTCTTGGCAAATACTAGAAAATGTATATTGGAACAATTTTCCGTCATCCCTTGTCAAATTTGTTTTTGAGATAAACCGGTTTCGGCATTGTGCCATCATCAGTGTCGTTCGTTAACGAAAGTCGACACTAATGATGGCACAACGCCGAAACCAGTTTGTCTCGAAACCAAATTTGACAAGGGAAAACGGAAAATCGTTCCAATATACATCATTTATCCACCCTGTCGGAAAATGAACAAAGCAAAATAAGTCAGTACTAGAGGCTTTCTAGGACCAATGCCATTGGCTACTTCTAGATCTGACAGCTGTATTATCTGATTATATCTAGAATATTAACCTGGCAACAGCAGAGCATGAGCGTAAAACGTGATTCATCGTTTCCTCCTCCAGCTCCCACTTCCTACAGCTGAAGTTAATGTTCAATCAAAATACCCATCATGTTTCCACAGTCTTCTATAGTTAACTATAGGAGTAATTATGTGAATCTAAGGTTGCAAGACCAACACATGCTCTTCGACACTTTATAGCCCCGCGCTTGGGTGCACGCCTTTCCCACTTGCTCAATCATGTGCAACTCTCGCCTTTTCGTAATCTCGCTCATTTTAATTGGGATCACTAAAGATCAAGCTTCGAGAGATTCACCCTTATTAAGTAGTTAATTAGATTTTTTATTCTTATCTATTCCGATGTAACCTGGGGCAAAATTAAGATGTATGTTTCCCCCTATTCCTATTCTTCTTAGATACTTTGATGTTTTGCTTTGCGATATTACTGCCTTAATTGCTGCTTGACTGCCAAGACAAAAGTTGACGCGGCTGCAGTTTCAGCTATTTTCTTCGTATGTTTCTGCTGCTTTGGTTGCGGCTATAACTTCAGCCTGAAAAACGTGACAGTGATCTGGCAGCCGGAAGAGTATGTTTATTTCCAGAAAAGCACAGTATATCGCAGACCCTTCTCCTTTCACTGCTTTGGAATCTTCCGTATACGCCAACCACCTACCTTCATTTTAATTCTAAGAGCCTCTTCGAAGCGCAGATGTGGAATCAGATAGTTTGTTCGTCTTGTAATTGATGATACTATCGCCGTTTGGTCTGCGCTCAAGCTGCCCCTCTTCCGATATTTTTGGATGTGTATTAGCAGTCGCATCCTGTTGTAAATTATTATGCTCTATTAAATTGGATAATTTGAGGATTACTCTCAAACCCGCAATTTGTGTACTTATGAATTTTCTGCACATATCTCGAGATTTTGAGGGCAACTTGGCAATCTGACTAAAAGTTTGGATTCAGCGTCCAAAACAAAAAAATATATATGTATGGCACAAATAAAAATTTTATGTACATGGGTCTAGGCCAGGACTCTCCATTCCATCCACATTTGTGGTTTCATTGCTTATTCGAAAGGACAAATATTTGCTGCATCCGTACATTGGTACCGAGTACTGGGTATTCACGTGCACTCTTTATAGCAGTATATAGGTGGCACTGTAAGTTAATAGGAGTCAGCGCCGTGCCTATGACTTCGAGCAAGTTGCTCTGAAGTGGATGGTTAGACTTCACCTGGCTCTGACCGCGATTTGTTTTCTTTTTATTCACCTGCTACTTTCCCCTGGACTCTTTTATTTTATTTTTATCCATCTAGGCATGAACCATTTTTTATGCTCTTCTGAGCAGAGCTCAAAGAGTATATTAATTTTGTTCGCATAACGGTAATCCGTAACGGCATAAACTAATCGAGATAGATATGGACTTCTATATATCAAAATGATCTGGGAAAAAAGAAATTCATTTAGCCATGTCCGTCCGTTCGTCCGTCCGTCCGTCTGCCCGTTAACACGATAACTTGTGTAAATTTTGAGGTATCTTGATGAAATTTCGTATGTAGGTTCCTGCGCACGCATATCAGATCGCTATTTAAAATGAATGAAACCGGATTATAACCATGCCCACTTTTTCGATATCGAAAATTTGGAAAAACCGAAAAAGTACGATAATTCATTACCAAAGACAGATAGAGCGATGAAACTTGGTAGGTGGGTTGACGTTATGACGCAGAATAGAAAATTAGTAAAATTTTGGACGATGGGCGTAGCACCGCCCACTTTTAAAAGAAGCTAATTTAAAAGTTTTGCAAGCTGTAATTTGGCATTCGTTGAGGATGCCACGATGAAATTTGGTGGGAACGTTACTCCTATTACTATATGTGCGCTAAATAAAAATTAGCAAAATCGGATGACGAACACGCTCACTTTATAAAAAAAAATGTTTAAGTCAAATTTGAATAAAAAATTGAATATCTTTAGAGTATATAAGTAAACTAAGTCAGCTCCAGTAATGATATTCTGCAACATAATATAAAAATAAAAGAAAATTTCAAAATGGGCGTAGTTCCGCCCTTTTTCATTTAATTTGTCTCGAATACTTTTGATGCCATAAGTCGAACAAAAATTGACCAATCCTTGCGAAATTTGGTATAGGCATAGATTCTATGACGCTAACTGTTTTCTGTGAAATCCAATCTGGCGAAATCGGTTGAAGCTGCACCCAGTTTTTATACACAGTCGACCGTCTGCCCTTCCGCTGGGCCGTTAACATGATAACTTGAACAAAAATCGATATATCTTTACTAAACTTAGTTCACGTACTTATCTGAACTCTCTCTATCTTAGTATAAAAAATGGCTGAAATCCGGCTATGATTACGCCCACTTTTTCGATATCGAAAGTTACGAAAAATGAAAAAAATGTCATAATTCTATACGAAATATGAAAAAAGGGATGAAACATGGTAATTGGGTTGGTTTATAGGCGCAAAATATAACCTTAAAAAAAACTTTGTAAAATGAGTGTGACACCTACCATATTAAGTAGAAGAAAATGAAAAAGTTTTGCAAGGCGAAATCAAAAGCCCTTGGAATCTTGGCAGGAATACTGTTCGTGGTATTACATATATAAATAAATTAGCGGTACCCGACAGATGATGTTCTGGGTCACCATGGTCCACATTTTGGTCGATATCTCGAAAACGCCTTCACATATGCAACTAAGGGCTACTCCCTTTTAAAACCCTCGTTAGTACCTTTAATTTGATACCCATATCGTACAAAGAAATCCTAGAGTCACCCCTGGTCCACCTTTATGGCGATATCTCGAAATGGTGTCCACCTATAGATTTATGTCCCACTCCCTTTTAAAATACTCTTTAGTATCTTCCATTTGATACCCATATCATACAAACACATTCCAGGGTTACCCTAGGTTCATTTTCCTACATGGTAATTCTCCCTTATTTTGTCTCCAAAGCTCTCAGCTGAGTATGTTATGTTCGGTTACACCCGGACTTATCCTCCCTTACTTCATTTTTTTATGGTAACTGCGAGTAAGGCAACTGAGCAAAATCCCACCCCATTCGATGGGCTGGCAGGGGCTTGCAACCATGCCGCACGCTACCTCCGACTTACCAGCAAAAGTCAGTTATGTAAATATTATGCTCAAAGTATTTAATAATACGAAAACAATGGCCCGTTGTCATACTCGAAATAAAATAGGGTTGGTTTGGACATGGTTCTAAATTAAGTATCATTTCAAGTCCATTATAATCCACTTAAACACCATATTATCTCTAAAAAGAAAAAGTATTTTAAATTTAAAATGACGTGAGTGCTATTTTAGTTATTTAAAATATGTTTTAAGTTGGTGTGCTGCTGTCTAAATTTGCGGGAACTAATTTATTATCGCTAGATTGCGTATTATACAATTTTTAAATGTGCGATGGTTGCTTGGCTCCACAAATGCTACATTTTTAATTAAGATTATTCCGCATTCATAGATATTTCTGAGTTTTGATATTTTAGTATCTTTTAGTATCCTATATTGATTTCGGCATTAAATACTGAAATAAATATTCAATGGAAGAAATTATTTACCACGGCCTTCGATATTCAATACATGTCCCAAAATTGCGCGTTTTAATTTCGAAAGCCATAATACGAAGGCGCTAAATTAATACCTTTACTCTGTCAAGAGATTTTGCAAAAAAAAAGTTTAATATTTTCATGTGGTTGTTGTAATTTTGATGATATTTTTGAACATAGAAAAGAATCACATATATTATTTCTAATTGCTGTTTTTATGTACGGGACCCCTTTTCGCTCTTATTTGGAATCCAATGTCTATAAATAAAATTTTGGTTGTAAAGATGGAGATTCGGGCTATTATCGAGCTTTGGGCAATTTTGATCCTAGTGATTTTGTTTAGCTATATTTTATTAAAATAATTTGTTAAAAATAAACGATTTTGAGCACACAAAGAAATCTATTTTTACTGTGGCATCATTGCGAATATTTGCACTGCATTACTGGCAGTTGCTACCGTACGCCAGATGGCAGGGCAAGCTGGTTTTAATTGATTGATAGAACAGCTGATTTCTGTTGATTTTTGGTTAAAGACTTTTATATTGGTTGCGCAAGATGCGCACATGTCCGGCCCGTTAACTAAAAAGGCGTTTTGCGCGGATAAAATTTTCACCAGTTTCGCAGCCGTTTGTGGCTAATTTTTCGGTTTGTTGTGAATATCTATTAATAAAAGCAAAATTTCTTATTTCCGACTTCTGTTTATTAAATTGCATTACAGACTTCTTGAATTCAATTTTGCTGGCATTTGCTTTTGTGTCTTCTATTTCCCATTTCACATTTTCCAATTCCTCTCAAAAGAAAGCGTGAAATAAAACGCGGAATGTAGCCAGAACTAGCAACAAAAATTTTAAAAACTGCTTGGTATGGGCGCTGTCATTCTCTTAGTCTATGTCATGACCTACTTGAGTTCAATGATTTTCTAATGTAAAAGGGACTTACACTTTGCAGGTCCGTGTACTTCTTTCCTTTTTATTTATGCTAATTTTGCGAAGACAAACCTAAATTTGATTTGACTTGATTATCATTGAATTTCCTGCATATTTGTACAGCATCGATGCTGGCCAACAAGATGTCGGGTCTATTGAGTTAAACGGCTTTACCGGTTAGTGCCATCTAACATTTTAGGTTTGCATCGTTTTGGCCGTCACAGCTGTTTTAATTCAAACAACTTTTCTTTACAACGTTCTAGTATACAACGCAGTAGCAACGTCAAATTTTATAAAAAATCTGTCACTTTCTTTTTTATTCAACTTGAAAACAATTTTTCCTTTTGAGCTACACATACACAAGTATTTAATTTTATATTTTTGTAATCGGTAACTAATTATTATATTCCATGTAGCAACCAAACTATCAACGTGCGTCATGTACAAGTACGTCATGTAAACAGTGTACAAATTGAATTTAAATCGAATTTTGTGTCTTCTTCCTCATATTACGGATATCACTTCTGTGACATGATGAATTAGGAAAAACATTCAACATGAATATGAGTGTATGAGTGAATCACCTTGTTGATTCCTTTGCTTTAGGGAGCACAAATCGTTTATGTTGCGAGATTTAGATAATTTTTTAAGAACAAAATTAAGTGAATTTTCTCTAAATAAGAATGCTCATGTTCAACTAATATATTGAGCTCTCCAGTGGCGGATCCAGGTTGCTTTTTATGGAGGGGGGTTGGCAATTTCAGTCAGTAATTATTTCCCCAATAGCTGATGTGTTTTGTATAAAGTTCAAAAATGCAATAAAATACAACAAGGGAAACGTATAGCAAACCGTTATTTTTTAGGGGTAAATTTATTAGTATTTTTATACGTCGTTTAATAATTTCATACACATATTTGGTTTAATTTAGTTATTCAAATTAACAATAGCACATCCAATTTTTTGACATCATTTTTATCTTCTGCATAGTTCATATTCACACAGTAAATTTAATTATATTCTTCCCTTTTTTACATATCTTCCAATTATATGATGAGTATCAATTTCAATATCGAAATGGGTATTTAAAATTGCAAGACCAGTGAGTCTGTACTCGGACATTGTGGACCGTAACCACGTTTTCAACCGGCGAAGTGTCGAAAAACTCCTTTCAGCACAGGCATTGCTAGCTGGAAGCGTGGCCAGAATTTTGATTAGAGCATTTATTGATTAAAACTCATATTCATTGCTTCAACTTTTTCATCTGATAGTGGAATTGATTTTTTGCGTTGCTTATCAGACCAGCGTTCTGGCCACACTTCGTACTCTCCATCTAGATTAATTTTATTTCCTCCAATAAGAGATGCGTATCCTTTTACCAAGATCTTGGACAAGCTCTTTGGACAAATTCTTTTTTGCAGTGTATTACCTTTGATGATCCTCGATGGGAGTAGCAAATTAAGATTAAAAACTGGCAATGTATCTTCAGGTAATCTACCTTGTAAATCAAGAATGATATGATCAAGAAGAGGTATATAAATTGCTTTTCGATAATACTCTTCAGCGTCTGATGAAGTGTAGCTCGCTCGATGTATTTGCTTTTTAGCAATTAGTGGGAGGACAATATCAAACCTCAACTCATCTGTAAAGCAACTATTTTTTTGTAAAGTCCCGACAAACGACTTTCTGCTCAAGTCTATGATTTTTTAATGTTCACAAAATCAATCACTCAATGCTTCAGAAGCTTTATTCAAATCTATTGACGGTGTTTGCAAAAGTAAGCTTAGTGGTCGTGTAGCAGAAAGTACATTGCTCAAACAAATCATTGAAAGCACGAACTCTGTCTCGCAAATAGATTTCAACATAGAACGGGCCTCAGAACTAGCTGTTGAGTCTTGCCAAGTAGAAATTTCTTGAAACGAAGCAACAATTTTTGTGATGTTTTCTTCAAACTGCATTATACCATCATGTTTTTCAGACCAGCGCGTTTCACATAGTCCACTTAATGATTCCCCCAGAAAACGATGGTACGTTTTGGAGACTGATTTGGAAAACTGATAATTTTTTTCATCAACGCAATACAATTCTTTGTTTGAAAAACTTTCGACGTTTTCGCAAGCTAGTTATTAAGACAATGGTTGAAACACGGACAATAATTAGCATTTGTACAAATTTTAATAAGTTCCTGCACAGCTCCTGCCATCCCTTCCAATTCCAACGCAATCTTCTAAGGGTAGCCCTAAATTATTAACTCACTATGTGCGCCAAGGCTACACCTGCCAATTTTTTTTCTCCATTTATAACATCTTCTTCTCGGATCGAATCGTACGCATCAAGGAAGGTTACAAAATTTTCTCTTATATTGCCATCATATAAGATTCTGAATAAACTTTATTCAATAAAGTAAGGTTTGATTCAGTATGTTATAAACAGCGCAAATATTTCTGAGCATTGGACTGATTTACATGAGCATTCTTACTGTTGAGCGCTAATATTATTTGAAAATTGATACTCGATTAAAGCATGCATACAAAAACTGCATTAAGAAAAGTAACGACCAAATATCCATCATTATATTTAAACATATACTGCATATAAATAGTGGGTTTCTTGGACTTCGTGGGGGGCGAAGGGGTGATCGCCCTGGAGCTACTGGTGCTCTCAATATTAAATTGACGGCTGATAGAAAACAACGAATTTTTACAAAACGTTTGCTAATAACTTTTAAGTAGAATTGAATTATAATTATCCGCCACCGGATTATGACTCCTGGGATCAAATCGCGTTTTCAGATACTCCTTTGACAATTTTTGTTTTATTTTAAGAGTTCTTGTCAAGTAAAAAGGCACAAGTTTTTTATACTTGGAGTCAAGTAACCACGGTTGTAAGGAACAGGGTGAAGTTCTAAAACTCCTAAAAATGTCCATGCTTATTTTATTATTTACTAGTAAGTGTTGCTCGGGTTGGCCAGATACTAATCTAAGCAAGAAGGTGTATTTTAACACATTCGTTTCCGTTACTCAAAGTCAAGCAATCAGTACATAAGATTTAATTTGTTCTTCTTCAAATTGTATCTCCCACTTTTCCTCATTCTTACCCTTTATAATTCCCTTTTCTTTCCTCTTCTTTTTTTATATCCTCTACCTCTCTCCTTCTTTTTCTTAAATCCCCATTCCTCTAGTTTATCATACGTATATCAGTATGCTTTATTTTATAAGCTTTTATTTAGTTTCACTTTTGTTGTCTGTAATGGAATTTTGCAAGTTAAATTTGAAACACTTTCCGGTGTCCGATTGAGCTGAAACTTTGCACACATATATAACTCCGATGACAATGCAATATTACTTTATTATAATTCGATAAATTAATCGATAACACAGTTTCCGGTAAAGATTTGTATTTACTTTGGCATAACAGCCTAAGTCCCATACAAACCCGCCGGTACCTATCCGTGGATTGTGATATTTGGACGTGGTGAATCACGCGTGTCACGCGTGGTGAATCTCAACGCTTGCGAAAAGCGGAGACACAACCCTCTGCTGTATTTCTGTGTATAACGAACATTGCTGAATTTTTAAGGCTGTTTAACTCTGTAATCTTTTCTGTAATTTATTTTGCTTTTGGAAAAATTACCTATTTGAAAAAAGCTGGCTGAAAAATATTGGCATAACAGCTTAAGTTAAATCAAGAATGGAAAATCTTGGAAAATTTGAGCAGATGTGGCAATTTCGCGCGTCCGTTGAACGAAATATTGACAATCTGCTGATCATCGCTAGGAAATTAGCGACATTCCATCAACTGAGCAGCACTTTAGCAATACTACTGTTATTATTTGGCCGCTCAGACACACACATATTAATTGTGCATTAAATCTAAAATATACAAATACACCATAATAATTTACACGGCCAAAGCCATAATAATTTACACGGGTCATCAATTCTTTCTCTGATTCAAAATCTGAACTACCAGCGCTACCGTCAACAGCTCAGTGTCATCATTGCCAGTAGCGCCAATAACACCAAACTCGTGCTTGACACACAAAAGTCGTTTCATTCAATAGCGCAAGTAAAATGTACTACGCACTCACTACTAAGTAGCGTCAAAAATTCGCTTGGAGTCATTTCGTCAATGAGCTACCATTGAGCTGGCACCGCATTGGCGCTGGCGCCATGCAATTTACATCACTAAAATTGCGCGAATGCCCAGGCTCATGACTTTGTTAATCCAGATGGTGAAATCGAACACTCAAAGGAATGCAACCTTGCAAACAACAGCCGTCATTTTCAAAGTGTAAAAATTCTGTGATACAACGAACGCTAACGCAGTTAGGCTCTTATCGGTAAGTGTTGCATACTTTTCTGCGCCCTTGATTTTGTTTTACAGATTTTTGGCGATGGAATTTTAGCTAAGCGAAAGTTGGAATATTAGCCGTGTTTTTTATACACGCGTATAGGTTTACGTTTGCGCGTGAAAAAAACGCCTATCCTAGCTTACATAACGCTTAGGAGACCCATCTAGCGGCAGTGGTTAAACAACTAGCTACAGCGTGTACCGAAAAGCGGAGACACGACCCTCTGTTGTATGCCTGTGAATAGCATATAGCTAAATCAGTTGCGATGAATTGTGGACACACATAGAATACATAGAATTAGTGTAGGGGGTGAAACAAAAACACATATTTCAGTTACATCTACGTATAATGCGTATTTGAATTTATTAGTACACATTTTATGCACAGCAACTTCAGAGGTGTATTTAAAGTTTGGCGCTTAGCGGTCCATATAAATTATAAGCGTATAGACGTTTAAGTGTAAAAAAAAAATACGGCTATTATTTTAAAACAGATTTAACACACAGAGCAGAGATCTGCAATGAGTAGTTGTAAACTGAACGCCACATAGGCCAAGTCACAATAAAATATGATTTTAAGTTAGTTAACACTGTTTGATATAATTTTATATGTGCTCTCTGTCAAAAGCCGAGTTAGGTCTTTAGCACGTATTCGAATCGAAGAACTTGAGTGTTCAAAGTTGACTTCGAAGAAACCCTGTAATGTTGATGCATTAAAAGAAATGGATAGAATGAGAAACGTTACAAATAACTAAGTAAAGTTTACGTAACTAATTTAAACAATATTTTACCCTACTAAAAATTAAAAAAAAAAATTCATATTTAAATTAAATTTAAAAAAAAGGCTTTTCTAAGAACAAGCTTCTATTACTTGTTAATAAAACGAACTAAAAAGTAAAAAATAAAATTAAAAAAAAAAAACTTTTTTAAAAATAAGCTTTTATTATTTTGGTTAATAAAATTAACTAAAAAGTAAACAATAAATTGACTCTAAAGAAATATAACACTTTATAAGTTCATTGTAAGCTTAAACGATAATTAGGCTTTTTCGTCTGCGACAAAAAAATTTTGTACATAATTATATATTTTTAACATTAAAACTTTACACATAAATTATTAAAGCTTACAGTTTATATCACAGTCCTAATTGTTCTAATAAAAGTGTGTTACATTGCGATAGCAAGAAAATGAGATCCTAAATGTTCTTAATTATAACATCAAAATTTAACACGTTTTTTATTAGAACAATTTGGACTGTGATATAAACTGTAAGATTTAATAATTTAGGTGTAAAGTTTTAATGTTAAAAATATATAATTATGTACAATATAGAATTTTTTTGTCGCAGACGAAAAAGCCTAATTATCGTTTAAGCTTACAATGAACTTATAAAGTGTTATATTTCTTTAGAGTCAATTTATTGTTTACTTTTTAGTTAATTTTATTAACCAAAATAATAAAAGCTCATTTTTAAAAAAGTTTTTTTTCTTTAATTTTATTTTTAAAAAAGTTTTTTTTTCTTTAATTTTTTTCAAATTTAATTTGTCACACGCAGTTCATACTCAAAATCTCATAACTTAATCAAAATATTTTAGCTGCACAATTTTTTCTATCATCTCATATAGACAGCTATTTTTACAATGGAATGCTTAAATTTAATAAAAACTTTTAAATCAATCAATGCATTTTTGTGAATTCAATGCTATGACCACACAAAAGTTCTGCACTAAGTATGTACATGGCGTATGAGTAACTTTTGCTGACATAAACAATTTGCCGCACCACCTAGTGACGCACGTGAAATTGAAAAAAAATTTTTTTAATTCTTAGTTCTGAAATATGAAAAATCTTCGCCTTGGGCGAAGGAACCTATGGCAAAAGTTTGGTGATGATTGAAGTGTGGGAAATACGTTTCCATAGGGAGCATACCAACATACACACACACGCACAGAATTTGATTTTTATATATGTAACACGGCCTATGGCAAGGTGGCTTATGACTAAAAAAAAATTACTACTACTAAGAAACTGAAGAAATGCATTGTTTATCTTTAACAGCTATTTCTCACAATTTCTTTTTTGAGTCATAAGCCACCTGTACATAGGCCGGGTCACATATATAGATTATTTCTATGAGAGATCAAAATAAACAGTATTTTAGTCGGCGACTATGATTACGGGCCAATATCTTAAACTTGTCCTCCCATACCGCACGTGAGCTGTTTTTAATATCAAATGAGAATTAAGATGACACATACATAATTTTAACGCAACATAAATTTTTTTTTTTTAACAAAGTTGCACCAAATTACTAATTGCCTATATTTTTTATTCACTACGCCAAAAAAAATCAACAGGAATGCTTTCCAAGAACTAAGCCACTTTAAGCAAGGCATGTCTATTGCAGTTTTTATTAACTAATTGTTTATTTGTCATTGCTGTGGAATTTTAGAATTTCAGTAAGCAATTAGTAGCAACTCGTTGCTAAAAAAAACAAGAACAGAAAAATAACACAAAGCAAATGTGCAAAAAAGCACGAAAATTTTAGTTGCAAAAATTTGCGAAATACAGAGAAACGAACGAACTATTTCAATGGCGCATTTATGATAATTACAAGTTAATTTAGCATGTAATTAACTAATTAGGCAGGCGATTACTAAATCCAGTATTGTTATTTTTGTTGGTTTGCCAAAAAGGCGCGCGCGCCGGCTCGCGCACACACATATTTACAAAGTAATTCACAGGTGGCAGCATTTTGGGGCGCCGTGCCAGTTCGGGTTGGGTCGTATAAAATTAGCGGCGCAGCATTTATGGCATTGTGGCGGTGTGGCAAAGGTGAATATTAGTCGATTTCATGAGAGGCGGGCGACTTAGCTGAAAAAAATCTTCCGGCAACACCTTCTTTAAACTACTTGAAACACATACACTTACATATTTACATTTAGTTGAAAATGAAAATAAAAAATTTTGCAATACTAAAGACTACAAAATATTATCAGGCGAAAACTTAACAAAAATAATGCCGCTATTGACGAAAAAATTCATTTTTTTTGTCTCATTATCTTCTGCTGGTGTTGCTTAGACGCGCCGCGCTGCATTAACGTACAGCTTTTTTTCAGTATTTTTCCTCAAAATTTTTGCTTTGGTTTTTTGCATGTAATTTTTCGCAAAGTTTAAATTTTTTTGTTTAGAAATATTTTCTAAATACGCCTTTAGTTCTCATTCATTTTTGCTTATAATTTCTTAAAACAATATATCATTTCTGCAAATTTTTCTTGCCAATTTGTGCTCATTTAAGCTGGCCAGTAGAAGTTACGGTGGTAAAATTATTGCTCTCTTAAAGCTGGGCGTTCCGCATATATTAAATGAAATTAATTTTCTTCATTTTATTAGATTTTCTTCACAGAGTCAACTAACATATACAATTTCATCACTAACGATATTTGGTATTTAACTAACGAAATTTAGCTATTTTTGGTAACTTTGATATCGATTTTTTTTTAAGTGGAAATGGTCGCCAAACTATTCCATTTTTCACAATGTATATATATAATAGACCACGTTTCAATACGAATTCTTCAACAACTTTTGACTTACAGCTAAAAAAATTTTACATTTTCATCAATTTTTCAAAATTATACAAAATTAAAGTCTTTAGTCATAAAGTCAACCAAATGTTTATCACGTTCCAGCACTGTTGTTGTTGTTGTTATATTAACGATAAAAAAACTCCCGTTAGGCTTTGGGGAGTGTTACCGATGTTTTTGTTCCTTAGCCGGATATAGATCCCGTGCGTTCCGGTAACAAAACACCATTAAGTTACTAGCCCGACCATCACGGGAACGATTAATATGACCATATTAAACATTCAAAATCACTACGCGCCCCCCCCCCCCCTAGTGCCATGGGGAACTTGGGGTCCCAGAGCCTCGCCTGCTAAACATCTGTATGATATATTTACATTTGTAACAGGATTAATATCGCGGTAGGTGAGGTTGACAATTGGGTTGCGGAAGCTTTGAAGCTATAAATATTTGTATTGCCCTTGTTTTTTTTTTATACTCAGTTGAGCAGAGCTCACAGAGTATACTAACTTTGATTGGATAACGGTTGGTTGTACAGGTATAAAGGAATCGAGATAGATATAGACTTACATATATCAAAATCATCAGGATCGAAAAAAAATTTGACTGAGCCATGTCCGTCCGTCCGTCCGTTAACACGATAACTTGAGTAAATTTTGAGGTTTCTGGATGAAATTTGGTACGTAGGTTCCCGAGCACTCATCTCAGATCGCTATTTAAAATGAACAATATCGGACTATAACACGCCCACTTTTTCGATATCGAAAATTTCGAAAAACGGAAAAAGTGCGATAATTCATTACCAAAGACGGATAAAGCGATGAAGCTTGGTAGGTGAGTTGAACTTATGACGCAGAATACAAAATTAGTAAAATTTTGGACAATGGGCGTGGCACCGCCCACTTTTAAAAGAAGGTAATTTAAAATTTTGCAAGCTGTAATTTGGCAGTCGTTGAAGATATCATGATGAAATTTGGCAGGAACGTTACTCCTATTACTGTATGTATGCTTAATAAAAATTAGCAAAATCGGAGAACGACCACGCCCACTCTTAAAAAAATTTTTTTTTTAAGTCAATACAAAAATAAGTAATACAAAAATACAAAAATAAAAGAAAATTTCAAAATGAGCGTGGCTCCGCCCTTTTTCATTTAATTTGTCTAGGATACTTTTAATGCCACAAGTCGAACAAAAATTTACCAATCCTTATGAAATTTGGTATGGGCTTAGATTCTGGGACGATAACTTATTTCAGTGAAAAAGGGTGAAATCGGTTGAAGCCACGCCTAGTTTTTATACACAGTCGATCGTGTGTCCTTCCGCTCGGCCGTTAACATGATAACTTGAGCAAAAATCGATATATGTTTACTAAACTCAGTTCACGTACCTATCTGAACTCACTTTGTATTGGTGTAAAAATTGGCCGAAATCCGAATATGACCACGCCCAATTTTCCGATATCGAAAATTACCAAAAACGAAAAAAATGCCATAATTCTTTACCAAATACGGAAAAAGGGATGAAACAATTTGGGTTGGTTGATTGACGCAAAATATAATTTTAGAAAAAAAACTTTGTAAACTGGGTGTGACACCTACCATATTAAGTAGAAGAAAATGAAAAAGTTCTGCAGGGCGAAATAAAAAACCCTTGAAATCTTGGCAGGAATACAGTTCTTGGTATTATATATATAAATATATTAGCGGTATCCAACAGGTGATGTTCTGGGTCACCCTGGTTCACATTTTGGTCGATATCTGGAAAACGCCTTCACATATATAACTACCACCACTCCCTTTTGAAACCCTCATTAATACCTTTAATTTGATACCCATATCGTACAAACAAATTCTAGAGTCACCCCGGGACTACCTTTATGGCGACATCTCGAAAAGGTGTCCACCTATAGAACTAAGCCACACGCCCTTTTAAAATACTCATTAACACCTTTCGTTTGATACCCATATCCTACAAACAAATTCTAGGGTCACCCCTGGTCCACCTTTATGGCGATATCTCTAAAAGGCGTCCACCTATAGAACTAAACCCACGCCCTTTTGAAAAACTCGTTAACACCTTTCATTTGATACCCATATCCTACAAACAAATTCTAGGGTCACCCCTGGTCCACCTTTATGGCGATATCTCGAAACGGCGTCCACCTATAGAACTAAGGATTACTCCCTTTTAAACTACTCATTACCACCTTTCATTTGATACCCATATCGTACAAACAAATTCTATAGTCACCCCTGGTCCACCTTTATGCCGATATCTCGAAGAGGCGACCACCTATACAACTACCACCACTCCCTTTTAAAACCCTCATTAATACCTTTAATTTCATACCCATATCGTACAAACACATTCTAGAGTCACCCCTGGTCCACCTTTATGGCGATATCTCGAAAAGGCGTCCACCTATAGAACTAAACCCACGCCCTTTTGAAATACTCATTAACACCTTTCGTTTGATACCCATATTGTGCAATCGCATTCTTGAGTCACCCCTGGTCCACCTTTATGGCGATATCTCTAAAAGGCGTCCACCTATAGAACTAAACCCACGCCCTTTTGAAATATTCATTAACACCTTTCATTTGATACCCATATCCTACAAACAAATTCTAGGGTCACCACTGGTCCACCTTTATGGCGATATCTCGAAACGGCGTCCACCTATAAAACTAAACCCACGCCCTTTTGAAATATTCATTAACACCTTTCGATACCCATATTGTACAATCGCATTCTAGGGTCACCCCTGGTCCACCTTTATGGCGATATCTCTAAAAGGCATCCACTTATAGAACTAAGCCCCACGCCATTTTGATATACTCTTTAATACCTTTCATTTGATACACATGTCATACAAACACATTCCAGAGTTACCCTCGGTTCATTTCATTTCATTTCATTTTCCTACATGGTTATCTTCCCTTATGTTGTCACCATAGCTCTCAACTGAGTATGTAATGTTCGATTACACCCGAACCTAACCTTCCTTACTTGTTTTTTTTTTTTTAATTTTCATAAAGCGAATGGAAAGTATAATATTCCAAAATGATATCTTCAGTTTTAAATAAAAATTATTTCTTCTAAATGTAGGCATTACCCGTTTCTCTGTGTTGTCATAAAGTAAACCCACATATCAAGTTCCATCAGTTCATCGGCCTTCGGTGATGAATTATCGCATTTTTTTTTTCTATTTTTCGATATCGAAAAAGTGGGCGCGGTTATTCTTCTATCTCGACTATTTTCAATACCAATTTGTTCTGAGGCAAGACAAGCCAGTTTTGCGTATTTCCTAAAGATACCACAATTTTTACTCAATTTATGATATTAACGGGCAGATGGACGGACGGACATGGCTTAATAAAATTTTTTTGTTATGCTGATAGTTTTAGTATATGGAAGTCTATATCTATCTCGATTCCTTTCTGCTATTACATACTTAATTACGCCTTGTTGGACGGCCATAACTGTTTAAGCGCCAATTAAGTAACTAACTCATTTAGGGCTTGAGAAACGAACATTCAAAATTTCGTCTTCTAGAAGTGGGCTATGCCGCGACTATTTGCCAAACTTTTCCAAATTTCTGTTTCTTGTCACAAAGCGTATTTATAGTTGCAAGGACAACTTGGAGTCAAATTTCAGCACGACAACTTATAAGCTCTGGCTTTTTTTTCTAAATGTGGACGGTGCAACTCCCATTTTACAAAATTACCAAACCCAGAATGAAGCTAACGAATTATCGCAATTTTATTATTTTTCGAAATCTCGGTATCGATTTTTATTAAAGAGGGTTTGTTGGCGAACCGACTCCATTTATTTTCACACATATAATGGCAAGGATAACCCCAGTTTTCCAAATTTTATTAAATTTCTACTTTTATCATAATGTCAAACCACGTGGCAAGTATTTGTCTGTATTTGTTTAAAAATTATCGAACTTTTTGCATTTTTCGAAATTTTAATATAGATCTTTAAGTGGGTGTGGTTGCAAATCGATTTTGTTAGCTTTCATAAAATGTGTGCGTAGTGGCAAGGACAATATCCTCGCCAAATTTCAACAGGATATCTTCAACGGCTTCAGAAACCTTCAAATTTTCTCCTTCGTAGTGCAAGCGGTGCCCCGCCTACTTTTCAAAACTTTCACAATTTTCAATCACAAGGTCATATCAAGTTTCACCAGTTTCTTTGAATCCAAGCCTTTCAATATTTCTTTGTCATTTTCTATTAGAGGAAATGGTTACACAAAATTGGCTATTGAAGGCTTTATCCTTAAACACAGGGACATAGCAGGCATGTACACTCCTTCTTACTTTCGCCGCTCATAACACACGCAGGACGTGCTGGTTCGTTTGTTTGCATTTTTAGTAAAAGCACAACTCAATGTTAATCAAGGAAAGCAACTTTACAGCTTCTAAAATAAAGACGCATTTTAAAACAAACTGGTAGAAAAATAGTGGAATAATAACAAAAGTTCAATTAATAGACCCGTCTTAAAGACTTCCGTTAACAAGTTTTTTCAAGTCACAAACAAATACAGCCAATATCCTTATAAAACTTAGGCGGTTAATACTGTTACTGTTATCAGCCCACCAACTCACCCAACTCACTCAGGCGGTTGTGACTACTATAACACCACGAACTCACAGCCAAGCAGTATCAAAAATTCACTTGGTGTTATTGTGCCAACTCACTGAGTTAACATTGGCCTTTGCATCGGTGTCATGGTGCCAACACCACAATAAATGCATCAATAGCCAGGCTTGAACTAAAGCTGTAGAAAATTTTATTTGATATGCATTACACACATGCAAATGATTTTTTCAAATTAAAATTTTTCTTATTACGACGACCTTTTCATTTTCCATGCAATTCTTATTATGCTCATGTAAGTCAAAGTCGGGAATTTCTTTATTGTTTGCTTGTTAGTGTTTTGCATTTCTTGCTGTAATTGTTGCTACAATTTCGTTGTCTAGGACGTTTGTATGTCTTAAGTGTTTATGCTTTGCTTGGTATGTACTTCGCACACGTAAGTGAGTGTAAATTGGGTCATTTGGTTGCTTCTCTCTAATTTAATTTTATGTGTCGTAAATTGTTGTTTACGGCTGAGAATTTTTTTATTCAGATTAGGTGCCACGACAACAACAAAAAAACAGCTTTCCCGTATTTTTGTGCATTTCTTTCCTTTTTTCTTTTATTTTTTCTTTGCTTAGCTAAATATTATTCATACATACATACATATATTTGCACGCCCTGTCTGTGCTCTTGCCATTACTCATTAATGATTTCTCTACTTCTTTCGGGCTTTTTCTGTAAATATTTTTATTAAAATGCCACCCTAATGAGGCTGTCATAAATCTAACACCGTTTGCATGAGGCAGCGAGCGTTTTTAATTATAATTCAACATTTCCAAAGGTTCATGTACTTAACTAACCTTAAGCCAATTTCGCTGCAGATTTTTTTTTATCCACTTTTTTGTAATTTCCTGTTAATGACCCAGTTGTTGTTGTTTGTGCTTCGAAATTTTTATACACTTTCTTTGTGGTCTTTTTAGTGTTATTTTATGCGCTTTAATCCACTTTTAACAACTGCTTCAAAGTACTTAGCCAAAAGCGTTTTAAACTACATTGCAAGTTTGTTTCTTAAGTCTTTCGTTGGTGCAGTTAAAATTATAAAGAACTTATTTTGTCAGTGTCAGGTGCACATGCGCAGTGTGCGTGTGGGAATGTCATTAAACTAAATGATAAAGTGGACACTTATAAATTTTATTTGAAGCAGTAAAATGATAAAAGAAAGTAGAAGTGATTTTTAAGTACCGCTACTTGCGTTAGAAAAGTGTATTATGGTGTGATCCGGACGTGCATATTCTGAGTGTGACTTTGGGTGCCCTTGTTAGTGCCAAATAAGCAAACCTTCATGAACGAGCAGAAAGTTCAGAGTTTTTTCTCGTTTTCTTTTGTGTAAACCTCTTTGTTCAAGGTATGATGAGAATGCAGACATTAACGCATAAATGGAGTTGACACATGATCGTGCCAATTTCGGGTCCGTTTATGGATCAATTCAAAATTATTTCAAGACTGTTGTCGGCACTATTTCTAAAGAATTTCGGAAATCATTCGGACTTCTTACTTTAAGACTCATTTCACTACATTTTCGGGAGAATTTCAAAATAGTTTCGGAACTATTCGGTCATGTGGGGTGATCTCTCGGGGATAGTGCTCAATATGATTTTGTCTAAAAAATTACTCTGTGATTGTTTCGAGATAGCTTCGGTATATTTCTGGGATAATTTTCGATATTTTTTCGGGCTGCATAGAGAGAGTTTTTGGACCATACATGCATCAATTTCGAATAGTCTTGAAGTAAGACCAATTCGGAATTATTATATGTAAAGTAAAGTGGTCTCCCGGCTAAAAAAAATCACGTTCCAAAAGTCGCGGAAAGTCCTAATGTATGTCACGGAATCATGGATGGGGTCGAGAGAAGATGAGATGGCTCTTGGAGTGTTCGATAAAAGTTGTCTGAAGATTTATAGTCCCGTATGTTATGCCGTTGGCGAGTGGCGAAGCAAGTATATTGATGAGCTGTATGAGCTTCACGCAAATAAAAATAGTGCAGCGAATAAAAACCCAAAGGCTTTGCTGGCTAGGTTATGTTATGCGAATAGACGAAGAAGCTCCGGCCCTGAAAGTATTTCAGTTGACATCGCCGTTTGGAATCAGAGGAAGGAGGAGACCTTTACTGAGTTGAGAGAGGCAGTTGGTGGAAAACTTAACCTCCTTTGGTACTCTCAATTGGCATCAGTTATCGCGAAATAGAGATAGCTGGCGTGACTTTCTAAGAAACGACCAAAATCGCTTAGGTGATTAAGCGCCATTTAATTAATTAATTATTGCAAAATCACTCTCGTTATCAATTTGCAACTATTACGAAATTAGTGAGAAACATTCCAGAATATTTTCTGCGTTTTTGGAGAGTCCCTAAAGCCATGTAAAGAATCCACAAAAGTTGTTATAGCGATTTTTTTCCATGTAGCTCAAGCACCTCACTTCTTTCGGATGCATGCGTCCAAGTATCTTTTGAATAGCCACTGAACATTCATTTGGTGGTGAGCTAATGTTGGAAGGCGACAACTTAGCTAAACCGCTATTACATAGCCGGTCTAAGGTCTATCTGGCGTATAAGTGCCAGCTGCAATCGGGCGTCTGCCTCGGATCAAGTGGCTCGCTATACAATTGTTTATCAATATACCTCATTCCCGATGAGTGAGTTGAGCGCCGGGCTTAGAAGCGGCCACACAAAACTAACTCAAATGAAAATATCAAGCGAGCTGCGGATTCATGATAACGTCTGATGGAACGGCTTTTAGAAGTGCTCAAGAGAAAAGTTCTTCAAAATTTTATGGGCCTCTACGCGACGGCGCCAGAGGGACCAGGTAAGGAACCAAACAAGTTCCTTTGATATAACCAATTGGTACCAGTTAATAGGAAAACCCCTCGAATTCGTTTCAGGAATGTGAGGGAGGTAATTTTTGATTTACTTAAGGACAGTTTCAGAATAATTTGGGACTGCCTCTCCCACTATTTGGGGGTACATTTGCACATTATTTTTGGACAATTTTCAAAATCAATCTAGAAATTTTTAAGGATTGTTGTCCGAATGATGACATAACTTCAAAACTGTTTTGGGTTTATTTCGAGATATTGCTGCGACTGTTTTTTCAATCCTTTAGCAACACATGGATAAAATTTCATTTACAAATTATTCGAGAACTATTATGTGTTTATTTATTGATTTTTTTTTTTTTTTTGGTGATTTTAGAATAATTTTGGGGTTTTGGGGTGGAGGAGAGGGGGAAGAAACCTTCAACGGCACTTTATGCATGTAAAAGAATACTCGGGTGTACGTGGGGCTTATCGCCCTCTCTTTCTCATTGGGTTTTTACAGCGATTGTAAGCCCTATTCTATACTATGGAGTTTTTGTTTGGTGGAAAGCCACACAAAAAACAACATACTTCAAAAAATTAGAGGAGGTATGCAGACTATCAATGCTTAGCATTACGGGAGCCCTGAAGGCAACCCCGACAGCTGCACTGTGTGCCATTCTGCACATTCCACCTGTAGACCTGGTAGGAAAGAACATAACGTTAACAACTGTAACCAGGCTCGGTGCCCATGCGGCCACAGTAGTATAGCGTCACCAACCACAAGACGAACAGAATACCTGATTCCCTATCTGCGCTTCGAGGGCGATCTTAAGGCCACAATAGAGGTGTACGGTTGGCGCAAGCGTGAGCAAATGGCGGACGAGGCGATACATGTGTACACAGATGGTTCGAAAGTAGTGGAAGGAGTAGGGTCTGCGGTATACTGTGCTGATCCGGAAATAAGCAGATCCGACAGGCTGTCGGATTACTTTAGCATTTTCCAAGCGAAAATAGTAGCCGTAACCAAAGCAGTAGAAACTTTGGAAGAAAATAACCTAAGCTCCAATCGTGTTAACTTTTATATTGAGAGCCAAGCAGCAATTAAGGCAATAATCTCGCATAGCATATCATCTAAATGCGCGTTAGAGTGTAAGCAGTCCCTGGAGAGAATCGGGACAGGAAGATCTATATTGGCTCCCAGGGCAGACGGGAATGAAAAAGCGGATGAACTAGCTAAAAAGGGCGCATCCCTTGAAGCTTGCTCGCTATACGTCCCAATTTGCTCTGGACGAAATTAAGCGAAGGCGAGAGGTGCTCATGATCGTTCAAGCAGGTAAGGCGTGGGTTCCAGCGCGGGGCTGTAAAGTGTCGAAGATTATGTGTAGGTCTTACAACCTTAGTCTAACAAAGTTGGTTCTATCATAAAAAAGAGAGGACTGTAGACTCATGACGGGTATTCTGACTGGACACTGCTTTCTGACGGTACATGCCTTTAAATTAGATTTGGTCAGTGGTAGCAGATGTAGGAAGTGCGGGCTGGAGGAGGATACGATCGAGCACGTTCTGTGTTCGTGACCTGCGCTTGCCAGGCTAAAACTCAAGCTATTAGGAGTGATACAGCTGTCAGATCTAGAAGCAGTAAGTGGCTTAAGTCCTAGGAAGCTTCTAGTATTTGCCAAGAGGACGGAGTTATTTTATAACATAGGTCTTGGTTTTTGATAGGGTTTATAAGTTTGGTCGTTACAACAAACTTCTGGTGACACTACGGACTTATTCAGTCTATGTGAGGTCCTCATGGTCCGGTCAGTTCAACCTAACTTAACCTAACCTTCGTAGTCGTTGTCGTGATGAGTTTAAACCTACTATTTAAGAACTATTTTAAGACTATGTTGGGATCATTTCGGTATAGTTGTTATGATTTAGGCATTGGTTGAACTGGCTGGTCCATGAGGACCTCACAAAGACTTACTAAGGTCGTAGTGTTATGTTGGGCTCATTTTGGTATAGTTGTTATGATTTAGGCATTGGTTGAACTGGCCGGTCCATGAGGACCTCACAAAGACTGACTAAGTCCGTAGTGTTTTATTGGGATCATTTTGGTATAGTTATATGATTTAGGTATAATTCAGCATCATTTTCAAAATCAGTTTTGTTGATCTTAAGGATTGTTGTCGGGATGATGAAATACCATTTCGAATTTTCGGAATTTTTTTGGATCAAATCGGCATTGTTGTAAAATAATTTTGGTGCCGTTCTCGTGATCACTTCAAACCTACTTCGGGACTATTTTGGGATTGTTTAGGAATCTTTTCAGGATAATATTCGGTATCATTTCGGAATAACTGAAAATTGTTTTGGCATTTTTTCTGGATAAAATTCATGATTAATGAAAATGAACTTAATTTTCAGAATTTTTGAGCGTTTTAGGGATGATCTAGGGATAACCTAAGGATCTATTGATTCGATAGCATTCGATATTATTTTAGATCCTTTCAAGACTATATCGGAGTAATAGTCGGGTAATTTGCAAGGTCAATAGGGGACTGTTACGAGCTCATTAAGGGATTGTGTGCGAGTTGTTTTAGGGATAATTTTTAAATAGTTCTCAGTATTCATTTAAGACTTCTCCGAAATCTTTTTGGAAAAACTTTCTAGGTATACTCAGAACTATTTTGCCACAGTTTTCAGATAGTTGTTAAAACATAAAACCTGTACCGGTCAGCTACACGGTTAACTAACCGGCACGCTGTTCTTAAGTGATTGGTCAACTTTTATAATTTAAATGCCTTTTGACGTCAAACGCCCCGAGTATTTGGACTCACGCCTTCTTTCTTATCCTGAATTAATTTTATAAAATCGGTTTTACCGATCTATTTCTACATGTAATCTATGATTCTAAACATCTCGCCTGCATACTTAATTTCCAAAAATATCGCCGTAGCCACTGCAACAAGAATTAGTGCCTCGAGGCAGATTGAGCGCAGGCCGTATAGCCATAGCAGTATAGCGCCACCAAATATCGAGAAAACGGAATATATGCCTAAGCTTCGAAAGAGATCTTGGGAATACAATTGCACAGGAGTGTTGGCACCAGAGTGCAGAATTGGCAGAACATACCATACACTTGTTTTCCGATGATTCTAAACAGAAAAAAGTAGTTGCTACAGGCGGCCGAATTACTACAGCGTCTTTCAGGCCGAAGTTATAGCCGTAAAGAGAGCAGCAGAAATTTCAAAGGAAGCGTGCTGTCGTTTCAATATACATATTCATATTCACTAAGAAGTGTTCCGGACTGCAAAGTAGCTTTGGAAAATCTACGCTCAGGCCGAACCATACATCGTTACTGGGTTTGCGATCATAAAAGGATACAAGGTAACGAAAAGGCCGATTAGTTGCAAAACACAGTGCAGAACACGCTGATTCTAAGGCAAATATCCCAAATTGTTTAAAAAAATCAAAGATAAAAGGAGCTGCATATGATCCATCAAGCAGAAAAGGCGCAAACAGAAGCGCAGAGCTGTAAAATTTCTAAGGTCGTGTGCAAACCTAACAATAATAGACTCACAAAGTGTATCATATATCTGATGAGAGAAGACTTAATGCTTACGATGGGCATGCCAACTGGACACTGCATTCTGACTTTACATGCTTATAAGTTAGGCCTCTTCGGTAACAGCAGATGCAGGAAGTGCGAGCTGCATGAATAAATGCTTGAGCACGTTCTGTTTTCGTGTACTGCACTCGCCAGTTTAAGGCTCCAGCTATAAGGAGCAGCAAAGTGGCCAGATTTCGAGACAGCAATTAAACTAGGTCCCAGAAAAGTTCTAGTATTTACTAAGAGGATGGAATTATTCTATAACATAAGTCAATGCAGCTGAATGGAGTTCGTACGTTTGGTTGTCATAACAACGGTAACACTACGGACACATTCAGACCATATGAGTTATCTATTGACCGGCCAGTTCCGGCGAAGCTACATCAATAATCTGCCTTTTTTCTTTGAGTATAATTTCTTTAACGAAAACTAAATTTTTACAAATGCCGCCAAATTAAGATAGCACAATTCTTTGTTAAAACACGGATCTATAAAGTTAAATCAACAATAGCGCTACCAAAACAGGCTATAAAAATAGAAATCTCAATATTTATAACAAAAGCAGACCTAAATATAAATTGACACTTTAAACAAGTTACTGCAAAACAATGGGCCAAGCAACTCAAACACTTCATTTAATAGCTACCGAATATTTATAAAAAAGAAAAAAGTTTCTAAAATTATAACTAAAATATTCGTTCCAAATATGAATACATATATACATAACATTTGATTGTCTACTATAAATAATAACCATAATAACATTTACAGTTATAGTTTTTCGATACGATGCGTGGATCAAATATGTCAAAATCATTGAAAACAAAACCCGTTGAAGCATAATAACAAAAACGCTTTTTGGTATTTCAAGCTTTTCACTTTTTTTAAGAGATCAAAATTATATTAACATGTCTGACTTTTCGATATGTCGGTATGCGTTTTAAGCCAACACCAAAAACTGGTTAGGAACTACGTCAATAGTGGCCCTGCTATATAGTAAATCATGCACTTAAGTAAAAATACATATGTTAATATGTGGATACACTTCACTCAAGTACTCATACAAACAAATAATAAAATATCCGAAAGATGAGAAGAAAAAAACTGGATGATGTGAATGTAGCAGATGATAAATAAGATACCGAAAAGGTAATAAAAATTATAAATTACTTCATATGTAGATTGATATGAATAAATGCATTAAGTAGATAATTTTAAATAAAAGTTTTTGAAGACTCCTTTTTTAGTGAAATATCAAAATCAAACCAAACAAAGACTTGGCAAGGAAGTTACGACGGGGTTTTAATTAATAAATGCTAATTGTAACATATACACCTGCTTTTATAGATGTTTCCCATTGGATAGAAAGCACTTACAGCGAACTACTAACATTTCCTATGCTGACGAATGTTCAATAGTGGCAACAGGCCCGCCCTGGTCACTCAGCAGACGAATGAGTTCAAAAAAAAAACTGTAAGACGCGATAACCTCCGAAGAGATTTTAGGATGAACTTCTATTCCAATTTCAATTCGAGTCGTCCTCTTTTTAATTTTACCTTCAAATTTGCGGGACAGGTCTTACTTCTTTTATACCGACTCCGAACGGCATCTCACGGCAGATGAGTTTTTACCGAGAAGCTTTTCGTGGCAGAAATACACTCGGAGTGCTTGCAAGATACTGCAAAGGGACGACCTCGTTTACAAAAATGTTCTTCTAATTGAAAAAGCATGTTTCTAAAATGTTGATATTGCTTTGCCCACGGCATGAACTCAGAATCTTCAGTGTGGTAGGCGGAGCACGCTATCCACCACGTCTTTTTTTTTCATTCCTCGAGCGTTCGAACCAAATTCACGGCCACTCTGTTTGAGATATGTAAAGAATAGATGACGGAAATATTGGACATTGACGTCGATGACATTATGCTATCAGCTGTCAGTCACCCAAAGAGCTTTGGTGTAACGCTCGACATCACCTTTACCATTAAAGCACATGCCCCCTCTATTATATCTATAGTTCAAAGACGCAAGAAAATCTCCAAGTCTCTTGCCAGCAGCACAACGTAGAAAGCAATTACAGGGACGCTCATGTAACATGCGTCGCTCTTTTGTTTGCCTGACTTAAAAAACACACACTTGAAAAGGCTGCAGGCGTGCGAAAATCTGCACTCAAAACCACAACGGGATGTCTCCTTATGGTCCCCGAACACCAGTCACATATTGAGTCGAACCTAACTTCACTTAAAGTTACTTAAAAAAAATATAATTAAAAAAAAAAATTATTATTAAATATTTCGGAAGCTAGATCTGCTTTAAAAAAACGGCTTTTGCATTTCAAATAATGTTAAAAGTACTTTAACTGTCGTTTACTAAATCCCATATAACAGAACCCATGTCGACCAGTGTAATTTGGCATTATCATATTAATAAATATCTTTTTTTAAATATACATTGCGCAAGAAATATTTTGTAGTAAAATTTATTTTATATTTAACCCTTCTGTTATATTAAAGTCATTCGTTGAGTTTTTGCTTTGTTTCTCTTATATTTCTTGATAGGCGAAAAATTTTGGAATTTCCTTTCTCGACTTTGTGTATTAAGCAAGCAAAAGGCTACAAAACAAATATTTAGCTTAATGCAATAATTGATAATAAATAAACCTATGTGAGCGCACCATAAGGTCATTCCGTGACCAGAACTGTTGTTCTGAGCATAAGAAGAAATCATCGTATGAAAAATAATAAAAATCATAAAAATTGGATACCATAGAGGGTTTAAGAACATTTAGGCGAAGTTTTTTTCTTCCTAAATATTTACGAAAGATCTATATTTTCTATGCCGATTTCAAATGATAACTGCTTAAAAAGTAGTGATATATTATGGAACACTTTTTATTGCTAAATGTACTCGTATTGTATGCCAGGTCATTTCCGAGAGGTGAACTCTGTTTAAAAAATTTGTTTCAAAGTGTTTTTGCGCCAATTCTTCCATCAGCTGAACAAAGGACCTTCGGTATAGTTGGCCAGCATATATTATTTCTATTTAATCTTTAAATAAAGTTTGGTTGTAAAAATGGAGATTCGTGCTATTAGCGAGCTCTGGGTATTATTGGTAGTAGTTCTTTTGTTTAGCTATATTTTATTAAATAATTTGTTAAGTATAAATGATTGTGACACACAAAGAAATCTATTTATACTATGGCACTATTGTGAATATTTGATTAGAACTAACACTGCAGTACCGGCAGCTGCTAACATTCACCAGATGGCAGCGCAAGCGCATGTAAGTTTTTATTGATAGCCTATTGAAAGGCGAATCTGTACAAGGTGATAGCAAAGCGAATTCAACCAATTCGCCGCGCAGAAGAATGTCAAGTCAAAAGAAACTTTTAATTGATTTCGATTAACTGGCATACTGATGTACAAAGGCGTTGTATAGAAACAAATCAAGAAAAAGCAATCAGCTGTTCGGATAACAACACCGGGAACTGAATTCGCCTTGGATTATTGATTGATAGAACATCTGATTTCTGTTGATATTTGATATGAGACTTTTATATTTGTTGCCAATAAATCTTATCAACTGCATCAGAAATTATAAAAGTTTTTACCGATAAGCATTACAAATACCAACCAGAAGTATGCATGTGAACCACAATATTACAAAATATTGTCTTGAGCATTGAAATTTAGCATGTATCGCAAGAGTTCATATACATTTATATAAACATAAAATTTATCTATGACACTTAGAATAATAAATAAAAATTTTAAATGTTGAAAAATGCATCTGAGATTATAAAACTTTAACCCTCCGATTAGCGGTGAATAAATTCAACACATCTTAGTGTTGTCGTCTGGCCAGACGAAATTTTACAATTTGAACTTTATCCATAAATATTTGAATTTTTATTATTTAAATTTTGAAGAAAACTCGTCGCACACTGCGATAAGCTTGAATTTTTATTGACAAATTTTGATATGAATTCGATCTATGAGGTTTTATAGGCTTAAAATATGTTCGTCTAGCCAGACGACAACGCTAAAATGTGACATAATCAACTATGGTACAAAAAAACAGATAAAATAAAAAAAAGTAAGGACGGCACTGTCTTCTGCTGTGCCGAAGACTTCATACCTTTCATGAATGGGGGCTGAACAATAATCTTATCCCGTTCGTAATCTTCAAATAATCGGATGTATAAGATAAGAAATATATAGTCAACATATGTACATACCTAAACGATTTTTAAGATAAATATAATATAAAAAATGGCAAAAAACCCCTTATCTGAACGATATATTATATTATATTTAGCTCCGATCGAAATGATTTTTACAGGAAATCTTCTATGATATATTAGAATAAATATCACCAAGTTCAACGTTTTTGTATTGGAAATTAAGGGAGAAATTGCCAAAAATCTTTCTATCTGAACGATCGGTTGTATGGGATTATACTATATATAGCTCCGATCAAAGTGATTTTTTTAGGATATATTCTATGATATATTGGAATATATATCACGGAGTTTCACGTTTCTACTTTCTAAAGTGCGGCAGGAATGACCAAAATCGTCTTATCTGAACGATCGGTTGTATGGGAGATATATGGTATAGAGGTCCGATCCTACCGGATCCGACAAATGTCTAATATAATACAAAAATACATCCTTGTGCCAAATTTCATTGAGATATCTGAAATTTGAGGGACTAGTTTGCTTTCAAACAGACAGACGGGAGGACGGACGGACAGACGGGCATTGCTATATCAACTCAGTTCATCGCCCTGATCAATTCGGTATACTTAACGGAGAGTATATTTTCTATATTTCTCAACGTTACAAACATCGGACCAAAGTTAATATACCATTTCATGTTCATGAAAGGTATAAAAATATCGCTTTCGGAATTTTTATAAAGACCGCCTCTAAACTTAGAAACTCACTAAAACTTTTCATGATCGGGTGGGTAGCAGTAAAGTTATTCACGAAAATAAAGCATTCTTGTCTGGCCAGATGCCACAATCAATCGGAGGGTTAAGCCGATATTTGTACATAGAAAGCATAGGGCTGATAATCACGTAACCTTAACAATGCATGTGTAAGTTTTACTTAACGTAACAGAGGGCTTAAAGGTTTATTAGCGGATTTTGAAAAAAAAAAATGTCATTATACCATTAACAGCAGCTGCTTGTGTTTTAACAGATAGATAGGTAGATATTTAATTTTTTTTATTTCTTATAGATTTTAAATATTTAAGGAATGTCACTGATTTGGAGAAAGCTAATTAATCACTTTTCGTTGTACTTTGAGCATATGTAATACCAAAATAAAAAATCAGCATACTTGAACTATAACGCAGCTTACGTCAAAAACATTTATGCCAGCTGATGGATGAGCTGACTTTCTGCGCTGCTCCAAACTTCCATTAGCAACTAGTCTGAAATATTGTTAAGCTAAATTTACTACAATGCAGCGCAGAATTCTTCAAAATCTGTAAGATTACCTGCTGTTGCTGCTTTTTATTTTCTTTATACTAAGTCGGCTAAATTTTTGTACGCATATTCAATACAAATATTGCAATCCATTTTTAAATAACTACTCATTGAGCTACAAACGCGACAGCTCACGGATAGGTTAAGGCACCGTGACAAAGGAACAAAAGTAAAAAAATCCCCAGGTTGCACAAGGATCGAACAAATTAGATAAGAATTTGAAAATTTGAAACCGGATTTCACATAACTTCTCGATGACGTAGAGACTTGAAATTTCAAACCTAATTCAGAGGCCGATGGCAGTATAAAACACGATACTGTGGGAAATGTTGGCATCACTATGCTGTTAGTAAATAATCACAACAGCAAAAACAGCAAGCAGCCACACTTATGTACAAGGCAACGGAGAATATTCCATACACATAACCAGCAGCTCGAAGTGAAGAGATATCTCACACACAAACATGTACTTATCAGCTAAGAGCAGCCGTTTTTACTCACACATACACACGCATATAGCTAAATAACCAAGTATGCGATACAACTGTTCCATGTTCGTGAAAAGTCTAGATCCCAGGAGAAAGATGCGAACGAGGCAACAGAGAGTATATAAGCAGCGCAAGCTGAGGAATAACTAATCAGTTTGCTTTAAACACGCTACTAGTTGTGAAGTGAAGTATATTGTGAAGTACTACTCCCAAAGTAGTCTAATAAAAACCATTTTGCAAAACTGAATATTGGAGTTATTTATTCGACAGTTCAGCGATTCGAATGTTAGCAGAAGGTGTATAATTATCAGAAATTTCCTCAAAATTCGTTACAATACATTAAAAAAAATTGTACGGAACGGAGGAATCTCGTGTTTAATTTTTAAGAGAATTCCCATACGTAGTTGAGAAGTCGGTGACAATACATAAAGGAGGAGAAAAATTCCGTTAGGTTGTGCACGCGTCGCGAAAATTTTGCGGTTGAGTTTCAATGAATAGTTTCCGTATATGTCAGACACCTGAAACTTTAAACAAAGCTTAGCGCCCAATGAAGATGCAATACTTGGCAACCAAAATTCTACTGAATGTGCCAGTGATATTTAGAAAGTTCGTACAGAACTGGGGAAACTTCCAATTGACTTTTAAAAGAATTCTAGTTTTTGCTAGACTAGGAATTATAGCACTAAACAAATTTGCGATTCGTTTCACTGGGGCTGAGATATCTACATTATTTAAATTGATGGTCTACTTTGCATGAATTATGAATTTTATTAAGGCAGCGTAAGCGTAGCTCTGCGCAGTGTTGAATTATTGAGTTGATTACGAGGCGACATCTGTAATTCGGTATTCGAAAGTTTCTCCTAGCCAACAATTCCACTCAATTCATAACAAATATTGTATGCGTTCTGAATTAATAAAATTATGTTTTTCACTTTGTAATAAATAAGACACTACTCTTTATCACCTAGAACTTCGGTATCTAATTATTTATTTATTTATTTAATAGTCTACAAATTTAACAATTTATATGACTAAACATACTTACGGATTTACTGTACAGATGCAAAGTGATACAAGGTGAACAAAATTTATATTACAAAGTATGTGTGTACATATATTACTAAATCAGTTGTCGGGATGGTCTATGATGCCGAGCCACGGGAATTGATTATTAGTGCTGTCGGAATGGACATAATTTCAAGCAGCTGATATATATTTACCACGCAATAAGTTGGGCTGCGATGTGTAGGAGGTTGGAAAGGACGTGATTCCAAGCCACCCGCCCAAAATTAATGGAGCTGGTGACAAAAGTAGGAGGATGGAAAGGACGTGATTTGAAGCCATCAACCCAAATCATTGCGTATTTAAGGTAGTCAGTAGATATTTCCTATTACGAGGAGTGAGTCACACGTATCAATGGTTTTGCAGTGCTTATTTAACTGTAACTTTAACTTTAAATTTAACTTTAACTTTAACTTTAACCTTAACTTTAACTTTAACTTTAACTTTAAGTTTAGCTTTAACTTTAGCTTTAACTTTAACTTTAACTTTAACTTTAACTTTAACTTTAACTTTAACTTTAACTTTAACTTTAACTTTAACCTTAACTTTAACTTTAACTTTCATTCTAACTTTAACTTTAACTTTAACATTCACTTTAACTTTAACTTTAACTTTAACTTTAACTTTAACTTTAACTTTAACTTTAACTTTAACTTTAACTTTAACTTTAACTTCAACTTTAACTTTAACTTTAACTTTAACTTTAACTTTAACTTTAACTTGAACTTTAACCTTAACTTTAACTTTCATTCTAACTTTAAATTTAACTTTATTTTTAACTTTAACTTTAACTTTAACATTCACTTTAACTTTAACCTTAACTTTAACTTTCATTCTAACTTTAAATTTAACTTTATTTTTAACTTTAACTTTAACTTTAACATTCACTTTAACTTTAACTTTAACTTTAACTTTAACTTTAACTTTAACTTTAACTTTAACTTTAACTTTAACTTTAACTTTAACTTTAACTTTAACTTTAACTTTAACTTTAACTTTAACTTCAACTTTAACTTTAACCTTAACTTTAACTTTAACTTTAACTTTAACCTTAACTTTAACTTTAACTTTAACTTTAACTTTAACTTTAACTTTAACTTTAACTTTAACCTTAACCTTAACTTTAACTTTAACATTAACTTTAACTTTAACTTTCACTTTAACTTTAACTTTAACCTTAACCTTAACTTTAATTTTAACATTAACTTTAACTTTAACTTTAACTTTCACTTTAACTTTAACTTTATTTTTAACTTTAACTAACTTTAACTTTAGCTTTATCTTTAACTTTAACTTTAACTTCAACTTTAACTTTACCTTTAACTTTAACTTTCACTTTAACTTTAATTTTAACTTTATTTTTAACTTTAACTTTCGCTTTAACTTTAACATTCACTTTAACTTTAACATTCACTTTAACTTTAACTTTAACTTTATGATCCGGGTGGGCATGCTTAGCACCTGCTAACAAGCCAACCTAATATAAACGCACGCATGTCATTTTCTGTCAAAAATGTCTCATGCACATACAACTTGTATGAGAGCAACTCAAATTGAATTTGCTGCGTGAAAACCTAACTCGATTTCCAATTTTTGTTCTGCGTGACATTTAGATTTGAAGTTTGCACACATGCTTTACATTGTCGCAACGCCTGCTTATTTGGGTTAGGGTAAAAAACGCCGGTTGTTTGCGTGCGCTAAAAAAACGCAGTGCGGTTTTATTAGGTTGGCTTGTAAGCGACCATATATGTATACGATAAGCGATAGCACAATGGCTACTTCGTGAAAATCAACGACAGCTCTTTTAGTTTAATTTCGATGGTCGTACTGTGAGGAAGTGTTGCACGCGCGCTTAAAACAGAGTACCACAGAGTGCGTGTGACACGTGTTCACCGTTCAAGCATTGAAATCAAACTAAATAAATAATTGATTTTGCTTTCGTGCTCGCTACACGTTCTTGTTTACTAACACATTCTCAATTTGGTAACCGTGTAAATGTAGTGGTGCCCACCGCTGTTTATGATAGAGATCCAATTTTATGTATTTTGCCTGTTGCTAACACCGAACCTTTACGAACATTTTCGAACCTTTTCGAGCCTTTTCGGATATTTTTTGACAAATATCCGTTACGGTTTTTTTGATTTAGTCGCCAAGCCCGCGATAAAATCTATGCAATAGCTTAAAAATTTGATTGAGCCATGTCCGTCCGTCCGTCCGTCCGTCCGTCTGTCCGTTAACACGATATAGGCACTCATTCCAGATCGCTATTTAAAATGAACGATATCGGACTATAACCGCGCCCAATTTTCGATATCGAAAATTTCGAAAAATCGAAAAAGCGCGATAATTAATTTCCAAAGTCGAATAAAGCGATGAAACTGGGTAGGTGAGTTGAACTTACGACGCAGAATCGAAGACTAGTAGAATTTTGTACAATGGGCGTGGCACTGCCGACTTTTAAAAGAAGGTAATTTCAAAGTTTTGCAAGCTGTAATTTGGCAGTCGTTGAAGATATCATAACGAAATTAGGCAGGAACATTACTTCTATTACTGTATGTTTGTTTAATAAAAATTAGTAAAATCGGATGAAGAACACGCCCACTTTTCAAACAAAAAATTTTTAAAAGTCAAATTTAAAGAAAAATTCAATATCTTTACCAAATATAAATAAATTAAGTCAACATTCAACTCCAGTAATGATATGGTACAACAAAAAACAAAAATAAAAGAAATTTTCAAATAGGGCGTGGCTCCGCCCTTTTTCATTTAATTTGTCTAGAATAATTTCAATGCCATAAGTCGAACAAAAATTTACCAATCCTTGTGAAATTTGGTAAGGGCAGAGCTTCTATGACGATAACAGTTTTCTGTTAATCTAGGCGAAATCGGTCGAAGCCACGCCCAGTTTTTATACACAGTCCTTAACACACAGACCTTAACACGATAACTTGAACAAAAATTGATATATCTTTACTAAACTTAGCTCACGTACTTATCTGAACTCACTTTATCTTGGTGTTAAAAATGGGCGAAATTCGACTATGACCCCGCCCAGTTTTTCGATATCGAAAATTTCGAAAAATGAAAGAAATGCAATAATTCTACACCAAATACGAAAAAAAAGATGAAATATGGTGATTGGATTCGTTTATTGACGCCTTCACATATACAACTAAGGGCCATTCCCTTTCAAAACCTTCATTAGTACCTTTAGTTTGATGTCCATATCGTACAAACACATTATAGAGTCACCCCTGGTCCACCTTTATGGCGATATCTCGAAAAGGCGTCCACCTATAGAACTAAGGCTCACTCCCTTTTAACATAATCATTAACACATTTCATTTGGTACCCAATCACCATACGTCATACAAACACATTCCAGGGTTACTTACTTACTTAATTGGCGCTTAACCGTCTAAACGGTTAATCCAGGGTTACCCTAGGTTAATTTTCCTATATGGTGATTTTCCCTTATTTTGTCTCCAAAGCTCTCAGCTGAGTATGTAATGTTCGGTTACACACGAACTTAGCCTTCCTTACTTTGTCATAAATACTTTTACAATTTCTATTTCAAAATTATAAAATCAAAGTTCAGCAAGAATATTTCTTTGTATAAGGACACATTTTTCGCTGATTTTTATCCATTTATATAAAGGAAGGCTTAAATTTTTTTTATTTTCTTTTTATTACAAATAAACAAATATTTTTTCATGTTGCCGCGTATTTTTGAAAAATTTTAAAAGTTTAATATATACGATTTTAACATGAGATTTCCTGCTGTTCGTTTATAATTTCGATTCAATTCTTTTATTTACTTCATTTGTATTTTAGTGGTCGGTTTGGTCTCAATATGACAATCTGCTGTCTCATGTCAAATACGATTACAGGCACAAAAATTCATCAGATATGGCTGACATTCACATACAGTTCTGCAGCGTGTAGCTCTGGCCTCATTTCTTTAAGACACAAAATGCACTGAGGGGCCGACAAATATTTTCTATATTTTATTAAATAATTAAAGTTTTTTACTGAAACTTGCAATCAAATATACTGATTCTTACTTCCCATAACTGATCATAATGCCACTTCTAAGAATTTCATTCAAAATACAATATTTTTTGCATAAGAAAAAGCACAAAAAAAAGCTTTAGAAAAAGTTAGCTAACAAATTATGAATTAAACAAAAATTTTTAAATATAATTTTTTTTTTCATTAGCACACTTCAGCCACACATGATCACTCAATTAAATCTGCGCAGGTGTTTACCGTTTATATAATTAAGACAAAAAAACGTATACTCCCATTTAACTTCATCACATAATACTGCTAATCCATGAAATTTTCGATAAATTAAGCTTCATTAACGCTTACTTAGCTAATGTAAATAAACGTCAAATATATTTTTTACTCATTTGCTAGCGAATTGTGTTTTTTGTTTTATGTGTGTGAAAAGAAGCAAAAGTAATTAAGTATTAATCATAATTAGTCAGACCGTGAGTGTAGCGTGGTGAACATGAGCCTTGACTTTTCAGTATTACTAAAAAAAATGCTAAAAAAAAATACTAAAAATTTTCGGTTCATCATATTATAAGGATTTTATTTCATTAACTCTGAAGAGGTACATTTTTTGTTTTTTGCGGTATATTTTCGGAGTCATTACTGTTTTCTCTAGACAGAAATTACAATTTACCAATTACGAATTGCATCTGCCAAGATACTGAACCAAAGAAAGAAATGCCACTAAATGTGTGCAGACTCCAGTGGGCCGGTAATATTAATGCAATTTTTTTTTTTAATGGGGGACTTCCACATGTAATTGTCGAAATTTTTTCAAAAGAAAGCTTATTAAAAGCTGGCGTAATTCAGCTCCGCGAATATGCAGGCCCTTCTGGGCTTCCAATTTGCTACGCGCTCCTATTTAACTTGACATTTTAAGTCGACAAGGCTTTTAAAGTTCTGTGAAAAGCTTTTCAGTAGAAACACTCTAAGAGAATAGCTTACACTGCAGCCGTGTTAACTTTTATGCTGACAGCCAAACAGCACCTGAGGCAATAATCTAGCATAGCACAGCATCTAAAAGTGTGTTAGAAAGTAAGCAGTCTCTGGAAATATTCGGGACAGGGAGAAGCACACACCTATATTGGGTACCAGGGCATATGGGAATAGATGGGAATAAAAGAGCAGATGAACCAGCAAAGAAGGGCGCATCCCTTGAAGCTTGCTCCGCAGACGTCCCAATTAGACTGGGTGAGATTAAGAGATGGCGAGAGGTGCACAAGCAGGAAAGGGGTGGGTTCAATCGCGGGGCTATAAGATTTCGAATATTGTTTGTAGATGTTACAACCTTAGACTAACAAAGTTGCTTCTACCATTAAAAGCGTTAACTGGAGACTTATGACGGGTATACTGACTGGACACTGCCTTCTGGCGTCGAATTCCTTTAAATAAGGCTTGGTCAATGATAGCAGATGTAGGAAGTGCGGGTTGGAGGAGGAAACGATCGACCACGTTTTGTTCTCGTGTCCTGCGCTTGCCAGGCTAAGACTGCAGCTATAAGGAATGACACTGCTGTCAAATCTAGAAGCCGCAAGTGGCTTAACTCCTAGAAGACTTCTATAATTTGCCAAGAGGACGGAGTTGTTTTATAGCATAGCTCTTGGCTTTTGATAGGGTTTTTCATTTTGGTCATTAAAATAAGCTTCTGTTAAAACTACGTAGCGTCTGCATCTTTTCAAGTGTATTGTGGCCACCGTGAATCGACTGATTGCACCTTACCAGTGCGGCGTCAGACTTCGTAAATGCGCCAAAGCTTGGAAAAACCAGCGAATAAAGCATCGACATAGATCACCTTTTCATCGATTTTAAAGTCGCTTTCGACAGCACGAAAAAGAGCTGTCTATACGCCGCTATGTCTGAATTTGGTTTCCCTGCAAAACGAATAGGGCTATTCATAATGACCTTGAGCAACACCATGAGCTCAGTTAGAATTGGTAAGGACCCCTCCGGACCGTACGAAACTAAATGAGGTTTCAGACAGGGTAACCCTCTATCGTGCGATTTCTTTAATTTGATTGTGGAGAAAATCAGACTAGCTGCAGAACTTAACCGGTCTTGTACAATATTCTATAAAAAGCGTGCAGTTACTGGCATATGCTGATGGCAAAGAGTCAGCCCATATGAGCCTTGAAAACCACGCTACAGTTGGCAGCCATAATTTCGACATAGTAAAATACTTCGTTTATTTGGGAACCAGCATCAACACTAGCAACAACATCAGCTCTAGTTAGAGCCCGATTAAGGTTCCTTGGAACCCCTTTTTTAGAAGACCTCGGAGGTCTATCTGTGATAGCAATCCCGAATATCCTTAATTTTATCAACAACTCTGGCTGGTTGTAATACATTTACCGTAACATTCCGTAGGTTTTAGACGACTTACATGGCATCAAAACGGCTTTAAATAGCTACTTGGGCGACCAGGCTCGCAGCCATTTCACTTACCTACCTACCACTTATCGTACCCATCCTGTTGTATGGTGCAAAAGCATGGACTGTGTCAACATCAGATGAAGCGGCTCTGGGAGTATTCTAGGGAAAAGTTCTTCGAAAGATTTATGGACTTCTACGCGTTAGCGATGGCAGGTACCAAAGAAGATATAATGGTGAGCTGTACAAAGTATAAACTTCCATATTAGAACTTTCATACAAGCATAAAGATTCCCATAAGTACGAAGTTTCATACAGGTATGATCCATAACAGCAAAAATGCCAAGGATATATAACTTACCTAACTTGAAATTAATATTCTCGTTAGGACTAGCTCAGGTGAAATACCAGGCAATCCCTACTAAGTAAGTTGTTAAGGTATCAACTCTTGTACATATTAAAAAAAAAAGTTATGCATTTCTTCAGCCAACACTTCACAATGCTCCTCTTACCTTCAACAGCACAGTAGCTCGGAAGACCATCAAAGTTAAAAAATTTCAAAAACTAAGCAGCTATGTGATGTACCTCTTCTTGTGGTAAAAGAACTTCTATATAAAATTTCCAACCTGTCTCCGTCCATCTTTATCAATTCCGGAATTAACGAAGTGTCATGAGCGCCCACATTTTTGAAAACTGGAAAACAGCGTAACCAAAAAGTGTGCTATCATATAATACTCATACTCTTACTAGATGTGAAAACATCAGAGAATTTTCTGTTATCTTACTACAAAGCCAATCTGCGAAATACCAATCATTAGGATATATATCATGCAACGTATAGCCAGGTTACCGCGATCCACATCTCTTGACTTATGACGTTTACCAAATTGCAGTTGCGATCAAACGATCCTTAAACAACTTGACATTTCACTGGCATTGTCCATGTTGCACCGAGCCTCTTTACGTAATCGAAAAATCTTATTTTCTCTCAGAGGGGGAAAAAGTGAAACAGAAATTATCTGAAACCTCCCCAAATATCTGTTAAACTCTGAAACGAGACCTCTTAGTCAAGAGAGGTTAAAATATAAGCGCAGCGTGGAGTTCCTACACCACTTGCTGTGTATGCAGACAAAACTATGTATTGTTGCCGGATAGAAAATCTCAGCCGAGAAGGTTTCGTCTATTTTGAAAGAGTGAAACGCTCTCATTTGCTCCAAAATGTAGCAATGAATTGAAAGAAAGGCTCCTATCACAATTGTCCTGATAAAAGGCTTGAACTCGTGGATAGTGCCTACAGGATGTCAAAGTTTTTCTAGGAATATACGAGATTAAGGACCACATTATGTATGACGCCTTTAAACTTTAAGCCACAGTCATTGGCTTTCGCAATCACCACTATATAACACTAAAATTTTCACAAAGGCATTCAGTTTAACTGGCTTGATTAAATGCTCCTAAATCACAAGAGTTCTGGGTCACCTGAAAATATATGACTTGCTGCGCTATAAATAATACTTCCCCTGATTTTTTTGAAAAATTGGAATCATATTTCTCTCGATTTACACACGCGCATATATCGAAAGATTTTTAATGACAAGCTGAACAAGCCTTTTCAGATATGGAATATGGCAGCGCAAAAAAGCGCAACAGCTTTAAAATAATAAAGATATTGTTAAGTGTTCCTGGCAACACTCTGGAACACGAAAAGTGATGGTCACCATAGAACTAGAAAGAATAGGTGACTTGACATAAATTTATATCTCTATTTGATGTCAGTCATCATTCACAAAGTACGTCTGATTTTATTTGCTTGATTTAACAAAATCGCAGTTATTATGCGAATGAATAAAATCCCCGGTTGACATATTCTCGAGATCATGATGTCATTTAGCCACTGACTATAAACTGCCTCAAAAACTTGGGTATATAGAATTTTGTACTCTTTACATACAACCGCAACTGGCAAAATGCTTAATATTAGAGATGGCAATAAGATGCTGGACAAGTGGTTCCTGCTCCACTTTAACTCAGCGAGACACTTCCTATCAATGAACAAAAGCGACAGCCTGGTTTAAAATCTTCAAATTGCTGCTCCAATTAAGAGCGGTAGAGTGCTAATATTACAACAAGTGCTGTACCTCCTTCGGCTACTATTATTATTATTGTTAGGCCTGGAAGCACTGCGGCCTTAGTGCAGATCTTTGTGCATGACCTTTCAGCCTAACTTTGTATGTGGAGGCATTTGATGAATACAAGTACCTTTTCAGGCTTTTTATAGGAATTAAGAGTCACACCACCTAGATGGGAGAATCTGTACCTTGCCAGAGCTACGCATTCGCAGAGAATGTTAACCGGTGTTTCATCCTCCAGCTCACAGAAACGAAACATTTGAGTGTCGGATTGCTTTAACTAACTTAGGTAATATCATAGACCACAGTGTCCCGTATAGTACCCAGTGAGAGTTCTTAGGTCCTCCCTGCTTAGATTAATGAGTTTGGTTGATACTTTCGTTGCCGGAAGTATAAACAATTTGGCCTGTCTTTGGCCTGGGCAGTCAATCCAGTGACGTCTGAATTTTTTAGTTTCCCAATTATTTATGGTTTCTCTGGTGTGGGCTTTTGTGAGTCCACAGAAGGGCTCTGGACCATATAATGATGCTATAGCAACGTGCTTTGCTAGGTAATCTGCATTTTCATTACCTTCATGTCACTTATGTCCGGGAATCCATTCTAACAAAACCTTGGTTTTGGCTCCCAGTTCATTAAGGGTTTCAGTGCAGATGTAACTGTGTAGGATTGCAAGGCGTCCGACATATTGTAGATGCTCTTCAAGGTTGAGCCTTTCGGCAGACATTATCTACCTCAGACTTCTATTGCATGGATTTCTGCCTGAAATATGGTGGGGTAGCATCCCATTGTCGATCGATTTCTTAAAGTTCGGGCTATAGATACTAACTCCCGTTCTTTCGTTATCAAATTTCGATCCATACGTGAACCAGACCTCTGATTCAGGGTCATTATAGGGATTCCCTATTTCCCAGTGGGTTCTGTCCACAATGAACACTTCAAAATTGCTGCTAATGAATTCCTTGGGCTATGATAGAGGCATCATTCTATCAAGTTATTACAAAATTTGTACCTGATTTAGTTTCATGTATTTGAGCTTCTAAGAGTGGTGTTCCCAATCAAAACAATTCAAAATCCCGATTTCAACTACCAATAATCCTTAAATATTTGTATATAAGCATTGTCTGACAGCGCTTGTTTATGGTTAATATATAATACGAACCTAAGTAAAAATTTTTAATCAAATTGCGAATAAAAAATTTACAAACCAAAACAAAATTTAAATTATTTCTATAATACGTACTTAGTTTGGTAATGGCGCTCAATATCGGGTTAATGTTTAGCCATATTCATACTTCTTCTTCTTCTTCATTCGGCTCTTTTGATTGTACACAACTTGCAGTTACAACAACGCCTACATATTCAGCAGCAAGGTAGGCTTTTTTCATATACATACGTAATTGCTTCTACTTATAGGGCATGTGTGTGTGTGTCCTCATGAATAAGTTTGTATTGCGCTCGAAGCATTACGAAAATACATTTAAATGTGTATGCATACGTGTAAAGTGAAACACATACGAAAGAATGCACAAACACACACACTATAACATTTGATGTATATTTCCTACAATATACAAAAAAACCACGAGTGTTGCCAAACCAAGTTTGTTGCTTAAGTCTTTTGTTCGGTGAAATAAAACATTTTTATGGATAGCATTTCTTAGCACTTTGTTGCTTTATTGATATATATATATAACAAAAATTCTTGTTTTAAAGCAAGTTTTTTTGGTATGTTTCTGTTTTTGTATTATAATTTTAGTCTCTTTTTTTTTGGTATTTTGCTCATTTTTTTTCTTTCATCTTTTTCTGTTTGTTTGTATTTTTTGCCGCCCATTGACTTACATTACATTACAATGCTAAAAATTATCTCGCACTTATATTCACTCTTAATTGGCATTTTTGTGCACACACACACGCACATGCATACATACATGCATATACGAATACATCTTGCCTTGTAGATCGCACAGCGCTATTATTTCATCTTAACTCTGCATTTCTTATGGATTCATTTTTTTTCTACAATTTTTATTTATTCGTGTTCTCATGCTTTCCACTTTTTTGTGCATACCTTTATTCTTTTAACAAAAATTTGACAATGACACTTGCGGTCAAAATATGTTCAACCGAAAATCAAGTTAATTAGCTCCAAAAATGGGTGAGTATACGGAAAATAACTGACCATGCAAACTCTTCACATCGGGTTACGAATGCCAATTGTTTGTATGTATGTATATAATACGAATATAAAAGCATACCGATATTTCAGCTCTCTCGGTGTTGCACGCTTTTTTACATGTAAATAGACATGGGTGTGTATGTGTGTGTGTGTATACGTGACCATTTTTGGTATGTAGGGCGTTGCTCGAAGGTTACCACTGTGTCAAGGGTTTTGTTTTTCTTTATGTTTTCTTTCTTCTTATTTTACCTTGTCAGGATTACGATTTCTTTAGTGGCTGTCTTTAAAATGTATACAAAAGGTGTGTATGTGTGTACGTTGCACATATATAGGTCAGGAAAAAAATTACGAATTAGTATGAATTGTTTTTTAATATTCTTCAAGAAAAGGAGACGTAGGCTCAGAAATTGTTTGAATGACGTAGGCACAATTATTAAATAAATGTTTAAGCGTGAAATTAGATTTAATTGTTTGAAATAATATTTCTGTGTTGTTGTTATTATATTATTACTGCTAGGTTGAAATGGCCAGTCAATAAAGAGCTCATATGGACTGAGTGTGTGCCCTGCGTTATTATAATTTGTTTGACGAGCAAACGGAAAAATTCCAATTAGCACCAGGACTTACATATGTTATGGAATAACTTTATCCTTTTAGCAAATAATAGTCGTTTCCTGTGACCTAGCGCAATTGCTACTTTGGAATCTGGCAACTCTGCTGCTAAAAATAGCTGGAGCTCGCGAGGTCGAGCACGTTACTGACGAGGCCTAACTTATAAACATTTAACGCTAGAAGGAATTATCCAGTCGCTATGCCCACTTTGAGCCTTAAGCCTAGATACAAGCTACTTTGTGAATCTAACGTCATAGGATTCGTACATGATCATAACAACTTTGCAGCCTTGCGCTTCTGTCCAAGCCTTTTCCGCTTGATGGATCATATGCAAATCATTTCTTCTTTTAATTTCTACGAAACGAATTGGGATGTCCCAGTCCATAGTTTCATCGAGTGCTGCACCCTGCTTTGGCAACCCATCGGCCTTTTTGTCACCTTCTTTTGCTTCATGGCCGGGAACTCTGAGCGAAGTTTCTTCAATGCTTCTTTGCATTCCAAGTCACTTTATGAAGTACGATGCACTGAGTGAAATATTTTTGACTCTCAACATCATATATCATATCAGCGTAGAGGAACATTAAAGCAAAATAATGCAATGAATGCGAATGATTGAAAAGATTTACCTGAATTTAAATTAAAAACAATCTCCCCGGATCATATAAAAAACGTTATCGGTACTTTTATCACTGGATTACTAACCCGTTTTTGTATGAATATTCGATTTGAGCTTATATATGTATATACTTTGCTTAAGTTTAGTCGAACTAAAACCTAATAGATTGTACTGGAGAAGAGACTGCTCTGGGAAGTTGCGCAAAGAGATAAGTTCGTCAGGGTTGAAGCTGTTGTTTTACAACCAAACAACCAGGCGGATTAAACAAGGACACCCGGAAATACTCAACCCACATTCCAATGAAAATAGCATTACCTTGAACACCGAGACCTAGAACCCACTTAGAATAGAAAAAACGTGTGCCCGCAATTGTGAATAGTGCACCTGTCGGTACAGTAAACTGCGGATATATGTGTCACTAAAGCACACTCGTAAATGAAGTGACTGTCACATGAATCATTCCAAAGTCGGGTACAAGGAAAGAGTAGGTACGCCGGAAATACTAACATCGAAGATGTTCTCACCGATTTCTTGTGATATGAACCCAATATTTCTGAACGACAAAAAGTGAAAAAGATAGAGCCAGCAGGATAGAAAAAGCGGGAGTGGATTTTTTAGTGTCTTTGGCAGACGTTTCACAATAACCCTAAACAAACAACGCCGTTTTATTATTCTTAGCATATTAAGGGCGACTATAATCAGTGACTCGATGGCTGGAGGGATCAAAAAACCGTTCCCGCAGAAATCGAACTATTATTAGAAAAGGCAATGCAGCCGAAGTGTACCGAACTCATATTCCGCTTGAGATGTTCTTTATCCTTTACATTTTTCTTAAATCTTGCCGATGTTTTTGTGGTTACAATTAAAGCAAAATTAACAAAACGTATTTTTTTAGCCCCATGGTCCCATGGCCCCAACTTCCACAGATGCACCAAGTGGAAAACGATTTAAATTTCCTTGGTGTGCCCAACTGTCGCTAGTTAACCCAACAAAGAAGCGACTAGCATACCTTGTTGGATGACCATAATCATTTAAACGATTAAGCGCCAATTAAGTAACTAAGTAATTTGAGAAGAGCTTTATCGGCTTCTTGTTTTTGAACCCGTTTGAACGGGTACCGACAACTCATTATTTTATAATCGGCATATTATCGACAACATACTATCGTATTAACAGTTTATTATCGGATTGTTATAGCAGGTTTAAAGTTGGGTTATCGATTTCAGAGCGAATTGTGTTTTCGGTATCTTTTTCATAACAAACCTAGAGTCGTTAACAAATCGATAACACACAGATGAAAAATCGATAGCTTACAGCTTTTCGTTATCAAATCGATAGCTTTTTTAAACCGATAATTTTTCAATAAAAATCAAGGCTTTTTTGATTGAAAATCGATAACTCTTCAATCTCAGATAAATAAAAACCCTCCACAAATTAATAATGCTACGTCAACAAATCGATAAGTTTTCAGTAAAAAACAGCTAACTTTTTGATAACTTATCGACAACATTCCGACAAATAATAAATAATGAATCGATAACGAAGAATAACCTTTCAATGTCGATAGCTTCTTGATAAGAATTCGATAACTTTTTAGTAATATTCTTGTGGACACATCGATAACTCTTCGATGAATTATCTAGATAACTTTTCGAATAGCAAATCGATAACTCGTCGACTAAATATGAAGAACTCATTGATAACCATTGTTATCGCTACCAAATGTATAACACCTTCTTAATAAATCGATAGATCGTCTATACTTCGTGCATAATACACCTATAACAAACCCGTCACTCTTCGATAACAACCTGTCAACTATGCAGCAACAAATTGATAACACGACCTCCGGTTTTGGTTCCGACTGCGATTTTGACTTCAGATCTTCTTTCCTCTCCTTTTCTATCCACTAATTTTTATACTCAGCTGAGCAGAGCTCACAGAGTATATTAACTTTGTTCGCATAACGATAATCCGTAACGGCATAAACTAATCGAGATAGACATCTATACATCTGAATGATCTGGGCGAAAAAAAAAATTTCATTCGCCATGTCCGTTCGACCGTAAACACGATAACCTGAGTAAACTTTGAGGTATCTTGATAAAATTTGGTATGTAGGTCCCTGAGCACTCATCTCAGATCGCTATTTAAAATGAACGAAATTGGACCATAACCACGCCCACCTTTTCGATATCGAAAATTTCGAAAAACCGAAAAAGTGCGATAATTCATTATCAAAGACAGCTAAAGCTATGAAATTTGGTAGGTGGGTTGAACTTACGAATCAGAATAGAAAATTTGTAAAATTTTCGACAATAGGCATGGCGTCTCCCACTTTTAAAAGAAAGTGATTTCAAAGTTTTGCAAGCTGTAATTTGGCAGTTGTTGAAGATATCATGATGAAATTTGGCAGGAACGTTACTCCTATTACTATATGTGCGCTAAGGAGAAATTTGCAAAATCGGATTACGAACACGCCCACTTACAAAAAAAAATTTTTTTTTAAGTCAAATTTAATTTTAAGCCAAATTTTAACAAAAATAGTATATAAGTAAATAATGTCAACATTCAACTCCAATAATGATATGGTGCAACAAAATACAAAACTAAAAGAAAATTTCAAAATAAGCGTGGCTCCGCCCTTTTTCATTTAATTCGTCTAGAATACTTTTAATGCCATAAATCGAACAAAAATTCACCAATCCTTGTGACATTTGGTAGGTGCATAGATTTTATGACGTTAACTGTTTTCTGTGAAAATGGGCGAAATCCGTTGAAGCCACGCCCAGTTTTTATACACAGTCTACCGTCTGTCCTTCCGCTCGGCCGCTAACACGATAACTTGATCAAAAATCGATATATCTTTACTAAACTCAGTTCACGTACTTACCTGAACTCACTTTATCTTGGTATAAAAAATGGCCGAAATCCGACTATGACCACGCCCACGTTTTCGATATCGAAAATTACGAAAAATGAAAAAAATGCCATAACTCTATACCAAATATGAAAAAAGAGATGAAAATGGTAATTGGATTGGTTTATTGACGCAAAATATAACTTTAGAAAAAACTTTGTAAAATGGGTGTGACACCTACCATATTAAGTAGAAGAAAATGACAAAAGATCTGCACGGCGAAATCAAACGCCCATGGAATCTTGTCAGGAATACTGTTCGTGATATTACATATATAAATAAATTAGGGGTACCCGAAAGATGATGTTCTTGGTCACCCTGGTCCACATTTTGGTCGATATCTCGTAAACGTCTTCACATATACAGCTAAGGGCCACTCCCTTTTAAAACCCTCATTAATACCTTTATTTTGATACCCATATCGTACAAACATATTCTAGAGTCACCCCTGTTCCACCCTTATGGCTATGTCTCATAAAGGCGTCCACCTAAAGAACTAAGGCCCACTACGTTTTAAATAATCATTAACACCAATATCGTACAAACACATTCTAGGGTCACCTCTGGTCCACCTTTATGGCGATATCTCGAAAAGGCGTCCGCCTATAGAACAAAGGCCCACTCCCTTCTAAAATACTCATTAACACCTATCGTTTGATACCCATATCGTACAAACATATTCTAGAGTCACCCCTGGTCCACCTTTATGGCGATATCCTGAAATGGCGTCCACCTATAGAACTATAGCCTACTCCCTTTTAAAATACTCCTTAAAACCTTCCATTTGAAACCCACGTCATACAAACATATTCCATGGTTACCCTAGGTTAATTTTGCTAAATGGTGATTTTCCCTTACTTTGTCTCCAAAGCTCTCAGCTGAGTATGTAATGTTCGGTTACACCCGAACTTAGCCTTCCTTTCTTGTTTCTTTGCTTTCCTTGCTTTGACTTGCCTACCATCGTTATTATCACCCAAAACATTATCGACATTATTATTATACTGTTATTTATCTTCTCCCTCTTCTTGTTTCTTCATCTTCTTTACATTTACTTCCTCTGTTTGTCGTTGTCCCCTTTATACTTTTATATGTATATCATCGAATTCTTTTTCTGTCTTCTTTAATTTCTAATAACTTATTTGCTGAATGATTTTGCACATGCGTTGTTCCAATCTTACACTGCAGTGAAGTGAATACCCTTACCAATCCCACATATTAATCCTACACGACACACTATAGACTACTCCCACACAACGAGTATATCTACAATTTTAAATCCCGAAATTCTTTTACAAAAGCTATTGTTAAAGTTTTTTAGTAAAAATTCAACAAGATTATGTCTGTATTAAAGGAAAAATGTCCTTCTATTTTTGGTCCATTTATATAAAGGTAGTCCAAAATTTTTTTATCATCTTTTTATTTTCACTATTTTAGTGCTGCCTATAAAAAGGCATGTGGAATTTTGGGTTCTGGCTCACGGCCCAATTTTCAAGTCTCTAGCTCACCGGGAAGTTACTTAAAAATCGATTGCAAGATTGCCCTCGTTTTTCAAGGATTTGCAGTTATCTTGACTAGCGCGCCACCTAGCGGAAATTTGTTTTCTATAAGATGTATGCCACTAGGCCTCTAACAAAGTGCCAAGTTTCAAGTCTCTAGGTAACCGGGAAGTTAGTTAAAAATGGATTGAAAGGTTCCCAAATCAAAACTAATTCTCTTAATATCTCGATCCATGCGCCACCTAGCGAAACTTTTTTGATAAAATATTGCATTGTCACTGGGTTCTGACTCACGGCCCAAGTTTCAGGTCTCTAGCTCGCCGGGAAGTTATTTAAAAATCGATAGCAAGATTCCCTGCGTTTTTTCAGGGGTTTTCATTTATCTCGATTCATCCGCCACCTGGTGGCATTTTGTTTTCCACGAATTGTAGTGCCATGGATTTGCAAACTATGTGCTAAGTTACAAATTTCTAGGTAACCGGGAAGTTAGCTAAAACTGGTTTGAAAGATTCCCAAATAAAAATAAATTTTCTTAATATCTCGATCCATGCGCCACCTAGCGAAATTTTTTTTTTGATAAAATATTGCATTGTCATCGGGTTCTGACTCCCGGCTCAAGTTTCATATCGCCAGCTCACCGGGAAGGTACTAAAAAATCGATTGCAAAATTCCTCTCGTTTTTCAAGGATTTGTAGTTATCTCACTTAACGCGCCACCTAGCGGTATTTTGTTTTCTGTCAATTGTATCGTCACCAAGCTTTGAACTGTGTGCCAAGTTTCAAGTCTCTAGGTAACCGGAAAATTAGTTAAAAATGGATTGAAAATTTCCAAATCAAAATTAATTTTGTTAATATCTCGATCCATGCGCCACCTAGCGAAATTTTTTTGATCAAATATTGCATTGTCACTGGGTTCTGACCCACGGCCCAAGTTTCAGGTCTCTAGCTCACCGGGAAGTTACTTAAAAATCGGTCGCAAAATTCCCTGCGTTTTTTCAGGGATTTTCCGGGATTTTCGTTTATCTCGGTTCGTTTGCCACCTGGCGGCACTTTGTTTTCCACGAATTGTAGTGCCATCGACTCGCAAACGATGTGCTAAGTTTCTAAGTCTCTGGATCACCGAGAAGTTATTTAAAAGTCGATCGCAAAATTTCCATTTTAAAATTAATTTTCTGTATATCTCGTTCCGTGCGCCACCTAGCGGATTTTTTTTCACTTGCGTTTTAATGTCTCCCAGATCTTACCTATGCTCTAAATATCAAATGTCTAGCTCAACGGGAAGTTACCGAAAAAGACTTTTCCGTGGGTCAAAAATTCGTATGGAAATGAGGGGACAAACATGAAAGCGACTTAATATAAAGGTAAAAAAAACAGTTTCGCTGTTTTTACAGGTCGCTGAATAAAATTTTTTTTTAGTTTTTGGGATCGCCGCTTATATATAGCTTTAATAAATTGAGTACACATTTTTTTCCTCTTACTATTAACTTTAAGTTATTGCTATACAAACTTTTATATATACATACAAACACATGTAATTATATGTAAATTAAAAACAAATTTAACACCTTAACTAATTTTTATTTGAAAATTTCAGATCAATGAAAACACAATGCAACATCGGCTTCAATTCACTTAATGCGCTCTATATTTAAAACCAACAAAGTGTTAAATAAAATTGAATAAATACAACGGAAATTTATGTTGGCATAACAATAAAACGCTTCTCAAAAGTTGTTGTATTTAGCATTCGTATACAAAATGCGTAGCTTTATATTGTGCAATAAAAAAACAATTATCAAAAGTAGTTCAACTGTATAAGGAGTCTGATGCATGCCGATGCAAATGATTGATTTGGAGTGCAGAGCATTTTGGTGGTAGCGGCAACGAAAACAACAAAAAGTTGATAGGTAAGTGTTTGGAAACATGCTGACTAATTGGAGCCATTAAAATTTAGTACTTTCTGTCCAGCATTTCCTCTTGGTTTTGTTTTTTATTTTTAGGTGATTGAGACTTGCATTATGGTTTCACAAAGACCTGTTGAGTGTTCATAAACATTAAAAAAAAAAAAATAAATAAATACTTGTCGCGATTTACCTCAGAGGAGATTTGGGCCGAGTTTCTCTTCTTACTTGCATCGTGTTCCTTTGAAATTTTTCTTATAAATTGGCGGGACGGGATCTATATGCTTTATGCCGACTCCGTACGGCATCTGCAAGGCAGTTGAACTTTCACTAAGAAGCTTGTCATAGGTTAGGTTAGGTTAAAGTGGCTGCCCCCCAGAAATGTGAGGGACACACTTAGACCGACTGGCCCATTATGATACCACTGTGTGGGCTATTGCTCTTCCTCCTTTATATGTGTAGGAATTGGAACCAATTTAACCTTCTGATGTAGCGTAGACTATTTTCGATTTCCACATAACCAAGTTCTGCTAAGCACTCGATGAAATACTTATTCATACACTCCATACGTATACTGGCCAGAACAGGGCATCTACAGAGAAAGTGCTCGAAGCTTTCTATTTCCTCTTCATCCCTGCAGCTTCAACAAAAATCGTTGGTAGGAATTCCCATGCGTTCGCCGTGTATTCCCATTAGGCAGTGGCCCGTTAGTATCCCTATCAGTGGGCGTAAGGAGAGACGGTTGAGGTTAATGAGGAACCTAGTTCGATTCTCATTTATGCGAGGCCAGTGTTGTTTGGACACCTCGCATGTGGGTTTCAGCGTCCATCTGCAATTCGGCTTCTTGGTGAAAAATGATGTGAGCCAGTATTTGCACACAGCAAGAGGGGAGCAATGTCCTTCAGCTGGCGACAGAGCTAAGTCTGTTCAGTAGCCTTCCTCGCTAGTTCATCGGCAGCGCAGTTCCCGGGTACAACGCTATGACCTGGGACCCATTCAACAGCTGTCTCGCACTGCGATGCAAGTTCGTTTAGGGTTTGTCTACATTCTATTGCTAATTTGGGCGAAGTTTTGACTTGGAGGGCTTTTATTGCCGCTTTACTGTCTGAGTAAATTGCTAGTGATGTGGGGTTCTTAGATAGTAGCCAATAGGCGGCATCTATTATTACAGTTAATTCCGCCGCTTATGGAAAGTGAAAGATCCTCTGAGTATATTCCACTGCCCACGTTACCATGGAGCTTGGAGCCATCCGTGAAGATGGTCATGCACTCAGGGTCTAGGTTAGTGGCGTTATCCCATACGTGCCTATCTGGGATTCTGATTGAGAACTTGTTGTCTATAGAAAGGATTGATGTGGTGTAATCCAATTGACGTAAGTTTTCGGGGATTATTCCCAAAATGCTGGCATGGCCGAATCTAATGTCCCTCCAGGGTAGGTAAGCATTCAGCCTCACTTCGCTACAGCTTGCTTGGAGTTTGCCATATATATCTACCGGAAGGAGGTTGAGCATGACTTCTAGGGCCTTTGTGGTTGTGGACGGGAGTGCCCCTGAAATGAGCATTGCTGCTGACCGTTGCATCCTGGTCATCCTAGAACTTAAGCTGTTCCTTTCAAGTGCCGCCCACCATACTGTGATGCTGTAAAATAAAATATGACTTACAACCGCGGTGTATAGCCAATGTAGATCCCACATCTTCGCAACGGCTTTTAATGGCAGAAATACACTCTGAGGGTTCAACAAACAACTGCCGAGGGGCGAACCACCCGCTTAGAAAAACATTTGCCTCTCTGACTCAATCCTACCAAAACGGCCAAACGAATTTTAATAACACCAGACAGGAGAAGTCAGTTGTACAACAAAAACGATTTGTTGGCTCCCATAGTCCGGACATGAATTTTAAATTGTAGGGAGGGAAAATTTTTGGTACTATTTTGCTACTTTTTTACTACCTAAAAAATATAATGGGCGAAAATAAACCAAACTCGATACATCTCTACTTTGGAAACTAATACACGAAAGAAAAGAGAGAACAGAATATATAGGAAGAAAAAGAAAGTAGAGCAAATTTAGGGGAAGTCGGAAGAGTAAAGAGAACAAGAACAAGATTGAGGTTAAGAGTAAAAGTAAAAATGTAATGGCTGGAGACAAAGTAGGAAAAGCAGAATAACAGGAAGATAAAGAATAAGCATAAGATTAAGAGTAATAGTGAGAGTTAGACCTAGATAAAAGCAAGATCGCGTAGAGTAAAAGTATAAGCGTAAAGAATTACGAAAAAATTAAAGGCTTGGAGAAATTTAATGACTCGATTATGGTAAACTAGAAAATGTAGAAGGGATATGAAATACGAGAGTAAGAAGACCGAAGAGAGGCAGGTGAATAGAAAGTTAGAACAATAATTCCCGGGTTTGATCATACAGCTGGGAGTATTTTATATTTGTCTAAAGGTGTCCAGGGCTTGCCAGAGCTATTAAAGCTAAAGTTCTAATTAGCCAGAGTTTTTTTTTTCGCCATTTATAAATTACATAAGCTCTGATTTGTTGAAGTAACGTTACTGTAAAACCCCTGCCACTATACATTTTTACACCAACTACCTCTTTCTGCTCAATGAGTCTACTTCAGACGCAGTGACGCCGTCTTTTGTTTTAATAATCTTTTATCATTCTAGGTTCGACCTGTCTTATTGTTCCCATGCTATTTAATATATTGACCTTATACACTTAGACTCAATATGTTTTGAGAAAGGTACACCGATATTTCCCTAAACCATGAAACTCCCACTGGAGCTGTTTTCCCAAATCAACTGAACTTTGGCTAAGTTAGACGTCCAAACAACCCTAATCTCGCATTTATAATTTATGTGTGCACGGTTCGTGGGTTCTTTAGATTTTGGTCTAAGCGATTTTGAAAAAGTTAGTTCTCTAGTTACTTACAAGATCATATCGGAATCATTCCGGGACCTTTTCCGAATTAGTTCCAGGCTATTAAGGGATCATTTCGTGGTTTTTTTTTGGTGGTGGGGGCCATTTTGGGGGTACTTCTGGATAGTTACGAGGCTTTAAGGGATTAACTTTTCACCATATCGGGATAGTTTTGAATTGTTTTCACATTATATCGAGAACATTGCCGGATTATTTCGGAACTATGTTACCTACCTCACCGAAGATCCTGGGTTCACGCCCCTGGCAAAGCAATATCAAAATTTTAGAAATAAGATTTTTCAAATAGAAGGAAATTTTTCTAACAAGTAGGTCCCGCCAATTTGTGGGAAAAATTAAAAAGGAGCACGATGCAAATTGGAAGAGAAGCTCGGCATAAAATCTTTTCGGAGCTTATCGCGCTTTTCATTTTATTTAATTTTTTCTTTTTTTTTGCCGGATAAATAAGTTCAGGATTGTTTTCGGCACAGTTTCGGCGTTGTGTTCAGAATTGTTGCGGATTATTTATCGATGTATTATTCTATGAACATTTTCGGGTCTTTTTTAAGATTTTTTCATAACAATTTTAAGATTATTTGTATTTGAGATTTTCGCGGTACTGTTTTGGGGCATTATCTTGACTATTTTCGTAATAGTGACGGCGAAAACATAACGTGACTACTTCGGAACTATCGCCATATAGTTTCGAGATTATTTTCGATATAGTATTTCATCGTCATCGTATCGAAAGAACTGCTATGGAATATTTTGTAACTATGGCCGGATATTTCGAGATTGTTTTTGGAACAATTCCAAAACCACCTAGCGATCGCTTTGTAAGAAAAGATTTCAAGGGAGTGAGGGAGCCCAGATTTTTAAGAAATCTCTTATATAATACTTTCTTTGGCTCGTTTTGCGTTTATCTTCAAATTCTTCAAGATTGTGTGCGCTACAATGTTGGGATTTTTTTGGAATTGTTTCAAGATTATTTTCACAATTGTCATGAAATTGTTTTCAGTTTCATATCGGTGTATCAATAATTTTAAACACTAAAACTTGTATATTTAAATTTGAAGACGATTTTAAAATTTGCCATAATTATAGGGTAATATCTAAAAGCTTTTGATTAATTAAGCAGACTAGTCTACTAATTTATATAAATAACCAAAAACTTATTCTTTTTGATTATTATCTTCTTTTTATGTGTAAAATAATAATAAAAGAGGAACAAATCATACATATGAACAAAAATTTAACTAAACTTGACAAATGAATTTCTGTTAATTTATTATCAAAAAAAAAAATAAAAAATTTGAACTTGTTTGACATGAATTCTAATGTGATTCTTTAAAGCGGTTTTGCATGATTTAAAACAGATATGGTTTGTTCGTATATATGCGTAAAGTATACCTACGAGTAAGCGTCCCTCAAAAGTGGATAATTTAAAAAAAAATACATAATAAAATATTTTTAACTTTAGCTGATTTCTAGAGGGTTTAGCAGACTAGTGCAATCAAAACTGCCATGACACGTCTCCTTATGGCTCCTAAACATCAACTACATAGTGGGACCAAATAGCCTAGTTTTAAAAAGCATAACGAAATTCGGAACAGACAGTTTTTTTTGCTAAATTAGCACCAACCGAGGCACGATAAAAAATTACTGCTTGATACTGCCCCACCTCCAACAAGGTTATGGGAACATCTCCACAAGCGCTATTATGAGAACCCGCATCTACCTACGCAATCATTTGATCCAGATAAGCATAAGGAGATCCTTAGCAAAATCCACACAAAATCGGTAAACACCTTTGCCAGGTAGCACGCGGTGAACCCCGTTATCAATATACACTATACCACGCTTGCAGAGGATAAAAGCACACTATCAAACAAGACAGGAGTTACCCTATCCCAACTTTGTTCTGGATACTGTAACAGATTAAACTCTTACTTGTTCAGAATCAACCCCGATATACGTAATTTACATATATCCTGCAAGCAATGTATCTCTACATGATATCAATCATCCTTTCAATTGTAATTTGGAACCTTCACATCTCACAACAACCTCCATATGATCCAGCCTTGTTGAAACCGTTAGTTTCCTTGGACTTCTGTTAATGAACTTTGTTGACAATTTGTGAGTGGTCGCATCCATTTTTTGAGGCGAAGCACTGCAAACTCAACAACAACAGACTAGGAACTGAAGCAATATGATTGCGATATTTTTTCATTAATTTTCGAAGTAGGAAATCCGGATTTGTTTGTGGGCACCCCTAATATAGACTTATACGTCATTATATATTTCCATATCTAAAGTAGACTCGTGAAGATGTTTTGTGTGAAATTAATGAATGATATAACTTTTGTATAAGTAATTAAATAACAAAATATTTAAATATTAATTACAGCTACTCGCATCAACATAAATAAAATTTAATGTATGCTCACACGCGCACAAGTACGTGCATATTTCTTGAAAATATTTTATTATTTAAATATATAAACCACTGCCCACTTTGCTAAGTATAAGAAGATAGATCTACAGCATGGTGCCCAACCGCTTTAACGATTTTTGTCGTTTCGTAACAAGTCACGCCGGCTATTTTTGTCTCGCAATTAATGAAGAGCAATAAGGGAGATGAAGTCTTTCTCCACCTGCTTCCTTCAAAAATTCATCATTTATCTAATGCGAAACAATTCTTTGACATTAATGATTTATGACTTCAAACAAAAGAATCAAATATTTAATTGTTTATTCAGGAATGAATCCATAGAAATCAGGTTTTCATATTAACTGAAAAATTCATTTATTTTTAAATCAATACCGGATAACTTAACCCTAGGACTTATACCCAAGTACAGGTGTGGTCAGTAGCTACTTTGGAGTGATGTAGCTCCTAAATCGCTAAAGATATTGACTTGATCTAGGAAAACGAAGTAAATCTACGTCGATTGGTGTCTTATTTGTCATGCTAGGTCCATGCATTGATGAGATATAAGCTTTCAAAGTTGACACCTACGACTTCTTATACCCAAGTACAGGTGTGGCCAGTAGCCTTTTTTCTCGTTTTTTCTCATTTTTTGAAGGAAAAACATTTTTATTTATTATTTTCTTTATAAAATATTATTTTATTGATTATTTCTTATAACTAAATATGCAAACAAATTTAAATTATTCAATTGTCTTCATTATTTTCACAAATATTACATGTAAATGTATTTGAAGAATGCTGTATGCATATTGGGCGCTGACATATTCTGCACATGTTACGCGTTCGTCTTCTTGGTTGGTCATGGATGTAGCAGAGAAAACAGCTTCCAACCTGCTGTTTCTTTGGTTTTGCACCAGCAGCTGCAGACGTTGATGGCCTATTGTCAGCACTTCCTTGCAAAGCAGTACTTATGAAACTCGCTACTGCAATTTTTGTGTTGAAGTTCTGCATCACTTGCTGATTCACCGACCGCTCTTCAATTATGGGCATAGACAGTTCCTTGGCGAGTTGGCGAAGAAATCTCTTACGCTTCGCATTGGTGCATCTGATGTTGGGATTATTCTCATAATATATTATGTACGCTGCCAATGCCGTCAAATCAATCATATTGAAGAATAGGGACAACGGCCAACGCTTTGTCATTCTTTGGCAAGTATATTCTCCAAGCAATTGGTCCATCACGTCCACTCCTCCTTTTTTCTTGTTATAAAACTCGATCATTTCTGGTTTGCCGCTTTCGCCAATGTGATCATCTTCATGCATTGATGATAGTAATATAACTGCCTTGTTTTTTTTCGGCACATAGGAGCAAATGGATATGTTGGGCCTAAAACCGAATGTACTTGACCTCTCTGCACGATCTTTGTGTGCCAACATCTCCTTTGGTATGTAGGGCTTATTTTTCCGCAGAGTTCCAACTGCCATCAAATTCATGGATGACAAGCTTTCCAGTAGATTTAGGGATGTAAAAAGATTGTCCATCGTTATATTTCGGCCGGTTCCATGAAAGCGGCTTACTAAATCCTTCACCACGCATTCACCCTGGTTAGTTTCCCGTCCCGTAGGTGATTGGCCAGTATATATTTGTCTATGCAGTGGATATGCGTTTTTGGCATCACATACCCACCACACTTTGATGCCATATTTTGCCAGTTTCAATGGGATGTATTACGTGAAACGGGTGCGGCCACGATATGGAAAGAGCTGCTCATCTACCGTTAGATATTCACTTGGCTTATATGACTGCTCAAAGTTGTAGTTCATCATGGTTCACAGCTCGGATATTGGTGCAGCTTTGTCAGTTACCAAACGTTGTGCCCGTGTGTTTCCATCGTCAATCCTTATAAACCGCAGTATGGCCTGAAAGCGGTTAATGCCCATTGACGCACGATAAAATGGACAATTTTCCACCGACCACAAGTACGGCGCACATTAGGCATTGCTGCGGTTAGCGCCAGTCATAATAAGCACTCCAATGAACGCATACATTTCGCTCAAATTAACGTTCTTCCATGTTTTTGGTTCCGCCTCTGGATGTTTTGCGTTTAATTCCGCATATGTAGCTTCTGCTTTTTTGTTGGTGTAGCGTACTATAATATCCACCATTTCCGGAGTCATAAAACATTTATATGTATTGACTATTGACATCATAGTAGTTGATCTTGCGGGCCCACTTCGCTGTCGCAAAATATTTTGTTGCCTAGTTTGGCGTGCAAGTCGTGGCTGTGAGCTCCATATGGTACTATCACGTGCTACGAATTCAGCTGCACGTAAATTAATCTCCTCAGAATCATCTGCAGCATCGGATTCATTGTCAGATTCTTCGTAATCAGCCTCATCTATCTGGGCATTGTCAATTGTGTAATCAGGGTCTTCTACATCCGATTCAACCACGCCATCTGCTACTGCTACTTGTTCGCTTTCATCCCCTTCAGGGTCGGAAAATAATTCATCATCTGAGATTTCGTCAAACAGGTTTTGTATATACTGCTCTTTTTCAGCTTCAGATAATCTATATAAAAATAATTAATTTTTATTCAATTTATGAAATTATATTTGAGTTATTTGTATTTACCTCATATATTGATTCGAAGACAAATATTCCATGTTCCTTCTCCTATCCATGTTGTAGTATTTTAAATTTTTTCTGACTTGTTATTTTCACAAATATAAATCAACTTAACACTTCAAAAGGACGCTTCACAATGAATATAAACTCGCAAAACTGCCGTTTATATAGCTGCAACCCTTAAGTTTCTGTAAGGATTTCTTACCTGCTAGGTAGTTAGATTATATCAAATGTTGTTTGTCAGCAAATTCTAGCAAGGGTACAATAATGTCTTCTTCTAAATAATTAAGAGTGCGCGAAAAAGTTGTATTCTAAAAATTCTAACAATAATAGAAATTATTGACTTCTTAGAAATAACTTAGAATGCGCGCAATTCTTAGAAGCGGGCTACAAATATATGTTTATAACTACTTAAAATGTTCGTAAGAGAGTCAGCTACAACATTGCATTAAAAAAAATAACTTGTTTCTCAGAAAAAAATGAGAAAAAACGGGTAAAACAGGTTACTGGCCACACCTGTACCCGGGTATAAGAAGTCGTAGTAAAAGTTGGGTATAAGTCTTAGGGTTAAATTAATATTGTTGCAATTCACAAATTCTCATTTAAATATATAAATATTGTGGCGAATTTTAAGAGATCCTCGACTTTCTTACACCTTCTGATACGTTCGAATCGTTGAACTTTCAAATAAATTACTCAAATATTCAGTATAGCTTCTTTATTTACAACACTACTTTGGTAATAGTATTTTACAATTACTCGCCTTATCCACTTATATTCTGTTAAAGCCAAACTGATTAACTATTTCCTAGCTTTCGCTGTTTTTGTACCCTCAATCAGCTCGTTCGCATTTTTCTGCTAAGGTCTCGACCAATGGTCGGGAAAAATCTAAATGTAAGTGTATTAGTGAGAGCTAGGGCATGAGCATCCCAACAGGAAATTTAAGTTAAAATGGCAACGTGCATTTATTAAAAACAGTTTTATCAAACTTTATGGAAAATTTGATTTTTGATTCAGAAATATTTTGGAGCATTTTTTTATGTAAATGCACATGAAACTTGAATTGTCAGACATGGCAAATAGCGCAAAAATTGTGGCGATCGCTAGCTTAAAATATTATATGTGACCCGGCCTATGAAAAAATGGCTTCGCCGCTGTGCCGAAGACTTCATACCTTTCATGAATGGGGCTGAACAATAATCTTATCCCGTTCGTAATCTCCAAATAATCGGATGTATAAGATAAGAAATATATAGTGAACAGATGTACATACCTAAACGATTTTTAAGATAAATATAAAATAAAAAATGGCAAAAAAGCCCCTTATCTGAACGATCGGTTGTATGGGATATATATTATATATAGCTCCGATCGAAATGATTTTTACAGGAAATCTTCTATGATATATTAGAATATATATCATCAAGTTTCACATTTTTATATTGGAAACTAAGGGTGAAATTTCCAAAAATCTTTCTATCTGAACGATCGGTTGTATGCGATAGGTATATACTACATACATATAGCTCCGATCAAAGTGATTTTTTCAGGAAATCTTCTATGATATATAAGAATAAATATCATCAAATTTAACGTTTTTATATTGGAAATTAAGGGAGAAATTGCTAAAAATCTTTATATCTGAACGATCGATTGTATGGGATATATATTACATATAGCTCCGATCGAAATGACTTTTTCATGAAAACTTTTATGATATATTGGAATAAATATCGCCAATTTTAACGTTTTTATATTAGAAATTAAGGAAGAAATTGCCAAAAATCTTTCTATCTGAAAGATCGGTGGTATAGGATATATACTATATATAGCTCCAATCAAAGTTTGTATGGGAGATATATGTTATAGTGGTCCGATCCTACCGGATCCGACAAATGTCTAATATAATACAAAAATACATCCTTGTGCCAAATTTCATTGAGATATCTTAAAATTTGAGGGAGTACTTTACGTCGAACGGACAGACGGACGGACAGACGGACATGGCTATATCAACTCAGTTCGGCGCCCTGATCAATTCGGTATACTTAATGGTGAGTCTATCTTCTATATTTCTCAACGTTACAAACATCGGATCAAAGTTAATACACCATTTCATGTTCATGAAAGGTATAAAAATCCACCCTATATATGTTTATACCATAGTTAATTAAAGGAATACCGTAACATTTGCATTTTCCCATCATAATATTTCTCACAGGGAATATTATCACGACAGGCGTTCGCACTGTTTATTCGTTGCTGTCTCACTAACGAATAAACGATGGAGAGTAACAATATGTGTGAAACAAGTCTGGCTCAATTGAGCTATGGCATGCCAACCACTGGTCTTAACTTTTCGCAAACAGCCGTATCGAATAGCTGCTTATATATTTATTCTGTCTGCTTCCCAAATTTGATACATGTATATGTGTGAGCAATGTCATCTTCGCTTATGATTACATTATATGTAACTGTTTATCTTTATTCTTGGCTCATAGTGGATGACTACATTTATATATGTGAAATATTCTCTTCGCTCCTAGCTTCGCTGTTAAAATGTTTGTGTGGCTGCTTGTTTTGCTGTTATTGTGCATTTATTTACTGGCAGCATAGTTATATGTGAAATGCTTATATTCGCCACCATATTGTTTTTAATTTAATAACATTTGACTCTTTTCAAGGCATATCTAAAGTTGAAGATCTAGTTATGTATGCAAAATTGCGTTCTTAGTATTTCGAATACGCTCCTAAATTGAGGAACTGTTGCTCCCTCTCTATAGATTAAGGAATATTTAGGCCTATAACTTAATATAGTTTTTACGAATATTTAAAATTTCGAAATGTCTGAGAAACTCTACCAAATATACCGATAACTTGAATTTTTGTTAAATTTTTTAATTTTGAGCATCCCTTTTCTCGACATTTTGTTAACCAGTGCATTTAGAATAAACCTAAGCTTCTAGTTGGTTCTATTATCAACAAGGAATGTAACTCAAAAATCCATTTAAGCTTAGGTCAGACCTGTTAAATAATGATGTGTTATGATACGTGTACTTGTAGATCAGGTTATTATGATTTTCATTCGATAACGGTAGCACGTAATGCTTTAAAGGAATCGAAATATATATAGACTTCCATATTTCAAAATTATTATCGGCATCGAAAAAATTTTGATTAAGCGTCTTTATGACAACAACTTTAGTAAAGACCAATAGGGTAACGAAACATGGTACGTTAGCTGACCTTATGACAGAAAATAGAAACTTTAAAATGGGTGCGGCACTTCCCACATTTAGAAGAAGAGAATTTTAATATTTTTAAGCCGTAAATTAATAGCCGTTGGAGTTAGGCATAGAGGTTTTGCCTGTTATTAAGATTACACTTTATGAAAATTAACAAAATCAGTAAGCAACCACGCCCACTTTAAAATAAATCGATATCGAAATTGCAAAAAAATGCGATAATGTATTAGCAAAGACCGATAAAGTGGTGAAATTTGGTATGCTGAATTTATTATGAAAAATAGAAATGTGATACAATTTTTGAAAATGGGCGTGGCACCGTCCACATTTGGAAGAAGAAAATTTTTGAATTTATAAGCCATAAATTAAAATCCGCTGAAGATATTATATGGAAATTTTGGTATGGAGGTTATTCTTGCTATTATATATGCACTGTGTGCAAATAATCACATTTTCCTTCAGGACTAGGAGATCGTAGGCTTAAAGGCCTCTTTTGACTGGCTTTAGTGCAAACTATATTAGGTTCTGGTGGTGTGTACATCTTATTGTGTACCATGGGCTGATTCTATTCCATGTTTACAAGCTAAATAGTAAGATATGGACTGGATACTGAAGAGTTCCGTATCTTTAAGTGGTATTCTCGTGGCTTGGGTGTGGCTGCGATATACGATATGCACACCATGTTAAGCACATATTTGGCTGCGTATGTGACCTATGGGATGTACTTGTAGCAATAACTTTTTTTGTTTTTGCTCTCGCTCCACTACAATTAGCATTTTGTTAGAAGTTTTTATTCTACTATTTTGTATGTTCTAAAACACGATGTAGCTTACAGCAGAGCATTAGAAATGCTTTAATTTTGTATGCTATGGCTCTGCTCTATGCTCTGTTGATGTTCAGAGCCGAAGCAATAGCAGTGCATATTTTCAGCAGGTTTTTTGCAATTAAATTTTTTTTTTTCATGCTGTTACTAATTTCAGGAGTATAAAAGGCATAAGCTTACGTTGTCGTTTTAATAAAAATTTGAGTAGATATTATTTATTTCTTTGCTAAATCGCTTTTAGTCTAAAATGCTGATGGTACGATTTTGTGCGTCTCCAACAAAGCACGCCTACAATGTCTTCCTAGAAATAGCTGATGCTTATTAAATAGCCTGAAAACCAAGTTTTTAATAATCTGTATACTTCAATACTGTGGATGCCTCAGTAGGAGTGTACAAAGATCACGTATCCAACAAAGTCAACAAATCGCTGAGATTTGCAAAATTTAAGATGATTTACGAGATTATAAAATGCGCTTTTGGGCTATCAAAAGATACTTTTAGCAAGATGGCGGATACTTTTAAAGATTTGGAGTATGACGAGAATCTGTCCGAATAGATTCATTTACGGCTGGGTTAAGCCTTTACATTAAGCTAAACAATCTGAGATAAGGCTTACGTTATGTAAAGAGTTATCGAAATCTCATCTTGGTAACTACGTTAATGTTGTTTGCCGTGATTTTAGAATAGTGAAGGGCTTAATCTGTTAACTGAACCAAGTAGGCAATTTAAAAAAGAGTTCCCTTCTCCCCAAACGAAAATCAAGTTCTACAAGTCACTGACAACATAGGATGAGAGATTCTTGCGGTATTCTAGAGGACAGTATTCGATAAACGATTTATGGACTCCCACGCGTTGGCTATGGCAAGTACTCAAGCAGATTTGGGAATGAGCATTACGCAGAGATCAAAATCATTCAGTGAATTAAAACAAAACACCAAACTGGTCATGTAAAGCGAATGAAAGAAAATGCTACGGCCCACAATATAGTCTTTTTAAGTGGCTTAAATGGGGGACATGACTTTCAAGCTTGCGATAAAAAAATTATAACTAATGTAAGGGGCATTGTTTAGTAGATTTCAACCAATGACAAATCGGAGGCAAGATCGTAAATACAGAGATGTGGTCATGTTTGCGGTCGCCGTTCACCATAGACTTTCCCAGTTATAATATCTTAAATATATGCACGCATATGTCACAGGAGCTGCTGGAATAAATGGTTGAGCACATGCTGTCTTCGTGTCCTGCACTTGCTAGGTCAAGGCTCCAGCTACAAAGAGCGGTAGATTTGCCAGATCTCGGGTCAAGTCCTAGAAAACTTTTAGTATTCTCTAAGAGGACAAAGTTATTTTATAACATAATCCTTGGTATATATTTGGGGGTTTTAATGTTGGGTCGTCAAATAAATTCTGGTAACAATTTGGATACAATCAGTCTATGCAATGTCTTTATTGGCCAGCCAGCTCAACATAACTTATGCATATCCATACCTTCACACTGGCTAACAATCAAGCTCCACACCATTTATAGTTACATACATATATGCATTACCTTGGCATTCACAATTGATACCTAAAACTTCTAAGGCTTGAACTAATTGCAATAAAAGCTCCATTCATTTTAGTCTACTTCCTTGAAGCAATTCATATGTGTAATGTATAGTTTTTATTGTTGCAATTGTCAAAGGCATTTTGTAGCAATTAAAGACCGCAATAACAGCAACACAAAGCAAGCAACAACAATGAAAAGAATCTAACGGACATTTGTGAAAAGTCAATTAGTTTGCTGGCATTGGAAATACTAAAAAGAATTTATAACTTAATTTTTAGTGGCAAGGTCAAAGCGGAAAATAGTAAAAAACCTTTTTTTTATGTATGGGTGTATATTGCATGTATGGCACAAATGTGTTAGTATGTGTATCAAATGTGTAGAGAAACTATAATAAAAATAGTTAAGTTTGGAATTTTTGCATTTATTGCTTGATTTTTAGTTCATGTGATTGCCATTGATTAATGGCCATTGTTTGCCGATATTATTAATGTTGTTGGTTTCAGTTTTTTTATTTTTTTGTGTCTTTGCTGCCATTATTACTACTGCTCCTGTTAGCCATAAAAACGTAAATGATTGTTTTATTTTGGTTTGGCAGCGGAAACGGTTGTTTTCATTGTAACCGTTATAATAGGCGCGCTAGCGGCAAAAGACACAATGAAAAAGCAGCGGTGGCATCTTAAATTCAAACGTTTCAAACTGGGTTTTTTTTTTTTGTATGCTGCAAAACAAAGTTTTGTATACGAAATTCCCATGTAAAGCTTTGTGCTTAATAAATTTTTAATCAAACATTTAAGATTTCTTTGTGTGCTTTTTTCCAGCAGGGGTCTCTCTTTAACTGATTTGATAAAAAAGTTTTCTCACTGCTACTTTTTTCTCATGCGTATCTCTGTAGATTTCTCCAAATCTCTCAACTACCATTTTATAATTTCTAAACACATTCCTGCAATTTATACAAGAAATACAAATTTGATTTTATTGGTGGCACTTTGGTGCAATTTACGTCAACAGCTCAGGTAATAAACGCTCATTGTTTGGCTTACTTGGTGATTGTTCATGAAAGATTAAAACACACTGGCTTTATACTTAGACACCAACTTAGCCATATATGCTCGAAGTATACTACAAAATTAGTATTCGGTGTAATATTCGTGTACTTACTGAGTTACTTTGTACCTGATGTGCATCATAAAGTTTTGTTTTACAAAATGCAAATCAAAAAAATTGTGGAGCAAGACAAGCAACGGGTTGTAAATGAATAAAAAATCAGTACAAAAATTCAGGTTAGCACTAGTTTTGAGATCGGCTAGAAGGGACCTATATGTTTTATGCCGATTCCGGACGGCACCTGCAAGGCAGATAAATTTTCCCTCGGAATGTTTAACAAATCACTGCCGAACGCCGACCCCGCTTAGGAAATCTTTTTTCAAATTGAAAAAATTTATTTCCCCTGGGCTTGAGCACAGGATCTTCGGTACGTTAGGCTGAGCACGCTACCAGCAACCACACCACGGTGGCGCCAGTTGTTGACTTTTTATCGAGGATTTATAAATTTACTCTCGTTTTCGTAGGTTACCAATGAGTAGCCTATCGATTATAACAGGTTAAGTATGGAAAATTTATCAACTACTTATTGAAAAATAAGTTACTGAAAAGTTATCGAACTGTTATTTAAAAGTTATCGATTTGCTATCGAAAATTTATCGGGAATTCATCAAAAAATTTCGATTTCTTTGACATACAAAGTTTTCGATTTGTTATCAAAGAGTTATAGATATGTTATCGAAGATTTATCGGTTTTTTACCAAAAGATTTTCGACACCATATCAAGATTGTTGACACCATATCAAGTTGGTTTGTTATCAACAAGCTATCGATTTGTTATCGGAGTATTGCTGTCGACTTTTTATTTCAATTTGTTATCAATTTTTCGAAGTTGTACTTTTTTTTTTCGAAAAGTTATCGACCTTTTATTAAAAAAAAATCGATTTTTTGTCAAACAAGATTTACGATTTGCTATCGAAAAGCAATCAATATATTATCGAAATTTTATTGATTTTTCAACAAAAAAATTATCGATATGGTGCCAAAAAAGGTTTTCGGTTTGTTATCAACAAATCTCGATTTTTTATCGGAGTATTGCTATCGACTTTTAATTTCGATTTTTTATCAATGTTTCGAAGTTATCGAGGTTTTCGATTTGAAATTTCGAAAATTTATGGATATGTTATCGAAAATTTATCGATTCCTCAACAAAAATTTATGGTTGTGGTACCAAAAAAGGTTTCCGGTTTGTTATCAACAATCTATCGATTTGTTATCGGACTGTTGCTATTGACCTTTTATAGAAAAATTTCGACCTGCTGTCGAACAAGGTTAACGATTTGTTTACAAAAGTGTATCGATATGCTATGCAAATTTATCTGTATTTCACCAAAAAAAAGCTATATGGCATCAAACAAGGGCTTTGGGTTTGTTATCAGCAAGCTATCGGTTTGTTATCAGAGTATTGCTATCGACTTTTACTTTCAATTTGTTATCACTGTTTCGAAGTTGTCGAGTTGTTATCGCAGAAGGCGAGAGGTGCACATGATCGACAAAGCGGGAAAGTCGTTTGTCCAAGCGCCTGGCTGTAAAGTGTCAAATATTATAGGGGGACTCATGTAACCGTATAAATGCCTTATAAAGTGTGTAAACGTATAAATTTATCTCGTGCGTAAACGAACTGTCAAATTTTGTATGAAAAATCATTTACACAATTTGTATAAATTTACGCGCACATTTCATTGTGTAAACGCGGTAAACTCAAAGGAATGCAACCTTGCAGACATTACAGCAGGCATTTTCATAAGACATCTCCAGCATCAGCAAGTCATTTACAAGAATATCTTAGTAAAGACGTTTTAGTTTTGATTTTTCACTTAATCTTGGCATTTTTTAATTTGTATAACAATCAAAAAATTTTTGTTTGGCAATAATACAGCTGATAAACAATCAAGTTTATCAAGAGTATTTCTAGGTGCGTTCATATAACAGCGTGTGTAAATGGATATAATTTTACACCTTATAAGTTTATATGCTTTCATGAGTCCCCCTTATGTGTAAGTTTTACAACCTTGGACTAACAAAGTTGCTTCTATCATTAGGAGAGGACTGTAGACTCATGACGGGTACTCTGACTGGACACTGCCTTCTAGCGTCACATGCCGTTAAATTAGGCTTGGTCAGTGATAGCAGATATAGGAAGTGCAGATTGGAGGAGGGAACGATCAAGCACGTTTTGTGTTCGTGCCCTGCACTTGCCAGGCTAAGACTCCACCTATTAGGAGTGATATAACTGTCAGATAAAGGCGACTTGCTGTTGGTTTGTTATCGAAAAGCTATCGATTGGCAATCGGCGTACTATCTATTACTTATAAATGGATGAATTATCAAAGTTTAACCGGTCTTTTATATTTACATAGGTTATTGACTACTCATAGGTTTGTTATTATACAGATGCAAAAAACAGTTTATTTAGTATATAATACATCGATAACTCCTCGATAACAAGCCGACGACTTGACAATAACAATCCAATAACGAACCCCTAATTCGATGATAGTGTCCCTATCAACAACGAACGAATAACTCGTCAATAATGGTTTTTACCAACACCGAGTTGGTGAAGCTCTTCTCAGAACTTCGGAATTTATACCGACATCGTCCTAGACTATTGCCGACATTATTCCGATAAACGTCCCAAAGCATTTCCAGAATAATTCGGAAGTAGATGCGAAATGATCCCGCAGTTATTCAAACTAGTTCCTTCATTATAGCGAAAAGAGTTCGAATTTCATAGCGAATGATACCAAAGTAATTTCAAAAAGATAACAAGCATATACGGAACTATTCCGAATAGATTCAAAGCTGAAGAACAATTTTCTGAAAGGGCCTTAGAAAAATTCCGAAGGGGACCGTAAACTTGTGCCGAACACCTTTTGAAAATAGCCATAAGCTCGTCATTTTCGAGAAATATTCTCGAAAATTATCAAAGTCTTTGACGGACTTTTGTATGTTTTACACGTTGTAGCATTATGCATTATGCAATTCTCTGCCAATGCCTTTCTTATGCGTATATAAATATCGACCGCACATATTCAAATTGCATTCAAATTAAAACATCAACCCCCATAAATTATGTTCAACCCAACACAGCGGGATTTCAACATCACATACAAATGCCGACAGCAATACCCATATCTGTTTACATTCGTCAACTCTATTTGACTGACACATTGACCAACTCATTAACAGCATGACTGAACGTCACTAACAGTTTGTCAATGTGCCAGCCAAAATATTTATATGTACATAATAACAAATATTTAAAATTAGGTCAAAGTAATATGCTGACATAGAATGTATGTATTAGGAATGTAGTTACCTTTAGTTTGTGTATTTGTGTAATTACGTATGTGTAAAATAAGACATTTTGTACAAAAAGAAATGCATTTCTTCAATAAAGGGTTTCTGTTTTATTAATTGTTAATATTACATGGCGATCCTGCCCGTTTGATCCTTAAGCATAAAAGTTGCTGATAAAGCAACGCTAAAAAGCTCTTACTGGAAGAGACCCTGCCAAGTTTTCTTTTATTATTTTAAAAAGTATGAAATCAATGGCAACAAATTGGTTAGAAGCTAGAGGAGATTCCATTCTATAACTGGTATAATCAAATCCAACAAAAGCATTGGAAACCAGAAGAGATTTGATGGACTTTCAACAAAATAACAACAACAGCAATTAGCAGCATAAAGAAGTGGAATACAAAATTGACCAATAGACTGTCAGCAAAAAGGATTTTTTTTTAATTAGGATTAGTTTAGCTGAGAACAAAAATAATAAGATAAAAAGCTACTTTGTTAAAATTTAAGGAAAAATGTTGAAAAAAAAAAATAATAAGAAAATTAAAATGTCTTATTTGAAAAAGAAAATTTCAAATGTTAAAATCTAAAGGAATTTTTTTTTTTTTAAATGGATATTAACGCTATCATTGAAAATGGCATAGAAATTAATCTTTAAAATATTTTGGTAAATTGAAAAAAAAAAAAATTATAATAAAATGCTAAAACTTTACATGGAACAAATTTTTCCGTTAAGAACAAAATTTTTAGAAATAAATTTTTTTAGAAAAAAAATTAGTAGTTTTATAATGTCAACTAAATAAGGAAAAAATTATAAAAGTAAGATGGAATAAAACAATAAATGCAAGGCGTCGTGCTCCTCTTGATTTTCCCTACAAATCGGCCGGACGGGACCTACATGTTTTATGCCGACTCCCAACGGCAGATGAGTTTTCACTGAGAGCTTTTCATGGCAGAAATACACTCGGAGCGCTTGCCAAACACTGCCGAGGGGAGACCCAGCTTAGAAAAAATTTCTTCTAATTGAAAAACCTTATTTCTAAAATTTTGATGTTGCTTTGCCCGGTATGTGAACACAGGGCATATGGTGTGGTAGGCGGAGCACGCTACCATCACACCACGGTGGCCGCCAATGGAATGCTTACATAAAAACAAAGAAAATGTTTTTGAAGTCTAAATTTAGTAAACGTTTTCATGGTAATTTTTTTTTTTTTTTTTTTAACGGAAAAAGGAAAATAATTATAGGAAGTTTCAAAATATCTTGGTGGACTAAAATCGCCCACGGCATTATGATAACAAAGCTGGTTTTGAGGTAAGAAAAGGAAACTCTGAAACATCAGAGAATAGAACATTTAAATATAAGCCACAACCAGAATCAGATACGAAAGATGTTCAAAAAATTCCAGATGCTTGGGTAGCAGCCCTAATTTGCGTATTCATGCTATTGATTACTACAATAGCTATGATGCTCAAAAACCATATAAAGCATAAATATAGGCAGTTAAAACCCGTCACAGATCGTATCTAAGAAACACCATTTTCTTCCACATAGTAAACCCCAAAATATCCCAATTAACAATAAAGACAGCTTCATCACCCCTGTCTAAGTTAGATAGCAAATCAAGAATTTGCATAATTTCTTTGGATGCTCCTAACAAAGATAGTCATGAAGCAATGGAAAAATTCTAGGACGGTAGAAATATGCAAAACACTAAAATCTAAAAAGCCAGCCCATAACAACAGAAAATGAAGAAAAGTCACAAAGAGAACCTTAATGTATATGTGAAGCGCTATATAAATTTGCAGCAATAAGACATGTCGCGCTCGTTTTCATCTTAGGATAGAAAAATGGTAGCGTGGAAAATTTGAGCAACCTGATTGTTGAAGAAGTTATTGACTTAGGACAATATTCGACCAGGCTGAAAAATGCCGGCAATCCAGGACTTGAACAAATTGTTGAAGAATAATAGAATAGTACTCGAGTAGGCAAATTTCATAATAAAAGTAGGTACCCAAGTTCTCTAGGATCAAATAATTGCACAAACCCTAGGAGGTTGTGAATGTGACAAATCCCGGTAAAAATTAAATAATTCTTCATAAATATCATGACGATTCTATCTTGGTGGCCGCCGCAGAAATCGCATGACATATCAGATCAAAAACATTGCTTGAAAATACAACAAGTATAAAAAGAATATTTAAAAATATTAACGTCTTTTTTTTTTGCATCTGCACTGTATCTTCCTTTTTACCCATTACTTGAACTACTTCTAATACATAACTATCTTGCTCTTCCATCAATTACAGCTCCTAATTCCCAGTATTAATTAAAGATTTCCTATTGAATATGATCTTAATTTAGTAGAACTCAAATAAAATGAAATAACAATGAAAAGCTTTGTATAATAGAAATAATTAAAGTTAGACATATCATAATAAAGAAATAAATATAAGTATGGCCGGCTTCAGTTAGGAAAACCTCGCTTTAGAGAGGTCATAATTTTAGGAAAGATATTTTTACTTTAACTTAGATACACATTAAAGAAATAAATATTTATTTCCCCGAGGTCATTAGGCCATAAGTTAGATAATAAATATAAAGGACAGTATAAGGTAAAGAATATTGATAAAAACAACAATTTCACATACCACATAGAATAGGAAATAGTGATAGGACCAATAACGATAAGGGAATAATAGTTCATAAGAATAGGCTTAAACCAATATAAAACATATGCTAGTAACTCACATAATTTAACAAAAAAAAAAAACACAGTTTCAACATAAGCATTCAACTTCAAATCAAAATGTTCAAAACAAAAAACAGCATAATAGATACATTTGTAAAGGAAATGTAAACAAACAAAAGCAAAGAACACACATACATACAAATTCATTTTGGCATCAAGTTACCATTGCCTCATAAATTATGACCATACAAAGATTAAATATTAAAGAATAATTTGTAAACACAAGCGGATTTTAAATGGGTCGACATACTTAAAAGTCGATTGCGTTAAACGAATTTCAATAGGTAACACATATATAAAATGATTCGAAACATTACTCATAATAATAAATATACAAACATGCCAAAGAAAAAACAAAATAGCATGATATGAAAAAAAAGGAAATAACAAGAGTCAGCATAACAAAACAAATGTAAACTAAGGTAAACAAAAAAAACGGCATAAGCACACTCATCACTATAATATCAAGTTACAATTAAGTAATAAACTACAATAGAATATGAAAAACGATGAACAAGTTAAGTGGTTCATTAAGTCTCTGGAATAGTCATATAAAATTGTCTGCAATTATATATGACTCTTCTTAAGACGGATGGTATAGCATTATGCTAATGCATTTTTTATGCGTATATAAATATCGACCGCACACATTCAAATTGCATTCAAGTTACAACACCGACCCACATAAATTATGTTCAACCCAACACAGCGGGATTTCAACATCACATACAAATGCCGACAGCAATACCCATATCTGTTTACATTCGTCATCTCTATTTGACTGGCACATTGACCAACTAATTAACAGCATGACTGAATGTCACTAACAGTTTGTCAATGTGCCTGCCAAAATATTTATATGTACATAATAACAAATATCTAAAATTATATCAAAGTACTATGCTGAAACAGAATCTATGTATTAGGAATGTAGATACCTTTAGTTTGTGTATTAGTGTAATTACGTATGTGTAAAATAAGACATTTTGTATAAAAAGAAATGCATTTCTTCAATAAATACAATCATATTTTAACGCTACAATTTAGCGTTTATTTTTTATTAATTGTTAATATTATAACGTGCATTTTTTTTTTTTGTATAGAAATCCGAGCTCTGGTGATAACTTTTTCAAAGCGCAGTCCACATAAAGCTTTATCATTAAGCCTATAACCATTTAGCTTTTCTGTGTTACGAGAGGTCCTACTTCCTGTATTCGAAACGGCAGTCAGCACCCAATTTAGGAAGCGTTCCTCATATGGACCAACTGCACAGAGTCATATAATGAGGTAATATATTTATCTGGTTATGGTCATGTGCCATACTGACTCAGTTACAAAATGTATGTACTGCATGTCATAAATCAAAATTTTCGTTGCGCATGCGCAGACTTCAATGACTTACAGCTGATAAAGTTCATTCCTACATTGTATATTTTTTCTAAATATGCAACATCGTGCTTTAAAGATCGCCATGACTTCATATAGATACATACTTATATATGTATGTAGTTCAAACATATGCATATGTCTAAATTTTATATATTTGTTACCCTTTTCCCTGCCGTAATGGCGGCACGGCGTAAATATATAAATCACAAAGCGCACACAACCACCTACTCATACAAACACTTAGTTACATATGTATATATCATACATTGAGCATGTAAAACGTATGTCTGCTTGTTGTTGTTGTTGTTGTTGTATTTATATTTGTAAACTTTGCATGAACGGCCTTTGAAGGAATTCATTGTGTTTGTCTGTTTAACCTGACGTAAAATCTTGATCAATAAGCGCGCATTCGTTTGTACGCAAGCAAACGCCCTCAACTAACTCACTGCAATGCAACTTAGCGAATTGTAATATATTTTTGTTTTTTTTTTTTTTTGTTTTTTTTTTTTTTTTTAATTCGTTTTGCTTTTTAAATTTGCATGCGAATGTCTCCGTTTTTACCCAAACACACCTTCAATGAATTAACTTGGCGCGCAGAGACCTGAGACCTAACGTCGTGTGACTTAGCCGTGCAGATTTGAGTCTTAAATAGCTGATTGCTATATGATGGTGTGGTTGTTTTTGTTATTGTAGCAGCTGGTGAGGGTGTAGCTGAAGCCGGTTGCAATTGAGTTGATTTAAGCAAAAGCTCTCAGCGACTTTGCTTTGGTTTGACGTCGTTTGCTTGCGCCTGCTTGTCGCGATATGTCTTGCTGATTGACCACTTTTTCTTTATGAGTTCGCTTTAGAATTTTTTTCGGTTTATGTATATGATGTTTTTTTTATTTTTTTATATGATGTTTTTTATAACAATTACCATTTTTACATTGTTAAAGTGTTCCTTTATATTTAATGCTTGCACTACTCTAGCTATATTTGTCATAGTCTGTAATGTTTATGTTTTCGTTGGTTTTTTTTATTTTTTTTTGCCAAAATGTTGATATATTTTTGTGATAAATATTGCATACCATTTATGGGTTAAATTTGTAATGATATCGTAAGTCAATGCAAATTACCGAGAGTTGACCAGTAAGTTGCGCAAATATGGCACTTTTTCAAACATTAGGGTAAGTTAGAGTCATAAAACATTTTTAAACGAAGTTTTCTTTTATTTGCTTTGACCTAATTATATTTAAATTGCAATCAAAGTATTATAGCTCTGCGCGCATAAAGGGATGTTTTGATGGTATGCACCGACTCATGCATATACATACATATCACTACCATTTTTTTTTTTTAAGCAAACCATTGACAAGTGAAGTTAAATTTTTATTTTTTTTTTTTTTATTTTTTTTTTTTTTCAAAATAAATCAGACTTTTTAAAATAAAATGTCAGTAAAACATTTTTCAAGACAAACGAAATTTCTTTTAAATCAAATGAATTTTTTTTCAATCAGACTATACTTTTCTCAAACCAAAAGAAACTTATTTCAAAGTGAAATAAAGTTTCTTCCAGTCGAATTAAACTTTTTTCAAATGAGATGAAACCCTTTTCAAATCAAAATGAATATTTATTGAAGGAAAAGTAAACTTTTTTATCAAATCAAATGACACATATTTTAAGTGTAATGAAAATTTTTTCAAATGAATTTTTTTTTACTCAGATTAAACTTTTCTCACTTAAAAGAAACTTTTTTCAAACCAAATAAAACTATTTTCAAATCGCATAAAGTTAATCTTTTTTCGAAGCGAATGAGATGTGAAATCAAATGAAACTTTTCAAATCAAATGAAACTTTTTTAAAATCAAATTAAACTGTTTTTTTTTTTCAAATCAAACGAGACATTTTTTAAATTAGGTGAAATGTTTTTCAAATCCAATGAAACTTTTTTCTTATCAGTTTAAATTTTTCCAAATCCAATAAAACTTTTTTCAAGTCAAACGGGACTTTGTTCAAGGCAAATGAAATTTTTCTCAAATCAAATGAAACATTTTCAAATCAAATTAGACTTTTTCATGTGAAATGAAACTTTTCTAAAATCACAGGAAACGTTTTTCAAATCAAATTAAACTTTTTTTTCAAATCAAATGAAAATTTTTCTTATCAATTGAAACTTTTTTTTAACTCAAAATAAACTATCTTCAAATCAGGTGAAACTTTTCTCAAATAAAATAAAACCATTTTATATATAAATCAAACTATTTTCAAATATGAACTAAACTTTATTTAAGTCAAATGGAAATTTTTTTGATGAAATTAATAAAAAATAAAACTTTTTTCAAATTAAACTAAACTTTTTCAAATGTGTTTAAGATTTTTTTTTTTCAAATAAAATGAAACTCTTTTTAAATCAAATGAAACTTTTCTCAAATTAAATGAGTTTATTTTTTTTCAAATTTACAAATCTAAGGGAATTTTTAAAATTAATATTAAACTTATTATAAATTATGTGAAATCATTTTCAAATCGAACGAAACGTTTTTCTTATCAATTTAAACTGTTTCAAAATAAATACATTTTTTGTTCAAGTCAAACGACACTTTCTTCAAGGCAAATGAAATTTTTACCAAACTTTTTTCAAGTCGTATTATAGTTTTTTTTTTTTTTTTTAATCAAATTACACTTTGCATGTGAAATGAAACTTTTCTCAAACCTCATGAAACATTTTCAAATCAAATTAAAATTTCTCAAATCACATGAAATTTTTTCAAATCAAATTAAACTTTTTTTGAAAATCAAATGAAACTTTTTCAAAATCAAATGAAAATTTTCTACAATCAAACGAATTTATTAATATATTTTTTTTTTTTTTCAAATCGAACGAAATATATTACAAATCTGAGGAATTTTTTTAAATGCCAATTAAACTTTTTTAAGTCAGGAGAAATTTTTTTTTTTTTTTTGGGGAATCCAATGAAGGACCTTTTTTCTTATCAATTGAATTTTTTCTTAAATCTAATGAGACTTTTTCAAGTCAAATTCAACTTTTTTTCAAATAAAATGAGACTTTGTTAAGTTAAATTAAACTATTCTCAAATCAAGTGAAACTTTTATCAAATCAAATTATAAATAATAATTAAGCACACCTCGTTAACGCATAATTAATAATTGCCCATCATAGAATGGTGACCGATGCTATCCTTCACACCAGACCGCATGGTTCTAGGTCACGATACCCAGTCCCAAAGGAAGGGCGAAAAAACACCCCGACCACTCCGCCACAATAGTCTGCGAAGGAATTCTATCAAGATCGGTTTTACCCCCAATGTTGAAAGAGCGCTTTAAAATTCCCACTGGTAAAACATTGTTGAAGACTATTTATATGTGGGGAAAAGCGCCCAGCAAAAATTTCTTGCGGTTCGGCATATTCAAAGAAAATACGTTAGGTGTAAATGTTTGGAAGAGAAGTGCGAGTTCTCCAAGCTTTTGGAATTAAGTAGCCTCGATCACTTATACGGCTTGAATGTTGAATGCCCCTGTAAGTTAACTTTGCACAAAGGGGAAGTGAATCAGATTTCTGCTGTTACAATCCCTCACCGTTTCCACACCGCCCATTTCCCAGCTTCCATTCATGTCACTTAGGTACCGCAAGCAGAAGAATCCCTCAAAGGGTCTTCATTAGCCTCACGGACTAGTTACACATTTCCAAGCTTTCGCAGAAACTTAGAGAAAGTTCCGCTTGGCTCTTGATCTTAAAAATTGTATCTACATAGATACATATTCATGTTTTCATATTTAACAATAAGCAAAAGCAACCAATAAGTAATAAATTTTATTGTTAACATTTTCTTAGTAGCATCATAATCTCATTTCACACTTCTTAATTGCATATTCAAATTAGTTGAAAATTGATTTTAAACATGTTTTGTGCATTTACTTCTATTTGCCTGCATTGATTTCTAAATAAACATGAAAAGGGTGTTAAATATTTGTATTATGAGCATAAATTTATTTACCACAACCAATAATTACTTTGCATTTTAAACGCATAATTTCATTTAATAACCCATCACTTGTTTGAACAAGTAATAAAAAGATTAAGGAAAGTTAAAAAAACAACACTTAAGTAGCATAACACGAAAAATTGTGGGAATTGGTTTTAGCTGGAAGAGTTAATTGAATTGATCGTGCCCAGCACGCAGTCCATAAATTATGTATGTATGTATATTACAATATTAAATAGATATCATTGTCTAAATAACTTAGAAATAGATAATTAACATAGCGAAGAATCATATATTATTTTTAATAGTATAAGGCATATGAAAAATATTTAAAAAGAAATTTGTTTCAAAAAACACACACATCAGACTTAACAAGAAAACAACTCAATTAGATTAGCGTAAAGAAGCGGCATATCAAAAGAGATTAAAAGTAGCTAAATTTGAATAATCAAAATCTTTGTATGTTTATTGTCTGACAGAAAGACGTATATGATTATTGTTTAACCACTCAACTTGGTTTGTTTTAACCCTTCTGTTACGCTAAGGTCATTTGGTGACCTATTTTTGCTTTGTTTTTCTAATATTTCATGATAGGAGAAAAATTTTGGAATTTCCTTTCATGGTTTTGTATATTAAGAGAAACTCTTTTTAAAAATCCTAAAATGCAAGATTTAGTCTATTCCAATAACTGATAATAAACAAACTTACATGGTCGCACCATGAGGTCATTACGTGGCCAGAGCTGCTGTTTTGAGCATAAAAAGAAATTATCGGATAAAAAATAATAAAAAAAGTAAGGACGGGACTGTCTTCAGCTGTGCCGAAAACTTCATACCTTTCATGAATGGGGCTGAACAATAATCTTATCCCATTCGTAATCTCCAAATAATGCGCAATAAATAGTGAACAGATTTACATACCTACACGATTTTAAGATAAATAAAAAAAAATGGCAAAAAACCCCCTTATCTGAACGATCGGTTGTATGGGATATATATTATATATAGCACCGATCAAAGTGATTTTTTCAGAAAATCTTCTATGATATATTAAAATATATATCACTGAGTTTCACGTTTATATTTTCTGAATTAAGGGAGAAACGGCCAAAAATCTTTCTATTTGAACGATCGGTTGTATGGGATATAACTATATATAGCTCCGATCAAAGTGATTTTTTTCGGATATCTTCTATGATATATTAGAATATATATCACCGAGTTTCACGTTTATACTTTCTAAATTGCGGCAGGAATGGCCAAAATCGTCTTATCTGAACGATCGGTTGTATGGGAGATATATGTTATAGTGTGGTTCGATCCTACCGGATCCGACAAATGTCTAATATAATACAACAATACATCCTTGTGCGAAATTTCATTGAGTATCTCAAAATTTGAGGGACTAGTTTGCGTTCAAATATACAGACGGACGGACAAACGGACGGACGGACAGACGGATGGACAGACAGACGGACATGGCTATATCAACACAGTTCGTCGCTCTGATCTATTCCGTATACTTAATGGTAAGTCTGTCTTCTATATTTCTCAACGTTACAAACATCGGGCCAAAGTTAATATACCATTTCATGTTCATAAAAGGTATAATTACAGTAATTGGATACCATAGATCTTTGAGAACATTTAGAAGAAGCTTCTCTTTCCAATTAGTGATACGGGAATATTTTTCCCTAAATATTTATGAAGACCTATTTTTCTATGGCGGTTTCAAATGGTAACGGCGTAAGGGCTGGTATTATAATATGGAAAGCTTTTCATTGCAAAATACATTACTTTTTGAAAAATTTTTTTAAAACTGTTTTGATGTTTGTTTAATTCTTCCTTAAGGGGCCTTCATTAGGGTAAGGCGGCATCCTACGTATATACCACGTCCACTCTATCGTAATAATACCGATATATTATCAACTAGCAGACCCGTCAAACGTTGTTCTGCCCTAAATTTGGTCTATCTACATAAATTTTAATAAGCTTCTTCCGTCTAACTCTGCTCCCTCCCCCCTTCACTTTTTCTTAATCCTTTTATTCACTTTTCCCTCTGTCTTTTCGCTTCATCTGTCTCTATCTTCGTCTCACTCTATCTCTTTCTCAGTCTCCTTCTCCTTCCATCTTTTCTCTTCTCTCAAGTTTTTCCCAGTTTTCTTCATCCCTTACTGCCAGGCAAATCGAATAGGACGTATGTAAATAGTCATGTTGGTATTATTAATTCATGTCTTTATTTCGGCTTCGCATGCATATTTATCAGTTTTGCCCGGTTGTGCGACTAAATCGAATATCACAATGAAATTTACTTTAAAGCTCTCAGCAACAGCTTCCATTTGATATTCCTATTACACACACATTCTAGGGGTATCTGGGTCCAAGTTTTGGCCTATATCTTGAGACCCTAGTCACCCAGCGGCATAAGAGTTACTCTGTACTAAAGCACTCATAAACAGCTTCAATTTGATAACCATAATGTAAAAACACATCCTAGTGTTACCGTGATCCACGTTTTGGCCTATATCTCGAGACCCTTCACAAATAGGTATGAAAACTACCCTGTACTAAAGCACTCATCAACAGCTTTCATTTGTTATCCATATTGTATAAACACATTCTAGGGGTACCCGCGTCCACGTTTTCGCTTATATTTCGAGACCCTACTTACCCGCGGGCACAAAAAATACCCCGTATCAAAGTACTCATAAACAGCTTCCGTTTGATACCCATATTGTACAAACATATCCCGGGATTACCCAGATCCACGTGATCTCAAGACCCTAGCCAGAACGGGATACAAATTATCCTATGTGTGTATCCTGCTTCTAAGCTACCCCTCCATCAACTTTCAGCCAAATATGTTCATCCGTTCCTTCCTCTTCTATCAATCTTTATCTATTAAAAAAAAGCGCATCAAAATCCGTTGCGTATTTTTAAATGTTTACGCATTCAAAGGGACATAGGGACAGAATAAGCGACTTTGTTTTATACTATGTAGTGATGAACATCCACGCATACCTATAAACCTACGCCCCAAGTTAAATAACGCAGCGAATGCTATATATGTACGTGTGTATGTGTCGCATCATGCCTCACTCAAAAGCAATTAGCGCGCACAGTTCACAGCGAACAACACAAACACATTTTTTGATAAAATTGTTACTTTTGTTTCAACAATTTGGCTGATATAAGAAAGGAATCAAGTATTTGTTTTATGCATATCGAAGGCAAATAGTTCAAAGTTTTACTGAAAAGTAGAATTTTTTAAATCCATCCATCCATTTATGAGTTATAGCTGTGTAAACAAAAATTTTATGATTTTTTACGACATTTTGGAAGTTTGCCACGCCCCTATAATATATGTCTTCAAATTATATTAACTGTACCATCTCACGTAGCTAAGCTTTCAACTGCAAAAACCGTTTTAAAATCTGAGCATTCTGTGTGAAGTTATGTGCATACATGGCATTTAGCGACTTTATTTTATAAGATTTATATAGATTAAACTAATAAATCTTATCAACTGCACCAGAAATTATCAAAGTTTTTACTGAATAACAACAGGAAGTACGTCTTGAGCATAATAATTTAGCATGTATGGAAGGAGTTAATTTATTTTGTATATAAACCTAAACTTTGTCTATAAACCTAAGAATAATCAATAAAATTTATAAATGTTGAAAACTGCATCTGAGATTATAAACCTTTAATCTGATCAGTATACAATACATAGGTCTGGTCATTTCGGGGTCTTAAAAACACGTGTCTAAGTTTTTCTCAACGTAACAGAAGGGTTAAGCAGCACTTGAATAGCAGTCTGACTTATTCCGTCATCTTTAATTGCCGCTTAGCCATGTAACGAGTTTGACCGTTTCATAACCAGTCACGCTAGCTATTCCTGTTTCACGATTACTGACGCCAATTGGGAGCAGCAATGGAGGTAAAATCTTCCCACCACTGTCCCTCCCAAATCAGTGCAGGTCTCCTACGTCTTCTGCTTCCAAACTGCGGTTTTGACTGAAACACTTTCTTGGCAGGCGCATCTTCATATATTTACATACATTCGCCCTGCTCTTCACTCAGATCTCCTAAATTTTCAGGAAAACGGTCCAGTGGCTATGGAGAAAATACATCTTGATACTTGTGTTTACATCCAGATTTTGTAAGCGTGGCATCTCGGTATAAATGCTCAGAGAAGTTAGGTAACTTTCAGTTTCCTTAAAAGTTTTTTACAACCTAAACGAACTCATCACATGCTGATTTTTTAACCGCTCATGCGGCTAGTGAGCTCTGGATAATAACTTCCCTGCTTCAAATTTTTTAAAACCCCTCTATTGTTTCTGCGTCCATGTCCCACTTTTTGGCTCTGAGTATGGTTTCTAACAAGTTACTGATTTAGTGCCACTTTTCTGAGCCACTAACAATTTTTACTGTAACGTTATTGACAATTATTTGGCCAACTCTTCCCTCGAGCAATTGTCTGTTCTGGATCCATTGCGAGCATTTGAAAAATTTGGCCTTTTTTATCCTGTGCGAATATTTTTTGAAGTATCTGTTCGCAGAGAGCATTTGTGTTACGTAGTTATGCACCTCGCCAAAGTTTCTGGTGCTCCATGTTTCAAAATCTGCTATAAGTTTCACTGTCCATCTGCCTCGTTGTGCTTTTTCACGCTGTTCTTTTCACAGCTTTATTGTTTCTTCTCAGCTCTCTTTGCTTACGACTTGTATGCTCTATTTACCCTTATGTTTTTTTCCATAAACCTCTTTCCAGCGCTAATAAGTCAATGGCTACTGTTCCACCAATTACTTCTAAGGCTGGTCCTGATATAGTGCGATATTCTGAAGCTGCTCCCAGAACTGCTGTTCGTTGTACAGCCATTAGAAGCTTGCAACCATTCTTCTTACGAAGTGTGTTTGCCCACAGCTCGTAGCCGTACAGTAACGTGCATATGTTGATGACCCTCAGCAGCTTACTTTTGCTTTCTGTTCGTTCTCCGATGTTTACCATCAGCCTGCCTAGCAATTGTACCTGCTTAGATAAATTTTCGGTCTCATGTTGAATGTGCGCCGTAGTCGGGAGTCTAAGCTTCACCTAGAGAGTTGACTACTTTCTTTGATGTTATATTTCTGGAGAAGGTTTCGAAGCTAACTTCAGCGGTATATGTTTTCTTGTTAGGAGTTTCGACTTTGTTTTTTCGCTGCCAGCTGGAGTGCGCGTGAGTTCAGCCACATGGAAAAAAAAGCTAAATTTCGAGACACGGTATCATCGCAACTCATTCATATTCGATCGTTTGTTATAGTTAATTTAACTTATAGTAAGAAAATTTCTAAGAACTTTCGTAGATATTGGCGATATAAAGTTTTTGAGGTGGGGAAAGGTTATAGAAAGAGCCAACTGAAACCACAAAAGCAGTACAAGCTAACGAAAAGTCAACCAGTTTGATTTCAAAATATTATAAGTGAAGTACGCTAGTAATTTAATTATAAAAATATATTACCATAGTTGAAATTTTAATAAAGAGCATTTTATAAACAGAATATTTGAGTTTATTCATTTGAAATTTGGTTCTTTGGTAACAACAGCCGCAAATCTATCGTAAACTTCCTGATACCCTCTACAATATGTATTTCGCGAAAAAGGTTTAGAACATGACATTTTTGGCACCATCTGCATTAGGGTGCCACCTGGCAGCTCAGAATAACCTTTATGTGGCCTCGACTTTGCTTGGAATACGACTTAAGAGCTTAATTGCGTAATCGTTACTCAGGTTATGCCCCCTAAGTCTCACTTTATCTCTCTTGCTAAATTGAAACCATAGAATTTTATAATTATAAGTTCATAATAAACAAGTAAGGAAAGCTAAGTTCGGGTGTAACCGAACATTACATACTCAGTTGACAGCTATGGAGACAAAATAAGGGAAAATCACCATGTAGAAAAATGAACCTAGGGTAACCCTGGAATCTGTTTGTATGACATGTGTATCAAATGAAAGGTAATAAAGAATATTTTAAGAGGGAGTGGCCCATAGTTCTTTAGGTGGACGCCATTTAGGGATATCGCCATAAAGGTGTATCAAATGAAAGGTATTAATGAGTATTTTAAAAGGGAGAGGGCCTTATTTCTATAGGTGGACGCCTTTTCGAGGTATAGTTATAAAGATATCGTTATAAATGTGAACCAGGGTTGAGTCTAGAATGCGTTTGTAAAATATGGGTATCAAACGAAAGGTGATAATGAGTATTTTAAAAAGGAGTTGGCCTTAGTTCTATATGTGGACGCCTTTTCGAGATATTTCCAAAAAGGTGGACCAGGGGTGACTCTATAATCTGTTTGTACGGTATGGGTATCAAATTAAAGTTATTAATGAGGGTTTTAAAAGGGAATGGTGGTAGTTGTATATATGAAGGACCCAGAACATCATCTGTCGGGTACCGCTAATTTATTTATATATGTAATACCACGAAGAGTATTCCTGCCAAGATTCCAAGGGCTTTTGATTTCGCCCCACAGGACTTTTTCATTTTCTTCTACTTAATATGGTAGTTGTCACACCCTTTTTACAAAGTTTTTTTCCAAATTAAATTTTGCGTCAATAAACCAATCCAATTATCATGTTTCATCCCTTTTTTCGTATTTGGTATAGAATTATGGCATTTTTTTTCATTTTTCGTAATTTTCGATATCGAAAAAGTGGGCGCGATAATAGTCGGATTTCGGCCATTTTTTACACCAATACAAAGTGAGTTCAGATAAGTACGTGAACTGAGTTTAGTAAAGATATATAGATTTTTGCTCAAGTTATCATGTTAACGGCCCTACGGAAGGACAGGCGGTCGACTGTGTATAAAAACTGGGCGCGCCTTCAAACAAATTTCGACCTTTTTCACAGAAAACAATTACCATCCTAGAATCAAAGCCCCTACAAAATTTCACAAGGATTGGTAAATTTTTGTTCGACTTATGGCATTAAAAGTATCCTAGACAAATTAAATGAAAAAGGGCGGAGCCACGCCCATTTTTAAATTTTCTTTTATTTTTTTATTTTGTTGCCCCATATCATTATTGGAGTTGAATGTTGACATAATTTACTTATATACTGTAAAGATATAAAATTTTTTGTTAAAATTTGACTTAAAAAAATTGTTTTTTCTTAAGTGGGCGTCGTCGCTCTCCGATTTTGATAATTTTTATTAAGCATACATATAGTAATAAGAGCTCCTGCTAAATTTCATCATGATATCTTCAAAGATTGCCAAATTACAGCTTGTAAAACATTTAAATTGCCTTCTTTTTTTTACCAAATTTCTATTTTGGGTCATAAGTTCAACTCACAACCCCAAGTGTCATCGCTTTATCCGTCTTTGGTAATGAATTATCGCACTTTTTCGGTTTTTCGAAATTTTCGATATCGACAAAGTGGGCGTGGTTATAGTCCGATATCGTTCATTTTAAATAGCGATCTGAGACGAGTGCCCAGGAACTTACATACTAAATTTCAACAAGATACCTAAAAATTTACTCAAGTTATCGTGTTAACGGACGGACGGACATGGCTCAATCAAATTTTTTTTCGATACTGATGATTTTGATATATAGAAGTCTATATCTATCTCGAATCCTTTATACCTGTACGACCAACCGTTATCCAATCAAAGTTATTATACTCTGTGAGCTCTGCTCAACTGAGTATAAAAAACTAAATTTTTGTAATCATCATATAGAAGCGAAACCCACTTAAACCAACAACAAGAGAGAAATTACAGCCTTAAAATGAAGAAGTATAAATGCCCTAATCAATAAAGTAACCGCAAATTAAATTAGGGAAAATACGAAAGATCCAAAAAATTCATAGCCAATAGCCAACCGCTGCTGCACATGTATGTGCATATGTATGTAAATAATTAATAAGCTATCTCTGTCATTGGCTTACCGAATATACAAAGTAATATTATCCCTATAGGGAAAATACCAATTTCAAAACCGATGCGAATTTAGTGCACTCGGATTCACTGCTTCGCCCTTTTATCTCTTTTACATGCTTTCAGCTGGCGAATTCAACGTGACGATGCACTAGTGGGTGGAAAATGTCCCCATTGCATAAATTTTTCTCTAGTTTCGACCTAGGTACGTATTTCCACTTTAGAAATTGTTGGTTTATTCGCACTATTCGGATAGTTTCGAACGAGTGTAGAAATTTACATATTAGACGTAGTTCATTTGTTGGTACTTTGAAGTTGGTCACGAATCAGACAAAAAGGCTACATGTTGCTTCTATTACGATTTTATTCTTTTTGCCGGAATATCAGTGTTTTTGTGAGAACATCAGTGGGACAGGCTTTCAGGTGCAGGAAAAGGAAGCATATATATAGTCAAAGCTCTTTAAAGCTCGAGGCAGTTTTTTTCGGGTGGATTGTTTATCTTTATGTTAAATATGAAATATAACAAGTAAGGTTGTCTAATTTCGGGTGTAACCGAGCATTAACCACTCAGCTTGAACTTTAATTGTACAGTTCATTTCTACATAACACGTGGAACCGTCCATTTAACAAAAAAAGGTATCTCCCAATTTCCTCTTCCAATAAAAATTGGTAAGTGAAGTATCATTGATACAAACAATTTTTTCGCAAAGATATAGCTTATTATTCTACTATAAGACCTTTTAAACATCCTTCATATACAAAAGTGGGCGTGGTTTTTAACCAATCTTTTATATTTTTTTAGAAATATTTCCTGCTCTAAGGATAATATGTGTACCCAATCTTATCACGATCGCGTAATTTTTCTACCAGCCATGGCTCCCCAAACATAGAAAATTGCTTAGTCATAAAAAAGGCGTTGGCATGCCCATTTTCAAAAATTTGAATTTTTTCCTATTTCTGGTTATAATTCCACTTGATATAAAGCTCTTTTTGCAAAGATATAACTTATTTTATACATTAAACGATCCTTTTAGAACCCTTTTTTATAAATGTGGGCGTGGTCCTAAACCAATTTCGTTAGTTTTTCTCCGAAGCATTCCTTATAGTAAAGGCAAGCTCTATGCTGAATTCTGTTATGGTAGCTTTAACGGTTTTTGATATATGATTAATAAAATTTGTAAAATTAATTTTATCACAAGTGGGCGTTGCCACGCCTATTTTCAACAAATTTGTATCAAGAGTCGCAATATCAGTCCACACATCAAATTTCAATATTCTAGGTATATTATTCGCTAAATATTCAGGTTTTTTGTGTTTTCCAAAATGTTATCTATATACAAAGTGGCCGTGGTTATCAACCGATTTCATTCATCTTCAATACCAATCTATTTTGGATCCAAATAAGCCCATATACCGAATTTGGTGAAGAACTTTGAATATTTCCTCAAGTTGTCGTGTTAACGGACGGATAGACGACAGACGGATGGATGGACATGACTCAATCAAATTGTTTTTCTATACTGCTGATTTTGATTTGTGGAAGTCTATATCAATCCCGATTCCTTTTTACCTGTACAACCAACCGTTATATTACCAAAGTTTATATACTTTGCGTCCAAAGCACGCTATCTAGAAATAATCGAACTAGCACTTGTTTGGTACTTTGGGTCTAGTTCTGAACCAGAAATTTGTATCACTAGTTATTAACTTTCCTACAGGGGTTGTACATGCTGTAAGTGAGCAAACTGCTAACTGCGGTTTTTGCTTTTTGGTTGTTACCAAGTTAATTGCACAGGCAAATTTGAAAATTATTATAAAATAAAAAATATCGAATAATAATAAAATTAAAAATATTTAAAACACAACAAAACAGCCAAATTTTAAAAATTGCATGTAAAACAAGCTACTAATTCAGCCAATAAACAATTTAACCAATCAAATAATAACCAATGAGCCCAGCGCAAAACCACCACTAACAACAAATTGAAGAGTCATTACGAATAATAAATCGACTTAACTGCCAATACCGCGAAGCTTGCTTAGTTAACCAATTATCCATCTGCCTACTGTCTGTTAGACATATAATTGAATTGTGGAATCAATCTGCCATGTATGTATGTATGTATTTATGGAGATGCGAGCACATAAAGTAAAGATGTTGTAGTTATTGACTTTTTACGATGAAAATTAATGAATAAATTATTAAATTTATTACTTAACCATTCAACTTTAAATACTCGTAACTTATTTCAAAAAAATAAAAAATATTTACATAATTACTGAGCATAATTAAGGAACATTTTTCTTATATTAAACTTCACTTATCAACCTGATTATAGAACAGCGTTGACTTGTAAATCTGCCGCCAAATAAAACTTTAGCTAAAATATGTTGTTACGAATTTCAAGAAATCTTCGATATTTATGCGTTTTCTATTCTCGTTGGAGTCACTGTGCTGTCTAATAAATAAACGTATATACTCTGAGTGTTTGGCAAGAATGTATTTGTAGCATGAAAAGCTTCTCAGTGAAAACTATTTTGTATAACAGATGGCATTCGGAGTCGGCGTAAACCATGTAGCTCCCATACCTACAATTTTTAGAACAATTAAACACGTGCACGTGCAAATTGGTACAGAAGCTAGGCCTTAATCCTCTTCGGTGGTTTATCGCATCTTGTACTTATTTATTTATTTAAATGTTCTCAATAAAATTTACTTAATTGGCGCTTAAACGGTTATGGCCGTCCAACAAGGCGCGCCAGTCGCTCCCCCGCTCCGCCAACCGGCGCCAATCAATGCAAACACCTATTTATTAAAGCACTACTGCAGTAGTAGATCTTTGAAATTAAATGTACTCACGTACTTCACTTATAACATGTTAAAATCAAACTGATTTAGTATTACTTAACTTGCGCTGCTTTAATAATCTCAGTGTCTCGTTCGCTTATTACTTCCATGTTCCAGATGTTTTACGCACAGCCTTCTCGAATAGTTGTATATTTATTGCTTGTTTCTCTATCTCATATTGCGTATTGCCTTCTACATATGTACGTATATACCAGTGTGTATATGACTGTGTAATATGCACTTTTTATTACTGTTTACATCTCTGCCTTTCATATTCTCTGTTGCCTTCTATGTATATGCATGTGTGTGTGGCTGTTTTCTATTTCATCTGCTTGCCTTGCTGTTTTCGTAGTACAGCATTCATTGCTAGCAGCATAGTGACCTATCGAAACTGCTAATATTGCCACAATATGTTCTATAATCTGATCATTATGATTTTTAGGAAGGTTTTTTTCGACCCTCTTATCTTGAGAAAATACAAAAAAATTCAAGAAAATGGAGTAAAAACGGCAGTTATTTCGTATAAATATCCCACATAAATTGATCTCCAGTAGCGATCTGATGAGTTCAAAGTTAACAGTAATCTTGCGCAGATATGGCGTGCTCGAGTGGAAACTTATTCAGATTATTTATGGTCTTCTTCGTAATGCCGACATCGAGTATCAAACGTGGTTTATTGATGAGCTGTATGAGCTTTACGCAGATATTACAACAGTGTAGTGAATAAAGATGTAAAGGCTTCGCTGTTATGCGAACGTACGAAAAGGCTACGACTAAGAAAGTATTTCAGACAACACCGCAGCTTAGAAGCAGAGGAAGGGGAAGAACTCTGTTATGTTGGAAAAGGCAGGGGAGGAAGAGTCGACCATCTCTGTTGCTCCCCATTGCGAAACAGAAATAGATTGCGTGACTTGTTACGCAACGGCCAAAGTCGCTAAGACAGTTAAGCGCTTATTAATAACGATGATAAATTTACTCAAGGGCTTTCAAAATCCGTACCTTTTTGGTTAGTTCAGATTTTCATTGTCTTGTGCGTTACCCAAAGACAATCGATAAGATGTGCCAGAATTCTTTCTCTAAATCACAATTCTGATGAATGAAAGATAATTTCAGGGCAAATTGCGTGCTAGTCAGTCAAATTTAATTTCAATTATGTTAGATATTAACTAACGTTTATGCCATTCAGCGGAATAAAGCACTAATATGAAATAAGTTATGCCATTTTTATTTCAAACAAACGTTCTGCCTTTAAATCCGTGTGTGTCGTTTAAGAATACTAACCAGTGAGCTCACAAGCTGCTATTTCCTGAACTAAATAACTCATTTTATGAATTGATAATAAATTCATATCCGCGTGAAAACCGATTTTAAGTAACATATTGTATATACAAATATACTATATATATTTACACGTTGTTGTTGTTGTTGTTGTAGCAGTGCTTCGCCCCACCTAACAACTGCCACCGATCATAAATTGTCATCAATATCCTCTAACGGGAGTCCAAGAAAACTAGCTGTTTCAACAGGGCCTGACCATAATGAAAGGTGTGTTAGAGGCGTTGGTTCCACATTACAATTAAAGAGATGGTTGGTGTCATTCGGGGACACATCGCAAGCGGGGCATACATTTTGTATATCGGAGTTGATTCTGGATAGGTAAGAGTTTAACCTGTTACAGTATCCAGAACGAAGTTGAGCTAGAGTGACTCGCGTTTCCCTGGGGAGTATGCGTTCCTCTTCCGAAAGTTTTGGGTACTGGATTCACCGGGCAATTCCTGGCATAAAGGTCCGACGCCTATTTGTGAAGTTCACCAAGGACCTGCTTGTTTTTTTTTTTTTTGCTTCATACGGCTGAGCTCCCAGGTGCCGTATTTCCTCAAAATGCTTACGGAGATTACTCCTTGAGTCCCTTGGTGGTGTTGGCTCATCAATCAGATGTCTGTGTGGATGCTCAGGTTTATGGGTATTTAACAGGAACTGTTTGGTTAGCATCTCATTTCTCTCCCTGATTGGGAGTATTCTTGCCTCATTATGTAGATGGTGTTCTGAGGACATAAGAAGACAGCCCGTGGCGATTCTGAGAGCAGTATTTTGGCAGGCATGTAGCTTCTTCCAGTGGGTAATTTTAAGGTTTGGCTACTATATAGAGGACGTGTAGCACGCAATCGACTGACCAATTGCTTTGTATGTGGTAATGAGCGTTTCTTTGTCTCTTCCCCAAGTACTGCCAGCAAGGGATTTGAGGATTTTATTACGGCTCTAGATTTTCGGAACAATTGCGGCTGCGTGCTCACCAAAATTTAGATCCTGATCAAACGTCACACCCTGATTTTGGGGTGTAGGACAGTCTGTAGCGTAGTGCTATCGACGTGGACGTTCAAAGTGGTCGACATTTGGGATGACTATGTGTAAATAAGGTCGCGGATGATTTAGTCGGTGATAATGCCATGTTTCGCGAGGCGAAAAAACTGGAGAGATCAGGGAGGTAGCCGTTTATTCTGTTGCAGAGCTCATCGATCTGTGGGCCTGGGGCTGTGGCCATTATTGTGCAGTCATCGGCGTAGGAAACCATAGTAACTCCTTCTGGTGGCGAAGGTAGCTTAGATATGTAGAAATTAAACAAAAGTGGGGATAGGACACCACCCTGTAACACCCCTTGTTTAATTCTTATTGGTTTTGATGTTTCATTTCGAAATTGCACCGATGCCTGCAGACCACCCAGGTAACTGGCGGTCCACCTTTTAAGATATGTGGGAAGGGTAGACCCTTCCAGGTCTTGAAGTAACGTGCCATGGTGGACCGTATCAACAGCTTTTGATAGGTCTACCGCAACCAGTACTGTTCTATGGTGCGGGTTTTGGTTTAAAACGCAATTTATCTGCATTCTGATGGCATTTAGCGCGGTGGTCGTGCTATGGAGTTTTCTGAAGCCATGCTGGTGACAGGCTAGCTGCAAATTTGCTTTGAAGTAGGGAAGCAAAATAGCTTCGGGCGTCTTTGCCACTGGCGATAGGAGAGATATCCGGCAATGCGACTCTCCTATGTTAGCTGGTTTCCCAGGCTTTAGTAGCGGGACCACCTTGGCCATTTTCCATTTTTGAGGTATGACAAAGGTGGAAAGAGACAGGTGAAGGCATGTGCTAAATATTTGAAATCCTCTTTCCCTAGGCTTTTAAGTATCGGCATGGCTATTCCGTCTGGGCCCACTGCTTTGGATGGTTTAGCATGACCGATGGAATCCTCAACCTCGTTGGCAGTTTTGGTAATTGGTGACGCGCTGAATTTATGTTTATGTGTGTGTTTGTTGGCTCTCCGTCTATCTTTGTCGACCGTAAAATGCATTATATATTGTCGGCAGAAAGCGCTCGCGCATTTTCTCGCATCCGACAGCACTTTATTGCCAAAGGCGATGGAAACTTTGTCATTGTGCCTAGACAGATTCGATAGGGACTTTACGGTGGACCAAAGTTTACCTACACAGGCAGAGAGGTTACAACCGCTTAGGTGCTCCTCCCATTTCGCCCGCTTGTGTTCATCCACAAGCAATCTGATGCGTTGAGATATATCCCTTCTTTGGGGGTCGCCGGGATCGAGCTGTCTTATATGGTCACGTTCTCTCGCTAAATTTACGGCCTCCGCCGGGAAGTGGGACCGAATTTCGGGAATTCTACCGGTGGGAATAAAACGTGCCGAGGCGAAACGTGACCTTGCGGAAAGCACGCTCTCCTTGGCGGTCATCAGTCGGGATAGGTAGGGCATTTACATGTGACGTACTTGTGTAACCTGTCTAACTGTCACTGACGTATCCACATCTATTAACATTTTCCAATGTGGGCAATTTTTTTTTTTGTTTTTTGTTAGTATTTGTGATTAGTATTTGTTAATTTATGTTAAATTAATTTAATTAGTACAATTCTGTTATTAATAAAAAGCCAAATCTTTTTTCAATCAAAGTCCATACAATCACCATACCATACACAGTAGCTTTCGCACCCCGAATGATTTTAAAAGACAGACCAAATATTATAAATTAAGACCGAATAGGCTCAGAGTTAAAATAATTATACTCAGCTGAGCAGAGCTCAGTATATTAACTTTGTTCGCATAACGGTAATCCTGAATGGCATAAACTAATCGAGATAGATATATACTTCTATATATCAAAATGATCTGGGCGAAAAAAAAAATTCATTTAGCCATGTCCGTCCGTCCGTAAACACGATAACTTGAGTAAATTTTGAGGTATCTAGATGAAATTTGGTATGTGGGTTCCTGGCGCTCATCTCAGATCGCCATTTAAAATGAACTAAATCGGACTACAACCACGCCCACTTTTTCGATATCGAAAATTTCGAAAAACCGGAAAAGTGTGATAATTCATTACCAAAGACGGATAAAGCGATAAAAACTTGATAGGTGCGTCGACCTTATGACGCAAAATAGAAAATTAGTAAAATTTTCGACAATGGGCGTGGCACCGCCCACTATTAAAAGAAGGTAATTTAAAAGTTTTTCAGGCTGTAATTTCGCAGTCGGTGAAGATATCATGATGAAACTTGGCAGGCACGTTACCCTTATTACTATATGTGTGCTAAATAAAAATTACCAAAATTGGATTACGAACACGCCTACGTTTAAAAAAAAAATTGCTTAAAGTCAACTTTTAACAAAAAATTTAATATCTTTATAGTATACTAGCAGATTACCCGAAGTCGTTCGGGTATAAAAAAAAGTAATACTATATAGAATAATATATTTGACTAATCTCAACCCCTATTTGTATGGGAGATTCCACGCCCCTTTGTTGGTATCCCCAATTTTTCCGAGGGGGTAGGGATTAGTCTTATATACCTCCTCACCTAATTACAGTCGTCTAGCTTTAATACTTTCAGATATATTGACTACGAAAAATTCCAGTTGTATGGGAGGTGCCACGCCCCTTTTTTGTTACACCCAGTTTTTCTGGAGGGTGTAGGGATTGGTCTCATATAACCACTCACTTAATTTCAGTCGTCTAGCCTTAATACTTTCAGATATATTGACTACGAAAATTTCCAGTTGTATGGCAAGTGCCATGCCCCCTTGTCGAAAACTTTTTTATATAGCCTACCATAGATTGACGCCCTCAGCGTATGTCATGGCAAAATTTCGTTCGATTCCATTCTGCGGTTTAGGCTGCAAGTTCAAACATACATACAGACATACTTTCACAAATATATAGTAAATAAGTAAATTATGCCAACATTCAACTCCAGTAATGATATGGTGCAAAAAATGCAAAAATAAAAGAAAATTTCAAAATGGGCCCGGCTCCGCTCTTTTTCATTTAATTTGTCTAGAATACTTTAAATGTCTTAAGTGGAAAAAATATTTACAAATCATTGTTAAATTTGGTATGGGCATAGATTCTATGACGGTAACTGTTTTCTATGAAAATGGGAGAAATCGGTTGAAGCTCCGCCCAGGTTTTATATACAGTCGATCGCCAGTCCTTCCCCTCGACCGTTAACATGATAACTTGAGCAAAAATCAATATATCTTTACTAAACCTAGTTTACGTACTTATCTGAACTCACTTTATCATGGTATAAAAAAGGCAGAAATCCGACTATGACCACGCCCACTTTTTCGATATCGAAAATTACGAAAAATGAAAACAGATGCCATAATTCTATACCAAATATGAAAAAGGGATGAAACCTGGTAATTGGATTGGTTTGATGACGCAAAATATAACTAAAAAAAATTTGTAAAATGGGTGTGACACCTGTCATATTAAGTAGAAGAAAATGAAAAAGTTCTATAGGGTTAAATCAGAAGCCCTTGTAATCTCGGGAGTAATACTATTCGTGATATTATATATATAAATAACTTAGCGGTACCCGACCGATGATGTCATGGCTCACACTGGTCCACATTTTGGTCGATATCTCGAAAATGCCTTCACATATACAACTAAGGGCCACTCGATTTTAAAATATTCATTAAAACATTACATTTGATACCCATATCGTACAAACACATTCAAGAGTCACCTCTGGTCCACCTTTATGGCGATATCTCGAAAAGGATTCCACCTATAAAACTAAAGATCACTCCCTTTTAAAATACTCTTTTATACCTCCCATTTGATACCCATGTCATACAAACACATTCCAGGGTTACCCCAGGTTCATTTTCCTACATGGTGATTTTCCCTTATTTTGTCTCCAAAGCTCTCAACTGAGTATGCAAGTATATGCCTTCCTTACTTGTTTTATTTTATTTTCTTTTTTTTTTATTTTATATCATTTGATTCAGTTTTATTTTATTTTGTTTTGTTTCATTTTATTTTATTTTAATAAAAAAATTTTTTTTTTTTTTTTTGTTTATTTCAGACTCTTCGATTTTATTTTTATTTTTTCTTAATTTGTTTTATTTTAATTTTATTTCTTTTTGTTTTATTTGATTTTAATTTATTTTATTTTAATTTTATTTTATTTTTTTGCTGTTTTATTTTATTTTATTTATTTATTTTTTTTCATTAATTTGTTTTCTTATTAACTTAATTAAATTTTTTTTATTATATTATATTTTATTTATTGTTTTATTTATTTAATTTTTTTTTTTATAATTCATTTAATAATTTGGGAAAAATTTAAACAACGTGACATCAGGACGGACAAGGAGACAGCAGTTTCGATTATACCTTGTAAATCTCTGCAAATCCTTTTCTCCCTCGAGTGGGATTCGAACCCGCATTCCTACGATAGTTGAAATTGTCACAAACGCATTCAGCTACGTCATGCCTTAGTTGTTGTAAAGTTTTTCCCACTTGCCTTCTTTTGCATATATTAATCTTCTACACACCACACAATTACATACGAAGTATGACCTGAATTCGTTTGCATTAGGCCGGCTTCTTTTTTTAATACAAAAATATGAAAGACATATAGCGTTTGTAGTGTGCGTGTCAACAATATCATAGTTTAAATAAGTATTTGGAATTTATAGTGGTGCCAATATTAAATCGTTATTTTAGCGATGTGGCCAACATATTTGAAATTTTTTTAAAGGCTTGCACTTCTCCTTGAAATTAGCTTTCGAAACATGTGTAACTGTTTATACCATAAAACTATAGTTTGGCCGTAATAGGGGAGCTAAATTTTCAACCAAATATATTGACGTGATACTTATTCAAACCAACAGTTTTATATATAATGAACGAATTTTAATTAAATATTACTAATTATATAAATCAATTACATAGTATGTGTTTGTCAAACTTGTACGCTAAAATATGAACAGCATGCACTAATTATAATAAAATTTAAGTAAAAAAAAAATAACCTATAAATCGCTGAGCGTTAGCGGAACTAGCTGTCGCTGTTCGCTATAATAGTTAGCGTTGCAGCTGTGCTCTGGAAAAACTGCTGTAGATCAACAGATATGCAAATTAATATATCGGCATACAAATGCATATATAGATAGGTACATATGTATGTTATACGTATATAATATATTGTTAAATTGAAATTGCAACACCTCGCCTTGTTTGTACCGAAGCATGCTTTACAGCAAGGATGTCTTTGACCGCTGTTAAAATATTATGTATGAATATAAAAATACACCAACCCAATTGATATTGATTTACTTTATAGGTTTTTTTTTTACGGATATAAATGTGCAATTTAAAATAACAATATGTTAAGAACTTACAATTAGAGCACACACCCACAATCACGCACATATATACATACATTACTATGACTATTGCATCGAAACGGTTATTTAAATATGTGCAAATTTGAAAGGCAAACAACAACCTACAATTTTGTAGCAAAGCAATAAGTAAAAAATCGACAACCATGCCGATTACAATATTTATTTAATTTAATAAACAATAAAAAGAAGTTTAAAAAAGGCGGCAAAACCTTACAAAAAAATATCAATCAAAATGATTTTTTTTTAATTATATAGAAAATAATAATAATTTAAAACAATGCCAATTTCAATAATAGCCTAGTTTTTAATTTAATACAATATATTTTGGCAAACCAGTAGTAGGCGTCAGGCGCCTGTAACTTCTCATTCACTCATACTCGCTGTCGAGTTTGTTTGCTAAGTCTTTTGTTGACGCGTGTTGGGCGTTTGCTGCAGTGCGGCCCTTGGCCGGTGGTCGTTTAAAGCAAAGGTTTTGAGTTTTGTTTGTACATTTTGATTGGTAAATTTTTGATGTGCATTGTGAGTGAGTATATACATATATAAATACATTCAGACATAATATGTATGTACATACGTGTATATGTGTTTGAACACTTTTTTATTACTCAAAGCGAGGGCGTTTTAACAATTGTTTTTTCTTATTGTTATTATTAGTTTTTGATGTTTTATGACTGCTTGCGGCGTATTAGAAACGCCTTTGTTACATTTCTGTCTACTTTTTTTTTGTAAATTTGGGGGTGGCCGACTTGGTTGCGTATGTGCGGTAGTTAAGATTGCATGTGAAGGAATTAACCCTTGTTTGGTTAAAAAAAAAAACAAGCTGATAACTGAAGCTATAAGATATCAAACAGCTCCGTAAATCTGATGAAGACTTGATACAGAACCGTTAACATGTCCTTTAGTAATTAATTATTAAAATCATCCTTACTTGTCTAAGGCGTCTGGTAACGCCAGAGCCTCGCAATGTTTTTGTTTTTATTGTAGCGATAAGTCTCGTCTGTTAGTGAAACAGGATTCGCCGCGGATAAGTGAAGTTGACAATTGGGTTTGGAGAAGCTATATATTGCGCTGGCAACATGAATGGTTGCTCTAACCAGCCCCTTGAATCTGGTATTTTAGTCTCCTCTTACGACAGGCATACCTACCGCGGATATATTCTGACCCCCTAACCCGCTGGGGTAGAGCCTCGCAATACTTTCCTACAGTACTGCTTCTCCACTGTTTTTGTCAACATCGAATCGATTCTTCTCGGTATGCGTGAAAACATTTACTTTCTTCTGTTGCACTGTCGTATATTGCTTTGTCCTCTTCAGTGAGTAAATACCTTTATCCGGTTCATGGTTTCCACAACGACCAGCACAGCTTCCGCAGAGACAGTGCAATAAGCTGAAGCAATTTGCAATCTTTGTTGGGCCGAGGTTTTAGTGCATCTGCCAAAGTTTCAGCATCCTATAGGAGTCTAGAAGCCAAGGCAGAAGCAAACAGTTTTCTTGTCAACCTCCTCTTTTTACCACTAAACTACTCAAGTTACTCCAATGTGCGCCGAAAAAGGCTATTTACTACGTAGCCTCAACGCCAGTTATTTTACAGAGGTGCAAGTTTCGTCATATTTCTCATAGTGACAATCTCCTTCTTCACGAGGCGCACGATCTCCGTTTTTGCTGTTGCTAGATGAAAACCATGATCAGCTATCTATATCTGTAAACTGCTCACGACCTGCTTGAGGTGAGCTCTGTCAGCTCGCCGCTTTTTGCTATCAATACAGCTTCTACGTCGTCGAAAGCAATTGCGAAAGTAATCCGTGATATAGCCGTTCATTTGGAGAACTTGTGTTTTGTTTTGTATTTGTTGTGCATGTTCAACTTAAGTTCTTGGCAAACACTTGAAGCTAGCCTGATTGCCTCCGCAAATATACCACAAGGTTCTGGAACTTTTCTAGGGTTAGTAGTGTGGAGGGCTGTTTTAAGCTCTTCTTTTCGGAATAATTCCGCGGAGCGGTCTTTTGGAGTAACGTGCTCATCCTCCCTTCGTAGTTGGTACTTCACATTTTCGATTTCAGTATTTTTAGTCCACTTCCTCTCAAATTGCTTTCCAGCGCATTAGTGTGCTTCGCTTAATGGCAGCGCCCTGAGCTTTCGTCACTACTTCCTTCAAATACTGCAGAATTTTCCAGTGTTTCTGGTCTGCCACACGTGTAGCTTACTTATCTTTGTATCCTGTTGATATTTTTCACAGCTCTGGAATTTCAAGTTCCACCAGTATAACTGCTTCCTTACTCTCACTCTCCGCGATCCTCTTCGTGGCTTAGAGACATTGCAGTCATATCCATGATAACGTATTCAACCATATCTTTCGCAACACTGGTTCTATGGGTTATGCGTCGGGGTGTCTCCAGTGCCGATGCGTATAACATGGTAGAGTCGACTATGGACGCGTCCCGTGTTAATGCTTTGTGTGACCCGTTCGGTATCTGACTCTGACCGGGTTCATTTAGGTGGAAAAAGATGTAGTTGAGATCGGTGAAGTCCTCTATAACTTTCTATCCACCTATGGTCGGCTGTAGGGTTTCTGAACTTAATTTTATATAGGGAATTTAGTATCAAAAACCTGTTCATCGGTATGTTGGGGTTGTGTTGAATGCGGTCAGACCGAGTGTGGCTGATAATAGGCAACTTGTTAGGTCCCGCAGATAATAAAAGTAGCAACTGACTATTGTGGTATTAGTCGCATTTACTCGGACTAGCTTTGTGCGGCGACATACACCCAAGTAAGACAATTTTCAGCAACACACCTTCTATCTGAAAGTATATACCAATGTTGCATAGTCCGGGGCGCAGTAAAAGTCACATAAGAAATTGAGAAATATATATAGTTAAAACAGGAATCTGAAGATAGTTTCAGTTGTTTATTTATCTGAATCCAAAATTACACCAACAACACACAAGTAATAGAGTATCAATTGCGAAACTGCAATTCGAAAAGTATGGACTAGTGTTGCATAATTATAGGCGCATTCAGTATTTTGGCGAATACTCGCATCGCTATGCTGTTAGTAAATAATCACAACAACAAAAAAAGCAAGCAGCCACTCTTATGTACATGTACATATTAAAGCAAGCAACACTTACCTACATAGAAGGCTACGAAGAATATCTCACATACACATATGTAGTCATCAGCTAAGTGAAGAACTTGTTACTCACACATACATGTATATTACACTGGGTCGATTTATTAACCGATATCGCGTCATCGATTTTTCGATAGGATTTGCGATCAGGAAAAAAAGTTCCACTACGTATACCCAAAAAAATAATTTTCGAACCTGCGAAAAATAATTGCGAAAGGGTAAATTTTTCGACCAAAACACTCCCTAAAACCCAAAAAAAAAATTTTTTTTTCTTTCAGAAAACTGTTGTAAAAACGTTGGCGATAACAGTTAAAAAAAATTTTTTTTTTTGGGTTTTGGGGAGTGTTTTGGGCGAAAAATTAACCCTTTCGCCATTTTTTTTCGCTGGCTCGAAAACTATTTTTTTGGGTGTGCGTAGTGGAACTTTTTTTTTCTGAGCCCAAATCCTATCGAAAAATCGATGGCGCGATATCCGTTAACCTTTGTCCACACAAATCGACCCATGTTAATGTATATAGCTAAGTAACCAGGTATGAGATACACCTGTTCTAGAAGGTGAAACGTCTAGACCTTAGGAGAAATATGCGAACGAAGTAATCGAGGAATCAGTAATCAGTTTGATTTAAACACGCTGTTAGTTAGTATTACTCCTAACGTAATCTAAATAAAGTCCATCTTGCAATACTGAATATTGGAGTTATTAATTCGACAGTTCAGTGATTCGAACGTTAGCAGAAGGTGTATAATTATCATAAATCCCCAAAATTCGTTACAGCATCATATCAGACAAGAAAATGAGACATAGTTCAAATTGGAATCTGGAGATGGTAACAGTTCTTAATTAGCTTAATCTAAAATTTTTTTAAAAACAGCCAAGATAGGTACTTTAAAATATGTAAAGTATTTACTACTGTTTTATTATTCTAAGTGCATTTGGTATCTTTTAAAATATGGAGAAAATTCATAGTTAATTTTTGAATTTTGGATAGTATCAGTCCTTTAACTAGCTAAACCTACAAATTTGGCTAAGCTAGAAAGTTTTTAGTTATATATCCTCCATTTGAAAAGTACATACTATCGTTGCATTATTCTTGGCGCATTTTGTATCATTTAAGGCAAAGAAAAGAGTCACAATAAAACTGGATTCGGGAGACAGTATGAGTTCTTTAGTTACCTACAGCTTAAATCATACCAAGAGGACCTAGATTTGAGAGTTTCAGTTGCATATCTTCTATCCAAAAATTATGTACTTATATTGCATATATTAAGGCGCATTTTGGTGTCATTTCATACGTGGAAAAAAACACACAGTTAACACTGGAATCTAATATGTATCAGCTCTTTAACTACCTTGGGTCCACGATCTTGTATATAGTTCTGTTGTTGTGGAATGCCAATAGATATAGAATCCCAGTTTCGAAAGACTCCAAATGTCTTTTTAGCGTATCAACCTAAAAGATAAGTACGTAGCTATCCAAAATATTTTATGGAAAAGTTACTTTGATTAAGAGCATTACGAGATCATCGTTATTAATGATTAGTGCCCGACCATTTCCTAGCAAAGCATGTCCTTCACTCATGCTACCAGAAGTAAATAGGTAAGTCTGAAAGCATCAGTGCTATATTGCATAGATAGGACTTATTGTTGCATAATTTTGGGCGCATATTCTTTCAGAAAATTTTGATGAAATCTGAAAATTTTAGAACAAACATACTCTTGTGCGACTCATCTAAAATTGCCCACACTTTGTCAAGCCAAGGGTTAAAAGCAAACTATATGCTACCAAAAACTATCTACAACACATGACAAAGTATGTGATAATTTGTTATTTAAAAAACCAAAATATTTAAAAAAAATTTATCTATACCGGAAAGCTACAAATATTTTTACTTACAAACGTAATCCACATCTGACCGAAACAATCAAGATTATTGATAAATTGGCTGACCACCCGCAGCGTTTGGCAAACATAATCATATTTTTCTTAACGTTTACTAAAATTATCGTCTATTGTCTATGTGGGTTTTTGAATTTCTACTTTTATTTATTTTTGTAAACAGCTGCACTTCAGCTCAATCTGCGCACAAAGTGCTTTGTCAGCACTCGAGATTATTAGATATTTTTAAGCTAAAATTTTATTTGTGGGTGTAGCCAAGTACTAAAAAAATATTACAGTACTGCACTTGTGCATGTTTTTTTTAAATCGCATATGAAATTAAAAGAAAAAAAGAAGCAAAGCCTTCACAGCATATAATATGTTCATAAGTTTAATCAATCTTCAAATAAGCACGTGGTCCTATCAAAATCCAACCAATTACACACAAATATAACCGTATCACCTAAAAAAACGGGCACCGACGTGTATACGTAGCATAATTTTCTAAAGCATTTAGGAGGGTAGCGATGACGCTGAACTTTTGGAAAGACTATGGTACTCAGAACGAATTACGTTTTCAAGCACCTTCAAACGTTGGTTGGACAACCTAAAAGGTTCAATGTGGTCACATCAAACCGTTCCCAATATAGTCGGGCTAGTACCTTAAAAGAAGGTAGGAATGGGAATAGGAATAGAAATAGGAATAGGAAAAAGGATAAGAATAGGAATAGGGATTGGACAAAGAATAGAAATAGAAATACGAACACGAATAGGAATATTAATACGAATAGGAACAGGAACAGAAATAGGTATAGAAATAGGTATAGGAATAGGAATATCAATAGGAATAGGAAGAGGAATAGAAATAGGGATAAGAATAGGAATAGTAATAGGAGTAGGAATAAGAACAGGAACAGGAATAGGAATAGGTATAGGAGTAGGAATAGGAATATGAATAGGAATAAGAATAGGAATATAATTATGAAAGACATAGGAATAGGAATAGGAATAGGAATAGGAATAGGAACACGAATATCGTATTCCACGAATAGGAATAGCAATTGGAATAGAAATAGGAATAGGAATATAAATAGCATGAGAAATAAATAGGAATAGGAATGAGAATAGGAACTGGAATAGAAATAGAAATAAGAATTGGAATAGAAATAGGAAAAGGTATAATAATAGGAAAAGCAAATGCAATAGGTATAGGAATAGGAATGGGAATAGGGATTGGAATAGGAAAAGAAATAGGAAAAGGAATAGGAATAGGAATACGAACACGAATAGGAATAAGAAAACGGATAAAAATAAAAATAGGAATTGCAATCGGAATAGAAATAGGGATATAAATTGGAATAGGAGTAAGAATAGGTATAGGAATAGGAATATGAATAGAAAGGAAATAGGAATAGAAATAGGGATGTTAAAAAAAAAGGAATAGGTTCTGGAATAGGAATACGAATAGGAATAGGAACAGAATAAGGAATAGGAATAGGAATATGAATAGAAAAAGGAAGAGGAATAGGAAATAGCAATAGGAATGGGTATAGGAATAGAAAAGTTAAAAGGAAGAGGAATAGGAACAGGAATAAGAACAGGAAAAGGATGAAAGCGAATATGATTAAGGAGAATGGGAATAGGAATATGAATAGGATAGGGAATCAGAATAGGATTAGGTATAGTAATAGGAGCTAGTAATAGGAGCTATACCTAATCCTATTCCTATATAAGTAGGAGTAGGAATAATAATAGGAACTGAAATAGGAATAGGAATTGGTATATGAATAGAAAAGTGAAAAGAAGAGGAATAGGAATAGGAATAAATACAGAAAAAGGATGAAAGCGAATAGGACTAAGGAGACCAGGAAGTAAAGGACGGAAATATAGAGGGAAATTAAGATAACAAGAAAAACGATAAAGAGGGGGAAGAGCCAAATGAACAGAACAACTTTAGTGTAATAAATAAAATGTGTAACGCTAAAATATTTTAAATGAATTTAATAGGAGAAAAAAAAAAACTAGGGGAAAAAAGATTCAAGACACAGATAGGAGGAAGAGATAGAAAAGAAGAAATCGGAAGAGAAAGGGGAAAGGAAAAAAATTTTGAGAAAGAACATAAATGAGAGGATGATAAACAAGAAAGGAGAGGAGGACTAAAAGGAAAAGCAAGACAAGGAAGAATGACCAAAGCAGGAAGATAAGGACCAGAAGTACCGAAAGAGAAGGATTTGAGCAAGATGGAAATATAAGGGAAATTTGGAAAAATTAAAAGTCAAGTGTAAAAAAGATAAACAAGAGGAAAATAATTGAGAAACGAAGAAGAAGGAAGAGTGGTAAGAGGAATAAGAAGAGGGTAGCATTAATGAAGGGTAAACGGGAGGGAGGAAAAATTAAAAAAGAATATGAATAGAGAGATAAAAAAACGAATGTAAGGGAAAGAGAAAAATACGAGCCAAGGAAATAATTATAAAATAAAAACTGGAGAGGATGGGCAAGGGCAAGGAAAAAAATAAAAAGAATAGAAGAAGTATAAAAAACAGAAGAACAAAAACAAAGAATGAAGGAAAGTGTAGGACGAAAGGCCAGAAAAAGGAAAAAACTAAGAAAGGGAAAGAAAAAGAGAAAAGAGTAGGAAAAACCGAAAAGTAGGATAGAGAGAGTGAAAGAGGTAGAAGTATAGTTAGAGATAAGAGTAGAAAGGAGTGTAAGGAGAGGAGTAGATAACGAAGAAAGAAAGAGAGGAAAGATTAAGGGAAATGTGTTGAGGAAAGATCAGGAAGGAGAGAACTTAGAACGAAAGAGTAAGAAGAAGGGGAAAAGTTAAATGGAAACAAGTAAAGGAGGCTAAGTTCGGGCGTAACCGAACATTACATACTCAGCTGAGAGCTGTGGAGACAAAATAAAGGAAAATCACTATGTAGGAAAATGAACCTTGGGTAACCCTGGAATGCGTTTGTATGACAGGGGCATCAAATGGAAGGTATTAAAGAATATTTTAGAAGAGAGTGGGCCATAGTTCTATAGGTGGACGCTTTTTCGGGATATTGCCAACTAAGGGCCACTCCCTTTTAATACCCTCACTAATACCTTTAGTTTGATATCCATATCGTACAAACACATTCTAGAGTCACCCCTGGTCCACCTTTATGGCGATATCTCTAAAACGCGTCCGCCTAGAGAGCTATGGCCCACTCCCTTTTAAAATATTCTTTACTACCTTCCATTTGATACGCATGTCATAAAAACACATTCCAGGGTTACCCTAGGTTCATTTTCCTACATAGTGATTTTCCTTTATTTTGTCTACAAAACTTTCAGCTGAGTACGTAATGTTCGGTTACACCCGAACTTATCCTTCCTTACTTGCTTATTCAAGTATTTTTGAATAATGAATAACATTTTTCCGTTATTCAAAATAACCTGAGTGATGATAATCGGTCATTCTTATTTTTGTAAATTTTGAGTAAAGAGTTGAGTTATTATTCCTTATTTAAAAAATATGGAATCTTATATATAAATAGACAAGACGAAAAAATGTGGAACCGTTTTCTGCTAAACTAATATTCTAAGGCATACAAGTTATATATGTATTGATAGGAAATTTTGAGCTGCACAGTTATCCATAAATAAAAAGATTTGAAAAATCATATTAATATAAAATATTTAACATAAAAGTCACACCACTACACATGCACTTATTCATAATATAGACACGCTGTGTGTGACCTGCTTTTGGTGTACTATGCTGAATCGTGAGCATGGCCAAAGAGTTGCTTTTTACACAATAAAAATTAAACAAAAATATATAGCTGATCATGCATCAAGTCTATTTCTTTTCTTTTCTTTGCTTTCCTTTCCTTTCCATTTTATTCTTTTATTTTCCTTTCCTTTGTTTACTCTTCTTTGCTTCCCTTTCCTTCCCTTTCCTTTCCTTTCATTTCCTTTCCTTTCCTCTCCTTTATTTTCCTTTTTTTTCCTTACATTTTCCTTATTTTCCTTTCCTTTCTTTTAATTTTCTTTTTATTTCCTTTCCTTTACTTTCATTTCTCTTCCATTCATATCCCTTCCCTTCCTTTCCTTACCTTTTCCTTATTTTCCTTTAATTTCCTTTCCTTTCCTTTCTTTTAATTTTCTTTTTATTTCCTTTCCTTTACTTTCATTTCTCTTCCATTCATATTTCTTCCCTTCCTTTCCTTCCTTTCTTTTCTTTCATTTCTTTTATTTTCATTTCCCCTCCATTGATGTTTCTTCCTTTCCTTTCCTTTCTTTTCCTTTCCTTACCTTTCCTTTTCCTACCTTTTGTTTACGAGAAGCAGATTGATTAAATTATACCCTTCCTGCCAGAGCAATATAAAATTTCCCTATTTTGAGCTTATTTATTCATTATATTACCCATCGAATGTTCCTATAATTATAATAAAATGACAAATTATATTTCTTTTATTTTCATTTCCCTTCCATTGATTTTCCTTCCTTTCCTTTCCTGTCCTTTCCTTTCCTGTGGTTGAATTTCAACCACTGGGCGAACTCTAGTAACAATAAAATTCCAATTTTTATTTAGTTATTCAAAAATTATTATTTTGGGGAATATTCGCAGGGGTTTTTGGGGGTTATTTGGATGTAATTTCTGGGACACCCTGGGGATCCTCCCGGGGTCTCTCGGGGTAAATTTTTGGGTAATTTCAGGGACTCCCTCGGGGTCCTCCCGGGGTCTTTTTGGGTCCATTCCAGGGGCGCCCTCGCGATCCTCCTTGAGTTTTTGGGGTTCATTTTGGGATGGTTTTTGAGACTTCCTCGGGTCCTCCCGGGGTCATTTGGGGGCCATTCCGGGATGGTTTTGTGACCCCCTCGGGGTCCCCCCTGGGTAATTTGGGGGTCGTTCCGGAATCTTTTGGAGACTCTCTCAGGGTCATTTGAGGGTGGTTCCGGGATCTTTTTGGGTACTCCATCGGGGTCATTTGGGGGTTGTTCTGGGATCTTTTTGGGGACTCCCTCGGGGTCCTACCGGGGTCGTTCCAGGATGGTTTTGGGGACTCCCTCGGGGTCCTACTGGGGTCGTTCTGGGATGGTTTTGGGGACTGCTTTGTGGTAAAATATACGTCGCCGATAAACGACGCCGCCGCCGATTTTTGACGTTTTTCGCATGCCTCCGCCGAATGTCAAAAATATTGGCGCGACGGCGGCGGCGTTACTATATTTTCTACTCGAAAATTGGTCGGATATGGTCGAAATTGGTACGAGTATCAACTGATGCGCATGACTGCCAGTGATAAGAAACTAATTGCGAAATTTAGCTCTGTTTAATTGTTCAAAAGTAATTTAAGAAAACAGGCGCTTTCGATGTCAGCTTAACACCGACTTTGCATTATCCAATTTACCAAGTTATTAAAACAAAACACTAAAAAAGTTGTATAATAAATTTGTATGCTCACTTTGCATTTTTTTTTTTTTTTTCAAAAAATTAATAACGATCAATGAATTCAAATAAAATTACCCAAGGTGAACATATTTTTAAATTATCCTCAAGTTGTTATAAAAAGCAAATTGCCCAAAAAAGGTGCCGATTTTTTAAAGAATTTTATATGGCGATTGGCTGAAAGAACAAGAGAAATCAGTTATGCAAAATCCTTTAGTAGGTTCTAGGGGCATAAACAATCCTTTGAAATGTTTCTTACCTCATACTTAAGTTGAGAATATATGTACGTATGAGAAGGGTTTTAAAAATCACTTGGGCTTACATTCAAACATCTGTTGTTTATATGCGAAACTATACAATAGCGTCTGAAATGCTAATTTTGATTTTCACACTTCATCCTTCAACACCCAAGTCTCCCGGTTTGACATTTCCTAAAGTTGACGGCCCTATCCAAAACTAGTCCCTTGGAGTGAATCACATTGATTAAAGCCTATCAACCAAGTTTAAATAATATCACTTACACGTTACGGCTCCTTTTACAAATGTGAATACGTAGGCACATATATTTACCAGGTGGGGCTTTGTCCTTCACAAGATCACTCAAAGTGGTGAAGCAAAAGCTTTCCCAAGACAGCCGAACTAATGACAGTGTGTGGTACTACCCTAATATAATGGACAGCCGAACTAGTCTGCAAATTGTGATGTGAGCTCTTATATCATAAGGCGGGAAAACTGCAGTTAACATCTTTCAACTTAAAATTGGTCTGATGTAACGAAGACTATTGAAGTCAAAATTGTGAACACAAACGTCTGCAAAATTTGGTCTACATTTTTTAATTTTTTGCGTCGAGGATTATACGATTTTCACCCATGAGTTAGGCAATGACATTCACTTAGACTGCTTATGATTTCGGGGGCGGCATCCTTGGCCTAATAATCACTCCCTAACGTTTCAAGTTGCTTCTCTGGTATAGCTCGGCAGCATAGCACGACAAAAACATCCGTTAGAAGGTCTTCGGAGCTATACCCAGAGCTTCTAGGAAAGTGACGTCGACGAAGGTATGAGGTCGAAGTCGCAATCCTATAGCTTCTGTGCTGGCATATGGTGTGAGGGTCAGGAGGCGTGGTAGTGACTGCTGGTCGGGATTGCTACTGTTCCCACATAGTGAATTGTAGCTATTAAAAACAGCCGAAAAAACTGAAGGCGCCCTGTGCCAAGAGAGTCATGGGTATTAATAGACTATTAATAGCAACCGTAAGTCGCCTTTGTGCGTGACCGCCAAGGAGGCACAAATGATTTAAGGAAATTGTGTTCGCGACGATTGTTAGGAGTTAACTTCAGGTGAAACTACGCTCTGCCCGAGATATACAGACAAAAGTGTGATCATTTTGTGCATCTTTATATCTTTTCAGCAAACGCAGCTGCTCCAATTCAAAGACCGGGGTTAGGTTCGAAGCCTCTCTGGAGTAAACCTCTAATTTGGGGTCATTTCGGGGTCATTGCGGAATGGTTTTTGGGGACTCCATCATTATTCAATCAATGAAAACTTTTTATTCGGTTTAAAAATTTATTTTAATTTTAAAAAATTTTGATAACCAATCAATTCAAGAATACTCGTTTAGATATTTCCCATATGTCTACATCTCATGGTACAATTATTCTTAAAAAAAAAATTATAAATAAACGAAAATCTACCTATCCACATATGGAATCACAGACGTTCTTACTTACTTTATTGTAATTTATTTTGTAGGATCTGTACCACTGTGGCTAATTAGATCGCGGTTTTTTATATATATCATTTGGAGTAAAATGTACATATGTATATACTAGAGATATACGCCGTCGATAAACGCCGCCGCCGATTTGAGGCGTTTATCGCACGCCGATGCCGAAATGGCCGAAACGTCGACTTCCTTGAATACATATAAACAAAACATTTCCAAATATAATGAAATTGTTCCAGATCGTCAAAATTAGCATTGAAGTCAGCAGTATGTGGGCATATTCATTAGTTGTGGACAATGTGATACTCTGAAGTCCCCAAAACTATCCCGTAACGACCCCCAAATGAGACCGATGGAGTCCCCAAAAACCATGCCGGAATGACCCCCAATTGATGCAGAGGGATTCCCCAAAACCATTCCGCAATGACCTCCAAAAGACCCCGTTGGAATCCCCAAAACCAACCCGTAATGAGCGCCAAATGACCCCGAAGAAGTCCATAAAAACATCCCGGGACGAACCCAAAAGACCCCAGGGGCCCGAGGGAGTCCCCAAAACCATTCCGGAACGACCCCAAAAGACTTCGAGGGTGTTCCCAAATCCATCCCGGAATTACCCCAAATGACCCCGAGGGAGTCCCCTAAACCATCCCGGAACAACCCCAAAAGACCACGGGGGAGTCCCCTGAACCATCCCGGACACCCCCAAAAGACCACGGGGGAGTCCCCAAAACCATTCCGGAACGACCCCGGGAGGACCCCGAGGGAGTCCCCAAAAATATTCCGGAATGACCCACAAATGGGCCGAAGGAGTCCGCAAAACTTCCCGGTATGATCCCCAAATGACCCCGAGTAATCCCCAAAACCATCCCGGAACGACCCCAAAAGACCCCGGGGGACCCCGAGGGAGTCTCCAAACTATCCCAGTATGACCCCCAAATGACCCCGAAGGAGTCTCCAAAACCATACCGGAACGACCCCGGGAGGACCCCGAGGGAGTCCCCAAAAAGATCCTGGAACAGCCCCCAAATGACCCCGATGTAGTACCCAAAAAGATCCCGGAACGACCCCCAAATGACCCTGAGAAAGTCTCCAAAAAGATCCCGGAACGACCCCCAAATGACCCCGGGAGGACCCCGAGGGAGTCCCCAAAACCACCCCGGTATGACCCTCAAATTACCCAGATCGACTCCCAAGAAGATCCCGGAACGACCCCCAAAAGACCCCGGGAGGACACCGAGGGAGTCCCTGAAATTACCCAAAAATTTACCCCAAGAGACCCCGGGAGGATCATCAGGGTGTCCCAGAAATTACGTCCAAATGACCCCAAAAAACCCCCGCGAATACTCCCCAAAATCATATCAATATTACACTCAGAAGCTTCAGAGCTACGCGCGCACTGGTTACGCATATGGGTATATTTTCAGGGCATCTCGAGGGTTTATTTTTTTATTTTTGAATAACTGAATAAAAATATGAATTTTTTTGTTATTCCATATTTTTTAAATAAGGAATAATAACTCAACTCTTTACTCAAAATTTAAAAAAATAAGAATGACCGATTATCATCACTCAGGTTATTTTGAATAACGGATAAAATGTTATTCATTATTCAAAAATACTTGAATATAAAATAATTTTTTATTCATCAATCAAAAAATTTAAAATTAATTTTTTAATTTTTTATCTTTTATTTGGATTTGTTTTATTTCAAAATGACTCAACCCTGGTGTATATTATAAAACTGTTGTTTTGCATGTACATTTCATAATTCACAAAAATTTGCTTAATCCATATTACCGTTCTAAGCAAAAATATCTTGTATTGATTTTTGGGCAAGCAATTTTTCTTAATTATTTTTTTTTTTAGTTTATCGGCCTTACAACAATAATTTTCATTGTTAGCGCAAGTTTAAAATCACGATTTTCAATTTCACAAAACAAACATCGAACAACGACAACAACAATAACAGCAAACTCAAACAACAGTAATTTTCTAGCTGTCATATGCGGCTGTTGACTCTAAAGGCCACTATACGATTTGCATTGATTCCGCTATCTTCCGAAGGCAACGCAGAAATATCACAAAAAAAAATTTACAAGAAATCACGCGCTGTAGTTGCTTGATTTCTTCATTTTCCGTTTTATTAAATCTGGCCACCCAAATTGTGCACGGCCGTTTCGTGCAATTTTGTTTAAGTACATGATATGACAAAAACTATGACAACATTGACGGCGGCGACAAAAATAGGTCGGCGGCGCACGCGCGTAACACCAGTCGCCCAAAAAATGCCACAAAACAAACGCCCCCTCGAAGGCAAAGCCAACAATAAGAACAAGCATTTACAAAATTAGCTAGTTGCACCAAAAATGCCAAATAGTTGTCAATTGTAGCTCTGATTTCTGTTTTTATTTTTTTTTGTTTTGTATATTTGCTGTTGCATGCGAAGCTTGTCATGTTGCAATGTCGCATGGTTAGAGGCGCAAATCGCATAAAAACGTTACGGCGTATAATTGTAGGGGAAAAATGGTGCAACAGCCATTATGCTAAGCTAGATTACAGTTATAGCTTGTAAGGTGTAATCAATGCAAATTTTATTGTTTATATTATCTTTTTTTCTCTTATTGATTTTTTAATATTTTTGTCAATTATTTCCTTTTTTCATTACAATAGAAAATGTCATTATTACGTATTGCAGTCGTTGCGCGATTAAATTTTTTTCTTTGTTTGCTTTTAGCTGTTCCTTGGTTGATTTGTTTTTATTGTTTATCGATTTTTTGTCTTGTCAATGGCAAAAATATTAAATTGTTACAACTCAACACAGACAGATCAACTCGTGGCTACTGTTTTACTGCCGACATATTTTTTGTAGATTTTATTATGTTTAGAGCGTTTTTATACTCAACGCCGTTGCAGTCTGTGTATGTCAACAATTTCTAAGTGATTATATATAGATACTGTAACGAAACTTGGGGTATTCTGATTATTTTGCATCTTCTGCTAACGTTGGAATCGCTGTACTGCCGAATAAATAAGCAAAAAATGTTGAAGATAAAGATGTTGCAAGCGCGAACTTCAGTGGAAAGCAGCGGAGCTTCAGAAAATTCTAGTAGGTCACTTTCACCACACCAAAAGATTTAACACAATTTGTCACATAATTTAAGCACACAAAATACACTGATAGGAGTTTTAGAGAGTAGAAATTAAAATTCTAACCAGATTAGCTGAATAAAAAGTGTACAAATAATTGTTAAATTATAAATACAGACAGTGGTAGTTTAACAAATTCTGCTGTGGTAAGTGGTGAATGTGATCTACTAGAATTTTGTGAAGCTTGCTTCACACTATTTTGCGTCCCTGCAACATCTCTATCTAAAAATGGTCTCTGAAATAAACCCAATATTCAGTATTGCAAAATGATCTTTATTTACAACTTTACTGCAGTTGTACTTCACTACGAGCGTGTTTAAATCTAACTGATTACTGATTCCCCACCTTACGCTGCTTCACTACGAGCGTGTTTAAATCTAATTGATTACTGATTCCCCACCTTACGCTGCTTTTATACTCTCGGTTAACTCGTTCGCCAATTTCTCCTAAGGTCTAGTCCTTTTACGAACATGTGCTCTAGAACAGTTTTATCTCATGCTTGGTTATTTAGCTATACACATATATATCTGTAGTTTATGCTTGTATATGCGTGTATATGTGAGTACAATAAATACAAAAAATAATATCTGTGCTTCAAGCTGCTGGTTACGTGTACGGGATATTGTTCGTTGCCTTGTACATGAGTGTGGCTGCTTGTTTAATATGTACCTATACATAAGTGTGGCTGCTTTCTGTTTTTTGTTGTTGTGATTATTTACCAACAGCAAAGTGATGCTAATGTTCCCCATAATATATATTTTCTTTCTTTGCTCCTTCTTATATTTATCATTACCGATATCCGTCTTCTCCCCTTTGACTCACCTTCATCTCCTTATTTTCCTCCACCCTCTACTTTTTTCCAGTATCGTCTATTTCGTTTCTCCCTCTGCTTAAACTTGTTTGTTCTTCATCATCATCTTCTGCTTCCTTTTCTTCTTATTCTTTACCCAGCATTTTCTTCCTCATTTTCTTTTTTATCCTTTCCTTCTCCTTCAACCCCGCCTTCAAATCCTTCATTTTCCTCACATTATCGTTTTTTGTTGTTACTCATACTGCTCCTTTCCCTCGATCTCTCCTTCCCCTCATTCGATCCCTGTCGTTCAACCTTCCCTTTTTCTCTTTCTCCATCTATTTCGTTTTTTTTTAATTTCCTTTTTTTCGATGCGTATTATTCTTTTTATCCTTCTCCATTATATATGTACACCTTCATCTTTTTTGATGCCCACATCTAACTCTTCTGCCGCTTCTCCCTTTACTTACTCTTCAGTAGGAAGCACCCCACTTTCGCCCTCTATTTCAACCTCTTCATTTTCTCTTGATCCTGTTAGATTTCTTGTTTTTATTTTTCGTCTTCTTTAATCTTTTCCTTTTCTCGCCTGTACCTTCTCGTTTTCTTTTTGGTACCCGCTCTTCTTTTCCTATTTCAGCCTCTTCTCCCACACTGCCAACTTTCCCTTTTTGTCTCCATTCACTTGGCCTCCTTCAGTTTTCTCCATTACCATAAAATAGAATACATATAAGTTGGAGATATGGAACTAGAATGGGATTAGGGCGAAAATCCCAAAATGGAACCTTGGTAACATTTAGTTCTGGACAATATGAAACATTTCAATTCCAAGCTTTTCGAAATTTTTGTCATTCACTGCTTGTAGCATGCATATTGTCATGGTCCTCATCAGACGCATAAGAAAATAAGACAAACCAGTTAAACAGTTCGATAGTTAAAAAAAGATCACTGGGTATAAAAATAAATCAAATATTTCCTTTTTTTATACATAATTCATTTTTCATCGCTTTGCTTTATTGCTAAATATTTATTGTATGTACGTAACTACATCTTTAACATTACAACATAACATGGCAATTTGCTACTCGTATTTTTTGTTGCTATTACATCTTACCCCGCATTTGCACCATTTATAGCCTTGGGCTTTAGCGAAATTAACTTGTTAGAAATTTTAAATTTGCATTTATTTCATCCAAATTCTGTCGATATGTAAGAGCCAAGCGTTTGTTGCATGCAACATTAATGCTGCATGCCGTATGTGCCAATAATTTGCCTGTGGTGGTATGGAATAAGTTGCGTTATTTTAAATTGTAACAAGCATGATCGTGTAAATAAGAACAAAGTATATCAATTTAAAAATTAATACAACAGCGTATTCCTTCGAATGGGGTATTGCACGAAAAAAATCCGCTAGGTGGCGCATGGATAGAGATGTTAGGAATATTAATATTAATTTGGAATCTTTCATTCCATTTTTAAAAAAACTTCCCGGTTACCTAGAGACTTGTAACTTAGCACATAGTTCAAGACCCGGTAACAATACAAGTTATAGAAAACAAAGTTCCGCTAGTTGGCGTGCTAATTGAGACAACTACATATTCCTGAAAAACGAGGGGTATCTTGCGACCGATTTTTGAGAAACTTGCCGTGCTTGGCCGTGTGCCAGAACCCGGAGACAATGCAACATTTGATTAAAAAAAATTCGCTAGGTGGCACGCGGATCGAGATAGTAAGAAAACAAATTTTAATTTGAGAACTTTCAATCTATTTTTAACTAACTTCCCTGATACCTAGAGACTTGAAATTTGGCACTTAATTAGAGGCCTGGTGACAATACAATTTATAGAAAACAAAGTTCCGCTAGGTGGCGCGCTAGGCAAGATAACTGCAAATCCTTTAAAAATGGGGAGAATCTTGCGATCGATTTTCGAGTAACTTCCCGATGAACTTGAGACATAAAACTTGGGCCGTAAATCAGAACCCGGTGACAATGCAATATTTTATCAAAAAACTTCCGCTAGGTGGCTCATGGATCGAAATAGTGAGAAAATTAATTTTAAGTTGGGAATATTGCAATCGATTTTTAACTAACTTCCTGGATATCTAGAGACTTGAAACCTGAAATATAGTTTAAAGTTCAGTGACAGTGCAATGTTTGATCAAAGAATTTGAGCTACGTAACGCAAAGTCGAACTATTTAGAAGATTAGGCCGTACTGTCATGGCTAGCCTCCTGAATGTTGCAGGCGTTATAGAATTCCATCTCGTTGAAGGAACAACTCAATGCATGTCCTTGCATACTTTTAGGCGTACGCGACTTTCACCACGTTTCTTTTAGACTTTCAGGCGTATGCGAATTTCACCTCGATTTTTAGTTGTGCAAATTAAGTTGCTGACAAAAGAGGTGGAATTCTCTTGTTATGATGCACATTCACCAGCAATGAAAATTCACCACATCATCAATTGTGTTGAACTTACTTCCTCAAAAATTGTGATCACATTCACCAACAACGATTGCTTTACACTATCCGGCTTCGCCAACTATGAGAATAATCGCCAACAAGAATCATTCACCACACTCATCCTCTTTGTCCAACTCACCCGCTCCTCCAATATCAAGAACATCGAACAGCTATAATAATTCACCGATTTATATGTAGTACACATACATCTTTCTACAGTCACCTAAGCCGAATATAGATATAGACGTAGTACGTCCGAGCAACGCTACAGAACGGCGTTAAGAATTACTTAGGAATTACTTAAATTACTAATCAAAGTTGCAATTGTCTTTTTGTAGGCAGTACTAAAAAATTGTAAATAAAAAGATGATTAAAAAATTTTAAGGACTACCTTTATATAAATGGACCAAAAATAGAAGGACATTTTTCTTTAATACAGACATAATCTTGTTGAATTTTGACTAAAAAATTTTAACAATAGCTCTTGTAAAAGAATTTTGGGATTTAAAATTATAAAGGTAGAGCGCGTGCTTAAATTTTAAGAAATTAATTAGTTAATCCCAATTACATGGTTTGCCTTAAATTGAAAGATTGTGCCACCTTTATAGTTTTAAATCCCAAAATTCTTTTACAAGAGCTATTGTTAAAGTTTTTTAGTCAAAATTCAACAAGACTATGTCTGTATTAAAGGAAAAATTGCCTTCTATTTTTTGGTCTTCTTATATAAAGGTAGTCCTTAAAATTTTTTTATCATATTTTATTTATTATTAAGTAAATAATTACAACTTAAATATATGAAGTTCTCAACAAAGAAGTTCGAAAATTCAAAAAGCCTTGAAAAATCGTTATGATTTATAGAAAATTTCTTATAAGATTTTCGGTAACCCATATGTCATACCAAGGGATTTTAAATCGTTTTCCACCTAGTCCTTCCAGCGGAGTGGGGGCGCCCTCTACCTCTGCTTCCATAGGCAGGTTCCGATAGAAACACTTTCTTGGCCGGAGCGTCATCTTTCATTCGCATAACATGGCCTAGTCAGCGCAGCCGCTGCGTGTTAATACGCTGGGCTATGCTGATGTCTGCGTAAAGCTCGCACAGCTCATCGTTAACCCTCCGATAGATTGTGGCATCTGGCCAGACGAGAAGGTTTTATATTCGTGAATAACTTTATTGCTACCCGCCCGATCATGAAAATCTTTAAGGACTTTTTAAATTTATAGGCGGTCTTTATAATAATTCAGAAATATATATTTTTTCTTTTTATTTTTTCTTTTTTTTTTTGTACCAAAATGGGATATGTCACATTTTAGCGTTGTCGCCTGGCTATACGAACATATTTTTAAGCCTATAAGACCTCATCATTTTGTAATAATAAAGGTGATGTCAGCAGCATAACCTCACTTTTTCGGTAGCTCTATTCTCCAGTATACACTTGTATTACAAAAGAATTAAATTTGTTTACTTCATTTTTTTTATAAAATTCTCAAAAAATTTGTTTTCTTCAAAATGTTTTCTATATTCTTTTGGAGAACATAAGGTTAGGTCAATATTTTTGGCTAAACCATTCTAGTAGCGGCTTATATGGTTATAATATTTCTAAACGTATAGTAAAATCAACTCCGATCGTAGTTAAACTCAACGGCAGTTCTGTATGATAGACAACCCTCTAAAATATGCATGCCGAACTTGTGAGAACACCTGAACATTCATTTCATCATGAGACCTCATAGTTCGTATTAATTTCAAAATTGATTCAAAATTTAAATAAAAATTACAATATTTGTGGATTTAATTAAAATTTTTTTTTTTACCAAAGTTGTTTATGTCACATTTTAGCGTTGTCGTCTGGCTAGACGAACATCATAGTACAGGTTTACCAGTATGATATGTATGAGAAGGAAACAATTCCTTTCTCTTTCTAACGCACTGCCGCTTGACACCTTCGGTCAGTGTCAAACTATTGTGGAACTCAGTGGAACCTGCGTTGAACATGCGTTTGACACTGAACGAAATGTCAAAGTTACCGTGGTTGCTGTCGTGGAAAGCGACGCAGGGAAACAAAAAAAGGAGCGGAATATCAGATATGGGTTGCTGTGATGATAAATTTTTTTGAACGAATTTAGTATGAAAATGTAGTGCATCTATATGTGTCCTACAGAAAATTATACAAATTGTATTGGGATATCTGAGGACGTGTAGTTATTCCAATATTAAGAATACAAACACGGGTGCTAAGTTTTTCTACCCGTTTAAAAGTTCTCCGCGAAAAATAGTTTGAAACCGAGGTCGACTGCAATAACCCGTCCAAAAATGTGGAAAGAGAATTGAAAAGACGAGTTTTGTCCTGTTATCAATAGTCCAAAAGCCAAAAAGTATTCGAGTTATTGGAAGCGAGGCAAAAACGCGTCTATTAATACTTCCCGCAACGGTTTTGGTCATGTTGTAGCAATCGTCCCCGGTAATAAAGTATCACAATTTGTTAATTAAAATTTTCCAAAACATATGGATTTTAAAGAGAGATGTAATTAAGTGCTCGTTTGAAAGTAAATAATAGTCTTTCTTTGTAAATTTACAATAAAAATTTTACGCAGTTTTCGTTAGCAGCTACTAAACTTTTCTTGGACCTAAGAAGTACAACAGTGCCAAATAGCATCCACAAAAAAAACGAACACGAACAAGCATTTTATCAGCTGAGCATGGCTGTGTATGTGCGTGCTGCTACATATCCTACTTGTGGACCTGTACTATGGACGAACGTATTCTTAAGACTATGCGACCTCATATTCCGTATTCATTTCAAAATGTATCAATAAAAATTCAAACTTATTTCTGGATAATCGCAGTGTGCGACAAGTTTTCTTCAAAATTTAAATAAAAATTCAAATATTTTTGGATATAGTTCAAAGTGTCAAATTTCGTCTGGCCAGACGACAACGCTAAGATGTGTTGAATTTATTCAACGCTAATCAGAGTATGAAATCTTCTTCGGTACTCGCAAATCAGCTCCATTAAATGAAGATGAGTTACTTTAGTTGTTTTTGTTATAAATCACTCGAGTGGTAAATTACTTTTTCAAAACAAGCTATTTCAATCTAAATGAAATTGTTGAGTTAGCACTTCACTTTAAGAGTAAATTTAATATTTTAAGGTTGACTGAAAGTTTTTACAACATTTACACAATCTCCAGGTTAAAAAAAAAAAATATTTATGCAACCATACTCACTTTCACATGGAACCTCCCTATTTAAACTTTTTTTGTACTAAGAAATATTTTTGTTTAGAAATTGATAATTTTTTAATCTGCTACGGGGATACGCAAATGAGAGAATTGTTATACTCAGCGACAGTCAGGCTGCGCTTAAGTCAGTATCTTCTGTTGAGATTAAATCATCAACCATCTCTTAGTGCATAGAGAGCATAAACTGCCTAGGGACTAATAACATGACAGCCGTCAATAAGCCAAAATACGCTGAGCCCATCATGCCGATAGGGTTACACGCTATAAGGGAAGAGCTCAGGCAAAAGGAGGCGTGCTTCTGTTTACAAACTGGCGCGAAAGTACAGGACTACGGCAGGCAAGCAGAGGTGATAATATGAGAGTTGTTTTAACCTCCAAAGCATTAAAAAGCCATGATAAACCTTCCAAAAAGCAGCTTTTGAATTTTAACAGATATACTCACAGGTAACTGCAGAATAAAGAGCCACATGTACCAACTGGATATATAATCGAATAGCCTCTGTCATTTCTGTCACAGCGAGGATGAATCAGCTTGAATGCGATGTAGTCGTGACAAGGAGACAAAGCATACTTGCATGGCTAACATAAGAAAGTAGACACATACACTCGCTAAAGCTGAGCACCAATCTGAATTTTTCAGCAAACTCGGTTTGGCTGAGGTGCTGTGAAGAGAATGAGGGTACATGAGTTCAATAAAACGTAGTACGTAGCCTCAGAGGAATCTATCTTTCTATTTATGCTCTGACTCATGCTGTGATAAAGTGAGATATACCAGCATAAAATTTTCATCTTTAATTGGATAAGTAGCAAAGACAGTTACATTTCTATCCATAAGCAGATGGAGTGCAAACTATGGGACTACAGGTGTACGGAAAATCTATTGTTGTCATGTATTTTACTTTAAGGCGCTACTATTATAGGCTGCCATCTCTAGTATACTCATCAAATATAAGAAAAATCCACCCTGCAAAAAATGTGATTAGTCTAGGCTGAAATCGGGATTAGTCACAAAAGAGTATGCGACTATAGCCAGTTCTGATCTCTTTATATGGGTTGTTGTGGTTCCATTTGTTTGAGCATGTCCTATGGGGAGACCAATTGTGCCTGTTTATGCCTGAACGGGTAGTGTCCTCTTTATACCCCTATGGGTACTATCGGACAGATGCTTTTGGTAATGTTCGCCACTTCCTCTTTGTAACCCTATGGGAAGTGCCCGACAAGCCCTTTTCGTAACCATATGGGTAGTGTCGAATATTCTCTTCGTGCCTTATAAAATGTTACTAGCAAAATTAAAACAAAATGGATTCTTTGAGCGCTTATATTCAGCTCACAAATCTGATTCTTCTTTATTCAGAAATACTTTCTCTTTCATAGTAAACTTACTTACAATACTATTACAATATTTATATACAATACTTACACACTAAGAATAACTACATTCTATTTCTATATACCAAGTCAGCAAAATATTCTTATTAACTATGACTATGCCGCTATGAGTTATTTGCGTGTGGTCGAAATTGAAATTCACTCGTGCATTACAAGCTAGACTCATTCTGGCATTTACATAAATACAAATACCTTGTATTGTGGTAATGCCACAGCCGCTACATCCAGAGACACACACGTCTCTTTTGTTCGCATATGGGTACTGTCGGACAAGTCCTCTTTCTACCCGTGCGGAATTTCTTACGAATTTTATAATTTTTAAACTCTAATTTCAAACTAATTGATGCCAAATATACCCAAAAGGTACTATAGAGATAAACTACAGACCGCTCTCTCAAGGGATTTATCACACGATTTTTTGCAGGGGCAATGCATATGAAAAAAAATTTTACAACAAATTGTACCGTAATTTCCTAAAACATATTTTTTTTGCTGGCACAGTAATAACAATTGAAATTTTACAAAACTGTTTTCACACACCCACATACATACATTATGTTAGTCATTAGTATTATCAACGCTTAAAAAATACTTTTAGGATTTTCACCAATAAATCTTTAGGCTTATCTACAATGCCATAAGGCAGTTGAATCCAACAATTGGAAATTCCTACCGCATGCCAGACAGCATTCGTATAAGCACAAGGCATTAAAATAAAAAAAACACAAACACACAGATGTATATACATTTGCAATTGTAGGGGTATCACTACTTCCTAAACCTCCATAAAGTCTCCTACGTATAAATATGTGTTTTGAATGTACCCGCATATACCCGATTGATTGAACACTACTAATGCTCGTATTTTGCATAAACATGCCAACAATTTGTTGTTGTTGTCACTTTAAAGCGCCATAAACATTTTTTCTATGGTCGACAGTCAGTCAAATAGTCGCATAAACAACCAAAACTGAATTGTAACATACATACTAGCAGTCAGAGACTGCAATATTCATTGAACCTGGAGGCAAACATCAGCAGAATGCCAAAAAAAGAATATATTTCCAAAAAGCGCTCAAAAGGCAGACAAAAGCACCAAAAGTACCATGTATGCCTGACAACACTGTCATCCATCAAGCAGAGAGCTTGGTGCGCATGCGCACAAGTCGAATGTAGCAAAAGTCAAGCAAATATGTATGAAGACAAAAAACAATAGTGCCAACAAACATCGAGACTTATGCAATGTAGTATAAAGCTTGAAGCTCAATAGAGCAAGCAAGTTAAACGCCAATTGTTGCATTGTTGTTGGCATCTTCATAAATTTCAGTAGAAACACACAGCATACAGCACGTCTGTCTATGGGTGCAGTGAGGCTGCAACTCGATCTTCATCACTTCAACGCTGTGTGGCAAAGTCAATGCTCAAAACATTCCTAACAACACTTGACTACATTTGCTTGTGCAAGCCAGCTAACCAACAGCCAGACAGCCAGGTTACGGCGTCAGTGTTTGCCTCCCACATCACTAACCCATCAACAGCGCCCGCAACAGCAATAAAAACAATGCGCATATCAACATTAGTACAACATTCAAATTTTCAAAAGCTTCAATCAATGCCAAACGCTGAGTGAAAAATCGACAAGATGCGCCTTTGGCAACAGCGCCTTGTAGACCAGTCGCCGCTTTGGTATAGCAGGTGAAACCAACTAAAGCAAGTTATACAAAAGTAAGGTGCCATACATGCAAACATTGCAATAAATTTACAATAGCTACAATAGAAATGAGCAAAAAAATGGAGAGCAAAAACAACAATAGATGACGACGAGCAGGAGCAGTCCAACGCATGGATGCTAAGTAAAATGTATGCAAAGACGGAGAAAGCTGGAGGAAAAATGGAGCAGCAAATATGAACGTGGTGATGGGTGGAAAGCTCGCCTCCGCAGAGGGAGAAAATGATTGAAGCAGGCAGCAGTGCAGCATTTTGGGTTAAACTCCTTTTTTCTTTTGATAGTCCCAGTGTTACCAACTGATTTTAAGAACAGCGATAAATTTTTCTCCTGTTAAATAACAACGACGGGCTTAACCGTTGTCCTTCCAGCGGATTGGGGGCCGTCCTCTTCTCTGCTTCGATAAAAATACTTTCTTAGCCGGAGTGTCAACTACGATTACAAGATTGAGCAAAGAATTAAAATCGCAGCACCTTCCTGACTCTTACAAAACCTTCCAGCAGCTGGACTGCTCCCGAACGGTATAGTCTAGGAGACCAATTTAATGCTCTTAACTGACATATAGGCTACCTGAATAAGTCATAAGAATAAAACTTGGTAAAATCGGGCTTCACAGTTTCTTCTTTTTGGGTCGGTGGATGCAACAAAATCACAGAGAATGAACTTTTTCATGAGATGTCCGATACAGGTTTGGAAAAGGATAGAAAATGTCCGCTCCTTGCAATCACCGCTGAGTTATCTTCTACAAAAATTCTAACAGTATACTATTACGGCAAAGAATTTGTTATGCAAATAATTGTGCAGTTACAGGATCCACTGGAACATGATTTAACAAACTTAGAGTGAAAGTACTTACAGGCAACATCAAAAGTCATTATACTATTGAACTGATGCGCGTTATACCAAAAAGGTCCCAATGCCGGAAGTGTCAGTATAAGGCAGTAAAGAGACTAGCCGATAATAAACTTCCTTTCGGATAATCAGGACTGTAGATAAGTTGACTTAGTTATCTGGGTGCACGATTTTTCGAAGGCCTGGCAAAGGCGAAGAAGTGGAGTTTTGGCTCCTACTTAAGCTCAGAGCTCTGGAAGCAGATCTCCATAGCCTAGCAGAGGTTAGGAGCGTGAATCTTGCATTTCTATTTAGGTTCTTCAGAGAAAGCAAATGGTCCGTTAAGAACCACTAGGAAGTGGTTGGACGAATGTGCCCGGCTCCCACTGAGGGCACTCACAATGGAAAATGAAAGTGTGGGCACGCCTTCTTAGCGAAACCTAGCCTAACCTATAATTACAATTATAATTATAATTACAATTACAATAGCACTAATAATTACAATTATACTTACAATTAAATTTATAATTACAATTACAACTACAATTTAAATTCTAATCAAAATTATAATTACAATAACAGTGACAAATACATTAAGACTGGGATATGCGATTACAATTATAACAATCGCAATAACAGTTATAACAGTAATTACAATTTAATTAACTACATTTAAAGCTACAATTATAATTACAATTAAAATAACAATTACACGTACAATTTTAAATAAAATTTCAACCAAAATAACAATTACAATAACATTTAAACTGAAAATATACAATCACAATTACAATTTCGATTACTCTTGCAATTATGTTTATAATTACAATAACAATTACACCTACAATTGTAGTAAAAACTGTATTAAAATTACAATAACAATTACAATTCAATTTAAACAGAAATCACAATTACAATTACATTGACAATTACAATATCAATTATAATTACCATAACAGCTACAATTGCAATTAAAATAAATATTTTTATAACCGTTACAATAATAATTACAATAACAGTTACAATTACAATTTTAAATAAATTTACAGCTATAAATACAAACTACAATTCCAATTCCAATAACAATTATAATTACAAGCACAAGTATAATCTAGCTATAATTACAGCTACTATTACAACTACAATCGCAGTTGCAATTACAATTTAAATTACAATTACCATTAGAAATACAATTATAGGAATAATTACAATTAAAATTACAATAACAAATACAATTACAATTGAAATTGAAATAACAACTAAAATTTAAGTAAAAAGAATGATAACACAAACAATTAAAGTTACAATTACAATTACAATTACAAATATAATTACATTACATTCACAATTACAATTGCGACTACAGTTACAATTGCAATTACAATTACAAATTCAATAATAATTGATATCACTACTACAATTACAATAACAGTTACGATTACAATTACAACAACAAATCTATTAGCAACAAAAACAACCTGGCAACTCTGTTTCCATACGACGAAGTCATATCAACTGCCTGCCAAAACATTTATTTCATTTGGTATATTGCATGTTAGTCGCTTACCTAGTCGCTTGTTTGTTTTGACTGACAGTCAAAAAGCCAGACATCCAGCTATTGTTAGGAGTTTATTTATGGTTTTTTCTTTGGTGGGATTTACTTCCATCATTGCTATTGTCTTTAAAGTAATTTGTTGCTATTTTTTGGTGATGTTGATGTTGATGTTTAATGCATTTTCGCTGATACTTTTTGATTGAAATTTATTTTTATAAATAAAAAAATTTTTTTTTTTATTATTTGTTTTTGTTTAATCCTTTGCACTGGCAGCAGTCTCGTGAATGCATAAAAAATAACCAAGTCAGGTGCGCTACTGAAGTCTGGTTAGATTTTTTGTTGTAGGTTTTCTGCGGTTAGTTACCCACTGAGTACGTGTCATAAAATATGTATTGCACGATGTTATAGCGCAGCTGCTTACAATAATAACAACAACAGCAAATATGGCAATACATTGTAGCTTTTGGTCTATGAAGCTTCCGTGTTGGAATTTTAATTTGAAGTACTGAAATGGATTAAATTCGCTTTATTTTGGGTAATAAATAAAAATAATAATAAAAAAATAAAACAAACAAGTAAGGAAGGTTAAGTTCGGGTGTAACCGAACATTACATACTCAGTTGAGAGCTATGGTGACAACATAAGGGAAAATAACCATGTAGGAAAATGAACCGAGGGAAACCCTGGAATGTGTTTGTATGACATGTGTATCAAATGAAAGGCATTAAAGAGTATTTTATGAGGGAGTGGGCCATAGTTCTATAGGTGGACGCTATTTAGGGACATAGCCATAAAGGTGGATCAGGGTTGACTCTAGAATGCGTTTGTACGATATGGGTATCAAATTAAAGGTGTTGATGAGGGTTTTAAAAGGGAGTGGTGGTTGTTGTATAGGTGGTCGCATTTTCGAAATATCGCCATAAAGGTGGACCAGGGGTGACTCTAGAATTTGTTTGTACAATATGGGTATCAAAAGAAAGGTTTTAATGGGTATTTTAAAAGGGAGTAATCCTTAGTTCCATAGGTGGACGCCGTTTCGAGATATCGCCATAAAGCTGGACCAGGGGGACCCTAGAATTTGTTTGTTCAATATGGGTATCAAAAGAAAGGTGTTAATGATTATTTTTAAAGGGAGTAATCCTTAGTCCCATAGGTGGACGCCGTTTCGAGATATCGCCATAAAGGTGGACCAGGGGTGGCTCTAGAATTCGTTTGTGCAATATGGGTATAAAACGAAAGGAGTTAATGAGTATTTTAAAAGGGAGTGGGCCTTAGTTCTATAGGTGGACGTCTTTTCCAGGTATCGCAATAAAGGTGGACCAGGGGCGACTCTACACTTTGTTAGTACGATATGGGAATCAAGTGAAAGGTGTTAATGAGTATTTTTAAAAGGGAGTGGGCCTTCGTTCTATAGGTGTTCGCGGACCAGGGGTGACTTTAGAATATGTTTGTCCGATATGGGTATCAAATGAAAGGTGTTAATGAGTATTTTAAAGGGAATGGGCCTTAGTTCTGTAGGTGGACGCCTTTTCGAGATATCGCCATAAAGGTGGATCAGGGGTGACTCTAGAATGAGTTTGTACGATATGGGTATCAAATTAAAGCTATTAATGAGAGTTTTAAAAGTGAGTGGTTGTAGTTGTATATGTGAAGGCGTTTTCCAGATATCGACCAAAATGTGGACCAAGGTGACCCAGAACATCATCTGTTGGATACCGCTAATTTATTTATAATAATACCTGTCAAGATTTTAAGGGTTTTTTATTTCGCCCTGCAGAACTTTTTCATTTTCTTCTACTTAATATGGTAGGTGTCACAACCATTTTATAAAGTTTTTCTAAAGTTATATTTCGCTTCAATAAAACAATCCAATTACCTTACCATGTTTCATCCCTTTTTTCGTATTTGGTATAGAATTATGGCATTTTTTTCATTTTTCGTAATTTTCGATAACGAAAAAGTGGGCGTGGTCATAGTCGGATTTCGTTCATTTTTCATACCAAGATAAAGTGAGTTCAAGTAAGCACGTGAACTAAGTTCATTAAAGATATGTCGACTTTTGCTCAAGTTATCATGTTAACGGCCAAGCGGAAGGACAGACGGACGACTGTGTATAAAAACTGGGCGTGGCATCAACCGATTTCGCCCATTTTCACAGGAAAGAGTTAGCGTCATAAAATCTATGCCCCTACCAAATTTCAAAAGGAGTGGTTAATTTTTGTTCGACTTATGGCGTTAAAAGTATCCTAGACAAATTAAATGAAAAAGGGCGGAGCCACGCCCATTTTGAAATTTTCTTATATTTTTGTATTTTGTTGCACTATATCATTACTGGAGTTGAATGTTGACATAATTTATTTATGAAAAGATATTAAATTTTTTGTTAAAATTTTACTTTAAAAAATTTTTTTTTAAAAGTGGGCGTCGTCCTTCTCCGATTTTGCTAATTTTTATTAAGCGTACATACAGTAATAGGAGTAACATTCCTGCCAAATTTCATCATGATATCTTCAACGACTGCCAAATTACAGCTTGCAAAAATTTTAAATTACCTTCTTTTAAAAGTGGGCGGTGCCACGCCCATTGTCCAAAATTTTACTAATTTTCTATTCTGCGTCATAAATTCAACTCATCTACCAAGCTTTGTCGCTTTATCTCTCTTTTGTAATGAATTATCGCAATTTTTCGGTTTTTCGAAATTTTCGATATCGAAAAAGTGGGCGTGGTTATAGTCCGATATCGTTCATTTTAAATAGCGATCTGAGATGAGTGCTGAGGAACCTACATACCAAATTTCATTAAGATGCCTCGAAATTTACTCAAGTTATCGTGTTAACGGACGGACGGACGGACGGACGGACATGGCTCAATCAAATTTTTTTTCGATCCTGATTATTTTGATATATGGAAGTCTATATCTATTTCGATTCCTTTATATATGTACAACCAACCGTTTTCCAATCAAACTTAATATACTCTGTAAGCTCTGCTCAACTGAGTATAAAAATTATATATAAGTATCCGCTTAAACAAAATCAAAACAAACAAGTGCAATCAATTTTTATCAGGCAGAAGTGTATTAATCCTAATAATTTCAAAAGTTGCAAAGGTCAGAGAACTTGAGCTTTTCAAAATGAGTTCAAGCAATTGAAACTGTAATTAATAATGGCAACCTGTGCTTTCTTCTTTGGCAGAAATTTGACAAATATTACTACAGATTAACTTTACGAAGAGCTAGAGTCTAAAGCGCCAATGAATGGATGAATGACAGGGTCTGTGTGAAAAGAATATTGGATGACCTTTACAGTATTTAAGAGATGCCGAAGGTCTATTGGTCTTTCGCGTAATGTTGTCAGAGGAAAGAGAGGAGATTCACTGAGTTCAAACAAATAGGGAGAGACTTGATCTCACTTGGTGCTCCAAATTGGTCCTTAGCGACTAAGCGCCAATATATGAATATAATAGACAGATGCGGTGACTCATAGAGCGTTATCTTTATAATTAACTAGGCAGGGTTTTGTTATCTTTTCCACACGGGAATGATTAGAAGGAATTTTATTTTTTACAGACACTGCAGCTCCATTGCTGTTAAAATTAAAATAAAAATTAAAATATATATTGAAATAAAAGCTAAAATTTAAATTAAAAATGAAGTAAAATTTTAAATTATTAAAACTAAAATTAAAATTATGAAATTCAAATCAAAACCAAAATTTAAATTTAAATTAAAGCTAAAATTAAAAAATAAAATTAAAACTAAAATTAGAATTAAAACTAAAATTAAAATAAAAATTAAATTTTTAATTCAAATTAAAATTAAAATTAAAATTAAAGTTAAAATTAAAATTAAAATTAAAGTTAAAATTAAAATTAAAATTAAAATTAATATTAATATTAAAATTAAAATTAAATTTAAAATTAAATTTAAAATTAAAATTAAAATTAAAATTTATATTAAAATTAAAATTACAGTTATAGTTAAAATTAAAATAAAAATAAAAATCATAATTATAGTTAAAAACTAAAATTAAAAGTACAATTTATATTAAAGTTAAAATTAAATTATAGTTAAAATAAAAATAAAAATTAATAATAAAATTAAAATTACAACTAAAATTAAAATTTAAATTTAAACTAAAATTAAAACTAAAATAAAATTAAAATTAAAAATTAAATTAAAATCAAAATCAAAATTAAAATTAATATTAAAATTAAAATTAAAGTTAGAATCTGACATATTAGAATTAAAACTCAATTTCGATAAATTAAAATTAAAATTTAAATTAAAACTAAAATTAAAATAAAAATTAGAATTAAAATTAAAATTAAAACTAAAACAAGTAAAAAAAAAAAATAAATGTAAGACGCGATAACCTCCGAAGAGATCTAAGGCCGAGCTTCTCTTCCAATTTGCGTCGTGCTCCTCTTGATTTTCCCTACAAATTGGCCGGATGGGACCTACATGTTTTATGCCGACTCCGAACGGCATCTGAAAGGCAGATCAGTTTTCACTGAGAGCTTTTCATGGCAGAATTACACCCGGAGCGCTTGCCAAACACTGCCGAGGGGCGACCCCGCTTAGAAAAATTTTCTTCTAATTGAAAAACATTATTGCAAAAATTTTGATGTTGCTTTGCCCGGGGTGCGAATCCAGGGCATACGGTGTGGTAGGCGGAGCACGCTACCATCACACCACGGTGGCCGCCACAAGTAAGGGTGTCTAAATTTGGGTGAACCGAACTTTACAAACTCAGCCTGAGTTTGAATTGTACAGTTCATTTCAGATAAATTACTTTTTCGAATTTTGTTATAAGAGATTTACATATTTTGTAATGCTTGATCGGAATAGGGGCGTAACATTAAAAAAGAAAATGTCTCTCAATTTCCTCTTAAAATAAAGCTTGGTATGGCTAAATATCATTGAAATAAAACTTTTTTTTGCTAATATATAGCTTTTTATTCTAGTCTATGACACTTTTAAACATCCTCTATAGAAAAGGAGGCGTGGTCTTTAACTGATCCCGTCCATTTTTACTAGAAATATTTCCTGCCATAAGGAATTTATGTGTACCCAATCTTATTATGATCCATTAATTTTTATTGAGTTATGGCTCCCGGAACATAGGAAACTGCTTGGCCAAAAAAGGAGCGGTGCCACGCCTATTTTCAAAAATTTGAATTTTTTGCTTTTGCTTGTTATAACTAAGCATTCTTTACAGTGAAGGCAACCTCTCTGTCGAATTTTGTTATAATAGGTTTAACGGTTTTTGATTAAGGACTAATAATATTTGCAAATTTAATTTAAGCACAAGTGGGTGGCTTCACTCCCATTTTCAAAAAGTTTTTCAAATTTGTATCAAGAGTCTTTACATCAGTCCAACCATCCAATTTCAACATTCTAGGTGTATTATTTACTTAATAATCAAGTCTTTTGTGTTCTTCAAAATATTATATATATAATTAAAAAATGGCGTGGTTATAATCCGACTTCGCTGTTGTTGTTGTTGTTGTTGTAGCGATAAGGTTGCTCCCCGAAAGCTTTAGGGAGTGTTATCGATGTGATGGTCCTTTTCCGGATACAAATCCGGTACGCTCCGGTACCATAGCACCATTAAGGTGCTAGCCCGACCATCTCGGGAACGATTTATGTGGCCACATTAAACCTTCAGGCCATTCCCTCCCTCCCTACCCACAAGTTCCATGAGGAGCTTGGGGTCGTCAGAGCCTCGTCTGTTAGTGAAACAGGATTCGCCGCGGATAGGTGAGGTTGACAATTGGGTTTGGAGAAGCTATATATTGCGCTGGCAACCTGAAAGGTTGCGCTACACAGCCCCTTGAATCTGGTATTTTAGTCGCCTCTTACAACAGGCGTACCTACCGCGGGTATATTCTGATCCCCTAACCCGCTGGGGTATCCTTCTTCTTCCTATCTGCTTCTAATGAAATCCGACTTCGCTCATTTTAAATAGCGATGGGAGATGAGTGTCAAAGAACTCATTAACCAAATTTCAATAAGAAATCTCAATACTTACTCAGTTATCGCGTGCACAGACAGATAGACGAACAAATTTACGGACGGATGGACGGACATGGCTAAATCAATCCCTTTGTTTATCCCCAGCATATTGATGTATGAAAGTCTATATTTATCTCGATTCGTTTATGAGGTTACAATCAACCGTTATGTTACCAAAGTTAATATACTCTGTGCGCAAAGCACGCTGAGTATAAAAAGAGGTTTACATATGGGATTAAGGAGGTTGCTTGTGGCATATTTTGTATCGCCTCTCTTATGATTTCGGAAGGTCAAATTTATATTTCAGACTTGCGCTCAGTTGGCCATATTTTTTAATACGAGTGGATGGATGCTATATTCCCATTCGGTATCTTACCCGAAGTTCTTACAAGAACTAGGAAGTCTAAGCGCCCCGAAATTTAATTTCCAACTTTGGTTTGTCAGGTAATTTTGTGAATCTTCTTATGCTGGAACTTATTTCTAAAGTCAGTCAAAAACGCACTCTGGCACAATTTTTGTCTTTAGAAGGGGACGAACCGCGTACGTATTTTCTTATGTGTCGTAGAAAGGTACTGACATGTATGAGGCTATATACTTATATTTGTATCACAATTTCTGTTGCTGTTCAGTTTTCTCGATGGCATCCGGTAACTTTTCACCTCTTTTCCTCTTCTTCGTTTTATTTCTCCGTTATCCCTTTTTAATTTTCAATTGCTTCTTTTTTCTCTCTCTTTCATATTAACGCCTTTTTTCATGCTTTGCCTTTATCTTTTCTGAACCTTTGTCATGTTATCACCTTCTACATCCCTCTACCATGGCTCCTCCGTATAATGCAAATATATGGTAACGTTAAATCCACTATCGGCTCTATAATCCGCATATAGATGCTGCTATAGTTATTCAAGCTGTATCATACCGTTTGCTCAGGGAAAAAAGAGAAAATAAAACAAGTAAGGAAGGCTAAGTTCGGGTGTAACCGCACATTACATACTCAGCTGAGAGCTTTGGAGACAAAATAAGGGAAAATTACCATGTCGAAAAATTAACCTAGGGTAACCTTGGAATGTGTTTGTATGATATGGGTATCAAATTAAAGGTATTAATGAGGGTTTTAAAACGGAGAAGCCCTTAGTTGTATATTTGAAGGCGTTTTCGAGATATCGACCAAAATTTGCACCAGGATTACCCAGAACATTATCTGTCGGGTACCGCTAATTTATTTATATATATATAATACCACGAACAGTATTCTTACCAAGATTCCAAGGGCTTTTGAGTTCGTCCTGCAGAACTTTTTCATTTTCTTCTACTTAATATGGTATGTGTCACACCCATTTTACAAAGTTTTTTCTAAAGTTATATTTTCCGTCAATAAACCAATCCAATTACCATGTTTCATCCCTTTTTTATACCTTTATACCTTTATTTAAGTCGCTTTCATGTTTGTCGCCATTGTTCCATACGAATTTTTGACCCACGGAAAAGTCTTTTTCGGTAACTTCCCGTAGAGCTAGACACTTGATACTTAGAGCATAGCTCGGATTTGGGAGACACTACAATGCAAGTGAAAAAAAATCCGCTAGGTGGCTCACGGATCGAGATATAAAGAAAATTAATTTTAAAATGGAAATTTCGCGAACGACTTTTAACTAACTTCTCGGTGATCCAGAGACTTGAAACTTAGCACATAGTTTTCGAGTCGATGGCACTACAATTCGTGGAAACCAAAATGCCGCCAGGAGGCAGACGAATCGAGATAAACGACAATCCCTGAAAACCCTGAAAAACGCAGGGAATCTTGCGATCGATTTTTAAGTAACTTCCCGGTGATCTAGAGACCTGCAACTTGGGCCGTGAGTCAGAACCCGGTGACAATGCAATATTTGATCAAAAAACTTTTGCTGGGTGGAGCATGGATCAAGATATTAATGAAATTTGTTTTGATTTGGGAATCTTTCAATCCATTTTTAACTAACTTTCCGGTTACCTAGAGACTTGAAACTTGGCCCACAGTTCGAGGCTTGGTGAAAATACAATTTACAGAAAACAAAGTTCCGCTAGGTGGCGTGCTAATTGAGATAACTACAAATCCCTGAAAACGAGGGGAATCTTGCGATCCATTTTTGAGTAACTTGCCGGTGAGCTAGAGACTTGGAACTTGGGCCGTGAGTCAGAACCCGGTGGCAATGCAACATTTGATCAAAAAAAGTTCGTTAGGTGGCGCACGCGGATCGAGAAAGTAAGAAAACAAATTTTAATTTGGGAATCTTTCAATCCATATTTAACTAACTTCCCGGTTAACTACAGACTTGAAACTTGACACTTAGTTAGAGGCCTGGTGACAATACAACCTCTAGAAAACAAAACTTTAACAATAGCTCTTGTAAAAGAATTTTGGGATTTAAAATTATAATTTCACCCAGATCATTTTGATATATAGAAGTCTATATCTATCTCTCTGTGAGCTTTGCTCAGCTGAGTATAAAAAATTTTATCTTCGCGGCAGGGTTTTCAATACTAATGACGGAGCAAGGGAAAAAGGAGAGCACAATATTTAAAATGAACATGAAGCGATAAGGCTAAGGGGAGCTTGGAAGAGCGGAACAGAAAATTAGGAAAAGTGTGAGGTAAGAGAATTATATTAAGAGTGAGGGAAAGGCTTGCAATTGGGCGCATGTAGGCCTGATGGGAGAGAGATAGCGTGATGATGGGAGAAATGTGACGATATAGATGGGGAAAAACTCAAGTGTGAGGAAAAAAAGAAAGGCTGAGTGAGAAGAAAAAGGAAGGCGAAGCTTATGTTTAAAAGCCACTTTTATCAAAAGAAAAGTTAAATCAACGGAATATTTGCAACTTGGTCCAGCTCACATAAGTCAAAATTCAAAAATTTTTGTACACACACATACATTATAATCATTATTCACATTTTTACAATTTCCTCTACTTATTCATGCTCGTATGATTTACATATATTTTAGTCTTGTTTTGCTCCACCATAATATTTAAACAAATTTTGATCCTCTTAAACTCATCTACTGTGTAGAGTACAAATAATAAACATAAACTACAAAATTATGCCAAACCATGGAAGCAGACAAAATGTGCACCGATAAACATCTTGAATACAAAAGTATTTAGCATTTACTGGTGCAGCACAGCAGCTGAAGTTGTTGCATCTCCTAGCGCACCGTTCTCAAAGGAATTTAGCGATTTTTTTGGCATTTCATTTTTAACAGTAATATGCGCTTTCATAGTGCTTTTGCTATTCACCAGGGTATTTGACAGCACTAATATATCTCTTCTGTATTGGCTTTATTAACAAATCAATGGAAGTTGCAGAAACGATCGTACATTTAAGCATTTTACTAATATTTTTGGCTTGAAGAAGCTGAAGTTTGGTATTTTGCGTATATCATTTTGGTTCATAATGTTATTCATTTTTTATTATTTTCATTGAATTTATTCAGCTGGCTAAATTTATTTATGATTAAATTAAGCTAATAATTATACGTTTTGTTGGTAGTGGCAAACGATTTCTGAATAAATATGAAGAGATTGACTTATCAAACTTTCACTAAATCAATAATAGATGTGATATATGTATGTATGTATATCAGCCTCTATTCACATATGTACATAGATACTTTACGATAAAAAACAGTCATATGATTTATGCTGACATTTTTTTCAACAGTTTGAGCGATCAAAAAAATATTTTAGCGTGGTATATCTTCGGAGATATTAAGGCTGAGCTACTCTTCCAAATTGCATCCTGCTGACAAATTGGCGGGACGTAACCTACATTTTGTGTATCTATTCAAAACGTTGTCAATAGGGCTGAACATTTTCTGGCAGAAATGCACTTGGAGTGGCTGTCAAACCACTATCGAGGAACGGCCCCGCTGAGGAAATGTTTTTGCATGCCTAAGAGTGCTACGAGCAAAGCTTCGACTCGAGGCAAAGAATTACGACAGGCGGATATGATAATTACAACATTAAAAAATATGAATTTTCCACATAGAACTTTCGAAGCTTTACTTACAGCACCGTGTCTTCAAGGTGCAAATACTATAAGTCGCAGGAAAGTTTCTTTTTTCTAAATATCAAACTAATTTAAACAATTTGTGGGAGGTACGCGACAAATTAAATGGGGTTATACTGAAATGATAGCGCTTGGTCGGGAAAAATCCCGTGTAGCTTCGGTACATATAACCGGCTGCCTTGGGAAGCATCGTCGCTTTTACCCCAACTTTAAACAAGTTCGACATGCGTTGCCATGTTATAAAATACCCAAGTTAGGTTAGGTTAAGTTAACTATGTAACATCAAACACGAAAAACCTGGAGACAATCTGTTTAGAAACTGGATGAGTGTTTGAAGAGCTTCTCAGCGAAAACTCATCTGTAAATAGTGCACTTATCATATTTTGTTCTTATTGTTTTAGCGATAAAGACTATTCCCGAAGGTTTTGGGTAGTGTTATCGATGTTAATGATCCTTTTCTGGATGCAGATCCGGTATGTTCCGGTAACAGGCACCATTAAGGTACAAGCCCGATCATCTCGGAAACGGTTTAACGACATTGAACCTTCTAGGCCAACCCCCCACCCCTTGTTTCATGGAACTTGGGGTTACCAGAATCTCGACTGCTAAAGAAACAGCATTCAGGTTGACAGTTTGTTTGGATAAGCTGCGATGGCAACTCCTTTAATCATTTGGGTATTTTAGTCGCCTCTTACGACAGGTATACCTGCCTACAACGTTGAGGCTTCAAGATGCAAATACCATAAGGGAAAGGAATTTTTTTTTGTTTTTTTCCAAATTTCAAAATAATGCGACTTTCAATGGAAAAGCTTTGACTCTTTGACATGATTGCATCCAAATTTTTTTTATTTAGGCTACAATTCAAAGAAAATACTCCGGGCGCTTAGTAGATGTGGCTATCCAAAAATTATGTGAGCTGTTGCTATGACCCTCAGCTGGATTTATGATCGCCTTTTCCCTTACTTGGTCTGGACCGACATGCGCTGTCAAGGTTTACCATACCCAAACTCCCAGGTTAACATGCTGCATCTAGGCAACACGAAAAACCTGGAGACAAAATTTTTTTAAATGGGTTAGCTCCTTCGTATTGTTTGGAGAAACCTTTTGCGTTTACTTTGCTGTGAAGAGCTTCTCAGCAAAAATTCATTATAAAAAGTACACTTCTTTATGAAACTGCTGTTTCCGATATGCGTATACTTATTCACATTAGCCTAGCACAGTCTGCTAAGGATTTTTAGCCCGTAAGTTGCACAAAATTGAAATTGGGAATGATGAGACCCGAAAAGAGTTAGAGATAAAAGGCATAGAGAAAGACGAGAGAGAAAAATATAGAAAGAGTATAAATCTGGACAGATGTTTAAGAGAAGAAGAATCACAAAATATATGGAAGGGGGAGATAGAAAGAAAAGAGGAAAGTCGGAAGATAAGTTTAAAACGTAGGAAGATATAGTTGGAGAAGGATGGAAGCTGGTAAGAAACCATACAGTGATGTATGGAAAGAACGAAAAAAAGAGAGTATGGAAAAATGAAAGTGTGAGAGAGGAAAGCATATTTGGAAAAAATTGTATCTTCATGTTATTACGAGATACATTTTGGGGATGGCAAGAATAAGGCGGTGCAGAATTATAGCAAGCAAAGGCTTGTACAATACTACCACGTAATATCGAGTCAGTAGCCAAATTATTTTCTTTTTTTTTTTATTTAAAATTTGTACAAATTGTCACTTGCTGTAGTCGTAACTTCTTAACTGTTTATCATAGAGCTTTGATGTTCGTGGTTTTAAATATTGAAAGTTTTGTCGCTGAAGCTTATTTTACGGTTATAGCTTAGTATTAAGCTTCAGCGCTGAGTACGTAACATCTGGTTTACAGGAACGGTGCTGGCCGTTATTTTTTTCTTCTTCTACTCTGACGCCATTAATTTCGTTTTACTATGCAGTAAACTAAGAACATATTTTGGATTTGATAAAAATGCAGAGAAAAATTTGTGAACAGCTATTTGACCGGCAGATATCAATGAGTGAGCATGGGCTACGATGTATCGCAGCCTAAGCCTTTGGCCATGAGATTTCCACAGGTCTCTATACTTGGACCTCTATTATTCAGCTTGTTTATTAATGGTATTTTTCTACAGTGCAGCCACATTAGCCTTAATGCCTATGCTGACGATATGCAATTGTACATGGCTGATAGTTTAAGCACGATCAATGACTTATGCTCTAAAATAAATGCTGACTTACTAAGCATTTCTCGCTGGGTTAATAAAAATGGTCTTTGCCTCAAAGCGATCTAATGTTTTATCGATCTCTAGAAAGCAGATCGGAATAGGTAACCTCCCAGCCATACATATCGTTAACAATCCGATAAAAATCGTTAAGAAGTTAAAAAATGTTGGCTGTGTAGTAAATTCTAGCCTTGCCTGCACATATCATACTCATTTTATGGTAGGGAGGGTGTATTGTACATTACGCAATTTACGGCAAAAAGACTGGCCATTCAGCCAGCTTGCCCATAATCACTTATCCAGAGATAAAGTACAATAAAATAGAGTCTTCTTCTGCCCATAAAATTAATATGGCTAGGTAGGTTAGGTTAGATTGGCCACCGGTGCGAGCACCAGTGCACTTAGGCTCAAAAAGGTCCCATTGTGATACCACGTGGATCTCTCCCCTACTCAAACCAACAGCTCGATACAGCAAACGTCAGGAGTTTCTTTGGTTACAAGTTAGCCAGATCACCAAGATCGCGAAAGAAGGGAGACCCCAGAAATTGCTTCCTCTTGTACCAAAATTAATAGAGCCTTCAATCCTATAACACGATCTAAGTAATTTTGACCATATTTCTGCCTGGAATTCTTTGCTTCTGGGACGTCATATCCATAATTACTTGAAGGCAAGGTATTGTATTGTAACGAATTTACTGCAAATCCTCTGTTCTAGAATCTACTAGTTGGTTATCTGCTATAAGTTTCTCAGCTATAACTACAGATGCACAATTTTTATAGCTTCTCTCACAGCTCATGTGGGCGTGTGTTTGTGAGCGACACTTCCACAATTATATTGCATATCTCAGATAAGATATCTGCATGTGTTTGTGCGTTGCTTCCCCTGCGTGTACGTACATATTTGTAGACATAAGGATTGAATTATTGATGTGCATCAAGTCATTGCTTAGCATCGGCTTAGAGATGGCAGTACCCCTTAGGGTTGCTAATATTCGTAACAGTATTTTTCTTGGAAAACTAATTTCCAAGAAAATGCTCTCTTACTTATACGAAAAAATTATATTTCCTAGATCTAACCATTTAAATAATCCAATTGTTCCAAATTTCAACTTTGTGCCATCAACTCATCTGTTTTTTGTCAACGCTATACGCACTTCGAACTCCATTCCAGCTGCTTTAAGGAGCTGTATAAACCAATGAAAATATAAAAAAATTATAATTTTATTTTATCATAATCGACTTAATTGGTCACCTATTGTAATATATTTATATTTTTTTGTTCATCCTTTGTTTTCTGGATATTACCATGTTATATGCTACTTCTTCTTTGAAGGTTGTTAATATTAAGATTTGAATTCTATTGTTTCTGTCTACTTAAAATGTCTTTCACTACAAAAGACCGCAACATGGTCTTATTGTACTAACTATTCCCAAATCAATGAAATGAAATGAAATGGGGGAAAAAATTGCGATTCATATCAAATTAACCACTTCAGCTCTCGGCAAATCATTTGCAGATAAGAGATATTGTTTTGTTAGAAACATTTTGCCATTTTCTGATTACTCCTCAAATAGGCACTGCATAACAACCCCTCACTAATCTCTTAATAGATTGAGACTCTGAAGCATCACTTAAAGGTTGTTAGTGACACATTTTCACTAACTCAATGAATACGGAAAAAAATTACATATGCGAAAAAATGATATACGCTGATTGTAATCAGAAAGCGAATTTGTGCACAGCAATCAGGATTAGTTATCTGTAAGTATTGATCTTTTTTTCCACATTTTTCTAACTCACATTTTTTTCTGCTGATTGCAATGAAGCGCACTGGAAGCTCTTGGCGGCTGTCACATAGCCGCCAGATAATCAAGTTTGCAGTATTTTATAAATTACATTTCGCAGTACAAATAATGCAACAAATAAACAATAACAATGCAAATACAAAACCCAATTGCCATTAGGCCGGTTTTGTTTGTTGGATCGAAATGAAAATTTCAATTGCATTTCATTATTGGCGCTCTTCAATAGACAGTCAAATGATTGCTGATCTAACAAAAAGTTGTTGTAAATATTTTTTTTTTTTTATTTTTGTGCTTTTTAATAGTATTTAGCAGAGATCGCAAACAACAGGTACCGAAACCGGTATTTTCAATTAAAATACGGGTAGTGCGGGGTTTCACAGATCACAAGCATTTTGAAGGGAAACGGTCAAAATTCTAAAATTAAAGTTCTGAAGTCAAAATTCCGGAATCAAAATTCTGGGTCGACAACATTCTGCAAGTCAAAATTCCGGAATCATGGCATGACGTTGCCGGTCTTTTATCGGCTAAGGGTTATTTTTTTAAAGTGCGGCCGAAGGCCGCCCTTTGAAGAAGGGTGTACTACGCAGAAGGATATCACCGTGGCGGCAGCTACGGTTATACCACACACCCAGACTTAGCATGGCGTAGCCCAGGGTTATTTATTATAAGCGGGACCGAAGGCCGCCTATGCAGAAAGGTGTTCTACGCAGAATCACTGTGCATGGCGCAGCCGGTGTTGGATCGGATTTTTCCAGAATATTGACTTCCACAATATTGATTTCCGGTGTTTCGACTTCCGGAATTATGAATGCAGAATTTTGACTTCCGGAAATATGAATACAGAATTTCCAAAAAAGCAGAATTTTGACCCCAAACCCATTTTGAAAGCAAAAGGGAAAGAAAATAAAGGCTAACTGATTGTTACCGGCGTGTGTTATGGGCGTGTTAAACATTTCGTGTTATCGGCGAGCTATAGACGAATAAGCGATTTGTTACCAAAGGAATATAAATTTGTTACGTATGGAGTCGTTACCGATTTGTTATCGAAAAAATATCAACTTGTTATTGAAATGTTATCGATGTCTTAGCGAAGAAATATTGCTACGTTATCGATAAATCACCAAAAAAATATCCGTTAATATCGAAAAGCTATCGATATGTTATTTTGCGATATAAAATCAATATAGTTTCAATATCTCACCGATATTTGTCGATAATAAGTCGATATTTTTTTTGATATTTTTCGATAGAAAGTCTATATTTTCTCTATAACACATGGATACTTTGCGATGACAAATCATGCAATATGCTATCGATGTGTAAATGAAAAAATATTGCCTTGTTATCGATTTTTTATCGAAAAATTATTTGCTTATAATCGAAAATTTATCGATATGTTATTTTTTCGATAAACGTTTTTTTTTCAAATTCTTACCGATATTTTTCAATTAAAATTTTTTCGTTAACAAATAGATACTTTTTGATAACGATCGATATTTTTTTTCAATAAATTTTCGATAACAATTCGTTATATTTTATAAAAGATTGACATTTTGTCAGTAGCACATCGATAATATTTTTATAAGAGATCGATATGTTTTCGATAACCTTTTAATAACAAACCGATAACACGTGTGTTATTCCTTAATAATATACTGGCGTCTTTTCGAGAGCAGTTGTTATTGTTAACCAGTTTATAACCCGTTGATAACAAACCAATCATCTGACGATAGCCATCTGATTGTGATAACAGTCGGTTTACAATCCAAAAATTTTTCGTTATGTTTCTGTGATAAAAAAATTCAACATTTTTTTGACAAAAAATCGATATTTTCGATAGCAAATTGATACTTTTTCAATTTTTTATCGATATTTTTTGATAATAAATCGATATTCTTTCGTTTACTTTTCGACGGAAAATCTATATTTTGTCGTTAACAATTGCCGATAACATTTAAAAAAAATGATAATTTTTCGATAATTAACCGATAGCTCGTCAATAATTCATCAATAATATACCAACATCTTCGTCTCTAGCTGTTGTCGTTAACAAGCCCCTTATTCCGATAATTTATCGTTTTCAAAAATGATTTTTTCGGACCCTGTTAAATATTTTAAAAATAGTATGAAAACTATACCCAAATAGTCGCTTGCATAATCCCCCAATTGTTTCGAAATGGCTCCTGAATGAGAACAAGGCTATTCTATAACGATGTCAAAATTGGCCTGAAATAATTGTGCAAATATTAAATCCAGATATGTTTCCTAAAATATAGCAAACCTGACCGCAAAATAGTATCTTAAACAACCCCGAAAGGATCTCAAAAAGGTCACGAAACTTCCGCAACAAAGTATTGTGTTTTGTAGTAACAAATAATATCGAAACGATACCAAAATCAGCCTCCAACAGTCCAGAAATCTTAATCTAAAATTGGTACTAGAAATAGTGCATGCATTACCCCCAAAAGCATACAAAATTACAACCTAACTCCCATACTTTAACATAAGACTTAGGCTGTTATTCCTTGTGACCATATGGTACTGCCTGTTGCATACTTTTCTGTGTACTTGATATTGGTTTAGGCATTTTCGGCGATGGAGTTATCGAAGATTGGAATTTGGGGGCTAGTTAACCGTTAAATGCAATCTCTGGTATTTAGTGTAGCTAGAAAGGGAGCAAGCGGCACTAGCTGTAGTAGTTAAGAGTATGGCAACAAAAATAACAACAATTTTGGCAGCAATTGGCGGTTGGCGCGTGAAAACACAAAATACCTTGGCACTTTTAGGAAAGCAGGGAGGCTTCGACTGCCGACTTGTTAGCAACAATAGGATCGGCAAACAGCTAGATAGGCAACACTTTAATAGCCGATTGAGTTGAATGATAGCACAGTTCAGTTGGCGCACAGTTGCTGATATGCAAACGCAGATATACTAGTTAAAACATTTAAAGCCTTTGAAGCAAGGCAGTGTGAAAAAATTTTTTTTTTTTTTTGTTAAATTCAAATCACAGCAACGTCTCAATGATGACCATCTGCACACACATTTGCACAGCATCTAATTTCATATCTTGGCTTGGCATATATGCGCATGCGTGCTTTCGATTTGCAATTTTCCTTTTTAGTGACGCTTTTATGTGACTGCCTAAAAATGTTTTGCGGCCAGGAAATGTTTCATTGTTTACTGTTGATGTATGTATACGCGTGTATGTAGGGGCAATAAAGCATAATAATTTTCTTTTATCTGCCAAAAAAAGCGCTACTGCTTACTGCCTTGCGGCATTTCTGGTTGTATTATTTTATGGCGGGCAATTGTTGTGCATTCAGGTATTAAACGAAATTTATTCGACTTCATAATAAATATCAAGTGCCGTTTGCTTAATTAATTGATGTGCCAATTTAGTTTGAGTTTGGGTTTTTTTTATCTTGTTTCATACCAGGCAGGCTTTGATTGGGATTTCATTATTGGACAGTTAAATCTGCAATGATACTTTGCGTATAACGCAACAATATATTAGACTGAATTTATTATAGCGAAGAGATAGTGATCGCAATAGCAAATTTTAATTAGAGTTATATTTGCCAAAAAACCCGTGAGAAATTTTAAAATATAAAACGAATATAAATAATTTCAGTTAGTGCATTTAATTTGAAGTGGCAAGCGCCGTGATACACAAAGCTAAGAGAGGATAGCGAAAACAGAGCTTCGACTATAATCGAAACATTTTTGCGGTATTTCGTGTTTGCAAGAAGGCTAGGTTGAACTGGTTGGTCAATAAAGAACTTACATAGACAGAATATTTGACGAACAAACGAAATATCCCTAAAAAAGCACCAGAAAATATGTCATAGAATAACTCCGTCCCGTTGTTGTTATTGCATTAACGATAAAGACACTCCCTCAAGGTTTTGGTTCATTGCCGGATATAGGTCCGGTACGTTCTGGTAACAACCACCAGTAGGGTTCTAGCTCGACCTACTCGGGAACGATTAATATGACCTATGACCACATTCTCCATATTCTAGGCATACCGCCTCCTCACCACCTGATTCCATGAGGAACTTGAGGTCACCAGAGCCTCACCTTTTAAATATGTGTTTTACATTCACATTTGCAACAGGATTCCCAACGCGTATGTGAGGTTGACAATTGGGTTGGGGAAGGTCTGCATCTATAAAGCTTTGTATAGCCCCTGGAATTCCCGTACACTTGGAAAATACTAGAAGTTTCCGGAGACCTAGCTTATTTGCCAAATCGAGATCTGGTAATTTGTAGGACATGAATAAAAAACTTGCTCAACCGTTTCTTCCTGCAGCTCGCGTTTACTAAATCTGCTGTAACGGACGAGGTTTTACTTATAAGCATGTGACTCTACAAAACAGAGTCCAGTTATCATAACCGTCGTGAGCTTTAAATCGTATTTCTTTGGATATATAAGCAACTTTGTATATCTAATGACGTAGGATTTTCACATGATCTTACACATTTTGCAGTTCCACGTTTTTGTTTACACCTTTTCTGCTTGATGAATCATATACAACTCCAGTCACCTTTAGATTTCTTTCAAGCGGATTGGGACGCCTAGAGTCGATTTATTGAGTACTGCATTCCATTCGGCTAATTCTTTGGCATTTTTCCTACCTTGTATCACTTTGCGATCAAGAACACAGTACATTTATTTGGTTTGGTCTGATCGAATGCTTATTTGCATTAAAGAACAATCTATATATATAAAAAGAAGTGTACATTTTGATTGTCACTCCATAACTCGAGAACGGCTCGACAGATTGCCATGTAATTTTTACGAGAGATACAGGAAGGAGAGATGATGGTTAGTTGATTTTGAAATCCCAAATCGGTTTAGCCATATAAATATATATATAAAAATCAAATTCTGTGTGTGTGTTCGATATGGAAACGTATTTCCCACACATCAATCATCACCAAATTTTGGTTATGGGTTCCTTCGATCAACGGGAAGGTTTTAGGCTAAAAATAATTTCGATATATAAAAGGGGCGTGGCACCTCCCATACAAACGGAATCTTTGGTACTGCATACCTTTGAAGGTATATATGCCAGAACATTGAAATTCAATGAGGAGTTATATGAGGTCAATCCCTAACACCACCAAGAAAATGCGGAATTTGGAGAAAGGGGGCGTGGCACCTCCCATACAAATGGAATCTTTAGTAATGCATATCTTTGAAGGTATACATGCCAGAACATTGAAATTCAGTAAGGAGTAATTTGAGGTCAATCCTTAACACCACCAAGAAAATATGGCATTGGGAAAAAGGGGGCATGGCACCTCCCGTACAAATGGAATATATTATACTGCATATATCTGGATGTCGTAATGGTAGGATAATTAAAATTGGTAAGGAGCTATGTGACGTTAAATCCTAAAATTTCCAGTAAAATGTGGAATGGGGAAAAGCTATGGCTGCCGTGCAGACTTAAGTTATTTTAACACCTAAAGTTTGACTGCATTGCTGAGTTTAGCTGGTATGCCTTTTGGACGTTTAGTCCGCTGGTAAAAAAAATTGTTTAGCTTCAATCTATCTACATCTTCTATAAAAATCAAATTATGTGTGTGTGTTCCCTATGAAAACGTGTTTGCTATACTTCGATCATCACCAAATTTTGGTTCGAGGTTCCTTCGATCAAGACGAAAGTTTTTCATATTTCAGAATTAAAAATTTTAAATTTAAATGTTTTGTATGATTTAATAATCATTTATTTGAAGCAATTTTTTAATTTTATAATTTATTTAATAATTTGGGAAAAATTTTCATACATTTAAAAAAAAAAGCAATACGGGCAATCCCCGATTATTAAATCATACAAACAGACAAAATTGGTTAATTCGTTGTAGTTCTATAAATAGAACAAAAACAGCAGCAAAACCAAAGTTTCTTTGAAAACCGCTGTACCAAACATAGCTTTAACACATAATTGCATACGAAGTATGCAATGTGTAAAAGATTAAAATATGCAAAAAGAAGGCAATAGGGAAAAACTTTACAACAACTAAGGCATGACGTAGCTGAATGCGTTTATAACCATCTCAACTATCGTAGCAGTGCGGGTTCGACTCCCACTCCCGGGAGAAAAGCTTTGAAGAGATTTACAAGGTATAATCGAAACAGCTGTCGCCTTGTCCGTCCTGATGTCACGTTGTTTAAATTTTTCCCAAATTATTAAATGTTTTTGTTTTTTGGCTATGCGAAAGAACTATCTTAGCTCCCAAAAATGATCATGTTAACAATATCAATGATCGCTTTCAAAATCAATTTCCTGGTGAAGTGACAAATATAATCCATTATCCAGATGAATTTCTATACTCCTTAGAACCAAAAGGAATGCCATCGCATATATCAACTTTGAAAATTGGCTCACCAGTCATGCTTCTTCGGAATGTAATCAAAGCAACAATCATCAGCGGTAAAAGCAATACAATAATATAAAATAAGATACAATAAGATACAAGAATAAAATTTCACTAAATATGCGTACAAAATTCAATACAATTTACAGAACAATAAATTAAATTATCAACAAACAAAACAGAAAAAATAACGCAACATCCATTCGATCTCGGGCATTACAACGTGCGCCTGGTAAAGCTAGTTCTCTATGAAATTCTTAATATTATTACCTTGACCTCCGCCTGACTATCAATATATTTATTGACGCGACTGCCGCTTTAGCACGCTTCCTCCATAGTTTCTGGTACTTTCTTCACTGCTCCAATTTCCAACTGAACGGCACTGCAATAATCTGTCAGCCTTTAGCAGCTACTTATTTTTGAAACGGCACAGTAAATAGCAGACTAAATCCCTTTCCCTAAATTGGAACCAGCTTTATAGAGGTGTATGGTATGTTCTGCCATTTTCGCATTGCGTCAACCCTACGGCCCTATTGTGGCCCTAAGATCTCTTTCAAGGCACAGGCATGGATCTATGTAGCACGTTTTCTCTATACAGTTGCGATGTGATGGTCAGAATAAGGGTAGTTTTCAGGGTTCCCGTTATGTCAATCACTGATAATCTGCATGCCCCCTGAAGTTTTTTGATGAACGTACTTTTTTTGTGTGGCTATCCACTAAATTAGTATACCATAAGTAAATATAGTACACCATTGCCCTAAATACGCAATGTGAGTGATTAAGTGATAGGCTCCACATGCGTCCTAGCATCCTCTTGCATGTTAGCAATTCCACGGATCCTTCGATCTCCCTTCCACATGGAACATCCACGACAACTTATTATCTAATATAATTCCTAGACATTTTTCGCTGTACTTTTTTGTAGGATTACCCCTCCAAGCTTAGGCTTACTCCATGCCCATGTTTTACCCTTATTTCTCCAAAAAATATTGAATTTTCCTCTCTCATATTCCGATTGTCGTGGTCATCTCTTCGAACAAACCCTCTTTTTTCGTTTTCTTTCTTGTTGCGGGTGTAAAATGCGAGATCAGCTTAGTTTTATCATTTGGGCTTGCTTGTATGCCAGCTATCCACATATTTTTCACAATTTGCTTTATTTTTAATATTCTTCCTTTTACATTTCGCCAGTACACTGCTACACTTGCTGCTTTCAATATTTGTTGACGATTAAGCGTCGTAATTTTCCGGTCATTTGCGGTGCTTCATTCAAGTGCCGACATAAACTGCGCAAGTTCGTGTCTTAAGTCTTTCGGTAGCATTTTTTGTGCGTATTTGCTCAGGTGCACATGAGTAGATACGGAATTGTAAATCTTAAATAGTATGCAGTAGTGATTGTATGGCTTTCAAATTACTTATACTACTGTATACCTATACTACTGTATATTGGTGTGCATTAGACCGGGTCGCAAAAAGAAGTTGTAAAAGTCCACCCCTAAATTTTTAGCTTATGTTGAGAGGATTTCGGAAATTTTTTTTTATTTTTTTTTTCGATCCTTCGATCATTATTTTGGTCTTGTAAATCTGCATATTTGCTTTTAATGTTCTTTCGAATTATAAAGTCGTGCTCACATCACCAAACTGGGCTTTATTCCCCCTTAAGTATGATTTTTGTTTGACCAGACGAAAATATTTTAAAATTCATGACATTAATGTTTTCAAACCATTTCCCTAAGTCAGTAAGCTAAAAAGCAAATGCACTTTTAATGTTATGTATAGCTACTAATCAGCCTGACTCTTATTACATGTTATTCGATATATGTGCGTATAAAAAACAGTAGACATAAGCTTGAAATTTAGGCGCAAATTTTCACAACTTTTTTTTTATGGCGAACAACCCGGTCTAGTGTGCATTGTAGCCTTTATAGCTGCTATTCAGGTTAGTATCATAAAATAATTGCTCCGCATTCCTACATACATGACTAAATTCAATGGCTCTTATATACTTTGGCGGGTCATTTAAAAATGATTAGAACTGCGCACACTAAATTCGTGAATGATGAAAATAGAATTGAAAATTTCATTATACTCATAAAAGCACACACCTAAAAACTATCGCGCACTCACACACACACATGCACCTGAGAAATATTTGCACATAATAATACACACTTCATAACTGTAACATTTTACTGTGATAAATATGTACAATGTTGCTACAAATCAACGTGTTTTAAGTAGCAAATTCATATTGCGTTTGCTCTAATCAAATAAGCTTACCCTTTTATGACTTTGCTATATTGCATTTATGAGTTTTTTTAAATTTCTGATTAAATTTTTAATTTGATCATTAGTCACTGTTGTGTGATTTATGAAAAGCTGTTAATTTAGTTATGGCCTCATTTATTTTCAAAGTTCGTAGGTTGTAGCATATTTAGTTTCAATCCAAATTGTAAGACAAAATTAAATGTGATCTGCTAAATTCAGAAATTTATTTAATTTTTCATTTACTATGCAACAACAACGATATTTGTATCTTACTAGTGTACCCGGCAGACTGAAAATTGGTTTGCCTATATTCAAAATGTGAGCCCCATTTCCCCTCTTAACTTTCTATATCATTCTTTTCTACTTTATCTTCCATTGTCTTCTTATCCTTGTCCAATCCCATTTCCGTTCGAAGTCCAGCACATACTCCCGCTCCCATTCCTACTCTCATTTCACTCCCGCTTCCACTCCTTCTCCCTATCCCAATCTCACTCCCACTCTCCACTCCCGTTCACACCCCCAGACTCACTCCCACTCCCATTCCCGCTCCCACTCTCATCTCACTGCCACTCCCATTCCCACTCTCATTTCATTCCCGCTAACAATCCTAATCCCACTACCATTCCCGTTCCCGCACTCATCGTACTAACGTTTTCGCACTCTTATTGCTGTTCCCAATCCCACTTTCATTCACACTCCCACTCCCATTTCCGTTCCCACTCTCATCTCACTCCCACTACCATTCCCGTTCCAACTCTCACCTCACTCCCGCTAGCAATCCCACTCCCATTCCCATTCCCATTCCCGTTCCCACACTCATCTTAATATTACTCCCACGCTCTTACTCCCAATCACACTAACGTTCTCGCACCGTAAATCACTCCCATTTCCATTCCCATTTCCGTGACCACTCACATCTAACTCCTATTCCCACCCACTCTCAAATTCCCATTCATGTTCCCAAACCCTCTACCGTTCACACTCCCATACTCCCATATACACTCAACTCTCATCTCATCTCACTCCCACTAACAATCGCAATCCCACTCCCACTTTAACTCCCATTCCCATTCCCACTCTAATCTCACTTCGACTCTCACCTCACTATTACTCTCACCCCCAGTCCAACCCCCACTAACGTTCCCTTACTCACTCCCATTTTCTTTCCCATTCTTGTTCCCACTGTAATCCCATTCCCACTCTTACCTATACTCCCACTCCAATTCCCATTCCTTTTCGCACTTATAACACTCTCACTGCCACTCCCAACTTCAATTTCCTCATATACGGAATCTCTATACCATATATTGTATATTTGCTTCATGTTTGTAATAGGGGGCGTGGCACCTCCCATTTTTCCAATTTTTTTTTAATCATAACAAACGAAACCAAAAAAAAAATTTTGAAATCGGTCAATGCGGTTAGGCGGTACGAAGTTTGCCGGGTCAGCTAGGTAACCACCCTTTAAACCTTTCCTGTACTTCCAGAAATAGTTCGAAATCCAAATAATTTAAATTGGTCCAATCTTTCTAGAGCTTTGGCGAGACTTTCGAACATCAATTCATTTTTATATATATAGAAGATTAATATTTGTGAGAACGTTTAACAACTACTCAGGTAACGCGGATAAAACTCCAGCTTACCATAGCGAGTCCCTTCCAATATGTTTCCCGAAATTGAAATTGGCGTGGAAGGACTGTGCCTCAGCCAATTCATTTACCTACTACATTTTGGGTATAGTTTCCTCATCCCCGGTAGTTTTTTCATCATGCCACCCGATCGATGACGCCAGACTGTGGGAAATTACCCTATATTTCACTATACAATTCAGTAAAATCCCTGCAGTCAAAAAGCAGTCAAAAGTCCGCAAATAATTTGTTCGTTGACTAGAAATTATTGGGTTTATTCATCTTTGTCTGTCTTCAAGGCTAGACATCGTGCAAATCAACGCGCACGTAAACACATGCATGGCGCGTCGCAACTCACCATTAGCTCCACAGAGGTTAAAAAAGCCATTAAAAAGGCCCAGCCTTCTAAATCAATAGACCCTGACTGAATAGCTATGCCGTTGGAAAAACTCATTGGCCATAAGGGCATCCTAAAGCATGTTTTCTACTTGTCTTTGAAGTCCTTTGTCATTGCAGAAAAATTAGGGATGGCAAGGCCACTATCAAAGCATGGAAACTGTTTTCATACCACCGTACTAATATCTCCATTAGCCTAGCAGCGTCCAACCGCCCTGCCGATCCCTCCTGCCGTTCGTGCTGAATCCGCCGCTGCTACGACGGCCATTCAGACGCCGTGCTGATCCCGCCACTGCTTCCATACCACCGTGCTAATCCGTCCGCTACTCGACCACCGTTCAGCCGCCGTGCTGATCCTACCACTGCTTCCATACCGCTGTACTAATCCGTCCATTACCTTACCACCGTCCAACCGCGCTGCCGATCTCTCCTCTGCTCCGACGACTGTTAGCCGCCGCGCTCCTTCCTCCCCCACCATCTTGGAACGGAAAGCTGCTGTCCCCCTAACACCCCCAGTCGTGTGTTCGTAACACATAAATACTGTGTTTTTATTCAGTAGGGGTTTGTGGGAACTTTACTCGACTCTGAATTGATCAATATCAATATTAAAAGCAATAGCAATATTAAAAGCAACAAATTTTTATTGCGCGCATTCTCGAGCACCTAAACGGTAAAAATGAGTTAAAAAAAAGAGGCGCCACCTACACACACAGACATCTACAGCTAAAAACAACTACACAAACATGTAAATTTACAGTTAACTTACAAGAGCAATACGCACTCACCACATGCTGCCATGCCTAAGTACATACATATGTTGCAACTTGCATCTTAACACTTGCAACATGACCCATGCCACATATATTTAAGTATGTATGTCATTCCCGAACAGCACGTACGCACAACTAATGTCTTGTTAACTGTCTCTCTGTCTGTTACACACAGGTGCAACACTGGCAACACTACACTTGTCAATAGATGCTTGCTGCTGATCGACAGCAATCGCGTTTGTGATCTTAAGCGATCTGTAAAGTTATGCAAAACGAGTAGTAAAATAACAAGTAGACAACAACAACAACATCACTTCACTTGAAATCGTTGTAACAGTAATGTAAGCAGCAGGAATCTTGCGAGTATCCCGCACACATGGCATTTGCTATTAAAATCGTATGAAGTCGCCTACAGTGCGCAGTCGATTTTTTTTCACAACAAAGACAATACAAAGCGGGTATAAAGAAGCATTGTTGTTAGCTGAAGCTGTCTTTAGTTGTGGCAGCAGTTTGTACTGCTTGTACTCGTCAGCTTTGAAGTTGTGGTTGATATGGGTCTCACATCATTTTGCACTTATTGCACCTTTTATATGATTTTTGTCTTCTTCTTCTTCAATCAGCACATTTACTCTGAAAAAAATTTTAATTGAACTAGTAAATTGTTATTAGTTTCACCAATATATAAGCAAATAATGGATTCGATTTTGTGCCATTTGATTACGTCTATTGAGATTTGGCATTACTATTCAAAATAATGATATAATATGGCGTACATATTTGGTTGCTGATTAGGATACCAACTTCTTCTTAAGACCTTAAATTGCGAGCATGCAATTCAACCAAACCCATTAGTCACAGCAGATGGAACACCATAATGAGCGCCGTTACTGTAATCGCAACTATTACCATGAATTGCACCGTGAACGTCACCGTAACTATAACCACAAACCGAACCGAGACTGTCACAGAACTGTAACCGCATTAGCGACGGTAAAATCATTAGCAACTGTATCCGTAAAAGAACGTTAACTACAACCATAACCATAGACATAACATAAATATAGCCATAACTATAACTGTACCCTTAAACATAACCATAAACAATAAACAACAACCTAACCATAACCATTACCTTAACCATAACCACAAGCATAATCATAGCCGCAACCATTAACATAACCATAACCCTACCCCTAACCATAACTATAACCACAACCACAATCTTAGCCGTAACCATAACCATAACAATAAGCATAACAGTACTATGCCTATGTAATAGCCTAGCCCATATGAAATGTGCGTGTATGTTTGGATTAACCTCACAAATAATGAAATTTAAAAGATAGCCAGAAAAACTTTTCTTGGGGTTGGGAAAGAAATCAGCTCATCAATGAGAAATGTTTGTATAACGAAGAGGCACCTCTATCCATCAAGTGCTTGGATGATTCACCGCAGCCCTAACTGAAATGGATCTCGAAGAAAAAGAAGAACGAGGAAATTAATTAAACATTACTTCAAAATCGGATTTCCGCTTCTACTGCGAATTTCTCATTGAACAATTTCTCATGAACTGATCTATTTTGATACGCTGTGTTTGCAGCAAACTACTACTACTCAACCGCGGTGGTATCTACGGTGATGCCTTTGGTTTTGGTAGAGTCCATCAAACAAATACGACGCTGGAGTTAGCATCATTAACTCTCCGTTCTGTATGCCAACAACATCGTCGTATGTTGCATCTGCAAAATCCCTAATTTATTTACTCAGCAAACGGTACTATATCCGAGTAGTAGCTATATATATAAGATTTTAGAAATGAACATCTTTTCAAAGTAGGATTTTATTTTTAATGCAGCTCATGCAATCTCCTCGGCTGAGGAGATTCAGTTACCAGAAGGCGGTCATATACTCATTTACTTACTTACTTAACAAGACGCAACAGTCGCTTCTTGAATCTTCCAACTGGCGCCAATTTGTCACACCAAGGGAAACTTCGATTAACACACCGTTGTCTAATGTTACTTGTAATATAATGCGAGGCTCTGTAGCTTCTTCTCAGGATTTTTCCAATATCTACTTCAATGACTTGCTTAATTCCCTCACACCATGAGCAAAGATGTTATCACATCAAAAACAAATAATCATAAACAAGATTTCTATGTCGAAGCGGGACAAAATTCTTGCATATTAAATTAATCCTTAGTCGTTTTTCCATAACATACTCTAATACACTTTTCCTCTCAATCACACATATTAAAAAATATAGTATATTCAATAGGGTGGTCCTTATACAGGTACAATTTGTTTTTTTTTTTTTTTTTAATTTTGTGGCAGTGTACTATCGCTATTGTTCATCTATCCTGAGAAACTATTTCAATATATTTAAAATTTTTTAAGAATATTTATAGGTCGCTAACGAGGATTGAATTTTCTATGGCGCATGGTCCTTTTATGGTACTTTTTACTATTTTAACTTTTCTAGTAACTTTGAATGAGTTTTTTGTCCCAAAATAATTTTTAGTACTGGGCGACCGAGCTTTGCTCGATATTCTTCGACTTTCGAAACTTTGTTCTATATATCGTCATTATAAATATTTAAATTTTGTATGCATATGTTTTACTTATTGTTGGGCTCTTTTGAAATAGACTTCAAAAACCTATCGATCAGTAACCGCAAACTATTTTAACTGGTAATAGCAACCAAGAGTCTTGGGTATTTTAACTTGCATGTACTTCTTAAAAGCTTCAATAGAATATGTGTATGTACAACGAACTGTTATTTCGTCATCCAATTTCCTTAATAACTTAGTCGCATAATCGCATTAATCACTTTCGAACAGTTCAAAAACCAATACAAATTTCGTCAATAATTTTTGTATCTGAATTTCAGTGACAACACCTGGGTGAAAGGTCTAAAAATCTAACACATTATCGATATACCAAATTTCATCCAAATCGGTTGATCCGATTCCGAGTTAGTAGTGGATATACGGAGTAGTATACATATATAATTAGATAAGGTGGCAACCTCATGTGGCAACCATACTTAAAAATATCGCCTTTGGAATGCGGAGTGAAATCCCTTTCCTTTGCTAACCATATTGGCATATCTCGTAGAATTTTTGTTTTTAATTTCAAACACGTGTAAGATGACGTTTTCTGTGTTTTCTGACTCCGTGGTACACCTTGGGCAAAGAGGATTTTCCTCTATCCTACGCTTGCATAAATACTCCTTGAAACTGCCATGTCCACTCAGTATCTGCGTGAGATGGTATTTTAGTTCGCCGTGCTTCCGCCGATTCCATGGGTCTACGTCCCAAACTAACGTGAAGGTCCTGCGCTCTTTACTCGAATCATCCCACCGCTCTAACCTATTAGCTATTGTTGTGTCCTTGCTCTTTTCTTAGCGTCTTAACATGGTCGCTCGGTATTAGTGTTATACAGATCGGCCATTTCGCTTGCGAGTAAGTCCACTGGGATTTTACGGGTTAGGTCCAGGACACCTATGAAGAAAGTCTTAGAATGTGATACACTATCTATGTGCCAAATTTCATATAAATCATAAGCTGTTTCCTAGATCTTTTCAGATATTCAAACATATTTTGCTCGTTTGAAGTAATAACGATAGTCTTTAAGGTTATAAGCAGATATTTTGGAAAACCTACATTAAAAATTTAATATCCGTTTTTTTCAGTTTCATCATTATATTATTAGAATGATTATTCTAAAAACTTTGCTTTCGGTAGCGACCTCTAAAAACCTTATTTTTATTTTATGGGGTGAATCTTAATTTAAAAAAAGTCGAAATATAAGGACCACCCTAATCTTTGGTGCTGTTGATGTTCATTCATTTATTTAGTAATCTTAAGTTGAATGCATTTGCGCATCAAGCTGATCTAAACTTATACAAAACCAAATATGCTTGTAAACCAGCAACTGCATACTCTCTGCTTAAACTCATCTGGTGAGACACCTGCTCGTACAAGCACAGAAATTTGAATTTCGTTGCTTTTGAGATTTTGATTGCTGTCTTCCTGCTTACTGCAAAATTACAGCAGTTTATGCATAAATAAAAAATATTAAATCAGATACAAAATTCACATTAACATATCATCGTATGTTTGTATGTGCGTGTGTTTATGTGTGTATGTGTGTGTGTGTGTGTGCACATGTGATGAACACATCTTGCACAGCAACCCACTTGTTGTCAAATAAAAAGCAACAAAAAAAAACAACAACGGAAATAAACACCAAATTTGCTTCAAGCACTCGACTTAGTGTAAGTTTTCTTCATTTTTGTGTTATTGGTGTCGAACATTTTCTAAATTATATTTACATATTTAAGCTTGCTTGCTTACACAACTGTAATATTTTTTCTGTATGTAGTTTTCACGCTGTGGCATGTGCTTATGTGTATGCACTAATACGAAGCGCTAAAATCGTCAAGGCAGCTGTTGACTTTTATCGTTCAGTAAATGCATTGCTTTTGCTTTTTTTAAATGTTTTTTTTTGTTTTTCTAATTTTGTTATTTTGACATTATTTTCTATTAATTCCACCTGCTGTTGTTGCTCCAAATGCCAGCTGTAGGCCATAATATGCGCCAGTGCAAGCCCACTGCAATCAAATAACTGGCTTGATGCGCTCAATTTTTATTTTTGAAGCAAGTTTGCTGCTTAAGTCTTTCGTTAATGATGGTGGCAAAGGTGTTTGCTGCATAGAAAACCTTTTTTGCTCGTTATACTCATATTACTACAAATGCATATTCTCACGAATTGTCAAGTAATTTGTTCAACTTTTTGTTGTTTTTTTTTTTTTTTTTCAATGCTGCATACGCAGATGTGCTTGTTTATCGCAATTGTTCGATTGATTTTTCTGTTATATAAATTTTCTTGCGCATATCTCGCGGGTGCTTACTCACTCCTTGCTTACCTGGCGCTGTTAAGAATTTTCAAATATTTTTTAATGTCTGCGATTTTTGTGGTGTTTGGCACAGATTTGCTTGAATGTCGCAAGCATGCGTCTTTGTATGTGCTATGTATGCTGTCATAGTGGCAAGTATGTAGCAATTGCATTGCATATTAAATCCATAAATATATTTAATAAAAATCTTAATTGCTTTTGATGCGTCTTAAGCATAAGAAAAAAATGAATCGTTAAGTTTTGACTAATAAATAGGAGTTCTTTAATTTTTATAGCAGCAAAAATGTTGCAGTGATAATTTATTTTAATTGATTTTGATTCGTATGCTCCAAAAATTGCACACTAAGCTTATAATCTGCTATGGTATTTCTAGTTTTTTTTTTTTTTTTGATCATTAAAATTAATCAAATCTAATATTCAATATTTGCTCTTATGAGTCCGCCGCAGATCAGCTTATCTCAACCAGCAATCAATATTTTCTTGTTTTTAAATAATGCAATAATAAGAAGAAAACTCCTATAGGTGGCGCAAGGATCGAGGTATTAAAAAAATCGCATTTGTGTGTCCGATTTGGTTCATATTTGGAACACATATTACATACGGGAATAGAAGTCGCTTTGGGAAAAAAACTCCCGTAAGGTGGCGCAAGGATCGAGAGGGTTTCTTTTTCCCCTTTCGTATTCTCACTCCGATCTCTTATTTTCCTTTTTGGAAAGGCTGCCTAAACAATACATTTCAAACAAATTGCACGAAAAATTAGATTTTGTTGAATAGGTCGGCCACTGGTCCACTTCCCGAAAAAAAAAAAGTGTGGTAGTCAAGGAAGTTCTCCTATACTAAATTTCAAGCAATTCGCTATACAAACTGTTCTATTTTGAATAGGCGGGCCACTGGTCCGCTTCCTGGGTTGAAAAGTTTCTCAAATAAAAAAGAAGTCATGGAATCATCCTTATACTCAATTTCCAGCAAATCGCACCATACACTAATTTATATAGGATACGTCGGTCCCTGATCCACTTCCCGGGTCCATTTTTCACGCCGTAGGACCATCCTTGTATTTCTTAAAAAATAATTTACGAAATCGGTCCAACTGTTCCCGAGTCAGCGACTCATTTTTATATTACAAAGATGCATCTAGTGTATGAGATCTATGTAGATATGATGATCTGCTATTTCATTTGCAGGCTACGTTATGTAATGCAAATGAACGAAACGCTACGGTGGAAGATTTTACCTCCTTTGGTGCGCCCCATCGGCGTCAGTTATCGTTAAACCGGGATAGCTGGCGTGACGGGTTTAGAAGCTGTGCAAATTGGTTAGGCGGTTAAGTGCCAATTAATGATGATGATGTCATAAAGATAAACCTGCAACACAGTAAAGACAAGGCAACTCAACTCCTCTTGACTATTGATAATGGTTCGATCGATATGGCGCTGATAATGAAATCTTGGCTCCCATCTGGACGAAAGCTGTCTGGGTTCAGCGTGCGAGCGTATTCAGCAATTATAACGAGTAGGCGGAGTTGGGCAAAATCAGCTAATAACTGCGCTCATTTGTCGTCAAAAAACTGTTGCAAAATGTACCGATATATTAACAGCAGAGTATGTAATGCGCGCTTCACCCGAACTTCGACTTCCTTACTTATAAAAATATGGCTTAAACCAAAAATATTTTCAACTAATATTATTGTTCCATAAAGCAGAAAGCTTAACTCTTTATTACCATTAATATATATTTTCCCAAGCCACACCAACAAAACCTTTGACTCCTTACCAATTTGTTTTTGTTTTGTTGCTACTTTTGCTAGTAACACCCGCTCGTGCATGCCACACTAACTGTCAACTAAATAAGTAGGTATATAAGTTAATATATTTAACTAAACTTGTATGCACAAATAAATGGCAATTGTTTGGATGATTACTGTCATTTTGTTGTTATTTACGATTGTTGTTACAGCTTTTGTTTTGTTTAGTGTTATTGGTGTTAATCATAGAAATACGGAAATGCATGAAATTTGTGCTATTAGCTAAGTACATAAAAAAAATTTCGTGTGGATGCCTGGATTTTCTCCAACTCACATGTGAACATATCCAGCCAGGATTGAGATTTGTTGAAAATCGGTAGAAAATATAAGCAAACAAAAACAACAACATACACAAACAGACAGCTATTTGGCTGACGGAGTTCGTCGAGAAAACCATTATAGATATTAGCAAAGAAAAAGACAGCTGAATAGGCACATGAGTGAATGCGTGGACAGCTAGGCGGACAGACAGCTGGGAGATAAACGAAAGGGGACGCAAACTGACGAAGGCTAATTTATGTACAAATAATGGTTAATTTAAGCACGAAATTCTAATAATTGGAAGGCTTACACGTCCACATGAAAGACGGCTGGACGGAAGAAGGAGGAAAAAGAAATTGGACTCTGCATTGTTGTCTGCTTGACACCACTACAACTGCAACTGATGGTGGAGATAATATGACAGCATGATCACACGCTATAGCAATTTGTTGGTTGCTGTATTGCAAAAACAATAAACAAAAACTTGTACAACAAAATTTAAAAGAAATATGCCATACAATTTGGGGTGCGTAATGAAAACTTGTAGCTAAACATCAGCAGGTAGTCACATGGAAGGCAGTCAGGAAGTCAAAATCAGCGCCCCATTCGCGCGTTCGTCTTTCCCAAGACGCACATAGTTTTTTTTTTACGAGGAGGAAGCCTCAAAGTCAGTGTGGGACTTTAACCGCACTAAATTCATTGAGGGTAGAAACTTTGAAAAAGATAAATGAATACCATGTATGCCAATTCAGTAGCTATTTTATGACTTAGCACAATTTCCGCAATCATAACCAATTTTCTCTTGACTCAGCACGTTTAGTCAATATGTTTTCCCATCACTCCTCACCTTTAATGATTGAAATAAAACACTAAAACTATATGTTTCACAAAAATACTATTTATTTGTCAAACTATTTCTAACGGTTCTGATCTGGACTCTTTTGCCGGATGGTGCGCAGACAATAATTTATATTTAAACTAGCCTTTACCCGCGGCCCCGTCCGCAAGGAGAAAATAAAATATATGTGCTATTCACGTTAGCCTGCTTATCAAGTTGTCTGTTTAAAAATTTTTTCTGTCAATGTATTTTATTTTTTAATACAGTAAAAAAAAAGAACTAACTGAGCTGATGGGCACGCTTACATGAATAGTACAATACACATTTTTCGAATTAAAAAAAATACATTTTGTTTCTAAGTTAAATTAATTGATATGACAGGGGTGAAAGAATTACTACTCATAGAACAAAGGAGTGAAACTACAATTAGCTAAAACCAAAAAGAAGTTTTTAAATGAAAGCAGTGTTGCTTTTTCGGGTATTTAGTTGGTTAAAATATTACAAAAATTTTAATTATAGTTATAATAGTTCGTTACAGGATTCATTTAAAAATAGAACGAAAAAGCTGTGATATATTAAAGATAAAACATACCGAATTTTAATTACGAATAATTTGCCGTAAATCCACGGCCATGTGTGCTGAATTACCGGTTTCGAGGAGACCTAAAATGATCCCGGAAGTGTCCCTAAATGACACCAAATAGTCACGAAATGATGCCGACGGGATCCTGGACAAATCTCGAAAACTATCCAGAAATGATGCCGGAAGGGTCCCAAAATAATCCCGAAGTAGTCACGAAAAGTCCCGAAATGACCCTGACGGGATCCCGAAAACCATCCAGATTTGATTCCCGGACAAATCTCGAAAATCGCCCAGAAATTATCCCGGAGGAGTCCCAAAATGATTCCGAAATAGTAGTCACTAAAAAGGCCCGAAATAACCCTGACGGGATCCCGAAAACCATCCAGAAATGACTCTGGAGGGATCCGGAAATGATCCCGGAAAAGTCCACAAACCATCCAGAATTGATCTCCGAAGGTTCCGCAAATGATCCCGAAATAGTCCCGAAAGTCACGAAAAACTCAGACCCATCCCGAAAATCATGAAGAAATTATCCTGGAAGGGTACCAAAATTACCCCGAAATAACTCCGACGGGATCCCGGACAGATCCCGAAAATCATCCAGAACTGAGCTCTGAAACGTCCGCAAATAATCCAGAAATAGTCCGGAAAAAGTCCCGAAAAAACTCCGTCGGGATCCTGGACAGATCCCGAAAATCACCCAGAAATTATGCCGGAGGGGTCCCAAAATGATTCCGAAATAGTCCCGAAAAAGTCCCGAAATGACCTTGAGGGGATCCCAGACCGATACCGAAAACCATCCAGAATTGATCTCTAAAGGGTCCGCAATTTATCCCAGATAAAGTCGCGAAAAAACTACGAAGGGATCCCGAACAGATCCCGAAAATCATAGGGAAATTATCCCGGAAGGGTCCCAAAATGATCCCGAAATAGTCCCGAAAAGGCGCGAAATAACCCTGACGGGATCCCGGACGGATCCCGAAAACCACCCAGAAATGATCTTTAAGGGCAACTGACCCCGAAATAGTCGTGAAAAAGTCCCGAAATTACCCCGACGGGATCCCGAAAACCATCCAGAAATTATCCCTGAAGGATCCCCAAATGATCCAAGAACAGTCTCGAAATTCCCTGACATTTTCCCGAAAAAGTAAAAAAATAAACCCGACGGGATCTCGGACGGATCCCGGACCATCCAGAAATGATGCCGGTTGGTACCCCAAAATGATCCCGAAATAGGCCAGAAATGACCCCGTCGGGTTCCCGGACGGATCCCCAAAAGTATACAGAAATGATGCTGGAAGGTGAAATGATCTCCTTAAAGAAAGACGAAAAATGAAATGATCCCCTTATAGTTCCGAAATGATCCTGACGGGATTCCCGACGGATCCCGGAAACTATCCAGAAATGATGCCGGAAAGGTTCCCAAGTTATCCCCAAATAGTCCCGAAATTACCCTGACGGTATCCCGGACGGATCACGAAAACCATCCGGAAATGATGGCGAAAGGGTCCCCAAATGATCCCGCATTAGTCGCGGGTTCCGAAATGACCATGACGGGATCCCCGAAGGATCCCGGAAACTATCCAGAAATGATGCCGGAAAGGTTCCCAAGTTATCCCCAAATAGTCCCGAAATTACCCTGACGGTATCCCGGACGGATACCGAAAACCATCTAGAAAAGTGGCCGGAAGATACCCCAAATGATCCCGAAAAAGTCCTGAAATGATCCAGACAGGGTCCCGGACGGACCCCGTAAACCATCCAGAAATGATGCCGGAAGAGACCCCAAATGATCTCGCAAAAGTCCCAAAATGACCCCCACAGGATCCCGGACGGATCTCGTAAACCATCCAGAAATGATGCCGGAAGAGACCCCAAATGATCCCGCAAAAGTCCCAAAATGACCCCGACAGGATCCCGGACGGATCCCGTAAACCATCCAGAAATGATGCCGGTAGGTACCCCAAATGGTCCCGATATGACCCCGTCGGGATCCCGCACGGATCCCTAAAACTATCCAGAAATGATGCCGGAAAGGTCCCCAAATAACCCCCTAATAGTCCCAAAATTACGCCGACGGAATCCCGGACGGATCCGGAAACCATCCAGAAATGATGACGGAGGAGACCCCAAATGATCCCACTAAAGTCCCAAAATGATCCCGACAGGGTCCCGGACGGATCCCGTAAACCATCCAGAAATGATGCCGGTAGGTACCCCAAATGGTCCCGATATGACCCCGTCGGGATCCCAAACGGATCCCTAAAACTATCCAGAAATGATGCCGAAAGGGTCCCCAAATAATCCTGTATTAGTCGAGAAAAAGTTCCGAAATTACTCCGACGGGATCCCGGATGGATCCCGAAAACCATCTAGAAATGATGCCGGAAGAGACCCCAAATGATCCCGGAAAGGTCCCAAAATGACCCCGACAGGATCCCGGACGGATCCCGGAAACCATCCAGAAATGATGCCGGAGGAGACCCCAAATGATCCCGCTAAAGTCCCAAAATGACCCCGACAGGGTCCCGGACGGATCCCGTAAACCATCCAGAAATGATGCCGGAAGAGACCCCAAATGATCTCGCAAAAGTCCCAAAATGACCCCGACAGGATCCCGGACGGATCCCGTAAACCATCCAGAAATGATGTCGGAAGAGACCCCAAATGATCCCGCAAAAGGCCCAAAATGACCCCGACAGGATCCCGGACGGATCCCGAAAACCATACAGAAATGATGCCGGAAGAGACCCCAAATGATCCCACAAAAGTCTCAAAATGACCCCGACAAGATCCCGGACGGATCCTGTAAACCATCCAGAAATGATGCCGGAAGAGACCCCAAATGATCCCGCAAAAGTCCCAAAATGACCCCGACAGGATTCCGGACGGATCCCGAAAACCATCCAGAAATGATGCCGGAAGAGACCCCAAATGATCCCGCAAAAGTCCCAAAATGACCCCGACAGGATCCCGGACGGATCCCGAAAACCATCCAGAAATGATGCCGTAATGGACCCCAAATGGTCCCGAAATGACACCGACGGGATCCCGGACGGATACCGAAAACCATCCAGAAATGATGCCGGCAGGTACCCCAAATTATCCCGAAATAGTCCCGAAAGTACCCTGACGGGATCGCGGACGGATTCCGAAAACCATCCAGAAATGATGCCGATAAGGTCCCCAAATGATCCTGTATTAGTCGAGAAAAAATTCCGAAATGACTCCGACGGGATCCCGGACGGATCCCGAAAACCATCTAGAATTGATACCGGAAGGTACCCCAATTGATGCCGAAATAGTCCCGAAATGACATCGACGGGATCCCGGACGGATCCCGAAAACCATCCAGAAATGATGCCGGAGGAGACCCCAAATGATCCCGCTAAAGACCCAAAATGACCCCGACAGGGTCCCGGACGGATCCCGTAAACCATCCAGAAATGATGCCGGAAGAGACCCCAAATGATCCCGCAAAAGTCCCAAAATGACCCCGACAGGATCCCGGACGGATCCCGTAAACCATCCAGAAATGATGCCGGAAGAGACCCCAAATGATCCCGCAAAAGTCCCAAAATGACGCCGACGGGATCCCGGACGGTTCCCGTAAACCATCCAGAAATGATGGCGGAGGAGACCCCAAATGATCCCGCAAAAGTCTCAAAATGACCCCAACAGGATCCCGGACGGATCCCGAAAACCATCCAGAAATGATGCTGGAAGAGACCCCAAATGATCCCGCAAAAGTCCCAAAATGACCCCGACAGGATCCCGGACGGATCCCGTAAACCATCCAGAAATGATGCCGATAAGGTCCCCAAATGATCCTGTATTAGTCGAGAAAAAATTCCGAAATGACTCCGACGGGATCCCGGACGGATCCCGAAAACCATCTAGAATTGATACCGGAAGGTACCCCAAATGATGCCGAAATAGTCCCGAAATGACATCGACGGGATCCCGGACGGATCCCGAAAACCATCCAGAAATGATGCCGGGAGAGACCCCAAATGATCCCGCATAAGTCCCAAAATGACCCCGACAGGATCCCGGACGGATACCGTAAACCATCCAGAAATGATGTCGGAAGAGACCCCAAATGATCCCGCAAAAGTCCCAAAATGACCCCGACAGGATCCCGGACGGATCCCGAAAACCATCCAGAAATGATGCCGGAAGAGACCCCAAATAATCCCGCAAAAGTCCCAAAATGACCCCGACAGGATCCCGGACGGATCCCGTAAACCATCCAGAAACGATGCCGGAGGAGACCCCAAATGATCCCGCAAAAGTCTCAAAATTACCCCGACAGGATCCCGGACGGATCCCGAAAACCATCCAGAAATGATGCTGGAAGAGACCCCAAATGATCCCGCAAAAGTCCCAAAATGACCCCGACAGGATCCCGGACGGATCCCGTAAACCATCCAGAAATGATGCCGGAAGAGACCCCAAATGATCCCGCAAAAGTCCCAAAATGACGCCGACGGGATCCCGGACGGTTCCCGTAAACCATCCAGAAATGATGGCGGAGGAGACCCCAAATGATCCCGCAAAAGTCTCAAAATGACCCCAACAGGATCCCGGACGGATCCCGAAAACCATCCAGAAATGATGCTGGAAGAGACCCCAAATGATCCCGCAAAAGTCCCAAAATGACCCCGACAGGATCCCGGACGGATCCCGTAAACCATCCAGAAATGATGCCGGAAGAGACCCCAAATGATCCCGCAAAAGTCCCAAAATGACCCCGACACGATCAAGGACGGATCCCGTAAACCATCCAGAAATAATGCCGGAAGAGACCCCAAATGATCCCGCAAAAGTCCCAAAATGACGCCGACGGGATCCCGGACGGATCCCGTAAACCATCCAGAAATGATGCCGGAAGAGACCCCAAATGATCCCGCAAAAGTCCCAAAATGACCCCGACACGATCAAGGACGGATCCCGTAAACCATCCAGAAATAATGCCGGAAGAGACCCCAAATGATCCCGCAAAAGTCCCAAAATGACGCCGGCGGGATCCCGGACGGATCCCTAAAACCATCCAGGAATGATTACGGAAAGGACCCAAACTGACCCCAAAAAAGTCCCGTAATGATTCCGGAAACCATCAAGAATTTATCTCTCAAAGGTACGCAAATAATCCCGAAAGTACCCCGAAGGGATCCCGGACGGATCCCGAAAACCATCCAGAAATGATGCCGGAAGGGTCCCCAAATGATCGCGAAATAGTCCCGAAATGATTCCGGAATAGTCCCGAAAATGTCCCAAAATAACCCCGACGGGATCCCGGACGGATCCCGAAAACTATACAGAAATGATCCCGGAAGGGTCCCAAAATGATCCCGAAATAGTCCCGAAAAAGTCCCGAAATTACCCCGGCGTAATCCCGGACCGATCCCGAAAACCATCCAGAAATGATCCCGGAGGGTCTCGATATGACCCTTACGGGATTACAAATAAGGTGAAGCTAATTATAAAACCATGTTAATAAGGCAGCAGGCGCATTGGAGTGAATAAAAAGTTACATAGAAACATACAGGTAAAGCTAATAAAAGCGTGCTAATAAAAACAATTGATGGAGGGCGGATGGCGGGAGTAGAGGAGAGGACCACTGATCGTTCCTCCAAAATTGTCTAGATCTCGTTCTGTATGTACCAGATACCAAAAACTATTGATTTAGGAGAAAATTTATATTGATTTATAACAATTTATAGATTTTACACCAGAGGGGTGATAAAGGGGGCGGGCGGGCGGAGGGTGTCACTGCTTACTTTGTAAGCCCTCGACATATTTGACCACTTGAGTCTGTGATATTGGTGAAGGCCAGTATACATAAAGTTATGTGTAAAAATTATTGAAAAATAATTTCTCGAAGGGGTCGTGGGACCCCCACCCCTCTTTCCATGTTCGAAAAAAATTTCGCTAGTAGACTACTGTCTGTGTCCCAGATTTCATCAAAATCCGTGTAGCCATTCTAGCGTGATTCAGTCGAAAAGACGAAAAAATATAATAATTAAATTATAACTGTTCATAGGGGGCGGGGACCACGCCCCTTTTCAAAAATATATAGTTAGTAGATCCTTCTAGACTATTGGCTATATGTGTGCAAAATTTCATCCAAATCGGTCCAGCCGTTCTTGCGTGATTGAGTCACAAAGACAAACGTCTGGACAAACATCCAAACATCCAAACATCCAAACATCCAAACATCTTCACATCCAAACTTTGCCATTTATAATATATACTAGCCTTTACCCGCGGCCCCGTCCGCAAGGAGAAAATGAAATATGTGGGCTATTCACGTTAGCCTCCTTATAAAGTTATCTGTTTAAAATTTTTTTTCTGTCTAATGCATTTTATTTTTGTAATTGAGTAAAAAAAAGAACTTTATGAGCTGATAACCTGATAGGATCCCAAAATGATAACGAAATTATCCAGAAAAAGCCACGAAATGACCCCGATGCTATCGCGGACGGATCCCGAAAACCATCCAGAAACGCCCCGGAAGTGTTTCCAAAAGTTCCCGAAGTAGTCCCAAAAAACCAGAAATGACAACGACACGATTCTAGACTTATACAGATAACCACACAGAAATGATGCCTGAAGGGTACCAAATTGATCCCGAAATAGTCCCGAAAAAGTTCCGAAATTACCCTGACGGGCTCCCGGACGGATCTCAGAAACCATCCAGAAAATATCCAGGAAGGGTGCCTAAATTATCCCGACTAACTCCAGAAAAAGTTCCGAAATGGCTCCGAGGGGATCCACGATGGATCGCGAAAACCATACAGAAATGATTCCGGAAGGATTCCAAAATGATTCCGAAATAGTCCGGAATTGACCCAGATGGGATCCCGCACAGATCCAGAAATGATCCCGGAAGGGTGCAAAAAATATCCCGGAAAAGTAACAAAAAATCCCAAAATGGCTCCTACGGCATCCCGGACGGATCCAGAAATGATCTCGGAAGGGTCCCCAAATGATCCCAAAATGGTCCCGAATTGACCCTGATGGATCCGGCAAACCATCAAGAAATTATGCCGAAAGGGTCCCAAAATGATCCCGAAATAATACAGAAAAAGTCACGAAAAGACCCCTAGAGGATCCCCAAATGATCCCGTATTAGCCCCGAAAAGGTCCCGAAATAACCCCGACGGGGTGCCGGACAAATCCCGAAAACCATCCAGAAATGATGCCAGAAGGAATCCCAAATGATTCCGTAAAAGTCCCGCATTGATTCCGACGGGATCCCGAACGGATACCGAAAATCATCCAGAAGTGATGCCGGAAAGGTCCTCAAATGATCACCTAATAGTCCCGAAATGATCCTTAAGGGGTCATGGACGGATCCCATAAACCATCCAGAAATGATCTCGATATATTCCCGAAGAAGTCCCGAAATGACCCTGACGGGATCTCGAACGCACCCCTAAATGACCCTGACGGGATCCCGGACAGATCCCGAAATCCATCCAGAAATGATCTTGGGAGGGACCCCAAATGATCCCGAAAAAGTCCCGCAATGATTCCGAGGGGATCCTGATCGGATACCGATAACCATCCAGAAGTGATGCCGGAAAGGTCCTCAAATGATCACCTAATACCAAAATGACCCTGACGGCATCCCGGACTGATCCCAAAATCCATCCAGAAATGATCTTGGGAAGGTCCCAAAAGTATCCCGAAATAGTCTCGGAAAAGTTCAGAAATTACCCTGACGGGTTCCCGGACGAATCCTGAAAGCCATCTCTAAATGATCCCGAAAAAGTCCCGAAATGACCCTGACTGGACCCCGAAAGGATCCCGAAAACTATCCAGAAATTATGCCGAAAGGGTCCGCAAATGATCCCGTATTAGTCGAGAAAAAGTCCCCAAATGACCCCGACATACTCCAGAAAAGGTTCCGAAATGGCTCCGAGGGAATCAACGACGGATCGAGAAAACCATACAGAAATGATTCCGGAAGGATCCCAAAATGATCCCGAAATAGTCCGGAAATGACCCAGATGGGATCCCGCACAGATCCAGAAATGATCCCGGAAGGGTCCAAAAACTATCCCGGAAAAGTAACAAAAAATCCCGAAATGGCTCCTACGGCATCCCGGACGGATCCAGAAATGATCTCGGAAGGGTCCCCAAATGATCCCAAAATGGTCCCGAAATGACCCTGATGGATCCGGCAAACCATCAAGAAATTATGCCGGAAGGGTCCCCAAATGATCCCGAAATAAAACAGAAAAAGTCACGAAACGACCCCTAGAGGATCCCCAAATGATCCCGTATTAGCCCCAAAAAAGTCCCAAAATGACCCTGACGGGATCCCGAAAGGATTCCGAAAACAATACAGAAATGATGCCGGAAAGGCCCTCAAATGATCCCCTAATAGTCCCGAAATTACCGTGACGGGATCTCGACAACTATCCAGAAATGATGCCGAAAGGGTCCGCAAATGATCCCGTATTAATCGAAAAAAAGTCCCGAAAGGACCACGACGGGATCCCAGACGAATCCCAAAAACCATCCAGAAATGATGCCGGTAGGTATCCCAAATGATCCCGAAATAGTCCCGAGATGACCTCGTCGGCTTCCCGGACGGGAAATGACCCCGACGGGATCCCGAACGGATCTCGAAAACCATCCAGAAATGATGCCGAAAGGGTTCCCAAATGATCCCGTATTAGGCGCGAAAAAGTCCCGAAATGACCCCGACGGGATCCCGGACGGATCCCGAAAACCATCCAGAAATGATGCCGGATGAGCCCCAAAATGATCCCGAAAAAGTCCCCAAATGACCCCGACGAGATCCCGGACGGATCCCGAAAACCATCCAGAAATGATGCCGGAAGAGCCCCCAAATGATCCCGAAAAAGTCCCCAAATGACCCCGACGATATCCCGGATGGATCCCGAAAACCATCCAGAAATGATGCCGGAAGGGTCCCCAAATGATCGCGAAATATTCCCGAAATGATTCCGGAATAGTCCCGAAAATGTTCCAAAATAACCCCGACGGGATCCCGGACGGATCCCGTAAACTATACAGAAATGATCCCGGAAGGGTCCCAAAATTATCCCGAAATAGTCCCGAAAAAGTCCCGAAATTACCCCGGCGTAATCCCGGACCGATCCCGAAAACCATCCAGAAATGATCCCGGAAGGGTCTCGATATGACCCTTACGGGATTACAAATAAGGTGAAGCTAATTATAAAACCATGTTAATAACGCAGCAGGCGCATTGGAGCGAATAAAAAGTTAGATAGAAACATACAGGTAAAGCTAATAAAAGCGTGCTAATAAAAACAATTGATGGAGGGCGGATGGCGGGAGTAGAGGAGAGGACCACTGATCGTTCCTCCAAAATTGTCTAGATCTCGTTCTGTATGTACCAGATACCAAAAACTATTGATTTAGGAGAAAATTTAGATTGAGTTATAACAATTTATGGATTTTACACCAGAGGGGGAGATAAAGGGGGGCGGGCGGAGGGTGTCACTGCTTACTTTGTAAGCCCTCGACTTATTTGACCCCTTGAGTCTGTGATATTGGTGAAGGCCAGTATACGTAAAGTTATAATGTGTAAAAATTTTGAAAAATAATTTCTCGAAGGGTCGTGGGACCCTCACCCCTCTTTCCATGTTCGAAAAAAATTTCGCTAGTAGACTACTGTCTGTGTCCCAAATTTCATCAAAATCCGTGTAGCCATTCTGGCGTGATTCAGTCGCAAAGACGAAAAAATATAATAATTAAATTATAACTGTTCCTAGGGGGCGGGGACCACGCCCCTTTTGAAAAATATATAGCTAGTAGATCCTTCTAGACTATTGGCTATATGTGTGCAAAATTTCATCCAAATCGGTCCAGCCGTTCTTGCGTTATTGAGTCACAAAGACAAACGTCTGGACAAACATCCAAACATCCAAACATCTTAACATCCAAACTTTCCCATTTATAATATATATTAGATTAGATTAAAACAAATGCTGTGTTTTGTCTTATTCCAAAAAGAGAACTGTCACATACTTTATCTAAATACTAAATCTCTTTTTCTTTGTCAGGAGAGTAAAGACTTGGGTGTAATTTTTAATTCCAAACTCTCTTTTTCTAGTACCATTGACTTCGTAGTTTCAAAATTTGTTGCAATGGTTGGGTTCAGTAGACGTAACATCAGTGATTTTAAGGGCCCTATAACGTTGAAGGCACTTTATATATCCTAGGTCAGAAGTAGTCTGGAATATTGTTCAATAATATGGAATCCTTTCTATGAACCTAACTCCTATAAAATTGAGAGAGTTAAAAATTTGTTTACAAAAATTGCTTTACGTATATACCAGCAAGCGCATATTGCCTGGTCTTCAGGCTTTGCATGACAGAAGAACTTTTATATCACGCATGCATTCCTATAATGTAATAAACTTTAGCACGAATTGCTCTGATTTATATAATTTGTTCATTCCATATATTCAACTGCGTGATCTACGGCATAATAGATTATTTATCGAAATAACGCATAAAACGAGTTATGCTATGAATGAACCTATAACTAGGACTCTACATCTAGCAAATCGATTGATCGAAATAACACTACTATTAATTTTAATAAATATGTAAGTTTAAGCGTAAATTGTTTTCTATTTTTAACTAGTCTGTAAGAAAGCATGTAGTTAATGACATGTAAGAATTGAAGTAGATTATGGTCAGTGCAAAGCATTTATCAAACACCAAAGCATGCGAATTGGGTGAATCCAATTTCAAAGAGTTGTGTAGGCAACCCTCTCAAGGGGTTCCCAGCGCAATATATAGCTTCTCCAACCCAATTATCTATCAACCTCACCTACCTGTGGTGAATCCTGTTTCATTATCATCCGAGACTCTGGCGAACCCAAGTTCCTCATGAAACTAGGGGGTGGGGAGGACAGGATGGCCTAGAAGGTTTAATGTGGTCATATAAATCGTTCTCGAGATGGTCAGACTAGTACCTTAATAGTGCTTTGTTACCGGAACGTACCAGATCTATATCCGGCAAAGGACCATCAAAGCCTTCGGGCAGTGTCTTTATCGTTAATGCAACAACAACAAATCATGTACTTTTATACTGAATGAATTAAACAAATAAATAAAATGCGCGCACAAAGAAATAACTACTAATTCAGATTGTTATTATTGACTGGTTGACTTAGCACACTTTTTTGAACAGCTGACGACTTAGCATATTTACACATCATTGCAAACAGCACGTAAAAATGAAAAATTAAAAAAATTTTTTGTTGTGGTCTATGTATTTTGAATTCAATTTTAAAACTGCATTAAAATACAGTTTTTCAAAAAAAGTGACATTTTCACATTAATACATTTTTGGATTTTTTTTTTTTTTTATTCTTTGTTTTTTTTTTTTTTTGCCCTTTAATTAAAAATTTTTTTTTTTTATATGGTTTTATTTAGCTTGACTTGGCAAGATGGACGGCCGGCCGGCACGAATTTTGTAATTGAAATTGAAGTAATTTCCCGATAAGCTACAAGCTTGAAACTTAAAATATAGTTCATAACCCGATGACAATGCAATGATAACAAAAAAACTCCGATAGCTGGCGCATGGATCGAAATATTTCAAATAATCGTATTTGTGGTCCGATTTGGCTCATATTTGGAACACATAATACATACATGAATAGAAAGCGACTTATGATATCGGATTTGGCAAACGTTACAAAGCTTTCAAAAGCGCGCCTAAACATCTTATCCACACTATTAGGAATAAACTACATACAGAGTGTATGTGCCTACATGGTGATCAAAAGGATTAGAAATAAAAAGGCAACTCTTAGAGACCAATTGTACAGCGAACAACGGGCCATTCATATGGCTGAGCAGCTAAAGGCATCTGCCTTTGCACTGATATAATGGTTGGAGATTCGAGTTCAATGCTCAGCTCCCGAAAAGCTAGCTGATGAAGAATTTAGAAACATGTCCTAGTAACCAACGCCGTTTGTAAACTTTGCAATTTTTCTCTAATATCAATAACCAAAAATTATTGTATAAAGCAATATGAGCAAAGGTCGCTAATTAAATACATATAAAACCGTTTAACTTAAAAATTTTTTATTTAATTATTTTATTTTCTCCTCAATTTAACTTTTTTTGCCCACAATACGTATCGATGGGCTTTTCTTCCCATGTAGGTACTTCCACCGGTTGGCGTGCTTTGCACACAGAGTAATTAACTTTGATTGGAAAACGGTTTGTTGTACAGCTATTAAGGAGTCAAGATAGATATAGACTTCCATATATCAAAATCATCAAAATAAAACAAAATTTGATTGAGCCATGTGCGTCCGTCCGTCCGCCCGTTAACACGATAACGTATTGAGATATCTTCACCAAATTTGGTACACGAGCTTATCTAAACCCAGAATAGATTGGTATTGAAAATGAGCGAAATCGGATGATAACCACGCCCACTTTTTAGATATATAACACTTTGGAAAACACAAAAAACTTGATTATTAATAAATAATACACCTAGAATGTTGAAATTTGAGATGTGGACTGATATTGAGACTCTTGATAAAAATTTGAAAAAAAGATTTTAAATGGGCGTGGCACCGCTCATTTGTGATAAAGGCCATTTTGCAAATATTATTAGAGCGGTTGCCTTTACTTTAAGGAATGCTTTGAAGAAAAACTTACGAAATCGGTTAAGGACCACGCCCACTTTTATATAAACGATTTTTAAAAGCGTCATGGACGAATAAAATAAGCTATATCAATGGTATTTCATTTCCCAAGTGGATTTATAACAATAACCTTATAACTTCAAATTTAAAAATATGGGTGTGCTACCGCCCCTTTTATGACTAAGCAATTTTCTATGTTTCGGGAGCCATAACTCGAAGAAAAATTAACATATCGTAATGAAATTGTGTGCACACATTTTCCTTATAGCAGGCAACTTAGATATAAAACAAATTTAAAAGGATCGTAGGCTAGAATAATAAGCTGTAACTTAACAAAAAATAGTTTTGAATCAATAATATTCCATTTATCAACTTTTATTGTAAGATGAAATGGGGAGACATTTTTTTTAAACGGGGGGTGCCCCGTGTTATGTAGAAAAGTAATTTCTCTGTAGTGAAATTTGCAATTGAAGCTCGCGCTGAGTATATAATGTTCGGTTACACCCGAACTTTGACACCTTTACTTGACATCTGAACCAAGAGATGTTACGTTCCTGAGCTAGACTAATGCCTGCCAACTACAGAGAAAAATGTCGGTGCACCTTTTGAGACTAGGAAGAGGTTTAAAACCTTTCCAAGTCTTGCAGTTACATATTGTTAGTGACCGTGACAAAAAAATTTGATAAATCTAGCCTACTAGTGCTGTTCTCTGGTGGGGTTCTGGGTTCAGTTTGCGATTTATTAGTGCATTAATGGCGCTTAGCGCCATGTTGGTGGTTGGCAAGTTGCAGGTTTGCGGTAAAATAAGGAAGCACGACGGCTTCAAATGTCTTGGCTACTGGCGATAGGAGAGATATTGGACTATATAGGTCTCCTATATTATTTGGTTTCCTACGCTCTAGCGGCGGTACTACCTTCGCCGTTTTGCATTTTTCAGGGATGACGAAATTGATCAAAGCGAGGTTGACGACAAGCGCCAGCTATTTAAATCCTTCATCTTCAAAGTATTTCAGCATCGACATGGCAACATTGACCGAGCGAACTTTCTTAGATGGACTAGCAAGTTTGATTTCATCTTCAAAGATGGTAATAGGAGACGCGCTTTGTGTTCATGCTTATGCGTGTGCCTGTTGGTCTGCCGTCTGGATCTGTCAACCAAAAAGTTATTGTTTTTTTATCGATAGCAAATTCTTATCATCAAGTTGTCGATTTGTTTTCGCCGTGCTATTGGCTTTTTATAGTTTATTATCGGTTTGTAATTGATGGGTTTCATATAAGTCATCGATTTTATATTAATGTTGATGCAACTTAATATCGTTGATAAATCGATCATGATCCTACTATGCATTGGTTACACTCGGGCAATAAATCGATTGCTTTTCGATACTGAATCGACTACTTTTGTGATAGCTTATCGAAAACTTGTCAATAACAATTCGATAACTTCTAGCAAACAAATCAAAACTTTTCGAGAACAGAACGTCGACAAACCATTGCTTACAAATTGGTAATATTCTGATAAGAAACCGATGACATTTCGATATGAAATTGATATTTTTCGATAACAGATCGATATCTTTTGGATAAATTATCGAAAACTTTTCGGCAGTAAAACAATTATTTTTTGTCTGTTAATCGCCAAGTCATCGATAAAAACACGATAAATCGTGGATAATTAACTGGTTTAGCTTTTCGATACTAAATCGACTACTTTTTGATAATAAATCGGGAGATTTTCTATAATAAGGCGTTTAGTTTTGAAATCGAAAATTGTTCGATAACAACCCGATTACTTTTAATTACAAATGAATATCTATACGATAACTTATCAATACATTTTCGGTAGTAAACGATGACTTTTCGATAACTTTTCGATAACTATAAGTCATCGTGTATAAGAAACATCTTATCTCTCCTTACGCCTCCTCGCCTTCCCTTCCTTTCCTCGCTGATTTCGGTCATATTAACTCTACCATATAATTTGTTCCCGTACTTCACTACAGTGTAGTAACCACACTAAGCTTACATTCGTGATCCCCCCAGGCCAGCAAAGAAAAGCGAAAATCCAATTGTAGGGCGAGCTTCTCTTCCAACTTGAGGCGTGCTCCTTTTTAATTTTTTCTACAATTTTTCTACAATTGTAGGTCCAATATCGTCACAAACCGCACTGAGACTCAGGGAGTCTGGGTGTTGGAAGGATACTCAGCAAGGACATAGAAGTATCATAAATAAACTTCCGGATGGTACATATAGTACCGAGATAGATTACTACCCTCGCAAGCTGAAGTTTGAGTACGGTTGTAATGCCACCATTCCAAGCAGGAACGAGTGGAAGAGAAACCCGGGCATAAGGGTAGACGACATCCAAATCTACACTCACGGCTCCAAGATGGAATCGGGAGTGGGGCCGGAGTCTTATCCTAGTCCCTAGATTTGTCTGCATCATTCAGACTCCCATCGCACTGCAGCGTGTTTCAAGTAGAAATCCTCGCGATTTGGCAAGCCTGCAAATCACTGGAGGGCTTGAAATTAGCTGAAAAATTTGAATCCTGTCGAATAGCCAAGCAGCGATAAAAGGGCTTTCCTCGCCACACATTAACTCAAAATTAGTATAGGCTTGTAAGCGACACATATCCCAGTTATCCACCAATCTAGAACTACGCGTTATCTGGGTCCCGGTTCATAGGGGGATAGAGAGTAACGTGAAGGCCGACGAGCTAGCACGCAGGGGCTTATCGGAGATGAACGAGGAAATAACCAGTGTCGAAGTGTGCATACCCTTAGCAGTAGCTAAGGGGAATATCCACAGCTTCTACTGGAAGAAAACACAAACAAAGTGGAATAACATCACCACCTGAGCAATATCAAAATCCATTTGGCCCAACTATGATGGAAAGAGGACGAGAAGTCTTCTGCACCACTGCCGAGGGGCGACCTTGCTTACAAACTCTTTTCTAATTGAAAATTTTAGTTTTTTCCTTTTTGATGGTACTTTGCCCAGGATCTTCGGTGTGGTAGGTAGAGCACGCCAACGCCACACTACGGCAGTCGCCATATCCACCGAATAATAACAAACCGCAAACGGACTAGTCATTCAGTTGAGTGGATAGAAGCTCATGGCTAGTACAACAATTCAAAAAAATCCACAATGCCTTTAATAACATAAACCGAATAAAAGTCGACCAATTTTTACGAAATTTTGCATGTCTTTAAATATAATGTATTCATGACTGCTAATCATAAGATTCCCATTTTTTTTTTTTTTTTTTGTATATTTTGCAAACAATAATTTTGCTTGTAAAAAGTTATTAGCAACAATGTTGCGATTACATAGCAATCACTAAGTTGTTTTTTATTAATGAGAAACCAATTTTAGATGGAGTACACTATTTTATATACATACATACAGTCAGCTAGGTAGAGATGCGAATATATGCTGATTCAACCAGTAAGTAGTATATTGTATGATTATAGGGATTTATAATTAATAATGTACTCAGAGCCTATGGTTTACAACTTTGATGATTGCACTATAATGGCAACAAGTTTGGACCCTTTCATTGATGAACTTTGCTGTAAAATTAACGACTAAGTCCCTAGTCTTTTCAATTTTTTCATCTCCCGAAATCTGGCTCTGTAACCGTTAAATCTTCGGCGACCTTATTTACAACGTGGACGTGACAAATTTCGGTATCTAATATTGGACATCCACGTCTAATAAAGTCGTTCGCAACAACAGAACGCAGTTGCAATGATGAGCTATACCCAATTAGCGATTTGCTCAACTTCATATCGATCGCTTCCGCTATTGTATGGAAATCGGCACTCCGTTACAATAATTGATCGCTTCCACAGATGGCCCAACGCGATTCCACTCCCCGATATTACTGCAGCATCTGTCGCTATATCTTTTCGGGATTTGTACGTCAATTACCACCGATCGTGGTCGGCAATTTGAGTCTGCACTTTTTCGCCAACTTCTTCAGCGTTTGGCAGCTAGACCTTTTCGAAGGACGTCACATCACACTTTAAAATCAGTCATCCTCTGTTATGTCGCTGAGCAGTGGACAAAGCATTTACCGTTAATATTACACAGTCTTCGATCCGCATTCAAAGACGACTTAATGGTAACAACTTCGGAATTAGTTTGTGGTACAAATCTGTGCCTAGCGACAGAAATTTGTTCGACAACAAGCCGTCGACAGCCAAAAACAGTCCCGTTTTTACTTGTTTAAATAAACACTGCTTTAAAAAGATAACTTTCAGCTCTGCAAGTTGTTGAGAGCTTTAAGAGAGTTTTAACAAAACTACACAGTATCTGTGCAATCAAATATATAGGAGGGGAACCGAAAGCCTTTGTTCTACGCGAAGTTTGAAGAAGAAGTTATATTTCTTTCGCTTCGCTAAAAAGTATCGTAAATACTTACCTAAGCAAAGGGGTACCTACATATACTTACATATATATCAAATTTAATGCAAATCGAATCGTGAATAAAATTTGTTCGAAATGATTGATCCCTAGTCTACTTCCTGCTATCCTTTAAACTTGAATGAAATCGGCATAGTGGTTTCGGAGTCCATAAGTTGCACTCAAACATGTGTACATCCTTCCTTATATATCTAGATAGATTAAATTTCCATAGTGCATAAACATTTACACACATGATCATACATACATACAAACATACCAAAAAAGAGATTTACAAGATATAATCGAAACAGCTGTCGCTTTGTCCGACTTGATGTCACGTTGTTTAAATTTTCGCCAAATTATTAAATAAACAAGTAAGGACGGGAAGACTTCATACATTTCATGAATGGGGCTGAACAATAATCTTATCCCGTTCGTAATCTCCAAATAATCGGATGTATAAGATAAGAAATATATAGTGAACAGATGTACATACCTAAACGATTTTAAGATAAATATAAAAAAATGGAAAAAACCCCCTTATCTGAACGATCGGTTGAATGGGATATATATTATATATAGCTCCGATCAAAGTGATTTTTCAGAAAATCTTCTATGATATATTAAAATATTTTTCACCGAGTTTCTAAATTAAGGGAGAATTGACAAAAAATCTCTCTACCTGAACGATCGGTTGTATAGGATATAACTATATATAGCTACAATTAAAGTGATTTTTGCAGGATATTTTCTATTATATATTAGAATATAAATCACCGAGTTTCACGTTTATAATTCTAAATTGCATCAGGAATGACCAAAATCGTCTTATCTAAATGATCGGTTGCATGGGAGATATATGTTATAGTGGTCCGATCCAACCGGATCCGACAAATGTCTAATATAATACAAAAATACATCCTTGTGGACATGGCTATATCAACTCAATTCGTCGCCCTGATCTATTCGGTATACTTAATGGTGAGTCTGTCTTCTATATTTCTCAACGTTACAAATATCGGACCAAAGTAAATAACCATTTCATATTCATGAAAGGTATAAAAACAAAAGATATAATTTTTGTTTAAAATTTTTAGCGAAAGAGTATTTCTCAAGAGATGTCTGCTTCTTACCCATTAACAACATTAACACTCAAAAATATGTAAAGTTATATGTCCATACATATCTATAAATGAACTCCCAAAGTTAAATAACACTAGCGAAAGCTGTCTTTTTTCACCATTCCATCTAATTCTCAACATGCATATATGTGACCTATAATGTGAAGTGGTGAAAGTCCCACTCGAAGCAAGTTTGGTCGTACAGTTCACAGCAAACATACACACGAGCTGCATTTCAAACCTCTGACATTTGTGTTACAACCTGTTAATTTTGCGTATTATCTTAAAATTTCACTCTCGTCATATTTTCGTAATGCGCCTCAAGAAGTATAACTTCAAAAACCACACAACTTCTCTATGTGGGAAAATACAATTGCATATTTCATACATATAGCTGAGCAACTACAAGTGATCTTTGTATTCATTCATACATCGCTCGTGTGGCATCTTCAAAAGCAGATCACGCGTTCACCTCAATATTTATAACTTTTAATGCTTCCCTATTCCCATTATAAATACAATTTACCAAGCCAATTCAAATCGCATCACATGCCACGCAAACTCCTCTTTAGTTGAACTAAACGTGCATTTACTATTTACCTTCGTTTTTCATTTTTATGTAATTAAATTTTTTTATTTTTTCTACAACGATCTACAGACACGATTTTGCCATATGAGTTACGATTACAATTAAGCATCGTTTTTCTATGGGGTTTTTATATTATTTATTATGATCATTGTTACTTTTGGAGCATTTTATTGTGACTTAAGGCGAGCTTTACTTGCAGTTATATAAATATATGCGTTAGGGTGGTTTAAATTGAACTAAGGCGAATATATGTAAGTGCAGAACAGTCAGCTCATTAGTGAAAATAATATATGTGTATACCAATTTTAATGAAAAAATATTTAAGAGAACATTGTGAGTCTTCTAGACCTCTTAGTGTTATCGCACTTTATTTCTGAAGTATTTTTTTCATGTATATTGGAACGATTTTCCGTCATCCCTTGTCAAATTTGGTTTTGAGACAAACCGGTCTCGGCGTTGTGCCATCATCAGTGTCAATTTTCTTTCTGATTTGTTGTTGTCGTTTGTCCTGTATTTATAGTTCGTAGGTACATGAGCAGGTAATGCCAAAATTGATGCTTGACTTGAAAGAACATCTCTTACACAAGAGGCATATAAGATAGAACTTGAGGTCATACATAATATCGCTGCAAACAACGGATACAAAAAAGCACTAGTAGATAAGCTCAGAAGGACAAATGGAGAACCAAAAAGAAATAATGAAAAGGAAAATAATAGCTGGACGACTATGACATATACTGGAAAAGCAACATATAAATTGGCAAACTTCTTTAAAAATACAAGATTAGCACAGCATTTAAAACACCGAACAATCCAGGGCGAAAACTAAGAACTAACACTAACTCAGAGGATCCGTTTAGCAGCCACGGCGTGTACAAGCTTACCTGCGGAAGCCAGAATAGTTACATAAAACAAACAGGACGGCAAATAATAACGAGGTTCAGAAAACATATTAGAGATTACAACAACAAAAACGGAATCAAAACATTATACCCTAGTCTAACTTCGCGGATCACATGGTCGAGAATGAATGTTCCCCAGCAAACATCAAAAAAACAGTTAGCGGTCTTCACATAGAAGCAAAACGGTGATGTCTGAACGTACTCGAAAACATGAAACTCTACAAACAGAAAACATTCGACGGTAGAATAATAAACGAACAGATAAGCACAATTTCTGACACAATATTCGAGCCTTTTAAACTTTTTTACAAGAAACAAGGTAATCAGACAGGTACAATAGACAAAGACACAACAAAAAAAAAACACCAAAACAACAAACCCAGAAAGAGGGTTAAACGACTAAAATCACGGATTTTAAGCTACCCTAGTGCCGCACAAATGGCCTAGTAAACCACCCTCGGTTCTTAATGAACACACAGCACATACACATAACTAAATATATACAAGCATCAATTTTGACAATACCCGCTTAAACGACAACAACAGATCACAACGAAAATCGACACTGATGATGGCACAACGCTGAAACCGGTTTGTCTCAAAACTAAGTTTGACAAGGGATGACGGAAAATCGTTCCAATATACATCATTTATCCACCCTGTCGGAAAATCAACAAAACAAGATAAGTATTTTTTTTTTGTTTTTTTGTTTTTTTTTTTTTTTGAGTTTTTGAAAGTTAGGGGCTTTATTAGAGTGAAAATGTTTTTTTACTAAATTATAGACCACCCTAATGTGCCCATACTCACCCATGAATGCCACTGATCGTGCTCGAAATAGGTACATGCACACAACGTCTCGCAAATATATTATCAATCATCATAACTAAATATATTTTGCAAAATTTTTTGAAATACATATCTAGTCATCAACGTCAGCACGTACATATGTATTTAATGAAAAGACAACTGCCTATAGAGTTGTTTCTATTGCTTTTATATCCTCAAAAGGTCCTACTGCTTTTAATATAGAGATTTTATCATCATTATGCATGAGAGCTAAAAATATAAATTTGAAGGAAACCGAAACTTTGCATAAGATCTTATCTTATTTTATCTCATCATAAAACCAAAATTTCTCTACGTATTCTAAAAGATTTGATATAAACACCTAAAACATTTTTTGTGTTAGTATGTATAAGAATTTTGAAAAAAAAAATTTTAACATACAATTTAACCGTGAGATGTTTACTGCTTGATATGAAACATTCATTCTCTCTCTATTCGTGTCCATGGTCTTGAATATCAGCTGTATTTTCATTCGATTGTAAACAATGGTTCACCCGTTTCCAAGAATGGGTCTTGAAAATTAGATGTCTATGGAGTTGCCTAAAATACGCAGAGAAAAACTCCAAGAAATCCGTTCGGTTTCATTATTTTCAAATAAATCAGCAAGTAAGCTGATAAAAACTTATTAAAATTTATAAAAAATGCAAATATTTTGTGGTAGATCACAGCGTTGCTTTGCTGTGATGCTCTGGCACCGCCATAAGATAACAATGAACGTTTATGTATATCCACATTCAATAAAAAACGCAAAAAAATTATAAAAAACTAGAAGACCCGGCAGACGTTGTCCTGCCCTAAATTTGGCCTATCTGCATATATTTAATTAGCTTTTTCCGCTTGACTCTGCCCTCCCCCTCTCTTCACTTTTTCCTAATCCTTTTATTCATTCCTCCCTCCGTCTTTTTCGCTTCATCTATCTCCATCTTCGTCTCATTCTATCTCCTTCTTAATCTCATTCTCTCTTTTCTCTTCTCTCAATTTCTTCTCATTCTTCTGCATCCCTTACTGCCTGTCCGAGAGGGTGGTATGTATTTTATTCCAGTCCGAGTCCCAGTCCCAGTCCCACTTCAAGTCTCAGTCCCAGTCCTAGTCCTAATCCCAGTCCCAGTCCGTCTCTGGATAATATATTACTCTATACTAAAGCACATCAACAGCTTTCATTTTATATCCATATTGTATAAACACTGTCTAGGAATTCACTGGCCCACGTTTTGGCCTATATCTCGAGACCCTAGTCATCCAGGGGTATGAAAATTACCCTCTACACAACTAGAGACTATCATACATTAAAAAAAAATGTCATAGTACCTTTAAGTTGCGGCTCCCCTCAGAAACCCACCCACCCCCACCCTATCGGCGGGCCTGGTGATGTGCTCTACTTGATATCATTCGCTATAATATTTTTTATTGATAAGCAGGTTGTATAATTAAACACCAAGCAATTACAAGGAAGTATATCCGCACCATCTGAAAATAAGAGTGTCAAAGCATATACGTTACATTTTATTATTACGCATAAACAAATAAAAAAATTGCAATAAAATAATATTGCGACTATAATCTTAGATATAACCTATCCTATTTCTCAAGTTAGATCAAACTACACACGGGGTGCAAATTCAAAATCGGTTCAGTAGTTTGGGAGTCCATCGCTGCCAAAAATTGTTGTGACACGTGTTTTTAATATATTAAGATTACGAAATTATATCGACTGTTATTTTAGCGAACGCAAAACGATAAAACTTGGTGAAGTATCTGCGTTGTTCTCCGCAAAAGCAGTTAATGAAACATGTTGCGTTAACCTATACGTATACGTACAATTCATCTCAGCTGTCAAAAAAGATTATCGCAATGCTCCGCAAAAACATGGCATTTACTCATCCACTTACATCAATGCAAAGACTAAGAAGCCAACTTTTTCACCAATCGAAAGTTGCTATCAAAATCCGTTTCGTGTGCAGCCCTTCGATGAAAGGTGTTGTCACAGATACATTTTCCACGAGTGAAAAGAATTATTTTTTTCTTCGGGTTTGTAAACCTGACATCAATTCGAGTTTTTTGATATCCCAATTGACAATTTTGAGCAAATTTTTAGGTGAAAATCATAAATTAAACCTTTACCATGTAAAATACCTCAAAGTTTTGCTGAAATTCCCAAATTTGATTTTGAGTATGATGGCATCTATTGCCAATATTAAAAAAAATGCACTTTTTCACGCGCTCTCAAAGAGCGAGATGTTTCATATCATATCAGTGGCTTGAAGTACAAGCGAAAACTAGTTCACTGCTTGCTTTGTTGAATCTCAGTTTCTTACACTACTTGAAGGTGAAAGCCGAATAAGTTTCCGAAGCTTTACAAAGCTCTTGAGGTGATCTCGGACTACACTTAGTCGAAGCCGTTAGGGTAATATGTTCGGTATATATTTTTAATAATTACGTTGATTCTGCAATAGTTTTGAGACAACTTCGGAAGCAGCATTTTTTAAACGAGTCAATATTATCTATGTGTATTTAATCAGCGAAAAAGGCTCATATTGCTTTATACAATTGTTTTTGTTATTTATATTCGAGAAAAATTATAAAATTTACTCAGGTCGATGGTTACATGGACGTGTTTCTGAATTTCACTTTTTCTGAATTTCACTTTTTCATCAGCTAGCTTTTCGGGAGCAGAGTTTTGAACTCGAAATCTCTCCAACATGCATGCTTCATTAACAGGTCGTGGTTTCTTCAATACATTTTTGTGTGAGAGAAGCCTGAGCGAGACGGAAGGTTGTGTGTGTGGGGTTTTGCGTAAAAGTTGGGTGCATGTCCTGTATGTATATCCGAGTACTTGGATAATAGGGATTAAGGTAGCTTTGGAGTTTTTGTTGGGGAAAATGGGTTTGGAGTAAGTGGGGCTCTCTCCACTGTCCGGTTCGGTGATTTGTTGAGTAATGATGCAGTGGAAGTGTTTCGGCGACATCTAGACAGCAAGTTGGGCATTCTTACCCCTACACGCTATTACTGAAAACGAATCTAAACGAAAATGACTTAGCAAGTGACTCGAAATCGATCAAAAAATTCGGAATTGAGAACAACATCAGCAAATCGACTCGGAATCAGCATCATTCGCTTTTCAATTCAAACGGCAACGCAGAACAGGCCTGATTTTCTAAATTTTGTTGCTTCACCATTAGTACCTACTCGGGCGCCAAGTATGAGCTGAATTCCGTTGTTTCTCAAAAAATTTAAGTTAACAATATACTATATACGTCAGAGAGGCCGAATAAAGAATTTGATTCCATTCAAAAGTTTTAAGTTCAAAGTTTAAGTTTATCAACAAAGATTGTAATATTGATCTCTAAAACGAAGTTTTCAGAGGCATTCTAGCTGCTATTTTTATGACATAGGCCAACACCTGGACGGAAAAAGTCTAAAAGCCCGTAAGCTCGATTGACTCGCAGATTTTCCGAAAAGAGCCCAACTTCTCCCACCTGGGCGCCAGTAAATGATTAAATCTAAGAAATCTATAGTCTACCTTTCCTCGAAAATTTTTTCCTCATCTTTATTAGCTTTTCTTTTTATCTTTTTTCGGCTAAATTTCTTTACTACAACACATAAAAATATAGAGTAAAAATTATGGCGAAACTAAAGCATGCAAAATTCATGTCATAACAGATTTTCAATTATTCACATTAGATCACAATTTATTTATTTACCAATCCATTATTTTGTCCATTTTTTTAAGTATTTTTCTTTTTATTTGCTATTCATTGCTTGATCCGTTTCTTTATGCAATATTTTGCGGTCAAACGACCTGCCATTACGTCTGCCCTCCTTTATACCCTGCACCAATTTATTGTAACAGTAACGAAATTTATGCAAATTCGGCATTCATTAATAAATATTTTAGGTGACTGCAAGAGCGGTAGTTGTTGTTGTTGTCGATGTTATTTTTTCTAACTGTATTTCGTCAATTTTGTTTAAATTTTGTGATTTTTCACGCTCGTGATTTGTACAAGATTTACAACTGCTATTTTCGATCGTGTTTACACTTTGTCACCCAACTGATTGTAAGTGATTTATTTATGTTCAGCTGTTCATTGTTTTCACTATGTACCGTTAGTTAATGCTGCAATCACATTGCAAGTGGACAACCAAAATGGCGAATTAGGAAATAGAGTTGGAGAAATACAACTCAACATTAAGGTTGATTGCTAAATTTTGTTGTAATTGTTGTTTTTTTATACCCAGCATGCTTTGCGCATAAACGAATCGAGATAAATATAGACTTCTACATATCAAAACGCTCAGGATAAACAAGTAAGGAAGGTTAAGTTCGGGTGTAACCGAACATTTCATACTCAGCTGAGAGCTTTGGAGACAAAATAAGGGAAAATCACCATGTAGGAAAATGAACCTAGGGTAACCCTAGAATGTGTTTGTATGACATGGGTATCAAATGGAAGGTATTAAAGAGTATTTTAAAAGGGAGTGGACCTTAGTTCTATAGGTTGATCGCCATAAAGGTGGACCAGGGGTGACTCTAGAAAGTTTTTGTACGATATGGGAATCAAATGAAAGGTTTTAATGGGTATTTTAAAAGGGAGTCGACCTTAATTCTATAGGTGGACGCCTTTTCGAGATATCGCCATAAAGGTGGACGAGGGGTGGCTCTAAAATGTGTTTGTACGATACGGGAATCAAATGAAAGGTGTTAATGGGTATTTTAAAAGGGAGCGGGCCTTAGTTCTATAGGTGGACGCCTTTTCGAGATACCGCCATAAAGTGGACCAGGGGTGACTCTGGAATGTGTTTGTATGATATGGGTATCAAATTAAAGGTAATAATGAGGGTTTTAAAAGGGAGCGGCTCTTAGTTGTATACGTGAAGGCGGTTTTGAGATATCGACCAAAATGTGGACCAGGGTGAACCAGAACATAATCTGTCGGGTACTGCTAATTTATTTATATATTTAATAAAGGGAAGAGTATTCCCGCCATGATTCCAAGGGCTTTTGAATTCGCCCTGCAGAACTTTTTCATTTTCTTCTACTTAACGTAGGTGCCACACCCATTTTACAAAGTTTTTTTCTAAAGTTATATCTTGAGTCAAAAAAAACCAATCCAATCACCATGTTTCATCCCTTTCTTCGCATTTGGTATAGAATTTTGGCATTTTTTTTTTTTTTTGCATTTTTTTAAATTTTCGTTATCGAAAAAGTGGACGTGGTCAAAGTCGGATTTCGATCGTTTTTAATACCAAGATAAAGTGAGTTCAGATAAGTGCGTGTACTAAGTTTAGTAAAGATGTATCGATTTTTGCTCAAGTTATTATATTAACGGCCGAGCGGAAGGATATAAGGTGGACTGTGTATAAAAACTGGGCGTGGCTTCACCCGATTTCGCCCATTTTCACAGAAAACAGTTATCGTCATAGAAGCTATGCCCCTACCAAACTCCACAAGGATTGGTGAATTTTTGTTCGACTTATGGCATTAAAAGAATTCTAGACAAATTAAAAGAAAAAGGGTGGAACCACGCCCATTTTAAATTTTGCTTTTATTTTTGTATTTTGTTGCAACATATCATTACTGGGATATGATCTTGACATAATTTACTTATATACTGTAAGAATATTCAATTTTTTTTGTTAAAATTTAAATTTAAAAAATTTTTTTTTAAGTGGGCGTGTTCGTCATCTGATTTTGCTAATTTTTATTTAGCACATATATAGTCATAGTAGTAACGTTTCTGCCAAATTTCATCATGATATCTTCAACGACTGCTAAACTACAGCTTGCAAAACTTTTAAATTACCTTCTTTTAAAAGTGGGCGGTGCCACGCCCATTGTCCAAAATTTTACTAATTCTCCATTATGCGTTATAAGGTCAACCCACCTGCTAAATTTCATCGCTTTATACGTCTTTAGTAATGAATTATCGCACTTTTTCGGTTTTTCGAAATTTTCGATATCGAAAAAGTGGGCGTGATTATAGTCCGATTTCGTTCATTTTAAATAGCGATCTGAGACAAGTGTCCAGGAACTTACATACCAAATTTCATTAATATATCTCACAATTTACTCAAGTTATCGTGTTCACGGACAGACAGACGGACTTGGTTAAATGAATTTCTTTTTTCGCCCAGTTCATTTTGATATATATAAGTATATGTCTATCTCGATTAGTTTATGCCGTTACGGGGTACCGTTATGCGAACAAAATTAATATACTCTGTAAGCTCTGCTCAGCAGGAGAACGGATAAATTATCTATCTTTATCTTATTATAAAAATGAATGCGATTTAAAAAGATGCCTTAGTTTCATATAGTTCCGTAATATATGTACAAACAAAGATATTGAAATCAGTCGGTCAAGTGACGCAGGTATGAAGTATTTTGGTATAGAGATTCCATATATGAGGAAATTGGCATGAGAGAGGGAGAGGAATTGGGAGTGGGAGAAGGAGTTGTAGTGCGATTAGTTTATGACATTACGGGGTACCGTTATGCGAACAAAATTAATATACTCTGTAAGCTCTGCTCAGCTGAGTATAAAAAGGAATCGATTTAGCCATATCCGTCCGTCCGTCTCTCCCTCCGTACTTCTGTCTGTGCACACGGTAACTTGAGTAAATATTGAGATATCTTATTGAAATTTGGTACATGGGTTCCTTGGCACTCATCACTTATCGCTATTTTAAATGGGCAAAATCGGTTAAGAACGACACCCACTTTTACATAAAAAACTAAAAGACCCGGCAGACGTTGTCTTCTCCTAAATTTGGCATATCTGCATACATTTTAATAAGGTTTTTCCGTCTGACTCTGCCCTCCCCCCTCTTCACTTTTTCCTAATCCTTTTATTCACTCCTCCCTGTGTCTTTTTCGCTTCATCTATCTCCACCCTCGTCTCATTCTATCTCTTTCTCAATCTCATTCTCTCTTTTCTCTTCTCCCAATTTTTTCTCATTCTTCTGCATCCCTTATTGCATGTCCTAGAGGGTGGTATGTATTTTATTTCAGTACCAGTCCCAGTCCCACTCCGAGTCTCAGTCCCAGTCCTAGTCCCAATCCCAGTCCCAGTCCGTCTCTGGATAATATATTACTCTGTACTAAAGCACTCATCAACAGCTTTCGTTTGATGTCCATAGTGTATAAACACTGTCTAGGCATAAACTGGCCCACGTTTTGGCCTATATCTCGAGACCCTAGTTACTCAGGGGTATGAAAATTACCCTCTACTAAAGCACTCATCAACAGCTTTCATTTGTTAACCATATTCTATAAACACATTCTAGGGTCACTCGGGTCCACATTGCGGCCTTTATCTCGAGACTCTGTACGTCGATCGCAACCAAGCCTATGTAGTAATCTCTTCAACCACCTGCGACCAACTAACACACATTTTAGCCTTTCTTTTTATATATAGACTTTTATTTTTCACACGTCACTATAATATTAAAACGAAATGCAGATTTTCGTTGCTTTTGAAATTCGGCTTAAAAATTGCACATGGAACAACTAAAGCCTCTCCTGAATTTAAAAAAAATTTCATAGTAACTCTAAATCGCGGGCCCCCTCAGAAACCCCCACCCTCTCGGCGGGCCTGGTGATGTGCTGTACTTGATATCATTCGCTATAATATCTTTTATTGATAAGCACATTGTTTAATTAAACACCAACCAATTACACGGAAATATATCAGCACCCCTGAAAATGTGAGTGCCAGTGCGTATACGTAACATTTTGTTATTACGTATAAACAAATAAAAAAAATTGCAATAAAATAATATTGCGACTATAAACTGAGATATAACCTATCCTATATTTCAAGTTAGATCAAACTACACACGAGGTGCAAAATATTTTAAAATCGGTTTAGTAGTTCGGGAGTCCATTGGCCTCAAACATGGTGACACGTGTTTTTTATATATTAAAATTTTAAAATGGCTGTGGACGAATAAAATAAGCTATATCTTTGCAAAAACGAGCTTTATATCAATGGTTTTTCATTCCCCAAGTGGGATTATAACAAGAAAAGGAAAATTAAATTTTTGAAAATGGGCATGGCAGGCCCCTGTTATGACTGAGCAATTTTCTATGTTTCGGCAGTCTCGAAGAAAAATTAACGGATCGTAATAAGATTGGGTGCATACATTTTCCTTATAGCAAGATATATTCTAGAAAAATTGACGATATCGATTAAGGACCACGCCCACATTTATATGAAAGACTTTTAAAAGTATCATAGACAAATATAATAAGCTATACCTTTGCGAAAAAGAGCTTAAAATTTATGATATTTAACTTTCTAAATGGAATTATACCAAAAAAAAATATTAAAATGTTGTTAAATGGGCGTGGCACTGCCCCTTATTTGACTAAACAATTCTCGGAAGCCATGACTCGAAGAAAAATTGACATATCGTAGTAAAATTGGGTACACATATTTTCCTTATAGCAGGAACTATTTCTAGGATGTTTAAACTAACCTAAACTAGAATAATAAGCTATCTCGTAGCGAAAAATAGTTCTGCATCGATGATATTTCACTCAACAAGTTTTATTGTAAAAGGAAATTAGGAGACATTATTTTTTTTAATGTGCGATGCCACGCCCCTGTTCCGGTCAAGCATTAAACAAGATTGCTAGAGCATCAAAAAAAATTCTTCGCAACAAAATTTGAAAAAGTAATTTATCTGAAATGAACTGTACAATTGAAACTCACGCTGACTATATAATATTCGGTTACAGCTGAACTTAGACATCCTTCTTTGTTTGCTCTAGTTAGGGGCTTGACAAGCTCTCCTAGTGAACTTCTGCCAGCTAAAGTTCTCAGCACTTCATCTGTCTTGTTGCGGAGCTATTCATTTCATAATTAGGCGCATCAATTTCTATGCAAAATATTGTCGAACGTGTGCATGCCAGACGATTGGAATCTGAACTGCACCAACTATCGCGGCAACGACCATGGTAATATCAGATGAAGCTCCTCTGGATGTATTGACTAGATTATTGGCTCTATGTGTGTCAAATTTCATCCAAATCCGTCCAGCCGTTCTTGCGTGATTGAGTCACAAACACAAACGTCTGGATATCCAAACCTCCATTTTCACATTTATAATATTAATAAGATATTTAGCAGGTGTGCTCTGGTGACTCCAAGTGGAAGGTTGACCAAGATGATTCGATGTGTTCATATAAAATCATTCACGATATCATTCGCATAACGTGACTTATCTGACGAGGTGCTGTGTTTTAATTCGCTGGACTATTTTGGTGTCAGTATAAAACTCGAACAGCTCATCATTAAATCTTCTTCGGTACTCGCCGTCGCCTACGCGCAGAGGTCCATAAATCTTTCGAAGAACTTTTCTGGATCATTTGGGAACCAATCCGTCATTATTTCTGGAACGTTTTCAGGATCCATCCGCGATCCCGTCAGGGTTATTTCGTGACTTTTCGGGACTATTTGGGGATCATTTGTGGGCCCTTCCGGCACCATTTCTGGATGGTTTTCGGGATCCATCAGGGTCATTTCGGAACATTTTCTGGATAATTTTCGGGCCTTTCCGGCATCATTTCTGGATGGTTTTCGGGATGCATCCGGGATCCCTCCAGGGTCACTTCGGGACTATTTCGGGATCATTTTGAGACCGTTCCGGGATAATTTCTGGATGTTTTTCGGCATCCGTCCGTAATTCTGTCAGGGTAATTTCGAGACTTTTTCGGGACTACTCCGGAAACATGTGAAGACACTACAGGGAACATGCCTTGATCAATTTTGGGATCCGTTCAGCATAAGCAGGATAACGTGAATAGCCCATAAATTTTATGTTCTACTTGCGGACGGGGCCGCGGGTAGAGGCTAGTGTATAATAAAGACTGAAACTTGTAGAAGGATTTAGCTCGTGAAGATGGCGTTGATAGTTGTTTTGGAGAAGCTATAACCTAGAAGCCAATTATTACCTTGTCATAATGTCCTGGATTCTCGCCGGGTCTATGGTCACTGTGCAATGTTTTGTGGCCTGTCGTATTTAAAATAATTTTGTGCTAAACTTTAAAATTAGTTTTCAAGAAAAGGTCAAGTTTCATCCGTGCCCTGTCATTGATTGTTCGCCTCTGTCACCTCTGTCTACGTTGGCCGCGCTTTTGCTAACGTAAGTTGTTACGCTGACTACCTCTGTTGACTTTTTCCTAGCTCGGTTATACCTGCATATTGCGGCTGGCGTCATGGACTACGCTTAGTCGCGTTGATTATTTACCACGCCAAACTCCACTGCGTACCTCCGCTGACAGCAAAGATTGCGCCGACTTCCGTCAATTGTGTGCAGACTCACATTACACTCTGGCTGAACGTATGCGCTTGACTTTAAATGTCAAACGGGACGTGGTAACAATGACTCACCGACTCCCAAGTAAATCTTAGTCTACGTCTACTCCAAGCAATGATATCGTGTATTGCTTAAAACCAATTTACCAGCTATCACCACTTCTCTTAAGCCCAAGCGCTGCTATTGCTACGTAGCGATTTCTCGCTCTCTTGCTTCTGTTGTTTGATGTTGGTTTGCTTTGGTGACGATGGAACTGAGTTCATGTGGTGTTGCTTGTAGGTACGTAACGAACATTTGCACCTGGCTCGTGGGCGTTGTCTTTGTGTGGAACAATTTTACTGGTGATCACACTCTTGAGTCTGAAGTCAATTTTCCACAACAAACCCGAGGCGGAAAAAATGCGGTCAGTTTTTTGAAGACATTTTGGCATGGGAAATCGTTGGAATTGGCGTTAAAAGATATGTTGGACATCTCGAGTTTTAAGCTCAACTCATTTTGCTAATCTGATCTTCAGAGATATTAGAAATTGAAAGCTGCGCCCATGTTGTAGGAAAGCAAGAGGTTTTTAAAAAGGAGTTTCTGTCGTTTACCTCACTTCATGGCCTATATTTTCTTTTTGTTCTATTCCGTTTCTTTTTTTTTATTTTGTTTTACTGTTCCACTTTGTGGTCTTTCTATTTCAATTCAATGCTTCTCTTTTGTTCTGATTTGGTTTATGTACACTCTCTGAGCTTTTTCTCGCTCTCTCAATGCATCACATCAACTTAGCCACACAGTCTCAAACTTTAAATTTCATTACACCGTGGGCTATATTGGTGAAACATCAAAGAGATAAAACTACTCAACACACCTTTTCCAAAAATATGATTGCTGCCACCGTAAGCGTGTCACTAATTCTTCCACCTCTTTTTTCTTTACAGACCATCTTTAACTTGAATCTGAAATACAAAACACCTGACATACAAATTTATAGTAAAAAGCGTCAAATAAATTATCACCGCCAATTTCATCTTTCAAAACTCAAATATCTACGTCCTTATTCGCACATTTCGCTGCGCCCGCCTCTAACGGCTGCGCAGCGCAACGCCACTCAATAAATGATTGGCACAGATGAGATGTCATCCACTGGCATGGATATAAGTGAATCCTTTCGTGCAGAGGAGCTAACAAAAACGGATTTCTTCGACTTTGTTACATCGCCCGATATGGGCATTGGTATCGGTGTCGGTGCAGACGTAGACGATATCGGTATGGCTGCGGGTAGCTTGCATTCGGGCAGGGCAAATGTTGGCTCACATCAGCAGCATCAGCAACAACAGCATTCACATCACCAGCCAAATAATCACCAGCACCAACAAACACAGCAACAGCATCAGCAACAACAACAACGCCCACATAACAGTAGTTTAATGGGGAGCATGACACATGATGGTGGTGGTGGTGGAAACGGTAATAGCAACAGTGGTGGTGGTAGTGGACGAGTGGGCACTCCCGCCAATAGCAGCAGTTGTATCGATAGTTCCGATTGTAATAGCAATGGAAATAATGGCGATCCTACGTTGCAGAGCTACGAGGTCAGTAGTAAAGAAGATATATCTTTGTTATGTATAAACAGCTTACTCTCTTACTAAACAAGCTCCGTAGTTAACAATCAGATCGAGAGCTAAGTAACTCCCGATAGGCCCAAAATTAACTCAACTTGTATACGAACAGAGCAAAAACTAAATTTTAAAAATAAGTCCGTTAACAGTATAAGCTAAGCACGAATTCAGACATAGAAGCAAATCCCTTTCAGACTGTCAACAAATCGGCCAAAAGATATTGGATGTTGACACTACTATAAGTGAGTTATTCTGGCTGGAGGTTTGCGCCGTTCACTTTATTAACGGCAACGGATTCAAGATTCAAGCGGAAAGCTCGTTCTCCTTGACGGACATCATTCAGAATGGAGAGGAGAGCAAAAATATTCTCTATGTACTCTTTTTATTCGTCCCACTTTCCCACAGAGTGATGAAAAATTAATACGAGTGCGCCTCCATTTCCTCTCACACGACTTTTTTATGGACATAGTAGCCAGAGCAGGTCTACAAAGCAGATTTTGCAGTGAGCTTAGTCGCACTATGCAGATGTTGTGCCGCTTCATAAAGTCCACTATCTCCGTGATCTTCGCAGTTAACCGATGACAGTTAAGCTGCGGTATTGTATCGGAGAAAACTTCGTAACTCAGATAAGTAGTATAAGGCCAGGTCGCATATGCTTTTGTGGCCCTGGGATAGGTTATCCTTGGGAGAGTTTCGTGGTGTTGTTGGCTGCGCGATTTGGCAGCACAGTGTAACAAAAGCATCCTGCATAAACTGCATTGAGCAAATTTCATATACGTATCTATACTGTAATTATTAATGGTGCGCAGGGTGCACTGGTAAATTGTGCAGACGGAGGCAAAGGCTGGTACTCGGCATTGCTTTCCTCTATTCCAAAGAGATAAAGACAAAAATTGCCTACAGCGTTTACCGGCGGCGAATATATCTCAAATAAGGACGTTCTCTGCATATGCTTTACTGCAGGTCCAGGATACTTTCATTTCCCACCAAAGCCAGCATGATTCTGATGTCAAGGCGGGAGTATTTATCCACGTTGGCCGCATTATCGGTTAGTGCATTGGTTCAAATAAATGTAGTATTGAAAACTTCGCTCTGTAAAACTTACCCAAGATGCTCGTTCATAGCCATGATCGACATTATTTGGCAACGAAATCTCCTTCCCGGCACATAACTAATATCCTCGAAGCTCACTTCTTCCGCGAGTTTTCCATAAGATGATAACATAAGGCACTTCTTGTGTAAGGCCGCCAGCCACCTGGACATCGATGAATCCATTTGAAAGGGTCCAGATATTCTAAGCACATAGCCTCAATCTCCTCGAAACTTTCACTGTGTTCGTCATCAGGAAAAAGTTAGGAAGCTCATATTCTTTTGCATTGGAAGTAGTTTTACGTGACGACCTTTCCAGTTAAATTATGCAACAAGCCCTTAAGTGGATTATGTCGACATGAACTTCGCTTCTCACATTTTTTTGTTAGTTAAGGCGTAATGTAAATGCAAGTGTAGGCATGATATGTCGAAGGGGTAGGAGAAAGAGAAAAAAATAAGCGAAAATGAAAGGAAAGGAGGAACCAAAACCAAAACTGGAACCGTATCCGAAACCGAGCGGCGTATTATCGAAGTGACAATGGTTTGTTTTCGATAGGAACAGTTTCGACGAGTTAGCATTACTTAAGGGTAACATTCCGTATATGCGATTTTTTAAACGCATTATGTTGTTGTCGCAGTAAGGTCCCACATTTTCCCTCATGCTGTGCTTTCTACGAAGTTGCAGACTCATTTCCACTCATCTGAGCCTCCCCACATGTCTGCTTTGATACCGATAGCTATTGGGCCTATTTTTTATTCGGGTAATTGTCGTTTCTTTGGCCTTCGAGTTTGTACAAGTATTTTACAGAAATACCTTTGTCCAGTGAGTATTTGGGTAACTTAATAGTTTAGGTCACCAAAGCTTCTGACGTTCCATGTTTTCAGGTCAGTGTTTGGTTTCACTGACCACGTTCGCGTCGATCTTACGACAGTCTAAACATCTCTCTTCTGCTTTCATACTCCCTTGATTTTTCATTCCCACAACCTTTATCTTTCCAGCGTTAGTAGGTCGATGGGAATGGGGACTATGTTGTTCGCACGTACCAAACAATATGTATTCAATTCCAATAAATATATACACGAAGTAGTCCAAAAGTCATCTTGAAAAAGGCAATCAGATCTTTCCCCACTTGCGTGGATATTGGCATATGGTCAATCAAAATTTGAGAGTGTCTGCTTTGCCAGAGCGACGCATTCGCAGAGAATGTAAATCGGCATTTGATCCTCCAACTCACAAAAGTGACAAATCTGTGTGTCGGATAAATTTAACTTGCTTGGGCGATATCGCAGACTACCGTATTCCGCAAAGCACGAAGTGAGATGTCCACCCGCTCAGATTAATGAATTCGGCTGATACTCTCATTGATGCCAGAAGTGTTGTCTAAATTACTTTGTTTCCCAGTTACTTATGGTTTCCTTAGTATGTGGTTTTGTGGGTCCAGAGAACGGCTCTGAACCACAGAATGCTGCTGTAGTACCCTGTTGGGTTAGTTAGGCTGCATCTTCATTATCTTCAAAACAAAACCTTTTTTTTTTTTGGCTCCCAGATCATTAAGAATTGGTTTGCATTCATCCTTTAGCTTAGAAGTTATTGTGTAAAACTACAAAGCACGCAACATTGCCTGGCCGTCTGACATACATAATACATAGGAAACTGATCGAGGAAGAGCCTCCGTAGGCATTCTCTACCGCAAAATTATATTGCATGGATTTCTGCCTGAAAAGTAGGATTGCATCTCATTGGCATCAGTTTCAGTTCGGCTCAAATATGCTAGCTCTCGTTTTATGTCCTAAATTTGTATCTATACGTGAACTAAACCTCTGAATAAGGGTCAGTATATGGATTCCCTATTTCCCAAAAGACTCTGTCGACAGTGTGAGATTTTGAGATTCTGATTATAGGATTTCCTATGAGTTTTCTTATAACTTTCGTATGCCTTTCTATGCTTCCGCTCTTTAGCTCAGAAATATTTGTAAACCTTAATTAAGCAAGTGCTGCCTCTTTCTTCATTGGAATAAGAAAGGGCACTAAATGCATAAGCGAGCGTCCCCTTTCTAACCGCTTCCTTTGTACCACTACAGCCAACATGAAACCGTTTGCCTAATTTTGCTATTGCTGTTATTTGTTTGGTCGTCGGCCAACGAACTAACTAGAGCTAAGGTGATTATTGGCTTCACAACAGCTAGCCCCTATGTTTTGTCATATAGTCGAGAGCAGGCGAAGAGAGCTCTTGCTGCTTTCTTTAAGGTAGCATCCAGATGATCATTCCACGTAAGGGTTCTATCCAGTATAATCCCTGGGTATTTTGCGTTGGTGGCACCTATGGCTGGTTCTGGCATACATAGTTTTCTTCTCCTGGTAAAAGGCACTAGGACAGTTTTGTTAGAACTGATTGTATTTACACAGTTACTTGCATTAATATTTTATTATACACACAACTTTTTGAAAATAAGTTGTAATGAGTAAAAAAACAACAAAGTGAAAAGAAACAAAGAAAAGTTCAAATGACTAACAAGTATGTAAATTCAACAGAAAAACAAACCAAAAGATAAACCAAATCAATGAAATGAAACGACTTTCAAACTTTTTCTTTGCCAATAGCAATTTAATATTCCAAATGCGCACACATACACACACAAAGAAATACTCGCAACAATTGCTGCTTGCAAATGTTCGCACTTTCTATGACCAAAGCACAAATTCAAATGCCACACAACAACAATGTAAACTGTTATATAGATTTGCAACAACTTCTGCCAAGCTACTGTACTCATAACATACAATTGGATAACTTGAGCTGCTTATGGCTAGAGAGCTACCTACCAGGCTCGTTTGGCCAACTCAGCTTAATGCATTTGTCCATTAGACTGCTCGTCCATATGTCCGTATCTGTGTGTGTGACTGCCTTGTCTGTTCATTGTGAAAGCAGCCACCAACAAAATGTGGCAAATTCAATACGCAGTAGCTAGCCAGCTGCCACATGGCTCGTGCCCCAACTCTTTACTAACGGACAGCTAATGTAGTAAGTATAGACAGCGGTGTTTGGTTGCAAGTTCAACAGCAATGAATATTACTGATGTGGCACAATGTTGTTGCATGAATAGCACGTGCCATATTAAATTTTTGGCTATGCCCTGTAAGAAAAATTACCGTTTTATAAATGTATGTGTGTGTGTGTATGTTGCTTGTCACACATATGTGTAAGACACCTTGTAAAAAATCAAGCGACTAATCTATAAAGAGAGTGGTCTGCGGTTGATCTCTTTTGTCTACAGTGGCGTTTAATTGATCCCCTCTAGTCCCTTTGGTTACAGTTGGAATGAGTCAGTCTGACATTTTTTCCAGCGAATTTTAAGAAACAATACAAAAACCGACTTGTCTGACAAGCAATACAAAGGCGATCTACCTGGCAGTACGTGTCGAATAGTATCCGTAAGTGTATAAGCCTAGGTTGGCCTGCCGTTCCATGAGGACCTAACTAAAACTAAAAAACCTGTACAAAAACCAGAATACGTGACATAAAATAATATCATCCTCTTGACAAATACTTTAAGATCCTAGACTTATGCCACTTGCTGCTTCTGGATTTGATAGCTCCATCACTTCTTATAGCTGGAGTGTGAACCTGGAAACCACAGTTCGTACATATTATATCAATATTTAACAGCCTGTGACGCCGAAAGACAGTGTTTAGCCAAAATAGGTTGTTAGACCTACGCATGATCTTCCACACTTTATAGCTCCGCGCTAGGGTCCACGTCTCTCCCGATTGGTCGGTGATGTGCAAATCTCACCTTCTTTTAAACTTGAACAATGTGATTGGAACGTTTACGGAGCAAGCTTCGAAGGATGCGCCTTTTTATCTAGCAGCTTGTAGAAGCTGAATATTTCCAGATCAGCACAGTATATCGAAGACTCTACCTCTTCCATAACTTTGGAACACGTGTTTCGCCTCGTGCCCCATTTACATACCCTTGCGCAAATTGTACAATTCTACTGAGGCTCTGAGAGTCTTTTCTTCTTGTTTCTGATGACGCTAAACTACAATGGGCGAATGGTCTACGCTCAAGCTGTACCGAGGCACTAAGTCTCATTGCAATTGTATTATATATGTTCTTCTCCCCCAGGTCTTCAGGTGGAATCCGCAGAATGGCATACAACGCAGCCGTCGGGGTTGTTCAAAGGGCTCTCGTAATGCAAAGCATTGGTAGCCCAAATACCACTCCCAATTTTTTGAAGTCAGTTCTTTTTAGTGTGGTTGTCCATGGTATAGGATAGGTTTTACAATTGCTGCTAATATCCACTGATAGATTGGAGGCGATAGACCATGCGTGCACCCCAGTATTCTTTGACATGCATAAAGTGCCGTCGAGGCCTTTCTCACTCTCTCCTCCAGTTTGAACTTCCATCAAAACTTACTGTCTATAATGGTTCCCAGATACTTTATGCAAAGTATCTCTTGTAAAGTCGCCCTTCCTGGTCCAATTTGGGATCTTGCACCTCCAAGTAAACAATACCGTATCCGTTTTCCCCGCGGTGGTAGTCAAACCAATATTAGATACGAAGGTATGTGTATCCCTGGTAAGAGTATAAGGGAGAGTAGCAAAATAATCTGTTTCACAGTATCCGTAGGGGTACAAAGAAGACCCGTTCGCCTCTGTCCGTTTAGGTATAAAGAGGTACAATTGTTTTCTCCTAAGGACATGTTCAAACAAAAGGGATCTCTGTGTGACATATTAAGGAACTGACTTCAGTCGCACATTCCTTTGCCACTCATCCCTAGACCAAACGAACAGTTTGCAGGGTATGTATGCCTGATGCGTGGTTAGTTTCTTAGTTGGAGTAGTCGTTGTTGTTGTTTGTGCATTTATGGCACTTCACCTAATTCGGTTATTCGTTCACCTCCTAACACTTGGAGTACTTTTTTTTGCTGGTTTTCGAAGTTTGGTTTTATTTTTTGCTGTTCCGATGCTTTCATACTCACACACATACACACCACTTTTGAAAAAAGAGAAAAAATATTAAAATGTTTGCAACAAAAGTAATAATGCACTACTACTAATAGTTGTTGTTGTATGTATTTTGCCAATATTAATATGTTTGCTACAGGATGTTTTGTAGATGCAACACAAACAACAACAACAACTAGCAGACAGCAGACAACTGGCAGTAGCCGCATTTCAAGTTGTAGTCAATTTATTGATAGCTTTGTCTGTCTTTGTTGACCGCTGAATTGATCAAGTCGCGTCGTAGCTACTAACAGCCGGAATTGTTGTTCTTACTTTTTTTGTGCCAATTATTGTTTTCTTTTAGTTTTACAGCTACTGTGTCAGCAGTGATATTTGGCTGCGGTCAAGATTGTTGCATTTGCTTTTGCATTTATAGTTTGAGGTACTTATTGTTGTTGTTGTTGCTTCTGGTATAAGTTTAGCTCTTTTTTTTCGTCCACGTGATTTACAATTTGGTTTTTTTAATTGTGTTCTTCTGGTATTTAGAGTAGACAACTGACATGATAGCAACACTAATTTATTGTTGTTGCAACAAAATTATTCTATGTTCAGTTAAAAAAACTAAAATAAATGTAAGGCGCGATAACCTCCGAAGAGATTTTAGGCCGAGCTTCTCTTCCAATTTGCGTCGTGCTCCTCTTGATATTCCCTACAAATTGGCCGGACGGACCTACATGTTTTATGCCGACTCCGAACGGCATCTGCAAGGCAGCCAAGTTTTCACTGAGAGCTTTTCATTGCAGAAATACACTCGGAGTGCTTGCCAAACACTGCCGAGTGGCGACCCCGCTTAGAAAAATTTTCTGCTAATTTAAAAAACATATTTCTAAAATTTTGATGTTGATTTACCCGGGGCGTGAACCCAGGGAATTCGTTGTGGTAGGCGGAGCACGCCACCATCACACCGCGGTGACCGCATGTTCAGTTATCAACTCAATAAATGGAGATTGGAGTGAAGAAAATTTTGTTTCCCAAAATCAAATGCAGTTTTGAATGCTCCTTGTTGTGAGGACTCAATGCTCACCCCTGTAGGTTAGGGGTCTTAAAATATATACACGGCAGGTATGCCTATCGTAAGGGGCGGCTGTAACACCCAAATGATCACGGGGTTTTGCAGCGCAACTCCTTCAAGGAGACGCAAGCGCAATATGTAACTTCTTCAACCCAGTGACCAACCTCATCTACTCGTGGTGAATCCTGTTTTTAAGCAGCAGTGGCACTGTCAACCCCGTGTTGCTCATGGAGCTAAGGGGCGAGAGTTCCATGTGATCATATTAAGTCGTGTTCGAAATGGGTGGGCTTGTACTTTAATGGTGTTTGTTACCGGAACATACCGGGCCTCTATAAGGCAAAGGAAAATCAACATCGATAACACTCCACCCAAAACCTTCGGGGAATGGCTTTATCGCTACAACAACAACAAAATGCAATGCTAATAAGCCTAACGCATAAAACGCGAGCATTTCGCTTTATAAATCTTCTCCTTTAACTGGTTTCACAAGTAGCGAGTCTAGCTGGTTTTACAGGCAATATGAGTGTCCCTTTTTAACTGGTTTCACAGGCGATATGTGTCTCCTTCTTTAACTGGTTTTACAGGCGATATGTGTCTCCTTCTTTAACTGGTTTCACAGGTGATATGAGTCTCCCTCCTTAATTGGTTTTACAGGCGATATGAGTCTCCTTCTTTAACTGGTTTCACAGGCAATATGAGCCTCCTTCTTTAAATGGTTTCACAGGCAATGTGAGTCTCTTTTTTAACTGGTTTCACGGTCAATATGAGTCTCCTTCTTCAACTGGTTTCACATACAATATGAGTCTCCTTCTTTAACTGGTTTCACAGGCCTTAGTTTAAAATTTTCTATTCTACGGGGGTGACGAAGGTAGTTAGAGACAGGTTGAATACAAACATCAAAAAACTAATTTAATTTGTTGCGTCCATCCCTTTCTTCTCAACTGCTTACTCCGGTTCTTAGTCGCATCACTAGACATTACAGCATTTTTCTAAAAGGTTTGGTTGCAGACCAGACAGATTGATTGTTTATATTGTTCAACGTTAGAACGTTACCCTGAAGAGTTTTAATTGTGATGCGTAGGGAGATATGTGAACTTTGAAAATGAGTTAAAATTCATACCAGCACTTTGAAATTCCACTATTGCTTCTTCCGTAGCTTGTACTGCTTTACCTCTCGAAGATAATAATCACAAAAATACGTATGGAGGTAGTCAAGGGTAGATAATGAATACTCAATTGTTTATAAAGGATAAAGTTGTAGCTCTTCCATATTCTGTACAAGTTGACCATATACCCCTTCCAGCCCTTTCTTATGTATATTAAGATAGTCCTTTTTAGTATATAATACAATTTCACACTTCTTTTCCCACTTTCTAGTTCTGGCACACAGACAAAGATACTGGCAGTCGTCTTGATACTACAATTTTCGAAGATCTTGATCGCTATTGTTGGCAACAGCAAGCCGTAACTGTCGCAGCTGCATCACCTGTGGCAACAACAACAGCCTCGCCGCACCAACATTGTACGACACCCGTCAATAGCGCACAGCAACATTCCTCGCATCTACACAGTCCAACTTCGCCTAATCGAACGCAGCAACAACAGTATTTACACCATCAGCCACATCAACAACACCTACAAACACAACAACAGCAGTCAGCCACCCTACAACAACAACAGCGACAAATGTCGCTCAACACAAACAACAACAACAGTTCCTGTGCACAAAATGCCAATCAAAATACTAACAACAACAACAACAACAACACATCAACTAATAATAATCCGCTTAGACATAATCACAACAGCAGTAGCAACAACAACAACAATAACAGCAATAATAGCAATGGTAGCAACAACAATGTTACAGTCGATAATAATGATGGACAAATTTACACAATAACAGTATTAAATGGCAATGAGCCATGGCTAAAACGTGAACCAGAAAATCCAGCTGGTCAAATGTCAAGTACGTTGGATTTGGATAGTTTGCTTGGTACATTTCCGGGTTATATTAAATCAGAGTATCCTTATGATGAGAGCACAAGTTGTTATGGAGCAGCGGACGTGAGTGTTAGAGATGGCAGCAATAATGGTGATATGGTGAATGGTATGGATATGGGTAGTGGTAGTGGAAGCGGTGTTAATAGTCAACGCTTACCTTCACTGGTGACGGCTATTTCGATAGCAAGTGGTGGCGTGGGTGGTTTAATTGGTGGCATGGCGAATACTGCACACACGCATTTGGCACAATTTCAGAATAATAATAACGACTGGCATATGGCGGATCATAATGCAGAGCAGGTGAGTAATAATGAATTTATTAAAAAAAAATTTGCCTTACCCAAAGTCATATACGTACAAAAAAAAACACAAACAATCTAGAATTAGTCGAATTTATGCTCCAATATGATGCGTAAAATAATCCTAAAACGGCGCCGAAAATATTAACGAAAATACCGGGAAATGATCTTGAAATGTTTTCGCATTGACGCAAGATTATGTCAAAAACAATGAAAAAAGGTGCCAGAGATAGGCCGAAATATATTGAATATTCCCAAGATGGTCCCCAAATAGGTCCGATGTGATGCCTAAAAGAAAAATAAAATATTAGATTCCGAAAGGACTCTGAAAACAATCGCTAAATAATCGTAGAGTATTTCGTAGAACAAACTCATAAGTTTAACATCAAGATTTCTAGAAAGCGCTAGCTCTAGCCGTACTATCAACAACTGACAAGAGCTGGACGATAAACTATAGCGCGCTTTCACAATATTTTACAATATATCTACACCGGTAATTAAGACAAGATCCCCGCCTTATTAGCCGATGAACTCAGAGTTCTAAACTCAAAAGTTCGTAAGCTATAGAAGGAATATTTTGTAACGCAAATCTGGCAACCATACATTGAGGCGCTCAAGAAATAAAATAAAGCAATAAGGAAGGCAAAGGCCGAGACTTGGCATTTCTTCTGCTCGTCGATTAACAACAGCTGAGCGTCATCGATACCCAGCAACATTCTGTATAAAAACGTCACAACAACCACTCTGTTGGAGGAGAGGATGAGGTGTAGACGGAATCTGTTTAGGTATCCTTAAACAACCTCTTGAACACTATTTTTCCTGACAGCGATAGTTCCTCATCTAACCGAGCTGTACGGAGCTAGCTTTGGAAAAACTTATGGGCTCGATGAACAGTTTCTCCCCCTAAATATTCCTGTGCCCGTACGGTATCACTGCGTTTATACTCCAGAAACATGGAAAGCCTTTAATTATCCGGCTAGGAAGGCTATATAGAACGAGTATCATATGGGACTTTATTTCTCAAAGCAAAGGACTAACGTATTTTTTTTACCTAAAGCACGTAGAAAATCAAATAAATATGCTAAAGACTACTAACCTATAAGTCCTACCTCTTTTATGCTTTAGGTTGTAAAAAAACTCTTGGCATCTAAATAGGGTCGGTCATATGAATCGAAATTTTCTATCAGGAAGTTGCATGTTGCTCCGTTAGAGATATCATCAGGTTCAAAGACCAGACCAAATGGTGTGAACATAGTATCGACTATCCCTACAATAAGCAGCCGCAATTGATTCCAAGAGAAAGTGTATCAAAATGGCGTCCCGATTCCTACTTGTATACTGACCTACTTATCCTCTTTACTATTCCTAACACAATTCTAGAATCATTACGAAAAGAACGCGATCTTATCCAAAATCAATTTATTTCAATAAATAGGCCAGAAAATATTCCGAAAACACATAATATCGAGCACCATCTCTAAATAATCAAGATATGGGCCCGATCACAGTGCTGAATCAGTCCCGAAACAGTTCCAAATTGATCCTGAAGTCAGTCCCTAAGCAATCTCTGCATAGTTGCGATATGATAACAAAAACAATACCGAAATTTTTCGGTGATAGCGAAATTATTCTGCCACTAGTACAATACAGTTTTGAACTCATCCGCAAATATTAATGAAATTATCCTGTAAACAAACCAAACAGCTGTAATGGAATCTATCAAACAATGCTGATATGATTTACTAACAATTCCGAAATAGTCCCGAAATGATCACGAAGTCCCGAAATAGTACCGAAATAATCACCCATTTCATGAAAACTTGCGCTTAATATGCTGACTTTTAGGGCGTTCTCTTTGCGCACGCTTTTACGGCATTACAACAAATCAAATAATAAAATAAATGTTTGTCATTTGTTTAACGGAAATTATTTAACTGCCATGCTTCAAGTGCCCTATTCATATTAAGTGAATACAATGTTTACTTCGTTAAGGATCTGCGTTTACATGCAACGCCCCCTTGCGTGCAATAGTTTCACACGAGATACGGCTGTAAAATCAAGTGTGAACAAATGCATAATATTTAATTTATTGCCTACAATAGAGTAAGTACTGATGTGTAGGGCTATTTGAAGACCAGTAAATGTGTATGTACATTGTGTTGAAGCTTTCAGTAATTAACCCTTTGACAGTGGCCTGTACAAAAGTACACAAGCTTGAAATGTCATTTTATCTATTGCAGCAGCTGACGACTTTAAGGACTTTGAAGTAGAACAAGAAAACTGATACTCTAAGGCTGCTAAAAAACAACCAAACTGCAAAAGAACTATCTCCCGGACAAATCATTGTGTTAGAAATAAATAAAATGGCTCTCAACCTTGAAACAAGTTCAGATTAAGGCCCTTAATCATTTCGAAAAATAAATAAAAAGGCCCTACCAATCGTATGCGAAATCAACAAAGGATATTTTTGGCCTGTGAAAATAGTTTATATAACTCACAAACTCGTCATGGTTGGGCGAGGCTTCCCCAAGCGCTTAGTCCTTCCAAAATTTATAGAAACGATTCACGATCATTTACTTTGGGTTTGAAATATTTGGTTTTCAATTCATGGTTATTCCTAAATATGAAACCTTATATTTCAACCAAGTATTAATTATTTGGCATCCCATATCTTAAAATCCCAATAAAAGAGTATTTTCTTACCATTATACGATACACGTAATTGTTCAGGGATGTGATCGTTTTTCTAGTCTGTTCTCCGGTGAGGGGATTGACTTCTGGTAAATTTATCGCATATCTATACCCTACACAAATATGAAGGGTATTTTAAGTGTTATAAGGCCGGTGAGTTTCAAATATCTACGCAAACTGTCATCGCGACGATGAATGAAAGGCGAGACCTGTTAACTTGCTGCCTGGATATGAGAACTGATAAAGCAGTATGACTAGAAGTACTATAATATCCATGAACACATTAGGTTTGGTTAGGTTGAACTACACTCACATTGAAATCCATTAAATTTTGGGAAGCACTTTATTAGTCACTTTAGAGGACTACACATACGTATTGAATTACCCCAAAATATCCTACAATGGTCTTATTTATGAACCGTTAAAAGGTAGCCCAGTGCCACAACAACGAATAGAGGACTGCGCTTGGGGATTAGCAATAAAATAAATCTGCAAACATTTTAACACATTTGACTGAAGAAGAGACAGACCACCCCTTACCGCATATGGTACACTTGCCCTTGCCAAATAAAAGTCAGCATAAAAACTCGCTCATTCACTTAATTACTCATAGAAGTTGTCATCTAAAATACATTATTATAAGCACGTCTCTGGAAATACTAGATCGGTTTTTTCCACGTTGGCGGCTCCAGATGCCCAGGCATGCACATCGGAAAGTGCCTGATCCGTCAGAGAGCTGATTGTTGTTACCATCTGCCGCTTACGATGACTGAAAGCAGCACTAGATAACGAATGTTTATAAGTTAACTAGAGTTCGATCGGGGGTTGATATTAAACCACAACACGACTTTACCAGAAATTAATAATTTCGGGCTTTTTGAAAAAAGCTTTTTCGATTTCGTATCGTAACAACCGTTACCGGCAAGTTATTGTTTTAATGTCGGCTTATTATCTGAAGCGAATAATCATCGTCGAACTATCAATTTACTGTCGGCTTGTTATCGCCGAGTCATTCGATTTTTATTAATTTCTTATCAGCTTCTTATCGACGAGTTACAGGTGTATCATTGAATTTATATGGAAGCTAAATCGATAGCACTTTTATAAGGAACCGAACAATTTTAGCTAAGAAATCAATAAAACACCGGTTACAAATTTCTGACACTCCATTAAGAAATCAATAACCTATTTTTTATACCAATTTTTCGATAACATATCGATAACAAATTGAGAATATTTAAAGAAAAATTAGATTAGATCACTTTTCCATCCAACAATTATTACAAATAAATAACTTTCCGATAATAAATCGATAAATTTTCGCAAACAAATCGATAACTTTTCCATAAAAAACGACCAATTTTCTATAAAAATCGATAGTCTAAATAATAAACCTATAAAAATCGACAACTTATCTATAAGAGGATGAATAATATTTCGATAAAAAATCGATAACACGCTGATAACAAATTGGTAAATTTCCGATAGCAAATCGACGACTTTCCGATTACCAATGGATATTATATTCGTTAACTAAACGATAAATTTTGGATAGGCAATCGATAACTTCTGGATAATAGATCGATAAGCTTTCGATAACATATAAAAAAACGATAGCAAGATGTATCGCTTTTCGAGAGTAAATGTGGAATGGAAAAACTATTTCTCCTCTCGTAGAGAAATATATACGTAATATTCTCTTATTATTCTAAAATATGATAGTTCTCAAGTTGATATCCAAGGTCATTCTAAAATTATTTCAAATTGCTAACTTTTCGACAAAACATCGATTGCTATTCGGTAACCAATTTTTTGATAAAATATCGAAAATTTGCCGATAAACAATTGATAACTATTTATAATAATCGCTGATAACACACCTATAACTCGACGATAAGAAATGTGTGTGTCAGTCTCAAAACAAAACAGAACTAGGACTAGGCATTTACAGTTTCCATTTGTGCCTTTTATAAAAGGAATAGTTGAAAAACACTTTGATATAACAGGTATCGATATCCGCTCATAACCAAGCAAAACTTTTGAGATTCAGTAGGTTGATAAGCACAATACAGAGCTTTACATCTTCCCAGTTCACGCAAACCAATTCTTAACCTTACAAGCAATAATCACTAAGTCATGTCCTTTTACATAAGACTTAGGCGAATATTGCCTATAACCACAGATAGTTTAAAGCAGGCGAGGCTCCGCCGACCCCAAGTTCCGCATAGAACTTTAAGGTAGGGGGCGGTATGGCACAGAAGGTTCAATGTAGTCATATTAAATCGTTCTACACATGGGGCTAGTTCCATAATGGTGCTTATTACCAGAACGTACCGGATCTATAATCTATCGATAATACTGCCCAAAACGTTCAGGATCTTTATCGCTACAACAATAACAAGCAGAACTCTCCATGATTGAACACTCACTATATCAACCTGACAAACCGAACACTAAGATTTTTCTTCACTTTGTTTCACAGAACTCCGCTGAGTCATTACTGCGCAGTGCACTCCAAGGAAAAGGTTACTCGAAGGGCATGCACATGCAAAATGGTATGTCATTAATGTCCACATCGCCAACGGTCAAAGAAGAAGAAATGAGACGTTTACTCTTTCCACCAGATACGGTAAGTTTGGAAACAAAAGTTTTTAGAGAATTATAAGAATAAATTTAATAAAGAACTAATTTCATAATCATGAACCTGCTTTGCCAGTCCTCACTAAACTTCTTACCCCTTCGATTTCACGCTCTCTCTCACACAGGACACTCTTTCCTTTGGCGACACTGCACTCAGTACAGCAGAAATGTTCGACGATGGCACACATCCTGCACATTTAGTTGGTGGTCAACATCCCAATGCCAGCCTAGGCGTAGCTGGTGGAGCCAGCAGCAATCTTATGGTTGACGATATGTTCCTTTCGCTGGAGAGTGCCTTCAGCGATGATTTTGAAAAAATCAAACGCATTGCCAATGAAGTGCAACAATTTTGTTCGCCCACATCAAGTGCCGATTATGTTGCCACTGATATGCTGATGCAAATGTCACCAGCTAATGCAGGAGGTGCAAATATACAACATCTTCAACAACAGCAACAACAATTACATTCACCAGCTACAACGCCAACTGGCATGACACAGCAACAACAATTATCGCCTTTACCACAACCAGCAGTACCGGCACTTCACATGCAAAACCAACGTGCGATTGGGCAGCAGCAAACGCTTCAACGCACTCCGCTGCACTCACAACAACAACAACAAGCCGCTAACTGCAAATCAACTACAGCAACAAGCAATGTTAACAGCAATAAAGGTACGAAAAAATATAAACGTACAACCGCAAACACACAACATCATAACAACAATAACAATCCAAATGTCATCAATCACAATACTAGTAGCAGCAACACTAACACCGGCGCTAATACTAATAGTGCGCCGAATAGCACAAATGGTCCCACAAGCGGTGGCAGCAGTTCCAGTAATAGCAGCAGCAGTCCTACACATTGTAATGGCCAACGTAAAGAACGTTCACTACACTATTGTTCCATCTGTTCGAAAGGCTTTAAGGATAAATATTCGGTAAATGTGCATATACGTACACATACCGGTGAGAAACCTTTCGCTTGCTCACTCTGTGGCAAAAGCTTTCGTCAAAAAGCGCATCTAGCCAAACACTATCAAACTCATATGGCCCAAAAGCATAATGGAGGTCTCGCGAAAAGCAGTGGTAGCGGCGGAGGAGGTGGTGGCGGTAGTGGTTCCAATAAACATCAACGTTCTGCCGCTGCAACAGCAGCAGCAGCAGTAGCAGCTGCAGCGGCAGCAGCTGCAGCTCAATCTGTGAATAATATGGGTGGGCTTGGTGGCGGCGGCGTCGGCAACAGCATATCGATTGTACCCAACAGCTGCGCCGGCAGCGTGGCAGCAGCGGCCATTCATCAACGTCAGCTAAGTGTAGCCACATCGCTAGGATCGGCAGCGGGCGCACGTGCTGTAGCAGGTGGTGTAGTGACATCTGTGCCTGTTGGTATGCCACTAAGTGCCCCCTCACTTTCAGCTGTGAATGCTAATGTTTTGCCGCCTGCAACAGGTTTACTAGCAAATAGGTAATAGTTTAGGTATTATTTCATAGAAAACAGTTACTTAACAAATTATGTGGTATAATTTCTATGTTCTACTTGAAAAACCTTTTTTCTAATATTAAGTAAGCTACATTCTTATATAAAAAATTATTATCTCTTGTTCCTAATGCTCAGTAATAAATACACCTATTAACAAGAGAGCATGTTTCTACATACTAGTTTATACATATGTATGTATGTTTGTATGTGTGTATTTATATTTTACTGTTAAGAGAATGTTTTTATCTTTTTAATACTATTTTCATTCCAAGTGCCGTTTTTACCAGCTCTAGTTAAATTTGAAATAAACTATAAGATGGCATTCCTTCAGCTTCATATGACATTTTCTTTTTCCCCACACAGGGTGAAGCAACAATCAGTTAAATTGCTAACTTTGAATATATTGTAGTATAAATCACGATAATCTACTGTATACAGGAAAACTAGCAAACAGCTGATTTTTGTTTGCACTTTTGCTTTACACTTTACTGATAATCGATGCTTCAATTGGCATGGGAAAAACGAACAATTCAATAACTTTTTAACTAAATGTTGATTGATGAAGACGGAAAAAATAGGCCTCTTAAAAAATAATTGTTACCGAACAAAATGCCTTAACATACACACATACATGCATGCATTACAGAACTTCTTAGTCCTATATATTCGTTTGCTTTTGCTACATAATTAACGTAACGAATTTATCTATGCAGTCCTATGTTTTTGTTATTGTACTTTCTTACTTTAATAAAACTTAACAAATATACTTAAGTAAGACCCATATTTATTGAAACTTAGGCAAGCAGTATCGGTTTGAAATTTGTGATATGTAAAAAGTAGCATACGGCCTATTTAATATCTCGTACCTGAGTTATCAAGACGGAAACAGCATGATTCAACTTTGCTTCGTTATTGGCTTTTATATTTAGGAAAAGTGGCAAATCTAAATAAAAATGCTTTTATTGAAAGCACGATTGCATATTCCTTCCAATTTTTAAATAACTATAAATCTTTCTTTCGTGAAAAATCATCTATAGTGATAACATTTGCAAAGCTAAAATTCAGTTTCATCCAAATCTATAGAGCCTGTTTCGATTTGGTAGTTGTTGTTGTTGTTGTAGCGATAAGGTTGCTCCCCGAAAGCTTTGGGGAGTGTTATGGATGTAATGGTCCTTGTCGATGTGGTAGTCGAAGTGTTTTATATTAAGAGCTAGAAGACCTAACAGACGCTGCTCTGATCTAAGTTTGATTTATCGGCTTGACTGTTTTCTCTTAATCGCCCTCTCTCTCTCTCTTCCCCTCTCTCTATCCCTATCCTCTTTCATCTTCTTTTTTTTTTAAGTTATGCTTCTTTAGTAGCGTTATGTAAAAATTACGGGAGTGAAATTTTAATAAACTAAATACAAAAGTAACAGGTTGAAAATGCAGTTCGTGTGTATGCACGCTGTGAATTGTATCAGCAAACTTGCTTTGAGTGAAACTTACACCACATCACATTATTCGTCACATATACATGCTAAATTAGATCGCATGGTGAAAAAAGACAGTATTCGCAAGCGTTATTTAGCTTCGGGAGTGCATTTATAGATATGTATGGATGTTTGTTTGTTCCAAAGCAAGCATGCGTCCTTAGCTGGTTATATTTCATAAATATATATGGGAATCCGAGATCAAAGCGTTGTGAATTGAAAACACATATATATTATTTACATATACAGGTAATCCATTCGCAAGCTGACTTTTTCATTATTTTATCTAATTTAACATGTATGCATATGCTGTGGCCGAATACTCTCGCTAATGGCGCGTTTTAATGTTTGGTTCACAGCGAACACACACACAATTTTTATTTTTTTTAAAGTTAATTTTGAAGTAAAGAACTTAAAAGTTGTGGCAACTTTGTGCTCTCTGAAATGTATCAGCCTTTGGTATAGGATTTCGCCACGCCATGCCTTAGAAAATTAATAAATCAGTGTATAAGCCAGAGAAGTGCAGACGGAAATGCTTTAGTGTGTAATAAAAAGTTTTAAACCCTATACTCTCTCTCCAGTTCTTTCTAGAAGAAAAGTATTTTCCGATGCTTGTCACCTTAGCTTGAACATTTATCACGAAAAAAGTTTTTGAAGCATTGCTGATATAACTCGACGCGTCACTTACACCTTTTAGTTACAATCAACATCGATTACACTCCCCAAGTCCTTCGGGGAGTGTCCTTATCATTACAGCAACAACAACAACAAGTTGGGAACGATATTTTTTTGAACTTCAGTAGCAACATTTTTCGCTTTAAAAAATTCCCTTATTTGCTGACCACTCTATGGTTCTCCAATTGAGGCACTGTTTCGAAAAAACTCTTGAGGTTTCAGAAGTATGCGAGTTATCAACATAAGCTCTAATGGTACTCAAGTCCAAAATCTTGTTGGGTATATTTGACTACATTGCGAACGAAAGCAACTAATTGGTAGATTAACAAGAGTTTAACCCTGCTAGATCGACCGCTTGAGCTTAAACTTCAGTTAAAGTAGACTGAAAAGCTGATAAATAAGTTTCAACACAGCTTAACTGACAAACTGAGTACTAAAAACCGGGCCTAAGTAGTTCGCCGCTTTTGTAAGATTCGTTGAATCTCTATTAGAGAATGGCAGAATGACAGCTTCACTGTTTCAAGGATGTGTGGGCATGCTTTTAGCTACACCCGAAGTTATAGCCCATGCGAACATTCCCACGGTTTGTTATTCATTAAAAATTGTAGAATATTTTCTGAAACTCTTATCAATTTCTTCTAACATAAAACTATCATCTGGAATACCACTAAGGTAAACTTTAAATATCCTGCTTTTTTAAATTTTAATACTATTATGGTAATATTGTAGCGAAATTTAGGAAATTCCGGATTATTTTGTAGTTCGAATCTCTGAACAAATAACTCAAATATTCAATATAGAAAAATTTCTTCTATTTACAACTCTACTGTAGTAGTAGTACTTCACAATTACAATACCCACGTACTTCACTGTTAGCTTGTTAAAATCAAGCTGGTTACTTATTCTTCAGCACGCGCTGCTTTTATACCCGCTTTTACCTCGTAGGTCTAGACTTTTCGCGAGCAGCTGCTTATTTATTTCTCCTTTATGTATCTGATATTCACGTTGGTCTTCTAGTTATATGCATGCGTATGTGTGAGTAATAACTGCTGCTCTTACCCTGCAAAAAAAATGCGACTAATCACTAAAGAGACCGGTCTCCGATTGATCTCTTTTGTCTACATTGGGGGAAAATTGATCCCCTCTAGTCGCTTTTGGGTGCAGTTGTTATTAGTCAGGTTGAGATCTATTTCATTATTCAATCTATGATTTTAAGAAACATAAAAAAGTGGCAACAAAGTGAGTTAAATAAAAAAAATAATCAGTGATCTATTCGAATTATTTAAGAAAAATGCGGAGCCCTATACCGAACCCAAATAACTTGCACCATATGTTCCCTTATCTTCAACCCATATCTGTTGGAATGAGTTGGCGACTTAAAAATTTGTTACATGGATGTATCTAAAAAATGTTACAAGTTTCAATATTGCATTTAAAATGTACATAATCTCGTACCATACGAAAACTAAGACTTTTTGATGAGAAATTAGATAAGGCTACATTCGTTCCCATATGGGATTGGTCCTATCGTTCCCATTCGGGTATAAATGGGTACAATTAGTCTCTTCATAGGAAATGCTCAAACAAAAGGGAACAGTTCAACTCATACAAAGAGATCAAAATTGGCATTGGTCGCATTCTCCTTTGCGACTCATACCGGATTCATCCTAGACTAATCGCATTCTTCGCTATTTACATGTATGTGTGGTTGCTTACTTTGTAGTTGCTGTGCACTCATTTACTAGCGGCATAGTGATGTATAGAACTCTTAATATTCGTCAGAATATTATATTCGTGCCAACTTAGACGTCCATCTGGTCCACATCATGGTGGATGTAGTCTTAACATTTTGGGATACTGAAATGTAGGCACCCTATAGTAAAAGCCTTGGTTCGTATATTCTCGTCCAGATTTTACACAGTTTCAAATTTGTTTTTCTATGTTTTTGCTTCAATCCAATCAAATTTGTTTTTCTATGTTTTTGCTTCAATCCAATCAATTGTGCATTAATATCTAAACATACTTTGACATAAGTTTTAACAAAGAAAACTGTCGCACCACGCATATTGTTTACGTTAATATAAATAATCATGATAAGACAATTAATCTTTTAACAAAACTATTTATCAATCAATTAGACGGTGATTGTCCATAAACGCGCTTTTTGCTAGTTTTACTTGCTGCCGCATTGTTTATCGTGCGTTTTCGATTGTTTCCGCTTAACAATCAATTCAATCTTAAGTAGGTGTTTAGTCAAATTTAAATTTAGTTTAAAAGCGACAACAACGTATTAAAAGTCAATGAATATTATTTGCATGCTGAACGATTTGAATATATTTGACCAAAAAAAATTTGTCACCAATTAAGAAATTCAATGAATTGAAATGGTTAAAAATTACTCTGTATAGCATACCTTAAGTTGTAGGTCTAGTCACGCATATACGTATTGCACATTCACAATTTCGCCTAGACTCTAAAACTTTGGTAAAAGTTTGGTCATATTTCGACCAAAACTTTATCACTGACCCTCAGAAATCAAACGAACTACGCTACTGCCACGGCCTATGGCATAACACATAAATTTTGGTCTATATTTAAGACGGTCAAAGGTCAGATAACTATCAGAGGATTCAAATTGGAGTTGAGCTTCTTATTCTTCTTTATACACACAAAATCAATGCAACTATAGATGAAGGTACCTCTTGTAAACTTTGGTTCCGACTGGAGACGATTAAGATGCCTGGGCCAAAACAATCAGAGCTTGGGACATAGCGCAAGATGACTTAAAGGTCTCGGTACCAAATTTAATACCAAAATAATATAACATACCTTTGACCGTGCTATTACCCTTTAAAGGGGTCAGAGTGAAACAAATCATTAGTATGATTTATGCTTCAACCTAATATAAGAATTTAAGGTATCCAAATTTTGAACTGATATTCGCTTTTTAGTAAAACTCCTTCCATAAGTACCTACATGTATAAAATATACACATAAATAATTGTATACAGTATGCATACATAAAAAAATAAAATAAGTGTTTATTTTATAGAAAAAAAAATGTATGTAGAATTTTAAAATAATATATAAATAACAAAATTAGAGTTTAATTAAGCGAATGTGCCAAATTTAAGTGCGAAAACTGCTAAATAAAATTAATGAACAGAAAATAATGTGTTATATATACACTGAAAGAAAAATACTGGTAAAATCAACCAAAATACGGGTCAATTCAACCGAAATTTCTGTCAATTTTTATCCATCGCAACAAGCTGTTAAATCAACTGCGCACAAATCGTTCATTCGTAATTGACCGTTTTAGTAGTCAAATGAACAAAAAAAGTTGTTGCGACAGCTTTGTATGAAAGTACCTATGTTGCCAAATAACTAAATAAATGTAAGACGCGATAACCTCCAAAAACATTTTAGACCGAACTTCTCTCCAATATGCGTCGTGCTGCTTTTTAATTTTTCTTACAAATTGGCGGGACGGAAACTACTTGTTTTATGCCGACTCCGAACAGCATCTGCAAAGGAATACGAGTTTTCACTGAGAGCATTTCATGGCAGAAATACACTCGGAGCGCTTGCCGAACACTGCCGAGGGGCGACTCCGCTTAGAAAATGTTCTTCTAATTGAAATAGCTTGTTTCTAAAATTTTGATGTTGCTTTGCCCGGGGTGTGATCCCAGGTTCTTCGGTGTGGTAGGCGGAGCACGCTACCATCACACCACGGCGGTCGCGGTATAAATACGTAAATATTTGAATACATAAATATGCAGCTTGCTACATATACATACATATGAATACAGAAATGAAAATAGTAGTCACAAAACTGATTCTCAATTCTTTCAGTTGCAGCCATGGCGGAACGACACAAGGTGGCAGCATGGGGCAGCTGATTATACGCTTTTTTAATTTGATTTGATACATCAACCTCCGACGTAGTACGATTTTGACATTTGGCCATCGAATTTACAAAAACAAAGTACATGGAATTTTTATTTATGTTTGTAGGTATGTCACCATGCTGCCACCTTGTATCGTTCCGCCATGGTTGCCGCTCAGCTCATTCTCAATTTCTTCTCTCGCATGTAGTTGCCACACTTGATTGTTTCCAACAAAACTTGTAGTATAAATATTTGACGTAACATTTTAAAAAGAGAACTTGTAAGTTATAGAAAAGTAAAGAATCAAATCGCTGGAAGGTATTTCAGCACTGGAGTAACTTTACATGTAATTCGGCAAGTTTAATTTTCGTAACATTTTAAGTTGAAACGATTCCAAAACAACTCAATTTTTATTTTGTCCGAAATATCATCATTAAAAAAGGATGTTTTTTTTTTATTATCTTATTAGATTCGTTCGCGTTAATGCAAATTCATAAAAACTTGAACAAAATGTTGCTAACTTTGGAAAAATCCTGTTCGTTGAAGCAAAACTTTGCAACAAGAGGGCGCAATTTTGCATTTCGCTTGGACGAGAAATTGCAAAATTTTACCCGATAAATATGTTATCTCATAATTTTTTGCACAGTAAATTCAAAAAAGGGTTTTTCGTTTTGCATTGATAACTGAAAAACTAGTTTGTTGTTGCTTTCTCATTTTGTGTGTTTTTTCGATTTGATGGTTTTCTTATTTTGGTGGTTTTTTTTTAACAAGTGGCACCATCATCATAAGTACAAAGTAGAGAGCGCAGTGAGCGTAAAATTCTCTTTGGAATTTGCTCATGTATTGACAGTTGATCGCCATTGAAACGACCTGTAAGATCAATTGTATTAACAGAAAAATCAGTTAGATTGATTAGGAATCTATCAGTTTTACAAAATTTTGTTAACTTAAGAGCGACAATTTCTCTTCTGTTGAAAATACTAAACTAATTTCTACGCTCGACAAAGAACTCGATCGAATTAACCATAATTCGATCAATTTCATCGAATCTCCGTTAAGGCAATAAAAACAGAACCTATTTGTTGATTTTACTTACATCATTTCTTTCAGTGTACATATATAAAAATGTCAAATAAACCATTTTTTTAAGTGTCACCTCCTTAAACGGTAATCAGCATCAATTGGAGCTTAACCGCCTTAGCGATTTTGGCCGTTTCGTAACAAGTCGCGGTACAGCTATCCTTTTTCGCATAATCTGACGCCAATCGGAAGCACCAAGTGAGTTCAAGTCTGCCTTCACCTGCCTCTCCCAACTCAGTGAAGGTCTCCCCTGCGGCTCTTCTTCCAAATTGCTGTGTCGGCTGAAATACTTTATTGGGGCCCGAGCGTTTTCGTCCATTCGCATAATATGACCTAGACAGTGAATCCTAAGGGGTTTTATTCGCTCCGCTATGGTCATATCTGCATCGAACTCATACAGTTCATCATTATACCTCCTTCGATACGGACAAGACCATACATCTTTTAATACCAATCTAAAGCCAAAATAGCATCTGCAAATTTTCGTTCCGTTTCGTTGTCGAACTTAAGTTTTTTTTTTTTGGGACTTAAAAAAATAAAATTTTTTTATTTATCTAATAATTAAACACTATATTACCATAGTTAACAAACTCACATGTAAAGTATGGGCTCGAATGGAATTGGATGAAGCAGGTTATACGGAGGTTCAAGTTCAAGTTTTCATATATAGGGACTTCATATGATAATCTGAATTTGAACCTCCAATCGGGCTCAGTTATAATATAGCCAAAATTTTGTATCTTCTCAAAGAAATCTCAACGTTAACCTCTGTGCGACACCCCATAATCGTTTCCAAACAGAACCTTAATTAATACGTGATATTTATGAGTTTGGTATTACGATTTCAAGATCGGGGCTTGAGAAAATTGCTTATTTGACACATAAGAACGACCTTAATATACATACATAGAGAAGTTGAATAAACAGTATACAAAATAGAAAATTTGACGTAGTTGCAGAACTTTTTAACTCAGAATTAGTTTTAAAATTTGTCGAAATGGTATGAGAAGCCAACTCTGAGTTCCATTTTGCAAGCGTACTTTAAAACCATATAAGAAATAGCAAAGGAGACTTTTTAAAAAATAATATATATACTTGTAAATATATGCAAGTTTCTTCAAAAAATAACCCAATATTCCGGGAGTAACTGGCCTTTTTGGGGTATTTAATTGAAACTTTGTATCTTAGACGATTTCACTTAACTAAAATCATAGCCTACACAAAATTTTAGCTTCGTTACTATTAGACAGCATGTATATGATATATCTCAGAAAAATTATATACAAATAATGTCACTTATTTTCCGAGTAACTCGAAAACCGGTTTTGAAGAAGTATCGAATAATCGAACACCCAAGTTGGTCCCAAGCTTTAAGGCAATTCTTACAACGGTCTTTCAGCCCCAAACTATTTTTCGAATCACAAAAAATCTTTGGCAAGAAAATTGGCCATTCTTGTCTTTAAAATAAATTACATTTACTATACTGACATCCAGTTTTCGGCCTTTCGTAACATAATTTATTATATGTTCTGTTACGAGTTTCAGGAGTTCTTGATTCTTCTATTATAATTCGAATATCCGAACTGTCGAATAAATAACTCAAATATTCAGTATAGAAAAACGTTCTTTACTTACAAATCTACTGTTATAATACTTGCGTACTTCACTAATAACGTCTTAAAATCAAATTGATCCATTATTCCTCAGCTTGCGCTGCTTTTATATTCTCGATTAGCTCGTTCGCCTGTTTCTCCTAAAAGCCTTCCGCGATTTACAACCAGATTGACTGAATTTTGTGTTTGTTAGTGCAGTCGGGTGGCTTCGTGACACACGTACTTGTTGTCGGCTACACGTTGATGAAAATCAAAAATTTTTGATTTTTTCATTTGACGCTAGCTTATATGATAGTCCCGGGGTGTGATTGACAAAACGCAGTGTTGTATTTAATTAGTGTCGACATTCAAAATGAACAAGTGCGCGGAAGAAAAGCAATTCATATTAAAATTTATTGAAAATTATCAATGTTTACCAGCTTTATGGAATGTAAAGCTTTTATTATTATTTAATAAAATTTTTATTAATTTTTTTATTATTTAATAAAACCGCTGTAGTGACAAGTAAAAAAAAGTCATCATCCGATGACGACATATTCACGTCCGAACGCTACGGTTTCTCAATGCAAATGTTGATTGATGGCTTTTTATTTGATAGTCGCGGGGCAAGCGTCAAATACCCGACACGCACACATACAAAAACTAAGTCAATCTGGTTGTAAATCGCGGAAGGCTTTAAGATTTATACTTTCCACGAACAACCTTCTTTTACAGCTGCTTATTTATTTCTCCTTCATGGCCGAGCCACAATGAAATTTTTCCTATAGATGCGTTCAACGCAACCTTATGCATTCCAGTAACATCGCCACAATCAACCAAGAATTTGCGTTTGTAAATAAAAAGGAACTTCAGACTTGGCAATTTAAGTTTATTTCGCCTTACCCATTCACATTCAAAATTTCGTGAAGCAGTGTTAAAATTTTTCTCATTATACAAAAGCAATACTTGATAACATATTTTGTGTGTTATTCATTGGTTAAATTGCAGTTTTGAACTGTAAAAAATGTTAGAAAGTACCAACAAATGGAAAAAATAATTTCGGTTGCAAAGTGTGAAACTACCCTTAGCCAAATCAAAATTCTTCTTAAGCTTTGCCTTCAACAAAAGTTGGAATATGGCTACTTTTTCATGTTCTACATACAAATACGTGCAATCTACTCATAATCCATAAGATTGCGTTAACGGCATTTATATGATAAACTATTTATATAATGGGGCTTTTGTCTACCACTGTGGCGCGCCAGAGCTCAAATGAGCCAAACTTGCTTCAGACATATTCCTACTCTCCATCGTTCTGTCGTTAGCGAGACAACAACGATTAAACACTTCGCTCGGCTGTCGCAACAATGTTAAGATTCCCTGTGGGAAATATTGATGGTGAAACGTAACGTTAAGATGGTATATACGTAATTAACTCATGGTCTTAAGATTCTCAGGATGGATTGTTACCTTCTAAGATGTTTTATAGATAATCAGTGTGAGTTGTTTTTAATTATTTTAACAAAAGTCAAACCAGTTTCATTCTGGCCTCACTTCTTTTCTAGGCCAAAAAAACCTTATTTTTGCAATATTTTTAAATATCCTGCAATTCTCTGGCTGTGGCACCCGTATTAGTTTCGGAGATATAATGTTTTAGAGAAGAGATCGCCACTATTTTTGCGCTATTTGCCGTGTTAATACGCTTCGAGCCAAGTTTCATGTGCATTTTCATTTAAAAATATCGGTTACCCTTCGAAGGACTACAACTTGATCAATTATGGGACTTGGAGATATATCAAACTATTTCTGAATCAAAAATCAAGTTTTCCAAGAATTATTTTTAATAAATGCACGTTGCCTTCTTAACTATAATTTCCTGCTGGGATGCTTACGCTCCCACTAATCCACCTACATTAAAATTATTGCCGTCTATTGATCTAAAATTAACTTTTGTCTTCTAGTTATATGCGTGTGAATGTGTGAGTAATAAAATCTGCTGTTATGTGATGACTACATGTGTGTATGTGAAAGACTCTCTTTGCTGTTAGCTTCGCTGTTTACATGGCTGTGTGGCCGGTTGCTTTGATGCTTACATAAACAAATGTGTGGTTGCTTCTTTTACAGCCCCGTCACATAAGCAGTTTTTCATGCATATGCGTTTTACGCTTTCTTATGTAAAATGGGTAGACTGCACGTATTTTTATAGAAAACGGCAGATCGAGCGACACTGAAAAAAGTTGGCTTCTCTAAGCTGTTGTTCCAATCAAAGCATAAGAAGAAGAGGAATACTTAATTAATAATACTTAATTAAAGGAATGCAAATACTTATTTCACTACTGACGATCTCTGGGTAAAAGGCTAGCCTAATAAAAATGCACTGCGGCAATTTTTTCTCAAAAATTTCTCATGCATATACAGCTTGTATGAGAGCAACCGAAATTGAGTTTATAGCATGTCTCCATCTAGAGCTTTAACTGTATAATAAAACTTGCAAGATTGAGGGTTAAATCCTTTCAGATTGCTGAATCTCGAATGAAGCTCCAAGTGTGGATATGCTATTACTGTGTAAAAAAAGCTAATGCGCTCTCCAACTTTTATTATGGGTGACATTTCGGCTAGACGTTTGCATACATCAGGGATGGGCCTATTTTCGGCTCTTAAATCAGTTTCAGTGCCAGCGAGTGCTTGATGAGAAGTTTATGTGCTTTGGGGTGTTAGGGGAGTAAAAAAAATACATTGGAACTATCGTGCGCCTCGCCTCAAACGATATTCATCGCAAGAAGTTTGCGGAAACGGTAAAAAACTGAAATGAAAATATTCTCTCGCAACCTCGAAAATCAATTCCCAAACTGTGTTGCAATAGTACGAAAACAAAAACATACATTTTTTGGCAAGGAATACGAAAAACGGAATAACCATAGACTGAAGTCGACTTTATGTTAAGCAGCGCACTATTGACATTCATTTCGCCTTCACATACATTTATTTATATGCAAGCCGATTCATTTTGCAATATATACAGAAAAGTATTTAAAAATGTATTTCTAAAGTAGTAGCATTACGGGAATTAGTAGTAGAAAAACGTACTAATACGCGTTTCGTATACAATCGTGGGAAAACGAAACCCTTTTCAGACTTGTTGGCAGTGTTGCCGTGAGCCTAGAAAGAAATGTATCAGTTTACAAATAAAAAAAGGTACCAATCGCATAAACAACGACTAATTTTACTACTGTTATAAACATAACCGCTTTCATTTCAGTTTTCATTTCAGTTTTCAACTTTCTTCAGCGCACATGCATACATATATCGTTAAATCCACACTGCAAAAATTGTTGCAGCATGTGTTGCATGTGTGTTTAATTTACGGCGACTATTTTTCTAATTTTAAAACTTGCTTTGTTTATGATTTGAATCATAAAGGAACTTTTAAAATTACAACTGAAAATTCAGTTCGAGTTGTGAATCACAAAAGCGACATTACATATTTGTGGCCTTTAATGCGAGCGAAGCCGCCGGTAAAGGCTAGTTTATCCTAAAACGCTTAATAATTTGAACATAATAAGAGCGGTGGCAGCTTATTCTCCACATATGTATAAGGCCAAATACTCTCTCTTTATGAATCTTATGTGTGTTCGCATATTATTCCCTTCCTGTGTTCTTCGCCCCACATACCTATACTTGATCGTCCCCCCCTAGCACTTAAATGTGCAAAGCGTGCCCGTATGAGCAAAAGGCTCATACGAGCCGTTTTGCCCATCGCTGGCATGATTCTACATTGTCGCAACGAATACTTATTTTGGTTGGGGCAAAAAATTCATTTATTATGGTGCGTTAAAGCAAACGCAGTGCGTTTTTATTAGGTTGGCTTGTAAATCTACGCATAGCATTGCATTGCTTGCATGGTTCAATTATGTACAGGTTGGCTCATCTCATCAGCTGATTTTATTTTTGTCATTGCATGATCGATGGGATTGTCAAAAGGAGATGGCGAACTCAAAATGAAACCAACACATTGGCAACATTTTATTTACACATACAAAAACTGCTAAGTTTTATGTTTCCATTCCACACCATTCGCACCAACACCAACACACAGATTTTGACAATTTGAACAGACATATTTTGTTGCTTTACAGATGAGCCAACCTGTATATAGTTGAACCATGATTATTTGGAAGACTGGCGAATGCGCACCACTCTGTCAATCTTCTTTCTGTTGATATTGAGTGATTTCAGCGAACACAAGTGTTGATCGATCGTTTAGTAATAGTTCTCTAAACAAACGGTTGAGCATTTTTGATCCGCTCAATAGTTGGGATTTTACGTCAAATTACTGAGCATACATTTTTTTCACTACATTCGCTAAACGTATTTATTCGCCTATCTAACAGCTCTTTAACGTTTGAAAGTTTTGGATATGAATATAATTTTTCTTCTTAATATTGTAGTCAAGTGTGAAAAATAATTTAAGAAATCCTCTCCCTTAAAGTTTATGGATAATTATTTAATTTGACAGTTGGATCAACTCGCTATTTAGGGAACAAATTTTCTATCACTCAAACATGTACATGTAACGTATCAACAAAAATAGAGTTCGATGAAAGCGTCCATTTTTTTGCAGGGATTTAAGGCCGCGGAACAATGAAATTTTCCATATAGATGCATTTAACACAAGCTTATGCATTCCAGTAAGAACGCCACAAACAATTAAGATGTTGAGTGTGTAAATATAAAGGAAATTCAGACTTAGAAATTGAAGTTTATTTCGTCTTGCACATTCACATACAAAACTCCGCGAAGCACTGTTATAAATATTCTCCCTATACAACAAAAATACTTGATAACATATTTTATGTCGTATTCATTTATTATATTGCAGTTTTTAATTGCGAAAAATGTTAGAAAAGTAACGAACGAGTGTGGAAAAATAATTTCACGTGCAAAGTGTGCCTGCACCCTTAGCCAAAGCAAATGTCAAATTCTTCTTCTCATGCTTTGCTTGCAACAAAATTTGCAAGTTGGCTATTTTTTCTTGTCAGATGGCGCCAAAGTCGCTCAATCTACCGTTCTCCATAAAAATACATGCAATCTACTCATAATGCATAAGATTGAGTGAAACGCATCTATATGAAAAACACCTTATGTAACGGAGCTTTAAATTATAATCAAGTTTATGTTTCACATGCTATGTACTAATTTATTCTGCTACGCGCTGCAAATATAACAAGACCTTAACTAAAGTGTTTGATAAACACTATTCTAGACTAGATGTCATACCATTCGATTTCTGTTGGCATTTCTGCCATTTATTGCTTGTTTTCAGTGTTGGTTATGAATTGCGCAAGAACAGCCATAGTCTTTCAATGGTCTACTAAATCATCTTATAGAAAACTGTACACGGTCTCAGACGGAATTGCTTGTTAGAATCAAAACGAAAAAAAAGTTCATAACTCCTTTCAAAAGGAAACGCCTTCTCTAAGTGCGGTCTCTGTAGAATCAATGGTATATGAATTGGCTAACTATTTAATTTCACCGACTAATGTACTACTATTTATAGAGCAGCAATTAAGTATATAAATGTTCTTAAAGTTGGTCAATTAAAAAAATATATTAGGTATTTAGATTTACAAATTCGTTATGCTTAATAAGCTTTTTTCGTTTTTTTTTTTTTTTTTTGTTACTAATGTAGCTAATTACTTAATAGATACTTGCCATTACTGTGTATAGCTAAAAAAAAATTGCCAAGTATTGTGTTAATTTTATTTTTTCTTGTTAATTACCTACAAAAACAAAACTATGTAATATTTAGTCAAATGTAAGCAAAAAAATGGTTAGCATATGGAAATAAAAATGATAAAGAACGCAGCAAATTACACTGAAAGAAAAAGACTGGTAAAATCAACCGAAATACGGGTCAATTCAACCGAAATTTCTGTTAATTTTTATACATCGCAAGAAGATGTTGAATCAACTGTGCACAATCGTTGACCGTTTTAGTAGTCAAATGAACAAAAAAAGTTGTTGCGACAGCTTTGTACGAAAGTACCTATGTTGCGGCATTTGCAAGGCATATCAGTTTTCACTGAGATCCTTTCATGGCAGAAATACATTGGGAGTGCTTGCCGAACAGTTCCGAGAGGCGACCCCGCATAGGAAAATTGTCTTCTAATTGAAAAACCTTATTTCCAAAATTTGTATGTTGCTTTGCCCGGGGTGTGAACCCAACGTCTTCGGTGTGGTAGGCGGAGCACGCTGCCATCACACCACGGCAACCGCCATATACATACGTAAATATGTGCATACATAAGTACAAAGTAGAGAGCGCAGTGAGCGTAAAATTCTCTTTGAAATTTGCTCATGTATTGACTGTTGATCGCTGTTGAAATGACCAGTGAGATCAATTGTGTTAACAAAAAAATCAGTTAGATTGATTAGGAATCTGTCAATTTTACAGAATTTTGTTATCTTAAGAGCGACAATTTCTCTTCTGTTGAAATGACTAAACAAATTTGTTCGCTTGACAAAGAACTCGGTCGAATTAACCATAATTCGATCAATTTCACCGAATCTGCGTTAAGTCAAGAGCAACAGAACCGATTTGTTGATTTTACTAGCACCATTTCTTTCAGTGTATAAGTTAGAAAAATATTGTAGCAAATATTAGCATGTAGCATTTGTATACTGAGAGATCTATATGTAATCTTAAATACTCTAGTAATTACACTAGCACTCGTAGTGTAATTAACTGCCAATAATGCATGTGATTTAATTACTTTCAACGGTGACGGTAGGTACATATATACATATGTAAGTATTAAATATGAAATGAAATAAAATTTAAAAAAATAAAATTAAAATAAAATTACATACATAAATATCTAAATAATGTAATTTAATATGCTCATAAAATCTTTATTTCTAAGTTTGTTATTATTATCAATTCTATTTTAAGACTTCCTATCACTTTGTTCATTAATTATTGTAGATTTTTTTTGTAATATTTTTGAATTGTTATTTAATATTTTGTACAAAATATTGCACTCACTTTTTGTATACAACTCAAATGTTTATGTGTATATATATATATATATATATATATATATATATATATATATATATATATATAAATCTATGTTTTTGTTGCACAGCTATTTTGTTTTTGTATTAAGTTTTTACGGCTTTATCATGCTGTGCTTCAATGTTTTTATACTCGTCTTAAACATACCACTTTTTGGCATTGTTTTTTTATTTTTGTTTTTAGTGATAAATGTGTATATAAAACTCAGCTTTGAGCTAATGCAATTAAAAATTTTACTTTGCCTCAAATTTTAAAAATATTAAAATTTTAAAAATTTAAATATTGCTATAAACTTTTTCAAATCCCTACAATATGATTTAAAAATATTATAAAAAAATGTTTATTAATTGAGCAAAATAATTTAATGCTCTCTTGCCAAAACAGCCTAAATGCTTCATAGAATCTAGTTTTTATTATTAATAAAAAAAATCGCATAATTAATTTTATTGTTTGTTAAGTGTAATATTGATTAAATCATAAATATTTATAAAAGTGAGCGTTTAAGTTTATAACATTTTTACTTTTTGTAATGTTTAATAATAAAAAAAATAAATTAGATATATTAAATAAGTGGTATTGTTAAATTTTTCATTTAATAAAGTAAAATATTGCAAATTTATAAAGAAAATACCATCAAAATTTGTGTTCAAAGCCAACGTGAATGTTTTCATCTTTCTCTGGTAAGTATTGATCATATATTTTTAGCATTCTTACATTATTGTCTTCTTTATTGTCTTCTATTACTTTTACCTATCTGTGAAATTTTATTAAAAGGACTTAAATCGAGTTAAGAAATTACCGATAAATTGGCTTATAAAATATTCTAGAATTGGATAAACTTTTGCTTCTCCAGAAGCAATCCCGACATACACATCACACCAACCATCTTTCCAATTGCAATGTGAAACCAACGAATCTATCACCCAAAAAGAGACAAGCAGAGTAGCCTCAAGAAGAAGAAGAGTTGCCGCAAAAGCGTGAAAATAGCGGAACATACGATACCCGTATGTACTGAACTCCTAATCCCTTTACGGGGTTTCAAGCGACAATTGTAGCGTGCTTAAGCTGCGGTTGCATTAATATTAGACTCACAAAGTTAATTATATCTCCGAAGATTTGATGCTTATAATGGGCATACCAACGGAACACTGCCTACTGAAGTTGCAATCAATCTGTGCTCGTTTCCTGCGTGCACGATATCAAGGCTCCACCTACAAGGGCGATATAGTCGTCAGAACGCAAGGCTACAACTGAGCTGGGTCCTAAAAAATGTTCAGTGTATGTCAAGATGACGAAGTTATCTAATATCCTAAGCCCTGTTGGCCGCCGTGGTGTGGCAGTACGTGGTACGCCTACCGAAGATTCTGTGGTCACTGTAGTTCACTGTGTTGCAATATCAAAAATTTATAGACACATTTTTTCAATTAGAAACCAAGCTTTTCTAAGCGGGGTCGTCGCTCGGCAGTGATCTGCCACTCCGAACGTATTTCTGCGATGAAAAGCTTCTCAGTACGTGTCCCATCCCACTAATTTGTAGAAAAAATTATAAAGGAGCGCGACGCATATTGGAAGAGAAGCTCGGCTTTAAAGCTCTTTGGAGGTTATCGCACCTTGCATTTATTAATTTTTTTAAACCCTAGCTTACTGTAACAAGGGATCGCCATTCAGATCAAATCAATTGTTGTAATTCTGTGCGCTTTTTATTGTTGTTGTATTAGGTCTTAAAGTCTTACGGTATCTAATAACAGTATTTTTCGCAGTAAATTTTCGTACGTTACTGCTTTCTTCCAGCCTCTCAATCTACTCGGACTTAAGTACTTCCCTTCTCCTTTTCACGAGTCGGAGCAATTCTGACAACACTAGGTTGCAAAGTTGGCCAGCAGCGAGGGTCTCGGCCAAACTCATTAATCTATGTAGAAACGAACTCTCTCTAGGCACTATACGGGACACTGTGGTCTACGCTATTACCTCAATTAGTTAAATCTCTCCGATACATAAATCAGTCGCGTTTGTGAGCTGGAGGATGAAACGCCGGTTCACACTCTAAGCGGATGAGCCGCTCTGGCAAAGCAAAGATTATCTCATGTAGGTGGAGTGACTAGTAATCCCGTCATGATATGGCGTAAAGTGCATGAGGAGTACTTAAAAACAATAGAAGTCTCCACATACAGTAATAGGATAAAAATGCAAGCACAACAGACCTAAACAAAGCTCAAAGTGCAGCGAGACGTAATGATAAAAATAGTACTCGGGAACATACTTGATATTTTAAATTTTCATCGTATTTCCTCTGGTCGGTAGCCTCAAATCTTTTCGCACTCACATACAATCATAAAATCTCAACAAATATACATATCAATACAACTCACCGTTACGCACAACTCCACTAAAAAGCGTGGCATACTTCACTAACCCCAAGTGGCTTGAATAGAATGAATAAGAAATCTTTGTTTGCCTTTATTTGGGCGTCACGTTATTGACTGGGGAAATTTGGTTTCGGTATTTACTTATTTATCAATGTGCAGCGATCAAAAGTGACAAGTGGTACGAAAATACCTACACATATACAAAGGTTTATTGCATACGTGTATGTCGCGGCTACCCGCCAAAAAACGTCTACCTAATTTAGTGTTGATTTTTTTATATCAAAATATTTACCATAAGAACTGGGCACGGAGAGCACCTCCAAAAAATTAGTGTTAGTGCAACGGACGGCGCTGTTGTTGTTGCTGTATTAACGGACGGCGCTAATCGGTATCTGTGGCGCTCTCAAAACAACACCTACCTTGGTACTGAATGTCATGCTCAGCGGTGTTCCGGGCAACTGTCAAGCGGATCTCTTAGCCCGCATCGGTACAACTAAACCGGATGAAGATGGCTGTAGGGATTTCCGGATTCTGCTGGCCACCTGTGGTTTGCTCCTCTATAGCTGGGCTTCGAGTCAGCTCACCAAACGTTGGGTGGTCACCACCTCTTGCAGGATAACCACTTTCATATACATTCAAGCAGGTATTTTTTTGCTGGGTAAACCTTTTAATGTATATGTATGGGTACGTTTCAAATTAACATGACCAACAACAACAAGTACCATTATAAACGATTGGGGAATTAGTTAGCCAGTTGATAGTCGATAGCGCCACTGCAATATAGTGATGAAGTCAAAGCAATAATTGAAAGGAAAAGCAACAACAAAAATGAAATTAATGTATGTAACTAAACATGTATTGTTGTCAGACGCCCAACCAATAGTTGTAATGTTAAGAGGTCAAGGCATAACGGGAGCTTGTTATGAATGTAGACTGGATGAATGCGCACAGGAATTACTTTGGTTAATTATAAAGGTTGGCCGCCTTGGTGTGGTGGTAGCTTGCTCAGCCTGCCACGCCAAAGGTCCTGGGTTCCATTCTCTAGCAAACCAACATCGAAAATTTACAAAACATCTTTTTTTGCGGGGTTGACCCTCGACAGTGACTTGACAAGCACTATCATAAAAAGGTGAAAATTGCCTACCTGATTTGATATGACATAGATTATAGGTTCTTAAAAGAAGATATTTGGAGTTCATAGTGCCTTAGATGAGGGAAGTTAACTGTACAGCAGCCAAAGAGTGCCACTGATGTAGGAATTTGACCAGGCACCCTGTATCACAATATGATACACAAATATCCATTCCGGCTAAACAACTACACAAATACAATTTGCGAATAAAGACAAAAATCCATTTTCAGTCCAGCTACATGAGTTCAGTTCACGTTGATGAGGACGGAAATTCTGACAGTAGCATAAAAGACTTGGAAGTAGAATTTCCAGAATTATGTCTATGTGTTGACGAAGTGAAAAGTTCACAATGCGACCTAACTCACATCAGTAAAGGTGATTTCGCCGCCATTGCCGAGTTCATTAGTCAGTATGTACCATCGAAATGTATTGAATCACCAGTTGAAATGAAGGTCGGCCTAACAGATGATACGCCAGTTTATCAACGCCCTAGGCGAACGTCTTACGAGGACCAGAAAGTTATAGAAACACAGATAAAAACGTGGTTGCGAGTAACTCAGAATACGCTTCTCCGATTGTGTTGGTAGGCAAAAAGGACGGAACTAAACGTCTTTGCTGTGACTACCGGAAGCTAAATGAGAAAATCGTACGTGACAATTTTCCCATGGCATTGATCGACGAGGTAGTTGAGACACTGCAGGGGTATAAGGTGTTTACAACACTGGATTTAGGAAATGGATTTTTCCATGTACCCGTCGAAAAAGCTTCGCGGAAATATACGGCGTTCGTGGCAAATAAGGGTCAATTCGAATTTTCGTATGTACCTTTCGGAATACCGAATTCTCCCGCAGTTTTCTGCAGATATATAAATGCGATATTTAAGGAACTAACCAGCGAAGATACTATTGTTACGTATATGGATGACTTGATCATTTCATCCGCAAACGAAAAAGAGGGAATTTTCAAGTTAGCAAAGGTTTTGAAAGTAGCAGCAAACGCAGGACTACGCATAAAGTGGAAAAAATGCAGTTTTCTAAAGCGGATATTAGATTTCTTAGGTTACATAATAGAAAAAAAAAACTGTACGTCCATGTTTAAAAAAAACGAGAGCAGTAGAAATATTCAAGATCCCGAAAGATCAGAAGGCTGTTCAGAGGTTTTCGTAGATTCATTAAAAACTATGCAATAATAGCGAAACCTCTGACTGACTTGCTTCGGAAAAACAAAGATTTTAAATGGGGAGATGAACAAACCGTCGGTTTTCAGCAACTGAAGGAGGCTGTTGTATAATCTCCGGTATTGAAGCTGTATGACCCAAAAGCCGTTCCGGAAATTCACACAGATGCATCCAAATATGGCTACGGTGCTGTGCTTATTCAGCAAGATCCAGAAGATCAACGGTTTCAACCGGTAATGTACATGAGCCGGAAGACAAAGCCATCGGAAGAAAACTACCACTCTTATGAGCTTGAGGTACTCGCCATAGTAGAAGCTCTTAAGAAGTGGAGAGTTTGCGTCTTAGGTTTACCATTTAAAATAGTGACAGATTGCAACGCTTTTGCAATGACTCTTAAAAAGAAAGACGTACCAACGCGAGTTGCTAGATGTGCCATGTTACTTCAGGAGTTTAATTATATGGTGGAACATATGTCGGGCAAACAAATGAGACACGCAGAGGCTCTTAGCAGATTGAGTTGCATATTGATAAACGACTCGTTACGTCATAGATTGAAGGAAGCTCAGTTGGACGACAAATGAACTCCCGCAATTTGGAAAATACTAGAAACTACTAATTACGAAGACTTTTATATCCGCCATGATATATTATATAAAGGCCAAGATAAGGAATTAATAATAGTTCCGAGTTCGTTGGAAGATGAAATAATTCAGGTAGCTCATAGACAAGGTCATTTTTCAATTAAGAAAACACGAGACTATATAGAGAAAGAGTACTTTATTCCGGAAATAGAAGCTAAAGTTGAAAAAACAGTCAAGAATTGTGTAGAGTGTCTAGTAATAAACGCCAAAACAGGGAAGAAGGAAGGTTTTTTATCACCTATCGATAAAGTATACCATCCGCTGGAAACATATCATATTGACCATGTAGGACTCATGACAGTTACAGGCAATTAATATATCACATAATTTTGAGAACTAATGCGAAAGCAATAGCATACAGCACCTGTTAATTACGACTGGTGTCCGTAGGGGAAATGGCCAAGTAGAACGCATGCATCGGGTTGTAGTACCTATGGTGGCGAAACTATCGCATGAGCATCCAGGACAGTGGTACAAGTATGTAGGCCAAATTCAACAGTATATAAACAACTCACCTAGTCGTAGTACTGCAATTTCTCCATTTATACTACTTATCGGATGTGAAATGCGGATTAAGAGGATTTGAGATTAAAGGAAATATTAGGCGAGGAAGCAGTTAGCAGCTTTGATAAAGATAGAGAAATTTTAAGAGATAAAGCTAAAAAGAGTATTGAAAAAGTGCAAGAAGAAAATAGAAACACTTACAACAAGAATAAGCAGCCAGGACCACAGTATAAAGAAAATGATTTGGTGGCAATAAAGCGGACACAATTTGGCGTAGGCATAAAGTTACGTCCAAAGTTTCTAGGGCCGTGCAAAGTAGTCAAAAAACTGAGTCACGATCGCTATAAAGTTGAACGGGTGGGATATTGCGAAGGGCCTCGGACAACGACAACATCTGCAGATAATATAAAAAGGTGGCAACCGCATTCGAGGGCGAACGTATTGTCAAGTAGGGCCGAGTTGTAGGAATTTGACCAGGCACCCTGTATCACAATATTATACACAAATATCCATTTCGGCTAAACACCTACACAAATACAATTTGCGAATAAAAACAAACATCCATTTTCAGTTATGTTTGACTCTCTTCTCGTGGGATAGGTTCGAAAGTCTAAGTCAATTAGCTAATCTCAAAGGTCAATATCGAATGAAAAGTTGAAAAGGCCTGTTCCTTATGTAAGCTGATAATAATTTGAAGTGATATATAAATAATAAAGTGATAGTACAATGGCCAACTATAGATAGACAAAACAATGTCAAGAAATCCTGGGAAACGCTAACAGTATCACTTAAGTTCTTTCCAGCTGACACGCTAATCATTCTTTTACGTAGCTCTATGTGTACACGTCCGCAATGAGGTCGACGTTAGTCTTTTTCAGGGTCGGCCGCATCGTGAAAACGCAGATTTACCAAGTATGAAAATTATACAAGTATGAAACCGCACTGATAAGGTCCGATAAGTTCATTGAATTTGTGCTTCAGATTTTGCCACAGTACGCTTACATCCTATATTAAGCTGGCTGATTTCGTGGGGTTTCAGGAACGCGTTTGGGCAGAGCGCACCAAAAATAGTAACATAACTCGTTTGAATAAGATCCATTAGCTATCCCATCCCCTCTGCGGCCTGCCAATTCATCGACGATATCACTTGCCGGTATATTATTGTGCCCCGTCATCCTGCTTATGGAGCGCTATGCTGGTACACGTTATGTAATCACTTACCCGTGGTCTGCCACACTGTTATCTTTACTAACCTGCGAGGTCGAACACCTGCCTAACAATATAAGAAGATAGCTAGCTTTTATCGGCCCTATTGGAAGTCGGTGATGGCTTGCATTCCGTTGAAGTAGAATTAAAATACGCGTTTGCGCGCATGGTAACATGCCAACTTTAAGTGATAAGCTGAAATAAATAAAATAATCCACTGCCACAGTCTTGAGCAGATGAACCTTGACTCGGCTTAACATAGATTGCGCAGACACTGGCTCTTCTTGCATGCAGTAAGATTATCTTTGCGGATAGTTTGACTGAGTAAGACCACTTTATTTCTGTCTTCCTTCTTCCCGGTTTTTACACTAAAGTGGCCAATTTTGGTTTAGGTTGTACTTTTGAAAATAGGTTGGGCTAAATTGAAGTGATTGCGGTGGAGGCACATACATGCAGGTGTCAAAAGCCTTCCGATACATTTCGAGGATTAGATAAAGTCCTTGAAGTCATACTCCACCACCATTTGTAGATTATCCAGATAGGGAGCTCCCAGCCAGCGCTATATGGCACTTAACGCCGTATGGTTGCAGGTGGGGTGATCCACAGTTTCTCTCCTTTTTGTCAACTTCTCCAGCATCGCAGATAAAGTACTGCTGATATATCTACATGCCCTCCAATAAGAAAGTGTCCAGTTAGAACTTCTAGAAGTGGCGATGTAAACATGATGGTATGTCTTATCATCCTATTTTGGTCAAGTTTGCTTGCATGTAAGGGTTTGTAGCCATCTATCGTTGGCTTGACGGGAGATATACACTAGAAGCATTAGCTTTCTTTGTCAGGAAGAATATGCTTTATCGCGTCACGCCTAGCAAGTTCGCATGCAAGACATTTCCTTTTAATGTCCCAGTGTCATTGGACCCATGCTTTGTGTAAATGATTCTGGTGGACCATCTCTTGAAGGAATCGACAACAGTTTAGTGTTGGCTCGTAATTGAAAGAGTAAGGGCCAAAGGATTTTATAGCAGTTGACTTTCGCTTATAATAAATATTTCCTTGCCGATAGTGTGTTTTCCTATCCAAGCCGCTGCCGATTCTTCTGAATGGAAGTCATTGCAATTTTCAACTATTCTCAGCGCTTTCAAAACACCCCTTATCCCACCGCACAGTTTAGTTTAGAACCTTCGGTGTACATAGAAATGCTACCATCAGCCACGAGGCAATGATCCGAGTCCTTCTAACTATCTGCTGTGAACGTTTACCAATAAGGTGCTGTCCCCAAATGTTGTGATCCCACTGTAGTCTGTGTCTCGAGAAAGAAACTTGTTTGACGCCTAGCTGCATAAGGTCCCACAAAGTTTGAAGGAAGTTGCCTCTGTAAGAAATATTTAGGTCCTGCGCCTGGAATTCTAAGTGTGAAAAAAACTCAACTGTGAGGTGAGGACCTTGTGACATAGCATTATTTTCGACTTCCTCAAACGATGAAAGCATTTTCCTTTCACTGCGTAGGTGAACAATCATTTCCACTAGAGATCTTTTTACACACAGATACATTAGGGTGTTGTTAAAATATCTGGGATTGTATTTTTGATCGTTCCTTCGATTTCTAAGACCACAAGGTAATAAACCCTTTCTACTAAGAAAAACAGTTTGCACGGACTTAGTTTTGATTAACTCAAGTTGATAGTCAGATATGAGGTGGCTATCAATAGCGGTCGTGAAGAAATTTCTTCTATTTGGTCCACTAACATCTCACCCCTGCTGTCCGCCTGAAGGTTAGAATTCCATAGATCATGATGGAATCGCCTAAGATAATGTGATTATCACCAGTGAGTAGTGCTCTAATATCAGGGCGGTATCCACTGGGACAGGAGGTGTCAGGAGAGATGTAGATGTTGATGATTTTTTAGTTTACATCGCCTGACCGGACATATATGTCAAGACGTTCTAGGAGACTGTCCCTGCGGCCGATGTCGGGATCAAATAGATTATATTGCACTGAGTAGTGGATGATAAACGCGAGATTGCCCCCATTTCTGTTCTCGCGATCTTTTCTGTGGACATTATACCCAGAGTAGGTCTGCAGAGCAGATCTTGCTGTGAGTTTGGCCTATTGAATCGCAGCAATGCGGATGTTATGCCGCTTCATGAAATCAACTATCCCCGTGATCTTCCCAGTTAATAAATTAGAGTTTAACTGCAGGCTTATGAAGTGCAACGGGGGAGACGTCGTCACTCTAGGGGTAAGTGACGGGTGACTACGCCTGCGTTGAGGGAGGCCAGGACGCAATTTCTGTTGTGTCCCTGGGTATGCATTGGGGTACCCGGTGTAGTTGGGTTTGCGGCCTGGCAGCATGGCGCGATGAAACCCGTTGGGAATTGCCGTCGCTGAGACCAGAACATATAGGAAAGTGGCACCGTCCAACAAAGAATCTGCATTGGGCAGATGTCGCAAACATATATATTCTGTGCTGGCAAATGGTGGAAGAGGTGGTAGGGGCTAAGAGTCTGTTTCCCTTACCTACTCGATTTATAGTATCGGAAAGGAGGGAGAAGGAGACGAGAGCTGGGTCTAATGCTCGGTATTGCTACCGACTCTACTACGGAGATTGTAGTTATGAGTAGGAGCGGCTGTATGAGCTGGTGGCGCCATGGGGCGCAAACTACGGGACTTCCCTTGAGCGTTAACAGCAAGTACTCCAAAATATTTATAAAGTTACGAAGACGTCGGCTTTTGGGGTCTAGCCCACAACAACCTGTCCGATGCAACCATCCCTTGCACGTGACACACTGACAAGAGTGTGACCGTCCTAAAAAGTTTCTTTTCCAGCGTACGCAGCAAAACCATTTCGCATGACCGGGGCCAGGTGTAGGATCCGGATTGGGTTCGATACCTTCCCGGAGCAGGAAAGTATGGCGAAGTACTGCTGCAAGGATCTGCTGTGAAGATGACAATTTGTGGGAGGGACGCTACAAATTAAATGGGGTTACACTGAAAAGACAGCCCTTAGTCGGGAAAAATCCCGAGTAGCTCCGGTACATAGAAGTGGCTGCCTTGGGAAGTGATGATGTCACTATCATTAAAAGTGGTATCACCACATACCTCAATTCAGTCCAAGTGAGCTTCTCATATCTTTGACAGCTAGTGACAAGTTTTTATTTAACAGGGCGGCACATCAATCAGCTAACTAAACTTCTTGTTTTTTCCTCGTCATTTTCTTATTATAATCCAAAATGTTGTGTTATTAGCCATAAAATGTTTCTTGACTACTTTTCTACTACTTAGATATTTTAAAGTCTTAGTCTAAGACCCACCACTTTGCAGCGTAGTAAAGTCCACTACATCATACTATGCAAGTACTAACTTGCCACATGCCACATGTCGCATGCCATTCGTTCAGCACACGCGTCTTAATTGCCTTTAATGCTTGAACTTTGAGGTTAAATGTGGCAATGCGCAGCTCGAATACAAACAAAGAAAAAAGCGAATGCGGCCGGAATGCGCGGTACATGTTTAACTAACCCCTTGCATATTGTTGTATGTGGCGCCTATGTGCGAATGTTTGTTTGTTGTAGCTTTTTTGTTGAATTTTCATCAAATCTCAACAATTCCCTGGTGGATGAGTGTGCGCGGTTAAAAGGCTAAAAATGATGTAGCGCATACTACAAACGTATAGGGGCTAGAAAAAATCACATTACATGGTAAGTACAGAGGCAACAACAACCACAACTATATCCTCCTCTATAATATGAGTAGCAAGAAAAAAGTTGATCAACCACAGCAGCAACAGGATGTATGTATTAGAGATATACGCCGCCGATAAACGCCGCCGCCGATTTTGGTCGTTTTTCGCACGCCGCCGCCGGATATCAAAAATTTCGGCGCGGCGGCGGCGGCGGCGGCGTCCGGCGCGTTATTATATCTTCTACTCGTTTAAGACTGTTTAGGCCATTTATTGTTCATGTCGAAAATTGGTCGCATGTGATCGAAAGTGGCATCAACGGATGCGCATCACTGCCAGTTATAAGAAACTAATTGCGAAATTTAACTCTTTCTGAGTGTTCAAAAGTTTTTTAAAAACATGCGCTTTCGATGTCAGCTTAACACGGACTTTGCATTACCCAATTCACCAATTTATTAAAACAAAACACTAAAAAAAAGTTATTAAATTAATTCATATGCTCGCTTTGCATATTTTTTTCAAAAAATTAATAATGAACAATAAATTCAAATAAAATGACCCAAGGCGAACATGTTTTCAAATTGTCCTCAAGAATAAGCGAAATCAATGATGCAAAATCCTTTAGTAGGTTTTAAGGGCATAAACACTCCTATGAAATGATTCTTACCTCATACTTAAGTTGAGGATATATGTACGTATGAGAAGGGTTTGAAAAATCACTTAGTCTTACATTCAAACATCTGGAGTAAGTGAAATGTTAATTTTGATGTGCACACTTCGTCCTTCAACACCCAAGTCTCTCGGTTTGGCATTTCCTAAAGTTGGCGGCCCTATCCAAAACTAGTCCCTTGGAGTGAATCCCATTGATTGTAGCCTATCAACCAATTTTAAATATCACCTACACGTTACGGCTCCTTTTACAAATGTGAATACGTAGGCACATATATTTACCAGGCGAGGCTTTGTCCTTCGCAAGAACACTCAAAGTGGTGAAGCAAATGCTTTCCCAAGACAGTCGAACTAATGACCGTATGTGCTACTACGCTAACGTAGTGTACAGTCGAACTAGTCTGAAAACTGAAGCTACGTGGTCATCCATAATGAGGTCTTATATCATAAGGCCGGAAAACAGCAGTCAACTTAAAATCGGTCTACTTTCAGGGTCCTTGTAAAATTTTTATCATGTAGATGCGCCGGGGATTATACGATTTTCACCCATGAGTTACGCAATGATATCCACTTAGACTGCTTATGATTTCGGGGGCGGCATCCTTGGCCGAATAGTCACTCCCCAACGTTTCAAGGGGTTTCTCTTTTGTAGCTCGGCAGCATAGCGCGACAAAAACATCTGTTAGAACGTCTTCGTAGGTTCACCTAGAGCTTCTAGGACAGTGACGTCAAGGAAGTATGAGTTCGAAGTCGCAGTCCTATAGCTTCTGTGCTGGCATATGGTTTGAGGGTCAGGAGGCATGATAGCGACTGGTGGTCGGGATTGCTACTGTTTGCACATCGGGAAGTGTAGCTCGAAAAAACTGGATGCGCCTTTGTGATGAGAGTCATGGGTATTTATAGACCATTAATAGCAACCGTAAGTCTCATTAGTATTGTGCGAAAGATTGAAGCCCATCGTGAACCGGCTGATTGGACCTTATCAGTGCGGCTTCAGACCTGGTAAATCTACCATCGACCAGATTTTCACAATGCGCCAAATCTTGGAAAAAACCCGTGAAAAGAGAATCGACACACATCACCTCTTCGTCGATTTTAAAGCCGCCTTCGACAGCACGAAAAGGAGCTGCCTATATGCCGCTATGTCTGAATTTGGTTTCCCCGCAAAACTTATACGGCTGTGCAAAATGACGTTGAGCAACACCATCAGCTCAGTCAGAATTGGGAAGGACCTCTCCGAGCCGTTCGAAACTAAACGAGGTTTCAGACAGGGTGACCCCCTATCGTGCGATTTCTTTAATTTGATGCTGGAGAAAATTATACTAGCTGCAGAACTTAACCGCACTGGAACAATATACTATAAAAGCGTGCAATTACTGGCATATGCTGATGACATTGATATCATCGGCCTAAACACCCGCGCTGTTAGTTCTGCTTACTCCAAGCTGGAAAAAGAAGCGGTAAAGATGGGTTTGATGGTGAATGAGGACAAAACGAAGTACCTGCTGTCATCGAGCAAAGAGTCAGCGCATATGCGCCTTGGCAACCACGCTACTGTTGGCAGCCATAATTTCGAAATAGTAAAAGACTTCGTTTATTTGGGAACCAGCATCAACATTAGCAACAACATCAGCACTGAAATCCAGCGAAGAATCAATCTTGCCAATAAATGCTACTTTGGACTAGGTAGGCAATTGAAAAGTAAAGTCCTCTCTCGGCGAACGAAAATCATACTCTACAAGTCACTTATCGTACCCGTCCTGCTATATGGGGCAGAAGCATGGACCATGACAACAGCAGATGAAGCGGCTTTGGGAGTGTTCGAGAGAAAAGTTCTTCGAAAGATTTATGGACCTCTACGCGTTGGCGATGGCGAGTACCGAAGAAGATTTAATGATGAGCTGTACGAGCTATACGCAGACATCAACATAGTCCAGCGAATTAAAACGCAGCGGCTGCGCTGGCTAGGCCATGTTATGCGAATGAAAGATGATGCTCCGGCCAGGAAAGTGTTTCTATCGGAACCCGCCTATGGAAGCAGAGGTAGAGGGCGGCCCCCACTCCGTTGGAAGGACCAGGTGGAAAACGATTTAAACTCCCTTGGTGTGACCAATTGGCGCCGGTTGGCGGAGCGAAGGAGCGACTGGCGCGCCTTGTTGGACGGCCATAACCGTTTAGACGGTTAAGCGCCAATTAAGTAAGTAAGTAAGTAAGTCTCATTAGTGCGTGACCGCCAAGAAGCCACAAATTTAAAGAAATTGTGCGTGCGCGACGATTATTAGGAGTTAACCCTAGGTGAAACTACGCTTTGCACGAGATATACAGACAAAAGTGTGACCATTTTGTGTATCTCTATTTATTTTCAGCAGACGCTGCAATATCAATTCCAAAGACCGGGGTTAGGTTCGAAGCCTCTCTGGAGTAAGTGAACGAGGGCAATCCATCTGCAAAGAGCTCCTCCTAAAAAATTTTGAACGATCTGCGAAATTTTGAAGCAAAACCCCGGATCTTTCCGAAAGACGTTGATATCCTTAAATACATACAAACAAAACCATTTCTAAATATAATTTTTTTAAATAGAAAAATCAAGCTTTTTAAAGTAAAAACACCGGCGTACGTCGGCGCGCCGCCCACGCCGCCGCCGGTATATGTTACAACCTACCCCGCCGCCGCCGATAAAGTGATCGGCGTACATCTCTAGTATGTATGTATGTATGTAGATATATTTGTGTGTTTGTAAGCGTAAAGCTATGCTCAATTAACAATATTTTAATGTTCCTTTAGCTAAATTACAACAATAAAAGTAATAAGTGTCATTACAGCAACACTTTATAGGTAACTAATTTCACATTAAAAAAAAATCACCTGACAATAGTTGTTGCTATCCATGCAACATAACGTGATAATATCAATAGCAATTAACAGCGATTTTCAGTGATGATAACTGTAAGTGAAAAAGTCCATTGAAAAAATAAATAAATGGAATTTATGGTATAAGTAAGTATGTATGTATATCAGAGGTCGGCAAAAATTTAAATGTAAGTGTATTAGTGAGAGCGAGAGCATGAGCATCCCAGTAGGAAATTAAAGTTTAAATTACTACATGCTGATTATGCATTTATAGCAAAAATTTTTGAAAATTTCATTTTTGATTCAGAAATAGTTTGAAATATTCTCAAGTCCCTCAAATTTAGCAAAAATAGAGGCGATCACTCGCTTAAAATATCATATTTCCGATTTTAATACATTTGCCGCGATCGGGGAAATGCAAAATGTTTAAAATATATGGAGCTGACTCAAAAAATGAAAATATAAAGTTACATTCAAGTCAATTTTTTTACTATTTTGCTAAGTTTTTTAACACTCTATTGAAGTTTTTTGCAGTGTTGTAGTAAAAAAAGGGTCCAGAATGAAATTGTTACAACTTTTGTTAAAATAATTTAAAACACTCATTTTGTAGTGAAAAGTTATTTCGTATAACATACCAAAAAATGTAAAAACCCAAAACTATACATATTTTGAAGCTGAGCTATATATGAAAAGGCGGTCATATCAGTTGCGTTTCCAATCGTAATATTTCTCACTGGGAACCTTAAAATTTTTGCTATTAATGGTCTATTAATACCCATGACTCTCGTGGCACAGGGCGCCTCCAGTTGTTCGATGCGCGAACAGTAGCAACCCCCAACACCAGTCGCTACCACGCCTCCTGGCCCTCATACCATATGCCAGCACAGAAACTATAGGATTGCGACTTCGAACTCATACCTTCGTCGACGTCACTTTCCTAGAAGCTATAGGCGTAGCTCTGGAGACTTTCTGACGGATGCTTTTGTTGCGCTGTGCTGCCGAGCTACACCAGAGCAACACCTTGAAACGTTAGGGAGTGACTATTCTGCCAAGGATGCCGTCCTCGAAATCATTAGCAGCCTAAGTGGATGTCATTGCGTAATAGGTGAAAATCGTATAATCCTCGGCGCATCTACATAATTAAAATTTTACAAGGACCCTGGATACAATTTTTAAAATGCAGACGAAAGTTTGCATACGTTTGTGTTCACAACATTGATTTCAATAGTCTTCGTTAAATCTAAACGATGTTTTAGAATGAAAGTCGAACGATTTGAAGTTGAAAGATGTTAACTGCCATTCTCCGACCTTATGATATAAGAGCTCATTATGGATGACGGCATAGCTTCAGTTTGCAGACTAGTTCGACTGTCCACTATGTTATGGTAGTAGCACACATGGTCATTAGTTCGACTGTCTTGGGAAAGCATTTGCTTCACCACTTTGAGTGTTCTTGCGAAGGACAAAGCCTCACCTGGTAAATATATGTGCCTACGTATTCACATTTGTAAAAGGAGCCGTAACGTGTAGGTAATATTTAAACTTGGTTGATAGGCTATAATCAATGTGAATCACTCCAAGGGACTAGCTGGGGATAGGGCCGCCATCTTTAAGAAATGTCCAACCGGGAGACTTGGGTGTTGAAGGAAGAAGTGTAAAAATTAAAATTAACATTTCAGACGCTTTGTATAGTTTCGCAAATAAACAACAGATGTTTTAATGTAAGCCCAAGTGATTTTTCAAACCCTTCTCATACGTACATACATATATCTTCCACTTAAGTTTGAGGTAAGAAACATTTCAAAGGAGAGTTTATGCCCGTAGAACCTACTAACGGATTTTGCATCACTGAATTCAACCTTTCCGTCCAGTTTCGACCCATCCGAGAACAAGTTAACCAGTCCCATACCCCAGATAATTCCTCTTCCCCACTCCTCTCTCGCTGAAATGATGGGGTGAAGGTTGTATAGGGAGCAGTTATCGGCATACAATAGTCCGTTCTGTCCGGGATAAAGTCGAAACTTATAAGAAGTCTAGAGTTTCCCCATTCAGACAGCCCATAGCCCATATCACGAAGCCTGACCAACGACCTTGCCGCGGCCGCCTTTCTCACAATATCTACTGGGTATATGTTCAGCATGACGTTCAGTGCCAAGGTAGGTGTTGTTCTGAGAGCGCCACTGATACCGATAAGCGCCGTCCGTAGTACGGACATTAACATTTTGGAGGTGCTTTCCACCAGACCAGCACCCCATATAGCAGAATCGGTTTGACAACCATCTCATAAGGCCAGTGTACTACTCCTGGCGAGAGTTCCCATCTCTTTCCGATAGCTCCTCTGCAGCAGTACAAGACCTTCCTGGCCCGATCTTCCACATTGGGTCTCCAGGACAGTTTCTTGTCCAAAACAATCCCCAAATATTTAGCCCTATCAGAAAGTACCATCGGTATCCCTCCAATCGAGGGAGTTCTGAAATCGGGCATCTTATACTATAAAACGAACCAATTCCGTTTTTCCCGGGTTGACCGCCAATCCACATGATTCAGCCCACCTAGCCACAGTATCCAGGTAGCCCTACAGAACATCGCGCAGTGTGCCCAGAAATTTTCCTCTGACAAGGATAGTGAGATCATCTACATAGGCAACCACACGACAACCATTGGCTTCCAGCTCCACAAGAAGCTCGTCGACTACCACAAACCAGAGCAGAGGAGATAGGACACCCCCTCCTCCTTTGTTTAGCATTTCCTACAAATTGGTTGGACGGTACCTATTTTGTATGCAGATTTCGAACAGCAAGACAGACTAATTTTCGCTGATATGCTCTTGAAGGCATAGGTCACGCGGAGTTTTGCCAAGTCACTTTCGAGGGGAACCCCGATTAGAAAAAAATTGTTTTCTAATTGAAAAATATCATATTAAGCGGATATCAATTATATCAATAATTGTACCTTTTTATATTGTTAATAGCGTATTCAGGGCTGGACCCTATATTTGACAAGTGGAGCTCCCTTCCTTCTTTCACTCTGTATATCATCGAATAGACTACAACTTTACTAACTTTTTTCCATTTCTCCTTCTTTTTCCTATTCTTCCATTTATCTTCACTCCCTTTATCTTCACTCCTTACCGATTGTAATATCCTTCTCGCTCCCAAAGCAATTCCCCTTCCATTTACACTCTCATTCCCACTCCCAACCCCATTCCCACTCTCACTCCCTCTTCCCCTTCTTCTACCTCTCCTCCATAAACTACCTAATCTATGGAATATATATGGAAATTATCTGGTAACCTTGCCTTGCGCGGACGAGTTTTTGATCGCTCTTTGAATTGTTACTCTTTTTACTTTGTAAACAAGTTTTATCTTTTATAAATATTCATTAATATAATAGAAAACAGTTTATAAGTTTAATTTCGTATTAAATCCTTACACAGTGCTTTTTGTGCAATTTAAACATTCAGTCTGGGTGTTCATATATCAAAGATTTTCACAAAAATATGTGATAACTGCATACCTTTTTGTTGGTGCTGCTATTAGCAAGTCATTGTGTGCCCTTTTTGCTTTCTGTTGTGTTCGCTGCTAGCTATACGCTGTCTTGCGATTTGCATCCAATGCTTCAAAATAACTCTCGCCCATATTTTTTGAACAGCTGTTCAATTTATCCTATACTTATAGTTTCTTTTGCATATTTTTCTTTTGGGTTTGTTTAACTTTGCAATTATGTTGGATTGCTGTGTCAATAAGTGCACCAATCAAAAGAAAATTTACCGTGGTGATACTTATGTTTGTTGTTGGCTCTGTGATAATATGGCTCATGTTATCTGTGCCGGTTTCTCTCACATAGGTGGTCGGGTGGTTGACCTAATATCCAGCAAAATTGGACTGAACTGGACATGTCATGATTGTCGTTCCGTAGAAAATGACATGCGAGCTTTTATGAGGCAAACTCAGAAAGAGTTCAACAACATTTTTATTGGGTTTCGTGACCTTAACGAGAGATTCAAAACGATGGAGGCTCACTTTAAAAAATTGAAAGTGATATCTGAATCCCCAAAACGTAAGAAATGTATGCTCAACAATGACTCAACTTGCCTTCGAGTCAGGGGCAAAGCTGTCCTCCTACGAATGTCCCTTCAACCGCGTTGACTGATACGAACAGGCTTACCAAAGACGTTATGAACAATGCAGCTCAGGAATCTCCACAAGAATCTCTACAAGGCTGTGTCGAGACTTCCAGTGAGACGATCTCTGGCAAATTAAACGATGCCCGAACTAATAGTGGTACCTTTGCTGCTGTTTGTTCTACGTCACCAATGTTGATTTCGCTGGACTCCCCAATTCATCCTACACCTCCACCGGTATCTTTAGCTCCAACAATAACAGTTACCGATACTGGGGTTCTTGCTAGCGATACAAGTGTACCTGAAAAAAATAGTACTTCTTTGACGGGCTCGATAACCAACGCTAGGTCAAGCAATGCGTTTTCTGTCAACTGTTCTATAACGGCCGCACCTTCCCAGCTCTCTGGTGCGCTATCCGCTACTCCTTTGCAGGTGACTGCCGTGCCACCTCGTAGGGCTGTATTTGTGTCCCGATTACACGCCTCGCTTGCTGAAAATGACATTGCTCATTACGTTTGCTCTAAACTTGGTGTTGCACCCACTAGTAACATCAATGTGTATAAATTTAATTTTAAATATGAGAGAGACATCTCCTCATTTAAAATATCCCTTTCAGATGAATATTTCGATAAGGTACTTGATTCCTCTTTTTAGCCTAAGCATACTGTGGTTCACTTGTTCACAAGAAAGGCGAGGGCCGAACCTGTTTTATTACAGCCAAAAAACGGTATGACGAACACAGTAATAACAACACAAAGGTAATTGCTGATCTGTCCCGTCTTCCCATTAATTAGCAAAATGTTCGTGGTTTACGATCAAAACTTGTTCCATCCTTCCTTAATTCTTTCAACTTTTCTGCACAAGTTGTAGCTTTTACGGAGACCGGGCTAAAGGCTGATAATTACAATTCTGAGGTTTTTTCAAATAAATATGCTGTTTATCGGTGTGATTGCATCTCTAGAGCGGGAGGTGTCCTTATTGCTGTTGAATCTAACCTATCATCTGAGTTGATTTCGCTGGACAATATCTCTCATATCGAATTCATAGCAGTTAGGCTTTCATTCGGTAGCTATAGCGTAATTGTTTGCTGTTCGTATATACCACCTCGTTCGGATATTGATGTTTATGCTAGTCATAGCTCGGCCATCTGCGATTTGCATTCGCAGTTGGGAGATAACGATCGAATTGTTGTTGTTGGTGACTTTAACTTGTCAACAGTTAGTTGGGTTAAAATAAGTGATTCAAACTTTTAACTCCCACTGCTCAACATGAGTTTCTCAATTGCTTGTTAGACTCATCTCTTTTACAAATTAACAATGTTCCAAATAGTGGAAATAAAATGCTGGATTTAGTATTTGTGGATGGCTCGGTGGGTACTGCCCTTACGCAAATACCACATTTATCCCTTCCAGAAGACCCTCTTCACCCTACGCTAGAGATATCACTTGATATCAGCCTACCCCGTAGGATTCAAGTACAGTCTCGTCCCCGATCTAGATGCTTCTACAAAACGAATTTCATTATGCTCAATGATCTGTTGGCTTCCCATGATTGGTCGGATCTCTATGCTTGCACTGATGTCGATTCGGCTATCTCAATATTTTAAAGTACGCTTGATGTCTTCTTTGATACGTGCATTCCTACTCGCTATACCCTATGTTCGAATAAGCCACCTTGGTTTTCAAGGCAACTTATCAGACTTAATAACATTAAATCTAGGCTTTATAAGAGATTCAAGAAATCTGGAGCATCTGCAGACCTCTCTAAATATCTAATAGCTCGTTCTAAATTGCATCGTCTTAATCAGCTTTGTTATAAAAATTACTTGAGTTGTTGTAAAACCCAATTTTTTAGAAATCCAAAAAGTTTTACAGTTTCGTAAATTCAAAGCGGAAAACTTCTGGGTATCCTTCGTCATTAACCTTTGGAGGTAAAAAAGCTTGCACTGATGACGACGTTGCTGAACTATTTTCTGAGTTCTTTAAGTCCACTTATTCATCTAGTGGTTTTCATTCCGGTCAATATCCCTATCGCTTAGATAGCTGGAATTACATTAGGAATCCTGCTATTGATGGTAATATTGTTCTTCAGCGTCTTCAATCTTTGAAGCCCACCTTTTCTCCGGGACCGGACGGTGTTCCTAGTTGCGTGCTTAGGTACTGCGCCGAAAACATGTATGAGCCTATTTTAAAATTATTTGAGCTATCTCTGGGATCTGCGTCATCCCGGCACTTTGGAAACAGTCTTTTATTATACCCCTGCATAAAAAAGGTAGTAGGTCAAACGTTGAAAACTACAGGGGTATTGCTAAACTTTCAGTCATTCCTAAAGTGTTTGAACAGATTGTTACTAGTCAGCTCCAATATCAGTGTTCTAGTATTTTATCTCCATGCCAACACGGTTTTATTCGTCAAAGGTCAACCACTACAAATTTGCTTGTATTCACCTCTATAGTTATGGAAGGATTTTTAGCGAACAAGCAAACGGATGTCATCTACATGGATTTCAGCAAAGCATTTGATACCGTCAACCATGAGTTGCTTATTCATAAGCTTGATTTACTGGGCTTTCCGTTTCACCTATTAATGTGGCTGAAAAGCTATCTTTCTAACCGGACCCAAAAAGTCCTGTTCAAGTGCAATCTGTCGGAATAGTTCGGAGTTTCCTCCGGCGTACCCCAGGGAAGTCATCTAGGCCCTTTGCTCTTTGCCCTTTTCTATAATGACTTGCCACAGAATATTATTTACAATATTATATTCCCATACTATAATGTATGCGGATGATGTAAAACTTTGCTACACTTACTGTCCTACCGATTTGAATTCTTTGGATCGTTTTCAGGCCGACTTGGACTCGTTCCAATGTTGGTGCACAACAAATTTACTAGCTTTAAATTGCTCTAAATGTAAGCATATGACATTTCACCGAGTGAAGCCAGCATTGAAATCTTATGTAACAGATGATACGCCTTTGGAGCGTATATCTATTGCAAATGATCTAGGTGTCCTTTTTGATCCGAAATTGAATTTTAACATGCATATTTCATCTATAGCCAACAAAGCGTTGGGTTTACTTGGATTTGTTAAAGGACGGGCTAAAGAGTTCGATGATCCGTACCTCACTAAGGTTCTTTACACGTCGCTGGTTAGTCCAATACTCGAGTATTGCTCATGCGTTTGGTCCCCTGTTTCTCAAAAGCATATAAAGCGTCTTGAGTCAGTTCAAAAGCAATTTTTGATATTTGCATTGCGCGGCCTTAATTGGGACTCAAGTCTCCACCTTCCTCCATACAGAAGTAGACTTCTTCTAATTAACTTACCCACTCTGGAAAATCGGAGAATATTACTGGGGGTACTGTTCATCCATAAGCTCATTATTGGAGAAATTGATTCTGCGGACCTCCTCAGTCGCTTGTTTTTTGCGGTTCCCCCTAGAATATCCAGACACTACGTTCCTTTCTATTTACCCCTTTGTCGACGAAACTTTGTCTTGAATGTACTTTTGCCACTATACGTAATGCAATACTTGCCTATCTAATTTAAGAGATACAAGATAATTTAATTTGCCGGCATTTTATTCCTTCCATAAAAGACATGAACTATCTCGCTTAAGGATGGAGGAACATTTATCAACATGTATCATTAAGAAGGAACAAGACAGTACTGTGTTGATTGGAATCTGGTGCATTCCAACAACGTAAAAAACATGCTTTTTCATGAGTCACTGACCGGAATCGTATGCATTCCGGCAGTATAATCTTATGGGTCAGGCATCGAGCTGATTGGAATCCGGTGCATTCCAACAACACAGGTCATGTTACTTTTTTATGCCTTGTGATGGCGTATCCTCATTACACTCCTCTTAGCACTGCCGGATTCCCATGACATGCTGATTGGAATGTTGTTGCATTCCAACAGGAAGATTGGAATCCACTGCATTCCGAAATCATGCTGAGCGGAATCTGATGCATTCCGCCAGTTTAAGATTTCGGCATAAGTTCTTATTTATGCTCATATTTCTTATTATTATTATATTCTGAAATTAAAGAGTAATGTTCATTAATATTTCTTTGTTTGTAATATAACATTGTTGAAATCTCGGTATATCTTAAATTTTATCTTTTGAGTTGTATATTTATATCTAATATATATTATAAATGGGAAAGTTTGGATGTTAAGATGTTTGGATGTTTGGATGTTTGGATGTTTAGATGTTTGGATGTTTGGATGTTTGGATGTTTGGATGTTTGGATGTTTGGATGTTTGGATGTTTGTCCAGACGTTTGTCTTTGTGACTCAATAACGCAAGAACGGCTGGACCGATTTGGATGAAATTTTGCACACATATAGCCAATAGTCTAGAAGGATCTACTAGCTATATATTTTTCAAAATGGGCGTGGTCCCCGCCCCCTAGGAACAGTTATAATTTAATTATTATATTTTTTCGTCTTTGCGACTGAATCACGCCAGAATGGCTACACGGATTTTGATGAAATTTGGGACACAGACAGTAGTCTACTAGCGAAATTTTTTTCGAACATGGAAAGAGGGGTGGGGGTCCCACGACCCTTCGAGAAATTATTTTTCATAATTTTTACACATTATATACTGGCCTTCACCAATATCACAGACTCAAGGGGTCAAATAAGTCGAGAGCTTACAAAGTAAGCAGTGACACCCTCCGCCCGTCCCCGTTTATCTCCCCCTCTGGTGTAAAATCCATAAATTGTTATAACTCAATCTAAATTTTCTCCTAAATCAATAGTTTTTGGTATCTGGTACATACAGAACGAGATCTAGACAATTTTGGAGGAACGATCAGTGGTCCTCTCCTCTACTCCCGCCATCCGCCCTCCATCAATTGTTTTTATTAGCACGCTTTTATTAGCTTTACCTGTATGTTTCTATCTAACTTTTTATTCGCTCCAATGCGCCTGCTGCCTTATTAACATGGTTTTATAATTAGCTTTACCTTATTTGTAATCCCGTAAGGGTCATATCGAGACCCTTCCGGGATCATTTCTGGACGGTTTTCGGGATCGGTCCGGGATTACGCCGGGGTAATTTCGGGACTTTTTCGGGACTATTTCGGGATCATTTTGGGACCCTTCCGGGATCATTTCTGTATAGTTTACGGGATCCGTCCGGGATCCCGTCGGGGTTATTTTGGAACATTTTCGGGACTATTCCGGAATCATTTCGGGACTATTTCGCGATCATTTGGGGACCCTTTCGGCATCATTTCTGGATGGTTTTCGGGATCCGTGCGGGATCTCGTCTGGGTCATATGGGGACTTTTTCGGGATCATTTGAGGGCTCTTCCGGCATCATTGTTGGATGGTTTTCGGGATCTGTCCGGGATATCGTCGGGGTCATTTGGGGACTTTTTCGGGATCATTTGGGGGCTCTTCCGGCACCATTGCTGGATGGTTTTCGGGATCCGTCCGGGATGCCGACGAGGTCATTTCGGGATTATTTCGGGATCATTTAGGATACCTACCGGCATCATTTCTGGATGGTTTTTGGGATTCTTCCGGGATCCCGTCGTGGTCCTTTCGGGACTTTTTTCCAACTAATACGGGATCATTTGCGGACCCTTTCGGCATCATTTCTGGATAGTTGTCGGGATCCCGTCACGGTCATTTCGGGACTATTAGGGGATCATTTGAGGACCTTTCCGGCATCATTTCTGTATTGTTTTCGGAATCCTTTCGGGATCCCGTCAGGGTCATTTTGGGACTTTTTTGGGGCTAATACGGGATCATTTGGGGATCCTCTAGGGGTCGTTTCGTGACTTTTTCTGTTTTATTTCGGGATCATTTGGGGACCCTTCCGGCATAATTTCTTGATGGTTTGCCGGATCCATCAGGGTAATTTCGGGACCATTTTGGGATCATTTGGGGACCCTTCCGAGATCATTTCTGGATCCGTCCGGGATGCCGTAGGAGCCATTTCGGGATTTTTTGTTGACTTTTCCGGGATAGTTTTTGGACCCTTCCGGGATCATTTCTGGATCTGTGCGGGATCCCATCTGGGTCATTTCCGGACTATTTCGGGATCATTTTGGGATCCTTCCGGAATCATTTCTGTATGGTTTTCGCGATCCGTCGTTGATTCCCTCGGAGCCATTTCGGAACCTTTTCTGGAGTATGTCGGGGTCATTTGGGGACTTTTTCGGGATCATTTGGGGCTCTTCCGGCATCATTTCTGGATGGTTTTCGGGATCCGTGCGGGATATCGTCGGGGTCATTTGGGAACTTTTTCGGGATCATTTGGGGGCTCTTCCGGCATCATTTCTGGATGGTTTTCGGGATCCGTCCGGGATATCGTCGGGGTCATTTGGGGACTTTTTCGGGATCATTTGGGGGCTCTTCCGGCATCATTTCTGGATGGTTTTCGGGATCCGTCCGGGATGCCGACGAGGTCATTTCGGGATTATTTCGGGATCATTTAGGATACCTACCGGCATCATTTCTGGATGGTTTTTGGGATTCGTCCGGGATCCCGTCGGGGTCATTTCGGGACTTTTTCTCGACTAATACGGGATCATTTGCGGACCCTTTCGGCATAATTTCTGGATAGTTGTCGGGATCCATTCGGGATCCCGTCACGGTCATTTCGGAACTATTAGGGGATCATTTGAGGACCTTTCCGGCATCATTTCTGGATAGTTTTTGGAATCCTTTCGGGATCCCGTCAGGGTAATTTCGGGGCTTTTTCGGGATAATTTAAGGATGGCTTTCAGGATTCGTCCGGGAACCCGTCAGGGTAATTTCTGGACTTTTCCGAGACTATTTCGGGATCATTTTGGGACCTTCCCAATATCATTTCTGGATGGATTTCGGGATTTGTCCGGGATGCCCTCAGGGTCATTTTGGGACTATTAGGTGAGCATTTGAGGACCGTTCCGGCATCACTTCTGGATGGTTTTCGGTATCCGTTCAGATTCCTGTCGGAATAATTGCGGGACTTTTTCGGGATCATTGGGGTCCCTTCCAAAATCATTTCTGGATGGTTTTTGGGATTCGTCCGGCATCCCGTCGGGGTAATTTCGGGACTTTTTCTCGACTAATACGGGATCATTTGCGGGCCCTTTCGGTATCATTTCTGGATAGTTGTCGGGATCCGTTCGGGATCCCGTCAGGGTCTTTTCGGAACTATTGGGAGATCATTTGAGGACCTTTCCGGCATCATTTCTGGTTAGTTTTCGGGATCCTTTCCGGGTCCCATCAGGGACATTTCGGGACTTTTTCGGCATCATTTAAGATTGGTTTTCAGGATTCGTCCGGTATCCGTCAGGGTAATTTCTGGACTTTTCCCAGACTATTTCGGGATGATTTTGGGACCCTCCCAAGATCATTTCTGGATGGATTTCGGGATCTGTCCGGGATGCCGTAAGGTCATTTTGGGACTATTAGGTGATCATTTGAGGACCTTTTCGGCATCACTTCTGGATGGTTTTCGGTATCCGCTCAGGATCCCGTCGGAATTATTGCGGGACTTTTTCGGGATCATTTGGTGTCCCTTCCGGCATCATTTCTGGCTGGTTTTTGGGATTCGTCCGGCATCCCGTCGGGTTCATTTCGGGACTTTTTCTCGACTAATACGGGATCATTTGCGGGCCCTTTCGGCATCATTTCTAGATAGTTGTCGGGATCCGTTCGGGATCCCGTCAGGGTCTTTTCGGAACTATTAGGTGATCATTTGAGGACATTTCCGGCATCATTTCTGGATAGTTTTCGGGATCCTTTCGGGGTCCAGTCAGGGTCATTTCGGGACTTTTTCGGGATCATTTAGAGATGGCTTTCAGGATTCGTCCGGGAACCCGTCAGGGTAATTTCTGAACTTTTCCGAGACTATTTCGGGATAATTTTGGGACCTTCCCAAGATCATTTCTGGATGGATTTTGGAATCAGTCCGGGATGCCGTCAGGGTCATTTTGGTATTAGGTGATCATTTGAGGACCTTTCCGGCATCACTTCTGGATGGTTATCGGTATCCGATCAGGATCCCCTCGGAATCATTGCGGGACTTTTTCGGGATCATTTGGGGTCCCTCCCAAGATCATTTCTGGATGGATTTCGGGATCTGTCCGGGATCCCGTCAGGGTCATTTAGGGGTGCGTTCGAGATCCCGTCAGGGTCATTTCGGGACTTCTTCGGGAATATATCGGGATCATTTCTGGAAGGTTTATGGGATCCGTCCATGACCCCTTAAGGGTCATTTCGGGACTATTAGGTGATCATTTGAGGACCTTTCCGGCGTCAATTCTGGATGATTTTCGGTATCCGTTCGGGATCCCGTCGGAATCAATGCGGGACTTTTACGGAATCATTTGGGTTTCCTTCCGGCATTATTTCTGGATGGTTTTCGGGATTTGTCCGGGATCCCGTCGGGGTTATTTCGGGACCTTTTCGGGGCTAATACGGGATCATTTGGGGATCCTCTAGGGGTCGTTTCGTGACTTTTTCTGTATTATTTCGGGATCATTTTGGGACCCTTTCGGCATAATTTCTTGATGGTTTGCCGGATCCATCAGGGTCATTTCGGGACCATTTTGGGATCATTTGGCGACCCTTCCGAGATCATTTCTGGATCCGTCCGGGATGCCGTAGGAACCATTTCGGAATTTTTTGTTACTTTTCCGGGATAGTTTTTGCACCCTTCCGGGATCATTTCTGGATCTGTGCGGGATCCCATCTGGGTCAATTACAGACTATTTCGGGATCATTTTGGAACCCTTCCGGAATCATTTCTGTATGGTTTTCGCGATCCATCGTGGATCCCCTCGGAGCCATTTCGGAACTTTTTCTGGAGTTAGTCGGGATAATTTAGGGACCCTTCCTGGATATTTTCTGGATGGTTTCTGAGATCCGTCCGGGAGCCCGTCAGGGTAATTTCGGAACTTTTTCGGGACTATTTCGGGATCAATTTGGTACCCTTCAGGCATCATTTCTGTGTGGTTATCTGGATAAGTCTAGAATCGTGTCGTTGTCATTTCGGGTTTTTTTGGGACTACTTCGGGAACTTTTGGAAACACTTCCGGGGCGTTTCTGGATGGTTTTCGGGATCCGTCCGCGATAGCGTCGGGGTCATTTCGTGGCTTTTTCTGGATAATTTCGTTATCATTTTGGGATCCTATCAGGTTATCAGCTCATAAAGTTATTTTTTTTACTCAATTACAAAAATAAAATGCATTAGACAGAAAAAAAAATGTTAAACAGATAACTTTATAAGCAGGCTAACGTGAATAGCCCACATATTTCATTTTCTCCTTGCGGACGGGGCCGCGGGTAAAGGCTAGTATTTATATATCTTTTATATTATGCAGTCGACCATAGTTTGTCATCGACTTTAAATAATAAATAAATAAATAAAATAAAAATAAATACCAAATATTGAATAGTTCATTCAAATGATTACGGAGTCATCGCGAAGATAGATTTCTGTTTCGCTCCCACTCTCACTCCTGCTCCCATTTCTACGATCTATACTTAACGACCAAAATTTCCTTATATATAGAATATACCAAATATTGCTTTCTCCTTCAAATAATTATATAGATATGGTGAATTTAAATATTTGTTATCTCCCATTTACATTTCCTCTACCACTTCCGCTTCCACTCCCACTTCCACGGCCTCTACACTTTCGACTGAATTATCTTATATATTAAATTTATTAATCAAATATTGTATACCCGTTCCACATAAGTATCTAGATATCGCGAGTTGTTTAATTTTTGTTGCACTGCTAACATCATCTTACTTCAACTTTCACTCCCATTTCCGCTCTCACTCTTACATCAACTCCTACCTCTCCCCCTTAAGAGGCCTCATATATATAGAATGTATATACCAAATATAGTGAATTTAAAGTTTTTGTTTCACTCCCACTCATTCCCAGCTCCACTTCCACTCTTACTACTACTTCCACTTTAACTTCTAGTCCCTCCACCTCTATCACCTAATTTTTTGGTATTTCTTGGACGCCCAAAGGTCACACTCACACACAAACACATTCATGTTTACTCATTGTATGGAAAATACATCATTTCTCTCATTTCTTTGCCAAACATACATTCCTCTGAGAGGATACATATGGTCGTGGCACCGCCCACTTTTCCAAATATCTACACAGGTCAATATATGGGTTACTTGTGCACAATCATTAATAGTTTGAGGCAAACCCGGAATTTCAAAACTAAATTTCTATCAGCTATGGGCGTGGCAGCGGCAGATAAATACCGGCTGATGACGTAAACCTAGCCAGAAAATTTTGTGAAGATTGGTTGTGTACTTTGGACGCCTATAACACACACACACATCCATTTTTTTTTATAAAATGAAAGCATTTTACCGGGTTGGCAAGTCTGAAAATCAATGGATCTTTTTTGACAACCACCCCGTAATAAAATCATTAATTTAAATTGAACTTTTTCCACGCTATAAGGTGGCCTTCAGGGGTCATAAGAAGACAGCCCGTGATAGTTCTGAGTGCAATATCCGTGGGAGAGTGAGTGCCTTTTTCGGTGAGTGTTTTTAAGTCAGGTGACGACACTACCGACTTTTCCCCAAATTCTGCCATCATGCGACTTCACCATTTTGTTGCGGCTTTGTACTTTAGATATAATTTCAGAGGCATGTGCCTTGAAGGTAAGAGTGTTGTTGAACGTTATATCCACGGTACAGTCTGTAATGTACCGCCATCGACGTGAACATCCAATATTTGCGTCATATTTTTCTTCCACGTCGTAAACAGAGTGCCAGAGTACTTGACCGCTGATTGTATCAGATCGCACGAGGTGAAAAAACCAGAAAGACGGGGAAGGTAGCTGTTTATTTTGGAAACTAATTCGTCTATTAGGTCTATTGCTTGTTTCTAAATTTTTGATATTGCTTAGCCCGGGACTTGAACTCAGGATTTTCGGTGTGGTAGGCGCAGCAAGCTACGCTATATAGTATACCTAAGGGAAAATCGAAATTTGAAAACTGGGCCCTTGTCGTGTTATGCGTTGATGTATTCACTCAAACGATTAATTGGAATTTGACAAATGTTTATAAAAATGCCAATATACAATAGATCTATGGAGTACTCGTAGCCAATATTTATTTCCGATTTATCGTATCGTGCAATCATCAGCATAGGAAATGATAGCTGCTCTTTCTGGAGAGAAGGCCAGCTTTGATATGAAGAACTTAACTAAAAACGGTGCCCATTTTCCATTATTCTGGAATGACAAAGGACTACAACGAAAAGTAGAAGATATGCGTCAGCTTACTCCCTCATCGCCAAGGTGTTAAAGCATTGGCCAGGACTTAACGTCTGGATTTATTTACTTTGGAGTGCTTGTCCTTTTTAATGACTTCTTTAATCTGTGTCAGGATGATGGTAAAAGGCGGCACGTCGTGGTTAAGTTTTGGGGTTTTTCCCGAAAGGATTGCTACTATCAACCAGTTCCACAGTCCGTGACTGCTTCAACACATCATTCTCCCTCTCGTAAACGGCAGGAGTCTTAATGTTGCCTCCCTTTAGCCTCTGCGGGAAATCCGGAATCTAAGGTTTACCTTATTTTGACTTACCATCTCCACATTCATTGTTGGAAAATTGCCACTTTTCAAATCCTCTGTCTGACTTGCCGTTTCCGAGGTTGTTTGCTTTAGAGATAGTTGCTACCTTGCTATTGGATTCCATCTGTCCTATATGTTTAGACCCACTTGTTTTGTCTATGCGACTGGATTACCTTGCGGCCCTAAGAATGGGTTCTTTCTACTATTTAAAAGCATTATTATTGCCTTCGGCCGAGTGTTGCCTTATCACAGTGAAATTCCAAAGTTTCTTACTGCTTGTATTGGTTGCAGTACCGAGGGTTTCTCGCAGCAAAACTCTTAAACTATCTTCGACCTACTTCTGCTGCCTCACGGGCCCACTCTAAGCGCTCATTCTCTAAGTCTTTTAGTTCGACCACTGCTCCCAACCGTTTGAAAATTTTTAAGTGCTGCACGGTGCTTCGGGAGATCTCTTACTCCTCTTACTCCGTACTGTTCTCCACTCTACTTCTCGGCTTGACTTCACACGCAGTTCTATTACAGAGTCCCTTGACTTTTTACTATTTTCGTTCCCCGAGTCCAACGCATCGTTTGTAGCTCTTATGTTTTTGGATATTTGGTTTGGATATCGACTCCGTTCTCCCTTTCTTTTATTCCTTTTTAACACAAGATGTCGAGTTGTCGTCTTCATCTTTAACCGTCCACCACATCAGCACCCCTTACAAGTTGTAAGGCCATCGTTACTTACCGAGACTCCATTGAAATACAGCTATATGTAGATCCCAGCCGTTTTGGCATGCTGGTAGCGTGCTCCGCCTGCCACACCAAAGGACCTGTTCTCAAGATCCGGACAAAGCAGCATTGAAGATTTGGAAAAAATTTTTTCCAAGCTGGGTAATTAGGCAAGCTAGCACTATTGACAGTCGTGAATGGGTTTAATTATTTAACAATTTAGTGACACGAACCGATAAAAATAAGCACGGAATTATCAACTTCATCTCAGTCTCGAAACTAAACACAAGATACAAAATTAAACATTTAAAGAAACTATATGTACTCCTTATAGATTTCTTATTACTAAGCTTAATACAGCTGAGAGGAAAACAGTCGTATGTTGAAAAAATAATATTTTGAGAAATGGGCAGGACGATTAAAGTAAGCAAAAGCAACCTTTTAACGGAAGGTGAGGAAGATGGAGTAAAGTTTAAAAAAAAAAGATATTAAGTCCATTTGGGCCCAAAGTGAAGTTACGATTGTTTGCCTTCCAGATATGTTCGTGTCCGCTTAAACATATTTCATTTGTATTTTGCAGATCACTGCGCAATTTTACAATTACACACATTTTCCGAACTTTGCGCTGGAGTACAAAACTTTCGATGCTCAACTGCTATACAAAGGACCCATTTATCCCTAAGGGCAATATGCATGGCAGCCACCGTGGTGTGATGGTAGCGTGCTCCGCCTACCACACCGTATGACCTGGGTTCGCACCCCGGGCAAAGCAACATCAAAATTTTAGATATAGGGTTTTTCAATTGGAAGAAAATTTTTCTAAGCGGGGTCGCCCCTCGGCAGTGTTTGGCAAGGGCTAGGAGTGTATTTCTGCCTTCCAGATGCCGTTCGGAGTCGGCATAAAACATGTAGGTCCCGTCCGGCCAATTTGTAGGGAAAACCAAGAGGAGCACGACGCAAATTGGAAGAGAAACTCGGCCTTAGATCTCTTCGGAGGCTATCGCGCCTTACATTTATTTTTATTAATTTCAATATGCATGGTTATAAGCTCTTATATATAATTGGTAGTTCCGAACCACGCGTTATCGTCTACAATTGGAATGGACGTAAGCAAGTGGGTGGTTTTTCTGAGCATTTTCTACGCAGCTTCGCATCGAAACATAATTGCGAACTTTACGAACCATTACCCTCGCCTTCGAAAAGACGTTTGGACATGCACAAGATTTAATTGCTGCCGCACACAACAACACTGTCGACATATCGATTGGAATAACTTTTCCAAACATACCAGTTGATGGTTTCACATATCCCTATGAACAAATGAACTTTTGCATTTGGATGCCAGTAGAGGCTGATATTCCGCGATATGATTTTATCTGGATCGTATTTGAGGATTATACTTTTGTGCTGACATTGGTTGTGATATTCATAATTATACCTTTAGTGAACATGAAATGGTATATCAACTTTGGTCCGATGTTTGTAACGTTGAGAAATATAGAAGATAGACTCACCATTAAGTATACCGAATTGATCAGGGCGACGAACTGAGTTGATATAGCCATGTTCGTCTGTCCGTCCGTCTGCCGGTTTGAACGCAAACTAGTCCCTCAAGTTTTGAGATATCTCAATGAAATTTGGCAAAAGGATGTATTTTTTTATTATATTTGACATTTGTCGGATCAGGTACGATCGGACCACTATAACATATATCTCCCATACAACCGATCGGTCAGATAAGACGGTTTTGGTCATTCCTGCCGCAATTTAGAAAGTATAAACGTAAAACTCGGTGATATATATTCCAATATATCATAGAAGATAACCTTAAAAATCACTTTGATCGGAGCTATATATAGTTATATCCCATACAACCGATCGTTCAGATAAGGGGGTTTTTTACCATTTTTTATTTTATATTTATCTTAAAAATCGTTTAGGTATGTACATCTGTTCACTATATATTTCTTATCTTATACATTCGATTATTTGGAGATTACGAACGGAATAAGATTATGTTCAGCCCCATTCATGAAAGGTATGAAGTGTTCGGCACAGCCGAAGGCAGTCCCGTCCTTACTTGTTTCTTTTGTGCTGAGTTCGTCATTGCTTTTGTATGGTAACAAGCCGGATATTTTGCGTTTCATCATGCACGATGCTTGTCTACGTGGCGTTTTGGGTCAATCATTTCGTGAGTTGCCAAGTGCGCCTTATATAATAAGTTTTATTTATTTACAAATTTGTGTGCTTAGTATTTTGCTCGCTACTTCTTACAATTAATATTTTGCTACTTATTGGACAAGTGCACCAAAGGTGCCACCTTTTCGTAATTTCGATGATATACTCTATTCGAATTGGAAAGTATATATTTATGGTCCGGAATATAATGAATTGATTGTACGCACAAATGATTTGGCAAAGTATAAACCAATGTTTGAAATTTAAAACGATTATCATAATTATTTCAGTACGCGTGATTCATTCAGCACCAAATATATGTATGCTATACCAACAACAAAATGGTATATATTTAGAGAACAACAAAAGTTTTAACATCGCCTTTGTTTCGCATGCGCAAGGATTTATGTTTTTATCGTAATGTTCCGATGTGTTTTCCTGTGCATGAAAAGTCGATGTTTATCGAAATATTGCAGTTCACAATGTTGGAGGCTGCTCAGTCGGGTTTGATGTCATATTGGAGAAAAAGGACATTTTGGAGACATGGAGATGGACATGGAGTTGATTCGTACAGGACGTTTGCATTTTGTAGATTATGAGTGGTAAACGTGAGTTCAGACCAATGATTGTTGAGGATATGAAAATGATTTAGAATGGATATGCTCTTCTGATTGCTATAGGGTTCTTGTCGTTCCTGTTAGAGATACTCTATGCCAAAAGATAGCCCATATGTAAGCTTAGGAAGAGAAAGGTTTTGCGTATTACTTAAGCCCAATTTACATAGAATACTCTGGCGAGAGGTTGAGTTTGACAAATGAGTTCAATGTTAGATTTATGCGCGATCTTACTAAGTAGAATATAGGAGCGTAAAGCGAAAAGTTGTGATGCTTAATATGTATGAAAACGGCCAAAGTCGACGGTTGAGTTGAAAAACTTATTCTAAATGTGCGTTAATGGATTTAGCACTATATGGGGCATTAAAATTGTTAAACTTATTTGTTAGTGCTTTTGTGGAAATAAATATTAATCCTAATAATGGGACTAATCAGATTATCGGCTGTAATCTAATTAATCTGACCTTCAGAATTAATCTGCTTTTTTGAAGAAACCCCATTATCCCACTATCCGCTAAAATTTAATAACATAAATATTAATTTACAATCTTAATTACTCTAATTACTGAGACTAATATGACAGTTGGGATCAGTCCCATTATTGAAATTTATTACGTAAATGGAATAAGTACTATTTTCTCGTTTGGCCCGTTTATGGCAACAACAGAATTTCCAGATTAATCTGGCTATTAGAAATATTTTAACTACCCAGACCTACCAGACCCCTAGAATGAACCTAATTATAGTGATTAACTTGATTATAAGGATTAATTTTGTGACTTTTAAATTAATCTACTTTTTTGAATAAAGCGCATTATCGGGATTAATATAATAATCGTAATTAATACGATAATTAGGATTAGTTCGACGATCTTAATCAATCCGAATATTGGTGGTAATATGAATATTTGCATTAAGTTTATCATAGGGATTTATGCCATTGTTATTTGAAAGAAAACTGGAATTAGGCTATCGGGATTAATTTTATTTTTTCTGAATTAATATTACCTTTGGATAATCGATATTATCGATATTAGTATAATAATCGGGATTAATATGGTAATTGGGACTAGTTCGATTATCTTAATCCATCTGATTATGGGTTTCAATCAATCTGACTATCTGGATTGATCTGATCATCGGAATTTATCTTATTATTGGCACTATCGAAGTTATTGAGATTTATTTGATAGTTGTGGTTAGTCAGCTTACCGGGAGTAATTAATCTAGCTTTCTGAATCAATCTGATTATTGGAACAAATCTCGTCGTCGCGAGTAATATAAATATGGTGATAATTGGGACTAGTCCGATTACCTTGATCAATACGATTATTGGTGTTATATAATGCCACTACATTCATTAATCTGATAATCAAGCTTAATCCCTCATCGAAGTTGATATAATTATCGGGATCTATATGATCTTTGGGATTAATCAAGTTATCAGGATTAATCCGATAATCAAAATAGTCTTATTGTGGCAATTAATCCGATTTTTTTATTCAGTCTGATTATTGATGGCTCATTTTACTATAGGCAATAATCGAACTATTGCGAACAGTGTAATTAATCGAATTACCGGTTATTAATATTCAGACTTCAAAGTATCTTTTACTACAATACAGAACATGATTTGACAATAGCAGATGAAGGAATATCTATATAGTCCCAAAGTGTTTGCGAAATGATATAATGCTGCACAATTGGCTTCATATTGGCTCTGAAAATAGGTCAAACCTTATGTCAAAATTATACCAAAGCGATTATAAATTTATCAGGAAATCTTCTAAACAATAAAACGGGGCAATTCTGAATCGCCAAGAAAAAATTCTGAATTGATTCCGAAAAAGTTTCAGAATCATTCTAGAAGTAAGCACACAAAAATTGTCGGAACATTCGCAAAAAAAATTCCGAAAATAATAAAAAATCGAAATAGCCAAAAATTAAATAAATTTTTTTTCCGGTAATCTTAAAAATGTTTCGAAATAATCTCAAGCTAATCCCAAAAGGGATGCTTAAACAAACGAAAAACCATTCCAAAATTATTACGAAAATAATACTGGAATTATGTGCAACAAAATTAAGAATAAATATTGCAAAAGAAAGTACGAAAATATTCCTGAAATAAAAACCATATCCTGAATTAGTTCAGAAATATTCCTGAAAAGTTTTGGTTCCTTACGATCCAAAAATTATAACGAAAGTACAACCCAAATATCCCGCAAAAATCTCCCAAATTTGTCTATACATTACCATAAATGGCAAACAGTACTGTAACGGTACCGAAGCAACCATAAAAATCCCGATGTTTCAAAACGATAGTCCCCTTCGCCTTGAAATCGTTCAAGAAATTACCCAGGATAGGATTTGCGGAGCCACTTGTATTGGTAAATCTATGTGACCATGGAGCCATATATTGCGCTTTACATAATCTTAAATGTCTCCCCCGTTGGGAGATATTACATAGAGTTATAAGGCTACTTCGTTGCATAGAGAGTGGAGCCGAGTGGAAAACTCATAGCCTTCCCCACGGCAAGCTTACTTTTAAATTCTTGGTCTCCTTTTTCGCTGTACAGACTCGTGTACATATTTTCGAAAGACTATTTTAATGGCTAATATTTTTTGCATTTTTAAGCAGGTGAGTTTGGATCATGTATACGTATTTTATAGTCGAAAGTACAAGTGTTGGCTTTACTGCTCCACCTGCTTTGAAGGCGACCACTTTTCGGACAGTGCGTTTTCCTCATCAACACCCAGAACCACGTATAATGTTTCACGTCAGCAGTATAACTTCTGACTTTACTGCATTTCTTTGTATGAGGGAGATGAAACGGCGGACCCTTTTCTGGATGTCTATATCGCCATCGCTAAGATCAGATATGAGGAAGATGAAACGGCGAATAATTTTGTACGAAAGCGAACAACGAAACTGTTTGAAACAAACAAATATACTTTCGAATATGAAAACAGTATAAGGTATATTTTGTCAAAGGCTGAGGTAGCATTCAGTCAATATACGAACAAACAGAGGTGCTACAAAACTCATTCAATAAAAACAAAGGAGTTTATCGTTACACATACCCACAGCCTGAACTGGTAGTTGGTGAGCAGCTTCCCGTACAGGAAGATTAGGGTAGCAAAGAGATCTACTTTGGCTTATTAGCATGTGGCGAGGGAGTAGCTTAGGGTAGAAGGTATACAATTTTTCTTTTATAGTAGAAGGATCGATGATCAGAAAAAGTTAGGCAGATGATCACCGTAGTACTCAAGCACGTTGCATTAAGATGATGAAGTATCGTTATTATTGCAGTTGCGTGACGGTCAAGGATTGTTGTATCGGGGAAGGATACCGGGATGGCAGCAATCGAGCCATATTAAAAGCGAGCGCAATTTAGGTGACTGACTCCCCTCTTTCTTGATCGCACTTTGAAGGGAAGGCAGAGTTGTAACAGCGAAGGCGTTCTGGTTAAACCATCCCTGTTCCCCTCAACACAAAATCCATTTATAAGGTATGGAAAGTGCCATGATGAAGCATTCATTTTGCCGTCGTTGACGACTTTATCTATTTGATTTTAAGCTTTTTGTATCTTGAGGCAGACATGTGTTCCCTACTTACCATTTATCTGCGAACTTTATACACCAAAGAAATATTCTTGCCAGACTGCCCGCCTTGCCAACTACACACATCACAAAAAGATCAGCCGCCCGTACAAATAAGCACATTGTAAAAATCCATGCTTTGGAAGTTTGACATGCGCATTTGAGTTACAAAAAGCCAAATATTGCTACAAACTCACACGTTTACATTCCTTTTTTATGTCCAACAATTATCCTTAGTTTGAAACACTTTATCAGCGCTAGTTTTGAAAATTTACACGTCACTTTTTTAGCACCGAAATTTGGTGGTAAGTCGGAACTTAGTGCTTGACAACGTTCTCCAAAAATTACATAGATCATAATTTGGGCAATGTGGCGTACAACTATGACAAGGAGGAAGAGCTTCAAAGGTGTTAAAAAAAACATTAAAATTATTATATATTTATGTAAAGAAAATGTCAATAAACAAGACCGAAATTATTCTTTGCACTTTATGTTGCAAGTGACTTTTTTATTTTCTATCTTTTTTACTATCTCACTTAAGTTTTTTAACATCAGAGTAACGGAGCGCATGAAAGGGCGTACAAAGACATCATGAAGGTCACGTGAAGGTGGTGTCAAAAAATCATGGTAATGTGACAAATATATCGACAGCATTTTAAATGAGACCGTTGTAAATTTCAAATGCAAGAACATCATATGCTATGATCACAAGCTAAACTTCGTTTCGTTTAATTAAATTTCAGTTATTATGCCATTTGATAGTTTTCTTAATAATAATTCTTCTCACCTTTCGTTTTAATTAGTCATTTGTCAAACATCACATGGATAGAAATAATTTCATAGCAGCTGCAATTCAAACTCATAACATTTAATTTTTATGCAGAAAATAATTATTTATCGACAATTGAAATTGCTATTTGACTGATAATAAAAACCTAGCATTGCACAAATTTATGTTGGTGTTTGGGCATTAATAAGACCCTGTAGGGATGATGATATCACATCACACACACATTACAGCGCCGTAATCTGTAACCTGTATTCACACTTCATAACAATATTTTGGTAAAAACCCGTAGCATCACGCCATAATTCCGCATCGCTGGTAGCACAGTATCAGTATGTAGAATAGTATTGCAGTTGGCATTTTGGTTTGTAATGATATTAAATAATATCGCAATAACAAAATGAGAATATCACATCACGGCAGCATAGATTTATTGCAGCATCACCTAGTATTATAGTATAAAATGCATAGCACCGCAATATAGCAATCGAAATATCACATAATCGTAACACACAAGTATATAAAATTATCGTGGCATCACCTCCGCACACTACTACATTATCGTAATTTCATATTTGAAAATATTAATTTCACAATTTTATAATCAGAGTAACGCTGCTTTAAGAGCAGAACAAAATCACCGAATTATAATATCACAACATGATATTATTTATAACATAAACAGTTGCACCATATTACATCGTCGAAACATCTCAATTGCATTTAATGATCACGAGACAAAATTATGCAAGCACCCAGGAACAAATATATCACAGCACAACATCATAACCGCGTAACAGTATCACGCCGTAATATCGCAGCATAAATATATCACATCACTCATGTTGTTGCTGTAGCGATAAGGAAACTCCCCGAAAGCCTTGGGGAGTGTTATCGATGTTGATGGTCCTTTGCCGGATGAAGATCCGGTACGTTCCGGTAACAAGAACGATTTAGTGTGACCACATGAAACCTTCTAGGTCATACCGCCCTCCCACACCCTAGATCCATGAGGAATTTTGGGTCGCCAGAGCCTGGGCTGTTACATAAACAGGATTCGCCACTGATAGGTAAGGCTGAAAATTGGGTTGGATAAGCTATATATTGCGCTGACAACGCCTTGAATCAATTTGGTATTTTAGTCACCTCTTTCAACAGGCATACCTGCCGTGGGTATATTTTAAACCCCTTACCCGCTACGGGGATAACATCACTCATCTTCAGTATCGCATAACAACAAGGGAAAGAAAAGGAAAGAAAAGAAAAGAAAAGAAAAGAAAAGAAAAGAAAAGAAAAGAAAAGAAAATAAAAGAAAAGAAAAGAAAAGAAAAGAAAAGAAAAGAAAAGAAAGGAAAAGAAAAGAAAAGGAAGCGAAACGAAACGAAACGAATCGAAAGGAAAGGAAAGGAAAGGAAAGAAAGGCAATGGAAGGACTTGTTAAAAGTATGTAATCGACAAAGTATAGAGGAGCTATCGATTTGTTATCGGATAAAAAAAGTTATCAGTAAATTATCGTCGAGTTATAAGTCTGTTATGGAAAAGTTATCGCTGTTTTATCGTTATCGACAAATTTTAGATTTATTATCGAAAAGTTATTGATTTGTTGAACGGATTTTCTATCAAATACAAGATATTTATTTGTTAACAAAGGGCTATATATTTTCTATCGATAATAAAAGTTGCCGATGTGTCACCGACAAGTCATTGGTTTGGTATCGAAGTGTTATAAGGTTGCTATCGATAACAAGGGTGATCGATTATCACCGACGAGTTGTGAGTATGTTCTAAAAAATATCAACTTGCTATCGAAAAGTTATCGATTCTATATCGAAAATAATCGGTTTGATAACGAATATATAAATTAACTCTTATCGAAGAGCCATCGATTTGATATACAAAAATACCTGAAAGTCAACTAATCGATATTGTATAAAATATTTGTTGATCTGTTATCGATTTTTTATTGGTTCTTACGAATTTGTTCTAGGCCGGCTTTCGAAAATTGATCAAAAAATATCGATTTTTTTGTTTAATATTAATCGGTTCATTATCTTGAACATATGATTTTTTTACGGAGCCTTACCAATTTGTTATCGGTGTGTTATTGAATTGTAATCGAAAAGATAAATGATTTTTTATCGAAGGGCCATCGATCTGTTATTTAGGTAATGTCAGAAAGCCAATTAATCGATATTTTATCAAAAATATATCGATCTGCTATCGATTTTTTATTGAAGTTCCTGAATGTATTGTTGTCTTGCTTTCGAAAATTTATCAGTAAGTATCGATTTGTTATCAAAATCTGTGGCTTTTTACGAAGCCTTACTTACTTGTTAATGGTTTCTTGTCGATTTGTTATCGATAAGTCATCGGTTTGTTATGAAACAGATACCATAAAAACTTCTATTCAAAATCGATGAATCATCTCTACCCCGTTGATAACAAGCCGATGGTTCAACGATAACAACCCGATAACAAATATTAATTCATTTCGTATCATATCATATTTCATTTCTGTGCTTATTAGAGTTAAAAGGCATCTAACGCACAGCTCAGCCATTCCGCTGCAAATAATTACCCTTGTTACACATATCGTAGTAGAAAATCGCCCAGTAACAGTGCATCGCAAATTTAATATCGATATAAATACCAAAGCAACCCAAAGTTCCAGTATATCAGGACCTCGCTATTATCGTGTTATCATTTATTATCGCAATATAAAAAAAATTGCGGTATTTATATGTACGTAAGTAATTGCGTTTATGTATTTCAGTATCAAAATTTCAAAATATCACAAAATAACAACATCGCAATAACACGACATCACAATAACAGATTAAAGAAAATTTGATTGCAACTTGACCACATGCTGGCCCAATATAAAAAAAAACCACATTAACGCTGAAATACTATAAAAGAGTATTAAATTTTACTGCTACAGAGCTCGAAGCTTAACATTATTTAAGAGTATGACTCGTGAATTGGCTCAACTATGGCATAGACTGTAACCGTTTTAAGATATTTTTTTAAGTTTGTTTATCAAGAGCTTCAGCGAGTTTCCCCATTTTCTCAAGCTTTGACTGTTCTAACTTCGCGGTATTTCATTTCCTGCATGGAAACTTCAGGCGCTGTTATATGCGTCATGCTTATGCGTTAATACGTACTTCTATACTTATGGTAAATGTGCGTGCGAAATATTACCACCTGTCAGTATTGTACACATTTTTTTTTTATTCTTCACATCTATTATTATCGTTGTTGTTTTACACAATTGTTGCCATCCACTAATAAACAACTCATCGTTAAATGCGTAAAATGTTGCTGCCACGCATCTTTTCATATTGCAACTCACTCAGCAATCGCAGCAGCAGCAGCATCAATGCATACAATCGAGCAGACATTCGATTGTAAACGCCTCATGAAAGTGCCACTAAAGATATACAAACATACATAGCTATCTATATTTTGTACTTAAATGCATGAATTGTTGGTTTTGCGATTTTGTTTATAAACAGATTTATCTTACAAGTGCATATATGAGTACTTACAGATGTACGCATGCGCATCTACTTAGCGTTCGCATATCCATATTACGATATTTGATTTTGCCAGTATTTGTTAGTTTTTCAGTGTGATAATCATAATTTTTACGATTTTCCTGACTCATTTTTCAACAACCAACTTCAAATGGTTTTTTTTTTTTTATCTTTTTGTTGTCTTTCAGCAACTCACAAATGGAATTATTGCATAAATTATGACTTTAATGCTCACATGCTGGGTTGCCATCAAACAAATATGAATTGTAGTGAAATGTAATAAGGTGCGAATCAAATATTAATTTATTGTTTGCATATTGCTAATTTTATAATTCAATTTTAAGCAGGTGATAATAAAAAATCATCTAAGTTTAAGGTAATGGCGAATATTTTTCAATTTTCTTTTTGAAAAATGGTACGTTCTCAGGTTGATAGTTTTATATTTATAACAAAGCATGTAAAAATATGCAAAGCTTCTTCCAACCTGACGTTCCACATCATTTGTACTGTTGAAGTTTAAGTTAGTTTTATCTCACGGATAGGCGACTCACATATTTTTTAATACCCATAACAGCGAGTTTTACGAAAGAAAAGCACTGAAGTCGTATGCATAAAATTGTCGAAAATAATCAACCAATTTCTTAAATCATTTCTTGCCGAATTTTCAACGAAAATTGGAACACTTTCTCTATCGGTAGCGCGATAATGAACTATTCTGTTGGCGACACTAGCTGCGACAAATTAAATGGTGTTACATTTCTTCGCAGCTCCCTATGGTTCAACACTGTTGAAACTACTAGTTTCCTTGGACTTCCGTTAGACGACTTTGATGACAGTTTGCAAGTTGTCCCACCTATTGAATGGGACGAAGTACAACAACACTGGCTTCAAAATCATTAATATTCCGTCAGTTTTTGTTCTCTTATCGCCCATATGGTAACGGTTTGTTATCGACTGACTATGGACTTGTTATCCATTTCTTAGCGACCAGTTATCTGTTATAGGTGTGTTACCGATGGGGTGTATACGGGTTATAAAAGTGTTATAATCGCTAACAAATATTATCAATGAGTTATCGATTTTTTATCGACGATTTATCAGCTTGTTATCGAGAAGTAATCAGTTAACTATCTATAAAATATCATGTTTTTATTAAAAAATATCGATTTTTATCGATGTGTTAAAAAAAAGTTATGGATTTGCTAACGGCATGTTACCAATGCGTTATAAGGGGTTCATTAATTTTTTATCGAAAAGTTATCAATTTACCATGAAAAATTTATCAATTTGCTTTTGAAAAGTTAATTCTTATCGGAGTGTTACCGATTTCGTTTCTAAAAGTTGCGGACCTTTCATTGATTTGTTATAAAAAATGTATCGATTTGTTATTAAAAATCTATCGATTTCTTATCGGAGTGCAACCATTTTCTTATCGGCGTGCTATCAGTTTGCTAACGGCGGCTGATCGATTTGTTATTATACCGATACCGCTAAAAGTTCAATATGAAATTTATGACGAACCTGTAAGCCAGCCGATAGAAAACCGATAACTAGGCAATAGTAACACGGTATCGACAGTAATCCGATAATAAGACAATTTAGCTATAGCCTTCTGGAGTGACATGCTTTTAAACTAGGTCTTATCATTGATAGTGGATGCAGGAAGTAAGGGTTGCAGGTGGAACTTTGCAATTGAGTACTCAGTTCGCCATTTCCATCTTTATCTAGCAACTCGGAAAATTCCTCCCTGCACAATTTAAGCTTGCTCTATACACAGATAACCAGATTTCCATTTCATTCCAAAAGCTGTAATTTTTTTTTTTTATACTCAGTTGAGCAGAGCTCACAGAGTATATTAAGTTTGATTGGATAACGGTTGGTTGTACATATATAAACGAATCGAGATAGATATAGACTTCCATATATCAAAATAATCAGGATCGAAAAAAAATTTGATTGAGCCATGTCCGTCCGTCCGTCCGCCCGTTAACACGATCACTTGAGTAAATTTTGAGTTATCTTGATGAAATTTGGTACGTAGGTTCCTGAGCATTCATCTCAGACCGCTATTAAAAATGAACGATATCGGCCTATAACCACGCCCACTTTTTCGATATCGAAAATTTCGAAAAACCGAAAAAGTGGGATAATTCATTACAAAAGACAAATAAAGCGACTATACTTGGTAGGTGAGTTGAACTTATGACGTAGAATAGAAAATTAGTAAAATTTTGGACAATGGGAGTGGCGCCGCCCACTTTTAAAAGAAGGTAATTTAAAAGTTTTGCAAGCTGTAATTTGGCAGTCGTTGAAGATATCATGATGAAATTTGGTAGGAACGTTACCCCTACTACTATGTGTACGCTTAATAAAAATTAGCAAAATCGGAGAAGGACCACGCCCACTTTAAAAAAAAAATTTTTTTTAAAGTAAAATTTTAACAAAAAATGTAATATCTTTACAGTATATAAGTAAATTATGTCAACATTCAACTCCAGTAATGATGTGGTACAACAAAATACAAAAATAAAAGAAAATTTCTAAATGGGCGTGGCTCCGCCCTTTTTCATTTAATTTGTCTAGGATATTTTTATTCCAAAAGTCGAACAAAAATTAACCAAACCTTTTGAAATGTGGTAGGGGCATAGATTTTATGACGTTAACTCTTTTCTGTGAAAATGGGCGGAATCGGTTGATGCCACGCCCAGTTTTTATACACAGTCGTCCGTCTGTCCTTCCGCATGGCCGTTAACACCATAACTTGAGCAAAAATCGACATATCTTTAATGAACTTAGTTCACGTGCTTACTTGAACTCACTTAATCTTGGTGTGAAAAATGAACGAAATCAAACTATGACCACGCCCACTTTTTCGATATCGAAAATTACGAAAAATGAAAAAAATGCCATAATTCTATACCAAATACGAAAAAAGGGATGAAACATTGTAAGGTAATTGGATTGTTTTATTGACGCGAAATATAACTTTAGGAAAAACTTTAATAAATGGTTGTGACACCTACCATATTATGTAGAAGAAAATGAAAACGTTCTGCAGGGCGAAATAAAAAACCCTTAAAATCTTGGCAGCTATTACATATATAAATAAATTAGCGGTATCCAAAAGATAAGGTTCTGGGTCGACCTGGTCCACATTTTGGTCGATATCTGGAAAACGCCTTCACATATACAACTACCACCAATCCCTTTTAAAACTCTCATTAATGCCTTTAATTTGATACCCATATCGTACAAACATATTCTAAAGTCACCCCTGGTCTACCTTTATGGCGATATCTCGAAAAGGCGACCACCTATAGAACTAAGGCCCACTCCCTTTTAAAAATACTCATTAACACCTTTCATTTGATACCCATATCGCACAAACATATTCCAAAGTCACCCCTGGTCCACCTTTATGGCGATATCTCGAAAAGGCGACCACCTATAGAACTAAGGCCCACTCCCTTTTAAAAATACTCATTAACACTTTTCATTTGATACCCATATCGCACAAACATATTCTAAAGTCACCCCTGGTCCACCTTTATGGCGATATCTCGAAAAGGCGACCACCTATAGAACTAAGGCCCACTCCCTTTTAAAAACACTCATTAACACCTTTCATTTGATACCCATATCGCACAAACAAAGTCTAGAGTCACCCTGGTCCACCTTTATTGCGATACCTCGAAAAGGCGTCCACCTATAGAACTAAGCCCCACGCCCTTTTAACTAACTAAAGATTACTCCCTTTTAAAACCCTCATTAATACCTTTAATTTGATACCCATATCGCACAAACGCATTCTAGGGTCACCCCTGGTCCACCTTTATGGCGATATCTCGAAAAGGCGACCACCTATGGAACTAAGGCTCACTTCCTTTTAAAAATACTCATTAACACCTTTTATTTGATACCCATATCGTACAAACATATTCTAAAGTCACCCCTGGTCCACCTTTATGAAGATATCTCGAAAAGGCGACCACCTATACAACAACCACCACTCCCTTTTAAAACCCTCATTAATACCTTTAATTTGATACCCATATCATACAAACATATTCTAAAGTCACCCCTGGTCCACCTTTATGGCGATATCTCGAAAAGGCGACCACCTATGGAACTAAGGCTCACTTCCTTTTAAAAATACTCATTAGCACCTTTTATTTGATACCCATATCGTACAAACATATTCTAAAGTCACCCCTGGTCCACCTTTATGGAGATATCTCGAAAAGGCGACCACCTATAGAACTAAGGCCCACTCCCTTTTAAAAATACTCATTAACACCTTTCATTTGATACCCATATCGCACAAACAAAGTCTAGAGTCACCCCTGGTCCACCTTTATTGCGATACCTCGAAAAGGCGTCCACCTATAGAACTAAGGCCCACTCCCTTTTAAAATACTCATTAACTCCTTTCGTTTGATACCCACAAATCGATACACAATTTGATACACAAACGAATTCTAGAGTCACCCCTGGCCCACCTTTATGGCGATATCTCGAAACGGCGTCCACCTATGGAACTAAGGATTACTCCCTTTTAAAAAACTCATTAACACCTTTCTTTTGATACCCATATTGTACAAACAAATTCTAGGGTCACCCCTGGTCCACCTTAATGGCGATATCTCGTAACGGCGTCCATCTATGGAACTAAGGATTATAAATAAAATAAATAAATGTAAGGCGCGATAACCTCCGAAGAGATCTAAGCTTGATTTTTCCCTACAAATTGGCCGGACGGGAACTACATGTTTTATGTCGACTCCGAACGGCATCTGCAAGGCAGATGAGTTTTCGCTGAGAGCTTTTCATGGCAGAAAAGGATTACTCCCTTTTAAAATACTCATTAATACCTTTCTCTTGATACCCATATTGTACAAACAAATTCTAGGGTCACCCCTGGCCCACCTTTATGGCGATATCTCGAAACGGCGTCCACCTATGGAACTAAGGATTACTCCCTTTTAAAATACTCGTTAACACCTTTCATTTGATACGCATGTTATACAAATACATTCCAGGGTTTCCCTCGGTTCATTTTCCTACATGGTTATTTTCCCTTATGTTGTCACCATAGCTCTAAACTGAGTATGTAATGTTCGGTTACACCCGAACTTAACCTTCCTTACTTGTTTTTTTTTGCCTTTCACTCGCACCGTTCTGCTTTGCGTTTCTTTCTAGGGAAACGACTCGTTTTCTTCTTCGCATCACAACAACGCTGCCATACACTATGAGCGTAGGTTGCGTTCTTTTTCGCGAGGCAACGTGACATTCCTCACGGTACCAGTTGACTTAGTGAGCTCGCTGAAAGCCTATGGTGTACGCAGTGGCTTTACCTCTGCTCGACTGCATCATCGAGTCGAGGACTGCTATCAGCTAATTTCACAGTAGGCATTAGCCTAAAACCAATGGTCCACTCAGACTGATTGCGCCCGTCGCCCTTACTCTGTAGTAGCCAAACGTAATCTAACATGAGGCATGTGTATCCTCATCTGGTTATGAAATAGTCTTCTACTTTTTTCACACTAATTTTCAAAATTTTTCAAAAAAAATTTTAGTAAGGAGAAGTCTTAAAAAGTCACAGGAATGAAGTTTATGCCGTTCTCATTGTTTTCAAAGAACATAAACTATTATTTAGTCAACTTAACTATCGTTTAAATCGAAAAATAGCGGAGACAAAAGAAATCAGGAAATCGTTAAAAATACAACAAACTAAAACAATAAAAAAAACAATAAACATTACGAAAACAAGCAAAGTATTTACTAACTAAAGCGGTCATAAAAATCTACTAACTAAAAGCAAAAACAGCGACAATAATAGCAAAAAATATTAGCAACGCGGCAATAGCAAAAAAAAAAAAAACAAGTAAGGAATTCTAAGTTCGGGTGAAACCGAACGTTACATACCCAGCTGTACACTTGAAATGCTGTTGTTGTTTGTTTTGTGAGCTTAATAGTATTATAAGGCTGTGCAGTAATAAATACATATAGGGTTCTGTTCTGAACTCTTTTTTGCTCAAAAGAAGCAAAAACGATACAGAGGCTCATGAACTTGAGCGTGTAAAAACGCAGTTCAACAGTTGTAGACATGAAAAAAATATTTATGCCAAATTTCGTTGGGATTTGGAGATTTTTGGTCGACTTATGGCATTAAAAGTATTTTGGAAAGAGTAACAAAAAAGGGGCGAGTCACGCCCATTTTGAAAATTTGTTTAAGTCTTGTTCTTAGCTCAGTCAAATGTAGTTAAATACTGTGGCGAATTTTGACATCACTATGCTGTTAGTCAATAACCACAACAACAAAAACAGCAAGCAGCCACACCTATGTACAAAGCCACGAAGAATATTCCACACACATAACCAGCAGCTCGAAGTGAAGAGATTCATATCTCAAATACACACATATAATCATCAGGTAAGAACAGAAGTTGTTACTCACACATACAAACACATATAGCTAAATAAACAAGTATGCGATACAACTGTTCCATGTTCGTAAAAAGTCTAGAGCTTACGAGAAATATACGAACGAGGCAACAGAGAGTATAAAATCAGCGCAATCTGAGGAATAACTAAACAGTTTGATTTAAACACACTATTAGTTGTGAAGTACTACTCCCAAAGTAGTCTAAATAAAGACCATTTTGCAATACTGAATATTGGAGTTATTAATTCGAATTTTAGAGATTCGAACGTTAGCAGAATGTGCATAAATATCAGGAACTCCTCCAAAATTGCTTACACCACCGTAGAGTTTTTGCGAACTTTTTTAAGGTTAGACCTTTAGGAAAAGTGACCGTGGTCTTGATTATCTTCACTCAGTCTATATAATATGGCAAGGATAATTAGGTTAGGTTAAACTGACCGTTCCATGAGGACCTCGTATAGGCTGAACGAGTCCGTAGTGCTACCAGCAGTTTATTTAATGACCAAACAGATAAACCCTTTCAAAAACCAGGACCTATTTTATAAAATAACTCCCTTCTCTTGGCAAATGCTAAAAGCTTGCTAGGATCTATGCCACTTGCTGCTTTTAGATCTTACATCTGTATCACTCCTTATAGCTGGTGTCTTAGCCTGCCACTTCCTATATCTGCTATCACTAACCAAGCCTAATTTAAAGTCATGTGACGCCAGAAGGTAGTGTCCAGTCAGAATACACGTCATGAGTCTACAGTCCTCTCTTTTTAATAATAGCAGCAACTTTCTTTGTCTAAGGTTACAAGATCGACACATAATCTCACATAATCTCGAACACACTTTTAGATACTGTGCTATGCGAGATTATTTCCGTAATTGCCGCTTTGCTGTCAATATAAAAGTTTACACGGCTGCAATTTAAGATATTATTTTCCTGTGTTTCTACTAATTTCTTGGTTATGGCTAATACTTCCACTTGAAAAGCGCTACAGTGATCTGGCAGCATGTAGGATGTGTTTATTTCTAGATCAGCACAGTATACCGCAGACCCTACTCCTTCCACTAATTTCGAACCATCTGTATACACGTATATCGCCTCGTCCGCCATTTTAGAACCCTTTGCGCCAACCATCTACCTCTATTGTGGCTTTATGAGCCCCCACGAAGCACAGATAGGGAACCAGTTAGCTGTAATTGATGACGCAGAACGAGAACTTCATAGTATAGCATAGAATTTGCAATCGCTGTAAATACCCAATGAGAAAGACAGGGTGGTAAATCGCACGTACACCCCAGCGGTGGCAAGGATACTGTATCTGCCAAATTTCAATTCAGTATTTCTAACGGCTTTTGATTTACGGCTTATTAATTCTTCTAAATGTGTGTGGTGCCACGCCTATATTCCAAAACATTTTATTAAATTTCCAAAAGTTCTTCTTCTAAATGTGCGTGGTGCCACGTCCATATTCCAAAACACTCATTTTCAATAACAATCTATTCTGGTTGCAGATAAGTTGTTATACCCTGTGTACAAGTACAGCTGGGTATAAAAATGCAACAAACACAAATAAGACGCGCCAACAAACATAACATAAGAATACAACAAAGTAACAAGCAATGTAGCGGTGCATTGAAGTTAAATACCTAAACGCGATCGTCACGCTTGTGACAGGTGATTAGATGATCAAGCGCATTTTAAACGAGGTTCGTTGCTTAAGTCTTTTGTTCAATATACATTTTTTTTTTTTCATTTGAATTTTTAAAATTTTTTTTCTGCGGTTTATTTTGTGTAAATAGCATAACAGAATTTCAACTTCAACTTGTTGCTCTCTCTCTCTCTGTTCTGTCATCATTGGTTGCAGCTACATCTGCTTGCGCGCACGCTGGTGACGTTTTAGCAAAAAAAAATATAAAAAAGTCGTTCATCGCAGCAACAACAATAACACAAAAAAATAGTATTGCACTGAATTCGCATTGTACATTTGTGTGCATTTCATGCATTATTTTTGGCTGCTCGACTTTGATTTTGCAAGCAAAGCGATCATCAGCGATCTGCCAACAATGAACAACTGCCATTTTCAATGTTGCAACAACAGATGCGTGCAACAAATGTACCATTAACAATTATTGATTTTGTAAGCACAAAACTGCATAAAAAATCATTTAGTTGGTAGTTGGCGGCTTGTTAAACATGCTATGGACAAGTTTTATTATGGGTTTTTTTTTTGTGCAAGTGAGCTCTTTAAAATCACGTCGCCTTGCAAATTGTTATTTTGTTTGAGTTGCAGCATGCGTGTGTGTGTGTTTGTGTTTGTTTGTTTTGAGATTCACACTGGGTAGCCAATTAAATTTTTTTAAATCACAAAATTGCGCAAAAATTACAAAAAAAAATTTAGATGGCATAAGCAGTTTTTTAACTAACTTTTTCAACTCACTTTGTTATAGTAAAAGATGCGGCTGCTCGCATTGACCTCTGCCTAAAAATCATGCGATACAAGTGGTGCCAAAACTATTGGCAAATCAACAAATTAAATTTCTTATAGTGACACAAACACGTACAAAACAACACAACGGCGCGCAAGTGTCAATTTATAACAATTTTTTATATAAACAAAAATAGATGTTTCTAATTAAATTTCCACTTTGTATTTAGTACTTTGCCCGCTTTGCTTTGCTGGCTTGTTTGTGCCAAATTCGTTTTGTCGCATTATAGTTGCTCATTTGGATGATATATCACTTGGTCGCCCGCAAATATGGCAGCTTGAAATTGTTGTGGTATTTTTTTGTTGCCATGTAAATAACTGTGCTGTGACATATTAGTCAACAAGCGGTGCAACAGCTGCTAATGATGAACATGAAAATCGCGTTAATGAAGCTGATGACTGACTATGTTGCTGCTGTTGATGACAACAACAATTGACAAAGATGACAGCATTGACCACAAAAGCGTTGAATGTTGCAGCAATCGCGCGCTCTTAAGTGAAGCCAAGCGCGTATTTTTTTTCCAATATGGACTAGCACTTAATTAATTGTTTAACACACAGCATTACGCATGGCATCACAATTAAAAATAAATTCGTTAGTACAGAATAATTTCGTTTGTACGCATTACGCGCAAAAGTGAAGTTTAAAGTTTGTTAATTGCATTTCCAATTTTGATCTTCTTCATTGATGTATTGAAGGACATTAGTTTACACAGTGAAACCTGCAGCATTTGAGGCAAAAGAACGCCAACGTAATCATATCAAAGCGTGCCCGAAGTGGCCGTCTTGAATAGTATCTTAATGGTACTGTTCACTTGAATTCATCGGATCCATATGCGCCAAACACCACCAATATCGATTGCTTAGGTTAGGTTGAACTACCCGGGTAATAAATAACTCACATAGACTGCATGTTTCCATAGTGTTACCAGAATTTGTTTGACGACCAAACGTAAGAACCCCAATAAGTTGTCAGGACTTACAGTACAGTCGGAAAGTATTAGAACAAGATAAAAAAGATGTTGATGTTGAAATAGCCTCAGAATTGTATTTTTCCAGATTGAAAATGGTCAAGCGAATGGAAATATCCGTCGAAACATGTGCCCAAATCATTATTTTGCAAAAAACAGGGAAAAACTATAGAGAAATAGCCAAACTTTTGAAAATATTTCTGTATTCAGTTCATACGGCCATTAGAAGATATCGAGAAACTGGACAAAATACTAACAGAAAACGATATGGTCGACCAAAAAAGACAAATCAAATAATCGACAACAAAATATATGCAATAAGTAAGACCAATTGACGGAAATCTGCATCATAAATTCGTGCTGAAATCAATGAAGACTTGGATTCACCAATATCGCTTACGACAGGCAAAGGCCGGCTTAAAGAAAAAGGTTTGATTGGACGTATCGCTGTCAGATAGCCACTTCTACGGCCAGTAAATAAACAGAAAATACTGAAGCTCGCTCAAGAGCATATTGACTGAACGATTGATCAGTGGAAATCAGTTTTGTGGTCAGACGAATCAAAATTCGAACTTTTCGGTAGCCATAGGCGTCAATATGTTCGCAGAAACGTCAATGAAAGATTCAAAGCAAATTGCATTGTGCCAATTGTGAAACATGGCGGTAGCTCAGTGATGGTTTGGGGCTGTTTTAGCTACGCTGCCGTTGGTCAACTAAAAAGAGTTGAAGGATTTATGAAAAAATAGCCGTATCACAGTATACTCCAACGCTATGCAATACCATCTGGCATTAACTTGATTTGTCGTGAATTCATTTACGAACAAGATAACGATCCGAAACATACACCGCAACATTGTACTTCTTATTTAGAAAGTAAAAAAGTCGCAGGTGACTTTGGTACAATGGAGTGGCCACCACACTCCCCCATTTAAATCCCATCGAGCTAATGTGAGAATAATTGGATCGAAGTGAGAGGGGTCTAAGGCCAACAAGCCTTCCTGACCTCTGGGATTGTTTGAATGAAGCGTGGAATAATATTCCACATCAAACACTTCAAAAACTTATCGAAAGAATGCCGAAATGTCTTCGAAGTATAGAACTAAGTTGAATGTACAAAACCACTGCGAACATATGAATAATATTTTAATAAATGTTACAATAAACCGACAAAAACAACTTTTTTCATCTTGTTCTAATACTTTCCGACTTTACTGTATATTTTAGAATAACTCCGTCCTCTTGACAAATACTACGAACACAGAACGTGCTCAACCGAAATTGCATTTATTTCTTAACCAAATTTTGTTGAAGTGCGTCTATGCGCCCAGCCATCAATGTAACGTAGTCCAATATAAAAAGACTCTCCGTAAGCTATGATCTACTTTCAGACATGCACAAATAAACGAACTAATTTGCAAGCTATCTCACTGTAGAGCAGGTCTCCGAATTCTTGAGCACAGTCACTCAAAAGTTGAATCGCTTTTAATTTTTGGACACCCATGCTCTAAACCCATTCCTTCAAAACTGTTAATTATGAGGTTCTATGTGCCAACCTGGCGATCTAATGATGATCAAAGTATGCAAAGAAATAAAAATAAGATCATTTCTTTTGGGTAAGTTAAAATCAAATAAAAAACATTCATTTGGATCTTTGGAAGTCAAATATTTTTGAAAAAGTCAGATGTTCCAAAAGTCGTTTGGGAAGACTACGCAACTATTTCTGAATTAAAATTAAATTGTTTTAGAATAATGCGCAAAACCATTTCCAAACCAGTTCGAAAATATTTTTGAACTACTTCGGGGAAAGTGGTAAGCGGGACATTTATAATAATAATTATAGTATACCCAACGGATAAACGCCCTCCAAAGCCCGCCGCACGGATTTTGTTTTTACCGAGTTGTTCATAGGCGGACGTTTGTTAAGCGTCGACATCTAACACTGCTCAGCTACAGAATAAAAATCAGCAGCTGAGTATTATACATAACAGTTGGAAATAATACATATACTACATTGTTAAATAAGTGAACATTTTATATAAAGATTTTTTATTTTTATTTTGTTACGAGTTAAGATAGGATAGGACAGTTTTTTTCTATAGTGAAAAGTGAATCCTTTATATCAAATGAGTTCGAATGAGAGTTAGCATCATGACACATATACCGAAAAGGTACATTTAATTCGAAATTAGTTCTGCACTGCCTCCAAAGAAGAGGTTTGTAATGTCTTGCAATATATTAGAACGATTTTGCGTCGTCTCTTGTCAAATTTGGAAATGGAAGGAGACTACTTCCGAAATCTTCCCAGAACAATCACGGTATAAACTCGAAAATAATAGAAATTTGTGTTTACCATATGAGCTTGTATTGAAACGAAGGTCCCACCGAGCAGAAAAAATGCTACGTTGGCTAAACAGGCCAAAAAGTATTCCTGTGTTGTTGTCATTGTTGTACCGATTAAAACGCTCAACGAAAGTTTTAAGGAGTGTTATCGAAGTCCGAGGACCTTTGGCGAATAAAAATCTGGTATGCTCCCTTTGAGGTGGTTGCCCTACACAAACCAAACCACATTTGGGTATTTTAGTAGCCTTTTACGTCAGACGTACCTGACGAAGGGGGAGCCTCCACTACGCTGGATGTAACTGTTGGAGAAAAATTTGATTATTTTTTTCCTCCCAATCGACGGCAATTCTCACGAGTGGCATAAGTGACGCTATCTTTAAGTAACTGCAAAAGTAGCCTACGTAGTTAAGCGTCAATTAACAAATGAGTGAGTTAGCAGTTTGTGGATGAATTCAACTAGGCTTGTGTTGGCCAGCAAGCCCATTAAGGCCAAAGTTAAAGCTTAATAAAGAAAATAATTGAAGGCCCATATTATTTTTCAGCAGTATGTGCTCTGTAAGAGGTCATAATAATGCTGGCAAGGGTTGCGAAGCTAATTTCATTTATCTGTCTTTACTACAGGCATGTTGAGTTTGCAATAGATGTTATGGGTCAGCCGATAGTATGATAAAATCTGAATGTACTACTAGATGTGTTGACTACGCAGACTTAAATGCTTATTCAACAACAACGATTTGGTGGAAGAGGCAAAAGTTGAAGATTTTTAAGTGCAGAAGGTGATTAGAAGCGAGCAAGGTTGCATGATTTGTGTAAATTTCATCTGATGAGACATATTGCGTTGCTATTAAATTTTGTGTGATCATATATCTTGTTTGTTCATGATTTGAATTCATGCGACTTGATTTCATGTGATGTATTTTGGTAAATTCGGGGTCTGATGTGATTTGATTTGTTGTGATGTGTTGCGATTCAAGCTCATACGATACGATTTGATATGATTTGACATGATGTGATGTGTTGCGTTTTCAGCTTATGCGATCCTATTTTATTTGATGTGATTTGGTTGGAATTGGTATGATGTGTTGCTATTTCAGTTCAGACGACTAGATTATTATCATGCAATTTGACTTAATCTAATTTGACTTGGTTTGAAGTGATTTCATTTAACGCGTTGAGCTGCGATGTGATTGTATATCATATGATTTGATTTTTTATTTGATTTATTTTAATACGATGTGACTTGGTTTAATTTGGGTTGATATGATGTGATTTGGCACTATGTGATGTGTTGCGATTTCAATTCATACGCTTTGATTTTTTTATACCTTTCATGAAAATGAAATGGTACTCGTATGCTAAAACCTGCATACGCAGACATTCGTAATATCTTACCCAAGATTTACTGCAATTAGCCTCAAAAACGTTTAACTCTCTATACCCTCGGCTTCCTCATAACGTGATAGTCATCAGCGTATTGACGCGTCGTCGTTGATGATGTCTTTGAGCGTTTGTCGTAATTTTTGGTTCAATATTTTTTTTTTTATAAGAAACTCTACAGATTACGAAAACAAATCTATTTTGCAACTGTTGCTAAAGCTCGTTTATTTCAGTTTGCCGCCAGCATGAGCTGCTGCTGCTTCAACAAATGCTGTGGTAAGGATATAAATAAATGCAGTCCATTGAGCAACCGACAAGTGCTCCAACGCCCCAGTGAAAATTCTGCACCATTTTTCCACAGCAAATTTTGTGTCATTTGCTAAATCTCATAGCATTTTTTATTGTTTATTTCTTTGTTTTTCTTTACACTTTTTTACATCTAAATGTGTTTTTGATTCCAAGTATTTAGTGATGGTGGTGGATTTAGCAGCTGCCATTATTTTCTGCCCGCAATGACTGGTTTCCTGATGAAGCACTTTGGTTTGTCCTGCGGCGCTGACAGTTTGGCTTCATAATTTCTTTTGGCTTTTGTTTTCTTATCATTTCGCTGCCCTGAGCCTACAAATGTCGTAAATTTTCACATTACACACTCATTTATTTACTTAGCTTTCTGTTAGAGCGAAGTTCTATGTGTCTTCTGGGCTTGTAAATTCGTTTGATATGACATAGTAATGCAGGTAATCACAGAACTGGAGCCAGAGAAACCGGCTCTTTAAGGAACGGATGCGTCAGTTTATCGAAGAGTCAAAAAGCAACATCGACTCAGAGTAGAAGTTTGAAGTTCGGTCACTAGAACAAATATTTAGTTGCATGTAAAGCCGATTCGAAGGCGTTTTCAATGAAATCGAAACCCGATTCCTAGAGACGTTAAAGCTAATGCAAATAAAATTACATCTCCAGCGGTTCAAGCCATAGGATTTCCTACTTTCATAAGCATGTTATGGCCAAGGAGTAAAATCCCTGATCCTATCATGCACAGCGTTGTGTCAGGCATGAAAATATGCGCAAGCTCGTTCTGGTTCACACTGTTTCCAAACGATATATCCAGCACGCACTTGCTCTTGCAGACAACCATGAAATCACCACCATCGCAGAATTTAGGGAAGTCATCAAGGAGGCCAGAGGCTTTAGTTCGACGCTCCCACAGGACTTGAACTATTTTTTCCATGTTATTTGATTGCGAGATAATCAGAAGGTTAATTCATATTTATAGGCTGAAATCTGGTACTACAGTAAATTCTTCCTGCCCTCCTTGGCGTTAAAATTGCCATAGATGGTTTTTGTATCATAGCAGGGCAGTCATTTTAGGTGTTTTCTAGTTTGTCCTAGAAAGATAATATGCGAAACGCCTTGCCTTTCCATCGTTTCGTCTTCATGATGGAGCTGTCAGTCTGCTAGTAACTTCTCTTGAAAATCCCGAACATTCCAAGCACATATCCCCAAATTACAAGGCCTTAACACTTTAGCCATGGTCGGCATCGGAAAAAAGAGATCTCATTTTTATTGGTGGAATTTGTACTTGGAGAGCGTACAACTCTTGCGAACTCTTGATGGCGTCTGTGCGAAATTATGCTAGCGTATAAAGGTTGCATTGATCCTACCTAGACGCTATGTCAGACCCTTAAAAAGGCATTAAGAAGTTTACTAAAATAGCGTCCAATATCTTATTAACGATTTCATAAGTGGGCCTAGTAGTATCTAACTCGCCCTACCCAAATACTCAAATACTCTGAATCGCGCATCACTAATATCCAGTCTGAACTCGTTTTTTCTTAAATGCAGTTGCATAATGGTAAACTTCTGATTCTTGTTAACAAAAAATTTGGTTTAGGTGCCAGAAGCAGAAGGAATTTACAATCCAGTAGTCGATTTTTTCACTAAGTGTGACACCAAAAAGGCTGATAAACTTGAAGTTTTCGTGCAACGGAGTTTTAATTAAGGAAGTTTTTTTGAAAATATTTACAGCAGAAGTTCCTTCTCCCCTACCGTGAGTCGTGGAGATAAATGACCTGCTTCAGGACCTTGAGGCTAGAGACTCTCAAGTGGTGACTTATGTAGATGGCCTGACAATAGCAGCGATTAGCGATGGTTGGAATAAGTGGACCCCTTTGGTACAACACATACGCTGGCAATAAACGCAATGCTTAATCTGTAGCCGGTTATCATCATGGGCAAATATGCCTTCGCGAAGTGGGATATAAGCTTGTGAATTACTGGCACTTCTTCATTCTGACCGAGTTCGACTCACATCACTAGCTGGACAGACTACTGTGCTACGGCTTCCGCTCCAGCTACCTTGGATGGTTTCTTGGTTGCTGTGCCGCCGGATACCAAATATCGGAGCCCAAGTAGCGTACGGGGCGCTATTTTTTATTATTATATTTCTCCTGAAACCGATTGCTGCTGATTTCTATGGCTATTCTGTACTCCGTTCGAACCATTTGGAACAAACGATGAACCTGTTGATATCTTTTACAGAGCATTTAGCAACTTCCTGAAATTCCGGCAGTATATAACGTAGTTAGAAACACAGTGTGTGCTAGAGCTGGGTATCCACACAAGTAGTGCGCGACTGTTTCTCCGCTGCCTACTTCGCCGCACCTCCTGGATGTGCTGTTGAAAGGGCTTCCCATTATTTCAGCATGCAGGTCGTGCCGTCAGTGTCCCGCTAGTGTGGCAGTGATCATAAAGATTTCTTTCCTTGACCTAATTAGTTGGTCCTCTGTTCTCTTACTGTCGTAATTTAACCAGGTTTTCTTGGTAATTCTGCAGCTGGACACAGCTAACTCCTTGAATCAGCTATGTATGTTTCTTTTAAATGATGTAAGTGGACGATGCATCTTGACTCCCTCCGCAGTCTCCAGCAGTGCCCCTGTCCTTGCAAGTTTGTCTTTCTGCTGACATATTCACCACGAAATTCCTTCAATGAAGTGTTGGAGTGAATAATTGAAATGGAACAGGAGTCTGGTGTACCTGTTCAGGTATGGATCTAACCTGTACGAGCGGTTTGGTGGTAGAGTATACTGCTATGAGCGCGATATTAGCTCGAAGTTTAGGTTGTGCGAACACCGCAGCGTCTTCCAGGTTGAGTCCACCGCTATAAAGTTGCAGTAGATGGGAAGCTTTCTGCCGCTGTAATTATAAGGGAATTCAATATATACTCAATTAGTCAGGTGGCTAGCAAAGCATTTAGCTCTACCGCGGTTAGGTCGAATGCTGCGAGAAATTGCTTGACCTCGCTTATGCGGACATGTAACAACTTTTTGATATAAATTATCTTGGTGCCAGGGAAAAGGATATCCTTGAGAATTTTGCGGCCATTCTCTTGGACTGTGCAGTCACCGGCGAACTGAACGTGTCCTTCTGCTCCATTGTTGACGCCCAGAACTTGACGGAGTCATACGGATGTACAAAAGCTGATACTTATAGTTATTGAAATTTTAACAGAACACTGCGCAATGGGAGTCCTTGAGGACAGACTTCGGGGAACGATGATGCGGAATCATTAAGTTACTTAGTGCCCAGCTAATCAGCCTTTTCCCAAGAGGAACTTTCTCAGGTAGATGTGTGCTTAATTTGTGGCTTTAATATTGGTTTGCAGCATTTCCCTAAATGGCCTAGAAGCTTCAATATAATCGTATTAAATTGTTCCCGATATGGTCGTGCTTGTACCTTAATTTTTACGGGAATGTACCGTATGCATGCCCGGCAAAGGTCCATGAACATCGATAATACCCCCCCCCCCTTAAATCTCCGGGGAGTGCCTTTATAGCTATAACATCAACAGGGCAGCTGCCATTCAACCAAGCATAGCTAAGGGCATGGTGGCAGCGGGAATTCTAGGTTCGCTTGCACCATGTAAGATCTATAGCAGCGATATGTAGTAAGTAAGGAATATGCTCTCTCCCTGCTCGGTGATATTATTTGGTCGAAGATTGCTCTCGAACAGCAGGTACTACATACGAATGAAGAATTAGGCAGTTTCTGTTCTATGGATATCTTCTAGGCACCAATTGACCTAATTTGTACATAATCAACGCTATAGGATATTCGATCAGAGATGCAGATAGAGCATCTCACATTCAAAATCCAGAAATCAGGACCTATGTTATAAATAACTCTCTCCTCTTAGCAAATACTATAAGCTTTCTAGGACCTATGCTCATTGCTGCTTCTTGAGCTGATAGCTGTACGTTTTTCAGTTTAATCGTTGGAGAAACTATTGGTAATACTATGGACACATTCAGTCTATGTGTAGATCTCACGGGACGGCCAGTTCAGCCTAAACTGACGGTCTGTCAAGTTTGCCTTCCTTTTGGTTTAAACAAATTTCTTTTATTATTGATATTTGAGAAAAATTACAAAGTTTGCAAACGGCGGTTTTTACTAGGACATGTTTCTGAATTTCGCTTATTCATCATCGGGAGCTGAAATCTCCAACATTCGTACTTTATACTAGTGCCAAAGCCTTTATCCACTCACCCATATGAATTCCCCGCTGCTCGCTTTTCAACTGGTCTCTAATGTTGCCTTTTTGTTGTTATTCCTTTATTCATCATTTGGGTGCATACTAATTCTATATGCTTTTTAATCCTAAGTCTGTGGAATAATTATAGGCGCGCTCCAAGAAGTTAGCTGATAAAGAAGTGAAATTGAAAAACATGTCCTAGTAATCAACGCCGTTTGTAAACTTCGAAATTCTTCTCTAATTCCAATGACAAAAACAATTGTATAAGGCAATACGAACATGTCTCGCTAATTAAATGCAAATTTCTTTTATCGTCTTAACTATCCTACGAAAAGATTTTTTTTCCAAAAAATAATACACCAAAATGTTTAACAGAAATTTTCCATTTTCTTTAACATTTAGGAAACGATTGTTAACATTTACAATGAAGCATCAACATTTTTCAAAACATGCGCAACAAAAAATTTAAAAAGTAGTGTAGCGTTGAGTGACTCACCTGACAAAAAAAATGCCACCGTTCACTAATAATTGATAAGAGAAACATTTTCGCATTAAAATAACTAATGCAGATAACACATAATAAAACAAAACAACAATAACAACAACAATAATAAAATAAATAAATAGATACAAGGCACGATAACCTGCAAAGAGATTTAAGGCCGAGCTTCGCATCAAATTTGCGTTGTGCTCTTTTTAATTTAGCCGACAAATTGGCGAAACGGGACCTACATGTTTTACGACGACTACGGGCGACCCCGATTAGACCATTAGACAAATTTTCTTTCTGGTTGAAAAAACATGTTTCTAAATTTTGGATTTTACTTTGCGCAGGAGTTGAACCCAGCATCCTCGTTGTGGTAGGCGGAGCACGCTAACATCACATCAGGATGGCCGCCAACAACAATAGCAACAACGAAAACATTAGCTTTAGTAGCAACATTTTAAAGAAGAAGACAGCAATTTCAGAAGAACAAAGAGTAGCAAAAAGCGTGTGCATTTACAACAGCAACAACAATGTAAGTAACAACAAATAACTAATTCTAATACACATTTGCGTGTTCGCCACTTTAAAGCCAATAACTCAGCAGTTTTTGTACTTTTATCGCAGTGTTGTTGTAAGTTTCGTTGTTAAAGTTATTGTTGCTATTGTTGTTGTTATGATTATTTTTATTGTTTCTATTGTCGGTAATTTACCGCAACAAGTCTTGGTATGATGCAGCAGCAACAATAGCTACAGCAACAGTAACAACAACAACAGCAACGGCAGCCACAGCAGCTTCAATGCAACACTTCTAAGTAATGATTACCAGATGATTTAGCGATAAAATGGCAAAACCATTGACCTAACAGAGTTAAGTTTTTGGTCGCTCTTTAATTCGTACGTAAGCCACTGATGCTAAATGCTAAATGCTGAATACCGCACTGAAAGAAAAAGACTGGTAAAATCAACCAAAATACGACTCAATTCAACCGAAATTTCTGTCAACTTTTATCCATCGCAACAAGATGTTGAATCAACTGCGCACAAATCGTTGATTCGTAATTGACCGTTTTAGTAGTCAAATGAACAAAAAAAATTGTTGCGGCAGCTTTGTACGAAAGTACCTATGTTGCGGCATTTGCAAGGCAGATGAGTTTTCACTGATATCTTTTCATGGCAGAAATACACTCGGAATGCTTGCCGAACAATGGCGAGGGGCGACCCCGCTTAGGAAAATTTTCTTCTAATTGAAAAACCTTATTTCTAAAATTTTTATGTTCCTTTGCCCGGGGTGTGAACCCAGGGTTTTCGGTGTGGTAGGCGGAGCACGCTATCATCACATCACGGCGGTCGCCATATACATACGTAAATATGTGCATACATATAGTGCACAGCATACATAAGTACAAAGTAGAGAGCGCAGTGAGCGTAAAATTCTCTTTGAAATTTGCTCATGTATCGACTGTTGATCGCTGTTGAAATGACCAGTGAGATCAGTTGTGTTAACAAAAAAGTCAGTTAGATTGATTAGGAATCTGTCAGTTTTACAGAATTTTGTTAACTCAAGAGCGACAATTTCTCTTCTGTTGAAATGACTAAATTAATTTGTTCGCTTGACAAAGAACTCGGTCGAATTAACCATAATTCGATCAATTTCACCGAATATCCGTTAAGGCAAGTACAACGGAACCGATTTGTTGATTTTGCTAGCACCATTTCTTTCAGTGTGCTAACTGCTGCTGCTTGTTGTTTTATTTAACTACCACTTATAATGTGGTTTTTGTCGTTGTTACTTTTGTTGTTGATTGTGTGTGAAATAAAAGTGTTGCTTAGTATATTTTTCGATTTGTATTTACTATTTGTTGTTATTGTTGTAGTTACTGTTGCCGTTACGGTTCATTATGAACTGGTCTTTGACGTTGCGTTTGTTACTGCTTTTATTATTCTACGTATTGTTGTTGTGACTGTCTTAACTATTTGCTTACATAAAACAATGCCGCCGCATTCGTGGTTCGATTAAATATCTTTAAAAATTCATATATATAAGCATTTACCAACTACGGATGATTTGCGATTGTTACGCAACTTCGACTTCGATTCCAAAACTTCGGGGCTTTCGATATACTTAGACTTCTTTACACCGTTTCAGACACAAACCAAATGCAATTCCAACGACACAGTGCCAACCGAATTCCATCGGTGATAAAATTAAAGTTTTCATAGACAAAACATTAAAAAGCCTCTGGGCGAGTATGATTTTAGTGCCGAAACTTTTGGAAAAAAGGCTTTCTTATCAAAATCACAAGGAAAAAAGTACTAAATTATTAACAGCTTGAAAGTCGGATAGTAAAGTTTCGGAGTAGTCACAAATGGTTCTTAAAATCTATTTGTTATATTGAAGTTTTGGTTTGTGAGGAGTGCTTCGAAATTCTTAAACACGAAATCTCCGGCTTAAAAGAGTCATGAAAACCCAATTCAAAATTGGATGAGTAGCCCGTATGGTATGCTAACTTTGTCACCAATCTCAAAATTGTAAGTCCCTAAAGCATATGCTGATGGCATAGATATCATCGGTCTAAACACCCGCGCCGTTAGTTCTGCTTACTCCAAACTGGAAAAGTAGCGGTAAAGATGGGTTTGATGGTGAATGAGGAACAAACGAAGTACCTGCTGTCATCGAGCAAAGAGTCAGCGCATATGCGCCTTGGAAACCACACTACTGCTGGCAGCCATAATTTCGAAATAGTAAAAGACTTCGTTTATTTGGGAACCAGCATCAACACTAGCAACAGCATCACCTCTGAAATCCAGCGAAAAATCGCTCTTGCCAATAAATGCTACCTTGGACTAGGTAGGCAATTGAAAAGTAAAGTCCTCTCTCGGCGAATGAAAATCATACTCTACAAGTCACTTATTGTACCCGTCCTGCTATATGGGGCAGAAGCATGGACCATGACAACAGCAGATGAAGCGGCTTTGGGAGTGTTCGAGAGAAAATTTCTTCGAAAGATTTCGCGTTGGTGTTGGCGAGTACCGAATAAGATTTAACGATGAGCTGTACGAGTTATACGCAGACATCAACATAGTCCAGCGAATTAAAACGCAGCGGCTGCGCTGGCTAGGCCATGGTATGCCAATGAAAGATGACGCTCCGGCTAAGAAAATGTTTCTATCGGAACCCGCCTATAGCAGCAGAAGCAAGGGCGGCCTTCACTCCGTTGGAAGGTCGAGGTGGAAAGCGATTTAAACTCCCTTGGTGTGACCAATTGGCGCCGGTTTGCGACTGGAGCGCCTTGTTGGACGGCCATAACCGTTTAAACGGTTAAGCGCCAATTAAGTAAGAAGATATAGACCTGCTAATAGGTTAGGTTAGGTTAGTTTGAATTGGTCGGTTAATAAAAACCTCACATAGACTAAATATGTCCTTAGTGTTACCAAAGTTTGTTTGACGACCAAAGGGAAGTACCCCAATCAAGTGCCAGGACTTGTTTTATAAAATAACTCCGTCCTCTTGGCAAATACTAGAAGTTTTCCAGGACACAGGTTAATTGCTGCCTCGAGATCTGTGAACTTTGCCGCCCCTAATAACTGGAGATTTGACCTGTCGAGTGCAGCACAAGAATACAGAACGCGTTAAACCATTTCTTCCTGTAGTTCACAATTTCTACATGTGCTGTTATTGGCGACGCCTTACTTATAAGCAGGCGGCCGCCGTGGTGTGGTGGTAGCGTGCTCCGCCATCCACACCGAAGATCCTGGGTGCACGCCCCGGGTAAAGAAACATCAGAACTTTAGAAGCAAGTTTTTTCAATTAGAAGAAACTTTTTTTAAGCGGGGTTGTCCCTCGGCAGTGTTTAGCAAGCACTCCGAGCGTATTTCTGCCATGAAAAGCTCTCAGTGAAAACTCATCTCCTTTTCAGATGCCGTTCGGAGTCGGCATAAAACAAGTAGGTCCCGTCCCGTCAATTTGTAGTAAAAATCAAAGGGAGCACGGCGCAAATTGGAAGAGAAGGTCGGCCTAAGATCTCTTCGGAGGTTATCGCGCCTAACATTCATTTTTTATTTACTTATAAGCATATAACACCAGAAAGCAGTGTTCATTTCGTATGCCCATTGTTAGCCTTAGGTCTTCTCTCTTCAGAGATATGAGCCACTTTGTGTGTCTAATAGGATTTTCACATTATCATAGAAATTTTGCTTTTGCTCACTTCTTTCTTGCCTTATCGTCCATATGCAACTCCTGTCTCTTTTTAATTTCTCCCAAACGGATTGGGACTTCTATCGTCGTTTCAGCAAGTGTTGCTCCGTCCTTTCCCCATTGACCTATTCGTTACCTTCTATCCGTTTATGCCCGGGAAGCCAGTATAGATGTATTATCCGGCATAAGCGTAGTTTTTTTAATGCTTCTTTGCATTCCAGGAAATTTCTTGATAAAATACTGTCTGAGATTATTGCCTTGATCAACGCACGACTGTCAATAAATATATTGGCACGACTGAAGGTAAAGCATGCACCCTCTAGAATTTATTCTATGCTTTCTTCACGGCTTTAGTTGCCGCCTGAAACACGCTGCAGTATTCTGGTAGCCTGTAATGTCTACTTATTTCTGGATCGCCACAGTAAACAACAGACTGTATATTTCTGAAATTGCTGTCTTCTTCTTTCCAATGTTGCTACTAAGTCTATTGTTTTTGTTGTTGCTATTGTTGTTGGTGGCCGCCCTGGTGTGGTGGTAGCGTGCTCCGTCTACTACACCGAGGGTCCTGGGTTCAACTCCCGGGAAAGTAATCTATAAAATTTAGAGACAAGTTTTTTCATTCAGAAAGAAAATTTGTCTAATCGTAGTCGCCCCCTCAGAAGTGATTTGGCAAACACTCCGAGCGAATTTTTACCACGAAAAGCTTCTCAGTGAAAATTCATCTGCCTAGCAGATGCCGTTCGGAGTCGGCATAAAATATGTAGGTCCCTTCTCGCCAATGTGTAGGAAAAATTAAAGAGAGCACGACGCAAATTGAAAAAGCTCGGCCTAAAATCCCTTCGAAGGTTATTGGGCCTTACACTTGGTTATTTATTTATTTATATATCTCTGATAGTTTCCGAGATAATTTGTAAAAATTCACATTTTTCAATCTCAACCTTTAAAACCCGGAAACAACTTGCGCTGAAACTGCAATTTTTTTTGGACTTTGATGACGTGAGTGATTTCACCTAACTATTGTAGGAGGCAAACCATCACTATAAGAAAAAGAAAAAACCTATTAGGTTCAATGTGGTCGTTTTAAATCGTTCCTGAGATGATCGCGCTTGTACGTTTATGGCGCTTGTTACCGGAACGTACAGGATCTATGCCCCAAAACCTTCAGAGAATGTCTTTATCGCTACAACAATGCTGTCACGTCTCAGTTTGCAGTAAAGGAAAGTCAAAAGTCCGATTCTTTTTCGTTTTCCAGTAAACCCACTTCCGTAGCAACCCTAATATGATTAAGCATATGATCAAAGTGGGCATGCATGTAGGTTTGTATTTGTACGCATGCGTGTATTTTAAACGCAACTTCGATCGGCATCATCTCTGCCGCTTTGGTGGTTTTCGAGGTTACTTATGGTTATTTTAACTAAATACTTCGTTCGTTTTACTTTTGTGTGGGAAAATTTTTTGATTGCATGAAAATTGTGGAAGCTATAGAACCGCAGGAACAATTTGTGCTGTCGAATAAGCGCTTGTGGTGGAAACGAAAAGTTGTTGTTGCAAATATGTAAGAAATAAAGCTGCAATCGAAACAGATATAAACATCGATTTAAATAGGCTTAACTACTTACTCCATATGATATGTAACTTGTTTGATTACATGTAAAAGTTATTGGTGCACATGCAGTGAAACCTCTTTTAATAGCAATCGCTCTAAATTTCAAAATTAATTTTTATACTCAGTTGAGCAGAGCTCACAGAATATATTAACTTTGATTGGATAACGGTTGGTTGTACAGGTATAAAGGAATCGAGATAGATATAGACTTCCATATATCAAAATAATCAGGATCGAAAAAAAATTTAATTGAGCCATGTCCGTCCGTTAACACGCTAACTTGAGTAAATTTTTAGGTATCTTGATGAAATTTGGTATGTGGGTTCCTGGATACTCATCTCAGATCGTTATTTAAAAGGAAAAATATCGGACTATAACCACGCCCACTTTTTCGATATCAAAAATTTCGAAAAACCAAAAAAGTGCGATAATTCATTACGAAAGCCGGATTAAGCGATGAAACTTAGTAGGTGAGTTGAACTTATGACGCAGAATAGAAAATTAGTAAAATTTTTGACAATGAGCGTGGCACCGCCCAATTTTAAAAGAAGGTAATTTAAAAGTTTTGCAAGCTGTAATTTGGCAGAAACGTTACTCCTATTACTATATGTATGTTTAATAAAAATTAGCAAAATCGGAGAACGAACAAGCCCACTTTTAAAAAAAAAAAATTTTTAAGTCAAATTTTAACAAAAAATTTATATCTTTACAGTATATAAGTAAATTATGTCAACATTCAAATCCAGTAATGATATGGTGCAACAAAATAAAAAAATAAAAGAAAATATCAAATTGGGCGTGGCTCCGCCCTTTTCATTTAATTTGTCTAGGATACTTTTAATGCCATAAGTGGAACAAAAATTTACCAATCCTTGTGAAATTTGGTAGGGGCTTAGATTCTAGGACGGTAACTGTTTTCTGTGAAAAAGGTCGAAATCGGTTGAAGCCACAACCAGTTGTTATACATAGTCGACCAATGTCCTTCCGCTCGGCCGTTAACACGATAACTTGAGCAAAAATTGATATATCTTTACTAAACTCCATTCACGTACTTATGTGAACTCACTTTGTATTGGTATAAAAAATGGCCGAAATCTGACTATGACCACGACCACTTTTTCGATATCGAAAATTACGAAAAATGAAAAAAATGCCATAATTCTATACCAAATGCGAAAAAAGGGATGAAACATGGTAACTGAAATGGTTCGTTGACGCAAAATATAACTTTAGAAAAAAACTTTGTAAAATAGATGTGACACCTACCATATTAAGTAGAAGAAAATGAAAAAATTCTACAGGGCGAAATCAAAACCACTTGGAATCTTGGCAGGAATACTGTTCGTGGTATTACATATATAAATAAATTAGCGGTACCCGACAGATGATGTTCTGGGTCACCCTGGTCCACATTTTGGCCGATATCTCGAAAACGCTTTCACAAATACAACTACCACCACTCCCTTTTAAAAGCCTCATTAATACCTTTAATTTGATACCCATATCTTACAAACGCATTCTATAGTCACCCCTGGTCTATCCTTATGGCGATATCTCGAAAAGGCGTCCACCTATAGACCTAACGCCCACTCCCTTTTAAAATACTCATTAACACCTTTCATTTGATACCCATATCTACAAGCAAATTCTAGAGTCACCCCTGGTCCACCTTTATGGCGATATCCCTATAGAACTAAGCGTCCACCTGTAGAACCAAGGCCCACTCCCTCTTAAAATACTCTTTAATACCTTCCATTTGATAGCCATGTCATACAAACACGTTCCAGGTTACCCTAAATTCATTTTCCTACATGGTAATTTTCCCTTATTTTGTCTCCACAGCTCTCAGCTGAGTATGTAATGTTCGGTTACACCCGAACTTAGCCTTCCTTACTTGTTGTATTTGTATTTATTTACTAATTAAACCTTAATACAATCAGACTTGGTTTTTTATAGTATAACAGAAAAATTATCAAAAATATAAATGCGTGGTGAAACAAGAAAATAGAGATATCAGATACATCATATCTTAAAAGTAATGCAAATTAGTAATTAAAAAACTAGCAACCCCACTAGTCTTGGCTTGCCCGGGCTGATAAAATAAATAATTAAAAATAAAACAAAATTTCATAAAATAAAATAATTATGTTAAGATTTAAATGTGTAGGACCAACAATACATACAGCTTGAAATTAAGTCACTCTTAAAAATATAATATAATAAAAATATAATATAACTAGCAGACACGTCAGACGTTGTTCTGCCCTAAATTTGGTCTATCTGCATACATTTTAATAAGCTTTTCCATCTAGCCTTACCCTCCCCCTCTTAATTTTTTCTTAATCCTTTTATTCTCTCCTCCCTCCGTCTTTTTCGCTTCATCTATCTCTATCTTCGTCTAACTCTATCTCTTTGTCAGTCTCCTTCTCCTTCCCTCTTTTCTCTTCTCTGAAGTTTTTGCCATTCTTCTTCATCCCTTATTGCCAGTCCCAGAGGGTGGTATGTATTTTGTTCCAGTCCCATTCCGAGTCACATTCCCACTCCGAGTCTGAGTCCTAGTCCTAATCCCAGTTCCAGCCAGTCTCTAATCTACTTCCCGAAAATCGAATAGGACGTATGCAAATAGGTATGTGGGTATTATTAATTCATGTCTTTATTTCGGCTTCGCATGCGTATTTATCAGTTTTGCCAGGTTGATGCGACTAAATAGAATATCACGATGAAAATTACTTTAAAGCTCTCAGCAACAGCTTTCGTTTGATACCCATATTACAGGCACATTCTAGGGGTATCCGGGTCCAGGTTTTGGCCTATATCTCGAGAGCCTAGTCACCCAGGGGTATAAAGATTACTCTGTACTAAAGCACACATCAACAGCTTCAGTTTGATACCCATAATGTAAAAACACATCCTAGTGTTAGCCTGATCCACCTTTTGGCCTATATATCGAGACTCTTGTCACCAATAAGTATGAAAACTACCCTGTATTAAAGCACTCATCAACAGCTTTCATTTGTTATCCGTATTCTATAAACACATTCTAGGGATAACCTAGCGGGTTATGGGGTCAGAATATACCCGCGGTAGGTATGACTGTCGTAAGAGGCGACTAAAATACCAGATTCAAGGGGCTGTGTAGCACAACGCTGCAGGTTGCCAGCGCAATATATAGCTTCTCCAAACCCAATTGTCAACCTCACCTATCCCCGGCGAATCCTGTTTCACTAACAGACGAGGCTCTGGCGACCCTAAGCTCCTTATAGAACTTGGGGTTGGGGAGGGAGGGGATGGCCTGAAGGTTTAATGTGGCCACATAAATCGTTCCCGAGATGGTTGGGCCAGCACCTTAATGGTGCTGTGGTACCGGAGCGTACCGGATCTGTATCCGGCAAAGGACCATCAGATCGATAACACTCCCCAAAGCCTTCGTGGAGCAACCTTATCGCTACAACAACAACAACAACAAGGGGTACCCGCGTCCACGTTTTGGCCTATATCTCGAGACCCTAGTCACCCACGGCTACGAAAAATACCCCTATCAAAGTACTCATAAACAGCTTCGGACAAACATATCCCAGGATTACCCAAGTCCACATTTTGATCTCAAGACCCTAGCCAGAATGGAATAAAAAGTATCCTATGTCTGTCTCATGGTACTAAGCTACCCCTCCACTAATTTTCAGCCAAATCTGTTAATCCGTTCTTGAGTTATAAATAGTGTAACTAACACCACTTTCTTTTATATATATACATCACATTAGAAACTTCAAAAATAACAGCATTTCTCCACTATTTAATGGATGTTATTATACATACACACCTTCCTCTTCAATCAGTCTATCTACTAAAAAAAAAAGCACATCAAAATCCGTTGCGTAGTTTTAAAGGTTTGAGCATTCAAAGGGACATAGGGACAGAAAAAGCGACTTTGTTTTGTACTACGTAGTGATAGTGATACATGCACAAATACCAAAAAATAAAACTTTTGTTTAAGAATTTTAAGGAAACTTTCAATATTTTTAACGAAAGAGTATTTTTCCAGAGATGTATGCATTCTTAACCATTTATTATTATTTGTGTATGTACATACATATGTATGTCAAGCTGATATGAAAACACATACATACCTATAACCCTACGGCCGAAGTTAAATAACGCAGCGAATGCTATGTGTATATACGTATGTGTCGCATCATGCCTCACTCAGAAGTAATTTGCTCGCGCAGTTGACACCGAACAATCACACACACGAATTTTTTGGTAAAAATGTTACTTTTGTTGAAACAATTTGGCTGATATAAGAAAGGAATCAAGTATTTTTTTTTTTGATGCAGAACGAAGGTAAATATTTCAAACTTTTACTGAAAAGTAGAATTTTTCAAATCAATCCTTCCGTTTATGAGTTATAGCTGTGTAAACAAAAATTTTATGATTTTTTACTACATTTTGGCAATTTGCCACGCCCCTATAATATATACCTTCAAATTATATTAACTGTACCATCTCACGTAGCTAAGCTTCAAATGCAAAAAACCGTTTTAAAATCGGAGCATTCTGTGTGAAGTTATGTGCATACATGGCATTTAGCGACTGTATTTTATAAGATTTATAGATGATTCATTGACTAGCAGAGAAGTGACTGTAGATCAGTGTTTTTATACCTTTCATGAACATGAAGTGGTATATTAACTTCGGTCCGATGTTTGTAACGTTGAGAAATATAGAAGATAGACTCACCATTAAGTATACCGAATTGATCAGGGCGACGAACTGAGTTGATATAGCCATGTCCGTCCGTCTGTCTGTTTGAACGCACACTAGTAGATCAAATTTTGAGATATGATGAAATTTGACATAAGGATGTATTTTAATATTATATTAGACTTTTGTCGGATCCGGTAGGATCGGACCACTATAACATATATCTCCCACACAACCGATCGTTCAGATAAGACGATTTTGGTCATTCCTGCCGCAATTTAGAAAGTATAAACGTGAAACTCGGTGATATATATTCTAATATATCATAGAAGATATCCTGAAAAAATCACTTTGATCGGAGCTATATATAATTATATCCCACACAACCGATTGTTCAGATAGAAAGATGTTTGGCCATTTCTCCCTTAATTTAGAAAGTATAAACGTGAAACTCGGTGATATATATTTCAATATATCATAGAAGATTTTCTGAAAAAATCATTTTGATCGGAGCTATATATAGTATAAATCCCATACAACCGATTGTTCAGATAGAAAGATTTTTGGCAATTTCTCCCTTAATTTCCAATATAAAAACGTCAAACTTGGTGATATTTATTATACTATATCATAGAAGATTTCATGAAAAAATCATTTCGATCGGAGATATATATAATATATCCCATACAACCGATCGTTCAGATAAGGTGGGTTTTTGCCATTTTTTATTTTATATTTATCTTAAAAATCGTTTAGGTATGTACATCTGTTCATTATATATTTCTTATCTTATACATCCGATTAATTGGAGATTACGAACGGTGTAAGATTATTGTTCAGCCCCATTCATGAAAGATATGAAGCCTTCGGCACAGCCGAAGACAGTCCCGTCCTTACTTGTTGAAGTTGTCTTTGTTAAACTGGCTTCTTACGGAATAAGGAATTGAATTCCAAAGACGAACGGCGTTAATGAAAAACAGTGTTCCTGAATTCTTAAATTTAAGTGTGGGAAGTATTAACTGGAAGGAGCGCTCCTATCTGGGAAATGTGAGTTTATTATATAGATATCGAGGTGTTTTGCAGTGAATAAGCCGATATAAGAAAATACAATTTCTGAATTTCGTTTATTCGGAAATCTCATATCCCAGAAGAGAGTTGCTCCACGCAGAAATATGGTCAAATTTACGCAATCCATAAACATATCGGGAAACGTGGTTAAAGAGAACGACTATTTTATAAGAAGAACTATGATCAAGTCTACTATATAATAACTCAGAGTATGTAATAATAGGTAAAATCAACTGTAGAACCAGACTACGCCTAATAGTAAGCGAGGTTAAATGTGCAGATTGTCTCAGGTTCCTCAGAGTGGCATAAATTTTGCGCTTAGTCGAGGCGATATGATCGATGCAGCTAAGAGAAGAGTTGACTACGAATCCCAAGTTTGTAACTTTACTGACCACAATTGTTCAAAATAACAACTGGAATGTCTTAGACCATCACTTTCAGACTATGCATAGGCAGGACATGTGATTTTGCTGCATTTAGGCTAAGATAATTCTGAGTAGCCCATCGAGAAATGGAGTCTATATCTTTGTTTAGATTTTCAACAACCACACTAACATTAACAAGGGGACCTGACAAATACAGCTGAATAGCGTATTTTCAAGTCAAAATAACTTCATTAACAAATATACTAATTATAAAGAGACCTAAAATAGAGCCCGGAGTAACACCACACTTCATGGTTTTAGGTTGCGGGGCTACTGATCCCATTTTTGCCTTTTGAAAACGACCAGATAATTAGTCCTTTGAAAACATTAAGGCTGATTCACCAAACACGAAATAAGATTTGAGCTTAGAGCGAAGCAGAGGTTGGTCAACTGAGTCAAATGCTTTTGAAAAATTGAGCAAACATAAGAGAGATAATTCACCTTTGTCAAAGCAAATTCTCAAGTCGTCCATGATTTTAACCATTGCAATTGAGCATCCATACTTCGCTCTAAATCCCGACTGCAGAGGAGATAATAAATAATTTTCAGATCGATGCTTAGAGCCCTATTCAGCCATTAACAATTGCAGTATTTTCGACACAGATGGAAGAATGATAATTGGATGAAAGTCACTGTGATCAGGGAAGGAGGATGAGTTAAGGGGCTTATAATGTAGGTGAACTCAACTTTATAAACTTGATAGGTATACCATCATCGCCAATAGCATTAATTTGAAGTTATTGCTATCAAAATTTGTGCTCACTAGTTTTATGGCTCAATGTTATGGAAATAAATAGCAAGACCGAAATAAGATCATCCTACCTTATCACTACATACGTTTTATTGTGGATTTTGAAGGACATCACTTTCTCTTTTCCCGCTTAACTCCCCGCTCACTTGCTTCTATCTGCTTACACCATTCCCACTTGAAACTTGGGCCTTGGGTCAGAACCCGGTGACAATGCAACATTTGATCAAAAAAATTCTGCTAGGTGGCGCATGGATCGAGATGTTAGGAAAATTAGTTTTAATTTGGGAATCTTTCAATCTATTTTTAACTAAGTTGCCGGTTACCTAGAGACCTGTAACTTAGCATATAGTTCGAGACCCGGTGACAATACAATTTACAGAAAACAAAATTCCGCTAGTGAGATAACTACAAATCCTTGAAAAATGAGGGGAATCTTGTAATCGATTTTTGAATAACTTCCCGGTGAGCTGGAGATATGGAATTTGAGCTGTAAGTCAGAACCCGATGACGATGCAATATTTTATCCAAAAAAATCCCCTAGGTGGCGCATGGATCGAGATATTAGGAAAATTAATTTTAAATTGGGAATCTTTCAATTCATTTTTAACTAACTTCCCGGTTACCTAGAGACTTGTACCTTAGCACGTACTTCGAGACCCGTTGACAATACAATTTACAGAAAACAAAATTCCGGTAAGTGGCGCGCTAAGTGAGATAGCTACAAATCCCTGAAAAACGAGGGGAATATTGAAATCGATTTGTGAGTAGCTTCCCGGTGAGCTGCAGATACGAAACTTTTTTATCAAAAAGATTCCGCCAGGTGGCGCATGGATCGAGATATTAATAAAACAAATTTTAATTTGGGAATCTTTCAACCCATTTTCAACTAACTTCCCGGTTGCCTAGACTTGTAACTTAGCACATAGTTCGATACCCTGTGACAATACAATTTATAGAAAACAAAGTTCCGCTAGGTGGCCTGCTAATTGAGATAACTACAAATCCCTGAAAAACTTGCCGGTGAGCTAGAGAGTTGAAACTTGGGCCGTGGGTCAGAACCCGGTGACAATGCAACCATTAATCAAAAAAATTCGTTAGGTGGCAGGCGGATCCAGATAGTAAGAAAACAAATTTTAATTTGAGAATTTTTCAATCCATTTTTAGCTAACTTCCCGGTTACCTAGAGACTTGAAACTTGACACTTAGTTAGAGGCCTGGTGACAATACAACTTATAGAAAACAACGCTAGGTAGCGCGTTGGTCAAGATAACTGCAAATCCTTTAATAACGGGGGAATTTTGAGATCGATTTTCGAGTAACTTCGCAATGAGCTAGAGATATGAAACTTGGGCCGGTGACAGTGCAATATTTTGATCAAAAAAACTAGTTTTAAATTAGGAATCTTGCAATCGATATTAACTAACTTCCTGGATATCTAGAGATTTGAAACCTGAAATATAGTTTAAAACTCGGTGATTGTGCAATGCTTAATCAAAAAATTTGAGCTACGTAACGCACAAGTCGAACTATTTAGAACATTAGGACATACCTTCATGGCTATCCTCCTGAGTGTTGCAGGCGTTGTACCTCGTTGAAGGCCCAACTCAATGCATGTCCTTGCATACTTTTAGGCGTACGCGACTTTCACCACGATTCTTTTAGACTTTCGGGCGTATGCGAATTTCACCACGATTTTCAGCTGTGCAAATTAAGTAGCTGACAAACGAGGTGGAGTTCTCTTGTTATGATGCCAGGTGGAATTCTGTTGTTTTCGCCAGTGTTATCAGCGAAAATTCCACTAATTCTCTTAAAACTTGCTATTTGGAACAAGCAAATAAGGATAAGAAATTTTGAAAATAAAGAGATGATAAACAAATTTTAATGACACCCTTATATAAATGGACCAAAAAATAGAAGGCAATTTTTCTTTTAATACAAACACAGTCTTGTTGAATTTTGACTAAAAAACTTTAACAATTGTTCTGGTAAAAGAATTTTGGGATTCAAAGTTATAAAGGTCGAGAGCGTGCTTAAATTTTAAATAATCAATTAGTTAATCCCAAGTACATGGTTTGCCCTAAATCCCCCTCCTGTCCCTCTTGCGCTCTCTTCTCTTTTCTTTTTCTTCTCTCTCAAAAATTGTCGTGGCTCATATTGGCTTTTGAAATACAAATCCAGCGTGACCTATAACCCATATGCTCAATTTGATCTACATTTGTGAGGATATAATGACAGTCCATTTCGAAGCAACTAAGACCCCCGCGGGTTAGGGGGTTACAATATACCCGCGGTAGGTATGCCTGTGGGGGTGGGAGGGCAGTATACCCTAGAAGGTCGCATGTGGTCATAATAAATCGTTCCCGATATGGTCGGGCTTGGTACCGGAATGTACCGGATCTGCATCCGGGAGTGTCCTTATCGCTACAACAACAACAAGCTACTAAGATTTGCTAAAAGAAGAAGCGAGTATGCGAGAAGCCTTTCTAAAGTTGTTGTTGTTGTTGTTGTTATAAAAAATAAATAAATAAATGGCGCGGTAACCTCCGAAGAGATTTTAGGCCGAGCTTTACTTCCAATTTGCGTCGCGCTTCTTTGAATTTTCCCTACAAATTGGCGGAGGGGACCTACTTGTTTTATGTCGACTCCGAACGGTATCTGCAAGGCATATGAGTTTTCACTTACCAAACACTGCCGAGGGACGACTCCGCTTAGGAAAATTTTCTCCTAATTGAAAAACTTGTTTTCTAAACTTTTGATGTTGCTTTGCCCGGGTCGTGAGCCCAGGAACTTAGATGTGGTAGACGGAGCACGCTACCATCACACCACGGCGGCCGCCGTCTCTTTCTTCGGATATAGATCCGGTACGTTCTGGTAACAAGCACCATTGAGGTCACCCATAGCTCCATGAGGAACTTAGGGTAGCCAGAGCCTCACCTGCTAAGCATGAGTATCATACATTCATATTTGTAATTTCGCAATTGGATTGCGGAAGCTCTGAAGCTATAAGCTTTGCCACCTCTATAAAGGGTTTGCACTGACTAACATATCGGTCAGTTTCTCCTCAACGTGTTAAGAGGCTTAAACGAAATCAATTCTTTAGTAAAGCCGTCGTCAACGGTTTTTGGTTGAAACCTAAAACGCACATACATCTTTCAAGGATACAACTCGTCCACAAGTTGGTATATCGCTGCAAAAACATTTTCGCAGACCGTGAACTCAGTATAAACAGCCCTGCAACAGCTTTCGTATAAGTTTTTGGAACGCATTTGATGTTAACACAGGCACACATTCCACGGCAAGTAAGCAGCTTAACCAAGGCAAGCATTCCTTCCAATCATATGAGCTTTTTCGTTTTGCACAGAGTTATGTTCAAATCTTACTTTCTGATCCAATAGGATAGTACGACCTTTAAATATGCGCACATCCAGTCTTTGAGGGCTAACAGCAAGTGATGGATTTTATTTCGTTTTTTAATCAGGAGACAGCCAGGGAGTTTTTTGTTCCAGAACCAGGTAAACCAGATGATTATACTCCGAACCGATATTAATCATTTTGCCCTCTTTAAGAGGCGTAGCTTCATATTTCGGCTTCTAAACAAGAACATCTTTCTTTACCCATTGCTTTGCCGGTAATATTGGTCAGCACAACTTTTAAGGAAAATTGGAAGAAGTGCTCTTATTTCAAAAACGGTAAGCCGCTAAAGACTTTTGGTCATAAAATTGTGGAGTCAAATAACTCTCCAAAACAGATATGATACTTTTCGCGAAGGGATACATGTACTGGAAAAGGCTGCAGGTCTGCTGAAATGCTTCAGTCAAAACTTCCACGGCATGTCTCTTTATGACCCCTGAGCACCACCTGCATAGTGAGGCCAAAGAGCTCTACATTTAAGAACAAAACGAAATGCGGAACAGGTAGTTTTTTTTTTTTTATAGTAAAGCCGACCGTCCTTTAGTAAGCTTATAACGGAAGCATTCCCGTCCGTTCCTATCAAATCTTATTATACCTGCTCCTTATGAACTTGTTCGTATAAACGAACTGCAGAAAGATTTGAAAGAGCTACTTTTTAACAAATTCATTAGGTCGTTCGTCATTGCAGCATCTTCCAAACCAAGAAACCATAAATCTTACGGATATTTACTCTCACAAAACATACGCTTCATCAGTATATGACAGCTAGCCAAGACCAAATTGCATGCGGATGGGAACAAAATGAACTGGCTGCACCTTGTTTATTTCTAGGAATTGTTTTCCGCATAAGGCCCGGGACGCAGAGGCATTATTCGCAATCCTGCCACAGATGTCGAGTTATGTGCACCCGTTCTTTTCTTCTTTTAAGTGATGGCTTGAGCTTATCTTCATTGAAAACGAAACTGCGAAATGGAAATAAGAACGTCCTTGAAGGTGGATCTTGCAATTGAAAACTTAACTTCTTTCTTCATTCTATCAGGGACGCTGACTTTCAGCCTCTTGGTGTAAGTATTAATAAGGCAATGCTTTTTTTGGTTTGCGGGTTGGGTCGTTTTTAGGAGCCTTCTTTTGTGCCTTCCTCCAGGCTCAGCTTTTTTTCTGAGTGCGGTTTCTACGAAGTTTCAGATTTGTGACCACACTTCTTGTAGTCGAGCCGACTCTTTCCTTAAGCATTTGCCGGTTTTGGCTCCTTGGCGAGCATTTGAAGAAAGTATGTTCAGCATCGTCCTCGTCAGCATCGCTGTAAACGCACTTACGGCATTCGGCTTTTTTGTATTCTATGTAAGTATTTTTGAAAGTACACGTGTCTAAAGAGCAATTTACCCCATCAAAGCTTCTGGTGCTTCACGCTTCAATATCTTTTTATTACTTTCGCTATCTTTCTGCCTCGTTTTTAAATTTTCCATAATTCTTGCGACAACCTAAACATTCATTTCCTGCACTCTTTGCTAACACATTTCCTGTGCTTCGACCTCTCAGCGGTAATAGATCGATGAGGATTGTTTCGGTCAAATCTGGACATTAAGCGGAAGCACTCTTAGAGCTGCTGTTCACTGTACAGCTCTTAGAAGCTAACAGTGATTCTTCTTTCGAAGTGTTTTTGCCCATAGCTCGGAGCCGTACAAAAACATGGAAAGGGTGATATCAGTTAGCGGCCTCCTTTTGCCAATATGTTATTCGAAAGTCTAACCTTACCTCTAAATGGCTGATCATATCCTTTGTTGTTACATTTCCGGAGAACATTTCAAAGCCAACTTCTAGCGGCTTATACGTTTTTGTTAAGAATATGAACTCTGTTTTTACTGCAGGCAATTGGAGTCCGCGCTAGTCTAGGAACCATATAACGCGTATTATGATGACCAGATTGAACTTTATGCGTGCTACTTCTGTGTTTCCGGCAATGGCTCTAACGACTGGGGCAATGTCGACTAAAGGAATCATCGGAATCCCACTAGGAATTAAGAACCGCTTTATTTGATGGGGCACATTTGACTTCTGCAGAAGCTGTACGAAAATAAATCACGTGGAAAGTGCCAAATACTTTTTTTCCATTGCTCTGAATACGTCCGTGGTTTTTTAACCATCGCTTCTTTAGTTGCGCATCAGACAGAGCTTGGCTTTGTGAAAATCAAGGACAACAACAACAACGACTTTTCAGTTTTCTGGGCATCTGATGAAGGGAAGAATAGTTTTTGCTCATTGGTTTAACAATGGGCCAACAGGCTTAAGTGTGATTCTCTGCCTTTGACAGTGCCAGCCAAGCCTAATCAAGCAAAACATCGATGCCTTTGAAGTTCTCTGTTAAGCTCGTTTTGTAACTTATAATCATAAAGCAGCTCTTGTTGTAGGGTAGCACTTCCCCCTGCGGGCTAGAGGTCAAGAATATACCCGCGGAAAGTATACAGATCGTAAAAGGCGATAATAGTACCAAGTAACAAATTGCCGTCATCGTATTAGTGACGGAAAGGTCCTGTAGTGTTGGTAAAATTGGTTTATGTTGATCATTTAGATTTTGATATTCCAAACCAAGATAGCACCCTAACAAACCGTAGCAAATTGACGTCATCGTATTATTGTCGGCTATAAATAGGCTATCCAATCTTGCAGTGATGTTTACAGAGTGGACGCTGTGTACCGCCTTGCGAAACCTATTACGGTCGTTAAAAACTGTACCGCGGGGAGTAGGACAAACCAGTTGTAATCTGATGCAATGTATCGTATCAGGAGAGATTGTGAATGGAGTTTACAAATGCTGTGTGAAAATTCAGTGTTATTTTGAAGTATCGTTATTTTGAACTATCGTTTGTTGATTACAGTTGATATTTGTAATGTTGGATCTGTGCCCACCCTTCTTTATGAAATGTTTCAAACTGCGTTAGACTATGCTGAACGTTGGCATTGATCTTAAGTAGACGTACTAGTACCTGTGATTAATGAGATGTATCTTAAGTGTAAATGTGTTAGTACCTGTGGCTATTCATGTTTCTAATGAGGATACGCTAGCATTAGAATCAGTTATTCACCGGGAACTGTCACTTCAACCTTATAAATGACATCGAAATACTTATTCACGGGGAAAAACATTTTGATCTTATACATGACGTCATTGCAATTATTCAGTAGAGTATGCAGACGATGTCTGCATGCTAAGTCACAGAGGCACAGGTATGTAGGTAGGTTGAACTGCCCGTCCATGAGGACCTCACATAGACTGATTGAGTCCGTAGTCTTACCAGAAGTTTGTTTTAACGACCAAACTGAAAAACCCTATCAAAAACCAGGACATAAGTTATAAAATAACTCCGTCCTCTTGGCAAATACTAGAAGCTCCTAGGACTTACGCCACTTGCTGCTTCTAGATCTGACAGCTGTATCACTCCTCCAACCCGCACTTCCTACATCTGCTATCACTGACCAAGCCTAGTTTAAAGGCATGTGACGCCAGCAGGCAGTGTCCAGTCAGAATACCCGTCATGAGTCTACAGTCCTCTCTTTTTAATGATAGGAGCAACTGTGTTAGTCTAAGGTTGTAAGACCTACACATAATCTTCGACACTTTACAGCACCGCGCTTGAACCCACGCCTTTCCCGCTTGGTCGATCATGTGCACCTCTCGACTTCGCTTGATCTCGCCCAATCTAATTGGGACTACTACGGAGCAAGATTCAAGGGATGCGCCCTTTTTAGCTAGTTCGTCCGCTTTTTCATTCCCATCTATTCCCATATGCCCTGGGACCCAATATAGATGTATGCTTCTTCCTGTTCCGATTCTCTCCAGAGACTGCTTACACTCTAACACGCATTTAGATGCTGTGCTATGCGATATTATTGCCTTAATTGCTGCTTGACTGTCAATATAAAAGTTAACACGGTTGCAGCTCAAGCTATTCTCTTCCAGGGTTTCTACTGCTTTGGTTACGGCTAATATTTCCGCTTGGAAAACGCTACAGTAATCCGGCAGCCTGTATGATCTGCTTATTTCCGGATCAGCGCAGTATACCGCAGACCCTACTCCTTCCACTACTTTGGAACCATCGGTGTACATATGTATCGCCTCGTCCGCCATTTGCGCACCCTTGCGCCAACCGTCCACCTCTATTGTGGCCTTAAGATCTCCCTCGAAGCGCAGATAGGGAATCATGTAGTCTGTTCATCTTGTGATTGATGACGCTATACTACTATGGCCATATGGTCGGCGCTCAAGCTGCCCCGAAGCACCGAGCCCGGTTGCGGTCGTTAACGCTACCAGGTCTACAGGTGGGATGTGCAAAATGGCATACAGTGCAGCCGTCGGGGTTGTTTTCAGGGCTCCCGTAATGCTAAGCATCGATAGTCTGCATACCCCCTCTAATTTTTTGAGGAATGTTGTTTTTTGTGTGGCTTTCCACCAAACAAGAACTCCATAGTATAGAATAATATATATAGAATATATATAGAATAATTTACAAGCCGTGGACAGATATGCCAAAAGGGCCGGGCTAAGTATCAATACCGACAAAACAAAAATCATAAAATGCGGTTATAATGTTTCAGCAAGAACAACAATGTTCACTGTCGATGGAAACGAAATTGAATGTTTAGGATCCGCAGTTTACCTCGGCAGTATTATCTCAAATAGAAGCGGTGCGGACGAGGACGTTACATCCCGCATAAATAAAGCAAGAGCGGCTTTCGGCCAACTGACAGAAGTATGGAGGTCCAGTCATATATCATTGAAAACTAAGCTGCGACTATTTAATTCAAATGTTAAATCAGTGCTCTTTTATGCTTGTGAGACGTGGAAAAGTTCAAGCTTAATTGAGAAGCGCCTGCAAGTTTTTATTAATAAATGCCTACGCCGAATCTTGAAAATTCGATGGCCCGAAACAATAACAAACGACGAATTGTGGCGAAGGACAAGCCAAACAAAAGCAGTCACAGAAATTGCAAAACGCAAGTGGTCGTGGATTGGACACTCGATTAGGAGGCCTCCAGACAATATAGCAAGGCAAGCACTGCTGTGGAACCCGCAGGGAAGCAGAAGACCCGCGACGCCTGCGAAAACCTGGCGTAGAACTATCGATAAAGAATTGGAAGATGCAGGTTACACGTGGAATGATGTCACGAGGACAGCACCAAGTAGAATAAGATTAAAATCGGTTGTCGAGGCCCTATGCTCCATTAGGAGTTAAGGAGGGAAAGAAGAAGAAGAAGAAGAATGTGCTGGAAAGGTTTATCACACACCCTTAATTGTGAAGCAGGTTTTGTTTTATTATTATTTCTGGTGCTCAGAAAGGGTTGTGTTCAGAAAGGCTTGTGTTAAAACTTTGGAATCGTATCATGTATCTGATGAGCCATAGCATCAGAACATGTTACAGCGAAATACTTGTGCATAGAATTAGAAACGTATTGGAAGTCAATACGGAGTTGCCTAGCAACCGGATGCCATTATCCATAAAATGACCGGAGCTTGATAGAATCCTATCAGACCAAGGTAAGAACTTGTAATTGAAACGCCCGATTACAAGCTAATTGGTACCAAAAACCCGGCTAAGAAGTCTTGAAGGAGGGCAGCAGGGAGCAGATAATTTGGTCCATTGGTCATGCAATTAGATCCGTGCCTGAAACCGTAGGGTTGAGCTTTACACTGACAGGTACTCACGTTAAGTACCTATCGTAATTGTAGGGTATCTCCTGCACCTGAATCCGATAATGAATCTCTTATAAATCAGACCTAATCTCGCTTCAAGTGCAGTTATGGATAGAACGAATCTTGGTCCAATACAACTGCATGCACATTCGGAATTCTTCTTACTTTGTGATTAGAATCCTTCACAAGATATTCACAACAGAAGGGTCCTACATACATACATACAAACTCTTTCATATTCGATAGCCAAATGCACAGCAACGCCTCGAAACAATTTGCCAATGCAATAATTTTACCACAAAAACAGACACTCTAATGACAGATTGCCTGACTAACTACATTTTGATATGACCTAAGGCAGCAGCAAAACGAAAAAAACACCGAAAATAACGCTGACTGCCAATAACAACAAAAAAGTAGCAGAGAAGACACAGATCTCGAGGATTTGTGGTGTGAAAGTGGTGGCCGCAGGTGCATGTGCATGAAACTAGCGTTAGACAAGTGCAACAGAAAAACTACAGCTACAAAAACAAAAAGTAATACAATCAGATAGAAATAAAAGACAAGCAAAAAAATCAAGAATTACAACAACACGATTCGTAACAATTTAAGATTACTTCACCAACAAAGCAACCTAACTGAACAAAAACGCGAGCTCTCTTTCTACCACCATCGCCCATCATGACCCACCATTTAGCCCACCGCAACCAACAGTCGTAGTCACCAAACAACCACCTGTGGGCAACGTGTGTTGCACATTTAGTAGATTTGAAGTAGCTCACAGTTGGCGAGAAAATTTTTTTTTTTTTTTTTTGTGTACGCCCTGAGCAAATATTCGCACGCTCCCGCACGCCGAAGGTGAATAACGAACGAACAAAAAAAAAATAATAAAAAATAAAAAAGATAGCAACCAAAAATCAGAAATCAAATGAAATTGTAGAAAAGCACGAAATGCAATGCAATGCTTTGAACAAATGTATGACTTATAAAACAACAACAACTACATAAACAGAAATTAGAATCATTTAAGCTCAACTGCGCAGGCAAAGGCGAGCATTTCAGCGATTTCGTTAAGATTGCAGCGCATGCGCAAACGCTACGCTGATAGCAGCACTACAATTGCACAAACAAGAATCACAGAGTATAAAAATTTTAACAGAATTTATAGTCGAAAATAAAAATAAAAATCGTATGTACAAAATTCGCTAGAACAGCTATGAATATTTTATTTGTTTGATTTGATTTTATACTTTAGCTGTTGTTTCTGTTGTAAGCATAAATAAATGTGCAAAAACAATTGATTACAGTGCTTTACTCATATTATACAATAAAGTTTGATTTTTGTTGTTCTTGATTACCTTTTTTAATATATGATTGTGTAATATCTTTGGTTTGCAAGCTCTCAGAGACTCATTTATATTTTAATACCCAGCTGTGCTAGCATAAAGGGTAACCTTCAATTTGCTAAACGACAGAATATGGAATGAGCTAACCCAGGATCGTGAACTGACCGCAACCGTAATGGAAATCGCAACTGCATATTGAATTGTTACGGAACTGGCACTAAAACAGGTGGCACTAGAACGAACACAAGAGCCGAAAACGAAACTGGAAGCTGGAAAGGATACCGAACTTCGAACCAACAAAGAACCGTGCCCAGAACTAATACAGAAATCGAAACAGGAGCTGGAACCACATCTACAACCAAAATTCGCATTAAAACAGCTGGAACTGGAACGAATACAGGAACGGAAAACGAAACTTGAACCTGGATCTAGAACTGAAACCAAGTCTTAAATGAGAAACGATACCGAAACCAACAAAGAACCGCGCGCAGAACTTATACAGAAATCGCAACAAGAGCCGGAACCACATATAGAACTAAAACTCGAACCAGAACCTAAGTTGGATCTATAACCTAAACGATGACCAAAAGTGGTGGCGACACCGAAGCTAGAACCAAATCTGGAGCCAAAACCTAAATCGAATATGGAACTGAAACCAGATATTGCAACAGAACAGGAAAGCTTTTAGAATCGAAATAAGAACTAAAACAGTAACAGAAAGGAAAATCGAAACTTAACTAAGCCGGAACATACATAGAAACTGGAAGTTGTACCGGAATCAAATCTAGAACCGAAGCTGAAATCGCAACGTAAACCGGCACTCACACAGAAACCGAATCTAGAGCCGAAGATTAAACATGAATATAAGGCGAATGTCGAACCAAATGCAAGGAACACAAAAACCGAAAATGGAATTTGAACCGCAATCGAATATATAAATAAACCAGAACAGGAGCCACAAGCTAAATCGGATCTAAAATTGTAAGAGAACAAGACCAGGACTAAAGAAAATCAGAGCAGACACAATGAGCCAATCTTAAACCCAAACCTAGCCTCGAACCCAAGTTTAGACAAAAACCGAAACTAAATCAAATTGAAACAGGAACAGGAACTGAAACTGAAACCGAAATAGAAGCCTAGTATATAACCCAAATTTAGACAGAAACCGAAACTAAAGCAAATTAGAGAATAACTGAGACTGAAACCGGAATAGAGACCTAATTTTGCACCGAAACCGAAACTAACATGGGTACTAAGACGCAAGAATTGAAATGGAAGCTGAAACTTGAAGCATAACCAGGGTCGGGTTTGATACAGGGATTGTAATTGCAACGGGAAGTGGGGCCGAGACGGAAACCAAAGCCGAAACTTAAACATTACTTGTATATGGTACCTTAATTTGAGTAGTGGGAATTGAGTCCTAAACCTAATCTGATGATGAAACAGAAAAAAAACCTGGGGCCGTATTAGGTTTTACGATACGTGAACAAAACTCTTAAATGGTTGATCGGATTAAAACATACCGGAACTAGAAACAAAAAGTACTCTTAAGATCAATAATTTATTCTAATTTTTGGAAATAGTTTGACAGTTGCATAGTTATCGCTTGAGTGAAAGTAGTTTTCAAGAAATGATCTCAAAACGTAATACGGTACCGAATCTGACGTGGGAGTCGAGAATGGAAATTCAAGCTATAGTCGGAATTGAAGCAACAAATTGTAACCACAATAAGAGCTGAAATAGAAGCTGGAACTGCAACCAAAACAGTTTTCGAATATGGGACATGAATTGAAACATTAACTGGAATTTGATCGGGAAGTGGGGAAACATTAAACAGCCGGAGTCAGAGCTGAAGCTTAAACATAAGCATAACAGACGGAACCTTGATGTGAGTAGGACCAAACCCTTAACCTAATGTGAAGATGGAATGAGAAGGGATGCCGAAACTGACTCAAAAGTCAATAGTCAAATGGGAATTCGAAGGAGAACTGGAATCAATACCTTAACCAAAGTTGAAACATATACTTAAGCCCGGGTGGAGACAGTGATCATAGCAGAAAAAGCATGAAATGGGTTCGGAACTGAAATCGTAATCTGAACTGCACTGGCACTAAAAATTTAACCGGTTTCGAAAATGAAACTGAATACAAATTACAAGCGCTCCTGAACGGAGTTCAAGAATTAAAAACATGTATCGGAAATAAAACTGGAATCAAACCGGTGATATATATTCCTGAACTTAGAATTGGATCAGAACGGGAGTGAAACTTTAAGCTTCCTTTAATCGAATCTGTAGTAAAAAACGATGTAGAATGGAGACTGAAACTGTAAACCAAACCTACACCGATCCCAAACTGATACCGGAAGCCAAAATGCAATCTGAACTGACTTCATTACAGGATCCAAAAAACTAAACTTAAATCTTAATCAATAATGTAGTTTGTAATGCCGCTTTTAGTAGCACCGCATTCATATATTTACCACAATATGCAACCCCACTGTAATAGTGATCAGCAAGCGAACGAGAATGCATAGACAAAATGCAAGTAAACGCTTGCTATCGTTTCATTTGCGTAAGTGCGCAAACTTCTCAAACTGTTAATAGTGACTTATACTTAAGTAGAAACAATTTTCATTTGATAAAGTAACGAAGGCGCGACCTACGATAACGTAAGTCTCTACAACAAACACTGCGTGTACAAATATAATTCCCTTATGATGAACAGGTCCGCCACTTTTGCTCAGTAGGGGCTCGGTCGCCCGGTATCCGGAGATTGGGCATAAAGGAATCTATTTCCTATCTCTCTCTTCTCCCAAACCTACGGGCCAAGCCAAAATATGATTTACCTTGGTATATTTCCGCCAACTCGCTACCTGTACTCTTTGGCCATCGATTGCTAGCAAATAGATCAACCCGTCCGTCGCCTAGAATTAACGATTTTGCCAACCTTTGGTTGCTCGGATTCGCCCGCTCACCAATCCTATCCGCCAACAATTCATCATCTAAGACTCGCCAGACATCGATTTCACCAACACCCCTTTGTTTGGAAATCAATCAACCGATTCTTCATCTGCGTCTCGCCGACTCACCAATCCTATTCAACAACCACCGGTCGCTTGGGATTATGATCCACCGATTCGTCTTCGCCTACCCACCAATCCACCGATTCGTCATCTATAACTCGCCGAATATCGATTCCACCGGCTGCTGGGAAATCACCACACCGCATTTGGGTATACCCATATATATTGTTCAGGGAACTTGTGTTAAAGACCTGGATTTTATTGTAGACATATTGGTGTTGTATGGGAACATGACACAGGTATGTATACATATGTACACGTATACACAAATACATTGCTACATATCAACTTATCTACGATTTTATACATACTAAGTACTTATGGATTATTATAAACATATGAATATGCTCGCACATGCAATGAGCACCACTTGCTGCTAATATCGTCGACAATGCCGTGACACGCCATCACACAAGCCACACGTTTATGCCACATGCGGCATGCAACATGCTGCCCAGGTACGTACTATGTGTGTGATTTTTTTTTACTTTAATGGCTATGTGTTGTTAAGTTTGCACAATCATCTTTAATATTTTTATTGTTTTTTACTGTCTTATTATTTCTAGAATTTGTTATGCAGCTTATTATTCTTTAGCATTTATTGCAATAACAAATTTCGCGGCATTTAAATTTAAGAATTTACAAAATCACTTGCCTGTAAGCAATTTGTGCAAAAGTTTTTGCATTTAAGGCAGTGTTATCAAGCATACATAAATATATATAAATCATGACCTGCTTATAAAGCTAATCAAAGGTAACGGATATTGCAGCAGAGGGGTCAATGTTAGTGCTGAACATTTCTCATGGTCTTAACTTTTCCTCTGTTACTGGTGAATGGACCCATTTGGAAATTTTCAATATATGAATTCCGGTACTTCTTTTTCAGAGTTGCCTCTTTCTTCTACTTGATAGACTGCCTGCAGCGGAAGGTCTAAATTATTATGTTGGACTCGCATCTGATATACTGGCGAGAAGAGAAAGGCTCATGATTTATTAAGCCTCAAAAGGTGTGCTCACGTGTAGACACTTCTTGCCGTTGCAGGATCTCCGCGCCAACATTAGTCTAGGCTAAACTGTGCAGGTACATTTTTTGACAATTGAATGATCAGCTAGTGGCTATAAGTCACGCCAACCCCCTTATCAAAATTGATTGTAATAAAGGGCATTTCCTCCTGGGAACCACTTTAAGGATAAAGTTAACATTACAAATATGAGTGATGAACAGAAGGAGAATGTACGGGCAACGCTCTCGCAGGACGCTCTCCATACCAGTTGCAAATAGTCAAAAGCTGCGAATGGAAATGTTGCCACAATACTACTTCTGCCATGTCGATTTAACAAACAACCAGCTTATCAAGACTAGCCACAATGACGTCCAAAAATGAAAAGGGCGTCAGGTACACTTATCAAAGCAATGATCTTAGGGTATAGTGTAAAGTACTAAGAGGATTGTGGTCGAGGAAGTGTACTTTTTAATAACCATTTACAAAAATAAAAGCACATCAGCGAACGGAGCTTAAACACTCGCAGAGCGGAAGCTCTTCCAGAAGTGCTTCAATATCGGCACAGTGAGGGGTAAAAAGTTTTCGGTTTCACAAAACTACCCGGTTCTTATAAAGTTCCCGGTTATATCAAAATATTACCTGGTTCAAAAAAGTATCCTGTTCTAAAACTCGGCACAGTGAGGTAAAAAGTTTTCGGTTTCAAAAACTACCCGGTTCTAACAAAGTACCCGTCTCAAAAAAATACCTGCTTCCAAAAAGTACATATCATGTTCTAAAAATATATTCGGTTCTAAAAAAGTATCTGGTTCAAAATGTTCTCAGTTTCAAAACAGTACAGTTCAAAAAATTACCAGGTTCGTAAAGAGTACTCTATTCTAAAATGGTAGCCGGTCCAAAAAAGCTTTAAAAAGTGTACCCGTTACTAAAAAAAGTAACCCATTGCAGACTAGTATTCCGCTCAGTTCCCGGTTCCAAAAAGTACCCTGATCTGAAAATATTCCCGGCTCTAAAAAATATCTTGTTCAAAACATACATTGTTTTAAAAAAGTATCGGGTTTGAAAAACGACGGTTCAAAACAGTTCCCAGTTTTAAATAAGTAACGAAAAAAAGTAATCGTTTAAAAAAAAGTTCCTTGTTCTAAAAACTTAACTGTTTCAAAATAAGTACCAATTAATAAAAATATCTGGCTTTAAAAAATTACCCCTTTCAAAAATAAATAAATATTAATTTAAGTTTTAATAAGCACCTGGCTCAAAAACGTAGCTGGTTACAAAATTTACCCTGTTCTAAAAAAAGTGTCCTTATTCTAAATAAGTACCTGGTTCCAAAAAAGAGTCCAAATTTAAATCAATAACTTGTTCTATAAAAGTATTCCTTTCTAAAAAACTATACAGCTATAAAACAGTACCTGGTTCTTCAAAGGTACCCGGTTCAAAAATGTACCTAGACATCTCTAAAAAAAAGTTCCCTATTCAAAAAAGAGCATTTATACACCTTATTCTAGAAAAATACCCGGTTCTAGAAAGTTCTTTGGTTTTTAGGAAGTTCTCGGTTCAAAGTAGTACCCGTTTCTTAAAAAGTGCGCTGTTTACAAAGAAGGACTCGGTTCTAAAAAAGGACCCGGGTCTTATAAAAAACTTGTTCTTAAAAGCACTTAGTTCTAAAAAGTACCTTGTTTCTAAGAGTTGCCCAGTTCTAAGAAAGCACACAGCTCTAAAAATGTACCCGGCTCAAAAGAAGTTGCACGTTCCAAAACGATATCTTTTCAAAAACGTTCGCGGCTTCAAACATGTACCCGGTTTGAACAATGTACCCGATTTTGAATATTTGTTGTGATAACACGCTTTTGATACAAATCCTGACATAAGGTGTTAGCTATTTCATTCGATTCATGCTGATTGCTACGTTTCCGAGTTTTTGTCATTAGTTTCGAAGTGGTGATTCTAGAATAAATCCATTATATACATCTTCAGATTAAAACTCAAAAGTTTACAACGGGATCTTCCTGCTCTCAGTCTTAGGGCCCTGGTTTGAAGACTTTCATAATCATCTTATATATTATTTCTAATTGCTGTTTTTATGTGCTGGTCCCTTTTTCGCTCTTATTTAGAATTCAAATCTATAAATAAAGTTTTGGTTGTAAAGATGGAGATTCGTGCTATTATCGAGCTTTGGGAATTATTGTTCGTAGTGCTTGTTGTTGTTGTTGTTGTTGTTGTAGCAGTGCTTCGCCCCATCCAATAAGTGCGACCGATCACAAATTGTTATCAATATCCTCTAGTCCAGGGAAATTAGCTGTTTCAACAGGGCTGGACCATAATGTGAGGGGTGTTAGAGGCATTGGTTCCACACTACAATTAAAGAGATGGTTGGTGTCATGTGGGGAGACATTGCAAGCGGCGCATACATTTAGTATGTCGGGATTGATTCTGGACAGTACCCAGATCGAAGTTGGGCTAGAGTGACTCGCGTTTCCCTGGGGAGTGTGCGTTCCTCTTCCGCAAGTTTTGGGTACTGTTCTTTGAGTACTGGATTCACCGGGCAATTCCTGGCATAAAAGTCCGAAGCCTGTTTGTGGAGTTCACTGAGAACTTGCTTGTGTTTTTTTGCTTCATACGGCTGAGTTCTCAGGTGCCGCATTTCTTCATAATGCTTACGGAGATGATTCCTTAAACCCCTGGGCGGTGTTGGCTTATCAACCAGATGTCCGTTGGGATGCCCATGTTTCTGTTGAGCTATATTTTATTAAAATATTTTGTTGAAAATAAACGATTGTGAGCACACAAAGAAACCTATTTGTACTATGGCATTATTGTGAATATTTGATTAGAACTAACACTGCATTACCGGCAGTTGCTAACATTCGTCAGATGGCAGCACAAGCGTATGGAAGTTTTTATTGATAGATGATTGATTAATAGAACAGCTGATTTCTGTTGATAATTGATATGAGACGTTTATATTTTGTGCGGAAGATGCGCACGGGTAATCAATTAACTACTTCTATATTGTGTTTAGGTTTATAAGATAAGGACGACTGCCTTGGCGTGGTACCTTTTTCCGGGGTCGCCTCTCGGTAGTGATTTGGTAAACACTCTTAGCGTTTTTCTGCCATGAAAAATCTTCTCAGTGAAAATGCATCTGCATCTGCATATGCCTTTCGGAATCGGCACATAACATGTAGGTCCCGTCCTCGCCAATGTGAGCGAAAATTAGGTAGGAAGCACGTCGCAAATCGAAAGAGAAGTTAGGCCTAAATCTTCAAGAAGGTACATTGCGCCCAGTAGCTTTTTATTTATAAGATTTTCTCTTAAAATTATTCACATTTATAGTGTAAGTAACTCCAGCAATAACACCATATTTATTGATCACTTGTACTCCTACAAATATGAATGTCACCAATTACTCGCATGATTGCGACTTTTATACCTCACACAAATAGCCCCTCAGGCACTTAATATCACGTTTGCCACTAATGAACTTCACGCGCAGTATTCAAACCGATGAATACCACAAAATTTACCCATCATAGATAGCCTCAAAGCGTGTCTAATTTTCAAAATAAACAAAAAGCAACGATTTTACGTTAATTTGAAGATAATGCAAAATTAGTAGAAACATATATTGGAATTATGAGCAAAAGAAGTGTGCGCCTAACTAAAGTTTGAACTTAGCTATGTAGTGCGCATGTGCACCTTGACTTGACTGCGTGATTGGGCGATTGGCGTGTGAAGCGTGTTAGATTGAACGCAGTGTTGCTAACATAGCTCAAGCTTAAAAGTTTTTTTTTCATAAACATATACTTGCATATGTTTTACTATGAACTTATGTACTTGTGATTGTTTGTTTTGCTAATAATGCATTTTATATTATAGTTGTTGTAATGATATTTATTTGTTTGTTGGCTATTTTTAGTTAAGCTTTACAAATAGCCGTTGCATGCAACAAAACGCAGTATGTGCCGCTGGTGAACCAAAGAGCTTTTGAGTTAGATGATTGTAGTATTGACCTCTAGCGTGTGAGATTTAATGCTTATTAACACCATTTCTAGGGTATATGAAAGGGGAGTGGAATGAAGTTCTGGTAACTACAACAAATTATGGATAAGCTTAAAATTTAGATAAGCTCAGATGTGAGCATACAAACATTAGTGAGAGAAAACATTTTAAATATTACATTGAAGAGCGATGTCTTATACAGTGTTTTGCTAGCTTCATACCATAATTTCCATAAGTTATCACCTTAATATTAGAGATTTATCTGAATCTCTTATATCCGCTTAAAAGCTCCCTTTTCCCTTTTTATTAACGATGTCATTGCTATCGAGTAGTGAAAAGAAAATTTCAGTATTGCCTTAGGTTAGTTTAGGTCAAACTGGCCGGTCCATGAGGACCTCACATAGACCGAATGAGTCCGTAGTGTTTATTTAAAGACCAAACTAAAAATCCCTATTAAAAACGAGAATATATGTTATAAAATTACCTCCGTCCCCTTGGCAAAAACCACAAGCTTTCTAGGACTTAAACCACTTACTGCTTCTACATAGATCTGTTAGCTACATCACTCCTAACAGATGTAGTCTTATCCTGACAAGCGCAGAGCTTAAGCACAAAACGTGCTCAACTGTTCGCTCATCCAACCGGCACTTCCTACATCTGCTTTCACTGACCAAGCCTAATTTAAAGGTATGTGATGCCAGAAGATAGTGTTCAGTCAGAATACCCGCCATGAGTCTACATTCCTCTCTTCTTATATACTCAGCGTGCTTTGTACACAGAGTATATTAACTTTGATTGGATACCGGTTGGTTGTAGAAGTATAAAGGAATCGAGATAGATATAGACTTCCATATATTGAAATCATCAGTATCGAAAAAAATTTGATTGAGCAATGTCCGTCCGTCCATCTGTCCGTTAACACGATAACTTGAGTAAAGTATTGAAATATCTTCGCCAAATTTGGTACACGAGCTTATTTGGTCAAACCAGAATAGATTGGTATTGAAAATGAGCGAAATCGAATGACAACCACGCCCACTTTTTATATATACATATAACATTTTGGAAAACACAAAAACCTGATTATTTAGTAAATAATACACCTAAAATGTTGAAATTTGACGTGTGGACTGTTGATACAAATTTAAAAAAAAAAAATTTTTAAATGGGCGTGGCACCGCCCACTTGTGGTAAAATCAATTTTACAAATATTGTTAATCATAAATAAAAATGGTTAAACCTATCGCAACAAAATTCGGTAGAGAGGTTGCCTTTACTACAGGGAATGCTTTGAAGAAAAATTTACGAAATCGGTTAAAGACCACGCACACTTTTAAATAAACGATTTTTAAAAGCGTCGTAGACGAAAATAATTAGCTATATCTTAGCGAAAAAGAGCTTTGTATCAATAGAATTTTACTTTGTAAATTGCATTATAACATTAAATTGGAAAACACTAAAATTTTTGAAAATAGGTATGACACCGCCCATTTTATGACTAAGCAATTTTTTATGTTTCGGGAGCCATAACTCGAAGAAAAATTAACATATTGTAATGAAATTGTGTACACATTTGATTGTAAAATTTGCATGTATATAGGGTGTACAATGAAAAATTTTTTAGTTGGTCATGAAAAAAACCTTAAAAATTAAAGTCAAAAAATTAAATTTCGCAGGCTCGAAAATTATTCTTTTAGATATGCGTAGTGGAACTTTTTTTCTTGAGCCCAAATCCTACCCTCTCACCCTAATGTACATACATACATAAGCTGTATTTCGTTGCTAACTAGTACAATTAAAACACTAGCTAGCTTACCGAATTGCATGGAAAGCAACAATAAAAAGTAATCGATTTGGGTTGGCTAAGCGCTTTCAGTTGAAACCGCTTAGGTAATTGTCGACCTGATTGATAGTGTTGTATAGTGTTGCATATTCAAAAATAGGGCACTATTGTGAACGAGCGAATGAAATGAACATACGAATGTGCAGATAAACAATAATAACAAAATAACAGCGTGGCGGCAGGGTGACATACATACAAACAAACACACGCATTTCATGTATTTTGTTTTTGTAATTCTCTGGTTGAGTGTCAAAAACATACTGCGCTAGAAGTAGAAATGTTATAGCAGCGGAAAAAAGTAAAAATTAGCTGATAAACCTCCACCGTCTGTATGGTTTTGGCATAATGAAACTGTTTAGCTAGTTGAAGCGTTTTCTTTAAGATCGCTTGAAAAAAAATACACCTATAGTATGCCGAGCTGATTTGAAATGAAAATACATAAAAAACACCCATGCATACCTATAAATGTACTCCCGAAGTCTAAAAACACTATCTAACGCTGAGATGTGAGTATCCCACTCAAAGCAAGTTAGCCCCTACAGATCACAGCGAACAAACAAACGCTCCGAATTTTTTGGAAAAAAATGTTACTTATGTTTAAACTATTCTGCTCATATTAGGGAGCAATCAGGTGCAGAACGATCGTAAATTTTTCACAGTTTTACTGGAAAGAAGAAATCTTTCAATCGATACATATGTTTTGAATTTATAGCTGTGTTAACAAAAAATTTATAATTTCTAACTACTACCTATAGTACATGCCTTCAAATTATATTGAAAATGTCCATCTCACGTAGCTAGGCTTTCAAATGCAAAAAACCCTTTTTAAAATCAGAGAAGTATGTATGAAGTGATGGGCAGTGCAATTTTGCAACTTTATTTTATAACATTTATAGATGTCGCTTCTGTTCCCTATATATTGTACTGTAACGAATTTACTGCAATTCCGCTTATTTCAAATCTTCTACTAAGGTTCGAGTCACTAAACTGTTGAATAAAATAACTCCAATATTTAATAATGGAAAATGGCCTTTATTAAAGTACTTTACAATAAATAACTCTACTATTGCCCGACAGATTGCGTGCTTAATTAAATACTGATAGATAGCTTCAATGAAACTAAACTCTCGCGCCTCTACTGTTGCCTTTTTATACTGTCTGATTTCCTCGTTGCATACTTCTAGGCTTTTCCATTCCAGAACTTACTAGTTAGTTATCAGCTACAAAATCACCAGCCACCTATGTGTATTGCTTCTCATATGCGCATGAGTAATACTTGCACAAATTATTGCCCTCTCTTGTGAGCACTTCAGATAAGATAAATGCATGTGTTTGTGCGTTGCTTCTCCCTGCGTGTACTTACATATGTGTAGACGTAATTATTGATTCGTTTATGTAGATACATAATGATTGATTTATGGATGTGCATACAAGGCGCTGCTTAGCATCGGCTTAGAAATGGCAGTACCCCTTTGTGTTGCTAATATTCGTAACAGTATATATATTCTATGCAACCAATTAAGATACTAAGAATTTTTGAAATTTCATAAGGTTATTGTTCAGCTCCATCCATGTACGGTACAGCCGAAAACGCTCCCGCCCTTTCTTGTTGAACTTTGTACTAGCAGAGCGCGAACACCGTGGTGGGCGATTACGTGCTACGCCTATCATACTGAAGGTCCTATGCTCAAACCCCGGAATACCAACATCAACATCTTGAGAAATAAAATTACCATAAGCATTTGTAGTACAAATCTCACTTCATGGTTTCCTCGTAAACCGTGCATAAGAAATTCAAACTTGTAGCCAAGACACATTTTACAACAACCAGCGGCTGCGGTTGTTGCAAGCTGACTACAGTTATTTATATTATATTGACTGGCGCCAACAACAATACAGCAATGAAATTTTAAATACGAATGTAAAATATTTTAGGATTCACTACTAAAATTTTTACTTTTTAGTGAACACATATTTGAATTTGAAATTTTTTTTTTTTTTTTTTTGTCAAGAGTTTTTAAACCTCTACATAATCAGTTTTGTTTACAAAAGCGCTATTTCGCCCTAAGAAATAAACATTAAATAATAATTACAATTTGTTTTGAAATCACGTAGCGCTTCAGCTCTTTCATTTGTTATGGCAATAAAAAACGTGGCAACTCTAAAAGTTTATGAAGTTATAAATATGGAGCGCTCAGAAATTGCGCTAGTTTTTTGCAAAGCATAAAATGAAAAAAGGCATGCAAAGAAGATCAAAATATGGATTAAGTATCTGGCATTTCATTTCCTACTTTTTTATAACCGAGTTGCCATAAAATTAGGTGCTTAAACGGAAAATTTTGCACTAAAATTTTCCTCAGCAATTGGCAATTTCTAAACTTATGTTTTACTTATATATTTAAGGCATATTATTTTATTTTTATGTATGTGTGTGCAAAGCTTATACACTCAAATCTGCCTAAAGCGATTGGGTTCAAATAAACACGATGATCTCAGAATCGTTTAATGGTGCTTTAGATCCGAAAAGTGAGCAATAGGAGGTGTCGTGCTACATTACATTTATGAAAAAGTGAGTGGTGTCACCCTATGCAAGATCAAATATAAAGTTGTCCGTCATAACTCCCAGTCTTCCAGGCGTCGTCCAGAGTAGGTGGACACTCGCCCGGTAGTAGCTTCGGCTGCAAAAGTCATACCAAGACTTTAAAGTGGTACCACGGGGAGCAGATAGCCCGAGAAGCTTGCTCCGTTTCTGCTCGCTTGCAATAGGCCCCTTTTGGGAGCGTCGTGGTGGCTGTGGTTGATATCCGAATGCGGTAAGAGTTAGTCAGATCGAATGTGGAGTTGCATTGCCACCGGGTGTCATGACCCTTAAAATAGAAGAGGTGATAGAGAGGCCTCCAACCCCGACAAGGTGATGGTGTGTCCACTCACATCATCGATGGGGACCATGGTAGCGAGTCTTGGACTGGACATATATGCTTGAATGCACCGTGAGGTTAGGCCAACAATGGCAAGTATTCACGTAAAACTTTGCGCTTAATAACTCCCAGTCTATTCGGGCATCTGTGTCCTATATATAATCTCGAAATTGTGTTCATCTATGGTAGTTGTACAAAGTTCGCATCCGATATTTGTGAAATTTTTCATTGTCATTGTTCTGAATATAGTAATATTTAAATTTGTAAAAATGAAGGACGAAGCTTGACCACAAGAAAGGAAAAAGTTTCTATTTCTTATACATAATTCTTAATCTATTTTGGTTATTAACAATGACAATACGACGGTCTCGTACAAAGATAATAATGCTGGATAACTCCATAGTCCAGCGAATTAAAGTGTGGCGGCTACACAGGGTAGGTCATTATAGTGTTAACTACTTTGTATTCTTTACTTTAATTTTTAGAATAATTTTTAATTGAGTTTTCGTGTTAACTTAAATTTTTTGAATAACTTCAAAAAAAGAAAATTCTAATTAGTTGGAAAATATCTAAACTCAAAAATAAACAAAAATAAATTTTATACTTAAAATCAAAATAAAAGATTTTTAAAATATGAACTTGAATGTCGATATATTGGCGATCCTCAATCGAACCAATTAAATCGCACTAAATTCAAGAACAATATATTTTATCTTTTTTGACAAAAGTGGTGTAATTCTTCCGCGCAACCAATTTTTCCCATCTAGCTGAAAGTAGCTTCTAAAAGAAGCTAATAAGAAGTTTCAATATATTTTCAACAGTCGCCTTGTCAATATTAAATGCAAAACTAAAATATAAAAGACATATTTAGTTCAAGTGATCATGAATTGCTCAACAGAATTTAAAAATATATAAAGAAAAATGAAGACAACCCAGTGTAGTTTGTGAAGTAGAACATTTAATACATGAACGAAGTGAATAATTAAACCGAACTTTCGCGCTTAATTATATATATATATATATATATATATATATATATATAGATACGAAAGCTCATAACAAAAGTTTTGTAACCAGACAAACAGTTATATATATACTAATCAAAACGTGTGCTAAACATAATTTTTTTTACAACGTGACATAGACAATAACAAAATGAAATTGCACCAACAAAAAAATATAATTTATAATAAAATTATTCCTTAAATTTACCTAAAATTCCGACATAAAAAAATAAAAATTTATCATTTAAACAAAATTTATCTTAAGAGATAACAATACAAAGATAAATAAAAATCAACAAAAAAAAAAAAAAAGAAGAAATTTTTTAAAAATTGAACAGAAACCAAAAATCATAGTGCAGATTTAAAAAACAAAACTGAAACGTCATCCACAAACAAAATAATTTCCTCATCTCCAGATAGATATCTACGTCATTCACTGCTGTATTTTTAAATCAATTTTCACATTATTCTATTTCACTTATTGAGCAACAAAATCAAAAATGCCATTGCAAAACAACAAAGCCATTGCATAGACAACAACAACGATGTATTTAATTATCATCACGTCAAAAAAACGCAATTGATTCGCTTCAATCAACGACTTATTAATTTTAATATTTTTTTTTTTTTATTAAATTAAATTTTATGTAAGTATAATTTTTATTTTAATATTAAATTTAAAATTTTCAATTATAATTCAAATTAAAATTTTAAAACCTTTAAATTTTCAAACTTATTTTAAGATTATTTTTATATTTTAACAATTTTATATAAATTATTTAAATTTACTTTTTTTTTTATATAAAAATAAATATTTTATTTAAGTTGTTAACTCCCTTTCCAAAAAAATTCTTAAATATTTCCTAATTTTCAAATTTTTAATTAAACAATTTTTTTTTTCATATGGTTCTGCATTCACCAATACGAACTCGTAATTTTACAAATTGTGAAAATCAAAATAACAACCATAAAAATAACATCATGACTCACAATACAACTCAAAATTCTAACATTAATACAACACAAAACAACATCTCTAATATAACACAAGATACTTCAAAGCAAAATAACTTTACAAATGTTTCTTCTATTAAATCTATTAAATTACCACAATTTTGGCAAGAATCTCCCGATGCCTGGTTTTTACTTGTTGAAGGACAATTTGAAATTAATAATATCACTGATGATAATTTAAAATTTCAAAATGTTCTAGTTACCCTTCAACGAGATACTATTTCTAAAATTTTTGACGTTATTAACCCTCCTCCTCTTTTCAATAAATATGATACAATCAAAAAAAATGTATGTGAAAGATTTTCTCTTAGCGAAAAAAAAACGATTAGAACAATTATTTTCAAAAACTGAACTTGGTGATCGTGAACGATCTGAATTATTCAGATTTATGAAATCACTTATAGGTACTGACTCCATTGTAAGTCAAGAATTACTTTTCAAATAATGGATTCGTAAATTGCCACAAGAAATACAAATCCATTTAACTTCTAGTAACAATCAAAATAAGGATGAATTAATTATTTTAGCTGACAAACTTTTTGATTTAATCAACAAACGTCATTCTTCCAAATCTCCTATAGCTTCGAGTATAAATAATAATATTTTAGAACAATGCGTTAAAAATTTAACTGAATTAACCACGGCTATTTTTTTACAAATTTATTCAAGATCTAAAGATAGAAATAGATCTAAATCTCTAAATTTTCAATATCCAGAAAAGTTTCAAACAATCGTAATTTTAATTCACAAACAAATATTTGTTAGTATCACAAAAAATTTAAGAATAACGCTCTTAAATGTATACTCCATGCAATTTTAATCAAAATCAATTCAAATTCCCAACAAAATTTAAACTGAAACGATCCATTATGATGGTGACTGAAAATGGACCTATTATTAAACCTACTCGTCGCCTATTCATATTTGATAAATTCAATAAACTTAATTTTCTTATCGATACCGGCGCAGTCGTATCAGTTATTCCTTTTTCTAAATTTAAAATTTATAAAAGAAATTCGGATCTTACTTTGACTGCAGCAAACGGTTCTTCAATTGAAAATTTCGGTACAAAACTACTTAAAATTGATTTAGGTTTAAGAAGAGATTTTGATTTTCCATTCATTATTGCAAACATTGATACACCAATTTTAGGAGCCAACTTTTTAGAAAAATTCGGAATTATTTTCAATATCAAAAATAAAGAAATAATGGATTTTACTACAAAAATTAAAGTTGCTGGATCTTCTGGATTTTCTGATATTTTCTCACTCAAAATTCCTATTATCGAAAATAAATTTTCAAAATTACTTAATGAATTTCTGTCTATTACCTGTGAACCAGATTATACTAAAAAAGTTAAACACCATACAGTTCACAGGATAGAAACAAAAGGTATTTTACCATTTTCGAAACCCAGACGTCTTGATCCAATCAAAATTAAAATTGCTAAATCTGAATTTGAATTTTTAGTTAAAACTGGTATATGCAGACCCTCAAATTCTCCTATTGCATCTCCACTTCATCTCGTTCCTAAGAAAGAACCAAATGATTGGAGACCTTGCGGAGACTATCGAAGACTTAATTTTATTACTACACCAGATCGGTATCCTTTACCACATATTCACGATTTAACAATTGATTTAAAAAACAAACAATTTTTTTCCAAAATTGATCTTGTGCGTGCTTACCACCAAATTCCAATGGCAGAAGAAGACGTTCATAAAACTGCAATAACTACCCCTTTTGGAATTTTTGAATTCGTAAGAATTCCTTTCGGTTTACGAAACAGTGCTCAAACTTTCCAACGCTTTATTAATGAAGTATTTTCTGATTTCGATTTTGTATTTACATACATTGATGACATTATTATTGCCAGTGATAATGAAGATAAACATATAAATCATTTAAAATCAGTTTTCAAAAACTTGAAGAATATAATTTAAATATCAAACCTTCAAAATGTACTCTCGGTGTAAATAAATTAAATTTTTTAAGTTACGAAATTTCAGGCGAAGGTATTAAACCATCTTTCGATAGAATTGAAATCATAACAAATTTTGAAAAACCAATTTCTATAAATAAATTACAAAAATTTTTAGGTATGATAAATTACTATCACAGATATATTAAAATGTTAGCAACAGAACTTAGTCCTCTGCATGAAATCTTAACACATGCAATTAAAAACAAACTCAAACAATTAAATTGGACAAATGAAACCACAACAGCTTTCGAAAATGTTAAAAAACTGTTTGCTAAAAATACTTTACTTACACATTTCGACAAAAATGGTACTTTATCAGTAGCAGTAGATGCATCAAATGTTGCTATTGGAGCAGTTCTTCAACAAACTATCAATAATATACTAGAACCCTTAGCTTATTTTTCAAGAAGATTAACTACAACAGAAACTAAATATTCAACATTTGATCGTGAACTTTTGGCAATTTATAATTCAATTAAACATTTTAAACATTTTCTTGAAGGTAGAACTTTTACTATTTATACTGATCATAAACCTTTAATTCATGTTCTAAATTCTAAAGTAGATAGATCTCCTCGTCAACTACGTCATCTTGAATATATTGCTCAATTTACAAATGATATTCAATATATACGTGGAAAGGACAACATAGTTGCCTACACACTTTCCCGTATTCCAAAAATAAATGCAATTTCAACTCAAGATATAAATTTAGAAACTTTATATAAAGAACAGCAAACTGATACATTTTTACAAAAAACCATTTCTGATCAAAATTCTAAAAATTATTTAAAAGAAATTCATATTCCAGTTATTAATTTAAACATATGGTGTGATGTTTCTCTACAACCTTTTCGACCTTATGTTCCACATTTTATGAGAAGAATTATATTCGACAAAATTCACTCATTATCTCATCCAAGTATAAGAACAACTAGAAAATTAATTCAAAATAAATATTATTGGCCTAACATGCGTAAAGAAATTAACGACTGGACTTCATCTTGTATCAATTGTCAAAAATCCAAAATTTCAAGACATACTAAATCTCCTATTCAAAAAATTCAAATACCATCAGGTCGTTTTGAACATATTCATATGGATATTGTTGGACCTATTCCAGTTTCAAATGAAAATTCTTATATTTTAACAATTATTGATAGATTTTCACGTTGGCCTGAAGCTTATCCACTTAAAGATATTTCAACAAATACTATAGTAAAAACTTTTATTCAAAATTATATACCACGATTTGGTATACCATTAAATATTACAGTAGATCAAGGTTCACAATTCACCTCAAAATTTTTTACGGAATTAACTAAGCTTTTAGGTTCTCATAAAATTCATACATCTCCTTACCATCCCCAAGCAAATGGCATGATAGAGAGATTTCATCGAACTTTAAAAGCAGCAATTATAGCATCAAACGACTCGGTTCATTGGTCTGACATTTTACCATTCATTCTACTTGGTTTACGAACTTCTATTAAAGAAGATTTAAAATGTTCATCTGCTGAACTTGTTTATGGCCAAACACTTAGAATACCCGGTGAATTAATTATTTCAAATAGTAATAAAGAACATGATTTTTCTAATGACGCTCTTCATAAAATAAGAGAATAGTTTTCGCTTGTTCGTTCTAAAGTTTTTCATCAAAACAAAGAAAATTTTTTCCTTCCTAAACAATTAGAAAATTGTGAGTATGTTTTTGTTAAAGTTCTTCGTAAATCTAATTAAGAATCACCTTATGAAGGACCCTTTAAAGTTATCTCTAAGAAACAAAAAACATTTACAATTCAATATAAAAATACTATTAAAAATATTTCAATTGATTTACTTAAACCAGCAAACATACTTATTAACACTAATTTAAATACAAATACATTAAACAACAAAAAACAAAAAAAGGTTACATTTAATATTAATTAATAATTTGTTTGTTTCAAATTTTCTTGGAGGGGGAGTAAATATAGTGTTAACTACTTTGTATTCTTTACTTTAATTTTTAAAATAATTTTTAATTGAGTTTTCGTGTTAACTTAAATTTTTTGAATAACTTCAAAAAAAAGAAAATTCTAATTAGTTGGAAAATATCTAAACTCAAAAATAAACAAAAATAAATTTTTATACTTAAAATCAAAATAAAAGATTTTTAAAATATCAACTTGAATGTCGATATATTCATGTTATGCGAATGAAAGACCACGCTCCTTGTTGGACGGCCATATCCATTTAAACGGTTAAGCACCAACTAAGTAAGTAAGTAACTCCTCATTCGAAACAGCAAAAGAATTTGGTACAAAAATGGGCACTGAAGAAAACTTAGCCTTACAATCAGAAACATTAATGCTCTTTGGCTTTTTCACGGATCCAAACGTTGCCTCCTGTAGTATCAGATTCCAGTATAAACCAATCCAGCAGCAACATGGTTAGGTTAGGTTAAAAGGACTGGGTAGAGAAGTTTCATTCTTAGCCGGACATTTAGGCCGCAAATGGGCCCTTTGTGATGACGATATGTAACCTATACGAGCTACCGCCGATCGAACAAGTTGGTAGAATCATTAAAGTCATTAAATTTAACTAGTACCCTTGTTTCGAGCTACGGCGCTAGTAAAATCATTGAAAAAGCAGCTGACCGAGAGCAGCCAACCTCCTTCTTGTGCTGTTATAGCCACATGGTAATCTTACAAAGGACGATAGTCTTGGCTTAGTCAGGGTCAAAAAACTGTTCGTGCGTCTTTAACATTGGAAAACGAAACCAACCTTGGTGACTCGCGCTGGCCAAAGCATATATAATTGCCCCTATGATCTCTAGGTATACCTAACATATCATTTTTGAGAAGTATGTGGGTGGTCTTACACCTCTTGCCCAAGTCATCAGCTCTGCAGTTGCCTTCAATATCGCTGTGTCCAATATGAGGCATTCAGTGATCGACTTTATGTTGCTGGCAGTGCAAGTAAGCATTGGTATTGAAACTGTAGCATTGGTGCTCACAATCGTATCGAATGATAACTCAGTTTTTCTAAATTCCTCGGTTACGCAGGGCTGCAGTAAGGTGCAGAATAATTTCAAATACCTCTGTCGAAGTGGAGACAAGACCGCGGCTTATGCAGAGCTCCCAACGACTTTTTTAAGCGTTTGAGGCTCGAAACTTTCGTAAGTGCCGCCCACCAAGTCACAACAACTTAAAGTAGATTTGGGCATACAAGGACTGTATACATCAAATTTACTACTTTGCGCGAAAAACCTCACGGTACACAAAGTAATCTTTTAAAGGAGAACACCACAGTTTTTGTTTTTTTTTTAATCGCCCAACTACTTTGTCACTCTTGTTTGGTTTTCTGTACAGACTGACTCTTTTCTCTCGTATGGCATAAGATTCGGTGTTATGTACTTTCTTGTGAAGAGGGCCACTTCAGTTTATTTTTCACTTTCTTTCCATGTTGGTCGCGAGTCCCAAACTTCATGCCCAATTGTATACTGTTTATAATGCCGACGCCATTAAATAGCAGAGAGTTTGAGGGAGTTTTCCACCTCCATGAGAGTTTTCCAACTCCACCTCCATGGGCCGTAGTAGTTGATCACAGTCTGTGGGTAAGAATCCTCAAATTAACTGTGGCGGCGCGTGAACAGCGACAACTTCCGCCCGGAAGACGATGCGCAGCCTAAACTTTGGCTAACACAAAATTACTCCCTCTATCTTGCGACGAACGGAAATCTCACTCTCTAAGTCTCTGTCTCGGAACCTTGAACGTTGTGTATCGAAGGAAGTTTTAAGATGAGCTATAAGGGCTTTATCCTGTTATGAATATAGTGCATAAATAAAAGCCCAATGGCTTTTCTGCAAAATGGACTTTGGCCCAGTAAGTATACCCTATGGCATGAAATTTGTGCTTCATAAAAAGGGGCAGACCTCAACTGAGTTAATAGAGACGAGCGTAGGAGAACTTAATCCAAATTGATCATCGGAAATTTTCTATCCCTCAGCTCAGATTATTTTGAGGTATTGTCCGTAGCACATAAGTACTCGTCAATGGGAGTATAAAAAGGAATAAGTTGTGGAAGTTGCCACTTTTTGTTAATACTATGAATATTATGATTGATTTTTTAATAATAAAGATCTAGGAGCTTTCATCGCTGAGAAGTGAGGAGATAAAGACACCAACTCCTGTGTCGGCATTGGCATTTGATGAATTTTAGAAACCGTAAGGAAGAAGTTCGTCAACATTATTAATCGTCAACCATTGCTAAACCGTGTGCTTGTTGACTGTCGGCTAAATCACAGTGGCTTGAAATTGGTAGTTTGCCGCAAGCTGAAGTTGCCTTGGCAGACGGCAGAAATTTAAAAGGAAGAGCTCTCAATTCGTTGCACTAACGGTGCAATACATGCAATGTCTCTGTCGGCAAATGATGTAGTTGGGATGATGTGAATGTGGAGTTTTAGCAATACGGTATGTAAATAAGACAAATGACGAAAGGTCATAACTGGCGAGGTAGAGTAGAGAAAGACCAGGAGTAATATTTCTTTTATTCTTTTTTTTAATAATAAAAACTCTGTAGTAGGACAGAACAAGCACCAGAACTGCGTACTTATTATTACTTTTATTAGGCCTGGAAGCACTGCTACCTTTCTGTAGATCTATTGTGCATGACCTTTCAGCCTACTTTTTTATGTGGAGGCTTTTAATATATCTAATTACCTCTACAGGATTCTTACTCCATATCACATAGGGACTAGGAGTCACACCACCTAGATGGGAGAGACTCTGCCTTGCCAGAGCGACGCATTCGCAAAGAATGTGGACCGGTGTTTTATCCTCCAGCTCACAGAAACCACAAATTTGAGTATCGGATAGATTTAGCTTACTTAGGTGATATCGTAGACCACAGTGTCCCCTATAGTACCCAGTGAGAGTTCGTATGTCCTCCCTGCTAAGATTAATGAGTTTGGCTGATACTTTCGTTGTCGGAAGGAAAAATAGTTTGGCCTGTCTTTGCCCTGGGCAGTCAATCCAGTAAGGTTTGAATTGTTTTGTTTCCCATTTACTTATGGTTTTCCTAGGGTATGAGTCGATAAAATTGCTCTGGACCATAGAATGCTGCTGTAGCACACTGCTTGGCTAGGTAATCTGCATGTTCATTACCTTCATGTCCCTGATGTCCGGGAACCACCCATCCTAAGAAAACCTTATTTTTGAAACCCAGTTTATTAAGGATTTCAAAGCAGTCAACCACTACCTTAGATGTAACTTTACAGGATTGCAAGGCACGCAGGGCCGCCTGGCTGTCCGACATAATTTAGATACTCTTCTGGGATGACCCTCTCCGTAGACATACTCTACCGCAAACTTCTATTGCAAGGATTTCTGCCTGAAATATGGTGGGGTAAAATCCCATTGCTATCGATTTCTTCAAGTTCGGCCCATAGATGCCAGCTCCCATTCTTCCGTCATCGAATTTCGATCCATCCGTGAACCAGACCCCTAAGTTAGGGTCATTATAAGGATTCCTTGTTTCCCAGTGAGTTCTGCCCACAATGGACACTTCAAAGTACCCTGATATTCTGAGCTTAGGGGACATTACGTCACGCAGTTGTAATGTGAGATTTCCTATGAATTTTTCTTTTTACTGCGGAGTTATGTTATGGATGATACCCCTCAATCCCATATCTAACGACTGTGGGAAACTGCGACTTGTAACATCAAGGATAAAAAGCAAAACAAAAAGTTTTTCTATGAAGCCAAAGTACTTCATTAGTTGATAAGTTTAGGTATCGAATAACGGCATCGTTTCAGTAAAGCAATTCACAGTTAGATTAGGTAGTAGCTGCCCTGATTGGGGAAGCTAACTTGGACAACATGAGGATCCGTTGTAATACCACATACAATAAAATAACGGTGACATAGCTGTAGCTACTTAGAGAATCGTACCGATCTCAACCTTGGATAAATCCTCCACAGATCCAAGTGAGTCACAACCGAAGCACTTTCGCCTAGTTATAGCAAAAGCTGGCCAATCAAGTATAAAGTTATTCGATGGATCCACCTCATCATCCTCAATACAGCTACAGCAGGTTCCCAGTATATTGAGACGTACCGCATGGATTCCAATGAGACAGTGCCCTGTTGAAACGCCCCATGACCATTGATAGGTGAGCCTTAGGGAATCCACTTATTTTGGCAGACCTCCTGCAATCCACTTTCGCCCGGGAATATCTTGCTACTCTGCAAATGGTAGTGTCCGCCCAACATTTACTGAGCTGACTCGAGGCCCGTCTATGCAGGAGCAAACCACAGGTGGCCAGCGGAATCCCGAAATCCCTACAGCCATCTACATCCGGTTCAGTTGGACCAATTCCCCGTTAATCTCTAACCAATAGTCTTTTATAAATTATTATTACAGTATATGCTTGTAAGGATGTTAAAATCGAGCTTCTCCGTTGTAATGGTTTAGTAATATTTACTAAGAACTAGCGAAGCCTATATAAAAAAATAAATAAATGTAAGGAGCGATAACCTCCGAAGAGATTTGATGCCAAGTTTGTAGCATAGTGTCCCTTTTAATTCTTCCTACAAACTGGCAAGACGGGACTTACATATTTTATGCCGACTCCGAATCCGACATCTACAAGGCAGCTAAATTTTCACTGAGAAGCTTTTCATGGCAGAAATACACGTGGAGTGTTTGACAAATCACTGACGAGAGGCGATCCCGCTTAGAAAAACTTGTTTCTAAATTTGCGATTTTGCTTTACCCACGGCGTGAACCCAAGATCTTCACTGTGATGGGTGGAGAACGCTACCACCACCAGCGAAGTATACACATCTTCAAGTTTTATAGCATCTGCTGACCCCTTTCGCGGCAAAAATACGTTGAGAGGATTAGCAAAACCAGCTCTCTTACCGATGCGAATTTTCCCCTTAGTTGCACGGGCCACTTTCGGTACTTCGGCAGACCAGTTTAAACTGTTTTGGATTTTTGTCACAAATTGCAAAAAACATTGAGCTACAACTCGAGATCCTTCCTATAGAATAATCGACAACCTTCCTTTATTGCCATAGTTGGGCACCGATAATATTACCTTCAGGGTTTTATTTTGCTGTCTGCGAGCAGCTCGAAGAGCTCTTCTTCTTCCGTATTCACTTTCGGCAAGCCGGAAAAGTTTATAACTCGTTCGAAGAATTACTCCCAACGCCATCACATCGAATGTTGTAATCGGACAGCCTTTGTTAGAGCTTGACTTTTTTACCGTCGATAGAAGTCGTAATTTTTTGCCTAAATACTAATTTTCTATGAAGATAAGCATACTCATTAGCTTGGGCTGTGAGTCCAGTCAAAAAACTAGGAAATCGGTTTTACGAAAATATTTCGCATTTTAAGGTTTAAGTCCGCGGGTCTGCATTCCTTGAACAATACCGAGATCCGACATGCATAGAAGGCGCAATGGTGATTGTGGCTCTGAGAGTACACTATGAAACACGGGTCCAAGCGAACTATTTAATATCCTGGAAAACTCTCTGCTGCAGCTTCGTGAAGATTGATCAAGTGAAACCAACCAGTCACCTCATGCTTGACTCTTCGACTTCTGCCATAACATGAAATATACCTATCTGGGTCTCCTTTTTTCCTTTACCTCTTGCTTTCACTTTTTGTTTCTCTTTCCTCTTCCCCTCCATCTAAGTATCCCTCTTATGATTCTCGCTTTCTCTTTTACATCTGATCATCCGTTTCTCTTCCTGCTACTGTGCTTTGAAAGCAATAAGTTTTCCTAATATGTCCTCCTGCTTGAGCTCATCTTTATTGTGTGGAAACCTACTTAGTTCCCAAGAGCTTTGCAGCAGTTGCCTTTGTTTCTTATCTATTTACTGCTCATTATTATCGTCCCCTTGGTCCGCTGAGAGGCGGCCGACAACATTAGTTTCTGTTGAAATGTTCAATATCTCCATGCATTCAAGTACTAAAGACGAGTCGCGAGCGACTCCAAACCCACTTCTTCTAGAATTTATAATTTTAATAAGTACTCCTTTCAGAAAAAGGAGCTGATACGACCAGGTCACCATATGTTGCAGAAAGCAATAATCTGCAAAAAATAACAGTGGCGGTCTTCTTTTAGTTTTGATCCCCGTGAGCAGAGCAGGCCAACTCTTATAATACACATTCACACACATTCATGATGAAATACTTCGCGACTAGTGGTTTTGACGTCGGGGTGTATATGAAAATGTTTACAAAGACCAAAAATCTTCATTTTCACATGCATAAACTAATCCATTTTTTGGCCCACAGGTCGCGCAACAAGTACATAACAGTTAACCACAAAACACCCAAAAGGAATATCAAAAAAAAGGCAATACGAACATAACAAAATCTTCAAAATTCTGCAAAATTGAAAATATTTTCACGTCCAATTGTGGAGCACATCTTCTACACCAGCCCGCCATCCTTTTGGCTGAAGCTACACTCATTGCCTTAGCATGACCGACAGGTGCACACATGAAATCTTTCAATGTTGCCCAATAACATTGCAATAGTTGCAGTTATGCTTCACTGAACCTTGCCTCTTACCGCCTATGCAGATGTTACATGCTTGCATTCCTGAAATATTTCGGCAATTTACATTGCTACTCGCTTCGACCAAGTCTAATACAGTTCATGCTTTGTCTGTTTTGCTACAGTGTCATAGATTTCCGTCGCTCATCAAGGCTGTAGTGCAGCGCGATGATGTGATAAGTTCGCTAAGTGAAACGTAGCCGAAAAAGATGTCCAAAAGACTTCTGTCCTCTCTAAGTCATCCAACGGAAAAGGAGTAAATTTTTAACTGTTGCTTACTAAACCCAGCTTTTTTTATTGTTTCAAAAACCTCGCGGAAGTCAATAAGTTCTAAGGGTGGTGACACCCATCTGGAAGTCATATTGAATACTCGCCCAACGGGCTTGTATGGTCAACTCCAGGAAGTACAACAACATGCCGAGTGCAGTCCTGCTTTGGAGTAACATCATGACATGCCAGTATTCCATATATCATTTCCGAAATTTTGTTCAAGCAAACTACACTACTCATACCCTCTCCATATACAAAAATTAGAATCTCACAGTGGCGCGAATTTGGCAATATTTATACTCTAGAATGTTCGAAATATATATGGCAATACTGATACGGTAGATCTTTCTTGTGACATCCAGTGCTACTAGACAATTGAACATTTACTTACTTAGTCAGGCGGCTATGAAATCCCTGATCTGAACTGTACTACAATTAAGAGCGGTCTTCTTTTTAAAGAAGAGTATCATAGTGAATCTCTTAGTCTGTGTGAATGCAACTAAGCCGGACGTGGTAGTGCATATGGCATTCGTAGTTCTCTGCAAACATATGGTTCGTTTCTGTACAGATGAGCCCTTAGTCAGCTAAGCAAGATCTGAGCAGACACTACTACTTGTACAATACCGAGATCCGAGATGCAGAAAAGGCGCAATGGTCATTGTGGTTCTGAGGGTACACTATGAAACACGGGACCAAGCAAACTATTTTAATATACTGTAAAACTCTCGGCTGCAGCTGCATGAAGATTGATCAAGCAAAACCAAACAGTCACCGCATGCTTGACTCTTCGACTGCTGCCAGAGCAAGGCGACATTATTTCGGTTTCAGTTCATTTGGATCTCAAAGGTACGAAGACTTATACCCCAGTCATTCCTAACGACGCGGGGCAATTATCCTGAAACTCTCGACATTGTTTCTCTCAAATATGGTTCTCTCACATAGCATCGGCAGCTTCGGAAGATAAGAATGGCTGTCTTGTCGATAGCACGGTTTCCAAAGAGTCTGCGTGCTACCAAGAAAGTTCCATTTTAACTTAGTAATATAAGATGATATATTTGAAACAGTAAGACACTATTTCCAGGGACCGCCATATGTGCTAGACACTTCAAGATATTTTCCAAGAGACCGGAATCTGTTTATGAAGTTCATAGCTGTTAGCATTTCTTTGTAGTCTCATTGGGCAAGTATTCTTTTTCTCGAAGCTTTTGTACATCAATTCAATGTTCGTCACTACCCAGGAAATGCTAAAATGCAACGAAAGCAAAAACTAACGAAAGCTGTATACTTACTATACACATATCTTTAGGGGAAAAATGATAGTACGACCTCAATGGAGACAAAATAAAGGTAAAAGTAAAGGTAAAGGTAAAGGTAAAGGTAAAGGTAAAGGTAAAGGTAAAGTAAAGGTAAAGTAAAGGTAAAGGTAAGGTAAAGGTAAAGGTAAAGGTAAAGGTAAAGGTAAAGGTAAGGTAAGGTAAAGGTAAAGGTAAAGGTAAAGGTAAAGGTAAAGGTAAAGGTAAAGGAAAGGTAAAGGTAAAGGTAAAGGTAAAGGTAAAGGTAAAGGTAAAGGTAAAGGTAAAGGTAAAGGTAAAGGTAAAGGTAAAGGTAAAGGTCAAGGTAAAGGTAAAGGTAAAGGTACAGGTAAAGGTAAAGGTAAAGGTAAAGGTAAAGGTAAAGGTAAAGGTAAAGGTAAAGGTAAAGGTAAAGGTAAAGGTAAAGGTAAAGGTAAAGGTAAAGGTAAAGGTAAAGGTAAAGGTAAAGGTAAAGGTAAAGGTAAAGGTAAAGGTAAAGGTAAAGGTAAAGGTAAAGGTAAAGGTAAAGGTAAAGGTAAAGGTAAAGGTAAAGGTAAAGGTAAAGGTAAAGGTAAAAGTAAAGGTAAAGGTAAAGGTAAAAGTAAAGATAAAGGTAAAGGTAAAGGTAAAGGTAAAGGTAAAGGTAAAGGTAAAGGTAAAGATAAAGGTAAAGGTAAGGTAAAGGTAAAGGTAAAGGTAAAGGTAAAGGTAAAGGTAAAGGTAAAGGTAAAGGTAAAGGTAAAGGTAAAGGTAAAGGTAAAGGTAAAGGTAAAGGTAAAGGTAAAGGTAAAGGTAAAGGTAAAGGTAAAGGTAAAGGTAAAGGTAAAGGTAAAGGTAAAGGTAAAGGTAAAGTAAAGGTAAAGGTAAAGGTAAAGGTAAAGGTAAAGGTAAAGGTAAAGGTAAAGGTAAAGGTAAAGGTAAAGGTAAAGGTAAAGGTAAAGGTAAAGATAAAGGTAAAGGTAAAGGTAAAGGTAAAGGTAAAGGTAAAGGTAAAGGTAAAGGTAAAGGTAAAGGTAAAGGTAAAGGTAAAGGTAAAGGTAAAGGTAAAGGTAAAGGTAAAGGTAAAGGTAAAGGTAAAGGTAAAGGTAAAGGTAAAGGTAAAGGTAAAGGTAAAGGTAAAGGTAAAGGTAAAGGTAAAGGTAAAGGTAAAGGTAAAGGTAAAGGTAAAGGTAAAGGTAAAGGTAAAGGTAAAGGTAAAGGTAAAGGTAAAGGTAAAGGTAAAGGTAAAGGTAAAGGTAAAGGTAAAGGTAAAGGTAAAGGTAAAGGTAAAGGTAAAGGTAAAGGTAAAGGTAAAGGTAAAGGTAAAGGTAAAGGTAAAGGTAAAGGTAAAGGTAAAGGTAAAGGTAAAGGTAAAGGTAAAGGTAAAGGTAAAAGTAAAGGTAAAGGTAAAGGTAAAGGTAAAGGTAAAGGTAAAGGTAAAGGTAAAGGTAAAGGTGAAGGTGAAGGTAAAGGTAAAGGTAAAGGTAAAGGTAAAGGTAAAGGTAAAGGTAAAGGTAAAGGTAAAGGTAAAGGTAAAGGTAAAGGTAAAGGTAAAGGTAAAGGTAAAGGTAAAGGTAAGGGAAAGGTAAAGGTAAAGGTAAAGGTAAAGGTAAAGGTAAAGGTAAAGGTAAAGGTAAAGGTAAAGGTAAAGGTAAAGGTAAAGGTAAAGGTAAAGGTAAAGGTAAAGGTAAAGGTAAAGGTAAAGGTAAAGGTAAAGGTAAAGGTAAAGGTAAAGGTAAAGGTAAAGGTAAAGGTAAAGGTAAAGGTAAAGGTAAAGGTAAAGGTAAAGGTAAAGGTAAAGATAAAGGTAAAGGTAAAGGTAAAGGTGAAGGTAAAGGTAAAGGTAAAGGTAAAGGTAAAGGTAAAGGTAAAGGTAAAGGTAAAGGTAAAGGTAAAGGTAAAGGTAAAGGTAAAGGTAAAGGTATAGGTAAAGGAAAAGGTAAAGGTAAAGGTAAAGGTAAAGGTAAAGGTAAAGGTAAAGGTAAAGGTAAAGGTAAAAAACATAATTATAAAACTATCGATTACAAAATATCGGTGAGAGGTAAACAAGCATGGAATTGGTAACGTATCGATTCATTTGCCGTCTAACGTCATTACATCATTGCATACGAAATAGTACAGAAATACATTTTTTGCTATGAAATCTTTCACTTCTTCATAAAGAATGTATGTAATTGCTTTACATTAACAAAAGCAACAAAAAGCGCACTAAATAATTCACCAAACAATTGATTTCACTACATTTCAGCCAATTTCATCCACTTGCTTCTTGAATTGGCTTCTTTGCCATAATCGATTCTTAGCTAATTTTTTTGCCATAGAAAAGAAACAATTTGTGCAAACACTTGATGGCTTGACTAAATGATCAAATAAACAATGTTTCCATCAGCAAACAGCAACAAATGCCTAGATAACAACAACAATCATTAAAGCACTTAATATAAAGTAGCAGTAGCCAATATTTTACAATCGGCTTGATTTGATTGCTGTGCAACATTGTCAATTGATTAACTTACTTTATATTATGTCCAGACGGCATGTAATTGAATCTTGAAAATATTCAGTTGAGGCTGTTTTCACTATCTCTAGTTAAGTAAGCACTTAAATGGACGATAGCAATCCGTCAAATATTTTCATTTGACATTTTCGTTTTCACCTACACAGAGTGACCACACCCCAGTTAAATTGCTAAATTTGAGTAAGTTGTATTATAAATCGCGAGAATCTATTGTGAATACACGAAAGCCAACAAAACAGCTGGCTTTTGTTTACACTTTTGGTTGCATTTAACTGACAGTCGATGTTCCAGATAGCATTGAAAAACGATAATCTCTGTAACTTATAGATAGGGGCTTACTGTGAATATTTAATGAAAACATGCCTTAGTAGTACTCGAATTTCACTGGCGACAGCGCATTCATTGCGCAATTAATACTCACTTTGATAGCAACAGATCAGATGATGTTTCTTCTATAAGTGATATATTTTTGCCGAGTGCACAAGTCCTTCAACATTATTATATCCGTAACAATAAAGAAAACAAGAAAGATTGTAAATTGGAAACATAGCCATGGAGACGTGAATGTTCAATGTCAGCTATTAACGCAACGTAAGCGCCAAAACGACACAAAAGTCGAATGTGTTTGCGCCTTAGTTCAATGCTTATTAATTACGTTGCTTGATAATTTTTATGAACGACACATATATTTTTCGTAGGCAATAGAAAAATAGTTTTAATTTTTCTTTTTTACAAAATAGTATTGAATTTCCTTATCTTCCCATGGGCCTCAATCTTTTACAAGATTGTTTGCGATCGTGCGACCATATTGTGGCGAATGTTAACATTTTCGATGCGTCACTGTGCAACTAGTAAATAAATGCTAAACAACAACAGTGAGCTTTGCACACACACATACATACGAAGACGTGAAGGGAATATTTCACACACATGTAGACGGCAATAAAGTCCGCATATGGTGTTACATAAGCCAAACCAATGAGAGCTACATAAACGAGAAATAGATAAACAACTATTCGAGACATCTGTTCGCGAAAAGTCTAGACACTTATAGAAATAGATGAACGAGGCGAACTAAGAGTGTAAGAGCAGCGCAGAGCAAGCGGTGGTCAATCAGTTTGATTTTAGCACGCTTTGACTGAGATATGCAAATAATCTGATTGCGAAGTACTACTACAGTATTGTAAATAAAAAAATATTTTACTATACTGAGTACATATTTGAGTTATTTATTCGACAGTTCAGAAATACGAACGATAAAAGAAGTTGCAAAATAATCAAGAGTTTCCCAAATTCGTTGCAATAGCGTTATTGCATGCTTTCAACCAACCCTTTATATCCATGTTCGAACACATTGGCAAGTAGTGCACAATTTCCTGGGCCAGTGTTATTTGTCAACCAAAATATTATCATTTTTTATTTCTTGTAGTCCGACTGTACAAGCCATCTTATGGATTTTGAGGGAATCGGCCTCATCATCTCCCTTGATGCTTAGCAATTAGAAAACGTGTTACCTCCAAAACTAAAATAGACTCTGCATATCGGCCTTGAGACCGTCCGTCATCTACCTAAATCCGTTGTTGCATTTTCGTTCATTGTTTCGATCAGCCTCTATATCATGCTCATGCGGATTTTTTTTTAGCCCTTGATGCCCAAGTACGAGGGTGCCAGTCGATGTTTGAACCTTTTAGACTCCATAAAATTCGGTCTCTGGAGTTATGTCTACATTGATCATTTTGCCATTGATGGAAAATTGCGCCATGGATTTGTTTCGAGCTTTTTGATCAGGACCAAACCAAGTAGTTTGGTGGAGTCTGATAATACTGATACCCATAGATCAAGACACCACGAATGCGAAAAGACTTCACTTATCAATTACCTACTTGTCCAGCTACCAGATAAAGGCCTTTACTTTTTCAAATTACGAAAGCCAACGTTAACGTGGATTCATTTCATGATCAGGAAATGAGAGCTCGAAGGCTTTGCTGACTAAGTGATCTCCGGTGAAAACCTCGAATGTGTTGGTTAGGGTTATTCAAAGGTTCGTTTCCCAGCTGACGTGCTTTGATGGGGACGAACAAAGTAGTCTCTATCAGCATTGTAGACTAAAAGCCATAAAGCAAAGAAATCAGTAATATTGTAACGAATTTTTGGGAAATTCTGATTATTTTGCACCTTCTGCTAACGTTCGAATTGCTGAACTGTCGAATAAATAACTCAAATATGCAGTATAGCAATATCTACTTTATTTACAACTCTACTCTAGTAGTAGTACTTCATAATTACAATACTCGCGTACTTCACTAAAAGCGTGTTAAAATCAAAATGATTCCTTATTCCTCAGCTTGCGCTGCTTTTATAGTCTCGGTTACCTCGTTCACCCATTCCTCTTAAAGTCTAGAATTTTTACGCACAGCTGCTTATTTATTTCTCCTTTAAGCATCTGATATTTACGTTTCTCTTCTAGTTATATGCGTGTTTATGTGTGAGTAACATCTTATGCTCTTAGTTGCCGACTACATATATGTATGTAAAATATTCTCTGGTGATCTAAGGAATATGGGATATATTTATTTTATTTATTTATTTAAGAGAAATACAATTATAAATAATTATATAACTTTGAGAAGGCACTAGCAACTAAGACTATCGGCCTTAGATATATAATTCGGCTTATAATTCCAAACAATGAATAACAAAGTGAGCTACGAATAAAAGCTGAAGTGTGGACATCATATTATATGTAAGCACAGATGTTAGTGTCTACTTGTGTTATTGTTGTTGTTTGTGGCTTGTTTGAATTGTGTCGATGGTTGCTTTAAGACTGATGCGCCCGGCGCCATCACCATAGCCAATTGTTGAATGAACAATTAAATAGTTGGCAATCAGCAAAACATTTGGGTTGCTGCTGAAATCGTTTGGTATTTTTGTATTTTGTATTTAATTCATTGCAATTTTAATGCGCTTTGATGTCTACTTTTCTTGTTATTTCTTTGTAAGCTCAAACTTTACAGTAACATAAGAGCATGTTCATTTAACAACTGTTTGGAAGGAAATCATATTGGAATCGAATCAAATATATAACATAAAGCAAACTCCCGTAATGATTTCAGTATCACTTTGAAGCCCTCACATCTCCAAGGAGATGGCTAATAAACCTTGGTAGGCTGAAGTATCTGTAATTACCGCGGTTTGTAGATGGAGCAGAGCACGCCTTAAGAGCAATCTGCAGGCATGCGCTAGTCTGACCTTATGTTACATAGACTTTAACTATCTGGGAACCAGCATTAACAGCGAAACGAGTTTCAGCCTATAAATCTAACAGATACAAGAGTTATGTCAATAAGAGCAACTTTGGACTTAGTCCCGCGGAATCATGAAGTTGGGATAACCCTAGGAGTATTCAAACGAAAAGTTTTCGTGATGTATGGCCTCGGCTTTATGCAGCCTTGAACAAAATTCAACGAATATGAAATGAAAAGATTTACCTGACTAGGTTGCAGGAAATTAGATGCTAGCTTAGAAAATATTCCAATGAAACCCCGTTTTGTAGACAGAGGAGGGGTAGTCCAGATATGATATCTCTTACTCAGTTCTTGTAGCAAGTTTCGTTAAATCGTCAATAATCCGGGTTAGATGTAAGGTCGTAAAAAAAGTCTGAATAAGTGCCTGATGTCTGAACGTTATTTTTTCAGCTGAACTCATGCCCCATTTCTAACTAAAATAACTGCCATAAACCAGTAATATTTTGAAGTCTCGTTCATACACTTTCATTTCTTTTACTAAGAGTTGTATAACAAATCGATAAAACGCTATAGCAAACTGGTAAGACTTCGATAACAAACCTATAACTTTTCGATAACAAATAAAAAGTGAATCGATAACTTCATGACAGTATTTCGATAACTTTTTGATAATAGATCGATAACTTTTCGATACAAAGTCGACATATTTTCGATAGTAAATCTTTAACTCGTTGATAAAAAAAATCAAGAAGTTAACGATGGCCTTTGTTATCGCTAGCAAGTTTATAACATTTAGATCCCAAATCTATAACCCGTTAATAACACAACGATAGCTCATCTGTAGCAGGCAGTCAACACTTCGATGACTAATTGATAACATGCCACCCGGTTTCTGTTACGGCTTCAGTTATGATTTCTAGTTTTTTCACTGCCTTCTTTTCCTTCATTTTTCTTTCCTTTCCTTCATTTTTCATTTACTTTACTTTCTTTTCCTTTCCTTACTGCTCTTTTTGTTCATTTCACATTTACATCTTTTCCTTTGTCATTTCACTTTCGTCTTTATATATCATCGATGTCTTTTTTTGGTCAGTTGGTTGCTGTGCTGTCTGGCCGGCGAGACAGAACCCAAGTAGCGCTGTAGGCGCCATTTGAAGCAAGTTCTCCTGGAACCAATTAACTATCATATACCTACTGTGCAATGAGCTGGTTTTTAGTCGAAACAATTTGTTAGTTAAGTAAACCTGTTGATGTCTTTTATGGAGCATAGGAAATAGGTGACCGTTGCCTTACAACTTTTTTGGATGCACATCCTGCAAATGTCATTGAAATGGATTTCCATTCTTTCTGCGTGTGGTCCAAAAGGCCAGTGCCCTGTGACTATTATCCTAAAAATTTCTTTTCTAGACAATTTTAGTATAACCTTCTGTTTTTTTTTCTTGGTTGTAGTTCGGCCTGATTCTTTTGGTGATCCTACATGAGTGCGTAGAGTACCAATTTTAAATAAAGGTTTTCCTGAATCGGGTAAGAATATCACTTTTTATTGTTGTAAAAGGTCGATATACTACGACAGCCTCAGTGAAGTCTAACGATGCACCGGCATTTGCCAGTTCATCCGTTGTTGTTGTTTTAACAGTGCTTCGCCCCATTCAATGGGCATGACCACTCACAAATTGTCATGGAAGTCCTCTAACGGGAGTTCAAGGAAACTGGCTGTGGGGCGGGCCATAGGGAGATAGGTGTTAGAGGTGTAGGTTCCACATTACAATTGAAAAGATGGTTGGTGTCATGTGGGGACACATCACATGCAGAACATACATTACGTATGTCGGGTTGATTCTGAACAATTAAGAGATTAACCTGTTACAGTATCCAGAACGAAGTTGGGCCAGGGTGACTCGTGTCTACCTTGGTAGTGTGCTTTCTTCTTCTGCAAGGGTGGGATATTACATATTAATAACGGGGTTCACCGGGCGCATCCTGACAAAGGCGTTTACCGATTTTGTGTTTTTGGTTAAGGGCCTGCTTATGATTGCCTGGATCAAACGGCTGTGTTGGCAGGTGCCGGCTCTCGACATAGTGCTTTAGGAGATGTTCCCTTAAACCACGTGGAGGCGGTGCTAGTTCAAGCAGTTGTTTGCTAGTATGTCCTGGTTTGTGACAATTAAGCAAGAACTGCTTGTTCAGCATTTCGTTGTGCTCTTTAATATTGAGCTATTTCACCTCACTATGTAGATGGTTGTTGTTGTTGTTGTTGTAGCGATAAGGTTGCTCCCCGAAGGCTTTGGGGAGTGTTATCGATGTGATGGTCCTTTGCCGGATACAGATCCGGTACGCTCCGGTACCACAGCACCATTAAGGTGCTGGCCCGACCACCTCGGGAACGATTTATGTGGCCACATTAAACCTTCAGGCCATCCCCTCCCTCCCCAACCTCAAGTTCCATAAGGAGCTTAGGGTCGCCAGAGCCTCGTCTGTTAGTGAAACAGGATTCGCCGCGGATAGGTGAGGTTGACAATTGGGTTTGGAGAAGCTATATGTTGCGCTGGCAACCTGCAGGGTTGCGCTACACAGCCCCTTGAATCTGGTATTTTAGTCGCCTCTTACGACAGGCATACCTACCGCGGGTATATTCTGACCCCCCCTAACCCGCTGAGGGACTATGTAGATGGTGTTCAAGGGTTATAAGGAGACATCCGGTGGCAGTATTGATTGCAGCATTTTGACAGGTCTGTAGCCTTTTCCAGTGTGTATTTTGAAGACCAGGCGACCAGACTGGTGACGCATAGCTCATGATCGGCCGGCAAATTGCTTTGTACGTGGTTAGCAACGTTTCTTTATCTTTTCCCCATGTGCTGCCGGCAAGCGACTAAAAGATTTTGTTGCGACTTTCTACTTTAGAAACAATCTCGCTTGTATGAGCCTTGAAGGTTGGAGTATTATCGAACGTTACCTCTAAGATCTCTGTGTGACTGACTGTCGGTACTGTGACACCATCGACGCGTTCGTTTAATATTTGCGATATCTGTTCCTTCCACGTCGTTAACAGGGTGGCCGTGGATTTTGTCGGTGATAATGCCAACTTGCGCGAGGTGAAGAAACCGGGAAGATCTGGGAGATAGCTGTTTATTTTAGAATCTAATTCATCAATTGAAGGGCCAGATCCTGTAGCCAGTTACATTTACTTTACGCTTATATTAGGGACTCCCCAATACCGTGGACTAAAACCGCAATTTTATCGGAATTATTGATAATGCGGATAGTTTCAGACCTACCTGCCGCAGTGCCCCCTTATTGCCCCTTATCCCCCCCCCCCTTTGGTTTCGAAGAAGTTTAGACGCCTTTTTTTCCTCTCGTCATATAAATCTTTATTCATAAGCTATTTCAAATACCTTATATTGACACATAACTATGTACTCAGGTGTTTGCTCTACAAGCAATGTTGTTGCGCAAAAATTACATTGCTAAAGTGAACAGCAACATAACAATCAACAATTAATTGCTGCCACTTTTTCTTATTGATCTTGTCTTTGCTGCTTTTTCTAGCGCTTCATGGGCGTTCAAACTATTGCAATATTTTCTCAATATTTGATGAATTTGACTTTTTTCCGCGCTATTTTTATTGTACATACATCAATATTTTTTCTTTGCCTCCAAGTATCGTTTACTGGTTTAATAGGTCTGCTTGTCGAGGCGCGGCTGTTTTCGCTGCTATTAATCCTGTTCAATTACACTGTACAACCGCAATTTTATAACTTTATAACCTTGTTTTTTTCTCTTCAAGTTGTCTTTGCGCAGATCTTGTAGCAACAAAGAAGTCAGCATGCCTTATTTTCATTTAAGACCTGGTCAGATGTTAAGAGAATCCCAAAGCGTGGACCCCTCTCAAACTTTATTGGTTTCTAATCGATTTGTTATCGACGTTTTACAGATGGTTGAAGGACTTTATATTAAAATTTTATCGGTATCTGTTTCATAACAAACCGATGAGACATCGATAGCAAATCGATAACCCGCCGTTAAAAAATTGTTGCGACTCTGATAACGAAACGATAGCTTTTTGATAACAAATCAATGAATTTTCGATGAATCGATAAAAATATCAAAAAATAGATACGGCGCGACAACCTCTGAAGAGGTTTTAGGCCAAGCTTATCTTCCAATTGGCGTCGCAAGTCCATAACTTAAAAAAAAAAAACAATATTGTAACGAATTTACTGCAATTCCCCTTATTTGCAATCTTCTGCCAAGTTCGAATCACTAAACTGTTGAATAAATAACTACAATATTGAATAATGGAAAAGTGGCCTTTATTAAAGTACTTCACAATAGCACTTATACTTTGCAACGAACAGCTTGCTTAATAACCAAACTGATTGATAGCTCAAATGAAACTCTACTATTGCCCGACAGATTGCGTGCTTAATCAAAAACTGAATTATTGCGCCTCGACTGTTGTTGCCTTTTATACTTTATGATTTCCTCGTTCGCATCTTCTAGGCGCTTCTATTTCCAGAATCTACTAGTTGCCCATCAGCTATCAAATTTCTCAGCTGTATCTACAATTGCACGATTTTACAGCTTCTCTCATTGCATACTTTCGGGAGTATCTCAGATATATGCATGTGGTTGTGCGTTGCTTCTCAGCTGCGTTTACGTAGATATGTGTAGACATAATGATTGAATTATTGATGTGCATTCACGTCACTGCTTAGCATCGGCTTAGAGATGACAGTACCCTTAGTGTTGCTAATATTCGTTACAATATATTTTAGTTTAAGGTGTGGAGCCTCTCTGGTTATCTCAATGGCCCCCTTTGCTGGGTCCCTGGGCATAGCGGTATTGAAGGGAATGAACTCGCAGATGAGAGGGCTAGGAAAGGTTCCGAATTGGACGTAAGTGAGGTGGACAGCTCCGTCCGAGCACCGCTGAGTTATCTCCTGCGGAGGATCGAGGAATATGAGAACAGGGCAACGGACTTGCTATGTACCAAAGGGGTTGACTGCGAAGTCTCAAGGTCCTTATGGCCATGCTTGGATAGGGAAGGCACCAGCTTCCTTCTCAAAGTGAACAAATCTGCAGTTAGCGTACTTACGGGTGTCATGACAGGTCATTTTGCTATCGCACCAATGCTCCGACTGTGGTGAATACCAACAAGCTCCCTCCGCAGAAGCTGTCAGAATGAAGAACAAGATGAGTCGATCTAACACTTTTTCAGCCGATGTCCGAGGCTTCAAAGTAGAAGGCTCAGATTTCGGGACTCACGGTTCTTCGACAGCCTGGCAGAGGTTGGGAAGGTGGACGTATCGCTTCTTTTTGGGTTCATCAGGGAAAGTAAGTGGTTCGTTGAGGACCACTAGAAGGTAATGAGGTTAAACGAATGTGCCGCCAACCTGCATTACTGAGGGCACTCACAATGGACAAAAATGTCTCCCCGTGGAAGTGTGCGTAATATCCACGCACGCCCTCTTATCCTCACCTAACCCAAACTTCACTTGAAAAAAACTCCAGTAACAAATCGACAGATAATAGAAAACTTATCGAAATGTGTCGATAACAAAAAAAATCCTCGATAGCAAATTTTCGATAGCAGTGATAACTTTTCGTTATTAGATCGATTACTTTTTCATAACTTGTCAATAAAAATCGATAACTCATCAATAACCTTTCCTTCGACAGTAAATTTATATTGTGAACAAAGATTTTTACACATTAAAAAATATCTAAGGTTGGTGCATAGTGTTAATGTTTTTTGTTATTATTTTGCTAAAATTTTTTTCAGCTCGCACAGTCCGTATTCCCGTCGTCTATAGGCTGTTGCAGCAATTTCAACACTTCAATGTATTCACACACACATTGTTTATTCATAAATTAATTTTATAATTATTTATTAAGAAACATTTTTACCAGCAGCTACAACCTTTTGTCACCAAGTTAGAAATTAACTCTTGGAATTGTACTGATATATGTGTAAAACTTATAGGTTGAGATAATAAACGATGTTGATGTAGGTTAGGTTGGGTTAGGTGGTAGCTGCCCTGATAAGGGAATCCCACTTGGACAACATGAAGGTCCGTTGTGATACCAAATACAATAAAATAACGGTGCCGTATATATAGCTACTTAGAGAATCGTAGAATAGCAACCTTGGATAAATCCTCGGGAGATCCAAGTGAGTCGCGACAGAAGTACTTTCGCCTAGTTCTGGCAAACGCTGGGCAATCAAGCATAACGTGATGTGATGCTTCCACCTCATCATATTCCATACAGCTGCAGCAGGATGGAGTTTCCAGTATATTATGACGTACCGCATGGATACTCATGGGACAGTGCCCTGTCAAAACCCAAATGACCATTGATAGGTGAGCCTTAGTGAACTCAACTATTTCGGCGGACCTCCTGCCTAAACTACCTTTATATTTCATTTTGGGTCCTAAATAAAAGTAAAACCGGCAGAATATTTTAATACGAATAATACCCCTTGCGTTCCTTGAGGTCATTAAATTGGGTATATGTTAAACGGAATATAATCTACGCCCCTCAGGGTTTCTAGAAACAAGAAAAAAACACAAAATTGAACAGTGAGGACGCAATGTGCTTCTGTTGTGTGTAGTCAACTTTATTATATCGATTGTCCCAAATCCTAATCCTACTAAGCTAGCAGAAGTGTACCTGCAAGACAAACCTTGCCCAACATATCTATGAATTATTACGGGAGCTCTTGAAAGAACCACGACGGCTGTATCGCATACACATTTTGTGCATTCCACCTGTAAAGATTATGGCAAAAACCATAGCGGTAACAATGGCAACGAGGTACTGAGCAGCTTGAGCGCAGCCCCTACGCACATTGTACTATAACGACATCAATTACAAATCTGCGTGATTTCGTATCTCCGCTTCGTAGGGGCTCTTAGAACTACTATAGATATGGATGGTTGGCGAAAGGATAACCAAAGGGGAGACGAGGAGATACATGTGTATAACGATTGGTCCAAAGTAGCGGAAGGAATAGGGTCCACGGTATACTGTGGTGATCCGGGTATAAACAGATCTTACAAGCTGCCAAATCTCTGTGATATCCCTCGAAGTCTGCTCCCAATTAGATTGAGCGAGATTAAGAAAAGGTGCGAGGTGCACAAGATCGACCAAGCGTAAAAGGCGTGGACCCAAGCGCGTGGCTGCAAATGGTCAAGATTATGTGTAGGACTTAATACCATAGGCCAACGAAGTTACTCCTATTATCAAAAAGAGAAGACTGTATACTCATGGCAAGTATTCATACCGGACACTGCCTTCTGGTGTCACATGCCTTTAAATTAGGCTTAGTCAATGATAGCCAATGTAGGAAGTGCGGGTTGGAGTAGGAAACGATCGAGCATGTTTTGTGCTCGTGCGCTGCGCTTGCCAGGCTACGACTACAGCTATTCGGAGTGACACGGCTGTCAGATCTAGAAGCAGCAAGTGAAATAGATCCTAGAAGGCGTCTAGGATTTTCCAAGAGACAGGAGTTATTTTATAAAATAGATCCTGGTTTTCGGTAGGATTTTTCAGTTTGGTCGTTAAACAAACTTTTGGTAACACTATCGTGTTTCGCGTCTTCCAACCGTAAGTTGCTGCGATTAAGGATACGTAGGATGAAATGCTATCCATTGCTACTATGGTTAGGGAATATAACGGGAATGCTAAACCTCGCTTACGATAACATCGTACGATTTTATGATCAAGGTTATCTGGGTTCCGGGCCACAGTGATACCCCAAGTAACTGTCAAGCGGATCTATTAGCCCGTATTCGAACAACTGAACCGGATGAAGATTGCTGTAGCGAATTCGGGATTCCGCTGGCCACCTGTGGTTTGCTCCTGCATAGATGGGCCTTGAGTTAGCTCAGCAAGCGTTGAGCGAACACTACCTATTGCAGGTTAGGAAGATCTTTCGGGCCGGAAATGGATTGCAAGAGGTCTGCCGAAATAATTGGCTTCAATAAGGCTCACTTATCAATGGTCATTGGGGTTTTGACAGGGCACTGTCCAATAGTAATCGGTGCGGTACATCTCAATATACTGGAAACACCATCTTGCTCTATCTGTATGTAGGATGATGAGGTGGAATCATCGAATCCCTTCATGCTTTATTGTCCAACTTTTATCAGAACTAGGTAAAATTACTACGGTCGCGACTCACTTGGATCTCCGGAGGATATATCCAAGGTTTAGATTGACCTCGTTCGAAACTATACCGTTGCTATACAACGTTTCTCTAAGTTGCTATAGCTACGTCACCGTTATTTTATTTTATGTGGTATCACAACGGAATTCCATGCTGTCCAAGTGAGCGTCTCCTAACCTAACACAATCGATTCATTCAGTGTAAGATCCAGTTCTTTTAACCTATCACAGCTTTTCCACTATAGTCTTATTAAAGTGCTTTTAACCCATTACGGGGCTGGATTTTTTGTGCAGCTCTAGTATAAGTCTGCTTATTCCCAGCCAGCATTTTTTGAAAATTTTGATCAAAAAATATTTAAATATCATACCCCAAGATGATTAAAAACGTTCAAATTTAAAAGCATTTTCTGTTCGAAAATTAATGTATCGTCGGGAAAAAAATGTACCTTAAATGTGATTATTCTTGAATAATCATTTATGATTCCTATATCGAAACGCTTTTTGTTCATATTTGATATCATTGTAAAATCTAACTCTAATAGTTTTAGAGTAATATTTGACTGCTTTTCAGTCATTTTCTGATCATATTCGTGAACATATTTCAATCGTTTTGGTTGAGATTTTTGAATAATTTTTGAATGCGATTATGATGCATTTATTTTTCATATCTCATTCAAAATAAGATACTACATTGTAATCTTATTTCATCAGGGGAAGAAAGCATGCGGAAGTGATCTATTTGAACCACAGGTCACTCGCAAAAAAACTTGACCGATATCCACCTGCGGCTACAACATCCAACATCAGCTGTGATCTTCAATATCTTAAAATAAGATACGGTGCGGGATGTTGGATACATATCCAGGTACATATGTCAAGAGAGTTTCACTTACTTCGGGTTCAAATAGCTCACAACCTTTGTATTGTACAACTATTATATATTTTCTGGGAAGCCGGAGTTGAAGAAATGGTTGGGGAAGTCTTCGGCCGAGCAGCATTTGCATTATATTGTCTTGAAGAATATCTTAAAAATAAAATTTTTATACATATACATATGTACATATTTTTTCTGAACTTCATGATTGAAAAAATGTGTGTATGTGAAAGAAATAAGATTTTTAATGAAAAGTAAAATTTTAACAAGTATAAAATTCATTATTCAGTCAACAAATATAGTCAGAAAAGATTCAGAAAGCTGAACTAAAAATTATTATAAATTTTTGATCACCTAAAGTAAATACATTTGATTCAAATATGATTCCAAAATTTGATTGAAAAACTATATTCAGTTTTTGATCATCAAAGGTCAGCATATTTAATTATTCTTTTTGTTGGTGAAATATTAAAATTTAATCATCAAAGTATATAAAAAATTATTCTAAAAAGTGATCAAAAAATGCTTTTAGTTTTTGATCATCAAAAGTATTCATATTTGATTATTTCTTTTGTTCAATTATATGATAACTCATTATTTAGTCAGAAAGAGTTATCAAATTGTATATATATGTAAGGAAATCCAAAATTTAATCATCTAAATGCTGAGTGGGCTGTATTTTAACGATTTGATTGCAAAAGATTGTAAATGTACACGCATACCGCTTTATTTCCTTTATCAGTTTATTAACGCTCATAACAAAGTAATTATTGCTATTTTATAAATAACTAAAAGAGTTGAGTTATGTTTTATTTATTTGTTAGTACGGAGTTGTCTGGAGACTGATATAAAAATATTTTTGATATAGAAGTTGATAGTTGTAGGGATGTTACGGAAGTGAGATTACCGCAGTCGGCATAAGGATCGAATACCACAAAATGTTCCTTATCGGGAAGATGACAGAAACCGAGGCAAAGAAATTTCCTTAAATCTAACCCAAACAATTTTTGGCATTTTGTCAAATCTAAAACGGCAAGTGTCGGGGTGCCTGCAACTATATTTCTGGATGATAAACTAGCTAGCTGGAGAAAATTATACTAGCTGCAGAACTTAACCGCACTGGAACAATATACTATAAAAGCATGCAATTACTGGCATATGCTGATAACATTGATATCATCGGCCTAAACACCCGCGCTGTTAGTTCTGCTTACTCCAAGCTGGAAAAAGAAGCGGTAAAGATGGGTTTGATGGTGAATGAGGACAAAACGAAGTACCTGCTGTCATCGAGCAAAGAGTCAGCGCATATGCGCCTTGGCAACCACGCTACTGTTGGCAGCCATAATTTCGAAATAGTAAAAGACTTCGTTTATTTGGGAACCAGCATCAACATTAGCAACAACATCAGCACTGAAATCCAGCGAAGAATCAATCTTGCCAATAAATGCTACTTTGGACTAGGTAGGCAATTGAAAAGTAAAGTCCTCTCTCGGCGAACGAAAATCATACTCTACAAGTCATTTATCGTACCCGTCCTGCTATATGGGGCAGAAGCATGGACCATGACAACAGCAGATGAAGCGGCTTTGGGAGTGTTCGAGAGAAAAGTTCTTCGAAAGATTTATGGACCTCTACGCGTTGGCGATGGCGAGTACCGAAGAAGATTTAATGATGAGCTGTACGAGCTATACGCAAACATCAACATAGTCCAGCGAATTAAAACGCAGCGGCTGCGCTGGCTAGGCCATGTTATGCGAATGAAAGATGATGCTCCGGCCAAGAAAGTGTTTCTATCGGAACTCGCCTATGGAAGCAGAGGTAGAGGGCGGCCCCCACTCCGTTGGAAGGACCAGGTGGAAAACGATTTAAACTCCCTTGGTGTGACCAATTGGCGCCGGTTGGCGGAGCGAAGGAGCGACTGGCGCGCCTTGTTGGACGGCCATAACCGTTTAGACGGTTAAGCGCCAATTAAGTAAGTAAGTAAGTAAGTAAACTAGCTAACTCTCAATTACTTTAGACGAATTTTCCGTTTTCCGCTACTTTTCAATAGCAAGTCAAAAATTTTTGAAAAAAAAATCTTATAGCTTTTCAATAACAAAACGATTCGATAACAAGTAGATAACTTTTTGATAATATATGAACGGATTCTCGATAGTTAATCGATAACTTTTCGCTACAAAATCGATAACTCGTCAACGCCTTGGTGATAACACATCTATAACAAACCAATAACTCGTCGATAACAAACCGATAACTCATCGATAAATAACCGTTAGCAAATAACTGATAGCACGCCTTACGGTTTCGGCTCTGGCTTTGGTTCTGCTTTCTAATCTCTCCTCTCCTCTCCTTTTCTCTTTTCCTTTGCTATCCCCTTTGCATACATAACTGACACGATATTTGGCGCCCAAGCGTGTAGTATGGCCGGACCACATAAGGCGTCCCCTGTAGTATTCGAAGACAACATTTCTTCAGAAGATTTGCGGTACTATACCGGTGCCTACGCGGAGATTTTATATCAGCTGGACAAAACTTAGTTATCAGGAAGGATGCATGACTCTCGAACTTTGTTGAACTCTGCCAACTTGCCTAGGCGACTAAGCACCAACTAAAGAAGACGGAAGAGATTAAGTAATTAATATTAATTTTCCTATTCAATTTATCAATACACCGACTGCTAGAAGGACCAACACGCGCCGACATTGCTCAATCTAAGCATTCAATATGCGACAAAAACTTGGTAGCCATGATTTATTGAAAAACTTAATTATTTATGTACGTGTATAGTAAATCGAAAATTATCAAGTGACAATCCAATTTTAGTGTCACGTCAAGCTCATGCGTGGCATGTGATGTCAATCTGTTGACTTTTCCACATTAGTTGATGTGGGCTGAAATTGTGCCCTGGGGCTATGCGGTAATTGTATTTTGGTGATACAGAAGGTGCATGAATATGCAACCACGCAACAACGCAATACGCAACAGTGCCACTTTGTATATAAAAAAAAACACCGTAATAACTTTGGGTGGCATATTTGATGGATGCTTGTGTAACGGGGCGAACTCGTAAGATAATTGAGACTAAATGGGCGGAAAATTATGGACGTAGATTAAATAATATGCAAATGATATATTGGCTATAAAAAATGTATTTATTCATATGAAATATGTAAACTTATATATAAGTAAAAATAAAAAAATGCAGACAACTATGCTGTAGATAAATACATTAAAAAATAATTTAAAAAAAATTGAATTAAACGATTTTATTGAAAAAAATAATTACATGAAGTAATAATTATAATACTAAAAGCTAGAAAATAATTAGGTAAGTCTCAGGTACTAGTCATCACACTCCTCACCAATCTAGGTCGTTGATCAGACAATTAAATAAAAGCATTGGGGGAGTGAAATTTCTAAAAATGTGAGGCGTAGCATAACCTTATTAAGGTTCAGTCGGTCTTATATATGACTATCAATAGACATTTTACGCGTCCACCCCTTTTATATAATCGTCTGACCAACGCCCTACATTGATGAGGATTATGATGACTAGTACCTAGGACCTACCTAATTATTTTCTAGCTTTTAGTATTATTATTACTTCATGTAAGTATTGTTTTCAACAAAACCGTTTAATCTAAACATTTTTTTTAATTACTTTAATCACTGAGCCAAATCGGACATCATAGGTCGCTTTATTTCCAAATATGTACCAAATCGGACCAAAAATAGGAATTTTTTTAATATCTCGATCCTTGCGCCACCTAGCGGCGATTTTTTTTTTCATAGGACGCTTTCTGTTCATGTATGTATTAAGTATGAGTTCGAAATATGAGCCAAATCGGGACATAAACACGATTTTTTTGAATATCTAGATCGTTGCGCCACCTAGTGGCGATTTTTTTCACAGGCCGCTTTCTATTCATGTATGTATTATACGATTTTTTTGAATATCTCGATACTTGCGCCACCTAGAAGCGATTTTTTTCACAGGCCGCTTTCTATTCATGTATGTATTATGCGTTCCAAATATGAGCCGAATCGGACCACAAACAGGATTTTTTGAATATTTCGATCCTTGCGCCACCTAGCGGCGATTTTTTTCATAGGTCGCTTTCAATTCATGTATATATTATGTGTTCCAAATATGTACCAAATGGGACCAAAAATACGATTTTTTTTAATATCTCGATCCTTGCGCCACCTAGCAGCGATTTTTTTCACATGCTGCTTTCTATTCATGTATGTATTATGTGTTCGAGATATGAACCAAATCGAACCACAAACACGATTTTTTTGAATATCTCGATCCTTGCGCCACCTAGCGGCGCGTTTTCTTCCATGGGTCGCTTTCTATTCATGTATGTATTATGTGTTCCAAATATTAACCAGATCGGACCACAAATAAAATTTTTTGAAATATTTCCATCCATGCGCCATCTATCGGAGTTTTTTTCTTATTATTGCATTGCCATCGGGTTCTGAACTATATACCAAGTTTCAAGCTGTATTTTATAGAGAAGTTACTTAAATTTCAATTACAAAATTCGTGCCGTCCAGCCAGCCTGTCAAGTCAAGCTAAATAAAACCATTTAAAAAAACGCAATTCTAAATCCTAATTATTCATGGCTGGCGTTTTTTTTACTAAAAGGAAGAATAGTACAGCCATTCTAGGCCTTGAACGGTGGACTAGAAAGTCTAAAGTAAGAGGGAATCTATAACTAACTAGCAGTACTGGTATCTGATGATACCTCAAAGCTTTTCCGTTTGTGCAACTGCAAACAACTCGGCAAATAGACTTATCAAGCACCTCTATGTAGTTTCAACTTAAGACACAAAGTCTGCAAAAAGAAAGCAATTTCGCTCGATGAACTGTGGGGTTGGAGCTGGATTTTGTTACCCCCAGCGGGTTAGGGGGCTTAGAATATACCCGCGGCAGGTATGCCTTCGTAAGAGGTGACTCAAATACCAAATTGATTCAAAGGGTTTTGTAGCGCAACCCTTTCAAGGGATTGCCAGCGCAATATATAGCTTCTCCAAACCATTTTTCAACCTCACCTAACCATGGCGAATCCTGTTTCATTAACAGCCGAGGCTCTCACGACCCCAAACTCCTGACGGATCTAGGGGTGGGAGGGTAGTATGGCCCACAAGGTAGCATGTGGTCATACCAAATAATTCCCGAAATGGTCGGGCTTGTTGTGAACGTACCGGATCTGCATCCGGCAAAGGAATATCAACATCGATAACACTCCCCAGGGTCTTCGGGGAGTGTCACTATCGCTACAACAACAACAACAACAGCTGAATGTTTTCTGAGCATGTTAAGCAGAGGTTTCCTTAAGAGATTCGTAGTGAAACGTGATATTATTATCCAACCTTTGTTGTTGTCTTCACTTAAATAAGCCGATATGCGGCGTGTGCAAGATCGGCGCATAACAGGCTTTATGGAGAATGATTTTTCAATATAAGAAAGACGCCGGTTTACATGGTTTCGTTGAAGTCCCCCAGCCAGTTGTGGCTTTGCCGAGTTTGACGCCATCTCATGTTAAGCTTCCATCAAACGGATGGTCATTGGGTACCCAGACAATAATTGGACATATGCATCCGACCATTATCTGGTGAAGCGAATCAGAAGCTTTCCTTACTTGTGTTGACTTCAACACAATCACATGTATAGAAGCGATATAACCATTGAGTTAACTCGATGATGTAGGGTCGCGGTGGTGTGGTGGTAGCGTGCTCTGCCTACCACACTGAAGGTTCTCGTTTCAACTTCCGAGCAAAGCAGCGTCACAAATATAAAAAACAGTTTTTTTCACTTAGAAAAATGTTTTATAAGCCAGCTCGCACATTGGCAGTGGTTTGGCCAAGAGTCCGAGTGTATTTCTACAACGAAAAACTTCTCAGTGAAAAATCATCTGCTTGCAGATGCCGTTCGAAGTCGCCGTAAAACATATAGCTTCTGGCACGCCAATTTGTAGGAAAAATTAAAAAGGAACACAATTAACCTCCTCGGAGGCAAATCGCGCCAAGTATTTAGTTTTTTTTTTTTTGTTTCACTCCTGGGTTTTAGCAAAGTTCTCTGTTTTTCTTACGATTATAGGTCTGCATAGCTTGTAGAATAATATGGCATTTATGTAAGGATATTTATGATAGGAGTAAATAACGAAAATAGCCTCAGTGCACCCAAAGAAGCACAGGCCGCTTGGCCTCCTTTTATGGGGAGAATAATCTCAATATAATTCAAAAGGTAGGCTCGGTTCTGCGTGTGCTTAGCGGATACTAGGCCCATCTGTACAAGGGTAAACCACAGATGAACAGTGAAACTTCGAATTCCCTACAGTTGGGCTCAGTTGTATTCACACGGCCCAAGAGGTCTGAGTGTAATGTGTCCCCATAGCATCAACCATTTTTTTTAACTGTAACGTGGAACCAACTCCTTTTACAGCTATGTATCTTTGGCTAAACTCTGTTGAAACCGCAGGTTGCCTAGGACTCTCGATAGAGGATGTCAATGAGAATTTTTAGTGATCGCACCCAGTGGATGGAGCGAAGCAGTGCAACAATAAGAAGAAGAACCCAGATAATAATTATCTTCAAATAGTTCAAGCAATCGGAAGCAAGTTCGGCCACCACAATACCGACCTCGATCGCACTATTGTTGAGCTCACGTGAGTGTCCACGTTGCGCTCTAAAAAGTTAACCTATTTGTTAACTTTTCTAAGCTTTTTTTAAATTCAAAACTTTGGTTGGCAATAACAAAAAGTGCGGGTATTCCCCTATTTCTGTGTTATTTTAAAAGGTGGGTGGCGCTGACATAAGCATTGACGATATTGAAAATTGGAACGACGCTCAAATTACGGAAGATGACGAAGATTGCAAAGTATCCGATAATGATAACGAAGAATCGGTTATCAAGCACGATATGAAACAATAGGAAGTAAGTTTTTCGGAAGCAGTTGGATGCATCAACACCTGATAAAGTGGTATGAGAACAATAATGATACAAATCAGATATCAGATCTTATTAATATGCGGGCGAAAATTTTCAAAATCTATTACACAAAAGAAAAAAAAAGCAAACAAGTCTCGACTGCTTCTTTAAACCAGCTCTTACAAGTTAATAAGTACATATCAACATGCCCTACGAAAAGTAACACTTACAAAAATTTTTTGCATAGGATTTCTTTTAAAAAATATACTAGCAGACCCGGCAGACGTTGTTCTGCCCTAAATTTGGTCTATCTGCATACATTTTAATAAGCTTTTCCCGTCTGACTCTGCCCTCCCCCCTCTTCACTTTTCCTAATCCTTTTATTCATTCCTCCCTCCGTCTTTTTCGCTTCATCTATCTCCATCTTCGTCTCATTCTATGTCTTTCTCGGTCTCCTTCTCTCTTTTCTCTTCTCTCAAGTTTTTCTCATTCTTCCTAATATCTTATTGAATATTTAATTGTGGTATGTATTTTATTTCAGTCCCACTCCCACTCCGAGTCTCAGTCTCAGCCCCAGTCCTCATCCCAGTACCAGTCCGTCTCTGGTCTACTTCACGGAAAAAAGGATCGTAAATACTAATATAGGCAAATTTATATACCAAATTTCAGGCAAATCGAATAAGATGTATGTAAACAGGTATGTGGGTATTATTAATTCATGTCTATATTTCGGGTTCGCATGCATATTTATCAGTTTTGCCAGGTTGATGCGACTAAATTAAATATCAGAATGAAAATTACTTTAGAGCTCTCATTAACAGCTTTCATTTCATATCCATATTATATAAACACATGCTAGGGGTACCAGGGTCCACGTTTGAACAAAATCGACCGACGCATTTCTTCAAACACCGGCGACCAACTAACACACATTTTAGCCTTTCCTCTTGTATATATAGATAGAAATGCAGATATTCGTTGCTTTTGAAATTCGGCTTAAAAATTGCACATGGAACAACTAAAGACACTCCTGAATTAAAAAAATGTCTTAGTACTTCTAAATCGCGGGCCCCCTAAGAAATCCCGGGTCCGGGGGTAATCCCCCACCCCCCCCCCCCCCCCCCCCCCCCCCCCATAGCCGGTCCTGGTGATGTGCTATACTTGATATCATTCGCTATAATATTTTTTATTGATCAGCACGTTGTTTAATTAAACACCAACCAATTACACGGAAGTATATCAGCACCACCTGAAAATATGAGTGCCGGTGCGTATACGTAACATTTTATTATTACGTATAAAATTTGCAATAAAATAATATTACGAGTATAAACTGAGATATAGCCTATCCTATATTTCAAGTTAGATCAAACTACATACGAGGTGCAAAACAAATTCAAAATCGGTTTAGTAGTTTAGGAGTTCATCGCGGACAAACAATGTGACACGTGATTTTTATATATAGAGATTAAACTGTTACTTTTCATATGGCACGTCGATATTTATAATGTGAATAAATTAATATGTATGTATGTTCTGTGAACTTGAAATCAGCCAGTACAAATTAAATCTAAGTTTATGCTCTGTACTGATTAAAACTAATTCATTTAAATAAATTCAATGTATTATATGCCAAACACTATGTTTTTTACTGCATTTTTTCAAATTTGAAAACCGCTTGGAAAAGTTAATATTTCCGAAAAGTAAACTACGCTTGGGATATTTTGGTTAACTTTTTCCGGATTCTACTGTATCAATTTTCAATTAAGTTTCAACCGAAATGCTCAGTCATCTCACTCACTGCAAACGCTTTCTGCGGAACTTGTCCGCGTATTTCTTGCAGCTACTCAACGGTTGTCATACGCCGCGAAGAAGATTACCTCCATACATAACGCCTCAAGCATTTTAGTACATGCGTATCGACATCTGCATACGCATAATCATTTATATGGGCGCATAAATCAAAACAACAACCAAATTACCATCCGCTTGAAGAATTTATTTTCATTTTCGCATGTGTTGACAGTTAACGCCGTTGCATGTAAATTGACAGTGACAACATGCCGCTTCGAAAATACACGCACGACGCATGCTGATTTAAAGGTAAACAACAAAAATTAAAACGCATAAATATATATGCAAAGTTGCCACCGATATGAGCAACAAAGAAGAACACTGACTACGCATGGGCTTGCGTAAGTAGTGTTGCCACACTGATTGGTTTTAAAGTAATAGCTGGTGATTATTGAAAGTCGGGAAGCGGAAGCATTTTTTGTTGTTTTTTTTTTATTTTTTAACACGCTTGTTTTAGCTTTTGTTGTATACTTGTATGTATGTAACCTTTTATATAAAATAATAATAAAATGTTACCTATATGAACGGTACCCATCTTTTCAGGTGGTAGGGACATGTTTGCGTGTAATTGGGGGTTTTTTTATAAAAAAAATGTCCTTATTCCTTTTAGAATAATCTTTGAGTAGCGAAGAAAGCTTTCACTTACAGTCTGTTTCGGTCCGTTTCCGGATGCAGATCCGACACGTTCCGGTAACAAGCACCATAAAGGTTCTAGCCCGACTATCTCGAGAACGATTTGGTATGAACACATGCACCCTTCTAAGAAATAACGCCCTTCCACCCGTGGATCCATCAGGAGTTCGGGGTCGCCAGAGCCTCTGTTTTTAATGAAACATGATTCTCCATGGGTAGGTAAGTTTGACAATTGGATTGGAGAAGCTATATATTTTGCTGGCAAACCCTTGAGAGGGTTGCGCTACACATCCTCTTGAATCAATTTGGTATTTTAGTCGCCTCTTACGACACGGGTATATTCTAAGCCCACTAGGCCTTCGGGAAGTGCCCTTATCGCTACAACAACAGCAACAACAGTCGTACTGTGCAAAAAGAAATAAATAACCACGGAAAGCAATTGGGATAAAGTTTACAACAACTAAGGCATGCCTTTGTTGAATGCGTTTGTAACACTTCAACCATTGTAGGAGTGCGGGTTCAAATCCCACTCCCCCGGGAGGAAAAACTTTGAAGAAATTTAAAAAGTATAATCGAAACAGCTGTCGCCTGTCCGTCCTGATATCATGTTGTTTACATTTTTCCAAAATTATTAAATAAACAGTCGGTTTCGTTTCTTCGCCTTTGTTAATTTCGTCAGCGGCCCACATCCTGCCCTTTGTTTGATTTTGCATCCACTTGCCTTATTATTGCAGCTTATGTTTCCTTTGGCTTCGATTTCCGTTCTAAGTCTGGTTCCGGTTTCGGCTCAAGTTTTAAATACAGTTTTGGTAGCGGTTTCAGTTCTGGCTGATATTATTGAACAACCATGTTGTTGTTGTTGTTGTTATTACGATATAGACACTCCCCGCAGTATTATCGATGTAGATTAATGGATGATGTTTGCCGGATATAGATCTGGTATGTTCCTATAACAAGCGCAATTAAGGTACTAGCCCGGTCATCAGGGGAACGATTTAATATGCACATATTGGACCTCTAGGACATCTCAGCTGGTGATTAACCTGCTTCCACAGCAGAGGTGATAATATCCTGGCCTGCGGCTTGCCCTTGCCTTTAATTTCGTCTCCTAATACAGCGCCTACTACGAAGTAGACTTCTGCCTGTATATACTTCAATAGAATTAAACTGTCCATTTAGGGACATTGCTGAAAGCTTCTGACAATGTCTAAGAATACTTCTTGTTATTTTATGTGTATAACCAGTCGGTACTGCGTAGGCTCTACTGACTTGCCTCTTGTGTTGTGGAGAACCGTTTTTCATTCATGCTGAACTTTGCAAACATATCTGTAAGCCTCTCAAAGGTGAGTTCGTATTAATTTCTGAAATTATTTTTGATCACCTTTCATCGAAGACGTCTTTAAAAGTTAAGTTTAATTGCGTCTTTTTTGTTCTTCATATTCTCTTGGCATTTTAAATGAGACCTCTCAATAAGAGAAGTAAATATTCCGCTTTTATTATATCTATCCCAATCTTGCTTGATTAGTGTGAATGCTTCCTTTTTATACTTTAGCTTGGGATTTAGCATTCTAATGAAACCGATTGTTCTCTACATTCAAACATCGATGTCCAGCATAAAATTGAGTGTTTGGCCGGATGTACTAGGAGTCATGGGATATGTTTACCTTATTCGTTTAGCCTATTTTTCAAACTCTTGAAGATTTGAAATGGTTGAAAGATATGAAATGGCGGATGAGCTTAAAAAAGACGGACGGACTAATACAAAAAGGGGAGAAGTAAACCTAGGGTTGTCGGCCGGAAACTTCAAAATATCAAATGATATGATTTGGCGGAAAAATACGGACGGACTAATACGAAAGTGTAGAACTAAATCTGAGTCTGAGCAATGCATTAGGAACGGTGTGATGAGAGACTTATATAGCATGAGTTTTAGTGCGCCGAGTAAGGAATGAATATAGTGTAGTATTCGCTGAGCAAGCAGACTCAAACCAAGTGCACTGCCGGCCTTTATTACTTCGTTTGTGCAATCTGTGCAACATGAGGACACGTTAGAAAAGGAGGAGTCCTCGGGAGGCCACTATGACTAATCTGCTTACCGAGGTTTGCAGCTATGTGCCATATGGTGACACTGAACTCTTCTCTAAAACTACATATTAATGCCAAAGGGTATTGGGCTTGGACACCGCTTCCATTGGAAAAAAAATCAACAACTCGGATAAGAACTCGCTTATCTGTTGACAACCCGCAACAAAAAGAATACGTTCATGAAATTAAGCTTAATTTCGAAGTAAAACTTTAAAATGAAAAAATGGGCAACACTGCCATTAGGTACAACAACTTCTCTGAGGCATGCGCGTCGTTTGTAAGCTTACAGGCAAACGTAGGCGCAACATATATTCCTGCCACTGCATCGTCGAGGATTGGCATGCACCTTAACATACCCAAAAGCGCACTTCTCTATGCTATGTGCGTAGGCAATGCGGTGTATGAATGCAAGTGTTGACAGTGTAAGAAAATTGATTTTTAAGCGCCGTAAGCTGAGAAGATCCAGACAAAGCAGCGTGCGCGCATCTAAGCAGCCATGCAATGAATTATGAAATGACATGACTATGACGTTTTGTTTATGCCAAAGCGTAGATTGAATTGGTGGAGCTTTTACAAAACTTGCACATGCACACATGCACACACATACATACCTCGCACAGCTGTCTCAAACAACATAACATCACGGAAGACTGTACACTTTAAGTGCGCATAGCTACATAGCAAGTGAAATGAGCAAAAGATGAAAATAGAGATGCGCGATCGGTGAAGCACAATAATATAGAGGTCTAAAATTTAATAATTTACATCACGCTTTCCACTCCTCGCATGCACGGCACCCACCAGCTGGTTCAATGTAAAAACGCACGCGCTCGCGCGCTCGCTCGCACCTCATTCCACTGCAGCGTTGACTTACTTCAACGTTTTGACTTCTCGACCGCCTAATAAATTCACCGTTTTGACATCGCAACCTGGGCTATTCACTCGGCCATCATGTCGCTGGTAATTAAATCTGAACATTGTGGTAAACATTTTTACGGCAGCCAAATGCGCGCGCTACATATTTGCCATTGAGTGCGGCAATTGTACAAAAGCTTTCTTTTTTCTCATCAACAAAGCAAACGCGTAGCGAATTAATTTTGTTCACTTCTTTGCGCGCCTCACTTAAGCAATCAACCGTTTACAGATCTAGTTGTGCGCTATTCAAACGGTGACATTCATGATGGTATCATTGAGCAATAATTGATTGATTAATTCGGTCAAAATGGTTGCATACCAAGTTCTTCAGAGTCTGTCTAGTCATACGACATAGATAAAGTAACGTACGAAGGCAGTCAGAGCAACCAACAGCGGCATACCAATCACATTGTAAATTATATTAAAATATATTCAGATGATATATAAGTTTATATGCACATACAGGGTGGTTAGTGAGAAAGTTCATACTGGACTCAAATGTACCGTTATATGCTAGAACGACGATCGTGTCGTGCAAGACCTGCCCAAGTTGCGCTATTTCGAAATAAGGAGATTGGTTCTCTCTATAACTTAAGAATCTTTCCTACGTCGAAATTTTCCTCCACCTTCCGGGTTCTCTGATGGAGGTTTCGGGCATTAGTTTTGCCAGGTATTTGGTTATTAAATCCCTCACCTTTTGTCTTTGGTGTGACGTCTTATGGGACCTCCATAGAGCCCGATTGTGTGGCGCCTATTGTATGATTTACAGTCAAAGGCTACATTTGGTTGTATTTCAATGGAGCCTCACCGACACCGGTGCGCCTCAGGTAGTAACGGTGGCATTACCACTGCTGTTTTAATAATAGACCGCTGACCCGCCTTGTTGAGAAGTTGGTCGTACGACCAACTTGCATCACTCAAAAATTCACGAAGATATATAGGAAGAAATAAGAATGGAGGCGCTCTGCTTTGGCACGCTACATACAATGCATAAGATGTGGAGAACAAAAGTAGCGGGAAAGTTAAAATGAGCTCTGTGAAGGAGCAGCAGGCGAGTCTGAAAATAGTACAAGACTGTAAACGACAGAATAAAAAATGTGCAAGCAGGGAGATAAGCACTTGACATGGGCCCCTGAGGTCGTGGGAAGTGGGTCGAAAGCAGTTCGCCGACATAGTATTTAAAGACGATGAATGATGTGGCGGAGCACATCCAAAAATCTTAAGTGTAATATTCGGTAGCAGTCTTAACTTCAAGGCAAATGATCCCTAAATTATTTCTAGCATACAAGGCCGCAACAAAATTCACAAGTTGTTTGCAGCAGCACCTGAGGAAAGGATAAGGAAATGATATGGGACATTCTAGCAAACAGCTCCTTGATGTAGCCCCCTCCTCCTTGAAGGAGACTTTTTCGCGAGCATTTCGGCTAGAAGCCCCGAAGTCTTATTCGCACAGGGTCGGTAAACATCTTTGCCAAGTCGCGCCCTTGAGCGCCTTTATAAATGTACTTTATCCAATTCTTGCAGAAAAGGAAAGCAGACTACCTAAGCAAGCACGAGTCCAGCTCAACTTTCTCTGTATAAGGCAACTGGCTAACCTCTTACACATGCAGAATGAACGCCGATCCTGTTGAAACTGCAAGTTTTCTTAAACTCCATTTAGATGACTTTAATGGTAATTTGCTAGTAAGCACACCTGTTTAATGGGGAAAGCATTGTTAACACCACAACAACATGGCGGAGCAGCCCTTACCTGTCTATCGAGAGGTAGAAATCTGTAGAAAATTAGATGCGTGACGAACCAAGTTTTTCATTCTTCGTTTCCACGGTTTGCTATAATGGTGTGCTACAATATTGCGATCTTGGGGTACCTATAAGAAGGCATATCTCCAAAGGTAACACACCAAATAACGGAGCGAGGCGGGGGAAACGGTTGGTACGGTTTTTTGCCCAAGCGAATGAAAGAAACAGGCAGAGGATATGTTATACCCTTAGGTTTGGAAAACGTTCTGGAACGGGCAACAGACAACTGTGCTCCAGAAATGGAGATCCCAAGTACTTCAATTATAAAGCATCAGAATCAGATGGGTCTTTACTCAAGGTAGCGGGAGGAATGATGCTGCAGGGCATACAAATAACTTTCAACACCATATGGTGGCGGCGCATTTTCTCTTCTTAAACCTTCAAGAGCGTTCGTTTGACATGGCGCTCATCGTTCGTATCATCGACTCCATGACTCTCATCGAGAGGAATGACTTCTAGGCCTAGCGCTCGCATGTTTAGGAAACTCCTGCACTCATACATGCTATTTAGATCCAGCACTAAACACTTCTCTCAATTTGTTAGTAGTATTTCGTTGCCTGCACCCTCTATGTGCTAACGTATTCGATACTATGTGTGCGTGTGAGCAGTAGTTTCTTCAGTTCTCTCCTGTGAAAGCATAAAAGTGGGTCAGAAAAATCGTTGTCACTTTGATTTATGAATTAAATATGCAAAGTAACGATATCGTTCATCACAACAATGGCTAAAATAGTGACAGCAGCACAGCAGCCCGAGCATCAGCAGAAGTCTAGCGAACTGTCACGCATCAGTAATAGTAGCAGCAAGAGCAACAACTGTATCAATTGTTGTTTACAACTTGTTGCTGTCAATATTGATGACCTTGTCATGCGACTTGGCTTGTGGTGTGAACTATACATTTTTCATATTCGTATGTGGATCAAGGCAACAACAATTTGATGTGATGGATATGCAACATATGATTATATTCACCTTCTTCGAAATGTACACAAATTCGTTATTGGAATTTCCAATGAATCCATAAAAGCGAACATCTTATCGTCAACTTATTTGTATAGCCTACTTTTTAAGTTCCATCTGCGAGATATTGACAATGAAACTTTGTCGTATTTGCACTATCTCAGAATATCATTCTCTTAACGAGTTTCATAATAACTCATAAGGATCATTCGATTTGGATTTATTTTAATGGAAACATAATCTTTTGATGTGAGACAACTATAGGCTATAGGCGCTCATAAAATAAATTTCTGATGTGACGAGGGGCGCCATGCGTGATCGACTGTGCGATTCTCTTCCCACTCTATCCTGCGTTAAGCCAAGGTCCTCCTTGCGTCATTTGGGGATCACTTCGGGGTCATTTGTGGATGATTTAAGGGACTCCTCAGGGGCTGTATTTAGTAGGTCTGAGTTTTACAATGCACTTTTTTTTCATACAAATTATATGAAGAACAAGTAAGGGTGTCTAAGTTCGGGTGTAGCCCAACATTATATACTAAGTTAGTTAGTTTTAATTGTACAGTTCATTTCAGGTAAATTACTTTTTCGAATTTTGTTACAAGGGATTTATTTTTTTTTTTTTTTTTTTTTTTTTTTTTGAGGTTCTAAAAATCTTGTGTAATGCTTGACCGGATTAGGGGCGTGAAGCCGCCCATTCATGAAACTTGGTAAGTGAACTATCATTGATACAAAACTATTTTTCACTAAGATATAGTCTACGACCCTCTTAAGCAACTTTTGTAAATAGAAGTGGGCGTGGTCTTTACCGATCCCGTCCATTTTTACTAGAAAAATTTCCTGCTATAAGGAATATAGGTGCACCCAATCTTAATACGATCCGTTAATTTTTCTTCGAGTTTTGGCTCCCGAAACATAGAAAATTGCTTGTCAAAAAAGGGGCAGTGCTACGCCCATTTTCAAAACTTTGAATTTCTTCTTGTTACAATTCCAATTGGGAAATTAAACTCCATTGATATAAATTCCTTTTTTGCAAAGATATAACTTATTTTATTCATCCATGACCCTTTTAAAAATCTTTCATATAAAAGTGGGCGTGGTTCTTAACCTATTTTATTTATATTAATTAGTCCATATAAATTGACAAGGATAGTGTCTCTGCCAAATTTTCTTCTTCCAAATGTGGGTGGTGCCATGCCCATATTCCAATTTTTTTTTTTTAATTTATGTTTTGCATCATAAAACCAATCCACCTACCGAATTTCATTAGCTTAGCGGTATTCGTTTTTGAATTATCTCATTTTTTACATTTTTCTAAATTTTGGATATCGAAAAAGTGGGCGTGGTTATCGTCCGATTTCGCTCATTTTGAATACCAATATATTCGGTGTCCAGATAAGCCCGTATACTGAATTTGGTGAAAACATCTCAATATTTACTCAAGTTATTGTGCTAATGGAGAGAGGGACGGACGGACAGACGGACGGACGGACATGGCTCAATTAAATTTTTTTCGCTACTGATGATTTTGATATATGGAATTCTATATCTATGTCGATTCCTTTTTACCTGTACAACAAACCGTTATCCAGGTGTAGAGTGTTTCGGGGGTGATTTCGGAATGATTTTCGTAAATTCCTCTGGGTCCTCCCGGGTTAATTTGAGGCTAATTTCAGATTGATTTTGGGAACTCCATCGGAATCTTCCCTCGGTAATTTTGGGGCTTTTTCATGATGATTTTGGTACACCCTCGGGATCCTCCCGTGGATAGATTGGTGGAATCTTTCGAAATACTTTGAGAGACTCTCTTGGGTCTTCTCGTCGTCATTTAGAATGATTTTTGGGACTCTCTAGGAGTCCGCGCAGTGTTTATTTGGGATGATTTTGGGACTCCTTCCCAGGGTTATTTCGACATGGCTTTGGGGACTCCGCCGGAATCTTCCTAGGGTAATGTCGGAGTGATTTTTGGGACTCTCCCGGGATCCTCCCGGGGTCATTTGCGGATCACTTCGGGGTAGTTGTGGGATTATTTCGGTATGATTTCAGGGACTCTTTTGAGGTCCTCACGGGGTCCTTTTTGTTGTTTCGGGATGATCTTGGAGACTTTCCAGTGGTACTCCCAGGCTCAATTTAGGGTTACTTCGGGGTCGTTTGGGGGTCATTCCAAAGATAATTTTAGTAAATTTCTCAAGATCCTCCCAGGGTCCTTTGGAAAACACTTCGAGGTCGTTAGGCGGTCATTTCGGAGACTCTCTCGGAGTCCTCACGCGTTCAATTGGTGGTCATTTCGAGCGTCCCGTGACTGCTCTTATTTTTTTTTCTTTCCTAATACATAAATATATCTGCGATCGAATCGAACTTTAGCATGCACCAATCGAAGAATAGTAAAATTTTTTTCACAAACCTCGAATGACACTTTCTTTTGATGACGTCCATTGCTTTCGTCACAGCGATTGAAATTTCATACTAAGCCACACGACGAACTTCGAAGAAACTGCTGTAATTAACTGGCTGTAATTGCAGTGCAGTTCAGTGGTTCTTTGTGTAACGCCAAAACGATAATACTGACTTTAATTTGTTTAGCGAATCGGTGCGAGACAACGATCAAGTTAGGAAAATTGAATACCTTCAGACCGAGATATTCATGCCTCGCCCTCGTAAAGGCTGAGCAATTGGTCCCAAGTGAGGTGACTTGAAGATCACCACGTTAACTCAGTTCTTGGTTAGCTGACTCGAAGCTAATCTGTCTAATGGTTAAAAGAAATTGGCAAGCGGAATTGTAAATTATCTTTTGTTTTTTGCTTTCAGTTTAAAAGTGGGTTAACTGCCCCCAATTCGTACCACAATAGGAATCGTTAAATCGTTTTCCAATTGGTCCTTCCAGCGGAGTGGGGGCCGCCCTATTTCGTTGCATCGCTAAGCGGGTTCCGATAAGAATACTATTTTAGCACCAGTAATAATTGGTCAGCATAAATATCCGAAAGACTCCGAGCTCATGGCATAAGACCATATTCCCAACCCTCCCGCCCAGTTAAGAACTATCTGTCCTGCACGGACGGTAATCGTTTATTAACTCTTTGCCATAGAAGAAGTGTCTAGTGCTGATCACCTGATTAGAACTCTATAGAAGCGAATCGGTTTACCACCATATCGTAGAGCCTATGTGCACACTTGGGGAGAGCACCCAGCGTTTGTCAATTGTCTCCCAAGCAAGTTAAAGGACTTATAATATTTAGGAAATAGGCAATCCTGTCGTAGGGGGCAGATAAAATTCACTTACACAAAGCTTTCGGTGATCAAAAATTTTACGACCGCGTAGCGATAGAAGAAGAAAATCTAGGTAAATTAGCGAGCAAATGACTGTCGCTTTGTTGGACTAATTCAACATCGGCCGAAATTCCAAACGATTCTCAAATTTAAATTTGATCAAGCATTAACATCTGTATATACTCCTAACTGGTCACTTAACGGTAACAATTCAAATGCTAGCTCCTCCTTTCTATGCCTCTTTGTTGTTATTTTTTTGTTTTTACTGTCATAAACTCTTCCTGTTGCTTAGTGTACAGTAATTACAGCACGTTTCATTTCAAAGTCCAGTATTTTTTGGACATTTTAGAAAATGTCATCATCACAGAGCATGAATGAAAATGACAAGCCATAGCAACAACAATAACGAAAACAATAACAACATTAACAATAAAGTATGCAATACAAAAGCCATGACCGAATAACTGTTGGTGGGCACGAACATTTTGAAACAATTACAAGTATTAAATACCTGCATTACTTAGTAGGCAACTACCAACTCCAGACAGCAGGTGAAGTTATATGAATACAACAAAAGCGACAACAACAAAACTATCTATGAAATTCCGCCGTCACGAAGTTATAAGGGCACCACTTAATGTTATTCGCAATTCCATTAGGAATAAGCACTTGCCGCTTAAAAGAATCAACGGCTAGTTTTAGACTTTGGGTGATAGGTATTCCCAGTCTAACTGGCATGTATGTACGTACGTATGTGCTGGCACGGTCCACCAAGCAATGATAAGCATCTTTCATTTAAAACTAAACGCGCTCACGATTATGCCATACCACACACTTGCCTACAATGCGCTTTTGGTGATCACTTGCTTGGTCGCCTTTATCGCCGCAACAGAAGCAGACTAGCTTAGGGACAGCTGCAAGGCAAATAGCCTCACCTAACATACACACATACATACACACGATACAAACATATGCTGCCATAAAGGCCTCTGGGCCGTTGCACCAGCTCGCTCGCTACCTTTCAACTTTTAATGGTGGCGGCGCCTATTCCTTCATTTCTTTGTTTGTTCTTTGTTGCACTTGAATTGTTTGTTACTTTGGTTTTGGATTGCAATTGTTGCCGCAGCTTCGTGCACCAAATGTCCACAAACAAAAAGAAATACATAATAACATCTATGTTGCAAACAGTTTGTCATACTTAAATACATACAAACACATATACATGTGTATAGATAGATAAGCATTACTTATTTTGAGAGATGCGGAAATATTACTGGCAAGTAGTAAGCCCGGTACGAAACGTCGAGGGTATGGGCGCTGGATAGCAATGGCACAGAAGCACAAAAGCCGTTAGTTACTGTTGTTGGCATGGCACGACGATGCGGTCATTGCTGATGTTGATGATGAGGCTAGCGACATACATTGCATGACATACCCTACAGTGGTGTACATAAGAAGATTTTGTCTATATAAACCAAGCAGGTTACATCTCGGTTGGTCTTTATGAAACTTTAACAGAAGCTACGGAATTGTTAATCTTTGCAGTGGGAGTGAGCAGTTGATAATGCCCAGCTAAACTTCCTTCAATCCATGATTTCTTTCACCAGTTGCCCTGAGTACGCCATTCTACCAATTTCCATAGCAGGCACATTCGCGTATGCTAGAAAGTTGTTCCTAAAGACAGGTTATTAGTGTCCGTGCTCGAATCGGTCCAAGTACCGTCCTACATCTGGGTGCAACTAAAAAATTTATAATCAATATCGATACAAAACTTTGCACTGGGCCTGCGGGATGGGTTTTTTGTAGAAACTTTGACAAATTCTGTAAAACTCCCACAATGTTTCATTGGCATCATGCTCAGCTTTGTTTAACGCTCCTCTACACATTTTCCTAAGTTTATCCAAGTCAGATAGCTTTAGCCAGTATACATATACCCTTACCGTACGCGCTGTATATCCTACTCTTTGGAGTCCTTAAACCACCGATCGTATTATCAGTGATCCATGGCTCCTAAGCCAGGATGAAATCCAACTCACCCGAAAATAGATGAAACAGAAGCTCAACTAAGGCTGCTTTACTGTTATGAAGGTTTATTTGGAGGTCCATCATTTATTCTGTTTTACGCCCTCCTCTGTTAGCATCGTGTCCAATTCTTCGATGCTCAGAAAGGTATAATCTTCTGAAAGTCGAGTTCCCATCAACGCTTGACTCCATATGTTGGACGCTGGAACTTTTCCATATTGTTTGTTTGCTCTCCCTCTAGACTGTTATTTCATTTCCCTACCACTGTTTTAAACGATCCACTGTACCGATTTCCATGACCATCAGCATTGCCGCGACCCAACCTATGTCATCAATGTGCATCCATACACACACACACAAACAGTAGCTAAACAATGTTGCCGTCGCGGGGACAATCACTGCTTGCCAGAATTATTATTTTCTACTGCTGCTCTTCCCTCTGCTTTTGTTGTTGGTATGTAGTAAAGAGACTACTGTCAATGATATTATTTGCTGTCATTGCTGCTGAATCGCCGCCACTTACAGCAGCTGCGACAAACCGACCCACAGAGACAAACGACAACTGGCAGCAGCAGCTTTATCTTAGTCCAACATTTGCTACCGTTACAGTTGCATTTTACAATTGATAGGACGTTTTTTGATGTACGACCATACCGGCTTGCTTTATGGTTGTTTTTGTTGTTGTTGTAGCTACTGTTGTTTCTATTACTACTGTTGTTGCTGTTATTACTGTTGTCATTGCAATTGTACGTTTTATATTTTGTCGCAGTTGACGTCTGACTGCAGTTGGTCGCGCAACCCTGCCCTTGTCATTTGGCCAAATTCAAAGCCATAGCATATTAATTATGGGGTTGAGTTGTCCAATGTAAATGCCTACATACATACATACGAGCACATCCAGATATTGCAAAAATAGCTTTTACTGGTAATACAATACAAATAAACATAAAAAAAAAGTTGTCATAACGCCCGCTGTCTTGATTTCGCTGGACAAAACCATGCAGGCTTAGACAGTTCAGAAAGCTCATGCAGCTGTTGAATTTCTAAGTTTTGGGGGCGGTTTCAATTTCTGCTTATGTTTTTTGTTTGGCTCAAAAGAAATTCTGACTTGCCTAGAAGGCTGACCGGATTGCAAACTCAACAAGATTGCACTGTCTTCGAGAGTTCAAATGAGTTGGTTTGGACAGGCTCTCACAGATCCAAAACAAATTTAACTTTGGACTGGGTTGAATCGTAAGCAATCCGTGGAAAGAGTCCGAATAGATAGAAATGAAAAGTTGGATGCGCTGGCTTAACAAGCTAGTACTGAAGATGTTCCAATAAGATTGGGCGACTCTTTAAGGCGAGAATAAAATAAGGTCAGAACTGCACATGATCGACCAAGGAGAAAAGGCGTGAAACTAAGCGCAGGGCTACAAAGTGTCGAAGTTCATCTGCATGCCTTACAAGCTTGACTAACAGACTTACCCCTATAATTGAAAAGAGGAGACTGTTGGCTCATCATGGGTTTTGTGACTAGAAAATACCCTCTGACATCGCATGCTTATAAATTAGGCCTTATCAATTATAGCCGATGTAGTAAGTGTGGATTGGAAAAGAAAACGATCAAGCATGTTTTGTACTCGTACCCTAGACACACTAGGTTAAAACCCTAGCTATAAGGACCCGCATAGCTACCAGATCTAGTACTTACCAAGAATTTCCTGTTTTGTGATAAGATTTTTCAGTTTGGTCGTTGAGCAAACTTTTGTTAACACTATGTGAGGTTCTCACGGATCTTCGAGTTCAACCGAACCCGACCTAACCTGGGTTGAAAAGTAAAGTCCTCTATCGGCAAGCAATACTTAACCTTTACAATGAACTTTGGGAGCGTTCAACGAACAATTACAAACCCCACTTTTTGGCGGCGAGTACAGAAGGGCAGATTTAGGCAGAATAAAACATAAACTATAAATTAAAACGAAGAGGCTACGCTGACGCCGCCATGCTGTGAGAGGAAGATGCTTGGACCCGAAAATATTCTTATCGGGAGTAAAGGAAGAAGACGGCCTCCATTCCGCTGAAAGGACCAGGTGGAAAACGATTTAAGTTCTTTAGGTGTTGCTAATGGTCCATTCCGTGTTGCTTACGCTGAGTTTCGAAGGAAACGTGCAACAAATAAAAGCTCAGTGGTGAGGTCATGTAATGCAAATGGACAAAGACGCCCCGCCAAAAAAGTATTTCAATCGACACCCACGTTTGGAAGCAGAGGAAGTACGCGACCTAAACTGAGTTATAAGAGGCTGGTGGAAGAAGATTTGATCCCCTTGTAGCCCCCAATCGGAGTTAGTTTTCACAAAACAGGGATGACTGACTTGTTACACAACGGACAAAACCAGTTCAGCAAGGATGGGACTTGCGCAATTTGATGGAAGCTCCAAACCATTTAAACGGCTAAGGGCTGATTAGAATACTTAGAATTCATAATAATGCAAGTCACAGGGTTCTTTTGATCTTTAAAGAGTAATTTGTCGATGTTCTTTCCAGCTTACACCACCGTTGTCCTATGTAGTATCACAAAGGGGCCTTCATGCTGTCCGAGCTAATTTCTCCTGACGAGATATCTGTCACTCAGCCTTACCTAACCTAACCGGCTGGACAGTGTAAAATCGCGCTCGTTTGAAGTCAGCTTGACAAACTCTAATCCATGCTGGAGAACAAGAGATTATGAGAGATTTAGCTTGATCAAATGATGTTAATATTTGAATGTAGACTGAGATTGGATTCAGTTAGCTCACATCTCTCCGACGTACCTACCAACCTGTCAGTCCTAGATCGTCGGTGTTTACGTAGGAGTGTAGATAAGCGTAGATAAGCAATTGCTTTGGCAAATCGACTTTTTACCAGCAAACCACGCCTATTTTGTAATTACCTCTACTATTCTGCATTTCTCTATCTGTATCCTTCTTTCCTTCGGAGCTTTACTCTTTCTCTTGCTGAGTATTAATATTCCCGATTCTTTAATTTTTCTATTTCCTATTGCTGGTTCTATTTATTTTCTATTCCTGCGCTCTTTTGCGCTTCCTTGTAGTTTTCCTCTTTTATTCCCATCTTTCTCCTCTACTTCTTCTACTCCCTATCTTTCTATATCGCATTGGTTGCCTCCTTCATTTTCTAATGCTTTTCTATCCCTTCTACTTTTTTCTTCCCATTTGCCATTCTCTTTCTCTTCGTTTCATTTGCGGCCTTTCTTTTTCCTTCCCTCTTCATTTTCTTCTTATAGCGATAAGGACACTCCCCCAAGGTTTTGAGCAGCTTTATCGATGTTAACGGTCCTTTTACGGCTATCGATCTGATATGTTCCGTATTAATGTACTATCCCTTCAAAGTCATCCAAATCACTCCTTCCGTAAGCAACTTGGAGTCGTCACAGCCTCACCTTCTAAATAAACAGGATTCGGCTGGAGTAGGTGAGATTGACAATTGGAGGATCTATGACATACGATGGCTATTCCTTTAAGAGATTGCGATACATAATGCCTTGAACCTCATTCCTTTTCCCTCCTTATGGCTTTCCTTCTTTCTCGATACATTTTACACGATTTACATCACCCTCTTCGTTTTTCACCCCTTTCGAGTTTCTACATTATTTCCCGTTTTCTTCTCCGTTTTCTTCTTTCTCCGCGGCCCTTTCCCTTTCACTCCTATCGCCCACCCTTTATTTTACCTTTCTTATTGCTCTTTGTCTTGCTTTTCGACTCTTTCACATTCTCCCTTCTCCTATTCTTCCTTTTGTTGTTGCTGTTGGCCAGGCAAGTGTTCTTGATGTGGGCAATCCTTTACGCGGTACGCCGTGGTATGTTAGTAGCATGCTGCGCCTATCGCGACAAAGGTCATGGGTTCAAGGCTCGAGCATCAAACTCTTTAGAAAAAATTGTTTGTCAATTGGAAAGCAATTTTTCTATATGCGATCGCCCCTCGGTATTGGATTGATAGCCACTCCGTTTATACCTTTTTTTCCAATTTGTAGAAAAAGTTAAAAAATTGCACGACGCAAATTGGAAGAAAAGCGCGGCTTATATCTCCTCTGAAGTATATTGTACCTTTTATTTATTTTATACCTTTAATTCTCCGATAATAGCCGCTGGTATCACCTCTTGGTACTAGCCCTACTGCCTCGAGAACGTTGTTGGTTACCTTTGAAGCTTCGGTTCCGTGCATTTTAGTCATCTCTGACGACATATATGCCTACCGCGGCAAACATTCTGACTACCTTAAACCACTATAATGTCTGTTCCTCTCCCATGCCTTTCTTCTCATCTCTTCCTTTTATAGTGATTGTTTCTTTCTTCTTCTCCCTCTACCCATCTTTTAGTGTCAAAACATGATAAATATAATTCACGTAAACCCTGTAAAGCTCAGGTCGAACTGCAATCAAAAGCCAATAACATCAATATCATTGGCATTCCGTGATCACTGATCTTTTAGTCTGTAACGGCAATATGAAATAATCCCAACACTCAGTTACATCCTTAGGTGTGGCACACATATCTATAAGAGCAAGTGCTAGTCATGGAAATTAATTTTCTAATATGAAGGCTTGATTTGGGTAGAGCTCGTGTGTGTTTTCTGGTTTAGGCTTGTTTCCAATTTCCTTGTTTAAACGCGTGGTGGCAGGTACCAAATGGCTTGATGCTTCGCTATCTCTCTGGTGTGTTTGAGCTGTATGTTTACCATACAAGAGTCAAACGTTGCTCTTTCAATACTGGACTATGGGTCATGTTAGAAGTTGCAAGATACCATCCACCAAAATTCCTCAGATAAGCAGCGTTACGACCCTAGCGTATGGGCAGCCTTACTTGGTTCTTGTGGTTTCGGCTATCCTTGTGAGTAGAGTGGGTTCTTGTACGTAAGGAATATGTTTAAGGCCCAGATAATTCTGGATAGGTGTGGAAGTAGTGTAGTATAGTTACCTCCTCCTAGAAATTAGTATGGCTCAAAAGACCACTTTGCTCACCCGATCTAATCCTTAAGTGAGAGGATGTTGTTGATGCGATAAAGTGATATCATAAAATGTTTGGTTTAATACAGGCGTTTTTTCTCCTTCTTGTTATTGGCCTAATGGTCCACCACCCACATAGCAATCAAGGCATGCCATACTCGAATGCGCACAGTTGTTCACACATACTTTAGGCATATTTCCGCAGATTTCGGTCTTCGGTAGTCAATGTTGTTAATACTTGTACTACAACAGTTTCATGATTTTCATTGTTAGATTCGCGATCAAAGCATTATGTAATTGATCCCGTTGTTTTGTCGATGCTCTACATGTCCTAGTAATGTTTTTTTTTTTGTTTGTAGCGAAAAATTCTTGTTGTTGACTTTTGATTGTTGTATGATGTTTCATAGAGTTGATTTTATTGTTATTGTTGCTTATTTATTGAGCTGGCTTATCCACTTCTATTACTACAATATCGACGGTTCATTCATAGTAAGTATTGTTGTCATTGTTGTTGTAACTTTTTCTTTAGCGTATTTATATTTTTGTTTGTTTCTGTGTTTTGGTTTATTTGTTTGCTCTCTGTTTGTGCGATGTTCCAACATTTTTTCCGAATCATGTTCGCAGTTAAAATTCTTAAGATATTTGCCTCAGTTTTTATAAGAAATGTGCCCATTGTACTTTGGCAAATAGCGACAACAACAAACACAAAGTGATACACAAAAACAAGCTTAGAAACTTTATATATTGATTGTGAGGCAGCTATTAAGGCAATGGTTTCACCCCGTACTTTATCAAGAATGCAAAGGAGCATTGGAAAACTGCACTCAGGCCGGAACATACATCTGAACTGGGTTCCCGGTCATAAAGTGATAGAAGGTAACGAAAAGACCGATGAGTTGAAAAAGAAGGCTCCATCATTCTCTGAATTGACGGTAGACACCTAAATCAGTTTGGGAGAAATTAAAAGGAGTTGCATCCACCAAGCAGGAAAGGCGTGGCCAGAAGCGCGGGACTGCCAAATTTCTAATATTATATGCAAACCCTACGATATTAGACAAAATGGCTCATATATCTAAAGAGAAAAGACTAAAGGCTCACGATGGGCATACTAACTGGACACTGTCTTCTGGCGTCACATGCCTATAAGTTAGGAATCACCAGTAACAGCAGATGTAAGAAGTGCGAGCTGCAGTAAAAATGGTTGAGCACGATCTGTGTACGTGTACTGCGCTCGCCAGGTGAAAGTTCCAGCTTTTGGTGGCGAAAGAGTTGGCAGGTCTCGAGGCAGCAAATAAGATTGATCCTTGAAAACTTTTAGTGTTTTCTAAGGGGACGGAGTTACTCTATAACAAGTCCTGGCACCTGATTGGTGTTCATATGTTTGTCGTCAAACAAATTCTTGTAACGCCATGGACACTTTTTAGAAATTTTTTAGAATTGCTCTGCCGAAATCGAGTTCAGAAGTGAATGTGCTTAATTTAAGCTAAAAAGTCAATAATAACTATATTTTGGCATATTATTCATTTATGTATGTATGTGTGTATATGAACACAAATCAATTAGTCCCAATCCATATGAGCAATTTGGTATTTAAGTTTCACTGCAAATTGTTTGAAAAAAAGAGGATTTGTCAACTACGGTTATATGTTTCTGCTGTGTCTTTTTTTCTTATATTTAGCTAAGAAAGGATGATCTAACATGCCCGAGTGCCACACAAATGGAAACCCTTCTATAACGGAAGCTTAACGTTGAATATTTGACATTTTTCTACTTTGATTTAGGAACATTTCTTTTCATTATTTTTCCTCAAAATAATTTAAAAGAATTTGTTTAGCAAAAAATAGGTCGGGAGAACAAAAATGTTTATTTGAAGCCTTTCAATGAAGCCAAATTACAGCCGTACTGGAATCGCCAAGAAGTAAAGAACAAAAATAAATAAATGAAAAAAACAACAAAGCAAATTATAATTTTGTACGGTAAAGAACAAAAATTAACATACAAAATAGTTTCAACCATGAAAAATTTTATAACAACACAAACATAAAAAATGCTTGCTAAAAAAAGCGTAAAATACTTTGATGATATCGATTCACAACGTACATATTTGACTGAATTTTTAATTATGAGTGTTATTAGTTTTTATGCAGCGAGTTCGTTGCTTGAGTCTTTCGTAGTGCCTTCGTTTGGCTTTTGCTACGATAAGCGCCTTGTGGGCGTTTTGTCATCCTTTAAATTTGAGGCCTTTACATACACTATAAAGCGATAAACGCTTAACACATTAATACTAGAACATAGTTGTTGTTTTTTGATTATGGAAAATTTTAAGGACCCAAACCGAAGAATGGGTTGGTATTGTTTGATAAGGTAAGGTAGCGTAAATTAACGCGATTTCAGAAAATAAATGAATTCGAGAGAAAAAATTTATTCAAATTTACTGCGCAGCTAACATCAAAGTGCGACAAGCGAGCTAGAACGACGACTGCCAATTGTCTGCCTTGGAAAAAAAGCTGCCTACAAAGCCATTTTGAGAACGGGCACAGTGCTCTGTGATACAATGTGTCACCGTCACCATAAAGGAAGAAAATACGCCTGGTAATGAAAACGAAACATGAATCCGAATATGCTAGGATTATAGATGATGAGAATCTCACATTACAGAACTTAAATTAAGAAGGAAGTTTTTCTTCTCTACCGCAATACCGATAATCTCGATGCTCAAAATGCTAACTATGAAACTTTTATTCCATTACAAAATTTAGACGGAATGAGAATGGCAATGTCAGAGCTTCAAAAAAAGGAAGCAACGAAAAATGGCGAGTGGGATAACATGGTGAAAAGAGCTGCAGACTTATAGAGGATGGAAATATAAAGCGACGAGGGAGACAGAAAGCGAGACTAAGACCAATACTGATACTGAAACGCTAAAAAAGAATCGGAAAGGATGGGGAAAGAAAGTGGTAAGCGAGAACTGCAGAGCCAAAGGCAGGGATTTAAGCGTGTGTGAAAAAAAAATTATTGAAACGAAGGACCTATACAGGGACTGTTGCGAAGTCGGAAATAAAGCAGGTGAGGAGTACGGTGATACTTACAGAGTGTTAGAGGAGATCGGGAAGGAAAGGGGCGAATAAGACGTGGACCTAGACATAGACCGATACACATACGATGACTAAGAGAAGAGGGGGAGGAAAAGAATTAGGAATGCGGTGACTGAAACGGAGACTAACATGTTGAAAAAATTAGTATGGAAGGAAAGGTGTGAGTAAGACGGACACATTAAGCTAGATAAGATGGCGCAGAAATGGGTGAGGGGCAAACACCAAGGTGGGTGCCAATAAGGAGATTGAGTTGAAGTCATAGGTAGAAGACATATTGAAAGAAAGTGATGGAGACGAAGACGGGGACGGAAAAAGAACAGGAAGGAAATGGGTGAAAAATTTACGATACATTGGGAAAAAGTGAGGAAGAGTGCTTAGTGGAAACTTTTTTTGATTCACACAAATTCTTGTACGTAGAAAAAAACTAAATAACGCGATAACCTCCGAAAGATTTTAGCCCGAGCTACAAATTGTAGGTCTGAAGTAAAGAGCGTGAAGCAAAACAGAATCGGGCTAAGATGGCTGCACTGAGAAACACCAGATTTGACACTAATGATACTCGAAGACATATTTTTAAAGATTACTTTTTGTGCTCTGTCACAGAGATAGGAGGAAATCCAACGAGTGGGACTAGGTGGAAAGCCAAACATGTTTAGTTTATAGACAAGTAAAGAGTGACAAACTTTATCGAATGCTTTACTAAAATCGTCGGTGTGAAGATTTTCTCTAAACCCGTGCGAAATGTGAGTTTTGAACTCAAGTAAATTAATTATCGTTGAGTTGGCCTTACAAAACCCATGCTGAGAACATGTAATTAATATTGAAACGAGAATGTTAGGTGATTTGTAACAATTGCTTTGAATAATTTATGAATAGCAGAGAGTCTAACTATGCCACGATAGTTTTCAGTGGACGACGTAATGCCACTTTTATGGAGAGGGATGAGAAATGATCCTTTCCACGCCGTCGGCAAAATTCCAGCTTCAAAGATAGGTTAAACAGATCAGTAAGAGGTTTGTAGATGAATTCTGCACATTTTTTCAGAAAGCGTGTGAGAATTAAATCAGGGCCGTATGTAAAATATTCTTTTAGGATCTTTAGGTACAATAAAACAATTTCAGGAAATACATGTGGAGCAGAGATTGAATTACTTGAATGCAGTTCATAAGGATTTTTCTCAGGTGGCAAAGCAATCTCGCCGGAATAATTAGACTTGAAAAATTGAGCAAAGAAATTCGCAATCTCTTGATTTTCGTTAAAAATATTACAATTAAACTTCAAAGCGGAAAAAAATCCTTTACCCCACGTTTAGCATATACGAAATCATAAAGCGACCGCGATTTGCAAATAATTTTCTTCTTAGTTTTACAGACGTAAGCTTTATAGCACTTTTTATTAAGTTCAAAATACTTATGACGCAGAATAGCATAACTAACGTGTAAGAATTATTATGCAGATAATTACAATTAACAGAGCACAAGAACTCGCGTAGTATGCATAATTGAGGGGATGTGTGGAATAATGGTATATGTCGAGTTACACCGTTTTTCCATAAATGAACTAAATTAAAAGAGCATCATTACATACACATACCATATTAATCTTAGAAAATAATAGTGATATTTAAACAAATATATTAGCTTCATTTATGGAAAAACGGTATAACTCGAGGTCATTCGTAGAATCAGTGCGACAGTAATTTCGGGCTTTATGGTAGATTAAAAAGCGGATTGAATGTATCGAAACCGCAGACGATTATGTAAAAAATTTAGAAACGTGTAGACGACATCCAAATCTATTTCTTGTAATTAATGGAATATTTTTTATAAAAAATTTGTTTACTGCTTTTTAAGCATATGCATTTTCGAAACTTTACAATAAAACTGAAAGTTTTAAAATTCAATCATATGATAAATTTTTTTTTTTTTTAATGGAAATGTACAATTGCTATTAATGAAGGAACATTCTAAAACAGTAAAATTTCGTGTATGGAAATGGAAATGGAAATGTTCGTTTTTTGCTTCAAGTATTGAAAAGAATCTTGGTGAAATTATTCCGTGCGGGTTTGACATCTGACAAAGTAAAAGATTTGAGATCTTTTATAAAATTTTGCAGTAGTGAAGCATCGAAATGGTATGAAAATATATTCAATGTCATAGACCAGAAAGAACTGAAAAATAAAACTATTGAAGTGGTTTCAAAAACGACTAAGCAGACAGAGAACTCCATTGTTAAAAACAGAAAAAAGATTAAAAGTGATCCTTTGACCAGAATCGCTTTGTTTAGCCTGAAAAATTTTTGATAGGCATTTTCAAATTAAGATTTGTTATACTAAATAAACAAATAGTCCAGCAGAAAGTTGTTATAAATCTTCCAAATATAATCAGGCCTGTTCTGAATTTCGACTCGGAATGAAAAGTAAAACGACATTGATTTCGACTCGGTTTCTATTTGGTGTTCTCAAATCCGATTGTAAAAACTCGATTCGAAGTCGATTTCGAATCGTTTTCATTCCGATTCGGTAACCAGTTTAATCAGCTATTTTTGTTTATGTGTTTTGGTTTAAGTATCATAAAATTGTATTTTAATTAAAATATGCCTGTAGCTATGGTTTTTGGATGCGCAGACGCAAGAAGGCGTGCTTGAAGAAGATTGTGCGTGCGAATCATAAAAAGCGGGAGCTAAGATCCCGTGTGAATATCTTTAGGCACCTGGACTGCAAGTATGTATACTTAAATAAAATTGCTGGATGGAGCGAAAAGCTACACCCTACAGAGGAATATTGGATGGCTAGATTTGTGGTCTTATCTCTAACATTAAAGGAATACATAAAAACAGTGTTCAGGAGTCATAAGGTGACATCCAGTAGTGAGTGCAGTGTTTTGGCAGACCTGCAGCTTCCTTGCAGTTTCTGCCCACTAAGCGACAATATTGAAGGCGCCGCACCGCCTAGCCATTTTGGTTAATTTTATTGCGCAACATAAATTGGGTAGATTAGCAAAGACGTTATCCGTAAATTCGGTGAAGCCACTGCAGTCAGCTTTCTTAAATTTGATAAAAGTATGGCGTTCCGCAATTACAATTTAAGAGCTACAATCAGACTTTTGTAAGATTTTATTTTTTATCACACTTCGTATGATACACAATGCAATAGACATCAGCTGATCGAAGTAAATAAGGGTTGCCATTAGTCATACTTTTTATAGTGACGAATTCATTGGAGGAAAATATTTTCGAAAAATGTACTGGTTTGATGTATTTTACCAATTATTTTATAACAATTATAAATAATAACAATTATTCTTCGAATGTGGCACTCGAATATTTTTTCTCTACATATGACAATAATGAGTTTTTCGATTAATACTGCGCATGCGCTGGATCGGAATTCAGAACATGTTGACTTAATTTCGATCAGCATCGCTTTGTTTGCCTAATAGATTTCTTGATACAAGTTTTTAAAAAAAGATTTATTATGCCAATTTAACTCAAATTTAAACAAAAAAAAAATACACATAACTCTTTCTAATAAAATAAAGAATTAAAAAAAAATTATTTGAAATACAAATATCGCAACATTTGTGTTTAATGTGCCAATTAATTTTCATTCCGACTGCTCAGAGCCAATACTTTTCAAGCCGATAATTTTTGGTCGGAATCGAAATTGAGAACACCAATCCATTTCGATTCCGAAAAAATTGATCGGAATCAGAATTCAGAACAGGCTTGAATGAATAATTTAATAAAACTTATTTGTGGGAAAAATAATGTAATTATCTGCGCTTAATAAGATAATTACTTTCGATTCCGACTGTTCAGAGGCAAAACTTTTCAAATCGACCAAGTCTAGTCGGAATCGATATTCAGAACACCAATCCATGTCGATTCAGAATAAATTGGTCAGAATCGACATCCATAACAGGCCCGATTACTTTTCTTATCAAAGAATCATACTATCGAAAATCTTACCAATTAGGGTTATTATAAATTTATTTTTACCTGTATTGTTAAGTTTTTTTCACTTTTCTCAAAAGGTTGATTTTTGAGTTATACCGTTATTCCACACATCCCCTCAATTGATTGTTGCCAATGTCACGATGAATTGCGAGAATGTTGTATGAATTTGAGATAAGTAGACACGTTCATCACTCAATGGTAGAATATAAGAAACGCAAATATAGAAATAACATAAACGCACACAAACTAGATCGAGGAGGGAGTCATAATATACACCGGCTAACCCTAGCAAATAATTTGTAAACAAATTCATTTCGTTTTTCTCGCCTACATCGAACTTGGATTCTCCACGCACTCTAAGAAAATGATAAATAGCTTCCATCGGTTGACAGCATGTAAATAGTCGCACAAACCAATCAGTGTGAGCTTAAAGCTTAAGCCCCTAAAATTTTATATGTAAATACACAAAAGTTGTGTTTCTGCCTTGTTTTAAGAGAAAAATTTGATTTTCAACACACCTATTAATTTAATATGCCTAAATAGTACTACAACAATACAAATAATGCTCTTCAACTTTAAAAATCGTAAATCAAATATTTAGCTTTAAGTCATTTTAAATTGTATTCAAATTTTAATAGAAACCTACAAGATTTATAACCTTTGTTAAAGTTGAAAAAAGATAAATATGTAAATAGTAACAACAATTTAAGTAAGTAAACATTTATAGTATTAACTTGATTATTATAACCGATTTGTGTTTTTCTGTATCTTTTGCGCCCTGCGGTTCATAAATAGGCATTTTGATTTACGTTACCACAAACTGTTGACATTTATACTCGTAGGAATAATAGCCAAATGGCCGAGTATGCGACGCGGTGCTGTTGTTGTTGGTGCTGCGAAGCAAAATACAAAAGAGGGCAAAAGAATTTACGGAAGTTGAAAAAACGCGATACAAAATTAAATGTACAATGGATATTTTTGCATAAATGCAATGCATTTACTGACAATTGAACACACATTCTTACATATGTTTTACACTCACACATGCATACATACATTTCTTTATATGGTCTCCAATGTTTAGCTAAGTGTATGGATTTGGAGCATTTTCGCTATGTGTTTTTATACTCAGCGTGATTTGCATACAGGGTATATTTTCTTTGGTAACGGTTGCTTGTACAAATATAAATGAATCGAGATAGATATAGACTTTCATATGTGACCCGGTCTATGAAAAGGTGGCTTATGACTCAAAAAAGAAATTGCGAGAAACAGCTGTTAACAGCTGTTTTTTTTTTGTTTGGGTCATAAGCCACCTTTTCATAGACCGCGTCACATATATCAAAATCATCAGTATAAAAAAAAATTTGATTAAGCCATGGCCGTCCGTCTGTCCGTCCGTCCGTTAACACGATAACTTGAGTAAATTTTGAGATATCTGCACCAATTTCAGTATACGTGCTTACCTGGACCCATAGATTGGTATTGAAAATTAGTGAAATCGGATGATAACTACGCCCACTTTTTATACTCAGCTGAGCAGATCTTACAGAGTATGTTAACTTTGTTCGCATAACGGTAATCCGTAACGGCATAAACTAATCGAAATAGATATAGACTTCTATATATCAAAATGATCTGGGTGAAAAAAGAAATTCATTTAGCCATGTCCGTCCGTCCGTCCGTCTGTCCGTCCGTCTGTTAACACGATAACTTGAGTTCATCTCAAATCGCTATTTAAAATGAACGAAATCGGACTACAACCACGCCCACTTTTTCGATATCGAAAATTTCGAAAAACCGAAAAAGTGCGATAATTCATTACCAAAGACGGATAAAGCGATGAAACTTGGTAGGTGCGTTGACCTTATGACCCAAAATAGAAAATTAGAAAAATTTTGGACAATGGGCGTGGCACCGCCCACTTTTAAAAGTTTTGCAAGCGGTAATTTGGTAGTCGTTGAAGATATCATGATGAAATTTGGCAGGAACGTTACTCCTATTACTATATGTATGCTTAAAAAAAATTAGCAAAATCGGAGAACGACCACGCCCACTTTTAAAAAAAAAATTTTTTAAAGTCAAATTTTAACAAAAAATGTAATATATTTACAGTATACAAGTAAATTATGTCAACATTCGACTCCAGTAATGATATGGTGCAACAAAATACAAAGATAAAAGAAATTTTCAAAATGGGCGTAACTCCGCTCTTTTTCATTCAATTCGTCTAAAATACCTTTAATGCCATAAGTCGAACAAAAATTTACCAATCCTTGTAAAATTTGGTTGGGACATAGATTCTATGACGATAACTATTTTCTGTGAAAATGGGCGAAATCGTTTGAAGCCACGCCCAGTTTTTATACACAGTCGACCGTCTGTCCTTCCAGTCGGCCGTTAACACGATAACTTGAGCAAAAATCGATATATCTTTACTAAACTTAGTTTACGTACTTATCTGAACTCACTTTATCTTGGTATAAAAATGGCCGAAATCCCACTTTTTCGATATCGAAAATTACGAAAAATTAAAAAAATGCCATAATTCTATACAAAATATAAAAAAAGATGAAACATGGTAATTGGATTGGTTCATTGACGCAAAATATAACTTTAGAAAAAACTTTGTAAAATGGGTGTGACACCTACCATATTAAGTAGAAGAAAATGAAAAGTTCTGCAGGGCGAAATCAAAAGCCCTTGGAATCTTGGCAGGAATACTGTTCGTGGTATCACATATATAAATAAATTAGCGGTACCCGACAGAAGATGTTCTGGGTCACCCTGGTCCACATTTTGGTCGATATCTCGAAAACGCCTTCACATATACAACTAAGGGCTACTCTCCCTTTTAAAACCCTCATTAATACTTTTAATTTGATACCCATATCGTACAAACACATTCTGGGGTCACCCCTGATCCACCCTTATTGCGATATCTCGAAAAGGCGTCCACCTATAGAAATGAGGCCGGCTACGTTTTAAATAACCATTAACCCCTTTCATTTGATACAATGTCATACATACACATTCCAGGGTTACCCTAGGTTCATTTTGCTAAATAATGATTTTCCCTTATTTTGTCTCCAAAGCTCTCAGCTGAGTATGTAATGTTCAGTTACACCCGAACTTAGCCTTCCTTACTTGTTATATATACAATATTTGTTTGCTGTGCGCACCACCCCTGCGGAGGCGCTGGATACCCTTTTTAATGTATTGCCAATAGATTTAATGGCCAAGCAATGTGCGGCCTTTTCTGCTCTACGGCTGCGATAGTCATACGTCTGGAGAGACAGTGTGGTTGGCCATGCAGCCGTCCTTAAGAATCTGGATTCCCTCTCGTCGAACTATTGCGCTCCGACTCTATTTTTCGATATGAAGTACGACGTTGTTAACCCCGGATAGGAATTATTGGTCGCAGGAGCCGACGGACCTGAACGATAGGATGCAGATATATACTCACGGCTACAATGGATGGAATCCATCCTTTAGCCTACCGGATTATTGCAGCATCTTTCAGGTGGAGGTGGCTGCTATATATGAGGCCGTTGATCACCTGAGAAATGCTGTTCACGGCTATAATAAAATTTGTATTCACTCTGACATCCAGGCTGCACTAAATGAGCTTGTATCGGCCTCATGTAAGTCCAGGACAATAGAGAAGTGCAGCAAATCTCTTAACGATATCGCTGAGCAAACTTCACTCTGTCTGGTATGGGTGTCTGGATACTCGGATATACCGGGCAATGAGATGGCTGACGAACTTGCAAGAGGGGGCACATCCGTTCCGCTTTCGTCATCCTGGAAATTTCCGTTGAAATTTAATGTATGGACTGATATTAAGAATATTGATAAAAATTTTTAAACAATTTTTGAAAATGGGCGTGGCACCGCCCACTTGTGATAAAATCAATTTTACAAATATTATTAATCAAAAACCGTTAAACAATATTCAGCAGAGAGCTTGCCTTTACTATAAGGAATGCTTCAAAGAAAAATTAACGAAATGGGCTAATGACCACGCCCACTTTTATACAAAAAAATGTTTAAAGGTGTCGTGAACGAATAAAATAAGCTATACCTTCGCAAAAATAGAGCTTTATATCAATTATATTTCTTCTCCCAAGTGGAATTATAACAAGAAATAGAAAAAAATGCAAATTTTTGAAAATGGGTGTGGCACCGCCCCTTTTATGATTAAGCAATATTCTATGTTACGGGACCCATAAATCGAAGAAGAACTACCGGATCGTGATAAGATTGAGTTCAAATACTTTCCTTATAGCAACAAATATTTCTAGTACAAATGAATGGGATCGGTTAAAGACCACGCCTACTTTTATATAAAAGTTTAAAAGGGACGTAGATTAAAACAATAAGCTATATCTTAGCGAAAAATTTTATTATATCAATGATATTTCACTGACCAAGTTTTAATGTAGAGGAAATTGGAAGACATATTTTTTTAAATGGGCGATGCCACGTGTTATTCAGAAAAGTAATTTATCTGAAATGAACTGTGCAATTAAAGTTCGCGCTGAGTATATAATGTTTGATTACACCCGAACTTAGACACCATTACTTGTTTTCATTTGAAATATATGGGCAAATTCAATGCAAATTGATCATTCTAATTTAGTGTTTAAAACCAATGGACATTTTGGTGGTTGCATGTGGCAACGCTTAAACGCCAGCCCAAACACATTAATCATAACCAAATGTCAGAAAGGTACCGTTAAAATAAATGCAAATCACACACAAATATGAAATGAGCTAAAGTAATAAATAGTTTAAGTAGTTAGTAGATGCAATTAGTGATGTGTAAATATTAAGTAGGTAATATTGTACCTAATTGCACATGATTACATAAAAGACACCTGGAAATGCATGTAATTGAAGAAATTTACTTAACAATTTTATCAATCAGAGTTTCAAAATCTGTGCTGAATGTCAAAGAAACCCTTTCTCATAGGCTTCAATCACCTTTGTCTCAGAAAATCTATGCCTCCAACGCTCACTTTCAAATATGCAAATGGGTAATTTGGATTTGGTGGCAACACGACTCTTGATTTTTTTACTAGGAAAACTACATCAATTGCTTGCAAAATGGGTGGAAATTAGGGCTACTAAAAATAATCGAATAATTTTATCATTCGATTTCAGATTATTGTACGACGAATATTAATCGAATTTTACTGTTCGAATATTTGGTTTTTTTTCGATTATTCGAATAATCACCACTCAACGATTATTCGATTTTGTATAAAGTGTTGGTATGCGCCATGCAGGTACCACATATTTTTCTTCTTTTTTGGGTCTTCATTAATTTGGCCGATTAGTAGATATTGAACTCTTAAAATGGTGTATCTCGAAAAAGGTGCCCCACGTAAAATTTTTCGAACTTTCCCATTCTGTTGAGAAGATCATAAGTAAGCGTACAGAACTTTATGGAAAATTCAATTTTTTGGTGAAAATTTCAAAAATTTCAAAACAAGGCCAAAAATATAAATTATGTACAGTTTTTGGGAAATTATTTGAAGTCATCGGAAAAATGAAGTGGACGTCTGCACTTTTCTAAGGAGAGCTTTAAACACCGATTTCCCGACCACGCGAGAAAGGTATTTAAATGCAATTTTGGACCAATTTGTATAAATCACATAGGATTAATTTGAAATCCGCCTAATTAATCGCAAAAATGCAGACGGTTTTTACCAATACATACTTCAGTGACAAAAAGCTAAATATCTCCCAGAGGCCTGGCTCTACTATGAGCCGAAATAAACCAAAAGAACCTTCCGAAAAGAATTAAAAACAGACCCCGAAGTGATCCCAAAATTACGCCCGAATTATCTCGAGATTACCCGGAAGTACCCTGAAATAGTCCCCAATATCATCGCAAAATGACCAACAATTGATCCTGAAATGACTCTGGGAGGCCCCAAGTAGTCTACGTAAGCATCCCAATATTACCTAAAGTGAACCCTAAATGACCTCAGTAGAATCTTAAAATATGTTGATGAGGAAATGACCCCTAAGCGACCACAGAGAGCCACAAAATAGTCCCCAAATATTCCCAAATTAACCCCTAAATTATATTAAAACTACCCTTAAATAGCCTACACAGCCATCCTAAAATTACCCCAAAGTGATGCCTAAATGACCCAGGAAGAACCTCAAAATATTCCCCAAATAATATCTAAAAAATGTTCCTAACCCTTGCGTTTTCATCTCGCTCCTCCATCCTCCTCCTTATTGTTGCTTCTTCCAGTTCTACTTCTACATATTTCAACTTCTGCTCGTCCTGAATTGATATACGACCACGCCCACTTTCATGTTATACCATGTGATGATTATCATATAAGTACTCAAAATTGTATACCTTGAATCATGTAACCATATACCTGTTTCTTTCACAGTAAGTCGCAGCTACAGCTTCAGAGAAATCACCATTAACCAATATTGTCAAAAACAGACCTAATCACAATGAATATGTTATTTCTGCAGGGAATAACGAGCGCTAGATGTCGCAGTAAACTTTTACTTTGGACACCTTGCTCGCAGCGAAAATAGAAATCAATAGCCATCATCCCCTGAGCCAGATAAATAATTTTTCATGTAAAACCCACAACAATGATTTGAGGCAGATAAATCCAGATATAAGTTTGGTTCAATTTGTGAGCCAGATAATTTGTTAGTTTCTTATCTTTAGTTTGGCAACGCAGCCTTTAATAAACCTACTTTTTTTTTTCAAAAATAGATGTTGCTGCTTGGCCTTTCGCAGTATATTTTAAATGAATTACAATGGCAACATCTGCCTATCACAACGCATATGTACAAAAATTTCACGAACTCTGCTTCTCAAGTCTCGCAATGATCCAGAGAGAATTGAGAATTGAGTGTGATACGGAGCTAGAAAACTTACTGAATTATGGTTAATGAGTCCGTGAGATGCACTGATAGCTACTGCTAGATGTCGTAGTAGGCTACGAGCAAGAGCGATTTTGTAGGATCTAGCATTATCAGGAACTTCAAAATTGTATGTTTCTGATACCAGAGCTTGGGCTTAGAACCTTCGGTACATGAGCCACAAATTTGGAGCCATTTATTTAAGCAAATTACTCTACTAGATAACTATTGAATGCTTCGGTAAAATATTTTCAATTTCTCATCACTATTAACATTTAAAATTTGCCAAAGGCTAAAAGAGAACATAAAAAAGTCTTACCAATCTCGGACTAGGCATTTGTATCTCTTATTGCAATTGCACACCTGTTTATGAAAAATTGGTAAGCTTTATGCCTTTGTCTTGCTTTTCTCTTCTTTTTTTGTGCTTTTTTGGTTTGCTTAAGTTTAGTTTTATTTGTTGATCGCATAAACTTGATTCTTTAAGAACCTTTCCTGTTGTTAGAATCTGTGGCGCAAGTCTTTGTTTAAAAGCAAACAAAAACACATACAAAAAAGTTATTTAAATTTATATTATTGCTACATATTAGAATTTCATATTTTCGGCTTTTTTGTTATGCAAATTATAAGTAAATAATAAATGCACAAATACACGTGCAAAGTCAAAACTTTCATGAGTTCAATACAAATGAAGCGAATAAATGCTAAGGACGACTGAGATTCTGCAAACTTTGATTATGCACGAATTAATACCATAAATGATTAATGGGTTAACAGATTATTGTAACGACACTAACATATTAAAAAAATTAGAATATAAACTTAGTATGATCAGCTTTCTTTTAGGGGCAGCATACTGCTCTAATACCGTAGAAATACTTTGTCTTAAGATAAAATATGCCGACAGTTTTACATAAGCACTAGCACTAGGCTTTAGAAGCTGCGATTGGTAAATATTTCATATATCACTTAAATATTATAACATTCATGTGAACATGAACCTAGATTCTTCTAAAAGTTTATGGAAGCACTAAGAACCAAAGTTAAATGACAATCAAGTCTTTTTCCAACAAAGAAGATGTCCGCTAAACATCGCTTAAGGCTTTTCAAAAATGTTTATGAATCTTATTTTAATACTAGAGTGCCGATCACATCAGCTTGAAAGCTGTCATAAATCATGCATCCGTCGTCAGATACTAGCCTTTTTACAGAAATTGTAGGAGGTTAACAGAGATCAAATCAATAAGTACTTTGTAGAGGCAACTTAAAAGCAAGCGGACATGGCTGCCATCATAGAAGGTTTTTTTTTAGTTTTTACCTAACTCTGTTTGATCATAGAACAATATCAATTAGCTCTAAGGTAATTTAAGGTTGACCGGCTGAAAAACACCTCCGTCCTCTTAGCAAATACTAGAAGTTTTCTAGAACCTATGCTACTTATAGATCTAATAGCTCTGCCACACCCTATAACTGGAGCCTTAGCCTTGTGAGGGCACGAGCAGAACACGTGCTGAATCGTTTCCTCCTCTAACCAGCACTTTCTACAACAGCTATCACTGACAAGGCCTAATTTAAAATCATGTGACGCCAAAAGGCAGTGTCCAGTCAGAATTCCGGTTATGAACCAACAGTCCCCTCCTTTCAATGATAAGAGTAAATTTGTCAATCTTACATTGTAGGTACTGCTCACATGATCTTCGACACTTTACAACCCCCGCTTGCTTTCACACCTTTCCTGCTTGGTCGATCATGTGCAGCTCCCGCCTTCTTTTAAACTCGCCTAATCTGATTGATCTACAGGTAGAGCTTTAAGCGATACACCCTATTAAACTTTATCATCCGCTTTCTTATTTCCATCTATTCCCATATGCCCATGATCTCAATATATATGCATACTTCTCCCTATCCAGGTTCCTTCCAGGGATTGCTTACACACTTTTAGATGTTGTTCCTTGAGAGATTACAGCCCTAATTGCTGCTTGACTGTCAGTGTAAAAATGTACGCTGCTGCAGTTTAAGCTATACACTGCAGCCGTCGGGGTGGTTCCAAATCGATAATGTTCGTTAGTGATAATTTGAGAACTTCATAGTGATTCGTTACGATGCAGCTAAAGCTGAGTTATCTTTTAGTCCCACTACAAAACCAAGCTTACCTAAATTACACAAAAGATTAATAAATGATCCCCAATCAATGCCTTGATTAGTTACTTGCCATATAATGTTGACTCAGATTGCGATGGTAATAAATCTTAATTGGCTATGAACTTGAGTAATTAATAATAATCAAAATTGTTGATTTTAATCATTTACACCAAGGTGTGTCCCGGCAACCAATCGACAACAAATCAAGGCGGTAGCCATAGAAAACACATTAGAAGCTTAATGAAAAAATTAGAATACAAAAACAACAACAACAACAGCTATACTTAATACCCACGAATATCAGCTTACAACACCAACAGTTTGATGACAATTTATGCAAGTCGCTTGAGGAGAAAATCAGTAGCATAACGGTGAATAAAATATAGGAGCGCACAAAAAAATAACGGTTGAATATGCAGTGAACATTTTACAACAAACAGCTGTTTAACAAACATGCACACATACCACATATAGAGATGGGATTTTACCGGGTATTTACCAATTTTATCGGAATATTCTTTTTTTGTATCTTTATTCGATTTTAAAATTCATTTGAATCAAGGCTGCAACTTTACACGTCATTTGAAATTTAAAAAATTTTCGTTTCAGCAAACACTCGGAGTCAACAATTTGTCTAAAAGGGTCTAAACTTTGGATCGTTTGCACTGAACTCATTTAGGAGAATAAAGTGAATGCGATATGACTACTAGCACGCTCGTTTTTTTGCCTCTAACATAAGTCTTATACAGGCTTTCTTCCGATATCATATATGAGCAGGGATGGAAAATAATAATTTTTTTTTCGGAGTCGAAAAATTCTGGTCGAAAAATTGTCCTAGGTGAAAATGTTTAAGTTCCCAGGTATCCCTATAACAATATCATGTCGAATCATGCATCCTTTTTATTTTTCGAACTTTTTCCATAAAAGTCCACATATAAAAGTAAAATCTGTATTTTTATTTTTTAAGTCCGATGAAACTAGTTAAACTCGGACTTTTAAAAATAAAAGTCCCGAAATAAAAGTTAAATCAAGACTATTATTTTTTAAAGCCGAAATAAAAGTCCAGCTTATCCGAATTAAAAACTTTGGTACCAATCGATTCCACTGGATTCCTAGAATATAAAACCTTATGGGCTTTTGAAAATTTCTGTTAATAATACTAGAAATTTATCATAAACAAACTAGATCGAAAATCTCGTAGTATAAATGGTGAACTTGCAGTGGATTTTTGCAATAAATTTCGTTCCAATACAACTATTAGAGTGAAAATTGTTAAACCGCATTCTGCTATGATAGGAAAGCTTTCCAAAAAAAGAAATGGTCGTAATCGGTTAGTAGCCACGCCTCTTTCTGTATATAGGAATTTCCGCACAGAACATGCAATATTTGAGTATCTAAAGAAGCCACGTTATTTAAATTTGGCACGTAAATTACTGACATTACATGTAGTTGATACACATAATTTTTTTGGACAATGGGCGTGGCACCAACTACTTTCCAAATAAGATTTTTTGGACTTTCAAGTGCGATAACTCGTCATACTTTGAGCAATATTTTTGCAAATTGGTAAGCGAACATCATATTTGTATTTGTACATGCTGACGGAAAAAATTTTTAAATCGAATTGTATATAAAAATATCAAAACTGGCTACTTGAATTCATTGCTATGTGCGTGAATATGTCGGAATTATTTCGGAACTATTGCGGGATAATTTGGGGATCCTTCCGGTATCATTCCTGGATGACTTTCAGGATCCCGTCAGGGTCTTTTCGGGACTTTTTCGGAATCAGTTGGGGATCCTTCCGGCATCATTTCTGGATAGTTTTCGAAATCCGTCCGGGATTCCGTGAGGATTATTTCGGGACTTTTTCGGGATTATCCCGGGATCATTAATGGATGGTTTTCGGGATCGCGTCGGGTTTATTTCGGTATCATTTGGGGACTCTTCCGCTATAATTTCTGGATGGTTTTCGGTATCCCGTTAGGGTAATTTCGGGACTTTTCCGGAACTATTTCGGGATGATTTTGGGGCCCTTCCAGCATAATTTCTGGATAGTTTTCGGGATTTTGTCCGGGATCCCGTCGGGATAATTTCGGGACTATTTTGATATCATTTTCGGACCCTTCCGGAATCATTTAAGGACTCTTCGAAACCGGTAGTTCAGCACACATGATTTTTTAAATTATGAGCTTTTATGGCCATGGATTTGCTGCAAATTATTCGTAATTAAAGTTCGGTATATTTTATTTTTAATATCTAACACAGCTTTTCCGTTCTTTACGAAATTTATTGCAAAAATCCACTGCAAGTTCACCATTTATACTACGAGATTTTCGATCTAGTTTGTTTATGATAAATTTCAAGTATTATTAACAGAAACGTTCAAAAGTCCATAAGGTTTTATATTCTAGGAATCCAGGAGAATCGATTGGTACCAATTTTTTTAATTCGGATAAGCCGTTTCAAGCGGGACTTTTATTTCGGCCTTAAAAAATAAAAGTCTTGATTTAAGTTTTATTTCGGGACTTTTATTTTTAAAAGTCAGAGTTTAACTAGTTCTATCGGACTCAAAAATAAAAATCCGCAAATAATTTTTATCTTGATCCAAATATATTTAAAGTCCAAAATTAATAGTTTTGCAAGGACTTATATTATAAAAGGAATAACAGTTTCAGTCCCTGTATATGAGCCTTATTGGCTTCATATGTTGCTACTTCAGGGCTTTAGTAAGAATTTGTGACACATATCCGAAGCGGAAAACATAGGCGAGAAAATTGTTGTGATAAATCTCTCATGAGGATAAGATAGAAATATAATAAGTATTAGTTGCATTAAATTTTTATTTGGAATAAATTGTCGCAGAAAAATTTCTGAGTTTTTATTACGAAGCTGCCTAGTTTACTAATTTTAATATTTTTCGTTTGTTAATATTTTCATCAAATTGGAGTCATAAAAGACTCTTAAATGATAGCATTTTTGGGGCTGATATTTTCACATATTTCGGACCCATATTGAACTCCAGAACTGTAAGCGCTTCGAGATGTTTATAGGGTATCAATATTTACGCAAACAAGGCGAGCCCACAAACGGGCTCACGACGCTCATAATTTAAGAATCCGAAACGAGTCCAAAATAAGTGGGCAATGTAGGAATCAGGAAGCCTCGAAACGCGTAGGAGGGCAAAAGAAATTTTAATTTTTGCCTTTTATTTATCGGCCTAAAAGCTCCTAAACTAACATGTAAAAATTATTATTTTTCAAATATTTATGTTCGTCAAAGTGAGTTTATAACAAATATTGATACTTTATTACGACAATTTTTTATTTTAATACAAAATGAATTACATTTGTACATTATTGTTACCTTTGCTATTCTTTTTTTTGTATAAAAAAAAAAATAAATGTAAGGCGCGATAACCTCCGAAGAGATCTAAGGCCGAGCTTCTCTTCCAATTTGCGTCGTGCTCCTCTTGATTTTCCCTACAAATTGGCCGGACGGGACCTACATGTTTTATGCCGACTCCGAACGGCATCTGCAAAGCAGATGAGTTTTCACTGAGAGCTTTTCATGGCAGAAATACACCCGGAGTGCTTGCCAAACACTGCCGAGGGGCGACCCCGCTTAGAAAAATTTTCTTCTAATTGAAAAATCTTATTTCTAAAATTTTGATGTTGCTTTGCCCGGGAGTTGAACCCAGGGCATACGGTGTGATAGGCGGAGCACGCTACCCATCACACCACGGTGGCCACACCACCACGCCACGGTTTTTGTATAAACATCGACGTTTTTCCGCTCATGGACGCTTCTCGACATTTTTAATGTGACCGCAAATCTGCCGCGCTCTGTCCTGGTGTGTCGAACTATATATGCACCCAATAAGCGCTATCGATGCCTAATAAACAGGCCAAAGAGGTGTCATAAAATCAGAGTTTATTAGAGTTAAAAATGACGCTGGAAAAAGTTTGAAAGCCTTTTAAGACTCACGTCGGACTCTTATTTAGGCTCAAATGATATAAGTTAATAGGCTCGTATAGGACGACCATTGCAAGGAGGGAAATACATTGGTTTCGGCCTCCCAACTGAGCTCATAGCGACTGTAAATGCTCTAATTTAGATATTTTTTCTGAATCCTTTTTGACATAAAATGTTTACTTGGGTAAACTTAAATTTTTGCAACGGAATGCATTATTGTCTAAATATTGTAACGATTTTACTGCAAATCCTCTTATTTGCAATTCTCTGCTAAGTTCGAATCACTAAACTGTTGAATAAATAACTCCAATATTGAACAATGGAAAAATGGCCTTTATTAAAGTACTTCACAATAACACTTATACTTTTCCACTCGCGTGCTTAATCAAACTGATTGATAGCTCAACTCAAACTGAATTACATTTTACTCGCTTGTGCCGCTTTTATAGTTTACGCTGCATACATCTAGGCTCTTCTATTTCCAGAACTTACCAACTATTTCGAGTGTTTATAGTTCTCATATAGTTTCTACTTGTTTACAATTTTCTACTTTTCAGCGTCTCTCAGATGTATGTGAGTTTGTAGTTTACAGTCTCTCGCACACACATAGGCGTATAAGTAAATGCATCTGTGTGTGACATCTCTCGGCTGCCTTATATATGTGTATACATGATTTGATTATTGACGTGAACATCGCTTAGCATCGCCTTAGTGATGGTATAGCTTAGGGATGCTAATATCCGTGACACTGCCCTCCACCTAAGTCTGATCGTCCCGATCAGACAAATCTCTCGATCTAAACGCTGCTAGCATCGCCAAATGTACCACTCTTCTACTCCGTGGTTTCTCAATGCTTTGTATGCGGTAGATGGTATCACTGATCTTTTTCACAACCTTGTACGGGCCTTCCCAACTGCTCCGAAATTTGGATGGAACACCTTTCCGCCGGTGAGGGTTGTATAACAGTACCAAATCTCCCACCAAGAAACCTTTCGAATTATTTTCCTTGTCGTACCTGTGTTTCATCTTACTACTCATTATCCTGGATCGTTCCCTCGCACTCTGTTGCTTGACCAATGAAGAACTACTTCGCAGAGCTTGCGCTGGACGGATTTCCTTTGCATAATCAGTATCGTTCCGACGCTTCACAACAGTAGTGTGCCTTGGCTTGAAACCAACCTTGCATTCTTTCTTCGTTTCAGTACGTCCGTTAGGGCTTTTCAATGCCAGTGTTTCTCTCACAGGTACCTTCGGTTTTGATTTGTTTGGCCCATTTTTTCCATCAACTTTTACCTTTGAATTTCGTGGCCTTCGTCGAGTCTTCTCCACCAGTACCCGATTACTGCTGAACCCTTTTTCCAAACTAAAGTTAAGTGGCACATCTTGGTTCTTATAACACATCACCCTTCTCTGCATATCGATCTTGACGTCATGGTCAACCAAGAAATCCACTCCCAATATAACTTCATCAACAATCTCCGCCACAACAAATTTGTGTAGAACCATGACCTTCCCAATCAATACTTCACATATCACTTCTCCCTGGACTTGGTTATACTCGCCAGTGACCGTACGCAACTTTGCTCCAGGTAACGGTTTTACTCTCCTGTTGACCAAGTCAGATCGGATCAAGGAATGAGATGCGCCCGTATCTACAGTCAGTACTCGTTCTTTGCCATCCACATTCCCTCTGACGGTAAGACTGCTTGATTTCCTTCCAATTTGCGACACAGATATCACAGGGCATTCAATAGCTGGATCTAGCTCTCTACCTCTTACTCGCTCTTGCTCATCTCCTCCAGCTTTGCATTTACGGCCACCCACATTGTTGGAACTATTAAGACCAAGATCGCAATGACGTGCTATGTGACCGGACTTCCCGCATTTGAAACATTTGATAACTTTTTCACTTCGCTTTTGCGATCCTTTCAGTGCCTCCAATATTGCGTCTACCCACTCTGGCCTTTCTACTTCCACACGGCGTGCTTTGAAAACTGGCTTACACAGAAGCGACGCCGTTTCCTGAATCAGAGCTTGTGACACCGTTTCTGCGAATGTTGGCTTTGGGTTCGCGTATGTGGCTCGCTTCGTTTCGACGTCCCTTATGCCATTTATAAAGCTTTGAATCTTCGCTCTTTCCGTGTATTCCACGGGTGCATCCGCATTTGCAAGATGAGCCAATCTTTCAATGTCCGAAGCAAACTCCTGCAAAGTCTCGTTAGCTTTTTGGTAGCGAGTTTGCAATTCTATTTGAAATATCTGTTTCCTGTGTTCGCTTCCGTATCGCCGTTCTACAGCAGCCATCAATGCGTCATAACTGTTCCGTTCGTACTCTGGAATAGTCTGTAAGATTTCGGCAGCTGGTCCTTTCAATGCTACGAAGAGTGCGGCAACTTTATCTTCCACATTCCAGTTGTTCACTGCTGCGGTCTTCTCAAACTGTAGCTTAAAGACCTGGAAAGGAACAGAACCGTCAAAGGATGGTGTTTTTACCTTTGAATTACTAGTTGAAACTGCTGGGCGATTCAGTTGCAACTGCTCGATACGTCCTCTCAAAGCATCCACCTCGGCCTCGATTTTTTCTTCAAACTGTAAAATTTTTGTATCTTGCGCCTCCAACTTCGAGGAAATACGTCCTTCTTGCTCTTCCAGTTGAGCAGAGATCTGCGATGATATCTGTGCTGAAATTTGAGCCGACATTTCGGATATCCGTGCCTCTTGTGCTTCAATCTTCGCTGTTATACGGTTCTCCTGCGATTCCAGCTGAGATGACATTTGCGACGACATTTCGGATATACGCGTTTCTTGTGCTTCCATCTGGGATACCATATACGTCTTCTGTTCTTCTAGTTGTGATGACATATTTGTGGATATTTGTGATGACATTTCTGTTATACGTGCCTCTTGCGCTTCCAGTTGGGATGCCAATTGCGACGACATTGATGCTACTGTCGATGTTTGTGCAGATATTGCAGCCAATATCATGTTCAAGTCTGTGCTCGTAACTGTCTGCGATGTTTCGTTTTTCTCTTCAATTTTTGTTGTTGTTTCGTCCCCATCAGGATAAAAGACAAACTCGTCCACATCAATTCCTTGCGATTCCATTACCTCTCGTAGCCGTGCTTGAAGTTCGATCTTATTCCCAGTTGTATTTAATCCCCGGTTTTCCAACTCCTTTTTCAGTTGCTGGATCTTCAATTCACTGAACTTTGCCATGTCCAAGTTGTATTCCCAATCTTCGGAATTTATTCAACAATTCCTCTTCTGACACCAATTGTAACGATTTTACTGCAAATCCTCTTATTTGCAATTCTCTGCTAAGTTCGAATCACTAAACTGTTGAATAAATAACTCCAATATTGAACAATGGAAAAATGGCCTTTATTAAAGTACTTCACAATAACACTTATACTTTTCCACTCGCGTGCTTAATCAAACTGATTGATAGCTCAACTCAAACTGAATTACATTTTACTCGCTTGTGCCGCTTTTATAGTTTACGCTGCATACATCTAGGCTCTTCTATTTCCAGAACTTACCAACTATTTCGAGTGTTTATAGTTCTCATATAGTTTCTACTTGTTTACAATTTTCTACTTTTCAGCGTCTCTCAGATGTATGTGAGTTTGTAGTTTACAGTCTCTCGCACACACATAGGCGTATAAGTAAATGCATCTGTGTGTGACATCTCTCGGCTGCCTTATATATGTGTATACATGATTTGATTATTGACGTGAACATCGCTTAGCATCGCCTTAGTGATGGTATAGCTTAGGGATGCTAATATCCGTGACAATATTTTTTAAAAATGCTGGATTACAAATTAAGACTAATTCAACCGATAGCGTAATGGATAACTACCCACCAATATGAGACAAATTGGGTACATTTTGGATTGAATTTTAGTGTTTGTTTCCCATATTTTCCATAATCTTTTGGATTTACCCTTCTTTTGGGTAAATATTTGAGTATTTACCCATTTGTACCATATATAACCAATTTACCGGGTTTTTAACATTTGGGTATTTACTCCTTTCCCATCTCTAACCATATATTCTAATTATTTCAAAATTGACCAGACAAAACATTCCCACAATTAAATGTGTATATACACCTACTATATAGTATTTACATAGGTATGTATGTATCTTATAGCGTTCTCTTTTCTGGCTAAAGTGTTACGCTTTTTGTACGCCGCGCAAGGGTTGTTGTTCTATTCTAAAAAACAGGCAACGCCTTTACGGGGTACTTCGTTCCTTTGTGAAAATTGTCGCCTGCTCGCAACGCAAAAGCGTTACACTTTTACCCTGTCTAAAATGGCGGTGTGGCAGTGCAACTCTGTGAAACTCTCATTAGCCTGTTCTGCACGTTTGCTAAGTCAATTGCTAGTTATATGCACAATAATATCTGCATGTTAGCATGCTGCATTGACCGCTGCGCTAGCGCTGCACCATCGATACGCTAAACACGATTTTGTAGAACCATTTTGTGTAGAATGTTTTTTTTTTTTGTGCATAATCACTTAATTCAGCAATGAACTATTTAATGGTGCTTACGGTGGATGAAAAATGTGCTAAACCTGTCATAAAACTGACAAAATATGCATTCGGCGAATGAAACAAATTCAAATGGCAGCTGACAAAAGGGGGTGTTGTAAATTTTGTAAAGTTTGTATTAATGAATTCAATAATGTTGCAAACAAATTATGCCAAACTAGAGCTGACTCATTCGAGTTTATAACTGCTTGGTTAGAGCATAACAGAATGTTCTTAAGGTGGAGGAACTGGATAAGCAAATAGGCGGTGAGGTATGCTACGCGGTTCATGAGTACACCATGACTCTGGTTAGAGTAAGATTGAGTCTTCTTCAAGGGCAGGTGGAAGAGACGTTTAAGTTGCCAAAGGTTGTGGAAAGCGATGAGCGCTGAGACCAGTATAGAGATCTTGAGGATATATAAACGTGAAATCGACAGGTCGAGACTGAGAAAAGTCCTATCCAAAGGAGATGCGGTTCAGAAACTGATAAAAAAGGACAACGGGGAGTGGTCACACAGGACATCGAGCACCTGAAAGTAGCGAGAAATTACGGGAACAAAGGCGCAGTGGCAGAGGTGCAAAAGCAAATCAATGATGCTGGGAACAGCTCAGTGATGCTACGAGTCTAACAGAGACTCTTCGAGCAGGGGAGGGAAAAACGGACCTGCAGACTGAAAACAAATAGCTCAATGCCGCTGCGAGTTTTACAGATAAACCTCCAGCACACTGAAATCAGCTAGGTTCTTTTGATGTGGCGCTGATACCGAAAGCGGGAAAAACCTGTCATCTGTATCAGAAAGATCACAGGCCTATAAATTTAACACCTTTTATACTCAAAACCCTAGAGAGATTAAAATATGTGTATGTATAATCAAATATGAATAAGAAAATATTCTATTCAGCACTAAATGCTTACACTAAAGTCAAGTCGCTACACGTACATATTAACATTCATACCTGGCAGGATTGCCACATCAAGCACTCATATTCAGTCGAAAAAGAATGAAGTGGGGAACTTATATGAGACAGCAGTATGTTGAAATTGCTCACTGCTGCGTTCCGGCTGGACGGAGGTTGGGGATAGAGTGTTCTGCGGTGAGCTCGATATAAAGAATGCGGTAGATGTATTGCTATTCGCCGCTGTAAATTTTAGAGAATTTAACAGCTTCTCAGATAGTCAGGCAGCTATCAAACCACTAAGATCTGCCACCGTGAGGTCGAGGCTGTAACCTCACTTGCGGTGATAGCTAACTAATTTTTGATAAAAAAAACTATCTGGGCGTCCTTAGCAACTGTCGGGCTTTGGGGTTCCGCTCGCACAATATTCTCTGCTTGTGGAGAGGAAGGCCTCGAGCTCGAGGGCTGGTACCACCTCTTGCCCGTTGTTAACTTCAAGTTTTCAACTGAGCTATTTGGGTTTACAAAAGCTCATTTGTTAATGTGTATGGAACTTTTCAAAAGGACACTGCCCAATGAGTGCCCATGCTGTGAGGACAAAGAGGTGGAATTATTCATTCACTTTTTACTCAGCCTTTGCGACGTCAAGGAGTAAATATTTCGGCCTGTACGTACTCTCTTTGAAATGAAATTGCCAAGATCGACATGTTCCTTATTCGTACCTTTAGCTTTATTGCCCAAGAACATAACCAGCATTGAGAGGTTTCTCTACAGCCTTAAGAATAGCCGAATATTGTTTTTTTTAAAGGTTATATTTAGCTTGATTTGACAGGCCGAACGAATTTTGTAATTAAAATTTAAGTAACTTCCCGATAAGCTACAAGCTTGAAACTTAGAATATAGTTCATAACCCGATGACAATGCAATGATAACAAAAAAAACTCCGATAGGTGGCGCATGGATCGAAATATTTCAAAAAATCGTAATAGTGCTCCGATTTGGTTCATATTTGGAACACATAATATATACATGAATAGAAAGCGACCTATGAAGAAAATCGGCGCTAGGTGGCGCAAGGGATGAGATATTCAAAAAAATCGTATTTGTGGTCCGATTTGGCTCATATTTGGAACACATAATACATACATAAATAGAAAGCGACCCATGAAGAAAATCGGCGCTAGGTGGCGCAAGGGATGAGATATTCAAAAAAATCGTATTTGTGGTTCGATTTGGCTCATATTTGGAACACATAATACATACATGAATAGAAAGCGACCTATGATGTCCGATTTGGCTCATCTTTGGAACAAATATTACATATAGTCCCGTAGAAGTACATCAAAATATTTGGTGTTCGAGGAGGGACAAGCATTAGTGGCGCAGAGTCGAGTAAAGTCTTTGAAAGTATATATTGAGGACTTAGATTGTAACAAATTGTCAGGAAAGAGTCCTTGTAATAATGAGCCATTAAATAAACTAAATAGAATGAGAAATAATAGGCAATTAAATAAAGACTAAAAACTAGAAAATAAAATAATTTAAAAAAAATGTTTAAGTTAAACGGTTTTATTGAAAACAATACTTACATGAAGTAATAATAATACTAAAAGCTAGAAAATAATTAGTTAGGTCCTAGGTACTAGTCATCACACTCCTTATCAGTCTAGGGCGTTGATCAGACAATTAAATAAAAGCGTTGAAAGCGTAAAATTGGAGGGTGGCGCCGTCATTCACCTGGGAATGTCCAGAGCGATTCTTTTACATGCGGTTCAAGCAGCTCACTACTGTCGGTCGCTTGCGGCCAAGTATCCTCTGGGTAGCCGCTAAACATTCGTTTAGCGGTGAGCTAATGTGAGAAGGCGACAACCTGGCTAGGCCACTCTGACATAATCGGTTTAAGGGCTAGACGGGGGAGATCTCATCGGCAGCGTCTGTACACCTCTAGGTGCGGCTGCAAGCGGGCGTCTGTCTTGGAGCAAGCGGCTCGCTATATAAACGTGCAAGTAATATTTTCACCCCCGCTGAGCGGGTTGTGCGCTGGGCTTGGGACCCGCCACGTAAAACCATACCTCCAATGAAATATAACAACAAGCCTCGGATAAATACACTCTCTATTGATGACGACCATGGCAAACGTTTGAAGGACAATGAATTGAGGGCATGCACCTGGAACGCCCGCTCCCTGAATGGGATTTGGGCAGATGCCCGGCTGGTTGATGTCCTCGTCAAAGCAAAATCTTACATCACCGCCATCCAAGAAATGCGTTGGACGAAGCAAGGAAGAAAGAAGATCAAAAATTGTGGCATCTATTGGAGTGGCCATACGAATAAGCGCAGTTTCGGCGTCGGATTCGTGGTGGGATAGAGACTTTGTCGCCAAGTGCTGGCGTTCACGACTGTGGACGAGCATCTCGCCACTATCCGAATAAAAGCAAAATTTTTTAATATATCATTCATCTGCGCCCATGCGCCGACAGAGGAGAAAGACGATGAGGTGAAAGGCACTTTTTTGAACAATCAGAACGCACATACGAGCGCTGCCCCCGTCATGATATAAAAGTCGTGCTTGGCGACTTTAAAGCCAGGGTGGGCAAAGAAGGTGTTTTTGGCCCTACAGTCGGAAAGTTCAGCCTACACAATGAAACTTCTCCTAACGGACTGCGGCTGATTGACTTTGCCGGTGCTCGAAACATGTTAATATCCAGCACGAGGTTCATGCATAAAAAGATACATCAAGCTACATGGCTGTCTCCTGATCGAAATACTCGCAATCATATCGATCACGTTGTGATAGGCGGACGGCATGCCTCCAGTGTTTTAGATGTGCGCTCGATCCGAGCACTCAACATCGACTCGGACCATTATCTCGTTGCAGCTAAAATACGCACCCGCCTCAACGCGGCTGAAACCAAGGAACAAAAACACAAGGAAAGCTAGACATCGAAAAGCTTCAATCACAACAGACTGCCAATGATTTCGCAACTCGCAACTCGCACAACTCATCCTAAAGGAATACAGGAGCAGTGGGAGAATATCTCCAAAGCACTTCGTAATGCCGCCGAGGAAAAATTGGTTACCGGCGGCCACGAAAAAACAACTGGTACGATGAAGAATGCCGCGTTGCAACCGAAAGAAAAGGCGCTGCCTACAAGGCTACGTTAAAAGCGAGCGCGACAAGAGGAGTGTGTGAACGCTATCGTGAGTTGAAAAGGGAAGCAAGACGCCCTTTCAGGAAGAAAAAAGCAAAAGCAGAAAGGCGTGAGTGAGAGGAGCTTGAGCTGCTAGCCACCAGGAATAACGCCCAAAAATTCTAACAAAAAATACGACGACAGACGGAATGTTTTAAGACCGGGGCAAACTCCTGAAGGAATGAAAACGGCGACCTTGTAACTGATGTCCAGAGAGTGCTTAGATTATGGAGGGAATACTTCTCTGCTCTCCTAAATGGAGGCAGCAATTCACCGCGCAGAGATGAAGAACCCAATCCCGCAATCGATGATGGTGGAATATATGTCCCCCCGCCCGATTATGACCAAGTTAGAATAGCAATAACCAGATTGAAACACAACAAGGCCGTGGGCGCTGATGGATTGCCTGCGGAGCTATTTGCGTACGGCTGCGAGGAGTTGGTAAGGCGCATGCAGCAGTTTCTTAGCAAAATATGGGCGGACAAGTGCATGCCCGACAGTTGGAATCTAAGTGTTCTTCGCCCAGTCCACAAGAAGGGGGATACTGCAAAATGCACCAACTATCGTGGAATCAGCCTACTTAATATCGCATATAAGGTTCTTTCAAGTGTATTGTGCGAAAGATTGAAGCCCACCATGAACCGGCTGATTGGACCTTATCAGTGCGGCTTCAGACCTGTTAAATCTACCATCGACCAGATTTTCACAATGCGCCAAATCTTGGAAAAACCCGTGAAAAGAGAATCAACACACATCACCTCTTCGTCGACTTTAAAGCCGCCTTCGACAACACGAAAAGGAGCTGCCTATATTCCGCTATGTCTGAATTTGGTTTCCCCGCAAAACTTATACGGCTGTGCAAAATGATGTTGAGCAACACCATCAGCTCAGTCAGAATTGGGAAGGACCTCTCCGAGCCGTTCGAAACTAAACGAGGTTTCAGACAGGGTGACCCCCTATCGTGCGATTTCTTTAATTTGATGTTGGAGAAAATTATACTAGCTGCAGAACTTAACCGCACTGGAACAATATACTGTAAAAGCGTGCAATTACTGGCATATGCTGATGACATTGATATCATCGGCCTAAACACCCGCGCTGTTAGTTCTGCTTACTCCAAACTGAAAAAAGAAGCGGTAAGGACGGGTTTGATGGTGAACGAGGACAAAACGAAGTACCTGCTGTCATCCAGCAAAGAGTCAGCGCATACGCGCATTGGCAACCACGCTACTGTTAGCAGCCATAATTTCGAAATAGTAAAAGACTTCATTTATTTGGGAACCAGCATCAGCACTGAAATCCAGCGAAGACTTAATCTTGCCAATAAACGCTACTTTGGACTAGGTAGGCAATTGAAAAGTAAGATCCTCTCTGGGCGAACGAAAATCATACTCTACAAGTCACTTATCGTACCCGTCCTTCTATATGGGGCAGAAGCATGACCATGACAACAGCAGATGAAGCGGCTTTAGGAGTGTTCGAGAGAAAAGTTCATCGAAAGATTTATGGACCTCTACCCGTTGGCGATGGCGAGTACCAAAGAAGATTTAATGATGAGCTGTACGAGCTATACGCAGACATCAACATAGTCCAGCGAATTAAAACGCAGCGGCTGCGCTGGCTAGGCCATGTTATGCGAATGAAAGTGTTTCTATCGGAACACGCCTGTGGAAGCAGAGGTAGAGGGCGGCCCCCACTCCGTTGGAAGGACCAGGTGGAAAACGATTTAAACTCCCTTGGTGTGACCAATTGGCGCCGGTTGGCGGAGCGAAGGAGCGACTGGCGCGCCTTGTTGGACGGCCATAACCGTTTAGACGGTTAAGCGCCAATTAAGTAAGTAAGTAAGTAAGTTTTAGTATTATTATTACTTCATGTAAGTATTGTTTTCAATAAAACCGTTTAACTTAATTTTTTTTTTATTATTTTATTTCATATACTAGAAGACCCGGTAGACGTTGTATTGCCCTAAATTTAGCCTATCTGCATACATTTTAATAAGCTTTTTCCGTCTGACTCTGCCCTCCCTCCCTCTTCACTTTTTCCTAATCCTTTTATTCACTCCTCCCTCCGTCTTTTTCGCTTCATCTATCTCCATCTTCGTCTCATTCTATCTCCTTCTCAATCTCCTTCTCTCTTTTCTCTTCTCTCAATTTCTTCTATTCTTCTGCATCCCTTATTGCCTGTCCCGGAGGGTGGTATGTTTTTTATTCCAGTCCCAGTCCCAGTCCCATTCCGAGTCTCAGTCACAGTCCTAGTCCTAATCCCAGTCCCAGTCCGTCTCTGGATAATATATTACTCTGTACTAAAGCACTCATCAACAGCTTTCATTTGATATCCATGTTATATTAACACTGTCTAGGCATTCACTGGTTTTGGCCTATATCTGGAGACTCTAGTCACCCAGGGATATGAAAATTACCCTCTACACAACTAAAGACTCTCCTTAATTTAAAAAAATGTCATAATACCTCTAAATCGCGGGCCCCCTCAGAAACAACCTCCCTCGCCCCCCCTCTCGGCGGGCCTGGTGATGTGCTATACTTGATATCATTGGCTATAATATTTTTTATTGATAAGCAGGTTGTTTAATTAAACACCAAGCAATTACGCGGAAGTATATCCGCACCACCTAAAAATATGAGTACCACTGCGTATACGTAACATTTTATTATTACGTATAAACAAATAAAAAAAATTGCAATAAAATAATATTGCGACTATAAACTGAGATATAACCTATCCTATCTCTTAAGTTAGATCAAACTACACATGGGGTGCAAAACAAATTCAAAATCGGTTCAGTAGTTTAGGAGTCCATCGCGGCCAAAAATGTTGTGACACGTGTTTTTTTTTATATATTAAGATAAATGCAACAGACTTCCTAGGATGCAAAGTTTCACGTTTTTGTGGTCTGCATGAATAACATGTGACTATTGGTCACTTATGTCAACAATATAGCGTAAGTATTTGATGAAATTGGAAGGTTCTAGCCGTTAAAAAGGGGGCAGAAATGACAGTTTATATGGGGTATATAATATATATACCACCGATCTCTATAATTTTTTCAGACAACAATATGCGCTATAGATGGATCGGCTGCATGTTAAATTGCAGAAAGATTACATCACAATGGGGATTGTACGAGGCCACGAAATCAGTGGACAGGGGTACGCCGCAGGGAGGAGTGCTATCACCTCTGCTGTGGACGCTGGTCATCAACCAACTGCTCAGGCGATTCGATTAGGATCGGGCGCTTCGTGATATTCATACCTGAGCATCTAATGTCGGGTTGAAAGTCATTGCGGAGAAGACGGATATGGTCTTGTTTAGAAAGAGGTACAAGATTCCACATTGGACCAAGCCTAAGTTAGGAGGGGTGACCTTACAGGAGAAACCTTGCACAAAATATCTAGGAATCATCCTAGACAGTAAGCTGTCATGGAAGCTTAACGTGGAGGAGAGGGTCAAGAAGGCCTCAACGGCACTCTATGCATGTAAAAGAATGCTGAGGTGTACGTGGAGCCTATCGCCCTCTCTTTCTCATTGGGTTTTTACAGCGATTGTAAGCGCTATTCCATACTATGGAGTTCTTGTTTGGTGGAAAGCCACACAAAAAACAACATATCTCAAAAAATTAGAGGGGGTATGCAGACTATCGATACTTAGCATTACGGGAGCCCTGAAAACAACCCCGACGGCTGCACTGTATACCATTCTGCACATCCCACCTGTAGACTTGGTAGCAAAGAACAAAGCGTTAATGACCGCAACCAGGCTCGGTGCTTCGGGGCAGCTTGAGCGCCGACCATATGGCCATAGTAGTATAGCGTCATGAATCACAATACGAACAGACTACATGATTCCCTATCGGCGCTTCGAGGGAAATCTTAAGGCCACAATAGAGGTGGACGGTTGGCGCAACGGTGCGCAAATGGCGGACGAGGTGATACATGTGTACACCGATGGTTCCTAATTAGTGGATGGAGTAGAGTCTGCGATATACTGCGCTGATCCGGAAATAAACAGATCCTACAGGCTGCCGGATTACTGTAGCGTTTTCTAAGCGGAAATATTAGCCGTAACCAAAGCAGTAGAAACCCTGGAGGAGAATAGCTTAAGCTGCAACCGTGTTAACTTTTACATTAACAGTCAAGCAGCAATTAAGACAATAATCTCATATAGCACAGCATCTAAATGCGTGTTAGAGTGTAAGCAGTCTCTGGAGAGAATCGGGACAGGGAGAAGCATACATCTATATTGGGTCCCAGGGCATATGGGAATAGATGGGAATGAAAAAGCGGACGAACTAGCTAAAAAAGGCGCATCCCTTGAAGCTTGCTCCGTAGATGTCCCAATTAGATTGGCCGAGATTAAGCGAAGGCGAGAGGTGCACATGATAGACCAAGCGGGAAAGGCGTGGGTTCAAGCGCGCGGCTGTAAAGTGTCGAGGATTATGTGTAGGTCTTACAACCTTAGACTAACACAGTTGCTTCTATCATTAAAAAGAGAGGACTGTAAACTCATGACGGGTATTCTGACTGGACACTGCCTTCTGGCGTCACATGCCTTTAAATTAGACTTGGCCAGTGATAGCAGATAGAGGAAGTGCGGATTGGAGGAGGAAACGATCGAGCACGTTCTGTGCTCGTGCCCTGCACTTGCCAGGCTAAGACTCCAGCTATTAGGAGTGATAGAGCTGTCAGATCTAGAAGCAGGAAGCTTCTAGTATTTGCCAAAAGGACGGAGTTATTTTATAACATAGGTCCTAGTTTTTGATAGTGTTTTTCAGTTGGGTCGTTAAAACAAACTTCTGGTAACACTACGGACTCAATCAGTCTATGTGAGGTCCTCATGGACCGGCCAGTTCAACCTACCTACCTATGTGCTATATACGTAAATTTGAAGCTTCTAGCTGTTAGAATGGTGCAGAAATGGCGAAAAGTTTCTTATCTGAATAATCGGTTGTATGAGATGTATACTATATTTACCACCGATCTATACAATTTTTTCAGACAACAATGACTGCCCTATACGCAAGCACTTGGTGAAATTTGAAGCCTCTAGCTGTTAAAATGGGGCTGTAATTACAAAAAGCTGTTTATCTAAACAATCTGTTGTGGGGGATATATAAGTACGACCGATCTCATTAATTTTTTCAGACAACAGTATTTACAATATACGAAACCATATGGTAAATTTTGAAGCTTCAATCTGATAAATTGAGGAAGATATGACAAAAATCCCATTTCTGGAAAATCGGTTATATGTGGGATATATGCTATAGTGGTCCGATACGGCCGGTTCTGACAAATATCTAATCGGACACCTAAATATACCCGGTCACCAAATTTTATCAAGATATCTCAAATATTGAGGGACTAGTTTGCATATAAACAGACAGACGGACAGAGGGGCATGGCTAAATCAACTCAGCTCTTCATCCTGATCATTTCGGTATACTTATTGGTGGGTATATCTCTTTTCCTTTAAGGACTTACAATTTTGAGATTCGTGAAAAAATTAATATAGCATTTCATTTTCATGAAAGGTATAAAAAGTAAACTCAAGTGCACTTGTCGGTTGCAGCAGTTCTGTATCGCATATCCGATTACAGTGATATTTTCCACGTTCACGGAGTTTGCTATTGTTGTTGCAGCGATAAGGACACTTCCCGAAGGTTTTGGGGTAACAAGCATCATTAAGCTACTAACCCGACCATCATACCGTCCTCCCACTCCGTATATCCATGAGGAAGTTGGGGTTGCCAGAGCCCCGGCTGTTAAAGAAAAAGGATACAGGCATACCTTCCGCGGGTATATTCTAAGCACCCTTACCCGCTGCGGGTGTTCATGGGGTTTCAAACCTAGCAGCTCATTAGGCTAAAAATTATAGCCCTCGAAAGATCAAATCTTCAGTTACCACCACTACATGCACTCCTCCATGTGAATGACTCACTCAGTCACTTGGTCACTTGACCGCAAGAATTTCAATGGCATTTAACATATTTATTCCATTTACTTTTGCTTGAAAAAAAAACAAAAACAACACGCCACCGCTGTGTTGCGCAATCGACAATGGCTCTACTAAATATTTATATGTGCGAATGTTATTTTCAACTGACCACTGTAATTAACGCCCCCAAATGCCCAATGGAATCGTGGGGTGCCGCATTTTGCTTTTATGACACCTTTAACTGACAATTTGGGTTATGGAAAATTACTTGTTAGTGTTATGTCGAAATAATTTGGCAGTAAAATTCATTACAAAAAAAATTAAGGCGCCGCTAAGGAAATTAACTATGTATGTATGCACATAAATTTTGAATGTATGATTGTAGCGCAATTGAATCGTAACGAAGCTTAATAAACTTCCTTTTTATACTCAGTTGAGCAGAGCTCACAGAGTATATTAAGTTTGATTGGATAACGGTTGGTTGTACATATATAAAGGAATCGAGATAGATATAGACTTCCATATATCAAAATAATCAGGATCGAAAAAAAATTTGATTGAGCCATGTCCGTCCGTCCGTCCGTCCGTCCGTCCGTCCGTCCGTTAACACGATAACTTGAGTAAATTTTGAGGTATCTTGATGAAATTTGGTATGTAGGTTCCTGAGCACTCATCTCAGATCGCTATTTAAAATGAACGATATCGGACTATAACCACGCCCACTTTTTCGATATCGAAAATTTCGAAAAACCGAAAAAATGCGATAATTCATTGCCAAAGGCGGTTAAAGCGATGAAACTTGGTAGATGGGTTGACGTTATGACGCAGAATAGAAAACTAGTAAGATTTTGGACAATGGGCGTGGCACCGCCCACTTTTACAAGAAGGTAATTTAAAAGTTTTGCAAGCTGTAATTTGGCAGTCGTTGAAGATATCATGATGAAATTTGGCAGGAACGTTACTACTATTACTATATATGTGCTAAATAAAAATTAGCAAAATTGGATGAAGAATACGCCCACTTTTTAAAAAAAATTTTTTTTAAATTCAAATTTTAACAAAAAAGTTAATATCTTTACTGTATATAAGTAAATTAAGTCAAAATTCAACTCCAGTAATGATATGATGCAACAAAATCCAAAAATAAAAGAAAATTTTAAAATGGGCGTGGCTCCGCCCATTTTCATTTAGTTTGTCTAGAATACTTTTAATGCCATAAGTCGAACAAAAATTTACCAATCCTTCTCAAATTTGGTAGGAGCAAAGATTCTGTGACGCTAACTGTTCTCTGTGAAAATGGGCGAAATCGGTTGAAGCCACGCCCAGTTTTTATACACAGTCCACCGTCTGTCCTTCCGCTCGGCCGTTAACACAATAACTTGAGCAAAAACCGATATATCTTTACTAAACTTAGCCCACGTACTTATCTGAACTCACTTTATCTTGGTATAAAAAATGGCCGAAATCCGACCATAACCACGCCCACTTTATCGATATCGAAAATTACGAAAAATGAAAAAAATGCCATAATTCTATACCAACTACGAAAAAAGGGATGAAACATGGTAACTGGATTGGTTTATTGACGCAAAATATAACTTTGGAAAAAACTTTGTAAAATGGGTGTGACACCTACCATATTAAGTAGAAGAAAATGAAAAAGTTCTACAAGGCGAAATCAACAGCCCTTGGAATCTTGGCAGGAATACTGTTAGTGGCATTGCATATATAAATAAATTAGCAGTACCCGACAGATGATTTTCTGGATCACCTGGTCCACATTTTGGTCGATATCGCGAGAACGCCTTCACATATACATCTAAGGGCCACTCGCTTTTAAAACCCTTATTAATACTTATAATTTGATATCCATATCGTACAAATACATTCTAGAATCACCCTGGCCCACCCTAATGGCGATATCTCGAAAAGGCGTCCACCTATAGACCTAATGCCCACTCCCTCTTAAAATGCTCAGTAACACCTTTCGTTTGATACCCATATCGTACAAACATTCTAGAGTCACCCCTGGCCCACCCTAATGGCGATATCTCGAAAAGGCGACCACCTATATACCTAATGTCCACACCCTCTTAAAATGCTCAGTAACACCTTTCGTTTGATACCCATATCGTACAAACATTCTAGAGTCACCCCTGGCCCACCCTAATGGCGATATCTCGAAAAGGCGTCCACCTATAGACCTAATGCCCACTCCCTCTTAAAATGCTCAGTAACACCTTTCGTTTGATACCCATATCGTACAAACATTCTAGAGTCACCCCTGGCCCACCCTAATGGCGATATCTCGAAAACGCGTCCACATATAGACCTAATGCCCACTCCCTCTTAAAATGCTCAGTAACACCTTTCGTTTGATACCCATATCGTACAAACATTGTAGAGTCACCCTTGGTCCACCTTTATGGCGATATCTCGAAAAGGCGTCCACCTATAGAACTAAGGATTACTCCCTTTTAAAATACTCATTACCACCTTTCATTTGATACCCATATCGTACAAACACATTCTAGAGTCACCCTGGCCCACCCTAATGGCGATATCTCGAAAAGGCGTCCACCTATAGACCTAATGCCCACTCCCTCTTAAAATGCTCAGTAACACCTTTCGTTTGATACCCATATCGTACAAACATTCTAGAGTCACCCCTGGCCCACCCTAATGGCGATATCTCGAAAAGGCGTCCACCTATAGACCTAATGCCCACTCCCTCTTAAAATGCTCAGTAACACATTTCGTTTGATATCCATATCGTACAAACATTCTAGAGTCACCCTTGGTCCACCTTTATGGCGATATCTCGAAAAGGCGTCCACCTATAGAACTAAGGATTACTCCCTTTTAAAATACTCATTACCACCTTTCATTTGATACCCATATCGTACAAAAACATTCTAGAGTCACCCCTTTCCCACCCTAATGGCGATATCTCGAAAAGGCGTCCACCTATAGACCTAATGCCCACTCCCTCTTAAAATGCTCAGTAACACCTTTCGTTTGATACCCATATCGTACAAACATTCTAGAGTCACCCCTGGCTCACCCTAATGGCGATATCTCGAAAAGGCGTCCTCCTATAGACCTAATGCCCACTCCATCTTAAAATGATCAGTAACACCTTTCGTTTGATACCCATATCGTACAAACATATTCTAGAGTCACCCCTGGCCCACCCTAATGACGATACCTCGAAAAGGCGTCCACCTATAGACCTCATGCCCACTTGCTCTTAAAATGCTCAGTAGCACCTTTCGTTTGATACCCATATCGTACAAACATTCTAGAGTCACCATTGGTCCACCTTTATGGCGATATCTCGAAAAGGCGTCCACCTATAGAACTAAGGATTACTCCCTTTTAAAATAATCATTACCATCTTTCATTTGATACCCATATCATACAAACACATTCTAGAGTCACCCCTGGCCCACCCTAATGGCGACATTTCGAAAAGGCGTGCACCTATAGACCTAATGCCCACTCCCTCTTAAAATGCTCAGTAACACCTTTCATTTGATTCCCATATCGTACAACTAGAGACACCCCTGGTCCACCTTTATGGCGATATTTCGAAACGGCGTCCACCTATAGAATTAAGGCCCACTCCCTTTTAAAATACTCATTAACACCTTTCGTTTGATACCCATATTGTACAAACGTATTCTAGAGTCACCCCTGGTCCACCTTTATGGCGATACCTCGAAAAGGCGACCACTTATACAACTACCACCACTCCCTTTCTAAACCCTCATTAATACCTTTAATTCGATACCCATATCGTACAAACACATTCTAGAGTCACCCCTGGTCCACCTTTATGGCGATATTTCGAAACGGCGTCCACCAATAGAACTAGGGCCCACTCCCTTTTAAAATGCTCATTAACACCTTTCATTTGATACCCATATTGTACAAACGCATTCTAGAGTCACTCCTGGTCCACCTTTATGGCGATATCTCGAAAAGGCGACCACCTATGGAACTAAGGATTACTCCCTTTTAAAATACTCATTAACACCTTTCATTTGATACCCATATCGTACAAGCAAATTCTAGAGTCAACCCTGATCCACCTTTATGGCGATATCCCTAAATGGCGTCCACCTATAGAACTAGGGCCCACTCCCTCATAAAATACTCTTTAATGCCTTTCATTTGATACACATATCATACAAACACATTCCAGGGTTACCCCAGGTTCATTTTCCTACATGGTGATTTTCCCTTATTTTGTCTCCATAGCTCTCAACTGAGTATGTAATGTTTGGTTACACCCGAACTTAACCTTCCTTACTTGTTTTCTATTATTTCTTTAATTATTTACAAGCGCTGTTGGATAGTGTGGAAAAATAGTTTCATTTTTAACTCGTTAATAAAAATAAATAAATGTAAGGCGCGATAACCTCCGAAGAGATCTAAGGCCGAGCTTCTCTTCCAATTTGCGTCGTGCTCCCCTTGATTTTCCCTACAAATCGGCCGGACGGGACCTGCATGTTTTATGCCGACTCCGAACAGCATCTGCAATGCAGATGAGTTTTCACTGAGAGCTTTTCATGACAGAAATACACCCGGAGCGCTTGCCAAACACTGCCGAGGGCGACCCCGCTTAGAAACTTTTCTTCTAATTGAAAAACTTTATTTCCAAAATTTTGATGTTGCTTTGCCCGGGGTGTGAACCCTGGGCATACGCTGTGGTAGGCGGAGCACGCTACCATCACACCACGGTGGCCGCCGACTCGTTAGTACAAGTAATTATAGAGGGATATAATAATTATATGTTTTACCGCATAGACGTTAATGTTGTGTGCCATAACTTCGAAATGTTAAAGGACTTTATCTGGAAACTGGAATAAGTAGGCAATTGAAAAGTAAAATCCCTTCTCCGTAATCAAAACTCACTGACAACATTAGATGAGAGGTTCTTCTGGTATTCGACAGAACAGTTCCATGAAAGATTTACGTATCTTTCGCAACGACAAATACCGAAAAGATTTACTTATGGGCTCCAGGAGGTATTATTATGCAATAAAAGGGCGTGGGTATAAACACATTTTTGATGGCGTGGTTCTCCTTTCAACCATTCTCGTGATATCGCTACCGAAATTCGACGCTAAGCTTTTTTAAAAGATCTGAAAAAAAAGAAAGAAAATGTTGTGAACCAAATTTCACCACGAAACCTTTCTTTAAATAAAAAAGACATGTGATGATGACTCTTTGGACAGATAGGCTGACGGATCGCCCTAAGGGTGGACAATGTATCCGATGCTAGATACAGTCGGAAAAATTTGCCTACACGATTTAATATTTGCTAATTTGAGGAGGTTAATTGCTTTTGTCGCGTCTCTATATGTGGGTATCAGTAGACTGAAATAAATGGTGCTAGTAAAATCAACAAATCTGTTCTGTTGTTCATGACTTAACGGAGATTCGGTGAAATTGATTGAACTGTGGTTAATACTACCGAGTTCTTTGTCTAGCGAACAAACTAGTTTAGTCATTTCAATAGAAGAGAAATTGTCTCTCTTAAGTTAACAAAATTCTGTAAAATTGACAGATTCCTAATCAATCTGATTTTTCTGTTAACACAACTGATCTCACTGATCATTTCAACAGCGAACAAAAGTCAATGTATGAGCAAATTTCAAAGAGAATTTCACGCTCACTGCGATGGTGCCACTTGTTAAAAAAAAACACCAAAATAAGAAAACTACCAAATCAAAAAAAACACACAAATTGGGAAAACAACAAAAAACTAGTTTTTCAGTTATCAATACAACGCGAAACCGCCCTTTTTTGAATTTACTGTGCATAACACTGCAACAAATTATGCGATACCTGGACACCTATTTTTCGGGTACAATTTTGCAACTTCTCCTCCAAGTGAAATGCAAAATTGCGCCCTCTTGTTGCAAAAGTTTTGTTTGAACCAACACGATTTTTCCAAGGTTAGTAACATTTTGTTCAAGTTTTTACGAATTTCCACTCACGCGAACGAATCTAATAAGATAATAAAAAACATTCCTTTTTAATGTTGATGTTTGGAATCGCTTCAAAATAAAGTGTTACGAGAATTAAACTTGCCGAATTACATGAAAAGTTACTCCAGTGGTGAATTACCTTCCCGCGATTTGATTATTTACTTTTCTAGAACTTAGAAGTTCTCTATTTAAAATGTTATGTCAAACATTTATACTACAAGTTTTGTTCGAAACAATCAAATGTGGCAACTCTACATGCGAGAGAAGAAATTGACAATGAGCTGCAACTGAAAGAATTGAGAATCAGTTTCGTGACTACTACGAAGTGCAAAACTATAAATTAAATAAATTATAAAAAATAAAATTTGGTGAAAGGGCGTTTAATAAAACAAATAATAAAGTATATAATGTTTAATATATGCCAGTATATTTGATGTACACCTAATTTAAGTTCGGTTATTTTCGCTAGAGCATGTACTGACGCGTGAATGAAAATATATGTAGCAAATATGTATGTAGCAAGCAAGCGTATTTATGTTGTCACATATTTACGTATGTATATATATGCCAACATACTTTGGTACAAATATGGCGACGATAATTCGGAACAAGTTTTGTTTATTTGAATTCAGATTTAAGTTATTATTATTTTAATTAATATTACTAAGTATAGCAATAAAATCATTATAAATGAAATTTACTTATATGCAACTTATACAAATAAAATAAAAACTTTGTAAGTTTAAATATATATTTATCCGGCTTTTATTTTTTCCACAGGTATTAATGTCGTATGAACAGAAAACTCTGTTGATGTAAAAGTTTCCGCTATTAATCTAGGAAAAAACAAAAATATCTGTTATTTTAATAGATTTCACTGGTAGTGTTATTTCGACAATAAACTCTGTTAATTTAACAGTTTACGCTGGTTATTTCGAATGAACAAAATTTCCTTTCATATTAACAGTTTCGATTGGTATTCTTAGAGCGACAGTAATAGTTGTTAATTTAACAAAGCTATGGGTAAAGTATAATGAAACAACTTTTTTTGTTTATTTGACTACTAAAACGGTCAATAACGAATCAACGATTTGTGCGTAGTTGATTCATAAAAAATTACAGAAGTTTCGGTTGAATTGCCCATATTTCGGTTGATTTTGCCAGTCCTTTTCTTTCAAAGTACTATTTGGTAGCAGATTGAAAAAACTCACCAAGCTGCTTGGTTATCCCCTGAACAAAAAGTCCGAATCCAAAACTATGGTTTAGTGATCAATCAATGATAACATGATCGATTTCGGGCATAACTCCAGATTCCACTTTTACGGACTCTACAATGTCCAAATAACGACTGAGACCATGCCCAAGATCAAAAAGAACTCAAAAACCCTTATTTCGTATGAACATGATTTGGCGGCTGATTTGGTAATATTTCGGTCAATGTGTTCAAACAGAGAAAAAGTTGGTTAAAAGCAAACCACAAGTCAGTATGCTTAGATCTTGCAAAGATTGATGATTATTTTTGTATTTTCGTTTGAAAACTATTATCAAAGCACCGTTTTTGATAAATTTTTGAATTCGGACAAAGTCTTTAAATACAAAATTTGACATAATAATTAAATTTGGTCTCTGGTGATTTAAAATGTTAATAGGAACAAAAACATAATAAAATGTTAGATTTTTCCGATCGAAACATAGTAGCAAAGAGTCAATCAAAAACCAACAACCAAATTCAAATTGGTACAAACAGCGAAAGATCTTGGGGGGGGAGGGTACGCAGGCTATCTATGCTTAGCATTAGGATAGCCCTGAAAACAACCTCGACGGCTGCACTGTATGTCATTCTGCATATTCCACCTGTAGACCTAATAGCAAAAAACATAGCGTTAACAACTGCAACCAGGCTCAGTTCCTCGGGGCAGCTTGAGCGCCATAGTAGTATAAAAAAAACAAGTAAGGAAGGTTAAGTTCGGGTGTAACCAAACATTACATACTCAGTTGAGAGCTATGGAGACAAAATAAGGGAAAATCACCATGTAGGAAAATGAACCTGGGGTAACCCTGGAATGTGTTTGTATGATATGTGTATCAAATGAAAGGCATTAAAGAGTATTTTATGAGGGAGTGGGCCCTAGTTCTATAGGTGGACGCCATTTAGGGATATCGCCATAAAGGTGGATCAGGGTTGACTCTAGAATTTGCTTGTACGATATGGGTATCAAATGAAAGGAGTTAATGAGTATTTTAAAAGGGAGTAATCCTTAGTTCCATAGGTGGACGCCGTTTCGAGATATCTCCATAAAGGTGGACCAGGGGTGACCCTAGAATTTGTTTGTACAATATCAAATTAAAGGTATTAATGAGGGTTTTAAAATGGAGTGCTAGTAGTTGTATAGGTGGTCGCCTTTTCGAGATATCGCCATAAAGGTGGACCAGGAGTGACTCTAGAATGCGTTTGTACAATATGGGTATCAAATGAAAGGTGTTAATGAGCATTTTAAAAAGGAGTGGGCCCTAGTTCTATTGGTGGACGCCGTTTCGAAATATCGCCATAAAGGTGGACCAGGGGTGACTCTAGAATGTGTTTGTACGATATGGGTATCGAATTAAAGGTATTAATGAGGGTTTAGAAAGGGAGTGGTGGTAGTTGTATAAGTGGTCGCCTTTTCGAGGTATCGCCATAAAGGTGGACCAGGGGTGACTCTAGAATACGTTTGTACAATATGGGTATCAAACGAAAGGTGTTAATGAGTATTTTAAAAGGGAGTGGGCCTTAGTTCTATAGGTGGACGCCGTTTCGAAATATCGCCATAAAGGTGGACCAGGGGTGTCTCTAGTTGTACGATATGGGAATCAAATGAAAGGTGTTACTGAGCATTTTAAGAGGGAGTGGGCATTAGGTCTATAGGTGCACGCCTTTTCGAAATGTCGCCATTAGGGTGGGCCAGGGGTGACTCTAGAATGTGTTTGTATGATATGGGTATCAAATGAAAGATGGTAATGAGTATTTTAAAAGGGAGTAATCCTTAGTTCTATAGGTGGACGCCTTTTCGAGATATCGCCATAAAGGTGGACCAATGGTGACTCTAGAATGTTTGTACGATATGGGTATCAAACGAAAGGTGCTACTGAGCATTTTAAGAGCAAGTGGGCATGAGGTCTATAGGTGGACGCCTTTTCGAGGTATCGTCATTAGGGTGGGCCAGGGGTGACTCTAGAATGTGTTTGTACGATATGGGTATCAAACGAAAGGTGTTACTGATCATTTTAAGATGGAGTGGGCATTAGGTCTATAGGTGGACGCCTTTTCGAGATATCGCCATTAGGGTGAGCCAGGGGTGACTCTAGAATGTTTGTACGATATGGGTATCAAACGAAAGGTGTTACTGAGCATTTTAAGAGGGAGTGGGCATTAGGTCTATAGGTGGACGCCTTTTCGAGATATCGCCATTAGGGTGGGAAAGGGGTGACTCTAGAATGTTTTTGTACGATATGGGTATCAAATGAAAGGTGGTAATGAGTATTTTAAAAGGGAGTAATCCTTAGTTCTATAGGTGGACGCCTTTTCGAGATATCGCCATAAAGGTGGACCAAGGGTGACTCTAGAATGTTTGTACGATATGGATATCAAACGAAATGTGTTACTGAGCATTTTAAGAGGGAGTGGGCATTAGGTCTATAGGTGGACGCCTTTTCGAGATATCGCCATTAGGGTGGGCCAGGGGTGACTCTAGAATGTTTGTACGATATGGGTATCAAACGAAAGGTGTTACTGAGCATTTTAAGAGGGAGTGGGCATTAGGTCTATAGGTGGACGCCTTTTCGAGATATCGCCATTAGGGTGGGCCAGGGTGACTCTAGAATGTGTTTGTACGATATGGGTATCAAATGAAAGGTGGTAATGAGTATTTTAAAAGGGAGTAATCCTTAGTTCTATAGGTGGACGCCTTTTCGAGATATCGCCATAAAGGTGGACCAAGGGTGACTCTACAATGTTTGTACGATATGGGTATCAAACGAAAGGTGTTACTGAGCATTTTAAGAGGGAGTGGGCATTAGGTCTATATGTGGACGCGTTTTCGAGATATCGCCATTAGGGTGGGCCAGGGGTGACTCTAGAATGTTTGTACGATATGGGTATCAAACGAAAGGTGTTACTGAGCATTTTAAGAGGGAGTGGGCATTAGGTCTATATGTGGACGCGTTTTCGAGATATCGCCATTAGGGTGGGCCAGGGGTGACTCTAGAATGTTTGTACGATATGGGTATCAAACGAAAGGTGTTACTGAGCATTTTAAGAGGGAGTGGGCATTAGGTCTATAGGTGGACGCCTTTTCGAGATATCGCCATTAGGGTGGGCCAGGGGTGACTCTAGAATGTTTGTACGATATGGGTATCAAACGAAAGGTGTTACTGAGCATTTTAAGAGGGAGTGGGCATTAGGTCTATAGGTGGACGCCTTTTCGAGATATCGCCATTAGGGTGGGCCAGGGTGATTCTAGAATGTGTTTGTACGATATTGATATCAAATTAAAAGTATTAATGAGGGTTTTAAAAGCGAGTGGCCCTTAGATGTATATGTGAAGGCGTTCTCGCGATATCGACCAAAATGTGGACCAGGTGATCCAGAAAATCATCTGTCGGGTACTGCTAATTTATTTATATATGCAATACCACTAACAGTATTCCTGCCAAGATTCCAAGGGCTGTTGATTTCGCCTTGTAGAACTTTTTCATTTTCTTCTACTTAATATGGTAGGTGTCACACCCATTTTACAAAGTTTTTTCCAAAGTTATATTTTGCGTCAATAAAACAATCCAGTTACCATGTTTCATCCCTTTTTTCGTAGTTGGTATAGAATTATGGCATTTTTTTCATTTTTCGTAATTTTCGATATCGATAAAGTGGGCGTGGTTATGGTCGGATTTCGGCCATTTTTTATACCAAGATAAAGTGAGTTCAGATAAGTACGTGGGCTAAGTTTAGTAAAGATATATCGGTTTTTGCTCAAGTTATTGTGTTAACGGCCGAGCGGAAGGACAGACGGTGGACTGTGTATAAAAACCGGGCTTGGCTTCCACCGATTTCGCCCATTTTCACAGAGAACAGTTAGCGTCACAGAATCTTTGCTCCTACCAAATTTGAGAAGGATTGGTAAATTTTTGTTCGACTTATGGCATTAAAAGTATTCTAGACAAACTAAATGAAAATGGGCGGAGCCACGCCCATTTTAAAATTTTCTTTTATTTTTGGATTTTGTTGCATCATATCATTACTGGAGTTGAATTTTGACTTAATTTACTTATATACAGTAAAGATATTAACTTTTTTGTTAAAATTTGAATTTAAAAAAATTTTTTTTTAAAAAGTGGGCGTATTCTTCATCCAATTTTGCTAATTTTTATTTAGCACATATATAGTAATAGTAGTAACGTTCCTGCCAAATTTCATCATGATATCTTCAACGACTGCCAAATTACAGCTTGCAAAACTTTTAAATTACCTTCTTATAAAAGTGGGCGGTGCCACGCCCATTGTCCAAAATCTTACTAGTTTTCTATTCTGCGTCATAACGTCAACCCATCTACCAAGTTTCATCGCTTTAACCGCCTTTGGCAATGAATTATCGCATTTTTTCGGTTTTTCGAAATTTTCGATATCGAAAAAGTGGGCGTGGTTATAGTCCGATATCGTTCATTTTAAATAGCGATCTGAGATGAGTGCTCAGGAACCTACATACCAAATTTCATCAAGATACCTCAAAATTTACTCAAGTTATCGTGTTAACGGACGGACGGACGGACGGACGGACGGACGGACGAACATGGCTCAATCAAATTTTTTTTCGATCCTGATTATTTTGATATATGGAAGTCTATATCTATCTCGATTCCTTTATATATGTACAACCAACCGTTATCCAATCAAACTTAATATACTCTGTGAGCTCTGCTCAACTGAGTATAATAATAAATAATAGTTTAAAAAAACTTAAAAAAACGCGCTTTTATAGCAAACCGAACAAAAAAATAGAAAATAATTTTCAATTAAAAAGAGTTTATATAACAGTAGTAGAAGGTCAAACAATCGTTTATAGTTAATCACCTCAAAATAAAATTATAATAAAATTTAAGTTATTAACAGAATAAGAATAATTTAAATCACAGTAAAAAGCGTGGGGTGCTTGATATTGAATGTTACAATCATTCTATTGGCAACTATCTGAGAGGAAAGATATGAAATGTAGTCAAATGCACTCCAAGCTTTTTACTGTAAAAAAAATTATTCTGTTATTAATTAAATTTTATTATAATTTTATTTTGAGGTGATTAACTATAAACGATTGTTTGACCTTCTACTACTGTTATATAAACTCTTTTTAATTTGGAAATTATTTTCTATGTTTTAGTTCGGTTTGCTATAAAAGCGTGTTTTTTAATTATTTTAAACTATTATTTATTTTTAATTTTTTAGTTCAAATAATTTTAAAAGTTTTAGTCGAGAGTGATGAAACCTCGAAACGCCACGGTCCATGGATGAATCCAACCCCACGGCACCGAAAAGGGTCAAGACTCAGGGAGGCTGGACGAGGTCTTTCGCCGAAATTGCCAAGGGTCGGCAGATCAAACCTATGGCCATTCCAAGTGGAAATAAGGCCAATTGACCTTATGGCCGTTGACCTTATGTCACCACACCATCACAATAATGCATTGTCATCGAGCCGTGATACGTGTGCAAAGTTTCAATCAAACTTATGGCCATTCAAAGTGGTAATAAGGCCAATTGACCTTATGGCCGTTGACCTTATGTTACCACACCATCACATTAATGCATTGTCATCGACCATTGATACGTGTGCAAAGTTTCAATCAAAGTAATGGCCATTCAAAGTGGTAATAAGGCCAATTGACCTTATGGCCGTTGACCTTATGTCAACACACCATCATATTAATGCTTTGTCATCGACCCTTGATATGCGTGCAAAGTTTCAATCAAACTTATGGCCATTCAAAGTGGTAATAAGGCCAATTGACCTTATGGTCGTTGACCTTATGTCAACACACCATCATATTTATGCATTGTCGTCGAGCCTTGATATGTGTGCAAAATTTCAATCAAACTTATGGCCATTCATAGTGGCAATAAGGCCAATTGACCTTATGGCCGTTGACCTTATGTCACCACACCATCACATTAATGCATTGTCATCGGTCCTTGATACGTATGTAAAGTTTCAAATTAATCAGACTTCTAGAAACCGGTGAAAATTAAGCTCAAAGATTCCGCTACATACAGGCCAAGCTAATAAAAGCGTGTTAAAAAAATAAATGTAAGGCGCGATAATCTCCGAGCAGATCTAAGGCCGAGCTTCTCTGCCAATTTGCGTCGTGCTCCTATTGATTTTGCCTAAAAATTGGCCGGACGGGACCTACATGTTTTATGCCGACTCCGAGCGGCATCTGCAAGGCAGATGAGTTTTCACTGAGAGATTTTCATGGCAGAAATACACCCGGAGCGCTTGCCAAACTGCCGAGGGGCGACCCCGCTTAGAAAAATTTTCTTCTAATTGAAAAACCTTATTTCTAAAATTTTGATGTTGCTGAGCACGCTACCATCACACCACGGTGGCCGCCAGTATAGCGTCATCAATTACAGGACGAACAGACTACCTGATTCCCTATTTTCGATTCGAGGGATATCTTAAACCACACTAGAGGTGGATGGTTGGCGCAAGGGTGCTCAGAGGCTGCTAGATCACTGTAACGTTTTCCAAGTGGAACTATTAGCCGTAACCAACAAATTAGTAGAAACACTGCAAGAGAATCACTTACATTGCAGCCGTGTAAACTTTTATATTGACAGACAAGCAGCAATTAAGGCAATAATCTGGCATAGCACAGCATCTAAAAGTGTGTTAGAGTATAAGCAGTCTCTGGAAAGAATTGGGACATGGAGAAGCATTCATCTATATTGGGTCCCAGGGAAAATGAAATAGATGGGACTGAAAAAGCAGATGAACTAGCTAAAAAGAGCGCATCCCTTGAAGCTTGCTCCGAAGACGTCCCAGTTAGATTGAGCGCGATTAAAAGAAGGCGAGAGGTGCACATGATCGACCAAGCGGGAAAGGCGTGGGTTCAAGCGCGGGTCTGTAAAGTATCGAATATTATGTGTAGGTCTTACAACCCTAGACTAACAAAGTTGCTTCTATCATTAAAAAGAGATGACTGTGGACTCATGACAGATATTCTGACCGGACACTGCTTTCTGTTGTCACATGTCTTTAAATTAGGCTTGGTCAGTAAAATCAGAAGTAGGAAGTGCGGGTTGGAGGAGAAAACGATCGAGCACGTTTTGGGCTAGTTGTATCATTATGCGTCATGCCCACCTATGTAATACATTTGCGGCATTACGCATCATGAACTTCTATGCCAATGCATTTTTGTGAACCGACCACACGCAGTCATAGCATAATCATATTACAATATTATGCGACATAAATATTACATTGACCCAACACAGCGGTAAGCAAGCATCAATGGAATGCCGAATATGAAACCCTTGTCAGTTCACACATTACTATTTTTTGCTCAGTCACTCACCCCGGTCAATACACTTGCCGATCGTCAATGTTAGTTTGTCACCAAAATATTTACACACAACTAATTTACATTGTTTTCTAATTTATTTAATAATTTGGGAAAAATTTAAACAACGTGACATCAGGACGGACAAGGCGACAGCTGTTTCGATTATACCTTGTAAATCTCTTCAAAGCCTTTTCTCCCGGGAGTGGGAGTCGAACTCGCACCCCTACGATAGTTGAAATGGTTGTAAACGCATTCAGCTACGTCATGCCTGTTGTGAAGTCTTTCCCAATTGCCTTCTTTTTTGCATATTTTAATCTTTTACACATTGCATACTTCGTATGCAATTATGTGTTAAAGCTATGCTTGGTACGGCGGTTTTCAAAGAAACTTTGGTTTTGTTGCTGCTTTCGTTCTATTTATAGAACTACAACGAATTAACCAATTTTGTCTGTTTGTATGATTTTTAATAATCGGGGATTGCCCATATTGCTTTTTTTTTTTTTTTTTTTTTTTTTTTTAAATGTGTGAAAACATTTATTTGAAGCAATTTTGTAATTTTATAATTTATTTAATAATTTGGGAAAAATTTAAACAACGTGACATCAGGACGGACAAGGCGACAGCTGTTTCGATTATACCTTGTAAATCTCTTCAAAGCCTTTTCAAGCATAGCTTTAACACATAATTGCATACGATGCAATGTGTAAAAGATTAAAATATGCAAAAAAGAAGGCAATTGGGAAAGACTTCACAACAGGCATGACGTAGCTGAATGCGTTTACAACCATTTCAACTATCGTAGGGGTGCGAGTTCGACTCCCACTCCCGGGAGAAAAGGCTTTGAAGAGATTTACAAGGTATAATCGAAACAGCTGTCGCCTTGTCCGTCCTGATGTCACGTTGTTTAAATTTTTCCCAAATTATTAAATAAATTATAAAATTAAAAAATTGCTTCAAATAAATGTTTTCACACATTAAAAAAAAAAAAAAAAAAAGCAATATGGGCAATCCCCGATTATTAAAAATCTTACATTGTTTTCTTTGTTAATATGAATTACCCAAATATTCACATCAAAATATTTTACATGGTTCATATAAATATCAATCTGCTGACTTTGCATACCATTAATACAAATCTACATATATGCATACCATTAATACAAATCTACATATATGCATACCATTTATGCAAATCTATTTATTTTTAGTTCGTAAGTATTAGAATAATTATGAATATATAGGTTAAGAAATTATGTATAAAAGGGAAATTATTTCGTTTAATAAAGACAATTACTATTTGACTCCCAAAGTGAGCAAATATTTGGTATTTGCCAAGAGGACGGAGTTATTTTATAATATATGTAGGACCTGGTTTTTGATAGCGTTTATCAGTTTGGTCGTTAAAATAAACTTCTGGTAACACTACGGGCTCATTCAGTCTATGTGAGGTCCTCATGGACCGGTCAGTTCAACCTAACCTAACCTAACCCCGAAAACAATAAAAGAAGTTTTAATGGAATGTCTACGTGGACTAAGACAACCCAGGTTAATATTTGAAAAAGCCAGTAAAGAGGTCTGAATTCGGGCGAAGCGAACATTATATACCCAGATTTTTGCTCTAATCTTATAAATAAAATGGATGTGCGTGTGTGTTTTATAGGCGTCCAAAGAATCCAAGCGATGTATTTTCTGGTTATATAAAACTTTGCAAAAGTGGGTGGTGCCACGCCCACAGTCCACAGTGCCTCTTTGCCTCAAACCATCCATTAATTATTGGGTATATGTACCCTATATTAATCTGTATAGAATTCTGTAAAAGTGGGCGGTGCCACTCCTACATGCATATATGGATATTTTTACCTCTTATTTTTTAACCTCGCAAATAATCGCATGATAGCGTGGTGGTACTACATATATTTTGCAAAGAATGAAAGAAGAAGCATTTTCTGTATTATAAAAAATTATTGTATGTGTGTGATCTACGAGCGGCCAAAGTACCCAACCGACCTTGCCAAAAATTTCACAGTAGCTCTACGTAGTCACCCGGTATTTTTCTGGCTATATAAATATTTATCTTCGTGTTATTTTGTGGCAAATATCCAAATTTGGTATAGAAATTTCAAATATCAAAAAGTAGGTGGTAGAGGTGGGGGAGTAGATATGAAAGTCGAAGCTGGAGCAAAAGTGAAGGAGCAGGTGGGAATGAGTGGGAATGTATCAAAGATTTTAAATTCCTTATATTTGCTATATTTTGTATATATATATATGCATATGATGTTATTGATGTGGGAGGGGTTGAAAGAGTGAAAGTAGAATAGAGGGTATAAGTGAAAATTGGAATGAAAGACGGCGTAGAAGTGAAACAAAAATTTAAATTTACTATATCTCCGTAATTATTTGAAGGGGAATACAATTGGCATTTATGTAGATTCTATAAATGTATTTCATATAGAAGGTAATTTATCTGGGAGAGGTAGAGGGCGTGGGAGTGGGAGTGCCAGTGGAAGTGGAACAAAATTATAAACTCGCGATATCTCCATTATTATTTGAAGGGGGTACCCAATGTTTGGTAAATTGATTCCATTTATGAAGATATTTAGGTAAGTGAGGTAGAGGGATTGGAAGAGGGAGTAAAAGTGGGAGGGAATAAAAGTGCGGGCTAAAATAGGAATGGGTTTGACAGTGAGAAGTATAACTAGACTGAAATGGCAGTAAAGTTAAAGGGAGTAAAGAAAGGACAGGAATCAGAAAGAAATGGAAGAAAAAGAAGAAAGTTGTAATTTATTTATAATGAGACTAGCAGACCCGGCAGACGTTGTTCTGCCCTAAATTTGTATATGTGCATACATTTTAATAAGCTTTTTCCGTCTAACTCTCCCTCGCCCCTCTACACTTTTTCCTAATCTTTGTATTCACTCCTCCCTCCGTATTTTTCGCTCCATCTATCTCCATCTTCGTCTCATTCTACCTCTTTCTTAGTCTCCTTCTCTCTTTTCTCTTCTCTCAAGTTTTTCTCATTCTTCTTCATATCTTATTGCCAGTCCCAGAGGGTGGTATGTATTTTGTTCCAGTCCCATTCCGAGTCTCAGTCTCAGTCCCAGTCCTAATCCCAGTCCCAGTCCGTCTCTGGTCTACTTCCCGGAAAAAAGCATAGTAAATACTAATATAGGCAAATTTATATACCAAATTCAGGCAAATCGAATAGGACGTATGTAAATAGGTATGTAGGTATTATTAATTCATATCTTTATTTCGGTTTCGCATGCCAGGTTGATGCGACTAAATCGAATATCACAATGAAAATTATTTAAAAGCTCTCAGCAACAGCTTTCATTTGATATCCAAAATACACACACGTTCTAGGGGTGACCGGGTCTACGTTTTGGCCTATATCTCGAGACCCTACTCACCGATAGGTATGAAAACTACCCTGTACTAAAGTACTCATCAGCAGCTTTCATTTGATATCCATATTGTATAAACACATTCTAGGGGTGCCCGGGTCCACGTTTTGGCCTATATCTCTGGACCCTAGTCACCAATAGGTATGAAAACTACGCTGTACTAAAGCACTCATCAGCAGCTTTCATTTGATATCCATATTGTATAAACACATTCTAGGGGCGCCCGGGTCCACTGTTTGCCCTATTTCTCGAGACCCTAGTCACCAATATGTATCCTGGTCCACTTCCCGGAAGAAAAATTATCCGACATTTTATTCTAGATATAACGCTACCTACATACCAAATTTCCGGCAAATCGAGCCATATATACGACAGTTTAGAATAAATCGGTCCCTGGTCCACTTCTCGAAAAAAAAACTTTTCACAAACACTCTCCGGGTTCCTATTAAGTTATCCTAAAAATTGCATGGCAATCTTTCTATCCGTTCTCGAGTTATGGAGTGACAATCAAAATGTACACTTCTTTTTATATATATAGATAGATTGATAGAAGGAAGGGAAGTTCACTTTCCAAACATAGGGCGGGACAACGACTGCCGGGTACGCATGGTTCTCAACCTGATTTTGCTCAAAACTGAATTATATGCATAATACACGGGAACCATATTTCTGCCAAATTGCAAAAGGGTATCAACGGCTTCTTATTAACGGCTTACAAAAGCTTTCACATTTTCCTCTCCTAAATGTGGACGGTGCCACGCCCATTTTTTAAAATTTTATTATATTTATATACTACGTCATACGGTTAAACAACTCGCCAAGTGAATCACATTCCAGGGTTTATTAAGGCTTTATCCAATATTTTCCATTTTTCGAAAATTTCGATATCGAAAGAGTAAGCGTGGTGACTATCTGATTTCGACCAATTTCATTACAAATTTGTTTGGAGTTTCAGATAAGTCCGTTTATTTAATGTGGTGGAGATATCTAATTTTATCAAGTTATCGTGAAACGGACGGACGGAAGGACAAAAGCACGGCTGGAAATAAAAAGTGACTCTGGCCCCCAACGAATTTCGTTAATTTTGACAAGAAGCAGTTTTTGTCATAAAAACAATTCTTATACCAAATTTCGTCAAGATCGGTCGATTTGTGTTCGATGGCATTAACAATATTATTAATATATTACCTAAAAAAGGGCGAATCGCTCCTGAGGTATAATATCAGCATAATTTAGTTATATGCCGCAATGATATTGCATTGCCTTTTACAATTAGGCTTTAAAACAAATAATTTGTTTAGAGTAGGCGTGGTCGCCACCCGATTTTATTAATTTTCAAGAAGTGTATACATAATAGGAAAGACAGCCTCCATGCAAAATGTCAACCTAACGTCGTGAACGAGTTTTGATTTACGACTTGAAAAACTCCAAAAAATGTGTTTCCCCTAAATGTGGGCGGTACCTCACCCATTTTCCAAAATTTTACCAAATTTCAATTTTTTTTTAATAAATTGAACTCACATATCAAGGTTTATGAATTTATCAGGCATTTTCTTCAATTATCGATATCAAAAAGTGTGCCTGGTTAAAGCTAAATTTCTAGCATTTTTAATACCAGAGGGCCGAACTCAATACATCGCGACCATTTGGCTAGGAAATATAGGGGTATGCATCTAAGACGTTCTGCTTCTTAGAAGGGCGACTTGAGGTCCTTGACTTAAAACTGCGAAACCCGCTAACCGGGTAAGGAAACCGTGCTTATTGGCTAAATTACAGCGCAGGCACATATTCGGTACTTATTATACCGGGCTCCTTCGTGAATAACCACGTAGCAAGGGTAGACGTTCGCAGTGGTGTAGTGGTAGCATGCTTCACCTGGAACTCCCAAAATCCTGGGCTTAAGCCCGGACAAAGTAACATCGAAAATTTTGAAGTTTTTCTAGTCGGGGTCACCCCTTGGAAGTGATTTGGCAAACACTCCCAGCGTTTTTCTGCCATGAAAATCTTTTCAGTAAAAATTCATCTGCCTTGCCTCCGTTCAGAGTCAGCATAAAACATGTAGGTCCCTTCCCGCCAATTTGTAGGAGAAATAAAAGGAACACGACGCGAAGTGGGAGCGAAACTCGACTTAAAATATTTTTGGAGGTTATTGCACTTTGCTTTTTATTTAAGAGGATTCCTCAATTTGAGTCGAGAACAAGAACCAGGGAGAGAAAAAGAAAAGGGCGTCGCAAGCCGTTAAAAATGTATCGCTGTAAGCGATGATTCGGTTCTTGAAACGAAGGGCAGCTACTGTCAGGGAGTGAAAGACGCCTGCCAAAAGCATCCTGAGAAGAGTATGAAACCGAAAGCAAAATAGAGCCCGCTATCGTTACTAGACATCATTGAAAGTTTTCCAGATTCTGGGGCGCTGTGGTCGATCCAACCCCTTAAGCGAGTGCTACAGTGGAAGCAAGTAGCAAGCAGTTTGATGCCAAGAACTCTGCCAAAATTGGTGCTCGATACCGTAACAGGTTTTGAGAAGAAACAGGCACTGGGTGGAAAGAACAAGCACCAATTGGCTTAAAACACCAAACTGGCATTTACGAGTCGGAAATTGGTGTCTCAAGATAGTGAGGCAAGCAAGCCGCTATGGCAAACCCTACAAATCTAAAGCCCCAAGAAAGACGGTAAGTGGAACTCGTCATGTGTAGGAACTATGTTCTAAAAAGGAGGGCTGTATTGATAAAATTCTAGACAACTCCGACTTACTTGGTGAACCTAAAGGAAGCACATGCTTCCGATTGCCCACAGGGGGATTAGTGATAATGATAAAGAAGCAGTTCCCAACTGAATTACTAACAGATGGCTGCGAATTCCAAGAGCTGATGTCTACCTAAAGGACTAGAGACGTAGAAGAGTGTCATAATCAAGATTGTGCCAGATGAACCTTATTAAAGAATTATATTTTCGATAACATCAGCTAACAATGAAATGTGCGCTATGTTTCCAAATATTTTAGCCACCACTACATGTATGTTTTCAATTGTTTGACTGCCCAGAACTCCAATGCGTACAGCATGTGGTAACATCTAAAACTGCAGTCTAACGCGCATGTCTTAAATTGACGTTTAGATTGTCACAAGGACATCTTTTTAACTGTTACACTAAATTACAGCGCAAGAAACACCTTTTTCGAGGCATTCTATAAGCTGTAGACCTCGGTCGGTATGAACTGGTCGATCTACAAATACCTCACATAGACTGAATTGGTATCAAAACTTATGATCAGTACTTTGTTGCACAATATTCTGTCATTTTATTTCAGGGATTTTCTATTCGTATATCCACCCTATGCAGTAGCATGTCTACCGACTAGCCTTTAATGTGCAACTTTATAAGCTCTTGAAAGCTTTCATTGGAAAAATTGTTAACTGCTCACTCACTTTTAGTATTAGTGTCCAACGCTCGCACTACTAGCTTCGACATAGGAATATAGAAACAGTCTATTGGCTCCTTCGCAATATACCTCTATAGGAGAGCGACTTAAGGTACTCTTTGCTACTACGTACATAGATGTGACTTTCCTTAATCTAGCGAAACAGAGCACTCAATTTCTGTACAAAATTTTTGTATCAGCATCTCTTTGTTTTGAAAATTTCGCCGTTATAAATCTTCAACAAATTCCTCTATTAGTCCCAGCACTCCATGCCATTGAAGCTGATTTATACATTTTCTGAGATGCATGGCCTATCAAGATCTCTCCAGTAATGCCTTGCAGATATCAGGCAGCATTAGCAAGGTATTCAAAAAGAGTATGTGTTAGATTTAGCTGAGAACTGCAGTGCCAAGTAGAGTATTCTAGAACCGTGCCTCTCGCTTTATTTTCATCAAGAACTTCTTAAACATTTTTTCCTTGATATATCATAGTAATGCAAATAGCCACCATTTGGCAACTCTAAATATATTTGACATATGCACCCCCAATGTTTACAACCCACTTGTAAACAAAGCACTCTTACTCTTATCAAATTCTGTCATTCTCATTATGAGAGTCTCATAATTCGTAGCGTGTACTCTCACAGTATGTGTGGGTGTTAAATTAGCGCCACACGCCTCCTCATCACGTAGATGCTCTAGCAAGGCGTTTGTCGCACACTCCAACAACAAACGCAAGTGCATGGATAACGCGCTCTACGAAAAACTGACAGACACTTGTCATTAGAAGCCGGGGAGCACCATGCGGGAGCAAATATCGTGGTGTGAAATGTTGACGTTTTCGAGCTATTGCTCTGAGTATGCGTGCTTATTAGAAATTCCGTAGAACACACAACAAATTTTCATTGGGGTGCCGTACTATTATTCCAACACTATTGATGGGCGAATGAATATGGATGCAACTATGGGCATACGGTGTTGTGCGTGAAAATAAATCCTCCGTATAGTTGTTGTATAAAAAATTAAAGTATGTATATTACTCCCGGAATAATATTCCGTTATAGCTTAGTTTCTAAATAATTTCTAATTCGCCTTCATAATTGATGGAATTCTCATGGATTATTTCATGTAATTTCGGCATTTTTTATCGGGACTGTAACGGTTTGATTATTGAAACTACTGTCAAAATATTTTAAAACTATTTCGGGTCAGTTCGGGACCCATTCAATGAGTTTTTCATATTTGTTCGTTATCATTTTGAAAACGTTTGGTGTTTTTTCTTTTAAATTTTTCAAAAAATTTTGAATTTATTTCGGTATTTTATCGATATTGTTTTGGAGCCATTTTTAGGTTTGTAGGATGATTTCGGTATCATTTCGAGAATATTTTCAAAATTTCAGAATTGCTTCAGGACTATTTTTGTATTTTATCGAGGTTGTTTGGGAACCATTTTGAGGGGGTCTGGATCATGTTTATATCGTTTTCGGGTAATCGTTTTGGATAGTTTGGGGAAAATTTTTTCATGATTTCGGGACCAGTTCTTGACTGTTTTTTGGGTCATTTTGAAGCTTTTTCTTTAGTTTATTTTTGGGACGGCTTTGCGACCACTTCTTGTTTGTGTTTAGAATCAGTTCGGATATATTTTGAAGTCAACTCAAGATTACTTCGGTACTATTTTGGGGTTATTTCCCATAATTTGGGATAATTTGAACAATTTTCGTGACCGTATTGGATGTTTCGGGACTATTTCCGTACCGTTTTAGAAATGTTTTAAGACCATTTCGGCAACACTTCAGGACTACTGCGTATTTAATTTCAAGGTCATTACGATAAAATTTCGATTGTATTTCTGAGTACTTTCGAGATAATTAAAATTATTCGGAATCATTTCAGGACCATTTCTTAACTGCTTTCACAATCTGCTTGGGATCATTTCAATTTAATTTTTAGGGTGGTTTTCGATACTACTTTGGCATTGTTTTGCGATCAGTTCAAGACTCATTTAAGAGTATTTTCGAATTTCTAAACCATTTCTTGTTTATTTTGAGATCAGTTTGGATTGGTTTTTATATTTAAAATTTTTGTTTTCTCGACTACCTTGGAACTGTTTTGGTGCTCTAGCCAGAGTTTTTATCATAATTTGTACAATTTAAATTCGTCAGAGTTTGAGTCCCCGAGTACTTTCTGCTCATACCTTTTTTTTACTCGGCTTTTTTTTCTTTTCTTTGATTCTCGGTTTCATTTTCGGTTTCCCTATCCTTATCCTTTTCGTTGTCCTTCCTCTCCTTCATTTCTCTTTTCGTTACGTCTCACACCTAATTCCCTTGGTTTTATATACAGAGTTGGTTTATGCACTTTCAATGACCGCGTCTTTGTCTTGATGTTGTTGTTGTTGTGTAGCGATAAGGATACTCCCCGAAGGCCTTGGGGAGTGTTATCGAGTTGATGGTCCTTTGCCGGATGCAGATCAAGTACTTTCTGGTACCAAGCCCGACCATCTCGTGAGCGATTTGTTATGACCACATGCGACCTCCTAGGTCATCCCGCCCCCCACTCTCCCTAGATCCACGAGGAGTTCGGGGTCTCCAGGGCCTCGGCTGTTTATGAAACAGGATTCGCCACGGATAGGTGAGGTTGACAATTGGGTTTGGAGAAGCTATGTATTGCGCTGGCAACCTGAAAGGGCTGCGCTACACAAACCATTGAATCTAGTACTTCAGTCACCGCTTACGACAGGCATACCTACCGCGGGTATATTCTAACCTCTAACCCGCTGGGGGCTATGTTTTGATGTCTAACGCTGACCCCCTCCTGACTTGTGCAAAGGTGACACATCAATAACGAATACTTTTACTCGCCACGGGCTGTCTTCTTATGTCCCCAGAACACCATCTACATAATGAGGCGAGAATACTCCCCATCAGGGAGAGAAATGAGATGCTAACCAAACAGTTCCTGCTGAATACCCAGAAACATGGGCATCCCAACAGAAATCTGATTGATGAGCCAACACCGCCTAAGTCCCTAGGCGTCATTTCCGTAAGAATTTTGAGGAAATAAGGCACCTCAGAACTCAGCCGTTTAAAGCAAAAAAACACAAGCAGGTCCTTGGTGAACTCCGCAAACAGGCATCGGACCTTTATGCCAGGAATTGTCCTGTGAATCCAGTACTCAAAGAACAGTACCCAAAACTTGCGGAAGAGGAACGAATACTCCCCAGGAAAACGCGATTCACTCTAGCTCAACTTCGTTCTGGATACTGTAACAGGTTAATCTCTTACCTATCCAGAATCAACCCCGACATACAAAATGTATGCCCCGCTTGCAGTGTGTCCCAACATGACACCAACCATCTCTTTAATCGTAATGTGGAACCAACGCCTCTAACACCCCTTTCATTATGGTTCACCCCTGTTGAAACAGCAAGTTTCCTTCGACTCCCGGTAGAGGATATTGATAACAATTTGTGATCGGTCGCAGCTGTTAGGTGGGGCGAAGCACTGCTACAACAACAACAACAACAACAAGAACGATTACTAACTCTATTTCATCACACGCCACTGTACTCGTATTTCCATATAAGTTTGTACAGTAGTTATACACTCATCTATATTCGCTCACTCAGTGGCATACCGAGTTGGGGCAACCTGATACTACTTCATTGGAGCAATCTAAATTCAGTCGCTCTTCAGATTCGTTGTGCTGCGTTTATTATCAAGAAAAGGAAGAAATGTGCAAAGAAATAAATATGAATTAATGTGAATAATTAGAGATAAAGAAAATATGGAAAAAATTCTATAAATGGATGAAATGTTCAAAAACGTGAATTAAACGAAAGATTTCAATTAAATTAATTGAGCGAAATTCCTTATCAGAGCAAACAAAAGCGTGATTAAGGAAACATCTCTATAAGTGATTGTGCTACAGTGTGCGTATGTGTTTGTGCGTGCATTGGGAAGTGAAGTACTTAAAGAAAAATCTTTGCTTAAGCTGGCATATTTTGGGATACATTTTTGGGTGGCGACGACAACAACCACAAAATGGACAACAACAATATCGAATTTGAAGTGCTTGCATTTTATGTTGCGTATTGTTGTTGGTGTTTGTTATGTGAAGTAGTATTTATGTATGGGAGAGTTTAAGTAGAAAATGTGTATATACCAGAAAGTGAAACGAAAAAAACGGGAACACGCCTTTAAAAGTTAACGCGAAGTCATTAACCAACAGCCACCAGGTTGCAGCTAAACTAACCAAACAACAACAAACAATCAACTGATAACTGCCAAAGTAAACATATACATATATACTCATATATGAGTATTTACAACAAAAACAAGAAGGAATTTCAAGCGGAGCCTTAAATGGTACGACAACCTAGAAAAGTTGAATGCAAAATTTAAATTCGTTTATAGAATAAACAATAGACAATTAAATAAATATATAAATACACACATAAATATATACATACATACTATGTCTATCCATGTACCTACACAAGTGAATTTTTGTTAAACCCAATGCTCATTGCAATGGGGTTTCGTTGTCTGTTATTCATATAACTGCCAATTGTAATAGAGAACTTCATTCATTCGACCACGCCCACAACCGGATAACATATATTGTAATAGATATGTTTTTAAGTTAAGTCAGCCCACGCTAATGCGTGCCATAATCTACAATAAATCCTCAATAGACAATCTACGCGTTTACATATGTTCCATATCTAGGAAGAGATTACAAGCTGTAAAATTTTCGACTTTTTCTTTTATTTCGTGCTTTCAATTAGAGATTACACTCGAGAGGTGGTACTTTTTTCTATGAAAAAACGCGGTATCTCTAAAATTTTTTCATAATTTCCGATTATCGAAGCGAAACATTTTTATGGGAAATCTTTTTATTTAATTGACGAATAGGAGTTAAGTATAAAAATGAAGATAATCTCGTTATATGTAAACTAGGTCTTTCATTGAAACTAAAAACCTTGAAATTAAATAATTTTCCTACTTTTTTTAAAAACTTACAGCTGATTCAAAGAATAATAATTGTTTTTGGTCTTACAATATTTAAACCAAAAGCAAAAAATTATGCGTCATACTAAAGTTAACTAGAGCTCGCTCAATAATTAAAGGTAAACCGCAACACGTTCGATATAAATCGATACAAAAAATCGTTAATTTTTCGATAACAAGCAGATAGCTTTTCGATATTAAATCGATAACACGGCGATAACAAATTGGTTGCATTGGAATATCAAATCGGAAACTTTTCATGATTTTTCGAAATCTCTTTGTTGAAAAATCGATAGCTTTTCAATAATAAATCTATAACATAACCATACCTGTCTTACGATAACAAATCTAATCCATAACTTTGCGATAACGAAGCAATAATTCGTTGATAGAAAATCATTAACTTATTTATAACCTTTGCTATCGATAACAAATTTATAGCACTTCGATAACGAATCGATAACTTGTCGATAATGCACCTATACGAAACTGATAACTCATCGATAGCAAATCGCTAAAACTTCGATAACAACCACGATAACACCCCGTCCCGTATCGGCTCCGACTTCGGTTGTGACTTCTAACCTTTGCTTTCCTCTCTCCTACTTTTACTTTTCCTTTCCTTTATTTGCTTTGCCGGTTCGGTTTGTCTTTTCCACTATCTGATTTGCTGTCTGATTTCCCCCTCACCATTTGTGCACATTATGCTACACTAACGCTTACATTCTATTTTCCACAATACAGCATACCACTTCTACGTTTACACTACTCTTACGCTTACAGTCTGAATTACCCTTGCCGTGAGCAAAATAATAAAAGAATATTTAAATGCAAGCCACGAAATAATTCAGAGGATGTAAGAGTAGCCTGAGACGTAGCTGTAACGATAATCGTAGTAATCGCAACCGTAATGTAATCATTACATTAACCACAGGCCCAATAAATCACTGTAACTGCATCTTTAATAATACATGTAACCGTGACTGTAACTGTAAAGAAATTTATTAATATTCAAATTCGTCTCATCCGCACCTTCGCCTATGCTCTCTTTTTTATCTTTGTCCTCCCTCCTTTATGTCCTAACCATCATCAACGGTATAGTTTTCATTACAAGTTTTCTTTCCCTTTTCCCGCGTTTCCCTTTTCTTCATATTTCTTGCTATTTTAATTTTGCTTTGCCTCTTTTAGCCCTTTTCCAAACCATTTTGTATGTTCTTTTACTTTTTCGTTCAGTACCTCCTTTTTCCCTAATTATCCGATTTTTTTGCTCCGATTTGGTTTATGTCTACTCCCTGAATCTGTCTTTTGGTGTCTAATTGTGCTTATATATACTCGGTCATGTAGTTATGCGTTGCACTACGGGAATGTTGGTGTTAGAGGCATCGGTGTTACTTTGCCGTTGATAGGTCATCTGGAAAGACATCTTATGCAAATATACATCACGAATGCTGTGGTGATTCTGGCAATGTAAGAGTTAAACTTGAGTATCGATATTAAAGTTGAGCCAGAACTGTCGCTTTAGCCGCCTGAGAAGCGGGAGTCAACCATAATCAGAGACTCATTCTAATAGTTATTTTTATTTCTGGAGTAGGAAAAGCTCCGGTCAAAAATTGCCCTAAGGTGAAAATGTTTGAGGTCTCGAGGATTTCTATGGATTTATCATGACAAATAATGCTTATCTCTAGAGATTTTGCTAGGATATTCTAAACTTAAGTAATAAAGGCAGATATGTAGGCTCCAGCAAACCTAAAGCAAGAGCTAATCTGCGCTTATTTCATTGACTTACGGAATTATATCCGTCTAGAAGTATATTATATTGCCTGGGTTTTGATTAATCTACAATGCTCTGTATTAGCAATGTCAAAAGTTCACCCTAAATAAGTAATATTCTATGACACTAATTAAAGTTAATTCACTAACAATCTGAACAATACGCTGTAATATACTAATTAGAATAGGTACCCAAATTGAATTTCTCAAATCTCTAAAATATGCGTTGGGTTCAACAAATTCAATTAGGTCTGCGCTAAGCTAAACCTATGAAATCACTCTCTAGGTCGAGTTTTCTAGTGATTCACTACTAAGCGGAATTTCACATTTATCTCCGTATACGGTTGGTAAACTTAAACAAATTTTAAAACAAAAGGTGATATGCATATTAGGGTGTCCCATTTTTAAGCCAATTTTATAACGTATATTATTTTATTTACTTTGTTTTTCTTTTTTCTTATATAATATTATAACATATTTTTACATTTTTATTTTGTTTTATTTTTGATTTTGTGTTTTCATCCTCAGTATTTATTTTTTCAATTAATTTAATTTTATGTTATTCTATTACATATCGTTAGCTTGATGTGAAAATGTGCTAAGTCACTTTTTTTGAAAAATTGTATTTTAATGCAGTTTTAAAACTGAATTCAAAATATATCGATCACAAGAAAAAAAATTTTAATTTTTAATTTTTACGAGCTGTTTGATATGATGTGTAAATGTGCTAAGTCATCAACTGTTCAAAAAATTGTGCTAAGTCAACCAGTCAATAATATCAATCTGAATTACTAGTCATTTCTTTGTGCGCGCATTTTATTTATTTATTTAATTCATTCAGTCTAAAAGTACATGCTTTGTTGTTGTTGTTGTTGTTGTATTAACGATAAACACACTCCCCGAAGGCTTTGGGCCGATGTTGATGGTCCTTTGCCGCATATAGATCCGTACGTTCCGGTAACAAAGCACTATTATGTTACTAGTCCGACCATCTCGGGAACGATTTATAAGGCCACATTAAACCTTCTAGGCCATCCCGTCCTCCCCACCCCCTAGTTCTATGACGAACTTGGGGTCGCCAGAGCCTCGGCTGTCAATGAAACAGAATTCGCCACGTGTAGGTGAGGTTGACAATTGGGTTAGAGAAGCTATATATTGCGCTGGGAACCCCTTGAGAGAGTTGCCTACACAACCCCTTTAAATTGGATTCACCCAATTGAGACATACCTTTGGTGTTTGATAAATGCTTTGCTCTGACCATAATCTACTTCAATTCTTACATGTTGATAACTACATGCTTTATTACAGACAAGTTAAAAATAGAAAACAATTCACGCTTATACACTACTATTTATTTTAATCGATAAATCGATTTGCTAGATGTATAGTCCTAGTTATAGGTTCATTCATAGCATAATTCGTTTTATTAGTTATTTAGATAAAGAATCTATTATGCCGTAGATCACGCTTTAGAATATATGGAATGAACAAATTAGCTAAATCAGAGCAATTCGTGCTAAAGTCAAGCATGAGTGAGATTAAAGTTCTTCTGTCATGCAAAGCCTGAAGACCAAGCAATTTGTGCCTGCTGGTATATGATGGGAGGCCGTCTGGCCAGTGAAGCATACGTAAAGCAACTTTTGTAAACATTTTTTGAACTCTCAATATTATAGGAGTTAGATTCATGGAAAGTATTCCATATTATTGAGCAATATTCAAGATCACTTCTGACCAAGGATATATAAAGTGCCCTCAACGTCATTGGGTCCTTAAAGTCACTGGTGTTAAGTCTACTGAACCCAGCCATTCCAACAAATTTTGAAACAGCGAAGTCAATGGTACTAGAGAGAATTTGGAGTTAAAAATTACACTCAAGTCTTTACTCTCTTAACAACGATTAAGAGATTCAGTATTTAGTTTGTAGATAAAGTATGCTTTTTGCTTTTTGGAATAAGACACAACACAGTATTTGTTTGAATTAAATATAAATTATTGTCTGCGCACCATCCGGCAAAAGAGTCCAGATCAGAACCGTTAGAAATAGTTTGAGAAATAAATAGTATTTTTCGGGAAATTTATAGTTTTAGTGCTTTATTTCAATCACTAAGTTGAGGAGTGATGGGAAAACATATTGAGTAAAAAGTGCTAAGTCAGGAAAAAAAATTTGTTATGAGTGCGGAAATTGTGCTAAGTCATAAAATAGCTGCTGGGTTGGCATACAAGATTTTTATTTATCTTTTTCAAAGCTTCTACACTCAAAAGCATTGCAATTAAGGTATCCTCATTCACAGTTTTGAAAAAAGAAGGTTATTTCAAAAGTTATTCATTTTTTTCGTCTCCTGTAAAATTCGTAAAAGTTGACTTAGCACATGTTCACATTAAGCTAACGATATATTTTATTTTACTTACTTCTAATTTATTTTCATTTTCTATATTTTGCTTTATTTTTCTTTTCTATTTTATTTTATTTGGTTTCATTTTATTTTTTATTTATTATATGTTATTATTTCTTTTGTTTTATTTTATATTATTATATTTTTTTAATTTTATATATTTTTTGATATCATATTAAATTATTTCATTTCATATTATTTTATATTATTTTATTATACTTTACTTCATTATTTTTTGTTCTTTAATTTAATTTAATTCTATTTTATTTCCTATTATTCTATCTAATTTTTTTAAATTATTTCTTTTTATTTTATTTTATTTTATATTATTATATTTTTTTAATTTTATATTTTTTTTTGATTTCATATTAAATTATTTCATTTCATATTATTTTGTATTATTTTATTAAGCTTTACTTTATTATTTTTTGTTCTTTAATTTAATTTAATTCTATTTTATTTCATATTATTTTATCTATTTTTTTATATTATTTCTTTTTATTTTATTTTATTTTATTTCATTTAACATTATTTCATTTTCTCATTTTTTTCTTTTATTTTATTTCATTTTATATTATTTGGTTTTTTTTTATATTTTCTTTTCTTTTTACTTTATTTTATTTTATTTTATTTTATTTTATTTTATTTTAGTTAATTTTTATTATTTCTTTCTTATTTTATTATATATTGTTTTATTATTTGTTGTCCATTAATTTAATTTAATTTTATTCTTATTTATCTCATTTCATTTTATCTTATTTTTTTAATTTATTTTTATTTTATTGTATTTCATTTCATTTTGCATTATTTTATTTTATTACATTGTTATATTTTATTTTACTTAATTCCATTTCGTTTTTTGTTATTTCATGGTATGTTGTTATTTTTTTTTTTTTTTATTTTATTTTATTTTTTTTTATTCTACTTCATTTTATATTATTTTGTTTTTTATTTTATTTTATTTCATTTAAATTTATTTAAATTTTTTATGTTATTTATTTCAATTTATCTTATTTTATTCCAACTCATTTTTTTTCCTTTATATTGCAATCTACGGCAGCGTAATTCATTAGTTTCTTTTCCCTTTCCCGAAATTGTAATTTTGATGCTTTTGCTTTTGTGAATTTCATCTTAAATAAACATCGAAAAATATTTTTCTCATCGGTTCTCCTGCCTGTGTGAATATATGTGTGTCTAAACACTTTTGTGTACCTTCTCTAGGTCAATATCCTTTGACCCAGTTCGGGCCATGATTTGCAGTATCCGAACTGTTTTTTTAATACTCCATCGCTTATGTTTGCCGCAAACGATGTCAAATTTTTGTGGTTGTAATATTTTTCGTCGATTCACACATCGTCACAAATACTTAGTTTCATAAAAGCCAATTGATTGCACTCAAATTACAAACTTATTTGTGTTCGCTAAACTATGAATCAAGATTACCGTTGAATACCTCCTTCGCTTAAAAGGAATTGTTTGCATCCGCATTCATACATATCTACATTCATACATTCGGTTGACAAGTCAATTTGGCTGCCTGCTTGTCTGTACCCAGCAAATAATGTTGCACTATGGGGTTTTTCACTGAATATGGTATGTTTGAGCGTTCGTGGAATGAAATGTTGACATTCTATTAATCATCACTATTAAATCAAATGTAATATAAAAATTTTCACAGCGCTGTTCTAGTTTAATTAAGTAGATCTTTAGCAATACTGCTGTTAATATTTGGCGGCTCGAACACACCTATTATGTGGGAACAATGTACGTGGTAGAGTTGATATGAGCGAAATCAGACAGCAACTCAAAGTAAAGAAAGGATTGTTATAGTTGGATCATCGACGACGTATAGACGAGTTTTCGATTTGGTTACGACGTGTTATCAAATTTTCTATCAATGGACGCTTTCAGTGAACACTATTTTTTTTTTTTCAAGGAAAAGGACTTCTTAAATTATTTTTGACACTTCACAATAATATTAAAAGGAAACATTTTTTCATAACCAACGCTTTATAATGTCAAGGAACGGTCAGATAGCCGAATTAGTAATTTGACTTAAAGCTCAACCGTTGAGTGGACCAAAAATACTGCTTTCGGAAAATTATCACTCAACGATTTATCAACTGTTGTGCTCGCTGAAAGCACCTAATAACAAAAGTTTTGATGAGTTTTATATATGTTATCAAAAAGCTATCGATTTATTATCGATTAATTATCAATAATTTTTCAATTTGTAATGAAAAGTTATGGATTTATTATCGAAAACGTATCGCTTTGTAATTGGAGTGACACCAATTTTTTATCGGCATGTTATTGATTTTTAGCGTAATGTTATCGAACTGCTGTTGATAAGAAGCCGAAAGCTCGGTTATAACAGACCTCATAACTCGACAATAATAGTTCGCTATACAATAACTTTTCGTTAGCGATCAAGCCCTGGGAGATCTTTTGTAAATTAAAGAAAATTTGTTTTATAGACGTGCACGTACTTGTTACTCAAGCCTTTTTTCTGTAGTAATAACAACTAAAATGAGTAAGAAGAACGAACTGCCCCCGATCGGTGGTACACTTAAGCCAAGCGAAAAATTGTCTTTTGTGTCACCACAGGATCGGATTTTTGGTGTTATTGAAGCAAACAAAAGGCCTTGAGAATTGCAGAACTTATTTTCTTTCCGCAATTCTTTGCAATCTCACTCAAGCTATACAGAAAAGTTACATTAAAGAAGTAGTATCTTATTCTGATGGCTGGCCGGGCAGTCACAAAGAAGGAGCTCGATTTTTTTACTCAGCGTATAGCTCTCAGGAATTACTGAAATCAAGCTCGTAGCAATCCAGTATTACGTATATTCAGGCGAGAAATAAAGCAAATTTATATAAATGAGTATAACTGCAGTACTGCGAGTCTTTGTCATAGTCAATCCCCGTGTGTTAGCTTCATTGGGGCCGTCTCATAAGAGCGCTCGGTTTTATGAGGCTTAAAGTTCATGAATGTTCATTTCACCTTCTTTTCTGAAATGAGATTGTTAACAGATGTAGTCAAGTTGCCTAAGAAACTGGATACTCATTTACAAGCAGCTTGTAACACACAGAGCCACTGAAGCCTGCCTTTGGTGCTTGTGGATATCTAGGCAACAGACCTAAATCAGGAAATGTCAAAAACAACCACGAAACTAGTGCTGAACGATTTACTGGCATTTAAGCAAGCCGCAATGAAATGGTTTAACAGATCATCTGTTTTCGCGATGGAAGAGAGGTCGTCTGGCAACAAGAAGAATGTTCTATTTCTACCACAATGGTCAGGGAAGTTCAGTTCTTCGGAAACAAGCCATTTAGGCATCTGTGGAGGGAGACTCTCACTACATATATGTAGTTAATTCTTGTATCACCTTGTTGTATTAAACGACAAAAGTTGGCTGAATTACCCCTTGTAAACTTTTATGTTACTGGCTAATGGACAAGCAGAGAGTGGCTGATTCCGTTTGCTGCTAGTTAGGCTATCCTGGAATATTCTCAAGTTTGAATTATTTTCCATTTTTTTTGGATTTTGGCAAATATTTTCCCATTCTACTTCCAAAATATCGAATTATTATTACAAATGTCTTCAAACTTCCCATTGTGCGCCGCAAAGTATGCTACAATAATTTGCCTACACTATTTTTCAATTCAACCCTGACTATTCAGCAAACTGAGTTGGCAATCTAACCAAACTGTCGATTTGTCATATACGCCAATTGATTGTTCGTTGGTCTGTCCATTCATTATCTGTCTGCTTATGCCTATTATTATACTCAGTTGAGCAAAGCTCACAGAGTATATTAACTTTGATTGGATAACGGTTGGTTGTACAGGTATAAAGGAATCGAGATAGATATAGAATTCCATATAAGAAAATCATCAGGATCAAAAAAAAAATTTTATTGAGCCATGTCCGTCCGTCCGTCCGTCCGTCCGTTAACACGATAACTTGAGTAATTTTTGATGTATCTTGATGAAATTTGGTACGGAGATTCCTGAGCACTCATCTCAGATCGCTATTTAAAATGAACAATATCGGACCATAACCACGCCCACTTTTTCGATATCAAAAATTTCGAAAAACCGAAAAAGTGCGATAATTCATTACCAAATACGGATAAAGCGATGAAACTTGGTAGGTGAGTTGATCTTATGACGCAGAATAGAAAATTAGTAAAATTATGGACAATGGGCGTGGCATAATAAATGGCCGAAATCCGACTATGACCACGCCCACTTTTTCGATAACGAAAATTACGAAAAATAAAAAAGAATGGCATATTTCTATACCAAATACGAAAAAAGGGATGAAACATGGTAATTGGATTGGTTTATTGACGCAAAATATAACTTTAAAAAAAAACTTTGTAAAATGGGTGTGACACCTGCCATATTAAGTAGAAGAAAATGAAAAAGTTCTGCAGGGCGAAATAAAAACCCTTGAAATCTTGGCAGGAATACTGTTCGTGGTATTGCATATATAAATAAATTAGCGGTATCCAACAGATGATGTTCTGGGTCACCCTGGTCCACATTTTGGTCGATATCTGGAAAACGCTTTCACATATACAACTACCACCACTCCCTTTTAAAACCCTCATTCATACCTTTAATTTGATATCCATATCGTACAAACAAAGTCTAGAGTCACCTCTGCTCCACCTTTATGGCGATATCTCGAAAAGGCGTCCACCTATACATCTACGACCACTCCCTTTTAAAACACTCATTAATACCCAAATTTGATACCCATATCATACAAACATATTCTAGAGTCACCCCTGGTCCACCTTTATGGCGATATCCCGAAAAGGCGTTCACCTATAGAACTAAGGCCCACTCCCTTTTAAAATACTCATTAACCCCTTTCATTTGATACCCATATCGTACAAAAAAATTCTAGGGTCACCCTTGATCCACCTTTATGGCGATATCTCGACACGGCGTCCACCTACTCATTAGCACCTTTCATTTGATACCCGTATCGTACAAACAAATTCTAGAGTGAACCCTGATCCACCTTTATGGCGATATCTCGAAAAGGCGTCTACCTATAGAACTAAGCCCACGCCTTTTAAAATTCTCATTAACATCTTTCATTTGAAACAAATTCTAGAGTCAGCCCTGGTCCACCTTTATGTCGATATCCCTAAATGGCACCCACCTTTTTTTTTTATTTTACCTTTCATTTGATACACATGTCATACAAACACATTCCAGGGTTACCCTCGGTTCATTTTCCTACATGGATATTTTCCCTTATGTTGTCACCATAGCTCTCAACTGAGTATGTAATGTTCGGTTACACCCGAACTTAGCCTTCCTTACTTGTTTTAATCAGTGTTTGTTTTTTTTTCGCTCTCGCTGCGCTCAAAACGCAACATCTCTTCTTCTCGCTTTCTTCGGCTCGCTCACTCTCTTTCTCTCATCTCTCACTAAATTTGTCGCTCCTCTCTGCCTTTTTTTTTTCCATTTCTATGCGCCATCGTCATAGTCACACCCTCATCTCATCCTTCAACCGTAAAATCATATTTGTAAATGTCCACTTAATTGTAGCGTAACGTAGGAAATAGTGTTGCATGCAATTGTTAGCCACTTTTACACTCATGTACAGACACACTCAGCTATTGCGGCTCGTGTCTTATTGTCTGTCGTGTGTTGTCGTATCACCTTTTTAGGAGTTGTCCCATTGATGCTTTTGTGTCTTGTATTTGTTAACCTATCTCATGTGTATATTATTGTTTTCTGTTTTTTTTTTACTTTTTATGTTTCTTTTGTTATTGTTGTCTTTTCGCGTGTTTGCAGTAACCTTTTATCAACGTACACACCTAACCTACCTTCTGGCGGAAATTAGTATGTATGCGCTGGTTGTACGCAACGCGTAATCAACAAAGCTATTTTTGGTTTATGTGGTTAAGCGCCTTATTGTATGCAATGTTTTTTTTTTTTTTGTAGAATCGCATACATAATGAAATATGAAGGTGTGTTGCAGTGATTTATTTTGCATGTCCTTTATATTTGATTTCTAAAACAAATTCATGTAAGGTGTGGCCAGTGACGTTATGTAGCTGCCTATATTTTAGTAATCAATTTTTTTAGAACATTTCTGGACTTTGCGTTATGTAAAAAATAAGTGCCTAAAATTATGCACTATCAAATTTATAACAAAACGGTATATCTTTCTAAGGCTCGACTAGAATCTAACCTAGCCACTTTGGTCGATAACATAATATTTTACTGCTCATCTCAGCTTAAGCGGCTAAAGTGGCAGGGATTAACTTAATTCAACTTTAACTGAAGTTTAAACTTACACTGAAAAATTTGGCCTTACTCACGACATTGGATAGGGAGCTCCTTTTTGAGCTCAAAACCTCGGTGTGGCCTGCAGACGCTTAGTTCAACCGAATAGTTGCCATACAATTTCTGAAAGAGAAAGAACCAAAACAAGCGAAAGTTTTACTGCTCTTTTGTGTTTCCCTTGTAAATTCTTATGCTTAAGTCCAACCAATTGGGAACGCCGATGCAAGATCAAGTCTTCCTTCACCTGTTGTTCATAGCTGCGGGAGGGTCCGCTCCATCTCTCCTGCCAAACTCGGAATTTAACATGACCTAGCAAATGAGACCATTGTGCTTATACACCCTACACTGCCCCCCTATTAGCACAGGCGGGTGACGCTATCGCTCCTAAAATAACAACAACTACGCCACACATAGTTGTGCTGAAAGATTACGACCCTACTGCAGCAAAATAGCCGTCGTGGAAGCAACAGTGTATAAACAACTAAAAGGACTAAAAAACGTCTTAAATTTGGATCGATGCGCACCATTTTACCGCTTTTGAAGCGTGCTTTCGATTGGTATTCTATGTTTCCCATTTTTTTAACAGCCCTCTGTTGTGCCTGGAATTTCTGCTTCCATGACATTAACTTCAAAACGATCTTATTCCTTAAGCTTTTTTATCGTTGGTTACCTGTACAACTGGTCCTAATACCGAGCATAAGCGAAGGCTACTCTCAGAAATGCATATGCGTCATTGACTTAAGAGTTTACAGAGAGATTATTCGACTTGTATTTGCCCAATGTTCGAAGCTGTACAGCAGCGTAGATGGAGTAATGTCTATATACCGCGGCCAGCTGCAATCCGTTTTTTATAAATGCAACGAGGACATCTGCGTAACTTTCTATCATCGAGCATTTCAAGATATAAAATTTCAATGTAGCTGAAGTTCCATAGATCACGACCGAGAATCATTCCCTGTTGTGCTTCGCATGTGACTTTAATTGTCCACCTACTTCTGAGGTTTGATATATGAGGGCTAATATTCCTAAGATGACTTCTGATAGGTAGCATGGTACATTACGGTTTTTAATCTAACGCATTTGGAAGCGTCTAAGGTTATGAGGTGGCCAACTCGCTTTCACTTTACCTTGCTAGCAAATCCTTCTCAAGTAAAGACTTCTTCGATTGCGCGTAATGTACATATACCAGCTCCGAAGCTGTGCTGCATAAGTGTTAGTTCTGTAATATGCGGTTTTAGAATTCTTCTGAAAAGTTTTCCGGCTGTACCAAGCATGCATAATTGCCAGTTGTCCAGAGGCAAGCTTTTCACATTTATCTGGCAATAAGCTCTTCCTAGGTACGTATTCTAAAGGACCTCTGAGCATATTTTTGCCATTTCTTCAATGATTTTTACTAGTACGCCGCACGAACCCGCTTTTGTGGCTTCTTGCTGCATTTTTAAACTCTGCTGTGGTAAATAGTGGAGCGTAATCAGGCGCGCTGATCTTATCCTCTCTATCTTTCCAGATGTGGTGCTAGGTGAAAGTGTATTTATCTTTTACGGTTAGCTCTAGTTTCAGCATTCTAACGCGATCTTTTTAGTACCATTTTCTTATCACTGTTGACATCTTCTCGAAGCAGCGAATAAGGACCCAAATGCTCTGCTGGCTAGTTATTGTTATAAGATGAAGCGCTCTAGATAAAAAAAGTATTCGTATTATGCTGCATAGTTGGGGAAGCACGATGGATACAAACTTGTTTTCCCTTGGAGCTCCCAATTGGGCGTCAGTTATCACGAAACAGGAGCGACTGGCTTGACTTTCTACGCAAAGGCCGAAATTGCTTGAGAGCTGATGAGCTACTCAGCTATACCAGAGCTGGGAATAAAATTATTAGATGGAAGCTGTACCAATAACAGGGTATTCATTTGCTCTGATAGCTAAGCGGCTATTTGGCCTCTGGAGTCAGCAACGATAACAGAAGTCTCGTTAGTCAATGTTGTGAGTAAGCCATGAGTCGGACGAGCTAACCTAGCGTCTCGGCAAAAATCAGGGATCGAAACTAGCACAGCGTAGATCTGGTCTAGTATCGTAGTAGCGAAATAGATTTTCCCCAGCGGGCTAAACAGCTTAGAACATCAAAAAATGGATGAGCTAGCTAAACAGGTCGCATCCCTCAAATTTGATACCGTAGACGTTTCAATCAGATTGGGTGAGATTAAAAGAAACGAGAGCTGCACATGATATACCAAGCAGGAAAGGGGTGAAAGCAAGTGCGGCGCTGCAAAGTGTCGAAGATCATCTGACTGAACACTGCTTTCTGACGTCACATGCTTTTAAATGAGGCCTTATAAATGATAGCATATGCAATAACTGCGGAGATGAGGAAACGATCGACCACCATCTGTGCACGTGCTCTGCGCTCGCAAGGCTAAAACTCCATCTATAAGGAGTGTCACAACTATCAGATCTAGAAGCAGCAACAAGCATAGGTCCTATAAAGCTTCTAGTACTTGCCAAGAGGACGAAATTATTTTATAACATAGCACCTGGCTTCTAATAGGGTTTTCCAGTTTGTTAGTTGAGCAAACTTCGGGTAACCCTATGGACTCATTCAGTCTATGGGAAGTCCTCACGGACCAGCCAGTTAAACCTAACCTACATGTCAAAAGAGGCGACTAAAACCTGCAGACTCGAAGGTTGGAGAGGCCATAGAAACCGTTCCCGTCAGCACCCTCGCATCCCTCAGCACTGGCTTAGCAAGACTTAGAATTGCTGAGAAAATTTCAGGTCTGCAGAGTTTCTAGGAGCGTATAGCTATCATATGACGAAATAGTGTCTTCAGATGAGTAGGATGGATATATATTCAGAATAGTGAACGTACTTACTGGGCACTCGATTATTACGGTTCATGGCGTGGCGCGTTTGTAGCTGCAAACTTCGGGGTGGAGGACACCGTATTGCATTTATGAGCGACTGTACATCGTAAAAAAATTAATTTTCTTAGAAAACTTTTTGTCGGGAAGATACTCTATTTTTGAAGACCACTGAGAGATTTGTCACGATAAAATTCCCGCCTTGTCATCTTCACTTTTCGTAAAATGCATTTGGTCTATTTCGTAACTCAGTGAGTATAGCAAACGATTCGGATCCGAAGCACGTCGGTGCAAAACACGCAAAAGGACTATACAAATTTGATTTTGCTAGTGTAAGCTTCCTAGTTGAAAAAGTTTAATAAGGTTCAGAACAATCGTTTTCATTAAGGCCCCAAACTTGATTTATTGAAATGGGAAGTATAGGAAGCTCAAGTCAAGTTGCCACATTCACCACTTACATTCCCTTAGAAGAGAAGTGGAGTAAGGAATTAATATGGGACGAGAGTCTAGTGAACCTGTTCACAGATGGATACAAGCTGGACGAAAGGGTCGGAGGAGGAGTTTTCTGCCATGGGTTCGGTATTAGCCAGAAGTTTTAGCTGACCGACCACTACATCGCCTTCCAAGCAGATGTTGCCGCCTAGATGAGATGCTATACGCCGCTGTAACTGCTAGGAAATTTAACATCTATTCAGATAGTCAGGCTAAGCTCTGTCACCATGAAATCGAAGGCTATACGGGATTACTTGACCTCACTTTCGGCATCTAACTGCTGTTTGATAAAAAAAAAAATATATATATATATATATATGGGTCCCACAGCGTAAGAAAACTGTCACTGGCGTATTGTAAGTGTATGCTATAGGAGGCTTTGGGACCCCTCTGTTCACTTTCTTTCTGCTTCTGGGCAGGTGCGCCTCGTGTCAGCTAAGCAAACATTGGGATGCAACCACCTCTTTTCTCAAGTCTTTTTGGGCCGTTGGTGAATCCAAGCACGCTTCAAAGTTATTAGGGTTTACAAAAGTTCTTGTATCAATGGTTACAGGAGTATTAATAAGGCACTGGGAGGTCACAGCGGTGCGCCTAAGTATATTGGATATATCAGCTGCGTTAGTTGTATGGAGGACGATGTGGTGGAGAATTCTAGTCACTTTATGAACACGATTGTAAAATATCTCGATCGGTATTCGTATCGGGCCCCAGGTATTGGGATTCATTTTATGTAACCCTGGTTTATACATGACCCCTCGCTCTTATCTAAGGCATCAAACAAAAATACACATATTAGTACATATACACATTTCTACTATTTTTCTAGATATTTATCTTTACAAAATCTTCGTATTTTTCAACTTTCAGGTTTATACTGCCTCGCTGGAACCACTCACTTAGTTACTACTCATTATGGGTAAGGATCAAGAGTTCTTAGATGCAGCACGTAATGGCAATATCTCATATATTGAAAAAGTACTCAATCAACGCGCCAAACGTGCCGGACCACTTGCAAGCCTACGCCGTGGCCCAGGAGTCAATATTCAGGACAGTGGAGGCTATTCGGCGCTACATCACGCCTGCATCAATGGACATAGCGATATAGTGAAGCTACTATTGAACAACGAAGCTTCACCAAACTTACCCGACTCGCGCGGCTCATCGCCACTGCATTTGGCAGCATGGGCAGGTCATCAAGAAATCGTGAAAATGTTGCTAACACATCCCTTCAAGCCGGCGCAACCAAATTTACAGGTGGGTCAATGAGTCAAATCTTTAATGATATTCCGAAATTTTATTTTCATTATTTTATTGCAGACCATCGAAAACGAGACACCATTGCACTGCGCAGCACAACATGGTCACACAGGTGCACTCGCCCTTTTGCTAGCGCACAATGCTGATCCAAATATGCGAAATGCACGTGGTGAAACACCACTTGATTTAGCAGCTCAATATGGACGACTTCAAGCGGTACAAATGCTGATACGTGCTCATCCCGAACTTATCGCACCCTATAGTTCAGCGCTAATAGCGGGTGTGTCAAGCAGTAGTGGTGGTGGTGGGGGTGTCCTTATCGGACAGCAGCGTCAAAAATCCCGCCACTCATCACCACTGCCACATTCTGGTTCAGTTTCAACGCCATCACCCTCATCGCCATCGATTACTTCATCGCCTGCTACACCAACGCGTAACATTTTTCCTCACACTTGCCTACATTTGGCAAGTCGTAATGGACATAAGAACATCGTTGAAGTGCTATTGGCTGCAGGTGTGAGTGTAAATTTGCTTACACCATCTGGTACGGCACTGCATGAGGCAGCACTGTGTGGCAAGGAGTCGGTAGTGCGTACACTGCTCAGAGCTGGTATTGATTTGAATGCAACCGATGCGGAGGGCCGCACAGCACTGGATATACTTAAGGAATTTCCACCACATGTGACCAAGCATATAATCGCTGTCATTAATAGTAAGTGGAACCCTTTTAGCTATTTTTCGCTACACTAAATTATTTAATATCTTGGGCTAATCGCCTTTGAAATAAGGGTGGGAGCAGAAATCTTTCAAAGAATTTATCGCACGAATACTCTTGGTTTTCTCAACACAGCAAGGTTTTGCAGGCATGGTTTTTTTTCGAGCTCGCTGGAAGCCTATAGTGTTCGCAATACGATAGGTAATGAGTGATAAACATGCATGTAACCTTCGTTACATCGTTACTCTTAGCACACTCGAGCATATTCTGGCCGGCAAATTGTCACTTTGGAACTGGTGACCTTCTCCGTCTGCGCATATGAGTATCGTATATCGTCTGCAATGAGGTGGAGGTTTAATCCCATATTGGGACTGCGTAGAGTGCACACATTCAGGACTATTCAGCTATGTCTACCGTCGATCACTTCAGATAGATCAGAAAACGCGCAGACTCAGGTTGGCTTATCTCGAGTTTGGTGAACTCAATAAAACCTCTCTCTTTTGGAGTTGTGCCATCTTATGGACTAAGCTTTCCAGATGTAGAACCTTGAGCATTGTCTGCCCTGTCGTAAAAGTCGCCAGGGCACAATTTTAATGTCATGGCAGGAACAATATTCGTATGCACGTTATAGTTTATCATAGAAGAAGGCTTTATCCATGTCATCTTTATTCTCTTGCGGCCTTTTGGTTCAGATAAACGACATGTCGTAAAATCGTTCGTTAAAATCGTCCACACTTCGGTTGTTCTTCCCATGGCCAATATAATAGACCAAACAAAGCCTCATCCACTTCATGATATTCTCCCATTCATTGCATTTGCTGCAAGAAGATGATATCTTCTTTTGCTTCCAGGGGATCTTCAACTGTGTAGCATAGCCTTTCCCATCAAGGGTTGCGCCATTTCAATAACATCACCTCAAATCACAGACCAAAGATATACTCTCACTTGCAGCCTACCCCCTTGATGAACAGACGACGGAAACCTTCCTTAGCTCTTATGTCAAGTTAACCAAGCTCCACAAGCTTCACTTCAGTCAATAGGTCTGAATAAGTTAGAATAGACTGAAAGAAAACTTGTTATCCGTTGGAATGAGACTTTTCACGCTCAACCTGAGAGGCAGAGTCAAATTAGCGAAGTAGGCGCACCAAAGTTGGGCGCCTTAAAAACGCTAGGGGTGTGAACAAAAACCGTGGGTGACCGTAAAAACCTGTTCTCCTTGTCTGCTCAGCTGGAGCTTCTGTTAATTTTTTCTCGTATTCAGGCCTTGTTTATTTAGTGATCTTACAGATATCCGTATAGTTCCAACTACGTACTATAGGTTTCGTGAATCTCTGCTAATTTCTGCAAGTTGATGACGTTCTTGACTGCTGCAGTACTCTCCAACGATGTCTCATGCTTTTATAATTCCTCCGCTCTGCTATTGTTATCGATATCTCAGCACCTAGTTACCCAAATGAGCGAGTTCCCTGCACAGTGGAGCAACTTCTAGTCTCATAAGGCGTATTTGGAATGAAACCAAAAGCCCTCCCGAAACGTAGTACTTCTGCTTGGAAAAGTACTAGCTAAGATTGGAAAACAGATGAAAATTTCGTTTTTAGTTAGGTTAGGTTATGTGGTAGCTACCCTGATAAGGATAGCTCACTTGGACAATACGAAGGTCAGTTTTGATACCACATACATCAAAAATAACGGTGACTTAGATCAAGCTACTTAGAGAATCGTAGTAGCAACGATAAAGCTCCGAATGATACCGATCTCAACTTTGGATAAATCCTCGGACGATTTGGTGATTCCACCTTATCATCCTCCATACAGCTGCAGCAGGATGGAGTTTCCAGTATATTGAGACGTACCGCATGGATACCCATGGGGTAGTGCCCTGTCAAACCCCCAATGACCATTGATAGGCGAGCCTTAGTGAACCCTATTATTTCAGCAGACCTCCTGCCATTCACTTTCGGCTAGAAAGATCTTGCTACCCTGCAAGACGTGACGTCCGCCCAACGTTTACTAAGCTGACTCGGGGCCCAGCTATGAAGAAGCAATCCACAGGTGGCCAGCGGAATCCCGAAATCCCTACAGCCATCTTCATCCGGTTCAGTTGTACCGATGCGGGCTAAGATATCCGCTTGACAGTTACCCGGGATATCACTATGGCCCGGGACACAGATAATCTTAATTGTAAAATAATTTAATGCAATCGCAAGCGAGGTCAGTCACTCCCCGACCACCCTCAATCGCACTATAGTTGAGCTCAAGGCCTTAATAGCCGCTTGGCTATCAGAGTAGATGTTAAATTCCGTAACCGTAGTAGCACTGGATAGCATTTCATCCACCGCATTCTTGATTGCAGCAACTTCCGCTTGGAATACACTGCAGTGGTCGTTTTTAGTTGCTTCGTCATCAAAGTCTTTTTTAAAGGAAATTACTCCCTCGTTATATACACAGTCCGCAATAAAGCCTCATATTCATGTTAAAGTTCAATGCGCTCGAAAAGAAGTTTGATTCCACATCCACACTGAGAAGGCGGCCAGCTATTTTTCTTAAGCACTTCAAAATATGTTTGTTACTTTTTTGATCTCAATCCAATAACATATTTTTTTAGACTTCCGAAATCAAATGGATGTAGATGAAAGTGAAGAGGTGGTGGTAATCTTTCGTCATCAGCATCCTCCACCACCACCGCCCCAACGTCAAAGCAGCTCTTTAAGTCAATATCAGAAACAGCAACACAATAATCACTATCATTTTAATTCGAATAATCATCTTCTCAACCACGCCCACTCAATGCAACAATCATCGGCATATGTTGGTAATAGTGGTGGAGGTGGCGGCTCAAATAATGGTGGTAGTTGTGGCAATCACAGTAAACAACGCTATGGCGCAAATTTGAATGGTGGCAAATCGTTGGATAGCGGACTACAACCAGATCATTATGCGATCATTGGACGTGGCGGATATCAAGATGTAAACTCGCCAGTACATAGCACATCCACCAACTCTCAGAAGTATGTTAATTACAAAAATGAGATTTTTTGTTGTTATTATTTATGTTGTTTGTGCATGTATAATTGGTTTTACGCAAATTGCATCATTTTCATATTACGCCATTACATTTTGTTCATTTCTCCTACTTTTCATATTTACTCATCCGCATGTCAATTGTTCAATATAAATGTAGTTTGTAACAAATATATTGCACATATAGTTGGTAAAAAGGAATAGAAGTAGCAAATTTGCCAGTCAAACAAACCACCGCTGTATAGCTAAATGGTTAGCGCAGCATGCCTAAAGCGTACTGATGATGAAGGCTTAGCAACCTTCGAAATGGATCTATCTACGCAGCTATGGCAGGTTGTCTGAAAAATTTTCTACTTACTATTCCAAAAACAAAATACAATTTTTCAAATTTAGAAAAATTAAAAAATAACAATAATTATCATTAGAAAAAAATTATTGTTCTGGCCTTGAGCTCGATTCGAACCTTGAATGATATTGCACATAAATAGATTTAGGAAAATTTTTAATTATTTTACTAATTTCGTTATGATTTAATTTCATTAATACTTATTTTTCTTAGTTGTTGTTGTTATAGCAGTGCTTCGCCCCACCTAACAGCCGCGACCGATCACAAATTGTCATCAATATCCTCTAACGGGAGTCCAAAGAAACTTGCTGTTTCACAATGGGTGTACCATAATGAAAGGGGTGTTAGAGGCGTTGGTTCCACATTACAATTAAAGAGATGGTTGGTGTCATGTGGGGAGACATTGCAAGCGGCGCATACATTTAGTATGTCGGGGTTGATTCTGGAAAGGTAAGAGTTTTACCTGTTACAGTATCCAAAACGAAGTTGAGCAAGAGTGACACACGTTTCCCTGGGGAGTATGCGTTCCTCTTCCACAAGTTTTGGGTACTTTTCTTTGAGTACTGGATTCACCGGACAATTCCCGGCATAAAGGTCCGACGCCTGTTTGTGGAGTTCACCAAGGACCTGCTTGTGTTTTTTTGCTTCATACGGCTGGGTTCTCAGGTGCCGTATTTCCTCAAAATGCTTACGGAGATGACTCCTTAAGCCCCTAGGCGGTGTTGGCTCATCAATCAGATGTCTGTTTGGATGCCCTGGTTTCTGGGTATTCAACAGGAACTGTTTGGTTAGCATCTCATTTCTCTCCCTGATGGGGAATATTCTCGCCTCATTATGTAGATGGTGTTCTGGGCAGTATTTTGGCGGGCCTGTAGCTTCTTCCAGTGGGTAATTTTTAGGCTTGGCGACCATATGGGTGACGCGTAGCACGTAAACGGCTGGTCAATTGCTTTGTATGTAGTAATGAGCGTTTCTTTATCTTTTCCCCACGTACTGCCAGAAAGAGATTTGAGGATTTTATTAAGACTCTGGATTTTCGGAACAGTTGCGGCTGCGTGCTCACCAAAATGTAGATCCTGATCAAACGTCACACCCAAGATTTTGGGGTGTATAACAGTCGGTAGCGTAGTGCCATCGACGTGGATGTTCAAAATGGTCGACATTTGGGACGTCCATGTTGTAAATAAGGTCGCGGAAGATTTAGTCGGTAATAATACCAGGTTTCGCGAGGCGAAAAAACTGGAGAGATCAGGGAGGTAGCTGTTTATTCTGCTGCAGAGGTCATCGATCCCTGGCCCTGGGCCTGTGGCCATTATTGTCCAGTCATCGGCGTAGGAAACGATAGTAACTCCTTCTGGTGGCGAAGGTAGCTTAGATATGTAGAAATTAAACAAAAGTGGGGATAGGACACCACCCTTGTTTAATTCTTCTTGGTTTTGATGTTTCGTTTCTAAATTGCTAGCGCTACGAGTACTGTTCTATGGTGGGGGTTTTAATTTAAACCGTAATTTATCTGGGTGCTGATGGCATTTAGCGCGGTGATGGTGCTATGGATTTTTCTGAAGCCATGCTGATTACAGGCTAGCTGCAAATTTGCTTGGAAGTAGGGGAGCAAAACGGCTTCAAGCGTCTTTGCTACTGGCGATAGGAGAGATATCGAACGATACGACTCTCCTATGTTAGCTGGTTTACCAGGCTTTAGTAGCGGGACCACCTTGGCTATTTTCCATTTTTCGGGTATAACAAAGGTGGAAAGAGACAGGTTGAAGACATGTGCTAAGTATTTGAAACCCTCTTTTCCTTGGCTTTTAAGCATCGGCATGGCTATGCCGTCTGGGCCCACTGCTTTGGATGGTTTAGCGTGATCAATGGCATCTTTATTTTATTATTTTTCTTATTACTAAGGGCCGTTGGTTGGAGGGCCGGCTGGTTATCAACCAATTGCTTAGGCGGTTCGGCGAAGGACCGGCATATGCAGATAACGTCTCAGCCATCATAAGAGGCAGATGCCTAACAACAATCAGCTCTCTGATGGACCACGCACTTTGGGATGTACATGCCTGGGCATTTGGAGTTTGGTTAACAGCCAACGCGGAAAAACACGATCTATTATTACTTACTAGGAAATGTAAGGTGCCTAACTGAACAAAGCCTAAGCTGGAGCGGTAGCCTTACAAGAAAAATGTAACACAAAATATCTAGGAGTCGTCCTATATATCAAGTTGTCGTGGAAACTTCATGTAGAAGAGAGGGCGAAGAAAGCCTCCGCGGCACTATCACCCAAACTCTCTCATTGGGTATTTATGGCAATTATGGCGTCAACTCATATCGGGCCAACGAAATATATGAGCCCGTGCCTGAGCTTCGAAAGAGTTCTGGGGAGCAAAAATGCCAGAAAATACTATTCACGTGTATATCGATGGCTCCAAATCAATGGAAGGGGTCGGGTCTGCTGTTTACTGTGTCGATCCAGAAACAAGTAGATCCTACAAGCTGCCAGATTAGTGTAGCATCTTCCAGGCGGAAATTATAGAAAGCAGCAGAAATTCTGAGGGAAGCTAAAGCTGTAGTCGCGTCAATATATATATATTGATAGTTAGGCGGGGTTTAATGCAATAATCTCACACAGTATTTCATCAAGAAGTGTCCCGGAATGCAAAGAAGCATTGGAAAAACTTCACTCAGGCCGGAACATACATATGTACTGAATTCCTGATCATAAAAGGATAGAAGGCAACGAAAAGGCCGATGAGTTGTAAAAGGAGGATGCCGCACTCGCTGAATTGACGGTAAACTTCCCAATCCGCTTGGGACAAATCAAAAGGAGACAGAAGTTGCATATGATTCATCAAGCAGGAAAGGTGTGGACAGAAACGCGGGGCATGTACAAATCTTACGATATTATACTAACAAAGTGGAACATCTCTATGAAGAGAGAAGACATAAGGCTCACAATGGGCATGCCAACTGAACACTGCCTTCTGGCGTCACATGCTTATAAATTAGGCCTAGTCAGTAACAGCAGATATTGAAGTGCGTGCTGCAGGAAGAAACAGCTGAGCACGTTCTGTGTTTGTGTCCCGCATTCGCCAGGTCGAGCTATAAGAGACGGTAAAGTTTCCAGGTCTCGAGGTAGCAATTAAGCTCCAAGAAAACTTCTAGTACTTGCCAAGAGGACGGAGTTATTCTACAAAATAAGTGATGGCACAGGATTCGAGTTCTTCCTTTTGGTCGTTACACAAATTCTGAACACATTCAGTCTATGTGAGGTTTTATTGACCGGCCAGTTTAACCTAACCTAAGCGCCGTTTTACGAAGTCAGTCGGTGATCTCTCAAGCGAAGTGCCCATAAATTTTAACCTGTGAAAACGATCGTAAGTACGTAGTAACTTGAGTTAAGCTTTTATTCGCGGCTGAGTTAAGACCCTAGAGGAATACTGTTTTTAACTGCCGAAGAGCCTACTTCATCTTCATTCCAACATGTACTACTTTCCGATATCATTCGCAGCTCTCGTTAACTCTTAAACCTTTCAAATATCGATCGAGTTTAGACTGGGTGCAAATTAAATATGAACGAAATTGAAAAATTGGCTCTATCTCATGAAGTCATGCCACATAAGTCAGACTGTTTCGGTCCCCATACGAAATAAAAAAGTTAAAAAAAAAACCCCCGACCGTATATATGAAGCTTATGGTGGTAGGGTATCCTCAATTTTTTATTGTAACTTGTTACTTGAGTACCGATTTTTTAATCTTGAGAGGCTCAATAATAAGTTCTTAATTCCTTTTAAGCTCTTCAGTCGGTTTTCGTTGTGAAGTATAAGGCGTAGCATGCTTTAAGGGATGCAGCTGTTTACAATATTCCGACATGAAAAGCAAAGGCTTGGTTACCATTTCATATCTACTTACATCGACCATACTAATTTCTCAAATCTTTCTGCTGCTAATATCCGTCTCTACTACATCATGGTACCACGGTCCCTAGCAAAGTACAAAGCCGCTATAAATCCTCAGTACATGAAAGAAAAGAAAATCGATTCTGAAAGCAGTTTACAAGCAAATACACTACCAATCTGGTGGCTGGGAATAGAAACAACGCTGTTCTGTCAGAAGAAAGCAGACAACTTCTCATGAAACCACTAATGCAGAACAGTCTTCAAAGGCACATAAATATGAACTTCATGAACAGAGTTATGAGATTTGGCATCACATAAAACTGGTGTTTGAATTCCGTAATTTTATTACAATCGGCCCCTATTTTTGGACAATAATGCAACCTAACCTATGAGACCGGCGTTATTCGCGAAGAACTTTGATCTGTATACTGCAGAACGCTAAACTCTTACTTATCCATGCAATACCCGATACGCCTCATAGAAGTCGAATGCACTTCACCAGTCGGATAATGGCGAAGCTCAGCTACAAACGAGCATGCAACAAATCAGCTTGTTTTATGATTTATTCCACAATATCGAGCGAGGTTAATTGAAAAAACCGTTAATCCAAGGTTTCGGCTTGCCTTTTAAAAGGTCTAACGAACAGAGTTTATTTAGAAAATGTTCTAACTATAAACACAAAATGGTTTTCAGCCTACAGAGGTTGCATGCAATTGTGGATGAGCTCAAACATTCGCCGATCAATTAATCGTCCCACCTTTCCTTTGCGAATAAAGTGGGTATTGAAGCTAGCACCTGAGGCAATACCGGTTCCAAGTAACCTTACGCCAGTCTTATTAAGCTGACAATGTATGTTATACTAGCAGCCCCACATACGTTGTTCTGCCCGAGCTTTAAGTTACATATAAATTTTAAAATAATTTTATGATGACTTTTTTATCTCACTCTTACTCTCTTATTTTATTATACTTTCTGGTTCATTACCTTTTACTCTTCGCTTTTGCCAACACTTTCACTCCTTCTGCTTTTCTCTTAATCTATCCTTATAAATCTCTCCTATCCCTCCGCTTTTCTCTGTCTTTCGCTTCCCTTTACCCCTATCTTTGCCCTCTTTGTCTCACTCTCCTTCCAACACTTTCCTATCCTCTCCCGCCACTACCACAACGTTTGATCCTTTTTTTTACACTCCCTCTATCCCTCCCTTATCCTCATCCTCAACTTCATCTTTATCCTCATACTCATCCTAAACCTCATCCTTATCCTCATCCCCATCCTCATCTCCATTCTCATATTCATGCTCATTTCCATTCTCGTTCTCATGCCCATGCTCATGCTCATCCTCATCCTCATTCTCAGCCTCCTCAGTATCAACAATATTAGTCTAGATACAAAGCTTTAGTGTCCTAAGCACCATTTTTAAGCAAATCACATCATTTTCACAGTGTAAAAGGTAAAAAGTGTCAGAGAGCTCAACCTCTCATCCTGGGATCCCCATTAATAGACATAATTCAAACGTCATTCACATTAGCTGGTTTTTTATTTAATTTTTATTTCAAATGAACTGTGGACCTTGCATGAAGGGACTTTGTGTTTATTGGGCAGGTATTATTTTTCACATTGGAAAAATGGATACGTCCTTATGAGCAATTTTTCATTATGTATTTATTACTTAACTTTTATGTGCAGTGAAATGGGAATAAGTCCATCATCGTCAATGAGTAGTTTCGAGCCAGTTTCGGTGTCACCACGTTCACGGTCTTCAACGGGTAACTATAATAACTCCCCATATGCTTCTACTGATAGTTCTCCCATCCAACATAACTCTCTCATTTCACCCAATAGGTGGTATAACATCGATAACAGCAAACAATCCAATGCACATGAGCACATTTGCACCTGGGCCACCCAAGAAACCACCGCGACGTAATCTATCTGTATCGCCCACACACTCAGGCCAAACATTCAGTTACACCTCGCCAAATCATCAACAACAACAGGGACGTACACGTCAACAACATCGTAGCCCATCGACTGACATTCCACATAGTGGGCATCAAAGCCATGGCAGTATGGGTGGTATGAGTTTCGATGAGACGATACATTTGCGTGATCGTCATAGAGGTGAACGACTATATGCGAGTGCAAGAGAGAGTGGGCGCTCAACAACGGGTGCGCTACTCACATCAAGTTCAAGTAATAAAATGAATAACTGAGCCAGGCTTCATGTACTAAATCAATATTTTACTCCTTGCTTTACCTAGATGACATGTTGGAGCGCATGAACTATAGCTCGGAAGAACGCACCGATTCTACCGAGGCAATCGCTATGTCGAACTCTATGAAGCGTCCGCTGAACAAGTGGCGTGATGTCAGCACAGAAATTATAAATTGTGAAAATCCCACATTGAAATCATACAATCCAAATAGAAAACTTAAGCGTAATCGCAACAGTTAGTAAGTATCTTTAGCAAGATCAGGAGAGCATCGGGAATGCTAATGCCTCTTAAATTTGTCACCTATAATTCTGGTTCTTTTAGTTCGTTAAGCATCAGCGATACAAAGGAGAACAAAAACGATAATGCTAAACCGCAAACGCCACTCAGTCCGACAAACTATCAGCAACCGCCAACACCCGATCATCCGCCACCCTCCTCCAGTCAAGCCGAACGTACCATACACGAGCGCATACGTCCGCTCAGCATGGAATACAAGAGACGTTCGGCGCTCGTACAACTTCAGCAGCAACAACAAAATCATAGTAAAAGCATGATCGACTCAAGCACTTCACCCGCCAAGCATTGGCAAACGGCGCTCATACCCACGCCAACATTTGATTATCCGGTTGCGGTTGGTAGCCTATCACCAAAGCAAAGCGCTAATGCCTCGCCTACAACAACGATGTCTAATATGCGACGCAGTTGCGTTGCGGGTATACAAGGCTCTTCAGGTTCGTTAAGCTCGAGCATGTCACATTCGGATCATAGCATTTCGACCGATTGTGTTGAAGAATTTGTGAGCGATGCGCCCTTTGCTGGGCTACTAAAAGGTTCGAGTGTTAATATGCGACATGAGAAACGTTCTTTAGATAATCGTCAACTCAATATTCCACCACCATCATCACGTAGCGTATCCGCGTCGGCAGCTGAAGGTCTACAAAAGCACCAACAACAACGAATGCGCCCACCAATCCCAATTAAACCGATATTACCCGATTGTAATAGAATAGTAAAGTCCTTAACAGTCACAGCTGCTAAGGATGTCAGAGCAACAACTAGTCAAGAAGGTTGTGATGAAGCAGATGCGGTTACTCGTAGTGCAGATAATTCTAGTCACATAAGTCAGAATATCAGTATTAGTTTTACGGGGGATAATGAGAATGGCAATGAGAATAAAGATGATGATAGTAATGCTAATGGAAATGGTAACGATGATGCGAGGAATGAGGATACAGATGCGGCGTTATCGGCAATTACCACGGGTACCACCAAAGGTAGTGGCATACTTAGCCCTTTCAATGCGGAAGAGGCACGTAAAAAGATTTCTGAGATTATCGAATCATTCGGTAGTGGTATACTCAATTCAACTCTAACACCAACAAATGATATCGAACTGGAGTTCGAAGATGTTAGCGAACCAGGCGAACGTCGGGAAATGGCGATTAGGCTAAGAAATGCCGGTCTGCTGCACTTGAAGCGCATACTTTTTGAGAATGGCTATGACAACTATAATTTTGTGGTGAGTTGATCTGTGGTCAAAAATTCAGTGACCAGATAAAACTAAATTTCTATAAGTAGATTTTGTTATAATTTGGGGTAACGCCCAGTTCAGCTCTTTTATATCCCTTTGTTATGTCTGTACTCTGGCGCAAAATTCGGAGGCCCATAACACAACTTTTCCGTCCGAAGCTTCTTCAGCCGTTTTCATGACATGACCCAAGCGCGGAAACCGTTGGGTTTTGCTCTACGTTCATGTATGCGTAAAGCGCTTACAGCTTATCATTAATCTTCTTTCGATACACGCCTTTGGTATCACGGGAAGGACCTTGAGTCTAACGGGAAGGACCATAAATCTTCTACCCAGAAGTTCCAAAGGCTTCCATGCATAACGATAGGTATGATGAGAGACTTATAAAGAGTGATTTTGTTCAATTTTATTTGCCTACTCAGTTCCCAGTAGCTCTTATTGAGGCTCCGTTGCATTTCTGTGCAGAGCTTACTTTTATTCCAATAATGAGCATGCGTTAGTCCAACCATATTCTGGATGACAGTCATTGCATACTTTCTGGCCTAATGACTCAGCTGGTAGTTCGTCATTTTAACAAGCTTTATTACTTTTTAGCCGCGATATTGCCACTCTGACTTTTTCCTATTCGCCGCGCATCGTTGTGCCTATACACACCGTGACCTCCAACGGCATCATTTTTTTTTGAGGTGGAACGAAATTTCTCATTCTTCTCAAACTCGGTGGAGCCCTAAAGTGACCGTTGCGTCGGTATGTAGTGCATAAGAAATGACAGCTGTCGGTATACGGCTGGAAGAATCGAAAAGAAAAATTATCACCAGTAAGTTCCGTGAGTAGCTTTTAGCCGGTAATCTTCCTTGTGTCAGGCGCGCAATTTCTGCACTGCATACAGGCGGGTGCAAAATTTTGTCTACGGCAAGATTATGGGCTGAGTCGATATTTGCACATCACAGAGTGTGCACATAAAGCCCACCGTGATCAATTTGGTTTTGCGTTCTGTCATCGGCAGTCTTCCAAGTAGGTTGCCATAGCTTTTTATGCTGGGGTTTGCTCCTACAAGTACCATAGCGATGAAGATCAACCTGATCCGTTGTGAGTTATTACATCGTGTGGTTTATAATTTCTAACTGCAAGATCAGTTCCATGCCAACCCTGGTGGTAAACAAAATTTTGATGATCGTTGCCCGATTTCCTGTATGTCCTGCCGGTCATCTCTACCTTCCTATAAAAGGGTCCGGCCATATCAGGCACATGGCGTACGTCATGTTCGTCATCAGAAAAGAGTTCTCTTCCAAGGTTTTTTATTTTAAGGTGTTTTTACGGGACAAGCTCCAAGGCCAGCGCCAATAGAGATATGGAGCTGGTAAATAATTATACATTTATCCAGCGAACTGCTTGCGAACTCGAAATAGACATCCCATTACAGCCGCAGTTCATGGTCAACATACGATTCGAACCCGGGTCCAAGCTTTTTCTCTCTCTATAACCACTCTGAGAGTAAAGCTTGGTATGTTTCCTGATATTGACCTTGAAGTGCATGTGCCCTCGTGTACGAACGAGGATTGCCGCGGACACTCCAACGAAAGCTGCTACCGCTGATCAAATTTTGACTGCCCCCAAAACAGAAGTTTGGAAAAAGACTTCCGAGTTTGCGGAGCTAGCCTCTACTTAGTTACATATTTGGGCCTTAATTGATTCTGGGAGCTTAACATAATCGCAACAGCATCTTCTCCGTTTTGTTCACTGGTGTAAATTGGAAAAAAACAAGTGATCTCAAACCGCTTTCCGCTTAGTCCTTTTAACGCGGCCTCTATTTTCTCCCCTTCCATCTACATCAACCAGTAAGTTTGGCTAAGAACCAGAGATCGGTACGCAAGTATTGTGTATAATTAGGAGTCAAATTCATAGACAGACTTCTTCGTTAATGAATTCATGTCTGCAAATGTTTGAAGATATCGGAACAGTGAAAAATATGCCACATATATCTTGAAATTTCAGAATGGTGTCTTCGAACCAAGTGATATCCAACTGATGGACATACAAACGCCAGATGCAAACAAATTGATAACATTCGTTAGAACTCTACCTAAAGCTGAATTTCTACCCCATATTGTTGCCACAAACCAAAGAAAGGATACAAGACCCGACAGCAATGGTGATACAGCGACGGCGCAAAAGGGTGTAGCTACTTTAAGTGAGTGGCTGCAAAGCATAAACTTACCGGAGTACATCGAATCTTTCAGGTAAACCCAATTGTCTTTTGGTAACTTTACATTTTATAAGAGAGTCTCATATGCCCTCTTCTTCTGTTTCCAGCAAACATTTGTACAATACCATCGATAGCGTATGCGGTGTATGGGATGTCGAACTGCAAACTGTTTTAGAGATAAACAAGCTAGGCCATCGACGACGTATACTCCAATCAGTTGCGTACATAAGACAAATACGAGAACCAAGTAAATCGAAGAATGGTGAAAACGAAAACAACGAATTCACTAAGTTAGAGCAATTGGCAAGCGCTAATGGTGGAACAGTGGCACAGCCACAAAAGGTACAGCCTCAACAAAGAACCTCAATAACGGGGTACAGAAAAAATCGGTATGTTATTTTAGTGCAATAATTGGGAGTCATGTTTAGTTTCCTCTTTCATCTGCTTTTATTATCTTTTGCTTCTACAGACCCGCACCCCAGCCACCAACTGAGAAGCCACAACAACCACAACTACAAATACGTGCCCCATCTGAACTACTGCTCGGCTTACCTGCAAATTTACGTACAAAATGGCGACATTCGGCGAATGTTTTGCTTAACGATAAAATTAAATACGAAGTTTATGTGAGTACTAATTGTTGTTGCCGTTCTACCTCTACTTCTACTTAAACTTCCAACTCTATGGGTGATAATCATATCGGTCATTATCGACAACTTTAGAGCCGGAATCACCCTTTGGAAGAGGTCGGAATCAACAGCACTCCGCCGGTGCTCACAACTATAGACAATGGCCAAATTTCTCCGAGTGAAAGTCTGGGAAATGTCCACACAGTCTCCCAACATATGCTAACCTTTCGTTTAAAGTCTTAAGCTGATGATTTCCTGTTTGTTGTTGGCGGTTTTTATCACGAGGTTTAGCCCTCTTTCGAATAGTCTTAAATTCCCGAAATTACTATACTTCTCGAAAATACTATGAAATACAGATCCGACTTGTTAGTTTTATCTTTAAAACCACTCCGATATCCTTTTTCTCCTTATCGTACTTTCTGCCTTTCCCTTTACCGTTCTCCTCAAACAATAGACTATTATTTCAAGTAGGTTCGTCCATGGTTAGGTTAGCTCCACTTCGCGGAAATCCGATATTTAGTTTCGGAGCTCATCAAGAACAACAACGTGACACGATGTGGGTCTACCCTTCCACATAGTCACAAAGGGTGGCTCGGAAATTATCTGCGTGGTTGGCAGGCATCAAGAATCAAGAAGGCATTAAACAAGGGGTGCCGCAGCGTGGTGTTCTATCCCACTTTTATTTAATTTTTACATATCGCAGTTTCTTTTCGCTGCCCAATGGAGCTACCAATATTTCCTATGCCAGTGACTGCACTATAATGTCAAGAGGTCCTGGAACTTCCATTGATGAGCTATGCTATAAAATTGGCACTACCACCGACCAAGTCTTAAGTGGCCATATTGGACATCCACATAGATGGCATTATGGTGCCGACTGTCCGACACCCAAAAATACTAGGTATGACGTCCGATAGTGATCATCATTTTGAGGAGTCTTCAGTCGCAATTGTACCTCAATTCCAGAGGCGTATCAAAATCCTTAAGTCCCTCGCTCTATGAAGCACTTGGGCAAAGAGAAAGAAAAACTTATAGCTGCCTATAAAGCAATTGGCAAGCCGCTTGTATGCTACTCGTCTCCGATTTCCGTCGCCGAGCTTAGAAACAAAACACCACACTGCCACGGGATGCTTATTATGTCGCCAGAGCATCATCTAAACAGTTAGGCGGGAACAGTCTCCATAAAGGAGAGAAACGAAATGCTGAACAAAGTTTCTATACGCTGGACATCCTGGACATACTAAAAAAGCATCTCATTAAAGCGGACCCGACTCCCATCAACCTAAGGAGTAATCTCCGCGAGCACTATGAAGAAATGCGGTCATTTGAACGACCATCCACAGCGAGTCAGCAAAGTCCCGAAACTCGCAGTTATGTATGTCCTGCATGTAATATGTCTCCTCACCTGACACCAAGCATTTTTTCAATTGCAATGTAGAACCAACGTCTCGTAACACCCAAGTTTATTTGGTTCAACCCTGGTAAAACTGAAAGTTTCTTTAGATGATATCGAAGATAATTTGTGAGTAATCGTACCTATAAGTTATGGCGGAAGAAAAAGATCTATATACATATAATAGAATTTTCCTAATTACGTTTTATTTCCCACAGTATCTAGGCTCGACGGTTGTGAAAGACTTGCGTGGCACAGAATCGACACGTAAATCGATACAAAAACTTAAACATGATGATATTGCACAGAAACAACAAAAAGAAAATCAGCCCGGGAAACTGGTTCAGAAAAAACCCGCACTAGTCTGTTTGGCTATATCTCACTTGGGCGTTGAATTCAGCGATGTTAATAGCAAGGTAAGAATTCCGAATGTCTGTGCAAAAGGATGGGTAAAGTGCATAAGTGGCTTCAAAGGGCTGCTACATCTCAAATAGAACTGCAGAGCAAGATAAGGGAAGTTTTTTTCTGCTAATGTCAACCCCTAGTGGTAGCTAATGTCGACCCTAGTGGTGGACAACTAAATACTCTGCCAAGGCTACGCGGACGCCATTGTAATTTTGGAAGAGAAATTGTTAAAGGTGAACTTGTATTCGGTCCTTTGAGAAGATGAAAGTAGAGTAGATCTACATATAAGCCGAATCGCACTACCTCAATTAACTAGTATATCGTCGCTTGGCGCGCAATACCGCGTATTTGCAAAAAGCAATACCGCGTATTTGATAGAAGTCAAATTGTGTCGGAGCAAGAAAAAAATGATTTTTAGCCAAACCGTTGCTCCAATCTTGAACTCATCTAACATTTTATTTCATTTCGGGTTGCCTCACCATGTACATATAATAATTTACCAAAAAAAAGCACTCAAACTGCAAAAAAATAACTTTTTGAAAAATACGCGGTATTGCATTCTTTATTTCAAAGTAAAAGTTATTTTATTTATTATTAGTAACGTAAATATACATTCTATTTTTTAAATAAAGCTAAATTAGTGTTAAAATAACTAAGCAACTAAGCGATTATCGCTTTTTTATAGTCAAAAGGTAAGTTATTGTAGAAGTTGTGGCAATCAGGTGCTATGACTTTCTTAAGTTGTTTTAAATGTTCAAATTTAGTTTTTGTTATTTTCATACGTGAGTTGTAGAGTGCAGAGGGGATATATTTTCCTAAATTCTTTTTAGATTGCCTGGGTAGTATCTTGTAATCATCGTTAAAATTTAGTTTGAATTGGATTGTTCCGTTAGGCAAGTATTTTAATATAGGCAAATTATGAACAACATATTTTCCTGTTCCTATACCAGGTCGTATAGAGCTGTATGTATAGAATTATTTGTTGCTATAATCTTTAAAAAAGGTATGGTCTACCAATCTTGCTTCATATGGGAATTGTTTTACTCGCGATGCCTCTGTTGCAAGACCATATTGGCTTGGAAGGTATACACTTGCTTATTTTTCAAAAATCTCAAAATCAATTTTTGTGGAGCGAATGAGAGCCATTTTTGTATCTAGCCTATTACAAGAAGGAAAAATTACATTTTAGGAAGTCTGTAATTTGAATTATATGCATTTACTTACGTGAACTTGAGTTCACTAACTATCAAACTCTTGGTTTAGTAAATTTTTTTTTTCAATTATTGTTCAAGAAGAAAATGTTTAACAGTTTCCTAAAAAAGCATGCTTTAATTTATGGAGTATAAAAAATCAAAGTTTATATTTACAAAGTTACTGAAAAAAGGCGTAAATTCAACTCTACACATCTTTGTGTAATCGTCAGAACTAAAATATAAGCGGTATTGCGCCCAAATTTTTTTTTTTTTAATTTTATACGCGGTATTGCTTTTGATTTGTATTTGGGGGTTTGTTGATAAAAACGGCGGAATTTTAACGTAAATACATTAAGGGCGATGAGTTCTAGTCGGGGTAACGAAATCTCGATTTTGGAAATATTGGTATATACGCGGTATTGCGCGCCAAGCGCCGATATATCCCATTATGTTCTATTGGAAATACTCACAATTGTAAATAATCCGATGATCTCAACTAAAAAAAATTTTTCTTTCAGCATACAATTTGTGAACACGAAATACAAAATATCAACTGCGCCTGCCAGGACTCGGATGACTTGAGGCATTTTGCCTACATCACCAAAGAATCGGATTTTCACTACTGCCACGTTTTCTACGTGGAGAGTACGGTAAGTATACAAGATTTTCCGCCAAGGGATTAACTCTATAAGGCATTAAGCTGGGTCGATTTATTAACCTATATCGCGCCATCGATTTTTCGATAGGTTTTGGGCTCAGGAAAAAAAGTTCCCCTAAGCATACCCAAAAAAATAATTTTCGAGCCTGTAAAATTTGAGTTTTTTGACTTTTTTCTTTGATTTTTAAGGTTTTTTTCATGACCTACTTAAAAAATTTCATTTGATTTTAAAAATTTCATGTATACACTGTCCGACTCAAAATTGTCCGCTAAGAACTTTGGCGATAACAGTTTTTTGAAAAAAAAAAATATTTTTTGGGTTTTGAGGAGTGTTTTGGTGAAAAAATTTGTTTTTTCGCCATTTTTTTTAAGGGTTTCTTCAGAAACGTGCAAAAGTGTTGCCGATGAAAACGAATTTGTCTTATAGTTCCTATCCCACTTAAAATTATGCTATAAAAACGTTGGCATTAACAGTTTTTTAAAAAAAAATTTTTTTTTTTTGGTTTTTGGGACTTGTTTTGGTCGAAATCGATTTTTTTCATTCCTGAACCCAAAACCTATCGAAAAATCGATGGCGCGATATGGGTTAACTTTCGTCCATGCAAATAAACCCAGCTTAATAAGGCATGCCTGTCGTAAGAGGAGACTTAAATACATAGCCCGTAGGTTCGAGGAGTCAAAAAGATCAGTGCCTACGTGGTTAGATTAGTAACAGAAAGAATTCATTCCGGAGAGTACTGGATTCAAATAGTAATCTATTAAACCTTCGTGGTGTATTTTTGCCGTTATAACTACAACAATAGTTTTCCTTTTTTCTTGTTTAATGCAGGTTATAAGCTCTCCATTACTTCTCACATCCGACTATGTCAATCAAACCACAAGCCCCACCAGTATTCCAAACAGTATTCCTTCGGTCTTCGGTAGTATCAGATTTCAGCATCAAAAGATCCACTAAGCAAACTGATGTCACCCCCCCCCCCCCCCCACGAAATCGATCTTCTCCTGACTGTCAGCAGACATATCCCTAACAACTGAGGAGGCGACCAAAATGGATAAGAGCTCCTTTTATAAAAAACCGAAGCCGTCCGTTCGACAGCGGAAAAAATCAGCATACACGATGCAACGCCTTCCAAAGGGTTGAGGTTTATCGACTTCCCGGCAGCTCAAAATATGGCCGTCAGTAGTACTATGCACATCATAAAAGTATGTGCCTAACTTTTGAACTCTCTACAGGTGAAAAACCAAGAAGCAAAATTGATCACGTCGCGATAGCTGACAGGCATTGCTCTAGTGTCCTGTTTATGCAGACATTACCTTGAGGGGAGCAAGATATGTATACGCCCCTGTGTCGCGTCTGACATTGTAGACTTCAACTGGTAGGATGACCATAAAATATCCAGCAAAAACAGTTTGTCTTTATCGCTACAACAACCACAGGGAAAATTACCTGGAAAGTACATTCCCCCCTCATCGCTTGATATCAAAGGAGTTGAAGAATCCCTGTTTCCGGCGGAACAACAGTACGATAAGCTATTTAACGAGCTTTGCAAACATGTAGGGGAAAAAGCGATCCGGAAAATCGAACCAGCTAACTATCAGTTCGTATGGTTATCCGTATCGCTTTAGACTTAGTAAGTCTAAGCAGCTATACCTGAGTTCGACTTCCTGACTGGCGTTGAGCACTAACACTATCAGGACAAAGAAGATCATTAGTTCACGAGCAAAGAATCCACATGCCCCTTTACACGCCCCTTGCGAGCTGATAGTACGATGGTATGCGCTTTTGACTTCCCTTATTTCAATAATTATTCGACGCTCTTTGGTCGGTATTGGGAAGGACCTCGAAGAGAGCTAAGCTCTGTTTTAGCCCTCTCATTGAATTCAATATGTGTCAAGGAATTTGAAAGCCGCTTGGTTGTCTCTATAAGTAAAGATTTTCCGGCCGATAGGGTATTTTCCCACCCAAACTGCGCTTCTATAAAAGCTGGTGCTTCTGACCGGAAGTGTGTTTTGTGTGTTTTCCTACCCAAACTGCGACTTCTATGATAGCTGATACTTATGCCCGTAAGATACTATAATGAGCAAGTAGTCAGAAAGACTCCAACCCTACCTTTTCACTTAGAATCGTCGGGGTATATGGAAATGCTGCCGTCAACAGCGAAGTGCCGATATGACTCCACCCAATCATCTTTGCTTGGAATTTTTACCATAAACATGGTGTCCGCAACTGTTTTGGGCACACAGCGATCTGTGCTTCGAGAAAGAAAACTGTAATTGTTCAATATGCTAGAACGTCCTATAGTTTTAGTACACCAACTGGTCCACTGTCTTAATGCTGCTAGATCCGAGGGAAAATATGAAGAATGATGTGAAAAGCTTCGCTTGGTTTTGTCCTTAGAGCTGTCCATGTTATGTGGAAGGGTTCGTCGGTCAGGTAATCCGGCCAAGAAAGAATTCGATCGACACCTACATATAAGCCCTCGATGCGTTAATAGAGTCAAAAGGGATACACTTGGGGCGCTTAACGAAAGTTATCCCAGAGGTTAAGAACTAACTGATGCGACTTCATTTGGAAATGTTGACTGATTTCCATCCATGCAAGTTTCCAAATTTGTTTAAAGGGAATTATGAACTAATCCTTACTTAAATTAAATTATGTAATACCGTTTTCCATATAGGATTTAGCAACCGATATCATACTAACTCTGGGTCAAGCTTTCGAGGTCGCTTACCAATTGGCTTTACGCGATGGGATAACGCAAACATCCAATTCAGCGTTAGGTGGCAATTCCCTATTAGGTGGTGGAGGTGGTGCAGCTGACACAGTCACAGTGGAATAGAAGCAACGCTAAAAGACAAAATAACAAACACAAATTATCTGATTACTTAGCTCAAACGAAAGTTGTGTAAAGAAATGTTACAAAAACTAAAAATTATATTAAATAAATATATTCAAACCGCTATTTAGCAAAATTCTGGAAATTAGTATTAAGAAGACAAAAAATTGTTACAAAAATGCATGCGTCAAAAAGTTTATCATAAAACATGCAGGGACTGCAAATAATGTTTTTTTTTTTTTTGGAAATTACATTCAAGAGGTTAAGCTACATACGTATGAACTCTACCCACACATGCTTGATCCTTTATTTGAGAAAATACAAAATTATATGAGCGAAAAAACAAAAATAAATATTTTAAACTGATTTTTATAATAAAATTCATAGCCCTTGCGATCCCTGTACAAAACAAATATGTATCTGTATTAGAGCTTACGATTTCTTCTCGAACACAAGCGAGATTTTCGAGACCCGAGAAATCGAGAACTCGACTTCCCGCGAGATTCTCGTGTCTCGAAGTACTCGTAAATCTCGCGAGCTTCTCGGCATTCTTACTTAATCGCTGTATGGACAGTATTTATACACTTGGTTTTTTTACTTGCAACTTTTTTGACGATTATATTGCTTCAATTACATTTAACTCAAAACATATTTATTATACTTATAATTTTGTTCGCAATATTTTATTTTTCAACGAGACATCAAAAACACGGCTTCTCGCGAGATTCTCGAATCTCGAATTACTCGTAATACTCGCGATCTTCTCGACTTTCAATTCAGTCACTGCATAGGCAATATTCTATACATTTCGGGGTTTTTTACTCGTGGTTTTGCGGAGATTTTGGCTTTTGATCCAGAAGAAATAGTAAGCTCTATATAAAACAGCCAATGAATCGATTAATTTGAATGTCGAGAACCTCGCGAGCCTTACGAGTAATTCGAGATTCGAGAATTTTGCAGGAAGGCGAGACTCGCGAGAAATCTCTTCTCGAACATGTTCGAGAAATCGTAAGCTCTAATATGTATATCAATTTTTAAAAAAAATCTATAAGAAACAATTTACTTTTGGTGCCATCAAATTTAATGCTCAAGCTGAATTGCTTTTTAAAAAATTGTACTTATATTTTAAATTTAAAGCTTTAGCAAATTTTGTTACTTATTTAACGATATTAAGAAATTAAGTTTTAAATAGAATTTAAAATTTTTATAAACAATTTTTAAAAAATATTTCTGTTGCAAACAAAAAAAATAAAATTGTATCTAGGAGTTCTGGATTTTGTGCTGCATTATACATATTTGCAAAGTGGTGTAGTATTTTTCCACAAAACGGCAGCAAATTATACGGCTTTGCATTTGCTACGTTCGGCAAATACGCAACATCAAAAACCGTAGTTTATTTTTTCAACAATAAAAAACAAAATTTGAAAATAAAAATTTCAAAATGATAAAATTTGTTCACAATCCGTAGCTTATATTTGCTATTGCAACGTTTCCAATATCAAATGCACAAATCTCTAAGCTGCATTATTTATAAATTTTTTTTTTTTTTTGTATAAAACTCATTGAAGTTCAGAATTTTTTGTATTCGACGTTGGAAACTTTGCTATAGCAAATATAAACTACAGATCGTGAGCAACTTCTTTCATTTGACTTTTTTCTTTGCACTTTTTGTTTTGTGTTGGCCGTTGATGATTTGCTACGATTTAATATTGAAAAAATTAACAATTGTTTTTGATGTTACGTTTTTGTAATTACGTAGCAAATGCATAGCCGTGTTGTTTGTTAATGTACTGCCAAAAATGTGCTAGGAAAGTTTGCAATGGAATGATGCTAAACCATTTGCACAAAATCCTAACTACCTTGTATTTAAAAATGTATTGGATTTTGAATAATTGAATATGTATATTATTAATTAAGTTTTCAATTTAGCTTTGAGCTTATAAACAAAATTAGATAATTTCCTTAAAATTGCTTTCTTTATTGAACTCAAAACTCTATAATCAAAATATTAAAAACAAAAAAATTTATGCAACCTTGTAATTTTTGCAAGACTGACAGTTTATAAAATTATCAATAAACCAAATTTTAAAACGGTCATTTCCGCTAACTCATAAAACAAATTTACCTCAATATGTTTAGAAGTTAGTGGGGAAGGCTCAAAGTATGGGTCCCTTTTTTTATAGCAGCCGTCGCAAACATGAGTCACAGTCATGAGTAGCCACTATATCAACAACCATTAGGCCTGTTGTTTTAATCTGTCACGTCACATGCAAGAATCGACCTGTCGGCTGCAACAACAGACTTTTGCATCGGAGAGGCAGACTTGCCTCAATACATGATCGTATTATATTCATTTCTGTCAGAAGCAAGATTTTTCCTACTGAAACATGACTTTAATATCTTGGAGCAATGTATAGCAAAATCTTCGTCAGCGGATAGTTGAATTTTCTACTCGTGTAGGGATTCAAGGGGTTGTGTAGCGCACTATATAGCTCCTCAAACCCAATTGTCAACCTCACCTTCGAGCGGCGAATCCCGTTTCACTAACAGACGAGGCTCTGGCGACCCCAAGCTCCTCATGGAACTTGAGGGTGGGGAGGGAGGGATGGCCTGAAGGTTCAATGTGGCCATATAAATCGTTCCCGAGATGGTCGGGCCACCACCTTAATGGTGCTGTGTTACCGGAGCGTATCGAATCTGTATCCGACAAAGGACCATCACATCGATAACACTCCCCAAAGCCTTCGGGGAGTAACCTAATCGCTACAACAACAACAACAACAACTCGTCAATGGTAACAACTTATCGACGTTCAACATAAATTAACAACTTCTAAAGGCCAGAACACATAAGAATAACCTATTTGACGATCCACATACAAACACATGCAGTCAATATTCACCTGCCAGCGAACGATGTTGCAGTTGACTGCATGTGTTTGTATGAAGATCGTCAAATAGGTTATTCCTATGCGTTTGGGCCTTAATAGGAGTCCAAGGAGACGTGCAGTTTAAACAGGGGTTGACCAGAGTAAGAGTGGTGTTAGAGGTGTTGGTTCCCCATTACAATTCAAGAGATGGTTGGTGTCATGTGGGGACACATTGCAAGCGGGGCACACATTTTGTATGTCGGGGTTGATTCTGGTTAGGTAAGAGTTCAACCTGTTACAGTATGCAGATCAAAGTTGAGCTAGAGTGACACGCCTCTCCCTAGGGAGAGTGCGTTCCTCTTCTGCGAGTTCTGGGTATTTTTCTTTGGGAACTGGGTTCGCCGGGTAATTCCTGGCATAGAGGTCCGACGCCTTTTCGTGGATATCACTGAGGACCTCAGTCGAAACCGGTTGTGGACCGTGAACAAACCCGGATCCGGAATGGAAGCAAAAACTCAAGGGGAAACGAAAACGATGGCGAAAAGGAAATCAGTCGAAACAAACCCAAACCTGGAACAATGCCGACATCTGAATTGTGGGTCAGCCATCAAGTTGCGCATAACTACCATTTGCGGGACCAATAAGCAAGCATCATCAAATGCCCAAGGTGCCCAGCTTCTTACTCCTTCTTGGTTTCAGCATATCATCTTCTTAATTCTAATTTTTTTAAAAATTTCGGTAGATTACTGCTTTTTTCGCTAACAATCGTAAACTATAAAGTATTTTTTTATTTAGTTATGACTTTTCGAAACCGTATGTGTTTTACCAAATAAATTTTTCTTAAATTAGTTATAGCGTTATCACCATTCAAAATTTTTCACATTATATCTACATAGGTAAGTAGTAGTATATTGAGTAAATCGCATCAAAGAGAAATTTAATTTCAAATTGTTATTAAATTGTTAAACCAAAATATTGAAGGATGAAAAGTTAAAAATTAATAAATAAGATGCATCTTAAAATATGAGTAGATATGCATCTTTGTATAAGAGCCTGTTATAAAAAATATGTAATTTTGTATAAACAAATATCTTTCGACTGTTGTGAAACGCTTACTTACATTGTACATTAAACAAAGCTTTCGATGTAATGAATGAATTCAGATTGTTTCGCTAATTAATATTAAAACGCCTAAATTTTGGGTACCTCTAAATTTTACAATATTAACATTTTTTGAATTTATACTACACCTTATTGAAAAATATCTGTAAATCAAAAATTTAAATTTAAATATACACAAGTTATGTAAACATTTACTAACATAGCGTACAAGAATTTGAAAATAAAAAGTTCGAAAGTGAAAACGAGCTAAATATATTTGATTAAAGACTTTAACTATGCAATGGAAATTAACTAATATGCATTTAATAACAGTAATACATACATATATTTACCTGCCTAAACACACGCACACAAGTACACACAAAAACGCAAATATTAAGAACAAAAACATGTATCCTTACATATTCATACATATAACAAAAGCAATAATCAAATAAAAAGCATACATAAATACATATTTTATTATAGCTTCAACGACTCTCCTGACGAACATATAATTAACGCATTTATGAAAACATGAATTAATACATAGTAGGTAGTATTTATTAAGTAATTTATCTTTACCTACAGTAACATTAACAACTTTTACTACGAAAAAACCACAACACCAAACGGAGTTGTTCACTCCCACTGCATCTATATACTTTTATACACATAACTGATTTACATACCTAAATACCTACATATTTACTTATAACCATATAAACTGTACAATATAAGTATATGCATATTAATCGCTTAGTGTAATAAAAAACAAATTAATACATAATTGGCTTCATAAACTTCTTCAACATAAAATTCATACAAATTATTAGCAACAATTGTCTTTGAAAAATTTACTCATTCAAACATACAGCGATAGTATTAAAATGTTATAAAAAGCTAATAGTTAAATGAATAAATATTTAAAGAGTTCTACATGTTTCAAAATGTTCCAACAAAACTATTTAATAAAAGTAAATTAGCAAATGAAATCAATGTGTTTAATTTAACAGCGACGAATGAGCTGTATCAGAAGATATATTTTTTTGAAAGTATATTGCTCTCCTGTGGGTCCTTTTAACTTCTATGAATTCGGGAATCATCCCAGCGTTCATAAATTAAGACTGCCTTCGGAAATGCAGTGTGGGCAGTACTGCAAAAAAATTGCATATCTTACTTCACAACCATATTTGCAGTTATTTATATTATTAGGGATTAAAACACAATATTCATTTTAAATCATGCAATTTTGATTTGCGTAGTACTGAGCATGCTGCACCTAAACCATGCTTAATCTGGACCCCTCTTCTAATTACTGTAAGATTTCTGCAGTAACTGGTGCGGTTCTACTTAAAAGATAGAGAATCAAATTGATATTAATTCATGTTTTCATATTTTACTGCCGAATGTAGCCTGCAATTTAAAAAAAAATTTACAACCATTATTGCAATTTCTTCCAAGTCGTTTGTTGTGCATTGAGAAAACGCATTACATTGTTTTTATTGGTATTTCCCCATTTGTTTATTTCCTTATTTAAAAACATATTTCTCTAAATTAAAAATTTACAGCACTTTAGGCACCTCCGCCAATTCATCCAATGGTTTAGGTGGTGGCATTTTATACTCGGTCTCAGGTGTCTCATAGATCTTCTCTTCTTTGGGTTCAACAACAGACACATTGTCCGGTAGTGGCTTCTTGGGACCAATCTTGTTCTTAGGATCATAAGGCAACATAATTTTCACCTTAATACCCAAAACACCTTGACGCAGCAAAACGTGACGGGTAGCTGTTTCTACATAATCATTGCATGGATCACCAGAGTGAATCATTAAACCATCAACGAATTTCATAGATTTGGCACGTTGACCACGCAATTTACCAGACACTACTACTTCGCAGCCTTTAGCATGTGATTCCATAATAAAACGCAATACACCATAACATGCACGACGCACCGCTAATCCTCCAGTCAATTTATAACGAAGTGATTCAGCTTGCGCTATAGCGCACAGACCGCGAGTAGCAACCTTCTCAGCGTACAATTCGATGCGACCAGGCTCGAAATTGAAACGCTTCTGTACCATAGCAGTCAACTCGCGTATGCGGCGACCTTTTTCACCCAAAACTTGTTGTGTCTTTGTAGCCATTATAATGATTTCCGTGCGGGCCGGTGTCACACGCACCTCAACTCCAGAGTAACCATCCTCAGCGAGCTCACGAGTTAGGAACTCGTTCAATTCAGCTTTGAACATGCCATCCGCAACGAACTGCAAGTAAAAAACAAAACAAAACAATTAGTTAAATTAGGTAATAATAGTAATCTGTGTATAAATTAAACTGAGGTGTCCACCTGAGGTGCACATTTGGTCACATACAATTGTGCAGTTCAACACCCAGCTGACTTTACACTTTGAGGTTAGTTTTCACAATATGAATCCTATAAACCGATTCAAAACTATGTCAGACATTTTTCTATTCCACCTCAGTTTCTTTAATTGAAAATGTTGATAATTACAGCTGCAATGGATTACCTTGCGTTTTTTAGAGATATTTAAACTCATTTTGTATCATATACGTCTCGCACGGAACGTGGTCAAACAGAAAAAGGGATGTACCACTTTATCGGCAAGATAGCAGTCAAGTACAACTGCTTTATCATAAGTTGAATATATTTATCGATAAATTATGACAGCAGTGGTGCACTCTTTTGTAAAATACTTTTTAAAAAAGCTTATACGCCAATTACACGGCCCAAGTATCCTTGTGCCAATTACCAATTTGCACAAGGATTTGCCCGGTGTGTGCACTGGTTGCGCTATTTGCGCAGAGAACTGCGCTAAAATCAAAACGACTTTGATATTTACGCATGTCTGCAAATATTCCGCATGCTTTTTTCTTCGTGTGTGGTGAATGTTACACAGTTTACCTGTGGTTTCTGTTAATATAACATCAGTAATTATTGCTTAAAAATGTTAATATCGAAGGCGTAAGGACCATTCCTAGCTTGTAACAGGAATTCACACTAATTCAATAATACATAATAATTTTTTATACAATTAGAACCATTTAATTTGTTGTGTTAGTTGAAAAATGAATATTGCACACTGTTTTTGAGCCGTGTATGTCAAAATTTTCATTTGCACAAATTTCGTCGTTTTATATTTGCGCATGGTTTTTGTGTCATGTATTGGCCGTCTTAATATAAAAATTAATGAAAAACATAATGAGCCATATACAGTTCTAATACCAATATGACGCTGCTTTATTTTTGCTTTGTTTCCACGATTGAAAAACTGACGATTCTTTATGTTGTTGTTGTTGTTGTATTAACGATAAAGACATTCCCCGAAGGCTTTTGAGGGTGTTATCGATATTGATGGTCCTTTTCCCCAGCGGGTTAGGGGATCAGAATATACCCGCGGTAGGTATGCCTGTCGTAAGAGGCGACTAAAATACCAGATTCAAGGGGCTGTGTAGCGCAATCTTTCAGGTTGACAGCGCAATATATAGCTTCTCCAAACACAATTGTCAACCTCACCTATCCGCGGCGAATCCTGTTTCACTAACAGACGAGGCTCTGGTGACCCCAAGCTCCTCATGGAACTTGGTGGGTAGGGAGGGAGGAATGGCCTGAAGGTTTAATGTGGCCTCATAAATCGTTCCCGAGATGGTCGGGCTAGCACCTTAATGGTGATATGGTACCGGAGCGTACCGGATTTGTATCCGCCAAGGACCATCACATCTATAAAACTCCCCAAAGCCTTCAAGTGGAGTCATTGGTGCCGTTTGTCGTATCGCTGTAGTCGTATCTCTAACGTAATCAGCTGTTTATCGTTACGACGGTAAACCAAAACCCAATTGGTTGGCTACGATACGGTTACGACCTTAGCGGCACCAATAATCGATTGCATTGATTCTCATAAGATTGGTCGAATCAGCTGTTATAAGGTTACCGATACGGTTACCTATAAAGCACCAATGTCTCCAGCTTTCGGGGAGCAACCTTATCGCTACAATTACAACAACAACAACATGGAACTTTTCCGGATATAATAAAGTGTTAATTAAAATTCCTTAAAGGCCAATTAAACTCCCTTAACCCTAACGCCATAGTCGTAACCATACCCATATCCATAACCATCTCCAATGTGATCGATTAATGGTGCCTTAACCTAAAAATCGTGAAAATTTCATAAAAATAAAGAAAATGCAAAAATTACAAACATGTGCGACAAAAAATAAGTCTCCTAGTCATAACGTATCCAAACCAACGAATAAAATCTTCAAAAAGTTATTAAATTCACCAACTCAAATATTTTTAGGTTATTGATATGGCGAGAAACCAGAAACCAATTGATTAAGGCAAGGAGGATAAATATAATAAGAGCCGTCACTCGTTATTTTTAGACATTTACTCGATGTAAATTGTGAGGTAGTCGCCACTCTTTTTTATTAGGGACTTTTTGAATTTCCTCCCATTTATCCATGCGGTGTTGTCACTTTATGCAAACGTGATTTTTGGAAAGAGAATTAAATAATTAATTAAATACAGTCGGAAAAATAAACACAAATACCCCATGAAAATGTATAGAAAACATTTATATAAATCTCACTCAAAAAAAAAGTAGCGACTATCTCAAAGTTTACATCGAGTAAAGGTCCGATTAATGGTAACTTATAACCATAAAACCATAACCAGATAAAACAGCTGATCGAACCTACCTTATGGAAATAAATGTAAACGATTAAAGCTGGAGTCATTGGTGCCGTTTGTCGTATCGCTGTAGTCGTATCTCTAACGTAATCAGCTGTTTATCGTTACGACGGTAAACCAAAACCCAATTGGTTGGCTACGATACGGTTACGACCTTAGCGGCACCAATAATCGATTGCATTGATTCTCATAAGGTTGGTCGAATCAGCTGTTAAAAGGTTACCGATACGGTTACCGATAAAGCACCAATGTCTCCAGCTTAATGGCGCCATACCATAACGATAACGCCATAATCATACCATAGCCAACCAATTGAATTTTGGTTTTCTGCCATATCCACACACAGCTGATTGTTCATTTGCCTATTTTTTTTGTCATTTTGTGTATCTGTATATAATTTTTTTGTTTGCCGATTTTTTGTTTTGGTAATTAAAAATTCTATTGTTTCGTTTATTTGAAAGACAAACTAATTTGGTTTATTGTTTATGCAGATCATAATGGATGACTGCAAATTAATTGAATTTGTACTCGATTTCCCATGCCTTTATGACAAGGCAAACCGTGATTTTAAAGACCCAAATAAAAAAGTGCCGCTTGGAAGGACATAGCAGAGAATTTAGGAGTGTATGGTAAGTAATAATGAATAATCTTATAATATATGCGTACATAGGTATGATTATTCCCAATAGTGGCAGTGGCGGTAAGACGATGGGGGAATTTACGAGAGCGTTTTAATAAACAGATAAGAAGCAGTAAAAGCACTTCAGGAAGTGGCGCGTCTGATGGAAGGCAGTGGGTTTTCTTAGAGAGTCTTCAGTTCTTAAGAGCCCATATTATACCCCGACCGTAAGTATAATGGAATTACTTAACATGTTTGATTATGAACAAATTTTCTATTACAACATAATGCGGCAGAGCTCTCAAAACATAAACAGAAGTGTTAAAGGTGGCAAAAGTACACCCACCGTTTGCGAGTCACGCCCTGCAACTCCCACTTTACCTGAGCTGATATATATAAATACACAGTACCCTCCTCTTCCTCCAGCACAGCTGTCACCTGCTTTATCTCAGTCGTCTCCGATGCCACAACCGCAGTCTGAGCCATCAACGTCTCGCGGACGAAAACGAACGGCAGTTTTGCGTGATGAATTGGACGCTACCATAATCGAGACCGTCCAAACTTTTAGGGATGTATGTACGCGTAGAGCTCACCGCGAGTATTACAGTGCCGATATAAGTGCATTTGGCTCCATGATGTGCTCCGTCATATCGAGTTTGAAGAAGAAAAATCAGGCGGTGGTGATGCAACGGTGCACTGAGATTTTCATGCAAGCTCAGATTGAGGAGAACGACGAAGCAGAGATTGTGGAATACTTGTATGACAGCCAGTAGGTTGATTGCCATTTTTATAATTTTAATTTTAAACTAAAAGGCTGGCACTACAAAGCAGAAAAGAAATGGGTAATTATTTACTTTAGCTCACAACAACTAAAACACGTCCAAAAATGTCGGGAGGGGTATCAAAAGGCGGGCCTTGACCTCGGTATCAATACGAAGGCGAAAAAAAAACATTTTGCTTCTATCAAAAGGTGTTCAGAAAAAAACAAATAACCCCCAGTTGAGCCAAAATCGAGAGCCTGATCCAACGCCGGGTACGCGATCTAAATTATTTCTGCATAATGGTGTGTGTGTGTACAACAAAATCATCAAAAATATAGCCACATGAACATTTGAAACCGGTTTTTGAAATTATATATTGCCTGAAACAAACTGTTTAATTTTCGCCTTTGGATTATTGATACCGAGGTCAAAACCCGTCACCCAACACCTCTCCCAATATTTCTGGACGTGTCTTGTCAGTTTCGAGCTAAAGTAAACAATTACCAAAAAAGGCAGGCATACAAATATATGTAAGTAAGAAGTTTTTGTATATCCTTTTTTTTATACATATTTGTATGTTTGCCTCTTTACGCTTTTTAACGCCAGCCTTTCAATAGCAAAACCTATCTTTTCAGTTTATAAAGAAATTGACTGACTTTTCTATTTAATTTCCTTTTAAGTTGTAATGAAATCTGAATACATCCCGTGACATATATTTAATATGTCAATATGAATGCGGCTGCAAATATGCCACGGGATGTTTAGTTGAGATTCCTAATGAAAGTACAAAATGTATATATAAATGGATGTATAGTTTTGTTCACAAAAGTAGTAGCAAAAATTATTGCAACATTTTATCGGTTATTTGTTTCTTTTATTTAATTTTATTAATTTTAGAAAAAACTTGATTTTATTGTATAACGAAAACTATGTAAACCACTTTCAAAAACATTTTCAAACAAATTAGAAAATTCAAGAAGTTTTTGTAAATCTTCGTAAAAATTTCAAACTTTTTACTGGGATATTTTAGAAAATTTTTTAGTATGGAGTTTTGTAGGTTAATGAATTTTAGTCTAACTAATTGCAATTTTGAAGTCTTCGCATTGATTTTTGACACACTTCAAAATTGCACTTTGTTGGACTAAAATTTATTAACCTACTAAACTCCATACTCCAAATTTGGCTTATATTTCCAAGTAAAAAGTTTGAAATTTTTATGTAATTTTCAAAAGCTTCTTGAATTTTTTAATTTGTTTGAAAACGTTTTTGAAATTGGTTTGCATAATTTTCGTTATACAATACAATCAAGTTTTTTCTAAAATTAATAAAATTAAATAAAAGAAACAAATAACCGATAAAGTGTTGCAATAATTTTTGCTACTATTTTTGTATGTTGATGTATGTGAGATTCCTAAGAAAGTACAAAATGAAGACTGAAAATCTAATTGTGATACATTAATTTCTTTATTTATTAATATATTATATGTTGTATTGCATGTAACATGAAAGTTGACCTATCCTAATATAATAATACGTTAATTCGATTAAAAAAAAATATGGTGAATATTGAATTGTGATAATGTAACAAAGAAACCCACATAAGAACTTAAATTTTTATAATAGTATATATGTACACACTTGCTCATATTAATAGTGAAAATAGTTTTACTCGTAACATATATTGATGTACAGTTGCGAGCACTAAAATAGCAGTGAAAATTATTGATGTATTTTATCAGTTATTTTCTCCTTTTATTTACTTTCGTTAATGGAAGAAATAACTTCAGTGAATTGTATAACCAAACACATGTAAATTTATTTCGAAAACATTTTCGGGAAAATGCGAAAATTAATACAGCTGTGAACACGACAATTGCAATGTGAATTATAAACGCTATTTTTTTCTTTTCTTTATTTTCGTTAATTTTAGAAATAACTTCAATGAATTCAGGGATGCACCTTAACGTTAAGCTAATCGTTTATCAAAAAATTTCCACCGTTTCCGTTGAAACACTTCGAAATATTATCGATAAAGAAATTATCAAGATAAATTGTATCTCGTTTTTAACCGAAACGAAATGACTTCGTTTCGTTTATTAACGTTGATTATCGTAACGAAATGATATCGTTTCGTTGGTTAAGCATGCCTGAATGAATTGTATAACCAAAAACACATGTAAACTAATTTCGAAAACATTTTCGGGAAAATGCGAAAATTCGAAGGGTGTTAAAAAATCGTCATGCAAATTTCAAACTTTTATTTAGAGTTTTCAGAATTTTTTTTAGTATGAAGTTTTGTAGTCCAATCAATTTTAGTATAACAAAGTGCATGTTTGAAGTCTCTCAAAAATCGCATTGATTTTTACCAATTTTTTTTTTAAAGAGTGTTTTAGATTTTCTTCCATATAAATATTTAAAAAAAAATAAATTCCATATAAATATTTACTCTTTGTGTGGAACCAAATCTAAAAAACTCTTTGAAAAAAAAATTGGCAAAAGGCAATGCGATTTTTGAGAGACTTCAAACATGCACCTTGTTATACTAAAATTGATTGGACTACAAAACTACATACTAAAAAAAATTCTGAAAACTCTAAATAAAAGTTTGAAATTAGCATGAAGATTTTTTAACACCCTTCGAATTTTCGCATTTTCCCGAAAATGTTTTCGAAATTAGTTTACATGTGTTTTTGGTTATACAATTCATTGAAGTTATTTCTAAAATTAACGAAAATAAAGAAAAGAAAAAAATAGCGTTTATAATTCACATTGCAATTGTCGTGTTCACAGCTGTATGTGTTATTATTGATATTCATTTAAAATATAGCATAATCTATAACAAAAATGGTATATGTTTATAAGAGTTTCAAAGTTTACACAAATGCCAGAATAGATCTTTAGGTAATCTTTGAGTATGCAGTTTTGTTGCCCATTAGTTAGTAATAGCTCAAACATAGATTTTTGTTGATGCATTAGTGGATGAAAATTTAACACTTTCCAACTTGCACATTATATAACAAAATTGAATAAGAAACAAAGTTGCATACAAGAGATTTTCTAAAAATTCTGCTCAAAAAGTTTCAAAGTTCGTGACGGATTTTTAAAGTTAGATATATTTATTTATATGAACTAAATTTGTGTATTTATGAAAGTGCAAAAAATATGTATTTAAAACATTTTTTTGTTTTCCTTCAAAATGTTGAATTCAATTTTTCGTTTTCCGGCAAAATATTTAATTTAATTTTGCATTTTCCATTTTATACTAAATATTAATATGTGTAAACACTAAAGTGCAAAACTAGAATAAGAATGCAAAATACAAATTTTATGTGTTATTATATTATGCTCTATTTAATATACACCAGCAACTTTCTATATAAAAAACCATAATATATGTTTTAAAAATATACGAAGCATTGTTTCAGTATCGTTCTTTACTGTATGTATACAGAAAAAAATGAAATAAATTATATTATTCTATGTTAGAATAATTTGAAAAGCTTATGATTTTGTAGCAGCATTGTGTTTGTGCTGCATAAATGGTTGTTGCTTTGTTTTGTTGTGTATCCGCCTTCCGCCGAAATGATCTATAAGGAAGTAGTCAATATGTAAAATAACTTCTAGATAAGTGTATATAAGTTGGGTTCTTACCTACCGAAATATATTAATCGATGTGATTTTTAAATTCCACTGCACCATCGGTCATAGGTTGTTGTTGGTAAGGTATGCCCGATACTCGTATGCACTATTTCGGCCCCTTCTTCCAAATGAGTGTACTGTCCGCAGCGGACCTCCACAAGTTCTTACTTCGTTCCTCCATTCTGCACTCGCACCTTCTCTGTCAGTGTAGTTTTCTGGGCAATAGCACCGACTACTATCGTGGAACATAATGAAATTATGCAGCACTAAACATGCGAGAACGATTGTTTCTACATTTTCAAGATAAAACTCCATTGTAGTTTTCAATACTCTCCATCGTGCAGTCAAAATCCCAAATGCGTTTTCTATAACGCGGCGGGCCCGCGACAGTCTGTAATTAAAAACTCGCTGTTCCCTTGTCGTATTCATTCCCAGATATGGTTTCATTAAATCGTTTTTTTAAGGGAAATGCACCGCCTCAAACAAAAAATGCGGAAAGGGTTGTGACGATAATGGAAGAGAAGTATCTGGTAGAAGTGGTAATCGATTTTCCAACAGATCTTCCCCAAACCTTGTTGCATGAAAAACGCCTCCATCGCTTTGACTTATATAAGCTCCTACGCTTACAGCGGTAACTTGTATTTAGCATCGCATCGCCAACAAGACGTTGCTGAAAAACTTTTTATAATTAAAAAACAGTGATCGTGACTTCGGAGGGCATTTTATAGCAACGAGCTTTCCAATAGCACCTACACAATTTGGCATGTTCCACATTTGGGAAAAGTCAGTGGTTATATCTTTGTATTGCTGCTCTGTGGGTTCACTTAAATATATTGGGGAAAGCGTTTGCCAGATAGCCTCGCAAGTCTCCAACACAATCATCCTCACAGTGCTCTTTCCAATTTTGTGGCTCCAAGCCTTTTTTTCTGAAAGGAATACCATGTGCCAAAAAAATCATACTAATTAATACAATATACGATGTTAATATCTGGAAATTTTTTACTTAATGGATAAACGTTCTTCCACACCAATTCGTTGTTTAAATTTGATCAGTGATGGAGCCATCAGTTTTAAAAAAGTGTCATAAACCGGCAGGGGCATTCTTGTATGCGCAAAAACACTCGCTTTCGTCCATATCCTTAATTCTTAAGACATTTTTTTGGTGATATACGGCTTGAGTCCTATTAGCATTAATGGGATGGGCATACCATCGTCTTTTTGTCTTAATTTCCTTCTTTTAGCATATAACGCCATTATGCTGAGGAACAAGTTGTCAATTTCTTCGTCACTGCTCATGTTAGCTTAAACAGGAATAAATATATATATTTTACTTACTTCTTTCTTAATTATCCATTATATATAGTGCGGTTTATAGTTGCGATAGCAAGGAATTGCCGGCAGACGAAACCCCAACCCAGGAGATAAGAAAATTATGGCTCTCAATGCCGAGATCAAGCAATTGGTCGACCAACACAAACAGACCAAACGGTAAGAGCACCTCAGGATATGCAACCTCTTTGTTGGTGTTGGTAATATATGATCAACCGTCAATCCCTAACAGACCTTACCAAATATAACGACAGAGTATTAATGCACTTCCCACGGCAGCGGGTTCTATGCACCAAAAGGTTTTCTGTGGCAGTTTTCTTGTTTGATTTGAAGATACTAACTGTTAAATTCTCGTCCTTACACTTAAATATATAAAAAATCTTCGCCTATATGTAGTGCTATATTTAATTAAATCTGTAAGAATACAGAAATCCTTATTAATTTGTTAAACTTTTAATATGTGAACAACTTACCTTGAGGTATATGTAGATATGGGGCTTTATTCACCACCTAATTGTTTCACTATGTAGATATGCACCCAATTTGTTGCAATATTATTAAAAATACTATTAAAAATGTTTTCTCTTACTTTATTTTGATTAAAAATTACCAAATTTTGCAATCACTTTGCACAATCACTTTTTATAAACAAAACATTCCCAGCTCATGACGGAAATGGTCAGCTGTTTACGGTTATGGCACCATTAGTCGATCACAATAGAGATGGTTATGGATATGGGTATGGTTACGACAATGGCGTTAGGGTTTAATTTGGTCTTAAATGCCTAAAAAATAACGAGTGACGGCTCTTATTATATTTATCCTCTTTGGTTAAGGGCGAATTAATGGTGACTTATAACCATAAATCCATAACCAGATAAAACAGCTGATCCACAATTGTGACACGAGAAGATTGCGCATTGCGCATGTAAACATTATATCATCTCTTTTTTATGGGCAATCCTTATGTCATTTTCCTTTAGCTCTTCCCTTCAAAAAACGCGAGTACTCCATAAATAATGTAAGGAATACTCCTTTGGGAGTATAGGAGTATTCCAAAACTAATCTGTATTCATACAAAAAATGTGCTCCAATTAACATTTCGATGTCCTAAGAGAGGAGTAGGTGATCCTACTCTCGCTATGTTTGTGAGTATTCCATAGAGTACATATATGAGAGTACTTTCCAAAGTACTTTCACTGTAGTACTCCATGGAGCACCCACAGAGGATCATATGCCAAAGTACTAAAGAGGAATTGTATCGGAAAGAATTATCGGAGTGAATTTAATTTAAAATGAAAGTAAATGAAGAGTGGTAATACAACATTTATATTTTTTACTACGAATATTCCTTTGTTATTTAGCATTTGCGTGAATAAAGAAACTAATATTTCTCTATACTATGGTATGTGTACATAAAACCAGTGCGCATTTTATCAGAGTTGCCATAGTAAAATTTTATTATTAGTTATGTGTATGCAATATTTTACTTTTGGCAACTCTGTTCGATCGTCATTGTGTCGTGATCACGGTCGTTAAAAAACGAGCAATGATCGGCTGATGGTGGTCCGCAAACGCATTGCAAAGGAGTATTGTTAGAGTACTCCAACATGAAGAAAATGGAACACGTAATCCAACAATTTTTGCAGGGTTGTTTTTTTCTCTCCTTTCATTCGCTCAAACAGTCAACTGTGACGTAGATGCGCAGAACGAAGCAATTTTGAACTCGTGAATGCGCAATCTGGGTGTGTGATTTGTGCAGCTGATCACACCTACTTATGGAAATCAATGTAATCGAGTTAGCGTTATGGTATGACACCATTAATCAATTACATTGATTTCCATAAGGTAGGTTCGATCAGCAGTTATATTCTTAGCCCCCAATTTTCGTTTCGTGTATTCCAGCATTTGTTTTCATTTAGACATTTGTAAGGTTAGGTTAGGTTAAAGTGGCTGCTCCCCATAAATGTGAGGGAAACACTTAGGCTGCTGGCCCATTGTGATGCCATTGTGTGGGCTATAGCCCTTCCTCCTTCAGATGTGTAGGAATTTGAACCAATTTGACCTTTTGATGTAGCGTAGAATATTTTCGATTTCCGCAGAGCCAAGTGAGCACTCGGTGAAATACTTATTCAGGCATTCAATACGTATACTGGCCAGAGTTGGGCATCTACATAGGAAGTGCTCAACGCTTTCTATCTCCTCTTCATCCCTGCAGCTCCGACAGAAATCGTTGGTTTGAATTACCATGTGTTCGCCGTGCATTCCCATCAGGCAGTGGCCCGTTAGTATCCCGATCAGTGTTCCCTCTGGAATTAGCCTTCTTGTTTAAAAATTATGTTATGTTATTATATTATGTGCAAATACTGGCTGCTCTCAGCAAGAGGGGGAGCAATGTCCTTCGGCTGGCTTACTTCTGTCTGTTCAGTAGCCGTTCTCGCTAGTTCATTGGCAGCACAGTTCCCGGGTACACCGTTATGACCTTGGGTCATAGACATTTGTAAACGTAACATTACTTGCAAAATTAAGTTCAAAAATCAGTTTTCAAACTCTTTGACCTAGGTCACATATAACGAGATTATCTTCATTTTCGTACTTAACTCCTAATCATTAATAATATAACTAGATTTCCCATATACATTTTTTTCCTCGGTATAATCGGTAAATTTGAAAAGATTTTAGAGATACGGATTTTTTACCTTAGAAACTTGAAAATTTTACAGAACATAGTCTAGTTCCTGACTTGAATTCAATCATTGTGTGGTGTTAAACGAAACTTATCTTTTGGCTTCAATCAATAAACTGGCTATTGTTATAGCATATCTCACACCTGAAGCTTTAACTGTTGAGATTTGCGTTAAATCCTGCAAGCTTTATCGTACAAAACAGTCAAACTCTAGGTGGAGATATGCTATAAGTCCTTTCAGATACCCAAATCCCGAATAAAGCTAATGGAGATATGCTATTTTTAATTCATTTTTTTCCGGAGCCTGGCACTACTCACTCATTCGATAGTCATAACGGCATAGTCATATCCATATCAATTGGCATCGGTTATTTGCGCCTTAACCTGTAGGAAAAAAGAAAACAAAACAAATTACGAATAAATTCCATAAATAATAAGTCACTTATTAATCAAAGCGTATCAAAAAAAAAAAAAATATCCAGAAAGTTAGAGAATTCACTTAATGAAATATTTAAACGGTTAAGAGCCAATTAAGTAGTTATTATTATTATTATTTTATTTATTACAGCCAAAAAAGCCTAATTCATTGTATAGCACAATTTACAAAATTCATAATTGTTTCTTAAAACTATTTCATTAAAAAGAAATGAGTAAATTCGTTATTTAGCTAGTATTACATATTTAAATTTTTACAACATAGAAATAGTTTTTCTTTAAACTTAAGAACGTTTTCACAGTCTTTTATCTCTGCTGGTAGTTCATTATACATTTTATAGCCTACGTATTCTAAGGTCTTTTTTGCGAACTCGGTTCTTACTTTGGGCAGTCTTAAATTTCTGCTACTCCTAGTTCCATAGTTATGGATCTCATGATTGTACTGTATCCTATCACTCAGATAATTTGGTAACATTCCCTGTGTTATGTAATGTATAAACTTCAAAGAGTAATAACAGATTAATTGTTTAATACTAAGTCAATTTAACATAGGAAGCATAATAATTTTTGAGGTTCTATAAGAGCATTTTAGTATCAAACGCGTTGCTTTGTTTTGCTGTATTTGTAGCTTATTAATTAACGTATCATTTGTTACTAGTAGTATTGATGGGCAGTAAATAAAATGTGGTTCTACAATTGATCTATATACTAATATTTTGTGATGTTGGCTAATATGCTTACATGTTCGATACATAAATCCTATTTTCTGTACAATTTTCTTGTCTAAATGATTCATATGTTCTGTGAAACTTAGTTTCTCATCAATTATTACACCTAGGTACTTCATTTGATCTACTCTTTCAATTGCATTGGTTTTTATTTTCAGACTAGATTGGATTAAGTCAGGGATGCACCTTAACGTTAAGCTAATCGTTTATCAAAAAATTTCCACCGTTTCCGTTGAAACACTTCGAAATATTATCGATAAAGAAATTATCAAGATAAATTTTATCTCGTTTTTAACCGAAACGAAAAGCTTTCGTTAACGTTAAAGGCGTTAACAAAGACGTGATACTTTAAGTTTGAATTGTGCTGGTAATGCTATAGCCATGGTGAAGCCGTAAGGTGGTAACAGCGAGCGGACATACACACAAACTCCATGTAATTTGTTTGTGTAATTCGTTTGGTGGTAATGTCAAAAATACTCTGAGAAATGTTCGTACTGTCAAAATTCATAAGAAAAGTTGCAATCAGCTTGGCTAATGCTTTCACCTTTAATGACTCCGCCATAAAAATGGATAATATAGCAATGCCAGCATAGTTTGAAGTTAATAATCAACATAAACCTTTTGATTTCGTTTTGATATGGCACAAAACGAAACAAAATCATTTCGTTAATTTGACGTATCGTAACGAAATGATATCGGTTCGTTGGTTAAGCATGTCTGGATTAAGTTATTATGGTTCTTGTTAAATATCATATACTTAGTTTTATCAATATTAAGTTTTAGCTTTCTACTGCACAGCCACTTAAATAAATTATTTAAGTCTTCTTGTATTTTCATGACAGCGCAATCTACATTTTTTTGCCCTTTTGCTAAGTTCGTATCACTAAACTGTTGAATAAATAACTCCAATATTGAATAATGGAAAAATGGCCTTTACTAAAGTACTTCACAATAACACTTATACTTTGCAACTAGCTGGCTTAATAACCTAACTGATAGCTTAAATGAAACTGACTTTCAAAATAATACTGCTATGGCTTGCTAGATAGCGTCTTAATCGAAACTGCTTGATAGCTCAAATCAAACTGAATGTCCAGCGCCTCTACATTTGCTGCCTTTTATACTCTCTGATTTCAACGTTCGCATCTTCTAGGTGCTTCCATTTCCAGAATCTACTAGTTGCTATCAGCTCTCAAACTTCTCAGCTGTAACTACAATTGCACGATTTTATAGCTTCACTCATTGCATACTTTCAGGAGTATCTCAGATATATGCATGTGTTTGTGCATTGATTCTCCGCTGCTCGTATACATACATGGTACATATGTGAAGACGCAATTATTGTTTCGTTTATTATTTTGTTATTATTTATTATTTATTTATCTCAAAGTACATTAAGACTTGGAGTCTTTCATTGCACATATTCACGAGGTTAATTACAATTTTTCTTCTTAAATTTAAGCTTAAGCTAACATTAGTTCTAGACAATACGACACAGGCGTTGTAGGTAGGTAGGTTGAAACAGGAGGAGGGGAGGGTTAGTGTTTGAAGAGATCTGTTACTGCCGTTTTGAAGCATCCATATGACTTATGTAGATACATAATGATTGATGTATGGATGTGCATGATATAACTGTTTAGCATCGGCTTAGAGATAGCAGCACCCCTTAGTTTTGCTAATATTCGTAACATTATAAACAATATCGGAGCAAGTATTGAGCCTTGTGGCAGCCCAATGTTAACATCAACAACCAATTAAACTGCGTCTCCAATTACCGTCCTTTGATTTCTGTTACTCAGGTAACTACGAAACCATTCCAAAGCTTTTCCCTTGATCCCAATTGTATCCATTAACTTCAGCAATTCATTTCGATCGATTGCTTCAAACGCCCTCTTTAAGTCTAAGAAGCAAGATACTACTACCTTTTTATCAGCAACAGCCTCTTTTCACTCTGCAATTACCATGTTAAATGCTGTTTCGCAGGAGTGGCCTTTCCTGAAGCCTGATTGCTCTGGTATGATTATATTATGATCGTCTAGGTATGCTACTAGTTGCTTTTTTACCACTGTTTCCATAATTTTTTCATCAATAGGTAGGGTATTAATCGGACGCAGCTCGTCAGGTTTCATTGAATTTTTTACTTTTGCCACTGGTATTATTGTGGATATCTTCCAGCAGCTGGGAACAATGCCACTATCAAACGATTCGTTAATAATGTCCTTATATAAGTGTGCAATGTACACCATAGAGTCCTTGATAACACCCTCTGACAAAAGGTTTTACCGCCATATTTATTTTTAAATGATTTTGTTATGTTCATTATATCTTCTAACTCGATACTGGTGAGCTCAAATGTTGCTACAGAGTTGGTTGTTTCACTTTCATCAACAAGTTCAATTGTTTCAATACTATTATTGATTTCGATAATGCTCTGAACAAAGTAACAATTCAAGACAGTAGCTATTTTCTAGACATTCACCGTTAAATACTATTTTTTTAATATTGTAACGAAATTGCTTGCAATTCCTCTTATTTGCAATCCTCTGCTAAGTTCGAATCACTAAACTGTTGAATAAATAACTCCAATATTTAATAATGGAAAAATGGCCTTTATTAAAGTACTTCACAATAACACTTATACTTTGCTACTCGCTGGCTTAATAACCAAACTGATTGATAACTCAAATGAAACTCTACTATTGGCCGCCAGATCGCGTGCTTAATCAAACTGATTGATAGCTCAACTCAAACTGAATTACTTCTTACTCGCTTGCCCCGCTTTTATAGTTTACGCTGCATACTTCTAGGCTCTTCGTTATCCAGAACTTACTAGTTGTTTCGGCTACAAAATCGCCAGCCACAACTACGTGCACAAATTATTGCTCTCTTTTGAGACAACTCAGATAAGATATATGCATGTGTTTGTGCATTGCCGCTCCGCTGCTCGTATACGTACATATGTGTAGACGCAATTATTTATTCGTTTATGTAGATACATAAAGATTGAATTATTGATGTGAATTCACGTCACTGCTTAGCATCGGCCTGGAGATGGCAGCACTCCTCAGTTTTGCTAATATTCGTAACACTGCCCTCCACCTAAGTCTGATCGTCCCGATCAGACAAATCTCCCAATCTAAACGCCGATAGCATCTCCAAATGTACCACCCTTCTAATCCGTGGTTTTCCAGTGGTTTGTATGCGGTAGATGGTATCACTAATCTTCTTCACAACTTTGTACGGGCCTTCCAACTGCACCGAAATTGGGCTGGAACACCTTTCCGCCGGTGAGGGTTGTTTAACAGTACCAAATCTCCATTCCGGAAACCTTCCGAATTATTTTCCCTGTCGTACCTGTGTTCCATCTTACTACTCATTATTCTGGATCGTTCTCTCGCACTCTGTTGCTTGGCCAATGAAGAACTACTTTGTAGAGCTTGTTCTTGACGGATTGGCTTCACATACTCAGTATCGTTCCGACGTTTCCCAACAAAAGTGCGCGCTGGCTTGAAACCATCCTTGCATTCTTTCTGAAAAATTCTTTCAGTCATTTTAGTGCGTCCATTAGGGTTTGTTGATGCCGGTCTTTTCCTCGCAGGTACTTTTAATTTCGCTTTATTTAGCACATTCGATCCATCAACCTTTGCTCAATCTACTTTCCTTGACTTTCGTGGTCTCTGTCGAATCTCCTCCACCAGCACTCGCTTACTGCTGAACCCTTTTTCTAAACTGAAGTTAAGTGGCACATCTTGGTTCTCATAATGCATCACCCTTCTCTGCATATCGATCTTGATGTCATGGTCAACCAAGAAATCCACTCCCAATATAACTTCATCAACAATCTCCGTCACAACAAATTTGTGTAAAACCATGACCTTCCCAATCAATACTTCACATATCACTTCTCCCTGAACTTGGTTATACTCGCCAGTGACCGTACGCAACTTTGCTCCAGGTAACGGTTTTACTCTCCTGTTGACAAAGTCAGATCGGATCAAGGAATGAGATGCGCCCGTATCTACAGTCAGTATTCGTTCGTTGCCATCCACATTCCCTCTGACGGTAAGACTGCTCGATTTTCTACCAATTTGCGACACAGATATCACAGGGCATTCAATAGCTGGATCTAGCTCTCTACCTCTTACTCGCTCTTGCTCATCTCCTCCAGCTTTGCGTTTACGCCCACCCACATTGTTGGAATTATTAAGGCCAAGATCGCAATGACGTGCAATGTGACCGGACTTCCCGCATTTGAAGCATTTCATAACTCCTACATTTTTCTGTTGTGATCCCTTCAGAGCTTCCAAAATTGCGTCTACCCACTCTGGCCTTTCTACTTCCACACGGCGTGCTTTGAAAACTGGCTTACACAGAAGCGACGCCGTTTCCTGAATCAGAGCTTGTGACACCGTTTCTGCGAATGTTGGCTTTGGGTTCGCGTATGTGGCTCGCTTCGTTTCGACGTCCCTTATGCCATTTATAAAGCTCTGAATCTTCACTCTTTCCGTGTATTCCACGGGTGCATCCGCATTTGCAAGATGAGCCAATCTTTCAATGTCCGAAGCAAACTCCTGCAAAGTCTCGTTAGCTTTTTGGTAGCGGTTTTGCAATTCTATTTGAAATATCTGTTTCCTGTGTTCGCTTCCGTATCGCCGTTCTACAGCAGCCATCAATGCGTCATAACTGTTCCGTTCGTACTCTGGAATAGTCTGTAAGATTTCGGCAGCTGGTCCTTTCAATGCTACGAAAAATGCGCAAACTTTATCTTCATCATTCCAGTTGTTCGCTGTCGACGTCTTCTCAAATTGGAGCTTAAATACCTGGAATGGAACAGAACCATCAAACGTTGGGGATTTTACCTTCAGAGTAGACGTTGAAGTGATTGGACGGTTCAATTGTAACTCCTGAATCCGATCTTTCAAAGCATCCATCTCGGCCTCCACTTTATTTTGTCGTTCACTAACAGCCTCCAGCTGCGATGAGAATTTTGTTTCCTGTGCCTCCAGCTTTGTTGAGTTACGTTCTTCTTGTGCTTCGAGCTGTAATGTTATGCGTGCCTCTTGTTCTGCAATTTGTGACGCCATGTGTGTTTTCTGTTCTTCCAATTGTGATGCCATATATGTCTTCTGTTCTTCCAGTTGAGATGACATGTTGGTGGATATTTGCGATGACATTTCTGGTTTACGTGCCTCTTTCGCTTCCAGTTGGGATGCCAATTGCGACGACATTGATGCTACTGTCGATGTTTGTGCAGATATTGCAGCAAATATCATGTTCAAGTCTGTGCTGGTAACCGTCTGCGATGTTTCGTTTTTCTCTTCAATTTTTGTTGTCTCCTCGCCATCAAGGTGAAAGACATACTCTTCCACATCAATTCCTTCTGCTTCCATTGCCTCTCGTAGCCGTGCCTGAAGTTCGAGTTTAACGCCGCTTGTATTCAATCCACGGCTTTCCAACTCCTTCTTCAGTTGCTGGATCTTTAATTCACTGAACTTTGCCATGTCCTTGTTGTCTTCTGGAGTTTATTCAACAATTCCTCTTCTGACACCAATTGTAACGAAATTGCTTGCAATTCCTCTTATTTGCAATCCTCTGCTAAGTTCGAATCACTAAACTGTTGAATAAATAACTCCAATATTGAATAATGGAAAAATGGCCTTTATTAAAGTACTTCACAATAACACTTATACTTTGCTACTCGCTGGCTTAATAACCAAACTGATTGATAACTCAAATGAAACTCTACTATTGGCCGCCAGATCACGTGCTTAATCAAACTGATTGATAGCTCAACTCAAACTGAATTACTTCTTATTCGCTTGCCCCGCTTTTATAGTTTACGCTGCATACTTCTAGGCTCTTCGATTTCCAGAACTTACTAGTTGTTTCGGCTACAAAATCGCCAGCCACAACTACGTGCACAAATTATTGCTCTCTTTTGTGACAACTCAGATAAGATATATGCATGTGTTTGTGCATTGCCGCTCCGCTGCTCGTATACGTACATATGTGTAGACGCAATTATTTATTCGTTTATGTAGATACATAAAGATTGAATTATTGATGTGAATTCACGTCACTGCTTAGCATCGGCCTGGAGATGGCAGCACTCCTCAGTTTTGCTAATATTCGTAACACTGCCCTCCACCTAAGTCTGATCGTCCCGATCAGACAAATCTCCCAATCTAAACGCCGATAGCATCTCCAAATGTACCACCCTTCTAATCCGTGGTTTCCCAGTGGTTTGTATGCGGTAGATGGTATCACTAATCTTCTTCACAACTTTGTACGGGTCTTCCAACTGCACCGAAATTGGGCTGGAACACCTTTCCGCCGGTGAGGGTTGTTTAACAGTACCAAATCTCCATTCCGGAAACCTTCCGAATTATTTTCCCTGTCGTACCTGTGTTCCATCTTACTACTCATTATTCTGGATCGTTCTCTCGCACTCTGTTGCTTGGCCAATGAAGAACTACTTTGTAGAGCTTGTTCTTGACGGATTGGCTTCACATACTCAGTATCGTTCCGACGTTTCCCAACAAAAGTGCGCGCTGGCTTGAAACCATCCTTGCATTCTTTCTGAAAAATTCTTTCAGTCATTTTAGTGCGTCCATTAGGGTTTGTTGATGCCGGTCTTTTCCTCGCAGGTACTTTTAATTTCGCTTTATTTGGCACATTCGATCCATCAGCGTAAGGGTAAGGGTAAGCGTACAGCAATGTTGGTCGGTGAGCGTACGTATGCTTGAAAAAAAGGAAGAACAAGATGTTTGTTTACATTTTTTTGTATGCAAATTTGTGTAATTAGTTAAAAAATGTTACTTTAGTTAATAAAAGTGCGTGTAAGGTATATTACCAAAGCGAAAAAGAGTATTAAACAACACAACAACTTGGTTAGACTTTAGCCGTGTTTTTTAACACGCGCGTATACGTTTCGTTTTCGCGTGTAAAAAAACGCCTATCTTCGCTTAGATAATGCTTAGGAGACCCATCTAGCGGCTGTGGTTAAACAACTAGCTACAGCAACAGCCATAGGGTATAACATATAGCTGAATCAGTTGCGATGAATTGTGGACACACATAGAATACATAGAATTAGTGTAGAGGGTGAAACAAAGACACATATTTCAGTTACATCTGAGTATAATGCGTATTGAAATTTAGTAGGACAAAATTTATGCGCAGCAATTTCGGAGGTGTATTTATAGTTTGTCGCTTAGCAGTCAATATAAAGTTTAAGCGTAAACGGATATACGCGTGTTAAAAAACACGGCTATTGTTGAAGCGTTTAAAAGGCTAAAAAGTTTTGGAAACTAGAAATCACCCTTTTCTCTAGTCCGCGGTGGTTTAAATTTGCCTTTCATAATTTACAAAGGCACGGGAATGCAAACAACGTTTAATACCTATTTTCCTTTGGTTTCGGGGACGGATATAGCTAAAGAAATTAAATTTTTTATTTTTTTCAATAATTGTTTGCTTTTTGTAGCGACGCTCGAAAAGAGCTTGGTGTGCAGATCTTGAGGCATAGAGAAATTGTAGCTGTATGAAATATCTTGTACGTGTCTATGACGCGTAGCCTCGTGTGCACCTTGCCTAAGTGTGTAAACTATATTTCAAAAAACTAACGAAATACCAGGTAAATACAATCTAGTTCATTAAAAACAAACGAGCCACTTTGTATTTCGATAGGTTTTTTTGACATTCGGCCGTTTTTCTTAATTTTTTTTTTTTTTCTGACAAATGAAAATTTGTTTTTAGTTTGAAAATTTGGTGCATAAAAACACAATTAAAATCAACTTTCTTGTGAAAAAAGTGAACCATTTGAGACCGAAATAATTTTCGCGTGTTATTTGCATTAAATAAAAAATGTAAAACATAAACAAAAACATGCCAAACTCACTAATTTTGGGGAATCGAGACGATTTTTCATGATAGAAATGGTTTTTGTGTTTTGAAGTTCCAATAGAGTTTCGTCAGTTCTTTTAGCTTGGAATCCAAGCAAAAATAAAGTAGTGTCATATATGCTATAGGATGTTCAAGAATACTACTTTTTAGCGTTTTGGCAGCATTTGTCAGGACTTTCAATATGGCAGTGCATAGGGCTGGTTATCTTCAGCGGGTCATAGAAATAGATACAGAATGAGAACACGATAGTCAATTAAAAGTCAGGTGATCGGTTCTATTTGTAATGTTGACATCTATGCAGAAATCATCACACTTGTCTCATCCACAATGATGGCTAAGGCGTTATGGTATGGCACCGTTGACTCAAAAATCACACAGAGAAGATTGTGCATTCACGAGTTCAAAATTGCTTCGTTCTGCGCAGTTACGTCACACTTGACTGCTTCATAAAAACAGCTGATCTCATGATTCAATTACTACAGGTTTGTTCTCCAATGATGACGGATCGTTGACACTCCCAAATTGAAAAAATCTGGACTGATTGCTTTTACGAAGTAAGGAAAACGGGGAATAATTAAATCCCCTTCAGTGAAAATTGTAGTAGAAAAGTATTTTTGGTAGTATATTAGTTTTTGGGGAAATAATTCATTTTCTACTAAATATTTCGTGAATTGATAAAGTTATGTTGGTTTGGTCATTCTTTCAGAAATAGTTTGAAGAATGTCGTACGTTAGAATTTTAATTAAAAATGCACTATCTCAAAATTTGTTTCAAAAACTCCCTATATGAGCATAAGTTTAATGCATTTTGTCAGAAGAGGGAGTTAATGAAAAGCATACTGAGATGAAGCGTTCTTCAATGTAACTCTAATATAGGGCGGTATTGTGACAAATCCTGAATTGGGAAATTTTTGAAAAATATTTTGAGATAGCACGATTTTGAACAGGCAGCCGACATGGGGTGTTACGCTACTCAGCAACCGCAATGAACTGACAAAAACAAAAATAAAAGAAAATGGCTTATTGTCTTAGAACTTTATATTCCTACCATGACTTTGACAGAAGAGTTAAGCTTTTGTGCGGTACTGCTACACAGGGAGTATTCACCTTTTTATTTTGAAATTTCGGAAAGCTGTTTTCCGTTAAGTATTCATGGAAGCGTTCCAGATAAACCGTTAATTTAGAATATTCGGAATACGTTCATTTGATACTACCTCACGAGAACCGAATATATGAAATAAGTATATACAAAATATTCCAAATATAAACCGATTCCCCAAATTCTTAAATGGAGACGAATGTTCCGAACATACGGTCGACTTTTAATACGCACCCAAAAATATCGAGAGAAACTTCAAAAGACGCCTATTCACCTCGGTAACAATAATTCGAAGGCAGAAATAAAAATTTTTTAGCTCGTTCAAAAGATATTTACGAAAAACCGAAAAATGGCCCCGGGTTGCGTTGGCGGCCTTCAGCCGAGCTTATAAAAAATAACACCTTTTGTACACAAAATCTTTTTCAGTGCACAAATCATTACAAAAATCACATGAAAATTGCCAACTTCAACTGCAAATATCTCCGGACAGAGATACAATTTTTCTTTTCCGCCTTCGGATTATTGTTGTCGAGGTCATCTCTCTCGATATTTTTGAATGCGTTTTAGCAGTAGACTCCTGTTCTAGACTTTTACCTAAATAAGTTAACATGCCCAATGAGTACATTTCGTTATGACATCTCCATTCTTTACTAATGTTATTTTTACGTGAATCGATTTAGTAGTCGAGGTTTTGACGTTGAACGATGAATTTTGAATTGGTTTAGGTTTCGTATATTCATAGGTTTACGAAAGTGTACGATTTCTTGGTGTCCTCACCTTTCATAAAATTACCTATGTTCAGTCATACTAATGGATCAAGGCATAGTTAATAAATTCACTATAAAATTTAAAAAAATGTTCTAAGGAATTATGCAGTTTAGTACTTATCCGGTATTTGTAAACTGATTGCTTCCTACATTGTGAATGATGACAAAGTGTGATCTCTTCTGCATAGACGTCAAAATTCCAAAGTGATTGGATCACCTGATTCGTATTTGACTATCGCTGTCTCATTCTGTATCTCTTTCTATCACCCGCTGAAGATAGGCGCCGCCATATTGAAGAGCCTGTCAAAACGCTGAAAAGTAGCCATATTGAACAGCCTGTCAGGCAGTTGACAGATAACACACTTTGTCATCAATCACAATGTCTTCCTATTTCTACTACTAATATTTTTCGAACATTCGCAAAGAAACAACACATTTAACGGATGTCAATTCGATTTGGGAGCAAATTGGCCGCAATTGTCAAAAAATGTGTCTGTCGAGCAAACCTCTTGTGATTGAATCATGAGGTAAACTAATGTTTACATGACTTACTACATTGATTTCCATAAAGTTGGTTGGATCTGCTTTATACGTCAACTTTGCCAAAGCTTTTCCTCGGAGCAGTGAATATCCCGAGTGATCCGCTCAAACTTTTACAATGTTGACACAAAAATTGAACGCTCCACAATGATATAAATATTCGTGAAACACACCAAGCATGCTCACTGAATACTCCTGTATTACCAACCTTCCGATGCAAACTCAACGAAATGCCATCACTTAACGAAAATGTCTGCCAAAAAAACCGACGCAAAGTAGGCGTCGTCATCGATGTATCGAGAGTATAAATAGAAGTTGCTTAGAAAATTTTCACTCATTCGATATCAGTTTGGGAAGCTTCATTGCCGGCTAATCCGAACGTCGATTAAACAAATTTGTCCATTTTCTTTGTTTCTTGTGTGTAAATTAAAAACTCAAAATGGTAAGAAAAGTACCTCATTTGCAAAAATGTGTGAATTCGTATTGAATAAGTGAAATGGAAAAAATGTTCCATGTACTAATGTTACTACACTACTGCAGCAAAAATAAAAATGTGATTGAAGATGACGTGAGCAGGGAAACGGGAAAAAATGATTAGTGCGGTGCATAATTGGTTTATTTGAATTTGTCTGAATTTTTTCGCAGGGCAAGAGAAAATTATTAGTGAATAGTTGGTTCTTGATATGTGAATTCTCTCGCAGGTTGCCTTTAAAAATATGCTAAAAAGGTAGCCATTTTCTCGCATACCAATGTTTGACACCGGCGACCGCACCCAAACGCAGTCGGCGTCTGCGGCGCTGCCAACATCGGCTTTATTGATTATGCGATGTGTCATTTCAAGCTGCAAGGGCGAACCAGTTAAGCTTGTTTTACGGGCATGGCACGGTATAGATAACCACGATTTTTGCTCGGTAGAGAAATATAGGACAACCTCCGAATTAAAATATGTTTAGAAGAGATTGGAAAAACTTTCTATTTTAGATTAATTTAATATCTTAAAAACTAATAAAATATTTTCTGTTTTTCTTTTTTTCACAGCGTGAATGTATCTCCATCCATGTCGGTCAAGCTGGTGTTCAGATTGGTAACGCTTGCTGGGAATTGTACTGCTTGGAGCATGGTATCCAGCCTGATGGCCAGATGCCTTCTGATAAGACTGTCGGTGGCGGTGATGATTCATTCAATACCTTCTTCAGCGAAACTGGCGCAGGCAAGCACGTACCCCGTGCTGTATTTGTCGATTTGGAACCCACTGTAGTAGATGAAGTGCGCACTGGTACCTACCGCCAATTGTTCCATCCCGAACAGTTGATTACTGGTAAGGAAGATGCTGCCAACAATTATGCCCGTGGTCACTACACGATCGGTAAGGAGATCGTTGATTTGGTTTTGGATCGCATCCGTAAATTGGCCGATCAGTGCACCGGTTTACAAGGTTTCCTCATCTTCCATTCCTTCGGTGGTGGCACCGGTTCGGGTTTCACTTCACTTTTGATGGAGCGTCTTTCCGTTGATTATGGCAAAAAATCGAAATTGGAATTTGCTATCTACCCTGCACCTCAAGTGTCGACAGCTGTTGTCGAACCATACAACTCAATCTTGACCACCCACACAACTCTGGAGCATTCGGACTGCGCATTCATGGTTGATAATGAGGCTATCTACGATATTTGCCGTCGTAACTTGGATATTGAGCGCCCTACCTACACTAATCTGAATCGATTGATTGGTCAAATTGTATCATCTATTACTGCCTCCCTACGTTTCGATGGTGCGCTTAATGTGGATTTGACTGAATTCCAAACTAACTTGGTGCCCTACCCACGTATTCATTTCCCATTGGTCACATACGCTCCAGTCATCTCTGCGGAAAAAGCATATCACGAACAACTATCAGTTGCTGAGATTACAAATGCATGCTTCGAACCAGCCAACCAGATGGTGAAATGTGATCCACGTCACGGTAAATACATGGCTTGCTGTATGTTGTATCGTGGTGATGTTGTGCCCAAGGATGTTAATGCCGCCATTGCTACAATCAAAACCAAACGTACCATTCAATTCGTTGACTGGTGTCCAACGGGTTTCAAAGTCGGTATTAACTACCAGCCACCTACTGTGGTACCTGGTGGTGATTTGGCTAAGGTTCAGCGCGCTGTCTGCATGTTGTCCAACACCACTGCTATTGCCGAGGCCTGGGCGCGTTTGGATCATAAATTCGATTTGATGTATGCCAAGCGTGCTTTCGTGCACTGGTATGTTGGTGAGGGTATGGAAGAAGGTGAATTCTCAGAGGCGCGTGAAGATTTGGCTGCACTCGAGAAGGATTACGAGGAAGTTGGCATGGACTCTGGCGATGGTGAGGGTGAAGGTGCCGAAGAGTATTAAACGAAATGAAGAGCGTATTGAAGAGAAGCATACCCGTTGCTGAAAAAATTTATTTTTTGTTAAGATAAAACTGATATTTACGAATCAAAGAATATAAAATCGAATGAATGTTTTTGATGATTTAATATAATATGAAAAGAAACAAAAATTAAACATTGAAAAGAAAGAATGCACACAAATACTAAAAAACGGTTTATTAAAAGAAAACTGCATTTGAAGTTCAGGAAAAAATACGGTCTTTACATTTATATATTTGGGTTTGGGTGGGAAGTTTGGCGTTGTAGAGTATTCAAGTATTTTCGTTGTATGTAGTACTTGGTAGGTTTCTGTCTACAACTTCCAAGTTCAATGCACTCAATTGCTGGTTGCTTGCTAATTATAGCATAGCGCTCTTTTGCCATCGTTTCACGATTGCTGCATCGACAGTGTAGTAATTAGGCGCTTTCTAGTTTATAATTATGAGTACAAGACTATTTGGATTTATAAATGGGCTTCTTTCAGTACTGCAGTTTCCGTTGGCCTCAATTAGTTTTAAAAATAGTTTTCTTCAGTGGTCTCGAGATTAATTGTGCGTCATATTTGCGGTTGCTCCGTAGGAGCTCAAAGTAGCTTCAACTATAACCATGTGTATGGCTGCAATTAGGGCTTGGTACGAATGTTTCGTTCATGTTTTTTTTATGACTAATCGAATATTGCGCGGTTGATTTTAGGTGTGCATAAAACAGTTTGTACGAATGTAGGTATGTACTGACTGGTGTGGGCTGTTTACCATTTGGGGGATAACGTCAACAGCACAGCCAACGTCGACGTTAATGACTTTATGGCATGCCTTTATTTGCCGCATTGATTACATCATCTAAGCGCCAGATGTTTGCTGTTACAACGTTTGCTAAAGTTGTTCACATTGATCAAAAATGCTTATCCATCCAGTTGTATACTCAGACCATATTTATAAGCAAGTTAAAAATGAATAAATGTGCTTGCAGATTCGGTACCTAAATAACAGAACGGATTCAATCGTTACGAGACTTGGTAGCGTAAACCGAAGCTGGAAAAAACACAGCGGCCGTAGGTTCCGGGCAAAGCAGCATCAGAAATTTAGAAAAAGGGGTTTCTTAGTGGGGTCGCGCCTCAGCCGTGGTTTGGCAAAAATTCTGTAGTATTTCTGTGCTCTGTGAAAATGCATCTGACTTGCCGCTGCTACTCAGAGTGCGCATAAAACATGTAGGTCCCCTCCCACCAATTTGTAGGAAAAAATAAAAGAAGCACGATGCGTGTTGGGAGAGAAGCTCAGCCTAAACCTTCTCAGAGGTAAATGGCGCCGACTGAAAGTATTATAGATGTTGATGGTCCTTGACCGGTTATATTTATGTAGATAGCATGCGTTCCGCTAATAGTACATTAGGTGTCAGGCAATCTAGGAACGATTTAATGTGACCATATTGAACTTTCTACCATGCATCCGTCTATCCATGAAAAACTCTGTGTTGGGGAGTGTTATGTTGTTGTTGTTGTAGCGATAAGTACACTCCCCGAAGGCCCCGGGGAGTGTTATCGAGGTTGATGGTCTTTTGCCGTATGCAGTTTCGGAACCATGGCCGACCATCTCGGGAACGATTTGTTATGAACACATGCGACCTTCTAGGCCATATCGCCCTCCCACCGCCTAGAGCCATGAGGAGTTCGGAGAGTTGGGGAGTGTTATCGATGTTGATTGTTCTTTTTCGGATATAGATCTGCTACGTTTCGGTAACAAGCACTACTAAGGTATAAGCCCGACCATAGCGGGAACGTTTTAATATGACTACTTTGAACTGTTAAGGATCCTTCAATCCTGGGTCATCACTCTTAGAACGTTAAGGAAAGTATTACAGATATCGGGTGTACTTTCGAATGTGAGCACAGTACGTTTTGATACCAGCAATTTATGGAACTAGCCCGGATACCGAGACACCGAATTTTCGAGTTTTTAGGCGCCGCTTACGATAGGCGCATCTACCGTGGGTATATGCCAAGATCACAGACGTTTAATGTGTATATGGACGGGAACTCCCTAGCCGAATACATAAAGATTCCACTTGTTGTTGTTGCGTCCTACATACATACATATAAAATATTAAACTATATGACTCATGGACGGCTCATAATTGAAAGAACGGCAACTAGCGAGAGATTTAACCATCCCCTTGCAATCCTTCACAGGATTCATTTCAACTTCGTCCCTATCCCTCTATAATTTGCAGCATTGTCTAGGGCATAGGATTCGAACTACTTTTTCCATTTCTCTTAGTCATTTCAACCGGTAGAAATTTGTTGGGCTTTATGGTGGAAATCATAGGTGAAGTGGAAATGAGCAAATTCCATGGGGTAAATAGTCAAGTGATTGACTGCATGCATGAATGTATGTATGAATGCGTGTATTGATGCATTGTATATCGTTCCATCCAAATGTGCACTGTTGGTTAGAGTTGGGTCGTTTCGTTCTGAACTTGTTCAATTGACCGGGTCTCTCAACTGAACAAGTGAACTAGATCTTCGATTTCGGTTCTATTTGTTCTTTTAGTTCATTTGTTCCTTTAGTTCGTTTTATCTAATGTTATTCTTTCTCACTTCTCGTTCGCGAACATTGTAAATTCATACATACATACGCAGAAATTCTGAGCACGAATGTCGATGATGCCACTTTGTGTGTGGCACTGCTACATCAATATACATATGTATGGACTAATTATGAAAAACATATTTTGTAAGAAACTAATTACATTTATTAAACTTGAAAAGATCATATTTACAATTTGTGTCTATTCTCTTTGAATTTCCTGGATCTTCCGAAATTTGTAACTTTTTTTGAAGTTAATTAAACATATATGTATATATTAACTTATTTATTCATAACATATTTAAAAATACCTACACAAAGCATTGCTGCATACACACCCTCATCAATACTTGTTGGCTTTTTTCGCGGGTGAAAGCAGCAGTGAACAAATTTGCTTGAAAACAAAAAAGAACAGATGATCAAAAAGAACAACTTGTTCGTTCATCAGAAAAAGAACTAAAGAATCGAATCTCTGAAATGAACGGAAAAGCACAACTCTACTGTTGGTACGACGAAGGACGCTATTACCAAAGTAGGTAACGGTTTATAGGTACATATTTGCAAAAGGCAACCCCTATTTACTAAGTACATATTTATGTACATTAGGGTGGGTCAAATTTATTGTGGAAAAGGCACATCCAGTTTCTTAATCTATGGGTCATACTGAGTAATATTGTCCATGGGATCATATTGTTATGCTCTTAGTATAACCAATTAATATAAATTTATTCCAGTAATAATAATATTATTTATTGAAAATAAATTAAAGGAAATTGATGGTTTAATATTGATAGAGAATTGATATATGAAAATTTTTAACATTCATTGAAATCAAAAGAAAATATAACTAATAAATTTAATTTTTCGTATAACATATCTAAGTGGTACAATAAACAAGTACCACTACATTTACTCCCCCTCCAGTGAAACATATAAATAAGTATTAAGTATATTCTTTAAACAAAAGCAACAAAACTAATTAATATTAAAAGTAACATTTTTTATTGTTTGTGCAGGTTAAGTTGAAAAATTAGATGATATATGAGCAGGTTTTAAATGATTTATTGACACAGCTTTAATAACATTAGCTTTCTGAATTCTAAAGGTATTTTTATGTTTCGATACGACTTTACAAGGTCCTTCATAAGGCGGATTAAGTCCTGAAGTCTGATTAACTTTTACAAAAACATATTCACATTCCTCAAGAGATTTTGGAACATAACTCACATCTTTATTATGATGTAAAATTTTTGTTCTAACTCTTGAAAAATGATCTCTTAATTTTTTAATAGTATTATGTACGGAATTTTCATCATTTCTAGAAACGACTAATTCTCCAGGAACTCGAATAGTTTGTCCATAAACTAACTCAGCAGGGGACGATTTTAAATCCTCTTTCACTGCAGTACGTAACCCTAATAAAATAATAGGTAATATTTCTGTCCAATGAATTGAATCTCCTGAAGCTATTATTGAAGTTTTGAGTTGACGATGGAATCGTTCTATCATGCCATTAGCTTGTGGATGATAAGCAGACGTTTGAATTTTATGTGAACCAAGAATTTGAGTGAGTTCATTGAATAATTCAGATGAAAATTGTACACCTTGATCAACAGTAATTTTAAGAGGAACACCAAATCTAGAAATATAATTTTGCACGAATGCTTTTACCACTGTATGTGCAGTTATATTTCTAAGAGGATAAGCCTCTGGTCATCTTGAATGTCTATCAATAATCGTCAGAATATATCTATAACCATCAGATGGTGGAAGTGGTCCAACCAAATCTAAATGGATATGTTCAAATCGGTTATTGGGTATATCAATTTTCTGTATAGGAGGCTTAGTATATCTTGAAATTTTCGATTGTTGACAAGAAATACAATTTGAGACCCATTCATTTATATCCTTCCGCATATTAGGCCAAAAATATTTTGATTGAATTAAACGCCTGGTCGCACGAACCCCTGGATGTGACAAAGAGTGTAATTTTGAAAAAATTATTTCTCTCATGGAATTCGGAACATAAGGACGTGGTATTGAACCCGAAATATCACACCAAATTTTAAAATTATGGATTGGAATTAAAATTTGTTTTAAATTATTCTTCGATAGTGGAGAAGATACTTGAGTTTTAAGAGTCTCATCAGTTTGTTGTTCAACAAACAAAGTATCGAAATGAATATCTTTTGTTGAAAGTGAATCTATTTCTGGAAACCTTGATAATGCATCCGCTACAATAGTATTCTTTCCAGATATATGTTGTATATCATTCGTGAATTCTGCTATATATTCTAGATGTCGCGTTTGTCTGGGAGATCTTTCAGTCTTTGAATTTAACACATATGTCAATGGCTTATGATCTGTATATACTGTAAATACTTGACCTTCTAAAAAATGTTTAAAATGTTTAATAGCTCTATATATTCCTAAAAGTTCCCTATCAAAAGTTGAATATTTACATTCTGCAGGACTCAGCTTCTTAGAAAAATAAGCCAAAGGTTCCAAAATATTATTTTTTAATTGTTGTAAAACTCCTCCAATTGCAACATTTGAAGCATCAACAGATAAAGATAATTTTGAATGCCCATCAAAATGATTTAATAATGTATTTTGAGCAAAAAGATTTTTCACTTTATTAAATGCTTTAATTGATTCATTAGTCCAGTTAAGAGTTTTACTCTTATTTTTATTTGCTATAGTTAAAATTTGATGTAAAGGAATAAGATCTTCTGCAATCATTGGAATATAGCGATGGTAATAATAAACCATTCCAATGAATTTCTGAAGTTTATTAATAGAGTTAGGTTTCTCAAAATTTGTAATTGTTTCTATTCTTTCAGTTGATGGTTTAATACCATTTTCTGAAATTTCATAACTTATAAAATTGATAACAGGAGAACCAAAAACACACTTTGTTGGTTTAATATTCAATCCATACTTTTCCAAACGTTTAAAAACAATCTTTAAATGTTCAAAATGTTGTTCCTCATTTTCACTCGCTATTAATATATCATCAACATAAGCATAAACAAAATCTAGTCCAAAAAGAGTTTCATTTATAAACCTTTGAAAGGTTTGGGCGCTATTTCGTAAACCAAAAGGCATACGAAGAAATTCAAACAAACCGAAAGGTGTTGTAATAGCCGTTTTATGCACGTCTTCAGGTGCAACTGGTATTTATTTGATGATAAGCACGAACCAAATCTAACTTTGAAAATATAGTTTTGTTTTTAAAATCTATGCTCAAATCGTGTATATGTGGAAGTGGATAGCGATCTGGTACTGTAACAATATTAAGTGTTCTATAATCTCCACAAGGTCGCCAATCATTAATTTCTTTTTTAGGAACCAAATGCAAAGGTGAAGCAACAGAAGAACTTGAAGGTCTAGAAACACCAATTTTGACTAAATATTCAAATTCTGTTCTGGCCACTTTAAGTTTAATTGGATCTAAACGACGTGGTCTTGAAAATGGTAAAACTCCTTTGGTTTCGATTCTATGAACAGTATTATGTTTAACTAGTTTAGTATAATTTGGTTCGGTTGTAATTTCAGGAAATTGTTTGAGCAATTCAGAAAATTTGTTAATTTTCAATGGTAATTTAAGCTCGAAAATTTTGCAGAATCCAAAAGAACCTACTACTTTTAATTTTGTTTCTGAATCTATAACCAATTTATTTTTAATGTCCAGTAAAAGTCCAAATCTTACTAAAAAATTTGCACCGATAATTGGAGTTTTAATATCTGCCAAAATGAAAGGAAAATGAAATTCACGCCTTAGTCCTATATCTATTTTGAGTAATTTTGAACCAAAAGTGTGGATAATTGCTCCGTTTGCTGCTGATAAACTTAAATCGGACTTTCTCCTAAATTGTTTAAATTTTGAAACAACAGCTCCTGTATCTATTAAAAAATTAAGTTTGTTTTGCTTATCAAAAATAAAAAGGCGGCTAGATGGTTTGACATTTCTTTTATCATCAGCCACCGGCATGATAGAACGATTCAATTTAAATGATTTGGTTTTATATCAAAAAATTTACATGGTTTAATACACTTAACTGCATTATTCCCAAATTTCAAGTGGTACCAGCAAATATTGTTTGGAGAATTTGATCGTTTCCTTAAAATTCTTTTATTTAATTTGTTAAAATTATTTCGTTCATTAGATCTCGATCTTGTTTGTAATTCACTTACATCAAGAGTTAATTTATTTAAATTTTCACAAAGTACAGAAGTTAAATGAGTTAAATTTTGAATAGTTTGTTCCAAAGTAGAGTTTTGAGAAATTGAGGAAACCTGAGGTTTAATATAAAGAGTATAAATTTTGTCAGCAATTTTGTCTATGGTTTCTTTTTCACAAGACATTAAATGTGCTTGAACTTGTTGTGGTAATTTACGTAACCAAAGCTTAAAAAGTAGTTCTTGTCCAACAATGGAGCTAGAACCGACTAAACATTTCATCTCACGATATAATTCAGAGGGTTTTCGATCTCCAAGCTGAGTATCAGAGAATAGTCGTTCTAGTCGACTATCTTCAGATTTAGTTAATCTCTAACACAATATCCTTTTAATTGTTTTATATTTGTTTGTCATTGGTGGAGGATTAATGACATCTAGTATTTTAGAAACAATTTCTTGAGGAAGAGAAATTAAAACATTATGAAATTTTACTAAATCTTCAAGTATACTATTTATAGAAAATTGTGCTTCTGCATGGATAAACCATACTTCAGGATTTTCATACCAAAATTGTGGTAATTTTAACAACTTGTTAGCTTGTTGATTGTTTGAAAAAGATTGAACTGAACTTATAGGAACTTATTGGAAATTTGCAACAGTTGGTGTTGTAAGTGTATTTTGTGTTATTAGAGATGTCGTAATTGTTGGAAAGTTAGAAATAGCGGTTGTTTGCGTTGCCATTGATGTGACTATTTGACTATTAGTGATTAAAGTATTTGATTGAGAATATGTAGGCAAATTATCTTTCATTACTCTTGATGTGGTTGTTGGACTATGTGTAAGCGGCATACTTTCTATAAAAGTAAGTAGATTTTCTTGAGATCTGGTCAGAACCATAATATTTAAAAATGAAATAAAATAAAAACCACTGTTAAAATAAATTCACTGGAGATGGATTTACAATGAATAATATATATACAATATAATATTGTAGAGAAATTACATATTTGTATAGTCCAAATAACTTAAACTAATTATTGAAAATTTTTTAATTATGTAAATATAAACGACAATAATTGAAATCACTTTCTTTGTAATTCTTTTAAATTTTTTTTAAAATGATGAAACGTTTGTATTAGTTAGAATATTAGAAATATTCCTTTAATTATTATACAATTTTTCTGTTGATTTGCTGATGAGATTTGCAATCAATATAGTATGTATATAAATTTTATTTTTTAAATATTTTTTAAAAAATGTGTTTTGTTTACTAGTATCTAGGGATACCTGGACAAGTCCAATTGATGTATTTTACAGCGCTGTTGTAGTTTGTCCATGAATATTGTTTGTTTAAATTCCTGTAGTTCCGCAAATATTAACACCACAATAGCCAGGTTCCACTGCTTCAAAATTGGTAACAAAAACATAACCAGTATAATATTGACTTTTATTGCTGAAATCAGCGCGTGTTTAGTAGAAAATGTAATAAAAGAATATCCTTTCTAATGTCACTTGAACCGACACAACTAATTCCGCCAATTATTTAAAATAATTGTTATATTGTTCGTAATAAGCTGGATCGCCATATGTTATGCTCTTAGTATAACCAATTAATATAAATTTATTCCAGTAATAATAATATTATTTATTGAAAATAAATTAAAGGAAATTGATGTTTTAATATTGATAGAAAATTGATATATGAAAATTTTTAACATTCATTGAAATCAAAAGAAAATATAACTAATAAATTTAATTTTTCGTATAACATATCTAAGTGGTACAATAAACAAGTACCACTACACATATGTCTGAAATGAAATTCGAGCCTCCCTAATTTTGTTAGAAAATTTTATATCCATTCCGAATCCGAATTTGACAATTATTTTCATGTACCTATTTTATTTGTGAGAGCCGCTATTCGGATTGGGATATAAAATTGTCTAACAAAATTAGGGAGGTTTGAATTTCATTTCAGACCTATGGTCCCATGACAATATTAGTTAGTATGACCCATAGATTCAGCAACTGGATGTGCACCTGAAGTTTTTCCCCCCATTTTCCCCCATACAATTTGACCCGCCCTAAAGGGCGAATTAATGGTGACTTATAACCATAAAGCCATAACCAGATAAATCAGCTGATCGAACCTACCTTATGGAAAGGAATGTAATCGATTAATGGTGCCATACCATAACGCTAACGCCATAGCCATTCAATTGGTTTTTGGTTTCTCGCCATATCCATAACCTAAAAATATTTGAGTTGGTGAATTTAATAACTTTTTTTAGATTTTCTTCATTGTTTTGGATACGTTATGACTAAGATACTTATTTTTTGTGGAATATGTTTGTAATTTTTTGCGTTTTCATCATTTTTATGAAATTTTCACGATTTTTAGGTTAAGGCACCATTAATCGATCACATTGAGATGGTTATGGATATGGGTATGGTTACGACTATGGCGTTAGGGTTAAGGAAGTTTAATTTGGCTTTAAGGTACATGCATGTATCCGTATTAGGGCTGGGAGTTTCATTCGCATTTTCCAGCTGTGTGGATCAAGCGATTATATGATTATTTGCGCGTTGTCGACGCTAGTGCCAAGATTTAATGATAAGCTATACGAGCTTTATTTATTTATATACGAGCGTTGTGGAGACATCAACATAGTCCAGGAAATTTAAACTCAACGGCTATGCTGGTTATACCACGCTCTGGCGCAGTAGGTATCTTATCGGAGGTATAGGAAATGGACGCCCCCTACACCGCTAAAAGGACTAGGTGGAAATAATTGAAGTTCTCTTGGTGTTTCAAGTTCGCTCAGCGAAGAACAAAAAACAACAAAGAAAAACAAAAAATGGGGTTACCCTGAAATTACAGCCCTTGGTCGAGAGAAATCTCGAGCAGCGTGACATCGATGATAATTTGTAAGTGATTGTACGCGAAAAACTGCTACAAGAAGAAGGTACATTAAAAACTTACGAGTCATTTCAACATAAGCTTCAAACTTAGGGGACCGTCCTAAACTTTGAAACTTTTTTTCGAACCGGTCTAATATACATCCTTATACATATATGCATACATATTCTGCGCAGCTGTCGCTAGGCATACATTTAATATCTGCATGCATGACTCATTTGAACTTTTGTTTATATCGCTGTCCTTACAAAAACATACACATACGCATGCACACGAACTAAATTTGCCTTAAATTTTTTTCCTAAAAATCAATAATCCTGCCGCATACGTTGAAAATATAAGTACTTAAATAAAGGTTTTCATAACACATTCCGAAGGGTTTGGGTATTACAGCAGGAGTGACAGAGCTTTGCGGGATATGAACCCACTTTGTACTAGTATCAGCACGTTGAGGTATTAACTGTTATCGACTTCGGACCATGCAGATCATCTCACCTTGCTTAGGTGAAGGAAAAGCAGGAGTTTGATACTGCAATGTGAAAGACGTTATATTCGTGCATTGAACTGGCGGGTCAATAAAGAACCCACATGGACTGAATGTGTCCATATTGTTGTGGGATCCTCCTAATATTATTGTTCTATTCTAATTTTTTAATTGCCAAATTTACAAAAGTTGATTGTACAAATTGCTAGACGATTGCGAGCTCAGAGGTTGAACTGGCCGGTCTGTGAGGACCTCATATAAACTGAATGAGTCCATCGTGATAGAAATTTAGTATAAATACGGTTGCTGCGGCAGACATGGGAAAATAGGAATGGAATACAATAGGGATGTTCATGTCATCATGGATAAGCTGATAACCAGGGCCACTTGAATAGCCCAAAGATTTATTAATACCATTACACCAAATCCAATGCGTGTTTGCCTGTTTCGTCGGATCTCGGATTTGGTTGAATCGTAGCATGAGTAATATTAAAAATGATACGCTGCAGCGAATATGGGAGAAAATCGAGCCAAGCGACAGTTCAGCACTACAGGTAATGACTAACAACGAACTGGTGCTAATGACAGTTGGTAGCCGGGATTCAAGAGGTTGTGTAGCGCAATATATAGCTTCTCCAACCCAATTGTCAACCTCACCTTCGAGCGGCGAATCCCGTTTCACTAACAGACGAGGCTCTGGCGACCCCAAGCTCCTCATGGAACTTGTGGGTGGGGAGGGAGGAATGGTCTGAAGGTTCAATGTGGCCATATAAATCGTTCCCGAGATGGTCGGGCAAGCACCTTAATGGTGCTGTGTTACCGGAGCGTATCGGATCTGTATCCGACAAAGGACCATCACATCGATAACACTCCCCAAAGCCTTCGGGGAGTAACCTAATCGCTACAACAACAGTTGGTATCCACACTGGTGCCACATTCAACAATCATACGCAGCGACTTTCTCAGAACAACCTACAACTAAACCCGTTAAGAACGCGTTTAAAAGGTCTGCAAAAGGGGGAAATAATCATTTCGTAGGACATCACAATGTCGAATTGTCAGTTGAGAGCACTGCGAGAGGACAGAATTAAAACTAATACTAACTCTTTATGCAATAGTTGTGCGATAGTTCAGGGCCCGTATTACGTGCTACGATGAGTGACTGAAAACCATTTTCACTCAAGCAATAGCTATGCAACTGTCAAACTTTTTTAAAAAATTATAATAAAGAATGGATCTAACGAGTACTATTTGTCGCTAGTTCAAATATGCCATTAATCCAATCCACCTTTCAAAAGCTATTGTGATTTAAAAAATGAGTTTCGATCACGGATTGTAACACGTAATACGGGCCCAGAGCTAGTGCGAATCGCTGCAAGGTAGTGAAATAAGGTTTTGTGAAAAACTTTGGTTCATATATCTTTCGAATAACTTTTCTCTCGAACATTCCCAGAGCCGCTTCATCTGATGTTGTCATGGTCCATGCTTCTGCACCATATAGCAGGGCAGGCACGATAAGTGACTTGTAGAGCATGATTTTCGTTTTCCGAGAGGTAACGTTACTTTCAATTGCCTATATTGTCCAAAATAGCATTTATTGGCAAGAGTGATTCTTCGCTGGATTTCAGAGCTGATGTTGTTGCTGGTGTTGATGTTGGTTCCCAAATAAACGAAGTCCTTTACTATTATATTATGGCTACCAACAGTAGCGTGGTTGCCAAGGTGCTCGATGACAGCAGGTACTTCGTTTTGTCCTCATTTACCATGAAACCCATCTTTACCGATTGTTTTTCCAGTTTGGAGTAAGCAGCACTTGCGGCGCGGGTGTTCAGGCCGATGATATCAATGCCATCAGCATATGCCAATAATTACACGCTTTTATAAAATATTGTGACGAATATTACCAACACTATGGGATACTATCATCTCTAAGCCGATACTAAGCAGTCACTTGTATCTACATAAACAAATCAATCATTATGTCTATACATATGTACGTACACGCAGCGGAGAGAAACGCACAAACACATGCATATATCTTATCTGAGATGCTCACAAAAGTAGGCAATCATTTGTGCAAGTATCACTCACATATACACGCGCATATGAGAAGCTATAAACGTAGTTTATAGCTGGTAATTTTATAGCTGGTAACTAAGTAGTAAATTCTAGAAACGCCTAGAAGTATACGAACGAGGAAATCGAAGAGTATGAAAGAGCGCAAGCTGAGCAATCAGTTTGATTTAAGCACGCTATTGGTTGCGAAGCATATGTGTTATTGTGAAGTACTCTAATAAAGACCGTTTTGCATTATTGTATATTGGAATTATTTATTCAACAGTTTAGCGATCGAACGTTAGTAGAAAGTTGCAAATAAGCGGAACTGCACTAAATTCGTTACAATATTGTTCTAGAGCGGTTAAGTTCTGCAGCTAGTATAATTTTCTCCCGCATCAAATTAAAGAAATCGCACGATAGGGGGTCACTCTGTCTGAAACCTCGTTTAGTTTCGAACGGCTCGGAGAGGTTCTTCCCAATTCTGACTGAGCTGGTGGTGTCGCTCAACGTCATTTTGTAGAGCCGTATAAGTTTTTAATTCAGAAATAGCGGCATATAGGCAGCTCCTTTTCGTGCTGTCGAAAACGGCTTTAAAATCGACGAAGAGGGGATGTGTTGCGATTCTTTTTTTCGCGGAGTTTTTCCAAGATTTGATGCATTTTGAAAATCTGGTCGATAGTAGATTTACCAGGTCTGAAGCCGCACTGATAAGGTCCAATCAGCCGATTCATGGTGGGCTTCAATATTTCGCACAATACATATGTACATTCACACAGCTTTATGTTCTCTAATCTAGACTCAGATTCTAGAGAGAATGTAAAATATTCGAAATCTTTAACTCATTTTTTCCGAAACCCCAATAGATTTCCAAGCTAAAACTTTAATATTAAGGTTAGAATATTGCTTTAATCGAAAATCTGTTATTTCCCTTCATCATCTTTTTAATTGTTTAGTGATTTCTACTCCAATTAGTATTTTTTCATATATGTAATACATTTATTTATGTGTGTGGATATGTGTTGTTAGTGTGCTGTATCGCGAATGTTTGTAGCACTTCCAACTCAACAGAGCTTTAAATGCAACCAAGTGTTTCCATCTTTGAAAATAGAATTGATAAAAATAGCGACGTCAGTGAAAATGGATCAACATATTTTTATATTCCATACTAGCAGAGTACCCGCTATCGCCAGGGTTGGGCATAAATACATACACATGCACATGTTGTGTATGTACATTAATCTGAGTAAAGCAATGCAATAATGCAACCCACCGGTTCCTAGAAATTGTATCAAAGAGGATATGGGAAGAGGGCAAGGAATGGCCGACTGTGTCTCAGAAAACATTCGTCAGTCTGTTCTACCGAGCAATTCGCTACTTTTTCCGAACTGACGTCTATTAATATATCTATCCTCTCTGATCCGAGCCCCGGTCTATTTGCTCTTAACTTTAAGTCTTCCCATTTTCCCACTTTTTTGAGATTTCCATAGTTTCGTCGCCAAAAAAAAAGATTTATGAACTTTCCCGTGATGCAGCAAACTTCGGGTTTCGAAGAAGCTTAAATGTTGACTGTATGAGTCTTACGGAGATATGAACGTAGTGCAACGAATAAAAAGCTTCGTTGGCTACTTCATACTAAATCATTCCTATCGACACCAAAATTTGAAAGCAAAGGAAGATTGGGAGACAAAGTTGGCGGAAGACTTAAGCTCCCTTAGTGCTCGTAATTGGAATCAGCTATTGTGAGGCAGGGATCGCTGAAGTATCCTTTTAATCAACGGCCAAAATAGCCAAAATAGCCTTGATGATATCACAATTATTTTATGCAATCATAATCTATTGCTAGTAGCGCTGAGAATGAAAACCCAACTAGTGATGCGAGAAGAATTCAATACCATTTAAAGTCAAAGCCATGCCACAATAAATTCATAGATACTGATACCTATGCAAATACGTAAGTGTTTAAGTAATCAGAAATACACATGTTTGTGGTGTGCATATTTTCTGATTTGCTTTATACAGTCAGCTAACGGCAAGAAACCGCGGTTTGGAAACCAGTTTCTATATATGGCGTTCAATTATGTGTTCCAAGGCGGCCGGTACGTACATATGTACAACAGTTGAAGGGGAGACACCAATTCGATCAGCCCACATACAAGTTCATACATACATGCATACGTACAAAGCATTTAGTAGAGTAGGCTCTCTGTATGATCTCTACTTATGAAAGAGATGATGTTTTTATAGATCGATGACGTTATAATCGCAGGTAGACAATATTGCTATTACAATATACTACATATTAATATATCTACATATATTCACAGCCAACACAAAAGAGATCTGAGCTAGAAAACCCGAAAAGTCGTAACTGCAGCTGAAATTATAGACGGGCGATCCTATGAGTCCAAAATACTTTTGTGGGGACCAATCCTTGTAAAAGCAGTTTAACGGCTGTTGTTGTTGTATTAACGATATAGACACTCCCCGAAAGTTTTGGGGAGTGATTATCGATGTTGATGACCCTTTGCCGGATACAGATCCGGTACTTTCCGGTAACAAAGCACCATAAAGGTAGTACCCTATCATCTCGGGAACGATTAATATGACCACATGAAACCTCCTCTGTGTAAAAGTAATTCATGTACTGGCAGCCGCCGACGTGTGGTGCTAGCCTGCTCGGCTACAACACCGTAGGTCCTGGGCTCATGGTCTGGGAAAGGCAGGTTTAAAATCTTTAGATCGTTTTTTTTTTTTTTCAATTAAAAAACAATTTGTGGTTTTGAAAAGTGGGTTGGCCAGTGCATGATTCATGATTGAATCATGCTCGCAGTGTATTTCTGTCTTGAAAAGCTTCCCAGCGGAAATTCATCTGCTTGCAGATGTCATCGGAGTCTGCATAAAAGCAGTAAGTTCGTGCCAATTTGAAGAAAACATTTAAAAGTAGCACGACATAAATTGGAAGAGGGCCTCGGCCCAAATCCTCTCAGAGGTTTATCGCGCATTTATTATTTTTTAGCCCATTTATTGAAAAAACCGTCCTCGTTCTAGACGGTTTTGTGCTGTCTGCGCCAATCGGAAATACCAAATGATCTCAAAGAGCATCCCACCCTTACCTGGAGTGGGACCTCCCTCTTTCTTTGCTCTTCAAAGGTTCTTAGAAGAGCTTAATTATGACTTGCCGAGAGAGGACTTTCTTTCCTATTTGGCCCAAAGTAGCATTTGTTGGCAAAAGAGATGTTTGGCTGGATTTCTAGGCTGATGTTGTTAGTTGCATTCTGGTTTCGAAATTCTTTTATTTTTCGATATTATGGTTACTAAGAGTGTCTGTACTTGATGCCAGTAGATATATCATTTTGAACTTGTTCACCATGTTGTTATTGTAGAGATGATTTACCATCAAACCGGCCTTTTCAACTTCTTTTTCTAGTTCATACTAGGTGCTTAGGCCGATGATAATAATGTCGTCAGTATATGGAAAAAATCGCATGCTCTAGTGGTTTTGCTCAACGTTGTTATTGTTGTAGCGTGCACAGCACTATGAAGAAGTTCGACAACCGGGAATTCAGCCCTTTGAACAAAAAATACATAAACAGACCCCAAGCCACAGCCGGAAAGAGGGGGAAAAGTCTTATGTCCATATATGCTCCGTTCCCAGTGCCCAATACCCGAAACTCGCAGTAGAGGAAAGCAGATTTCTATGAGGGACGCGCATTTGGATAATGCACTAATTGAAACTCTAACTTATCCTGAATCAATTGAAACCAACGCTTCCCCATCGGTTAACAGAACGCCGTTTTCAAATCCCGCAACTTTAAAACACTTCGGGGTTGAATGCCTCGCAATTTTTCTGCTCTGTAGCTTTGTGGGCGTCATAGTGTGAACAACAACAGTCTGTGTCTTTTTAAGTTAAAATTTCTTCATAAACAAGTATGAGTATGAGTAGTCGCAGTTTCCTCCTACGTCAGCCTACAGAAGCTTAACAAACGTGAAGTCATACGAACTCTTCTGTTGTATTATATTACGATGAGGTCAAAAATTAATTTCGAGGTATTTCTAAAATTGCCTGTAGTTGTAGAAAACTTCGGAATGGGAATCGTATGTCACTCTTGCACGTCATTAAATAGTAAAATAAAATTTGTATAGAACACTAACAGTAATAAGTGTCAAGTACTTCGAACAAGAGAATCCCTCGAAGGCAATCAGAGCTAAGGAGGATGCTGATTTATCCCTTAACAAGCTGACTAAAGCTTCACTTTTGTTGATTACAGCCAAAGTCAGTACTGCACATTGACCACTCTGACGACATATAAGGATATGTTCCAAGATTTGCAGTCCTTATGTTCAGGGTTGTACTATAGGGATGATGCTGTTAGAGGTGTGGGCTCACATTATATGCAGGACAAACAAGCAGGAGTGCAACCCGTCTAATCTCGAGCGATATGACTGGTCTTGATATCACTAGGCTTTAGTAGTACCACAGCCTTTTTGACATCGGCACGGATTTCATGCAACGGTTTCTTTAAAGCCTGTGGCGGTGACAGTGATGAACGACAATGATACATACGGGCCTCTTTACACGAGCCGATGCCCTATTTCTTTACTAAAAGAGCCCTTACATTTTGCCAGCAGAAACCTGACGCATATTTCTTTCTAAATACCTGACGCGATAGATATACTTGGGGTACTTACCGGCGGCCGATGTTAAGGTCAATATGATAAATATTAAACCGCTACCATTTCCCCGAAAACTTTTAGCGAGCAATACGGTTGTTATGCATTTTCATAAAAACGACTGTCCGTGTGATCTTTCTAGCTAAACCGTTCCACTAAGCGATGAATTTTGAAGCGGTACATGGAGAATTTCGTCATTATGAGGACCAAGGACGGGTGAATACGCCTTGATGGTATAAGGCTGTGAAGATGTAGTCTGAGGAATGGGTATCCGTGGTTGAGAGTGAAGTACAGTTTTTTTTTTATTGATATGTGGCTTGCCTCCAAGTTGAAATCGAGTCAAGGACGTTGCAGATTCCAGAACATCGAGGAAAGATGTGCAATCGTGTTTATTCTATACTGGCATAAGGTGGCTATGGTGTGAGGGACGAGGAGCTAGTGGATCGTGTAGGTCAGGGAACCAGACTCTTAGTCCCTACCTCCGTTTGCACCGTTTGCCAGCACAGAATATATATGTTTGCGACATCCGCCCAATGCAGCTCCTGCCTTGGGTGGTGCCACTTTCCTAGATGTTCTGGTCTCCGCGACGGCAACCCCTCGACGGGTTTCATCGCGCCATGTTGCCAGGTCGCAAGCCCAAACCATCCGGGTACCCCAATGCTTGCCCAAGGACGCCCAGTCCCAGGGCCACAACAGCAATTGCGTCCTGGCCTTCCTCAACCCAGGCGTAGTCACCCGTCACTTACCCCCAGAGTGGCGACGTCTCCCCTCATGCACTTCAGAATTCTGCAGTTAAACTGTAATGGACTAACTGGGAAGATTACGGAGATAGTCAATTTCATGAAGCGGCACAATATCCGCATTGCTGCGATTCAAGAGACTAAACTCACAGCACGATCTGCATTGCAGACCTGCTCTGGGTATAATGTCCACAGAAAAGATCGCGAGAGCGGAAATGGAGGCGGCCTCGCGTTTATAATACACCACTCTGTGCAATATCACATATTTGATCCTGGCATCGACCGCAGGGACAACGTCTTAGAACGTCAAGGCCTATCTGTCCGGTCAGGCGATGCAAACCTAGAAATCATCAACATCTACATCCCCCCTGCCACCTGTTGCCCCGGTGGATACCACCCTAATATCAGAGCCTTACTCACTGGAAACAACCGCATTATTTTAGGCGACTTCAATGCCCATCATGATCTATGGCACTCAAATTTGCGGGCGGACAGTAGGGGCGAGATGTTGGCGGATCAAATAGAAGAAACGACGTTCTGCACAATAAACGGAGACGCCCCCACACGTATGGTAGGAAGCTGTCACAGTTCGCCAGATATCTCAATCGTGAGCGCAGAACTCGTAAACTGCGTCAACTGGCAGCCGATGGTATCATTGGCATCCGACCACCTGCCTATACTTGTTTCGCTCGAGCGTACCGCCGACTTCATCGTCACCGAAAAAGGCACTTTCATAAACTTTAAAAAAGGAAAGTGGGAAGAATATAAATCCTTTACAGACAACCTCTTTGCTGCCCTCCCTATCCCGACTGATGCCCGCCAAGGGGAGCGTGCCTTCCGCAAGGTCATTGAATCCGCCTCGGCACGTTTCATTCCCGCCGGGAGAATTCCCGAAATCCGGCCCCACTTCCCGGCGGAGGCCGCAAACTTAGCGAGAGAACGTGACCTTATAAGGCAGCTTGATCCAGGCGACCCCCAAATAAGGGATATAAACCAACGCATCAGATTGCTTGTGGATGAACACAAGCGGGCGAAATGGGAGGAGCACCTAAGAGGTTGTAACCTCTCTACCGGTGTGGGTAAACTTTCGTCCACCGTAAAGTCCCTATCGAATCCGACTAAGCACAAAGACAAAGTTTCCATCGCCTTTGGCGACAAAGTGCTGTCGGATGCGAAAAAATGCGCGAGCGCTTTCTGCCGACAATATATTATGCATTCTACGGTCGACAAAGTTAGACGGAGGGCCAACAGACACGCACATAAACACAAATTCAGCGCGTCACCAATCACCATCACCGCTAAAGAGGTTGAGGACGCCATTGGTCGCGCTAAACCATCCAAAGCAGTGGGCCCAGACGGCATAGCCATGCCGATGCTTAAAAGCCTAGGGAAAGAGGGTTTCAAATATTTAGCGCAGGTCTTCAACCTGTCTCTTTCCACCTTTGTCATACCGGAGAAATGGAGAATGGCCAAGGTGGTCCCGCTACTAAAGCCTGGTAAACCAGCTAACATAGGAGAGTCGTATCGTCCGATATCTCTCCTATCGCCAGTAGCAAAGACGCTCGAAGCCATCTTGCTCCCTTATTTCCAAGCAAATTTGCAACTAGCCTCCCATCAGCATGGCTTCAGAAAACTCCATAGCACTACCTCCGCGCTAAATGCCATTAGCACCCAGATAAATTGCGGTTTAAATCAAAACCCCCACCATAGAACAGTACTCGTAGCGCTAGACCTATCAAAAGCTTTTGATACGGTCAACCATGGCTCGTTACTGCAAGACCTGGAAGGGTCTACCCTTCCCCCATGTCTTAAAAGGTGGACCGCAAATTATCTGGGTGGTCGGCAGGCATCGGTGCTATTTAGAAACGAAACATCAAAGCCAAGGAGAATTAAACAAGGGGTGCCACAGGGTGGTGTCCTATCCCCACTTTTGTTTAATTTCTACATATCTAAGCTACCTTCACCACCGGAAGGAGTCACAATCGTTTCCTACGCCGATGACTGCACAGTAATGGCCACAGGCCCAGGCCCACAGATCGATGAGCTATGCAACAAAATAAACGGCTACCTCCCGGATCTCTCCAGTTTTTTCGCCTCGCGAAACCTGGCATTATCACCGACTAAATCTTCCGCGACCTTATTTACAACATGGACGTCCCAAATGTCGACCATTTTGAACATCCACGTCGATGGCTCTACGCTACCGACTGTCCTACACCCCAAAATCTTGGGTGTGACGTTTGATCAGGATCTATATTTTGGTGAGCACGCAGCCGCAATTGTTCCGAGAATTCAGAGCCGTAACAAAATCCTCAAATCCCTTGCTGGCAGTACCTGGGGAAAAGATAAAGAAACGCTCATGACTACATACAAAGCAATTAGCCAGCCGATTACGTGCTACGCGTCACCCATATGGTCGCCAAGCCTAAAAATTACCCACTGGAAGAAGCTACAGGCCTGCCAAAATACTGCTCTCAGAATTGCCACGGGCTGTCTTCTTATGTCCCCAGAACACCATCTACATAATGAGGCGAGAATACTCCCCATCAGGGAAAGAAACGAGATGCTGACCAAACAGTTCCTGTTGAATACCCAGAAACCTGGGCATCCCAACAGACATCTGATTGACGAGCCAGCACCGCCTAGGGGCTTAAGGAGTCATCTCCGTAAGCATTTTGAGGAAATACGGCATCTGAGAACACAGCCGTATGAAGCGAAAAAACACAAGCAGGTCCTTGGTGAACTCCACAAACAGGCGTCGGACCTTTATGCCGGGAATTGCCCGGTGAACCCAGTACTCAAAGTAAAGTATCCAAAACTAGCGGAAGAGGAACGCATACTCCCCAGGGAAACGCGTGTCACTCTGGCTCAACTTCGTTCTGGATACTGTAATAGGTTAAACTCTTACCTATCCAGAATCAACCCCGACATACAAAATGTATGCCCCGCTTGCAATGTGTCCCCACATGACACCAACCATCTCTTTAATTGTAATGTGGAACCAACGCCTCTAACACCCCTTTCCCTATGGTCCACCCCTGTTGAAACAGCAAGTTTCCTTGGACTCCCGTTAGAGGATATTGATGACAGTTTGTGATCGGTCGCGTCTGTTAGATGGGGCGAAGCACTGCTACAACAACAGCAACAACAGGAGCTAGTGGACCCCTTCTACATATATGCTACTACCGGAAACAAAATGGGAGGATAGGGGCAGGGACATGTGTGCGGCATTGCTCCTAATCTTAGAAGGGAGATTTTAGTTATGGGAAGCTGCTTTATGAGCTAGAAACTCCGGTTGGCTAAAACGGAGTGAGCCTGTGGTTTGACGAAAAGGTTTACTACTCTAAGGTGGCGGGGAATAAGAGTTTGAGTGGGAATGCGGCAATTTAAATGGTTGGTAGCGTTGTGGTAGTAGCGTGCTGGGTTCAAGTACGGGGCAAAGCAACATCAAAAAAAAAAAAAAATCTTAGCGGGATCGCCGTTGACATTGATTTGGCAAACACACCTATTGAATTTCTGCCATGAATAGCTTTTCATTCAAAATGCATCTGCCTTGCAGATAGCTTGCGGAGCCGACATAAAACAGGTCCTGTCCCGCCAATCTGTAGAGAAAAACCAAAAACAAAAAACACGCCGCAAATTGGAGGAGAAGCTCGAACTAAGTCACCTCAGAGGTGAACTGCGAAAAGTTTTAAATGATTAATAACACTGAAATTACAGCCCATGGTGGGGAAAACCCGGATAAAGCTATATCCGCAATATAGAACCGAATGCAGTGATAAGTGCAATTGTAAAATGATTACGAGCGTAAACAACCATAAAAAATCATCATTGAGCTCGAATCGAACCTTGAATCAATATCGTAACTAGAGCCGATGCAAAATGTGTGTTACATATAAATAGAACTGCACCATGCAAAACTGCCTTACCTACAAAGTCGATGTTTTCAGAGCCCACGCATAAATATTTGTTGGGTACAACATTACTGCAACCATGTTAACCTGCCTTACCTACATGTTGTCGGTGACAAAAAAATTAAAAATATTTGCATTGGTCCTAATCATAGTGTACAAGTACAAGTGTGTTGACTTATCTGTCAAGCATTCTGACAGGCACTCGCTGGATTCGGAATGACAGCGAATTCAAAATGGATACCATTACCGAATGCTCCGAATGATTGAAAAATTGAAAAAGTCCATACGATTGGTAGTCAAAAATGTTGTCGTTGAGACCAAAAATGCGACTCTAGACCTGAGATTTCCATCAGGTGAGCGAGGCTGTTTGTAGTTTTGACGTTTATCGCTTAGTGAACACACTTGGTATAGGTACACTATGGTCCTAATTTTGGTTAATTATATACACAACTTTGATTAATTTCACATTGAAAAATTTCAGACTGAAATGAAAGCATTTGCTATTTCATTTGCGACTCCCAGATAAATTAAAAGAAAATCCAAAAACAATCGCGATCTCGCCCTCAATCCCTACATTCTTGCCGTTTTTCTTATCGTCAAGTTTTCGTTGTAAACAAAACAAGGGTGTGAAGCAAAATAATTGAAGAGTTTTGCGGAAAAGCGATTTTGGGTGTTAAAATAAAATAAACTTTAGCTGAATAAACAAATAAACCACGGAATCCAAAAAAACCAACAATTCTAGCATGACGTTAACAAAGACGGTGGATCAGGCAACTATTTTAAGCGGTGATCGTTCCAAGTGAGTACATACGTACATACAAATCCTGGACCTAGAACCGGGGCTGCATCAATAGCATCCAGTTTTAACTAAATTCCTTTTATATTTTCGTCATTCTAGACTAAAAGATTTGCTCTGTAATCGTTTGGCAGAATGCGGTTGGCGTGATGAGGTGCGTCTAATGTGCCGCAATATAATCAAGGAAAAAGGTAGCAATATTAAAGTCGAACAATTGATTGCCGATGTAACGCCTCGTGCTCGTGCTATTGTTCCTGATGCTGTTAAAAAGGAGTTACTCATGAAGATCAAAGCGATTTTAGCTGCGCAAGAGGGTATCGACTTATAAAAGTGTCAATAACAACAGCAAAAATAGTATAGCTAGCAAGATGTAATCATTGGGAATGCGAATAATTTACAGAGTTAATCATACTGATAAATATAACTTAACCAGTTATTGAATTAAATAATTCACAATTACATTGCTATTAATTGTCCGCACTGCAATTTTTTTACTCTATTCAAATTTATTGTTAATAAAGGAAAATTTAAATCATAGGAAATAGCTAAAAATTACTTTGATTTTTACTTTCAGATAAACCTCTAAACCCCTATTCACTTCCTACTATTTCGCTATAATAATATCCGCACGATATTCGTTGTATCGCTAATACGTTTTTGTATAATGCACTCTTGTATCATCTGAATGGTTGGATATGAATGTTATGCTGCGGTTTATAGCAAGTTTAGGAACCTACCCCATCGTTACAGAAATTTTGCAAGTTCAAGCCTTAATGGTTTTAATCAGTCGCTCCAAAGGTCGTTCAACAAAAGTGATCAATTATATATGGGTAGAGATCAAAACTGGCTACACACTAATCGCATTTTTTGCAGAGAATGTGTCACAAGCAAAATAAGTTATCCTAGATTGGCGGCCACCGTGGTGTGATGGTAGCGTTCTCCGCCTACCACACCGGATGCCCTGGGTTCAAACCCCGGCCAAAACAACATCAAAAATTTTAGAAATAAGGTTTTTCAATTAGAAGAAAATTTTTCTAAGGGGGGTCGCCCCTCGGCAGTGTTTGGCAAGCGCTCCGGGTGTATTTCTGCCATGAAAATCTCTCTTCCGGAAGATACTGGAGCTTAATCCGTCACAGAAACTTCGCGTAGTGCCTTCATTGCCAATACAACATTAAGAGATAGCGGGAGTATCTGCCGCTTATACAACAACAAGAGATTCCAAGCCTCAAAGCTGGGACAATACACGCGAAATATACACGATTACGTGTTACGATTACTGACTGAAAACTATTTTCACTCAAGCGATAACTACGCAACTGTCAAAGTATTCCTAATAAGCATAAGTTATGCATCTAGCGAGTACTTGTTGTTGGTTGTTGTGCTTCGACCCATCGAATAGGTGCGACCAATCACAAATTGTTGTTGTTGTTGTTGTAGCAATGTTTCGCCCCACCTAATAGCTGTGACCGATCACAAATTGTCATCAATATCCTCTAACGGGAGTCCAAGGAAACTTGCTGTTTCGACAGGGGTGGACTATAATGAAAGGGGTGTTAGAGGCGTTGGTTCCACATTACAATTAAAGAGATGGTTGGTGTCATAGGGGGACACATTGCAAGCGGGGAATACATTTTGTATGTCGGGGTTGATTCTGGATATGTAAGAGTTTAACCTGTTACAGTATCCAGAACGAAGTTGAGCCAGAGTGACTCGCGTTTCCCTGGGCAGTATGCGTTCCTCTTCCGCAAGTTTTGTGTACTGTTCCCTGAGTACTGGATTCACCGGGCAATTCCCGGCATAAAGGTCCGACGCCTGTTTGTGGAGTTCACCGAGGACCTGCTTGTGTTTCTTTGCTTCATACGGCTGAGTTCTCAGGTGCCGCATTTCCTCAAAATGCTTACGGAGATGACTCCTTAAGTCCCTGGGCGGTGTTGGCTCATCAATCAGATGTTTGTTGGGATGCCCAGGTTTCTGGGTATTCAACAGGAACTGTTTGGTTAGCATCTCATTTCTCTCCCTGATGGGGAGTATTCTCGCCTCATTATGTAGATGGTGTTCTGGAGACATAAGAAGACAGCCCGTGGCGGTTCTGACTCTACAAGTTACTTATCGTACCCGTCCTGCTATATGGGGCAGAAGCATGGACCATGACAACAGCAGATGAAGCGGCTTTGGGAGTGTTCGAGAGAGAAGTTCTTCGAAAGATTTATGAACCTCTACGCGTTGGCGATGGCGAGTACCGAAGAAGATTTAATGATGAGCTGTACGAGCTATACGCAGACATCAACATAGTCCAGCGAATTAAAACGCAGCGGCTGCGCTGGCTAGGCCATGTTATGCGAATGAAAGATGATGCTCCGGCCAAGAAAGTGTTTCTATCGGAACCCGCCTATGGAAACAGAGGTAGAGGGCGGCCCCCACTCCGTTGGAAGGACCAGGTGGAAAACGATTTAAACTCCCTTGGTGTAACCAATTGGCGCCGGTTGGCGGAGCGAAGGAGCGACTGGCGCGCCTTGTTGGACAGCCATAACCGTTTAGACGGTTAAGCGCCAATTAAGTAAGTAAGTAAGTAACATAGAAAAAAGCAAGGCATCAATGTCATTTAGGAATGATACATCCAAATAAAGAGGAATTTAATAAGGAATGGCACTGGATGGTGTTTTATACACAATTGCTTTATACAGAAACAGCTACGTATATCCCTGATTGAATGCACCGTGCTCTAAAAATTGCTTATTATCATGGACGGACCCATATTTGGAAGCAAAGTAAGGGTGAGCCCTCCACTAAGTTGGGGAACGTAGGTCGAGGAAGACATGAATCCCCATTGATGCCAAACAGGGATAGCTGGTGTGACATATTACGAAATTACAAAAATTGCCTAGACGGTTATCGCCAATTAATGATGATGATCCCTGATTTAATACTCACCGAGTTGATGCACATCCACTCTAACCACGAAACGTACCAGGTCGATGGAAATACCATATACCAAATATAAATGATAATAGTATAACGCTGGCGGCCTCACCACCTCACAAATTTTGGTTTCACCTTCTATACTAAAGTATAAGACCGCATCAAAATCAAACTAACAACTCATTTTGCCTATAGTACTTAAGAACAGATTAAGAGCTTTGCTGATAATATAAAGGATCGGCCACGAGCTACGGGTAGCTATCATTGCCGCCGTATTAAAAATGTATACATAGAAAGCAGTTGTGGCCTTCCACATGATCGTACCCATCTCATGAGCTGTTAAGATGGGGTTATTCTGGGTCGAATCCGCAATACATAAATTTAAGAGTGCACAGGCGGGGCAATTAAACGACGCCAACTCACGACTTACAAACTCTGTAATCAGTTGAATCCTTCAATAATATCGTCGACGCACGATAACTACCATCTCTTTGAGTATTCGACAACAAAACATCAATATAACAGCTGCCCAACCCATTTCCTGAGTATTTCCTGATTGTTTTCCAGATCCTTTCGGGAGTACTAAGAAACCGGTTCGGGAAAATTATTTCGGGATTGTTTTCGTGATCACTTTTAAATAATTTGGAGGCCGTTCCAAGATAAGAAGTTGTAGTCATCACTTCTTTTTGGGAACACTTTGAGATCATTTTCGGATTGTTTTCCGGATCATTTCGGAACAATCTTGTGAGCGTTGGTGTAATAATTTTCTCAGCGATTTCGTTGACTAAGATGTTTCTCTAATTGGACACCCAGCAGAAGCAATTCCGCAGTCAAGAAGTCAGCGCTTTGAATAAAAGAAATACAAAAAGGCCTTCAGAGGCATCCACAAAAAGTTGGGCAGAATACTATGCCAACAAATGCTAGGTGAACCCCGTTCTCAAAGCCAAATACCCCAAACTCTCAGTTGAGGAAAGCAAACTCTCCAGGGATACGCACTCCACTCTAGCTCAACTTCGGCCTGAATACTGTGATAGGTTAAACTTTTACTTATCTAGAATAAACCCCGACACGTGTACCCACGTGACACCAACCATCTTTTCAACTGCAATGTGAAATCAACGCCTCTAACACCCACATCTATGTGGTTCAATCATGTTGAAACTGCAAGTTTCCTCGTAATCCCGTTAGAGGATATCGATGAAAATTTGTGAGTAATAGCACCTATTGGATGGGGCAAAGCTACAACAACAAAAACCAGCAGAAAGATTTTGATATACTAAATGCTATAATGGTGCAAAGAGGAAGCGTAGTATAAGGACCTAACTTGCCAGTATTGGGAGGAGACATTCTGACAGCCTCGCCAAACAAAACACATCATATGCTGTAGAACCTCATCCTAAGGCCGATGGCACTGTAATTTCTCTTCTCTATTTTATGGAGACAATAAGGAAGAACTACGGATACTGAATAGAAGAGAAGTCGGAGAAGCGAGTTTAGCGGAACCTGAAGCCGATAATCGTTGATTGTACGTCGAAAAATCGACATTTTTAAAGAAAACATTTCACAATACTAATTTCCAAAAACAAAAATCACAGTCACTTCATAACTGTCAAGATTTGATTTCTACTAATCGACTTCCGTGACAAGTCCGAATCGAAGCAGTCGATAGCGAAATCAGCATCAGCAGAATAAATCAAATTGTCCATACTTTGGAATCGGAACCGAAGCTCTGTAACATGACTACAATATACTTCTTCTTCTTGAAATGATAAGGAGACTCCTAGAAGGTTTTGGCGAATTTCGATATTCGATCACCGATGTTGATTGTCCTTTGCCGGATATGGAACCAGTACGTTCCGGAAAATAGCACCATTAAGGTACCCGCCCGACCTTCGCGGGCACGGTTTGAGATTACCACCTTGAGCATAGGCCATCCAATCCCGACATTCAGTAAAGAACTTGAGGTCGCCGGAGTCCCCCTGCTAAATTAACAGTATTTGCAATGGGTCGGTGAGGTTGACAATTGGATTCGAGAAGCTGCAAATTGCGCTGGCAACCCCTTATAAAGGTTGCGCCAAGAACCCGTGGAGATATTTGTCGTCTGCTTAATCTCGACGGTCTACAACAAATCAATTTAGGGACGCAAAAAATTTAGTTTTTTATTTAGCTATGCCTAGGTACATTCATAAAAACTTTATTTATTTACTCAAAAGACGGAGTTGCAGAGTCCACAATTGCTAACCGGACAGGTCTTCATTTCCATATGAGCACCCACGCGCAACACAGCCGCCATACCGATCTCTGAATGTGTAGATATGTGACAATGTATAATCCAATAGCCTGGACTATCCGTATAGAAACGTAGTATGGTATAACCGAATGCAGGAACTTGAACGGTGTCCTTTAGCGGTGCAGCACGTACACGGCGCGGTAGAGGTGTACGACGATCTATTTCTTCGATCTATGAAGGAAAAAACTTAAAGTGTGTTGACTATAATTTTTTGGCAAACTCAATAAACTCACATCTTCTATGCGATCCTTGCCAAGCACACCACTGCCTACAACACGAAACGTATAGCCATGCAAATGTATGGGATGAGCTGTTTGGGATGTGCTCGAGATAACAAATTCCACTTCCTTAAATGCCGGCACCTCAATAACATTGGCACATTCACAATTACCACCGCGGCACTGCAAACCCATTGCCGTCTGCTGCGTCTTATTGCATAAGAATTGACCAATTCCTAGATTTCGAGCTTGTAAAAGTGAGACGCGTGGCGGCATCCTAAATGTTATATAATCCATTTGGAACAGATATTCATTATCAGTGCGCACATTCATGCTGGTATAGTAGGTGTGATATGGAATTGCTGCCCGTGCGGCACGTTTCTCCACAGCTCGTAAATCGGCAATAGTCAGAATGTTATCATCTTTGTTGGGCGGCTTGTCGACTGCGTTTAGTTCCCTGCCGCTCGGTTCATACTCATAAAATATTGATGCTTTAGGTATTGTACGTCTTCTGGCGCCCTGGTAGTGTAATATGGCTTGTTGATGCACTTTGTTCATCGCACAAAAGTTATAGCCCTTGACGCGTAACCAATAGTTCTCAACAACTTGATTGGCGTGTAAAATGAAATCGAAACGTTCACCGCCATGTATTGTGATCTTGCGCACCTTAACTGGTTCAATGTCATTACCATCGCTAGCAATGACGACGAGCTCATGATTGTCGATGCTCAAGCTTATCGGACAACTGGCGATACCTAAAAAGTGAAGAAACGAAAGGAAGTGAGAAAGTTCAAGTATTCTGCAAAATGTATAGGTCACTAGATTTTCGAATTCTAAATGTGGGTGAGGGGTTAAGGATATGCCTGCGTCAAGGTATGCCTTTCATAAAACCTAAATACACTTGGTCGAAAGTTTAAAATGCTAAGGAGAAGTCCTCAAAAATGAAATCTTGAGCTGGAACTTCGAACGGCATTTAGATAAAGGTTGGAATAGGGCATACTTTTACCTTCTAAAAGGCGCTCCATACCCTGAACTGCAGAATGTAAATGTTGCATTTAAAAAAAGGATGCAGAAATGTTATGTTATTAAAACTCCAGGTGAAACCCATGCATGCTAAAGTTCATCCGCCTTGGCAGGGGGGGAACGGATTCTGAACACCCCAATCATAAATAAAGTACATAGAATGTATGCAAAGGAGCAACCTGGAGGACAGGGGAGAGGAAATTTTCAAAAGGTGATAGACGACTTTTCGTGGGCTAAAAGGTTCTGAGCGCATCTTACTGCCGACGATCTACCACTGATGGCAAAAGTAAACTGTCATTGAACTAGAGGAGATGGAGGAAGGCACCGAAACTCGGCTGACCATACACCTTCTGGCTACAAATCCACTATGACACTTAGGTCGATGTAGTTCTAGCAGCTGTTCCGGGATTCAAGGGGCTGTGTAGTGTAACCCTTTCAACTGGTTTCCACTGCAATTTATAGCTTATCCAACTCTTCTTCTAGCTTCTGTTAATCTCATCTACTCGTAGCAAATAATTTTTATTTAGCTGGCGACGCTCTGGCATTCGCGGGTTCCTCACGAAAGAAGGGGGTTGGCTGACTAAGAGGGTTCAAGATGGTCACATCAAATCGTTCCCTAGATGGTCGGGATCGTATCTCATTGGTTATACTTTCCGAAACGTGCCTAAACCTTTGGGGAGTATCCTTGTTGCTACAATAAGAAAAACACCATCTCTTCCAAATACCTCTTTTTGGAAAGTAGCAATAACTTTTTTCGATTGGGAGTACGGATTCAAAAGTAAGACACTGCAAGAGCCATCTAATCTGAAGCGCTATCGCTTCAGGCACTATGACCACTGCCGGAGATGTGAGGTAGGGAACAATAAAGTGTCTTTCATGTTATGTCAACTTGGATTGTCTCAAGGCCACAGTGGAAGAGATTCCTGAAATTAGGAGATTTTATGGTTAGAGCGAATAAAACTATAGCCTAAGGAAGGCAAACCTCTGTTCGAAGGAGTGATAGCTAATGCCAGTTTGGAGCGCAAAGGGTGATCATGTCTTCTCCAACGGTACCTCTGCTTCCGAATACAGGCGTCAAAAGAAATACTTTCTAGGCAGGAACGTCATCATCCAGTATTATAAAGCTTTCGCAGAACTTTTCTACCAACCGATCTTCTCTTAGCGATCTTAGCGATCTGCAACGAGGTTTTTCCCTAGAATATTTTTAGCGCCTAATGACGTATCCGGCGTAGAACTTTTCCTATGAAAACCTTAAAAAGACAAACCATAACTGTCCTCGTCATTCCATCAAAATCATGGTTGACGTCTTTAGCGCTGGGGTGGGCAAGGATGCTATAGCTAGACCATTAAGCCTGCACGATATAACATCTTCCAACAGCTTGAAGTTGACTGACTTTGCCAAAGCTCGAAATATGGTAATTTGCTGTATGAGTTTTCATCATGATAAGATTCACCAAGCTGCTTGGCTGTCTCCTGATCGAATTGCACATAACCAAATAGATCACGCCGTGATTGACGATCGGTTTAGAACCAATGTCCTGAATGTGCGCACTCTACGAGATTGAAATAGCCACTGGATGGTACACTTCTTCTTATTGCTAAATGACAATGAATAAATCCACTGTTATTATACTCACGGCTTTGCCTGGGAATATCGAACTACCTTCAAATATTCACGTCGATGGCATGACGCTACCTAGTTGTGACTTTTAATAGTAGTCGCACAAACTTCACACAAACTGTAAAAGAAACAACTGTATCTCTGTAAGCATTACGAAGGAATCCAAATATACATTATAGACATTCATGAGGAGTTGATGGAGCCGGTATACGGACGGACAAAAATGATTCAATGGATTTGTTTGCTTGTTTCTAATAAGTTTTTGTTCTAGCACTACTAAGTTGAATATCGTCAAGCTAAAAGATAAATAAAAAATAGTCAAATTAATTTCCGTTTACCGTTAAAGATTACACGAAATCGATATCTGCCACCGCGTAACACTGTATAAGTTGAGTAGAGTGTCGGTGTATCACTTTTAAATTTGCTTGTACCATTGGCTGTCAATAAAAGCCTTCCCACCCCATCAATTAGAATGTTTTGCGGCGGCAATGAAGCACTCATGTCATACATCCAATCTTGTATGAAGATCGTATGCTCCGAATAATCAAAATCGTATAGAGCAAAATGTACATCATCTACTCTCGGTTGTCGTATCACCATTGCACCAGCAAGACCAAAACCTCGCTGATGTCCCACATGACTATGCCACCAATGTGTGCCGCGATTGTCTGCCTCGAAGCGATAACGAAATGCCTGTCCCGGTTCAATTGGATATTGTGTTATAAATGGTACACCATCCATATGAGGCGTCCGTCGCTGATGTATCCCATGCCAGTGTATGCTCGTAATATCATGCATACTATTGATAACATCGACTACGATCAAATCACCCTTACAAACCTCAATTAGCTGTCCAGGCAGGTTCCCATTAATTACCATTACATTCATCTTAACGCCATCAGCATATTTACAATCGTCATATCCTTGATAGTTGTATACGGCAAATGTATCGATGTATTCGCTTCCATCAACTTTGAATAGAACTCGTTTATCGAGGTAGCGTTCACAGCTTGGATTGAAGGTCTCATCGTAATGCGCAACGAAATAATAATAGCATGTCATGGTCTCATTTGCATGACATGCCCGTTTGCAAGGATGATCGTTGAGGTTTTTATTGGCACGTAATGATTTGATTTGTGCATATTGGGGTTTCGGGAAGATTTGAAGCATTTGTTCATATCTGCTGATGTATGCTATGGTAGAAGATAAATCATTAATAAGTACAACTGAAAGTAGGACCCTGCTTGCACTTGGTAAATAGTGTTAGCATCAGGACCCTGAAACAAGTAGGGACCTCTCTAGAACATACAATCTGGGTACTTTTGTAGAACTCGAATGGGCGTTAAATAATGCCCTGCTTGGAGCTACTAAAAGTGATGTAATTGGTTAAGAAGTCCAAAGAAGGTTTTTTTTGGTTTTTCTGCTCCCAGAGTGTGATAGTAAAAAGCTTTTGGTGGACCAACTTAGCATTCAGTAGATATCGAGTGGTTGCCTATGGAAATAACCGCGGCAAGATTCGAAGCCTGTTGGAGCGTCTCAATATATTGAACACCCCCACTTGCTGCAAATGCATGGAGTATAATGAGGTAGAATCATATGATCACTTCACGCGTAACTATCCAGCTTTTGCCAAATTATTTCGGCTTCGGCTTACTCGGATCTCTGAAGAATTTATTCACGGTGGAGATCGGAGTTGAAAAGTAAATATCTCTCTTGACGAACAAAAATCATGTTCAATAAGTTTCTCATAATATCTGCCCGTTTACATATGTGGCTAGGAATCATGAAGGCTGTCAAACGAAAATGAGACGAGCCTTGAATGCCGTTATGGCGACGGCGAGTATCGCTGAAAAAAAAAATAATGCTGAGTTTGCCGACTGTGAATACTCCTATAGCAGATGTCGGGCAGATTGTTTCATTTCCATGCCTTACCTGTCTTTAGGTAAAGCAGTATTTTTGCCTAAAATGATCCGAATACCCCGAAGTGGTTGAAAGATTTTATAGCGAATCTAGTGACAGCTCTTTTTGACACAGTTCTGGCTACCAACTAGTTCTACCTTGAATTTGTGATTCTCAAATTTCGGCACCTCATAATCTGCTAGAAGTGAAAGGATCTTACTTTTGAGTAAATGAACCCGGCTTTGTTAATTGATCCTATTTCAGGACATCTATGTACCTTCCTTGCATTTTGAAATATTACTGCAGCACTCTTTGAAAGAATTAATTTTCGAATCAGTTTCTTGTGCTTAGCAATACCGATCCCGCTCACAAAATTAGTTTTGAAGGTTCGGTTGAGAAAGTTTACCTAGTTATCTCAAAACTTTACTTATGTAGCCCGTCGAAGCTTATTCAAACTGTCACGTAGGGCAGTCGCTAAGCTTACTACCGTCTCATCAATGGCCCGTCTCATCAATGGCTCGTGTCTGTGTAGGACTTGGCCTGTTTGGGAAGCACTTTGATTAAATCAAAATATGCGAATATATAAAGACGATCCTAAATAAAAAATGTACGTTGCGCTCCTTTTAAGTTTTCCTACAAATATGCCGTCTCTCAACGGCATCTGCAAGACAGATGAGTTTACCCAGCGGGTTAGGGGGTCAGAATATACCCGTGGTAGGTATGCCTGTTGTAAGAGGCGACTAAAATACCAAATTCAAGGGGCTGTGTAGCGCAACCCTTCAGGTTGCCAGCGCAATATACAGCTTCTCCAAACCCAATTGTCAACCTCACCTATCCGCGGCGAATCCTGTTTCATTAACAGACGAGGCTCTAGCGACCCCAAGCTCCTCATGGAACTTGGGCGTGGGGAGGGAGGGATGGCCTGAAGGTTTAATGTTGCCATATAGATCGTTCCCGAGATGGTCGGACTAGCACCTTAATGGTGCTGTGTTACCAGAGCGTACCGGATCTGTATCCGGCAAAGGACCATCACATCGATAACACTCCCCAAAGCCTTCGGGGAGCAACCTTATCGCTACAACAATAACAACTTGGAGCTCGTCCCTAAAATACAACCAGTCCTGTTTTTTCTTAGGATTCAGTTTGACGCACAGGTTATGTCTTTTGCACTAGATTTATGCTGTTAATCTTGAGGAGGCTTTGGATAGCTTAATTTAGCTTGATAGTACTCTGCAATTCACAAACCCCGATTTGGAGGGTTCAATTTGCACTGTTGCGTTCAATATTTATGAATTACTAAGGGCCTCATTCTCTATTACGAAACGAACGTTCGTTTCGCCTCAGAGACGAATCGCTAGTGTATTGAACTATGTTAAACTATGGTAACGTATCATTTGACAATAGCTTTCGCCTTCCTATTTGACATAAAGTAAGAAACGTAAAGGCCGAACGAATATCATAGAGAATACCATTGCTAGACGAAATCGTTTGGAGGCGAATCGTTCGTCTGAGCTATCGTTCTCAATACAGAATAGAGCCCTAAATTATTTTGAAATCTTTCTATAAGCTTTCCCTCTCCCAGACCGCGTTAATATTAATTTTTTTAATTTTTCAAAAAGTACCTTAAAATACCTTCACACATCGGACTGAGCTCAAAAAGCGCGTACAAAATTAATAAAAACGATTTCATATTTACGATTTGTTACCATTACCACTTGGCAAAAAATATGCAGTTTTCCAATAAAAATATACCGTTAACGTTAAAAAAAAATTTAACACTAAAAGTGTCTACAAAAATGAAAGCGTTTTTATATTCAAAGTTGAAGAGATGAGTGTGTGTGTGTACATAATTACACATACCCTCATACAATGTACGATTCATTTGATATCTCAAAACTTGAATTTTTTGAGAAATTGCGAACAATGTTTTATTACTTCAAATCATACCGTTATCAAAAAAAAGATATGCGAGACATGTCGCATTTTTTTGCTCGACTTTTAAGTTAGTTTAATAACTATGTTTCTGATTTTTCTCTAAACAATGGGCTTTATCTTAATACCCGGTGTGTAGTCTAATTAATGAGACATTAGGGGGACTCGCTTTGTCTTTGCAAGTTGCATGACTTCGAGAGCATCCCGATTGCGGAGTTATATATGAACCAGTTAAAAGCGTCAACATTTTGGCATCATAATTCATCATCCTTAATTGGCACTTAAAAGCCCCGTCATATAAGCAGTTTTTCATATAATTGAGTTTAACACAAGCTTATGCATTATGAGTAGATTGCATTTATTTTTATGGAGATCTGTAGATTGTGACACAGGCGCCATCTGACATGAAAAAGTAGCCAACTTGCAACTTTCGTAGCAAGCAAGGCATAAGAGGAAGAATTTAACATTTGCTTTTGCTAAGGGTGCTGGCACACTTTGCAAGTGAATTTATTTTTCACACCCGTTGGTAACTTTTCTAAAACTTTTCACAGTCAAAAACTGCAATTTAACAAATGAATACGACACAAAATATGTTCGCAAGTATTTTAGTTGATTAGAGAGAAATTTACCTTTACCGCCTAAGCGATTTTGGCCGTTTCGTAAGAAGTCTAGCCAGCGATTTCTTTTTCGCGACAACTGACGCCAATTGGAAGCACAAATCTTTCTCCATCTGGGTCTCCCAACTCAGTGGAGGTCTCCCCCGGAAAATATTGGCATAGACCTAACAAATTTCGATGAAAAGTTATGAAAATAATACTTATATTCTTTCGTAAGGCAAATGATAGGAATGCCGTTGAAACAGGTTTATAGTGTAACGAATTTTGGGAAATTCTGGCCATGCTGCACCATCTGTTATAATTCGAATCGCTGAACTATCAAATAAATAATCAAATATTCAGTATAACAAAATTTTCTTTATTCACAACACTATTGTGGTAGTAGTACTTCACAATTTAACTACTTGCGACTAAAGGCCGAGCCACAATGAAGTTTTTTATATAGATGCGTTCAACTCAATCTTATGCATACCAATTTACATCGCCACAATCAACCAAGATGTTGCCTTTGAAAATATGAAGGAACTTCAAACTTGGCAATTGAAGTTTATTTCGCCTTGCCCATTCACATACAAAATTTCGCGAAGCATTCTTATGAACTTTCTCTCTATACAACAAAAATACTTGCTAAAATATTTTGTGTCGTATTCATTTGTTAAATTGCAACTTTTAACATTCGATCACGTATTGTAAGTAACGGTTCGGTCCCTGCTATTTTAATTCTTTTTCACAATTCGTCAACGACTTAATACGGTGAACTATACCCTAGCAGTCATATGAATATATAGTATAGCTTACCAATTTGAGTTACTATCCTTTTAGCCGACCTCCTGTGATGCGCCGAGATACGTTCTTGTTAACCAAATTTTTCAGTTATGACCTTTCTATTAGAATAAGTCAATATCTGCAAATATATTGATATTCATCCTAGAAGGTTCATTGTGGTCATATTAAATCGTTCTCGAGATGGTCGGGTTTTTACCTTAATGGTGTTACCAGAACGTAAAGGATCTATATCCGACAAAGGACCATCAACATCGATAACACTCCCCAAAACCTTCGGGGAGTATTTTTATCGCAACAACAACTACAACATCTTCATCCTCTGTAGTGACATTGCACACCTTCATCAAAACGATCAACTAAAAAATCACAATGCTGAGAAAAAGCGAACTAACGAACTGCCTCCCGAATGCGACAATGAAGTTTTTATTTTTTGCAGTCTTTTCTCGCTGATTAGGAGAGGCATTAATAAATCAAGCATAGAGTTCGGTAGGTATTGGATAGGGAAGCGCGGTGGTACTCATAACTAGGAAATTGCAGATTTTTGAGTTAGCTCCATTTTGATCTAGGTGTGCATAAGGGGTTAATAAGTCCAATACAAAGCTTCACAACTTTCGCAACCAAATTGCCAGCCTTATCTAACCGGTGGGAGTCCCGTTACAAAAGCTTTAGCTACCTCAAGCTCCTCCTGGGCGGAATGGCCTATAAGGTTCAATGTAGTCATATTAAATCGTTTTCGAGATGGTGAGACTAGTAACTTAATTATGCTTGTTACCGCAACGTACCGGATCTACATAGATCCAACAAGGGAGATCATCAACATTGATAGCACTCCACAAAACCTTCGAAAAGTGTCTTTATAGCTACAAGAAAATGAATGTATGATAGAGCAAAGTATAAAGATTATGAGTTCACGATATATTGGTATTGAAAAAGGAATACATTTACTTACTGTAAAAATTCAAACAACAGAAACACCACAATTAGAAGGTCTAAATGAATAGACATTTTCTTATTTATTAATTTTCTTTAGCATATTTTATAATTTAATTTTAAACTTATTATCGATAACAGTAAAGTTTTATGTATATATGTATTAATGTGTATATGCTATATTGTATTTACAAGGTGTCTATTTAATATTTTTTGGTTCAATGCGTTTTATTTATGTGTTTACCAATTTAATTACATATTTTGCATATAAATATTTATTTATAACTATGCGTACTTCTAGTTATATATGTAGGTATGTGTGTATATTGTAATTGGTTTGCTAAAATTATGCGCTTTTCGATTTTTAAAATGAGCTACATACAATAGAGCAAATTAAATTTAAAAACTCAATTATTATATATTTGTATTCGCACTATTGATTTGATAATTTAAATATTTATTTTTATTTCATCCATTATTTAATATATAAACAAGCATTACCCATTTTATTAGTACATACATATATATACTTATAATTATTATTTATGCTTGAGATTTATTTTAAATATTTTTAAAAACTCTAAAGACCCAAACACATGCGACTTTTGAGTCGTTTTGAAAGTTGAAAGTTTTTCTGCCACATCAAACACAAAGGGAAACCTCGATTTTTTTTTTCAAAAAAGAAGACATTAGGGCGACATCAGTCTAGGTAGCGTAGTGAACGTAGAAAATATTCCACGTTTTCTAGACTAAATGTGCTACACTCAGAGAGCGCACCACTTACTCAAGAAATTTCTTTCGATCTGATTCTGCATTTGCATTATGCATTGAATAAAAATGTATTATTGTATGTATTGAATAAATGTATTTTGTATTCAGTAAAATTTTACATTTTCTATGGATTTTAGACAGAGAGAAAAACCCTGTTATTAAAAATTTAATAAAAACAATTGAAACCAGAATCAAAACGAACAAAATTCAAAGGCTAAAAGGAAATGAATTGACAACGTCAGCAAAATGTAAGTTTTTGAATTCCTTCTTCTTTACTTTGGTGTTCCCGTTGCGTTGCCTTTGGATTGAGAACATACCTGTCAAGACGTATGTGTTCAAAGCAGGGTTGGGCCTGTAAACTGTTTACATTGTTTACAGCAATTGTTTACATGTAAACAATGTAATTGTTTACAAGCTAATTGTTTACGTGAACAATTCATTTTTGTAAACAATTAATTTTTTTGCTTTTTCTATGAGTCAGAAACAATCTACTATTAATTACGCATTTTCACTATTTTTCAAACAGTTTTCCAAGCTTGTAAAAAAAAAATAATAATCAAATGGATCTGACTGACTTGACAGTTTACAATATAAGTTGAAATGACATATGCTGGTAAATGTTTACAATTGTTTACAATGAAACGGTAAGCAATCCAATAAATTTTGTAAACGCGCAACCCTGGTTCAAAGTCAGCAACGTAAGCGCCAAAATGACGCAAAAGTCGAATGTATTTGAGCCTTAATATTGCTTTCTGGTCTAAACTTTTTATATATGTATTTATGCCTTGTTTTTCAGCGCAAACTTAAACTCCAATTAAAGTTGACTAGAGTTTAACGCTGCCACTTTGGCTGCTTGAGCAGAAAAATGTTATGTTATCGAACAAAGTGGCAAGGTTAAACTCTACGTCAACTTTAACTGCAGTTTAAACTAGCACTGAAAAACCGGGCATTAGTACGAACAATATTTCAGTACATATAGTATTGGTCAGATAAATGTTACAATTATTAATGCCAAGCAGTTCAATTGATGTGGAATAAACTTCTCGTTTCGAGTTTAAAAAGTTTCGGTACTGGTTTTGTTTTTGTTGTACAGAATTGTTTTCGCTTTCGTTAATTAAAATGTAACTTGTTTTATTCACTTTCAACAAACATAAATAAAATAGTTTTAAAATCTTTTGCCGCTGATTTTTCCGATAGGGTATTTCATTATCAAATATCTCCCACTTTGAAATTGCTTTAAGAAATTCTAGTTGTCTTGCTGATCTCCAACATCTCTCTCTCATTATTCTTCAAAATTCACAAATTTTTAGAATTTAACGTTGTCTATTTGATCTTTTAATATGAGTCCTCCAAAATACCACATTTCAGTACCAGCAGAGAACTACCTTTTCATCGAGTTGAGAAATCATAGAAAATACATTTTTTTTAGCTTCCTTCTTCAGCTCTAATGTGACCCAAGCGGTACTCTTTATTTCAGATCTGACTATCTTGACATAACACCAGACGGGAAGTGGGTAAGGAGGCGGGATTCATAGGAAAAGTTAAGAAGCGTTTGTTGTGTCGTTTATATATGGCGTGTATATGAAAATTGTACAGGGCTCTCGTCAAGAATATAAAACTGTGGTGTAGATGAAATTGAAAATCTTACATAGCTATCGGTATAGCGCAGGGTTAGAACTTTACTCCGATTACATTGATTTAACAGGTTGTATAAAATTTAGTTCAGTTCAGTGCAATAGCAAAAATAAGCCATTGATCGTGACCAACTTTTTAATTTTTAAATTTTTCTTTGCACATTTTGTTTTATAATGACAGTTACGAAATTGCTTATCTATATTGAAAAAATATATTAGGGATCTAGAATCATTGTATTTGCAAACTGGTGTAGTATTTTTACACAAAACGCCAAAAAATTATACGGCTATGCATTTGCTACGTCATGGAAAATACGCAACATCAAAACTCGTTGAATAGCAAATTAAAAACTGTCAAAAAAAAAAGCAGAAACAAAATATACAAAGAAAAAACTTAAAACGAAAAAAAATTATTCACAATCATTTGCCATAGCAACGTTTTCAACACCAAGTACACAAAATTCTGAACTCATTAAAAATGCTAAAATAAACCCAACAAATTAACCTAATTTTTCAACGGTGTTACGATTACGCAAGAAGGATTACAACAAAAACTTAGGGTATGACAATGTTAGGGAGACGAGTTTCATATCAACATGAACCCATAAATAGAGCTCATGGCTGATGGCAGTAAACGGCGAACGCATGGAAATCCCAACGAATAACTTCTGACGGAGATATAGGAACGCAGATAACCTGCTCTGTCCGGTTCAAGTATGAAATGTTAACTTCATTGACTGTTTAGCGGAGTTGCTATATGTATATTGGAATAATTCTCTTTCTTCAGTACAGAAGAGGCGAAAGGAAATATCTGAAATGGCTTGTAGATGCCTTGAATCAGAGATAAATCGAGTACTATATTTTTTACCTATAAAGGTATTTACATATTTCTTTTTCTTTGTTTACATATATGCTAGCACTGTGCATTGTTTCCTTCATGATAAGATGTATTCATTTTACAATACAATAACACATAATAGAATTAATGGCTTATTAAGATTGTTTTATAAATCTTTTTTTTTTTTTTTTAAATTAATCTATATTTTTGAACTTCGTATTCAACAATTCGGAAGTTCACTCAGAAATTTATATTCCTGCTGCTTACTTTTCTGAGGAATACATTAATTGATTGCAATAACTAAGAAATTGCACTTACCAACATTTTGCAAAATTTAAAGATTTTTTGTATAATAAAAGAAAGAAAAATAAATATTTCACAAACAGCACCATTGGCACTATGGATTTCGGGATCTCCAAGGTAGACCTCGGGAACACTCCTTTAGGAAAAGTCGCCTAAGTTGGCACTCACTCTTCAGTTGGCAGTCACTTCATCTTCGTTTGACATTGTTATAGCTTTATCAGAATTTGAAATAATACCCGACATAGGTGCTGACTTCAAGAACATTGTAGAGGCACCCTGTACCTCTATGTTTTGAGTTTCACATCTTTGCATTCTTGCATTTCTGCAATGTCATTTTATATCAAAACGAAGTCAAGTATTTGCCGGCTCGCACATAGCACCAGTGCATACATACATTACATAGATACTTTGGGTACGATTTCTTTTTGCGTTATACCAAAATTATCGAAAATAAAGATGTTACAGGCGCAAACTTCGGTGGAAAGCAGCGGAGCGTAACAAAGTTCTAGTAGGTCACTTTCACCACACCTAAAACTTTAACACAATTTTTAACATAATTTAAGCACAGAAATACACTGATTGGAGTTTTAGAGAGTAAAAGTTAAAATTCTGAACACATTAGCTGAATAAAAAGTGACAAATAATTGTTAAATAACAAATACAGACAGTGGTAATTTAACAAATTCTGCTGTGGTAAGTGGTGAATGTGACCTACTAGAATTTTGTGAAGCTTGCTTCACACGATTTTTCGTCCCTGCAACATCTTTATTTTCGATAATCTTTGGTTATACCAACGAGCAGAGGCAAAATCATCATCGTAAAGAACAGCAGCCGACCTGCAAATACAATTTGGAAACTCTGCGCTTAACATTTGGAAATAACAACACCGTATCATTTTTATTGTTCAGTTTAATACGTTCATGTAATGTAATTGTTTAATGCCAAAATAAATATTAATTTAATGTTCTATGAAAGCTCTTAACTTCAATAGCCCGTATGCCTCTACATTTTTTGCAAATTTTGCTGTTCTCCAAATTATCTATGTCAGCTAGCTGACAAACAAAAGCATACAGGTTGGAGTTTTTGTAAAAAGCCGTACGGCAATTGAACAGTTACATGAAAAAGTTTTTGCCATATACTTAATCCCGCTATATGGCCGAAAGTGGGTATTGACGAAAATTTGAGAATCTACGTTTTGCGGAAAATTGAATTTTTTGGTAGTACGATTTGCTGATAATTGCGATGGTGGGTGGCGGTAGTTACAACTTAAGATCGCAAGGTGACCAGGAGGCATTAAGGCATTAACGGACGCTGTAACCCAGTTAAGAGCAGCCACGGAGGAGAGTCAGCGTGACATAGAGCGCCTTCGAAATAACATCGTGTCAGAACTGCAAACAGCGGTACCAGTGCACCAGGTGAGTGAAACGCCAACTGAATCTTTGCTAGAACGACCCACCCAAAATTTATTGGTAGAAGGTAGTGAATCGACAAAAAAGTTATAAGACTTGCCTATATTTTCGGGCAACACGAAAGAGTGGTCTCTTTTCTTGGCTAATTTTAAAGATACAACTGAAGCGTTCCGTTATAGTAATAGACAGAACTTGATGCGGCTACACAAGTGTTTAGTTGGCCGAGCAAAAGAAACGGTAGCTTCGATGTTGATATATCCAGAGCATGTGCCAAATGCCATTGCCGAACTTGAGTTTCAATTTGGTCCTCCAGACCTCCTAGTAAGAAGCCAGCTCACCATAATCCAACAGTTTCGGAACATCGCCGAAAATAAGGTTGAGCAAATTCTGTCGTTTTCAAAAATGACCCGCAATGTCGTAGCGTTTCTAACCTCAGCTAAATGTGAGCCCCACCTGAATAACACCACACTCTTAGAGCAACTTGTAATGAAGCTACCACCTAGCAAGCAATACGAGTGGGCCAGACATGCGGTGAATATAAAGCCATATCCGACAATAAAAGAGTTTTCGCAATGGCTGATTGATCTTGCCCGAGTGGTTTGCCTAATGCCACAATCAACCATTGCTACAAGAAGTCAACAACCACCTCCGCATGCACAGTCCTCGCGGCGTTTAATGTTAGTTGGCAGCGAGCGTCAACCATAGTGTACAATACCAAGTGTGTCAACTAAGCGATAAACGTCAAAATTACAAACAGCCTCGCTCACCTTATGCAAATCTCAGGTCTAGAGTTGCATTAATTTCATAAATTTTGTTTTATTTTTATAAAAGCGATATTCATGTATAAATTGCCATGCATCGTGAAATACCAAAATTTTGTGCCTACTGCTATTTTCATGCTCAAGAAAAATGCAAAATTTTTCCTGAATGTTTGCTTTTGATCGGCGTACAGCGCCTAATGGTACCAAAATGTAAGCTTTCGATTTCAAAGTATTTTCGAAACTAGGTATGTATTCTGTTTTTAAATACTTTGTGTATTTTTATTTGGTACTTTTATCATCACTAGGTGTGTATATTTCATACTTATATAATTTTAATAAAACAATGTAATAATAACAATGTAAATAAATGTTATGCTTAAAGACACAGAGTGAAAATTTCTGAAAGTGATCACCGAAAAACGTCATAATTTATTTTTGATATTATTTGATAGCTATCGATAATACAAACAAATGCTCGTATTCGATTTTTCCAAAAAATACTGTTTGCTTAATTATCGCCATTTGAATTTTCTTTGTCTTTTTCTTAAGATTTTTTAAGAATTAATGAGCTTAACACCGATAAATGATAATTGTTATTCAATTATTATTTTGGTTTTATTGGGAAAAACTGAAAAGAAGGAAACATTTACTGGCAATAAAACCAAAATATCAATTGAATAACAATTATCATTTATCGGTGTTAAGCCCATTAATTCTTAAAAAATCTTAAGTAAAATTGAACACACCATTAAACATACAAACATTGTCCTTTTTCTTTTAAAGTTGAATAGCAGCCGATAGGCTCCACCGATTTTGACAATTCGGTAAAAGTTTACACTTTTTCCAGTTCAAGTTCAGAAAATTACAATTCAAGTTCAGAATTTCCAATTTAAATTCAGAAATTTACAATACAAATTCAGAAAATTACAACCCAAGTTCAGAAATTCCAATTTAAATTCAGTTTAGAAAATTTGTCGGGTATTTTTTTTTTCATCCAATGGAAATAAAGGTATGTAAGATGGTATCTATGTGTTAAGGAAGCATTGGACATCTAAACTCGTTTAAATCAATTTTACGAGATAGCGAAGAAAAAACTCTCGCTCATAAAAAGCAATTGCAATGCCATCCAGCTACATTCTTAGCGTCAAAACCATTGATCTGCACTGAGTATGACAGCACTTAAACAGTCAACGGAGCGTCCACACTCCCGGAAGTAACGTAAAGGTACTGTCTGCATAGATCTTGGCGCCATATGTCAAAATATCTCAACTTATCCGCCAACATCATCATTCATTATGAATTGGTACTTAATCGCGATTTTTGCAGTTTCGTAACAAAGCATGCCAGCTTTCCCTGTTTCGCGGTAACTGACTGCGATTGATAGCACAATAAGAGGTCAAGTCTTCCTCCACCTTCGCAAATCTGTGGAAGTCTCCCCCTTCCACTGCTTCCAAACTGCTGTTTCGACTGAAGTACTTTCTTGGCCGTAGCGTCATCATGCACTTGTTGGAAAGAATTATCCTCCATTTGATTTCAAGATCCGGGATGTACACACCTTGAAGAAAACTTGGGGTACACTATACCCAAGCCTCCATTTTGGTAACATGGTCAAAGAAGCATCAACACTTCCGCAAGTAACATATAAGTATAAAATTAATTAATTAAAATAACTTTTGAAAATTAACACCCTACTTATAAATTTATGAATTCGAACTGTAATTTGCTAGTAAACTTCAAATGTAATTTTCTGAACTTGAATTGTATTTTTCTGAACTTGAAATGAAAATTCTGAACTTGAATTGTAATTTTCCGAACTTGAATTGCAATTTTCTGAACTTGAATTGTAAATTTCTGAACTTAAACTGGAAAAGGTGTAGTTGAGGGGTCGATTGCTAATACGCTACCAAAAATATCCAGAGAGGTGTCAAACGACGCGTATTGACCTCAGTATTAATAATCCGAAGCCGGAAAGGAAAAATTTTTGCTCGTTCAAAAGATATTAAACAAAAGCCGAAAACCGGGGGTGGTATCCATAGTATTTTTGCGCAGAACACCTTTATGCATTGTGTGTGTCCAACACCGGTTTGGAGACCAAAACTATATCCGCGCAAAACACTTATGTTTACAATTTTTTTTGTGGGTACACAACATCACAACAACCACATGAAAATAGCCTACTTCAACTGCAAATATCTCCCGGCAGAGATAAAGTTTTTCTTTTCCGCCTTCGGATTATTGTTGTCGAGGTCAATACGCGTCTTTTGACAGCTCTCTCGATATTTTTGGTAGCGTATTAGCAGTCGACCCCTCAACTAGACTTTTTCCGACAATTCAAACACCAATTTGCTTGTAATTAAAAACTCTTTAAGAGCACATCTTTTATAAAAAATAAATAAATAAATGTAAGGCACGATAACCTCCGAAGATATTTTAGGCCGAGCTGCTCTTACAATTTGCGTCGTGTTCCTTTTTTAATTTTTCCTACAAATTGGCGGGACGGGACCTATATGTTTTATGCCGACTCCGAATGGTATCTGAGGGGCAGATGAGTTTTCACTGAGAGCTTTTCATGGCAGAAATACACTCGGAGCGCTTGTCAAACATTGCCGAGGGGCGACCCCGCTTAGAAAAATTTTCTTCTAATTGAAAAACCTTATTTCTAAAAATTTGATGTTGCTTTGTTAAATAAATTTCTATTTTTAAAATTGTTGCGAAAACCGTGCAAAAAAATTGTTCTGGAACACATTTTTGCACGCAAGGAAAACCACATACGCAAAATTTTACTCTCTATGATATTCCGTTGAGAAAAAAATGGCCCGCAGTATTGATGCTAAATATTTTCATTTCCACACCTTGGACTTGAAGATTTTCCTTACAAAATTTTATTTTTCAAATACTTTAAGTATTGAACATTTGAATATTTGTTTTCTTTGGATATTTCATTTTTGTTCTGTAAAGTATTTGAAAAATAAAATTTCTCGACCTTTTGGGGGAAGGGGGAGGGGGGTGTCCCTTATCGAGAATCAATAATCGTGGTGAATTGGTGTTAATACTTTTCACTTTACGATAACGCACAACCGGAATCGACCCCCATTCGCCATGAAAAATATTAGAATGATGTGTAACAGGAGCAACACTTTTGTGACTACATAAACCCTGTTTCAATCTTTTACGTCCGTGCACAGAACCCTAATAGACCGTTTTCAACCGAAAAAACAATGGCAACCCAGATTTTCCCGCGTAAAGAGGCATTTGCAATTGTATGGGCCATGCAAAAGTTTTTCAAATACTTATATGCGAGACATTTTACATTGATAACAGACAATAAACCGCTGGCTCAGATATTACATCCAACGAAATCTTTGCCAGTAGTATGTATATCCCGAATGGCAAACTACGCTGATTTCCTGAGCAACTTTAACTTCGATGTCTCTATAAAAAAATCTTAAGAAAATGGTAACGCAGATTACCTCTCCCGCTTAGCGGGTTCAACAAATAAGCTAACGCAACACAGCACGGTATGTGGTGATGAATTCGATAATTTTATGATACGGCAGATTAGCCAACTACCAGTTACAGCTCCACTTATCGCCCAAGTAGGGATCAAAGTTTGGGAAAAATACTTCAAATACTAGAAAAAGGTCAATGCCTCACCAGAGCGGGGTACAAAGCCCCAGAATGCCAGTACCAAGTATCATTTGGCTGTATTACATTCGAGCATCGGGTCATTATTCCTATGAAACTTCGAAAGTTATTACTTCAAGAAGTACACAAGGCACACCTGGGTGTTGTTAAAATGAAAAGCATCGCACGTTCTTTTATATACTGGCCAGGTATCGATAAAGACATCGAGAATTCGGCTAAATCATGCGAATATTACGCAAAAAATGCGAATAAACCACCGAAGATCACCAACCACCATTGGGAGTACCCAAAAGGCCCATGGGAACGAATTTACATCGACTACGCAGGACCTGTCGAAGGTATGATGCTGCTCATTATCACCGACGCTTACTCCAAGTGGCTCGTAGTCAAGACTACCAAAATAATGACCTCAACCGCTACAATTGCCCTGCTGGACGACGTATTTGCTGCGTATGGGGTCCCGGAAGTACTAGTTTCTGACAACGGAACGAATTTCAAGTCTGCGGAGTTCAAAGAATTCTTAAGCCAAGTAGGCGTCAAATACCATAAAACTACGGCCCCTTATCACCTAGCCACAAACGGTCAAGCGGAACGCAATGTGCAAACGGTGAAAAATGCCTTAAAAGCGATGGGGACCACAACGAGAACGTTAAAACAAAATATAAATGATTTCTTACGACAACACAAAAATGCTCCACACAGTACAACAGGCGAATCCCCAGCAAAACTGTTCTAAGGGCGACGACTACGCACGCGCCTAGATCCGAAAACGTAAACGAGCGTGTGTCGGCAAAACAGTTAATTCAACAAGAAGACGGGTGTCGCGAATTCGCAACTGGCGATTCGGTGTATTTCCTTTCGGGAAATCCACAGCAGAACAAGTTGCTGCGCGGTAAGGTAATAAGGCGTATGGGTGATCTGCAATACGAGATCTTATTCAACAACAAGACATGTAAACCAAATACGGGCTGCCGGCGCACCAAGCACCCAACAACAAAGTTACAGAGAGGACGAAGGGAACTACATGCAAAGCACCAACAGCGAAGGAAACTACATGCAAGGCAACAACGGCTACACGAGAGAGGAAATGAGTGAAAGAACGGAGCCAAGCCACACTTCGGGGAGCGAAGATAGTAAACCACATACAGCTATTCCGAGCATAGAGAGTACGAACACAGAAAATGATATCCGCGAAGCAAGTAGAGCTTCACCTAATAGAAATGAGTCAAACGATCGGCAAGAGCAACTACCGTTAGGGGCACCTTCACAACCTGATTACCCAGTAATAGTTCCACCAGAGGTAGAAGCCGAACAAACACCACGGCGATCAACGAGAGTACGTAAGCCGAAGGTTATACTTTAACCAACAACTTAGAAAGGGGGAAAATGTTATGTATTCATGTAGGGTTAAGTAATTATAACATCTCGGTAACTCTGTTACCCAACTTTATTATCGATACATTGTGAGGACCCAAATCCACCGGCTTTGGAGCCCACACATTCGAACCTACAGATATTTATCAAAACTCATTAAAACGTGTATAAATCCTACTTGAATTACAATGAATTTATACATATAGCATGTAAAATGTACAAAACTGAATTATATGAATTAAATTTACACATACAAAATAATCATTTTTGAATTACCCTAATATACATGTAAACATTCATGACAACATCTAATTTCTTCGTTTAAATAATTGTCTCTGCCCGCATACGGTAAATATTTTGCTTGAACATTATAATTTCCACAGATAACCCATAACCGGCTGGAATTTTAAATAATGCTGGGAATACAGCAATGCAATAAGCAACACACATAAGCTCCCATTGCAAGAACACCAAAAACATACAAACATACGTATACCAAGCCATTGCGACCAAGCACAGCAGGCATTAAAGCGAACCGTCGGGGCGGACATCGCACAAAGAGAAACAAAAAAATGCACTGTACTAGGAAGCGGTCACGTTAGCATGCCAACAACACAGCGTGGGTACTAGACACAAGTTACCTACGAAGGGCAACCAACTCGTCGACAACAACAAGACCCAATAAGCAAGCAGCAGAGGGAAAACAAAAATAACTATGCTAGCTAACTGGAGATGCGTACCAACGAACTCACATTTTAGGGGGGGGCAGTACAAGAGGCATTTTTACATACGCAATAAATACTTATAATGCGATATATGGGTAGAATAATACAGTTAAATGTAAGATACCTTAAGTAAATACATATAATAAGTAAAATTTATTGTTGCAGGATAACTGTCCACCTGCGCGTGGACAAGTATAAAAAGGCGACAAATTTCGCGAATTGAGACAGTAGCCAGCTAGGTATAGTAGCCTGCTAACGCCTTGTTTAGCGGTGAATGGGACTCCTGGGATTTTTCAATCTCACGAGTTCTTTATTTTAGCAACTTTGGGGGTTTTTCCAACCCCATCGTTAGAGGGATTGTGGTGGTTTTTCCACCTCCGCAACCTTCAGAAAGAGCAGGGTATTCTTAAGCTATATACTCGGTGGGGGTTTTACCAACTCCACCGACTGGGAGGAAGTGGTGGTTCTCCACCTCCACTTTCTTTACGAAGTAGTCTGAGATTTTTAGTTTAAGCGTAGTCCCGGTGGGGGTTTTCCCAACCCCATCGGCGTAGAACCGACGGTGGTTTCCCACCTCCGTCGCCATAGCTTTAAGGGTAGTTTGAATATTTTGGAATAAAGAGTTTATAACGTTTCTTTTTTAACAACAAAACGGGATCTTTCTCTTTAAAAGGAGACGATAGGGATTCTTCTCTAATTCCACAGGGATCCTGGACGGACTGAGCATACCCCGGCGCAAGGAAAAGTCCGTCACAAGTGGCGCCCGAGCAGGGACTCTGAATACATAGACTCATGAGAAATAAGTAACAATACGAGGATAATCACGAGAGGAGTCCAATCAACCAGAGGATAACAGGTGGAAAAATCACAGGAAGATCACACAAGGGAATTCAGAGTAGAAGCGCACGATGTCGCACGCCAACGTAATGGACCGAGTACGTAAGTGGGGTCTGAAATATGACGGTGGTAAGGACCCGCTATGTTTTATTGAACGGGTGGAGGAGCTGGCCGACAGTTATGAAGTTGGTCGCGATTCCATCCCACGAGCGTTACCTGAGTTGCTGAAGGACAAGGCCTTGGTGTGGTACCGGAACAACAACAGGCAGTGGCAATAGTGGGAAGCCTTCAAGAAGGACTTTCTAAAATTTTTCCTGAGCTAGAGGTATTTCGAGAAGCTAGATGACGAGATCCATCAGCGTACGCAGCGCGCAGGTGAGCAGTTTAAGGATTACGTTTTATCGTTACAGGCACTCATGCGTCACGCTGACTACAACGGCGAGCAGAAGCTGAACCGGATTTACAGAAATTGTCGACGAGAGTACCAACTTTACATCAAACGGAGCGAGTTCACCAGCTTAGAGGAACTGGTAAGCATGGCCGAGGATTACGAGAACACCATACCGGAGAAAGAACCGCTGAGGCCGGCGGCGAAACCTTTTTGCCGCGACGGCCAACCGAGCATTATCAATATATATGCGAAGATGAGAAACAAGGAGATCGGAGAACGGAGGCGCAACGACAAGCGAGCACGCCAGAGCATGCGACGACACCACGCCAAGGGCCCATCGATCCACGGAACGCATGCAGGCGATGCGGGGAAAGCGGACACTACGCACATGGGTGTCGAAACGAACGAAGGGATTTCTGCTGGCAGTGCGGCCGAGTAGGTATACTAACGCGTGACTGCTGTCGTGGACAGCAGGGAAACGGGCAGAGACCCCATTGGTATCGAGGGGTGGCGTCTCAACAAACCCAACCTCGTACTCAGTAAGTACATTTAGGCAGACCCAAGGGCGAATCTTGGCTGCAGTAACCCTGGATGGAGAGGAAGTCATGGCATCAGTAGATACGGGGGCGACACGAAGTTTCATCAGCGAGAAGACAGCGGCGAAAATAGACGCAAGGAAGCTCAAGAAGATACAGACACGAGTGGTGATGGGCGATAGTAGCGTAGCATCGATAGCGGAGGCAGTGGACGCAGAGGTAAAACTGGGGGATCAAGTGCATCAGAGTGAGTTGTTAGTTCAGCCTGGGTTAGTCGACAGCGTGGTGATCGGGACAGATTATCTGGCAAAGGCAAAATTTGAGCTGAGGTGTGGCAACGAAACAATGACGTTACGAGCAGAAGAGAGAGCGCAGGAGATGGTGACGTGTACAACCATGATGGAGGATGACGGTAGCGCAAGTATCGAGAAAGACGTGAGGAGTGACGTTGCGGTGAGTACGTTTCTAAAGCGCGAATTACAGATTTTCGAAGAGATGACAGGAGTATCCAACATTGCCACGCATAAGATAGTGATGCGAGATGACCGTCCAATCAAACAGCGGTATTTCCCTAGGAACCCAAAGATGCAGGAGATCATAAACAAGGAGGTAGACGAGCTAATAGAGAAGGGTTGCATCGAACCATCCCACAGCCCACACAGTGCACCAATAGTTCTAGCCCGGAAGAAGAACGGCAAATGGAGACTCTGCGTTGACTATCGGCAGCTCAACGCTCGCTCAGTGCCAGATGCGTACCCACTCCCAAGAATACAGCATATCTTAGATAGGCTACGTAGCGCGCGTTTTATCAGCAGTCTGGACCTCAAAAATGGTTATTGGCAAATCCCGATGGAAGAAGATAGCAAGAAGTATACAGCATTTACCGTGCCCGGCCGAGGGTTGTATCAATGGAAAGTGATGCCGTTCGGTCTACATTCCGCTCCGGCTACGTTTCAGCGAGCACTCGACCGTGTTATTGGCCCAGAGTTGGAACCAAATGCGTTTGCCTACCTGGATGATATCATCATCACCAGCACAACTTTGGAAGAGCACATAAAGCACCTAGGAGAGGTATTTCGGCGGCTACGGAGGGCGAATCTGAAGATCAACCCAGAGAAATGTGAGTTTTTTAAGAAAAGTTTGAAATATCTAGGCCACGCCGTCAGCGAGGAAGGAATACGCACGGATCCCGACAAAGTTGCGGTTATCAAGGAGCTGGCGCCACCACACAACATACGAGAGCTAAGGCGATTTCTGGGGATAGTTTCTTGGTACCGGAGGTTCGTACCCGACTTTTCACAAGTTGCGCACACACTGACGTCAATGTTGAAGAAGGGGAGTAGGTGGAAATGGTCCGAAGAACAACAGGCGGCATTCGAAGCGTTGAAGAATGCACTAATACAAGCACCAGCACTAGCTTGCCCAGATTTTACGAAAAAATTTCGATTACAGACAGACGCGAGCGATTATGGTTTCGGAGCAGTTCTCACACAGGGGTTGGATGACGAAGAGCGAGTAATAGCGTATGCTAGCCGCCGGCTGAATAAAGCCGAGATGAACTACTCACCAACTGAGAAGGAATGTTTAGCAATCGTGTGGGCAATAAGGAAAATGAGACCGTATTTAGAAGGGTACAATTTCACGGTTATCACCGATCACCTGGCTTTGAAATGGTTGAACGCGATCGAAAGTCCGTCAGGCCGGATCGCTAGATGGGCGCTCGAGTTACAGCAGTATTCATTCGACGTGCAGTATAGGAAGGGCAAGATGAACGTGGTCGCAGATGCACTGTCGAGGCAGCCGCTGGAGGAACAGCTGGGTAGCGTTACGACACTTGAAGAAAGTTTGAGTTGCAAGTGGTACACGTCAAAGATGGCTGAAGTAACGAGGACACCAGAGAAGTTTCCCGAATACGTCATAGAGGAAGGAAGACTATACAGACGAATTGGAAGTCAAATGGATGGTGAGGATGCGGTACCGTGGAAGTTATGCGTACCGAAATCGGAGAGGCGAAGAGTGCTTAACGAGATTCACGACACACCAAGCGCGGGGCACATGGGGATACGGAAATCCATCGCGCATGCAATGATGCGGTATTACTGGCCTGGGATGTTCAGGGACGTACGGAAGTACGTGCAACAATGCCACGCATGCCAAGTCTACAAACCCAGCCAGCAACAAGCCGCAGGTAAGATGCTAACGCAGATTTCAGATGAACCTTTTGCTACCGTTTGTGCAGATTTCGTTGGACCACTCCCTCGTTCGAAGCATGGTAATACGATGGCATTAGTTTTCGTGGATAAATTCTCGAAATGGGTAGAGATCATAGCCATACGGAAGGCGACGACGGAGAATGTGATCAGAGGTATTAGGGAGAGGATTTTGGCCCGATTTGGCGCGCCAAAAATTCTAATCACAGACAATGGAGCACAGTTCACAAGCAGGAATTTCAAGAAGTTTTTACAAGAAGCCGCCATAAAGCACCAGCTAACGGCACCGTACACACCGCAAGAGAACCCAACGGAAAGGGCGAATCGTAACATCAAGAGGATGATAGCATAATTCACTGGGAAGGAGCATAAGACATGGGATGAGTTGTTGCCAGAGATGACACTAGCACTGAATACGAGCGTATGCGAGTCAACAGGCTACAGTCCAGCATTCGTGGTACAGGGTAGGGAACCGAGGATCTCCAACGCCCTCTACGATGAGCAAACACTTGGCAAAGCGAGGAGAAGGCTCTCAGTGAAAAGATGGCGAAAATGCGAGAGGTATATCAGATGGCACGTCGTAGACAACAACAAGCGTCAGCGGAGCAGGCAAGGCATTATAATTTACGTAGGAGGCAATGGCAACCGGCGGTGCGCGACTTGGTACTAATAAAAGAGCATCAGCTGTCCAAAGCAGTGGACAATTTCGCAGCAAAGTTAGCACCAAAATACAGTGGGCCTCATCGTGTAACGAACTTCGTATCGCCCGTAATCGTCGAGCTAGACAAGGTGCATAACGGCAAAAGGAGGACGGCACACATAAGCGAGCTAAAAGCATACCATCAAGCGACAGTCGAAGAAGAAGCAAGTCCAGAAACAGAAAGAAGAATACGTTCACCCCGCGAACGTGGTAAGTCAAAAGCGCCCCGCCAAGCCCCGAATGGGGGCTTCACCGAAGTCCCCATCGGGGAACAAACGAGACGACCGGCGACGATAGCAACAACAAGACGCGCGCCATCATCAGCATCGTGTAGTAGAACCTCGAACCAACATTCCACCGAGATATCCACCGAGGAACACACAGAGCAACTGGCCGTAGTAAGAGCAACGCCACGCGCGCCAACATCGCAAACAGTCCAGGTCACGGAAGAAGATCAGACGGATTACAGCACGGTAGCGACGTTTGGTTCACTAGCACTCGCCAACTCAGGTGCAAATGGTTTCGGAATCGAACGCGCAGACATAATCAACAACCAACAGGTGGTAGATGAAGACCGGAGTGGGTGGCATACAGCACGAGCGCAAGCCCCAACCCTAGACAACGGGATCCTGACGACGATGAACTACGTCAACCACATAGCCAGCCAATGCTATAACCTGGTGACGGAATTTTGCATAACATTTCATTTTAGAACAAGACCCAGATCGCGAGAGATTACCCTATAAATAACGCAAGTATTGACCGCTGCGAGAAATTGAATTTTACAATGGTGACAGTAAGTCACATTACGGCAGGTGAGGAGAGAGCGTGAGGACCCAAATCCATCGGCCTTGGGGCCACACACGCAAAAACCACATTTTTCAAAATTTACAATATTCAAATTTACCGACATAATTTTTTTGAAATACCCTAATGTACATATACGTATAACTTTGAATTTACATTCGTATATTGGTACATCATCATTCCGCAGCAGTAGGACCACATATACAGCGAAAGCCAAAGCACATAAAGAGATCCAAATATCCTGCAACAACAAGACAACGTACCCAGGAAATCATGATGAGCGCTGCCGGGAATAATACCGTTAGACGATCTGCGAGGACTCCCATAAAAAGGGAGCACCACACCGAAAATAAATCAAAAGTTTCTAAACATGGGCAAAAGCGACAACGCAAGTTATACCACCTAGAGTGCTAAGGACGGTTCACTCCGTATCAGAATCCGGCGGGACCTAAGCCAGCACAACCACCATACGACGGGCCCAGTGCCACTAGAAGAGGAGGAAGTTGCCTACGACGGCGAGACCGACAGTCAGGGCACGGAAACGTTCGGGTATCTCAGGGGCAACGAGGGCGGCCCGATAATTAGCCCGAGGTACGAGACGGTGTCGGAGTGCGAGTCGGCAGGGTCACTCGTCGACATGGGTAACGAGATCCAGAGCCCGACATACAGTACTGAGTACGGATATGAACCCGAGGAGCGTGCCGTGGTCCGGGACTCTACCCCAATTCCCATTTCCTCAGACAGCGAGGAAGAAGGCGACGAACCACCACCGAAGCAACAGGGCGAGCTTTCCATACGCCAAACCGACGAAGAGGTACAAGGCCGGGGGTTTGTCGAATACCAGCGGCACATCACCCTCCGCATGCGGATATACGACGCCAACGCAAGCACGGAACCCCCGACCAAGTGGAGGATCTTGGAGGCGGTAATGGGACCACCAACAAACGTCAACAACGACGACGAAGTATTTAGCCGTTTGACCAATGAGGTCAACGGCAGCCTCAACGACGACGACGAAGTACTTAGCCGTTTGACCAACGAGGTCAACGGCAGCCTCAACGACGACGACGAAATATTTAGCCGTTTGACCAACGAGGTCAACGGCAGCCTCAACGACAGCGACGTACTAAGTCTCAACGCGAGTGACGGCAACATAGGCGAAGGTGAGGATGTGCTCACAGAAATCGAGAGGTGGCTCGAAAAGACAACAGCGGAGGCGACCGAGACATGGGCCAACCGAACCGGAGTCGAACCCCTCCCCGAGGAATTAGCGAGAGACATCAGGGAGCACGTACAGGTAGTCCTGACGAAGCGGCGGAAGAGGACGTTCCATCGGAACATAGACGGTCACACGTACCGAGTGAGAATCACTAGGGCCGGCCTGGTAACGGTAACCCTGCTTACGGCAGGTGAGGGGAGAGTGTGAGGACCCAAATCCACCGGCTTTGGAGCCCACACATTCGAACCTACAAATATTTATCAAAACTCATTAAAACGTGTATAAATCCTACTTGAATTACAATGAATTTATACATATAGCATGTAAAATGTACAAAACTGAATTATATGAATTAAATTTACACATACAAAATAATCATTTTTGAATTACCCTAATATACATGTAAACATTCATGACAACATCTAATTTCTTCGTTTAAATAATTGTCTCTGCCCGCATACGGTAAATATTTTGCTTGAACATTATAATTTCCACAGATAACCCATAACCGGCTGGAATTTTAAATAATGCTGGGAATACAGCAATGCAATAAGCAACACACATAAGCTCCCATTGCAAGAACACCAAAAACATACAAACATACGTATACCAAGCCATTGCGACCAAGCACAGCAGGCATTAAAGTGAACCGTCGGGGCGGACATCGCACAGAGAGAAACAAAAAAATGCAATGTACTAGGAAGCGGTCACGTTAGCATACCAACAACACAGCGTGGGTACTAGACACAAGTTACCTACGAAGGGCAACCAACTCGTCGACAACAACAAGACCCAATAAGCAAGCAGCAGAGGGAAAACAAAAATAACTATGCTAGCTAACTGGAGATGCGTACCAACGAACTCACATGTTAGGGGGGGGCGGGGGCAGTACAAGAGGCATTTTTACATACGCAATAAATAATTATAATGCGATATATGGGTAGAATAATACAGTTAAATGTAAAATACCTTAAGTAAATACATATAATAAGTAAAATTTATTATTGCAGGATAACTGTCCACCTGCGCGTGGACAAGTATAAAAGGGCGACAAATTTCGCGAATTGAGACAGTAGCCAGCTAGGTATAGTAGCCTGCTAACGCCTTGTTTAGCGGTGAATGGGACTCCTGGGATTTTTTCATCTCACGAGTTCTTTATTTTAGCAACTTTGGGGGTTTTTCCAACCCCATCGTTAGAGGGATTGTGGTGGTTTTTCCACCTCCGCAACCTTCAGAAAGAGCAGGGGTTTTATCAACTCCATCCGAATGGGAGGAAGTGGTGGTTCTCCACCTCCACTTTCTTTACGAAGTAGTCTGAGATTTTTACTTTAAGCGTAGTCCCGGTGGGGGTTTTCTCAACCCCATCGGCGTAGAACCGACGGTGGTTTCCCACCTCCGTCGCCATAGCTTTAAGGGTAGTTTGAATATTTTGGAATAAAGAGTTTATAACGCTTCTTTTTTAACATCAAAACGGGATCTTTCTCTTTAAAAGGAGACGATAGAGATTCTTCTCTAGTTCCACAGGGATCCTGGACGGACTGAGCATACCCCGGCGCAAGGAAAAGTCCGTCACAACATCTATATAATATCTTGTAGTCACATTAGATAATTCTCACAATAAAGACTTATAGAACATAACAGTAACACTAACAATATTGCGGAAACCTAACGGCTGCCTATTGACAAGCAAAAATTAAATTTTTTGCTGTAAAAACTTTTTTACTAATTATTGAGTTATGTTCCCCGAAGGGGACATACAAAGTCAAAATTAGTTTGACCAAGTTTTTAATAAATTGATTAAATTAAGTTTAGATTTGCAAGAAATTAAAAACGAAAAACCCGAGAAAGTCAAACAAGGCCCTAAGCCACTGACAATCGAGGAATACAGGAAGAGAAATAGAGTTCAAAAAATTGAGGAACCTAAAGTCCCAAAGCCAGTTAAAATAAAAAGAAAAAGAGGAGGAAAACAGGCTAACCATAGGAGATCTATAGCAAAACTATACGAAAAAATAAATTTGAGTACAGATAGGGAAGAAAAAATTTAATTACAAAAAGAAATAAAGGAGTTAAGGAATATAAACAAAAAGAAGCATCAAATAATAGTAAAAGAGGACATAAAAAACCAAGACCAGTAATATAAGCATTAGGGTGTCGAAAAAAAAATTATATAAAATATTGCAAAAGCATTAATTTTAAATAACATGGAAAGAGTTAGGAAGGTTAAAACTTATGTAAAAGGCCCACTTGAGGACCTTAAAAATGAAATTGAAATTAAAGATGAGGAAAAAACATTAGTATGGTTGAAAAAATGGTGGAAACTTATTGATATGCCTGGGGAACCAACAATATGGAATGTAGGGAACCCAATACCAACAACACCTGAAGAGTTATATAGGTACGAAGTCAAATATTTAGGAAGAACTGAATAATATGACAAAAAATTAATAAAGGAAAAATAAAGAAAGAAAAAAACCAAAATTTCTACATTCATATTTTTCACGATGGGAAGCCAAGAATCAAAAATAGAAAAACCAACAGCAAACGTTGTAAACTCAGTCCAAGTAATAGATCGTACTGAGGCACTGGATACTATTAAGGTTATGCTTCTAATCATCTGTGTAGTTAGTTGCATTAGTTTGTTTCTGAAACTATATTCAACCCAAAATAAAATCCTAAAAAAGCGATATGCCAGCCGCGCCGACGGTTTAGATAAAGATTAGCAAAATTTTTTTGAACAAATGGGAAAAAAGTTATTACGAATTAACGGAGGAAAAAATCAAGGCAGAAAAATCATATAAATGTATAAACAAAAATACTTCAATAAAGCCAAAAACAATAGATAAACACTTAACAATTATTTTAGAATCGCTAAATAATTTGGGAGAATCAATACGTAAATTAAATCCCATACTCACAAAAAACCATCAGACAGAGGCACTGTACAGTGCGTTTTACACACTGTCCAATTTCCTTACAAACTCACAAGGAATATAAATATTTTCCTTGCTTACTTGCCTACCCCTGTTTGGTTCAATACTTATTGAACACCTTTAGAAGACTCACAATCACAAACTCACCATAACGGTCAACCAGCTGTTTGGCGCGAGGTAGTTTTTGGGATCTGACAGATGATAGCTTGGTTGGCGGGTTTTTTTCGGTTTTCTTCCCCTTCTATCAGGAGCGGTTGAACAAGTTACATCAAAAAAAGAGGAAACTAAAATCGTCGGCGGCTAAAAATCATCAAGTTACTGTAAATTTTATAAATTGCAACCTCATTTATCCCGGTGCGATCCCACGGCGCAAACAATTTTCACTCAACTCTTTCTTTCTGTCTGGAGCTGCTGAAGGGGATGAAGGTAGGTTTGGCACGAAAAATTGGAGTCGAGTCCGTCGAATTGCCTCACCATATTTCCGCAATCGAAATTGCACGTGGAAATTAACCAATTGCATCTTCATCTAATTATTTCGGCACGATCCCACGGCACAGCTGCTTTTACTCAAACATTTGCTTTTTATTTGGCGCTGTAAGTTGAACTTGCCCAAGGAAACATATAGATTGCCTCATCATTTAATGATTCCAGCAAAACCGCCCAGCGCATTCATTCTTGGCTCGATTATTTCCCTCGTGAGTGTGCTGCTACCGTAAGCCCGCATACAAAATCACTTATATTACACAATCATTCAAGGATCCATATACAACCACATTGCGCAAGTTGTATTACGACCAATATTCTATAAACCCTAAAGGTAGCTAATGCGAATGAATCTACTATATTACACTTGTAAGTAAAACAAACGGAAAAGTATGTATCACATTCCATTCAAAATTTAAGAACCATTATATTGTAAAATAAAAAGCGCCGAATCCAAATATTCGTACTTCCCTCAATGACCACATTTTATACATACACATAAGCTGATATTTGCACGCTTGAATTTATATCAGCACTTTTCCATATGGTTTAACAATCAAACCAATTCGTGTCTACTAGTACTGACTAGGGGGACGCTAATAATTAAATTTGAAAGAAAGACCAGATAATGCAGATCAACGCCAATACTACGGATGTGAGGGAGGCCTTCTACGCAGCGTTGGACACGGCATCGTTGTGAGTTTCATTCGAATGATAATTCATTTTTTTGTTTGCATAGTTAAATGTTGTTGAAAGATTTACTAAGGTCTGGTGTACTTTGGTCTTTCTCTTTTAAAATATATGCATGAACATATGTATGCCTATACCTAACAAATTTTTCATAGGTTTACAAAAATATTTATTAAGCTTACAAAAAGAGTATTGAAGAAAACCAAGATGTATTTAGTACCGAAAGCGTTTAGACGTCGCTTATTTTATAAGCTTACTTAAAGTTATTTCCCAAAACAAGTAACAGAAATGCCTGTTGGGTATGCACATACATATATATATGCAAGTTAACGCCACCATTCCCCATAGCACTTACCCGCTAAGTAAGCAAATATAGCTTCATTGAACCACTTAGGCATATGATTCAAATACATATGTCTTTGCTACACTGGCAATTAGTAACCACATATTTTAATTCTAAACAGGAAGAGCTAAAGTGGATAATATCTCAAATACCCTAAGCTCTGCATTTTTAATCTAAACAGAAAAAGCTAAAGTAAATAATAACTCAAATATTCAGTTGGCTATTTTTATTGATTTTTCAAGGGCAAGTCATTTCAAGGCTTGGTTTTAAGTAAACATTTAAGCTTCACATTGTTTAGAACTTAAGCACAAAGCAATTGTATGTAGTGGTAAGTAAATAAGTTATACATAAGAGAAGATCAATAAAAATTTTTTAGATTTGATTTGAACCACCAAGCAAGACGGTTTATTTTTTAAAAACCTTTCGCGCTTCGTGTAAAAGTTAAGTGGTGATCCTGCCAGGAGACATTTTTAAAAGAAATCTCCTAAGGTAACAATAAAAAGAGACAAAAATCTCTAGTTACCAAAACAAAATAAAAACAAGTATCGTATAAAATATGAGAAAAGTAAAACAACCCAGGAGCTGTTTTAAACCTCCTAAGGTAACAATTAAAAGAGACAAAAATCCCTAGTTACGAAAATAAAATACAAACAAGTATCCTATAAGTTTCGATTACGAAACAAAGTGATACAAAACTATGAGACAAAGTGAAAACGAACATCTAATCGGCACTAACAAAATAAAATAAGAGAGTAATAAAACAAATATCAAACAAAAGGCAAAAAATTACGTACATAAAAGAGGGCATCAGTAGCAGCAACAAGAACACTAGTAGCAGCAACAAAGGATCAAACTGATAGCGTAGTAGAAGACAACTACACTGAGTCGCTGTTTGTTTATAAGTTATGTATTTACTTTAAAACTAGGAATTATAACTAAGAATATTTTCATAAAATTTTAAAACAAATTAAACCTTTGTATGGGCAATAAACCGAGTCTGCCCCGTTACGAGGGACTTTACTATTGCAATTATTGTGGTAATAACCATGAAATAAAAAAGTGTCCGTATTTAAAGAATAAACAAAGACTGAAGAGAAATCTATTTTATTAATTTGAACTAAATTAAGGACGAAATTATTTTGTTGGTTTGTGCGACATTCTGGACAGTTTGATAGAGAGTTTTTCTAAGATGGCAGTAAATGGAGATAATGAGGCAATTATAGCCAGATTGATAGCAGCCACCAATGCTTCTCTTAGATTGGAGGTCTCGGATTTGAAAAGACAAATCGAGAACCTTACAAGGACAGCAACAGTGATGGATTATAGGACAGAAGAAATAGATCCCCAGATTCATTGCGACGAATCTTTGGATGTCATAAAATCTTTACCGGAATTTAGTGGTAAACCAACCAAGTATGTTAGCTGGAGAGAGTCAGCTAACAATACAATGAGCTTGTACATTAGGGGTAGCCGTAAGTATTTCGCTGCTTTGACAATATTGAGGAACAAGGTAACGAATGAAGCAAATGATATATGAGTATTGAACTTTGACGCCAAATTGGCCCGCCTTGATTTCGCGTATGCTGACAAGAGACCTGCTCATATTATTGAGCAGGAGATGAGTATATTGCGTCAGGGCAATAACACTATCATTGAATATTATAATAAAGTGAATGAGAAGTTAACCTTACTTATAAATAAAACTATAATGACGTACGGATCAGATAGTGCGGTGACCAAAAAATTAACTTCTAAAAATAGGCGCGATGCGTTTCGAATATTTATTACGGGATTAAATGGCAATTTGTCCCAAGTATTGTTTTCACTTTCGCCAAGTGATTTGCCAAATGCTCTTGCGAAAGCTCAAGAGCTTGAATCAAATAATATGCCAGGGAATTTCGCATTACAGTTTGGAAAAACACCAACTTTTTCGGACATAATTAAGGGTAGGCAACAAAATAATTTTAACAACAATTTTAATAATAATTTACCATTTGCCAACTCCGAAGAAATAACTTTGGCAATAACTTACGGTTGGGGCGAAGCCAACCACAAATTGATTACAACCAAAGGACGGTTCAAGTTCATGATCAACCTCGACCGACACTTATGTATGTCGATCGGAGTATCCAGATTCAAAACCGACCACAACAAATGCCAAATAATATTCAAAGTATTTATCGAAATAATTACTTTACAAATAATCAGAGAAATGTAGCTGATAAAAGACCACATGCTAGTGCACAGTTAAGTGTTCAACCACCAAACAAAGCACAACGAGTTAAGCAGGAATTTATAAAAATAAAAATGAGTTTGCCATATATAAAAGAGTAAAAACCATTAATGGTTATACCATAATAAATTATCACCACCTAATACATTTGTTTGGTATAAAACAGATGGTTTATGAGATCGATAATTTGGAATGGGATCTCTTAATTGGATTCAATTTTTTAAGGAAAATTAATGCGGTGGTGGATTTTGAAAATAAAAAATTAATAATAAATAATAATAGAGAAGAAACCATAATTATTTCGGATATTGAATCTGAAATGGCAGACAGTGAAAATGCTGGCAACAATAATGCAATTTTAAACCCCTTGGGACACAGTAGTCCTAAGGCTCCCGCCGAAGATTTTACCGGCAAAACCGAAAAAATTAAAGCAAAAAAATTTAAAGATACAAAGAAAACTGTTAAGAGTAAACATTTAAACCCCTTGGGATATACAAGTCCTAAGGCGCCCGCCGATGTAAATATCGGCAACAAAAGAGAAAAATATGAAAAGAAAAGTAAAAAAATTGAGAATTTAAACCCCTTGGGATACAAAAATCCTAAGGCTCCCGCCGAAGATTTTACTGGCAATATAGTATTAAAAAAATATTTTTCTTCCTTGAAACAGGAAGGTACTAAAGCGCCTGCCGAAGGTGATACCGGCAATATGGGAAACAAATATCCCACAAAAAATATTTCAGAAGATATAATTTTGAAGGCACCAACCGAAATAAATCCAAATAAATCCAAAATAAAGAGCGTTGAATTAAAAAAACAAACAGGGAAAGGTTGGAAATTTTTTTTGAAATCCGGAAACATACTGAATAATCTGTGTTTGGAGGCTTCCGGGTTGTCTATCGAAGAAAATAGAGACGAGGTTGTTAAAGAAGAGATAGCTTCAATAAAAAATTTGCAGGAAAAAATAAGAAAAGAAGTTAGCACAGCACATAGTGACTTGAATTTAAATTTGCCGTTTCGTACTGACATTAAAGCGGAAATACGAACAATTGGGGAAAGACCAGTTTGGTCAAAGCAGTCCCCTTATCCTATGTCAGTGAACAAATTTGTTAATGAAGAAATTCAAAATTTGTTGCAAAACGGCATAATTAGGGAAAGTAAAAGTCCATATAATTCTCCAGTGTGGGTTGTTCCAAAAAAGGGCATGAATGAAGATGGAAGTCCAAAATTAAGACTGGTAATTGATTTTAAAAAACTTAACGAAAAAACAGTATCAGATAGATTTCCAATGCCTAATCCGGAAGTAATACTTGCAAATTTGCGAAGATCTAAATATTTTTCCACTATTGATTTGGAGTCTGGATTTCACCAGATATTGATGAATGAAAGTGACATAGAGAAAACGGCATTCTCAGTGAATAACGGGAAATATGAATTTTTACGAATGCCGTTTGGGTTGAAAAATGCACCGAGTATTTTTCAGCGAGCTATGGATAATGTGTTGAGGGAATTTGTGGGAAAGTTTTGCCATGTCTATGTCGACGATGTCATAGTTTTTTCAAAGGATTTGGAGGATCACAAAAAACATTTGAGGTCGGTAATTGAAATACTTAAAAAAGCAAATATGAAAATATCTTCAGAAAAGTCAAGGTTTTACCAAGAAGAGGTAGAATTTTTGGGTTATGTAGTGGCAAAAGATATCATTAAGACAGATCCAAGAAAAATTGAAACAATACAAAACTACCCAACACCAAAAACATTACGTCAGTTGAGAGGATTTTTGGGATTGACGGGTTATTATAGGAAGTTTGTGGAAAACTACGCAGTAATAGCAAAACCATTAACCAAACATTCACAGGGCGAAAATGGAAGAATTTCGTAGCATTTGTCAAAAAAGAAAATTATTAACCTTGATCAAGAGGGCATCGCTGCTTGCGAAAAAATTAAAAAGATTATTATCTCAACATATAGAATTGACACAGCCTGATTATAATAAAAAATTTGTGTTGACCACTGATGCTTCGAATGTGGCTTTAGGGGCCGTATTGTCACAGGAAGGAAACCCTATTTTGTTTATTTCAAAGACACTGAACTCTACAGAATTGAATTATGCTACTAATGAGAAGGAATTGCTTGCTATAGTGTGGGCGTTAAAAGCTTTACGTAACTATCTTTATGGAGTGAATGATTTGGAAATTCATACCGATCATCAGCCATTGTCGTTTGCAATTTCCGAAAAAAGTCCAAACATTAAAATCAAAAGATGGAGAGCGTTTATTGAAGAATATTCGCCAAAGATTGTTTATAAACCAGGGGCTACAAATGTCGTTGCAGACGCATTATCAAGACAGATTTTAAATAATTTATCTACTTCAGAAGAATCAAGTAATTCGAGTGATTCATTAACGGGTACCCAACATTCCGCAGAGAGTAGTGATGAATATCAAATTCATGCAACAAAAAACCCATTAAACCATTTTAAACAGCAAATTTTAATTGATAAAGGGGCAAGAATTACAACGTTGGAAACCATCTTCTCCTTTGGTAACAAGCGTTTTTGGTCAAATACGACTTGCCGGAAAATATAACTCCATTTTTGACGGAATATTTAAATCCAAAAATAGTAACAGGAATATTTTGCACACCTGAGGTGCTTTATGAGATAAAACATGTTTTAAGGGAGGCATACCCTACGATGAAATTTCTATATTCGAAGTCATTTCCGAATGATATAACCAATAGAGAGGATCAAGGAATAATTATTGAACAAACTCGTAATATGGCACATAGGAATTATAGAGAAAATATAGCTCAAATTAGACAGCAATACTATTGGCCGTTAATGATAAAGCAATTTAAGCAATATGTAAAAAATTGTAATATATGTAATAATAATAAATATGAAAGACACCCAAAACTTATTCCGATAGGTGAGGCACCCATTCTAGAGAAAGAAGGGGAACAACTTCATGTTGATATTTTTTTTGCGCAGAAATTGAAATTTCTGACATGTGTGGATTCTTATTCTAAGTATCTGGTGTTGAAATACATTGAAGATAAGGTAAAATTAGAAGATAAGGTTTTAGAACTTCTACAGACATTCCAGATGTTATAAGTATAGTTTTAGATAATGAACCAGGTTTGAGTACGATACAATTCAAATCTGTAATGAAAAGGTTAAATATACAAATTTATTACTGTACGCCACGCCACAGCACTAGCAATGGCCAAATATAGAGAGTCCATTCAACACTCATAGAAATTTCCCGTTGTTTGAAACAGAGCACAGTTTAATAAAACAATACATTCAGTAACAGGTAAACAACCTTGTAATATTTTATTCAATAAAGAAACTCACGCTAATATAAGGGATAGACTAAAATCGGTGCAGGAAAATATGTTAAAGCATCATAATAAAAAAAGGCTTCAGAAAAATTATCACAGGGGTGAGGTTTATTATGAAAAAATATATGGAAAAAGAAATAAATTAAAACCAAGGTACAAAAATCAGGTAGTAGTAGAAGATTTGGGGAATAAAGTTAAAATACAGAATAGAAACAGAATATTCATAAGGATAATATTAAAGTTCAAATACGTTATTTTATAGGGATGAAGAAACTCATACAAATATCATTGATATTTTTGAATCTCACTATTATCACGTCGGACATAATTGATTACACCATAGAAAATTATATATTGGAGGAGGAGGAAGATGCAGCAATTTTTAGAAGTTATGGAACAATATATCACTTAACAAATTTATTATTGTTTCATGACGTTGTGGAAAAATATGAATCTGGCGAGAAATTAATTGACGATTTGGGAATGGACTTTGAAATACAAATGATAAAAAACATTATTAAACCAATTAAAAATTAATAATAATAGACAAAAAAAGGGGGATTAATAAGTTGGGAACAGTGTGGAAGTGGATTACAGGTACACGTGACCATGACGATTTTATGCAAATAACAAATAAAGTAAATGAGTTAATAGATAATAATAATAAACAATTTACAACTAATTCTAAAATATTTAAAACAATAACGGAATTAACACAAATAGTAAAACAACTACAAGGTAGCTCTAATGAAGTGACTTTTTTAAGACAAAGAAACAAACTTATAATCACTGAACTTGAAAACACAATACAGACTATTACATTGTCAAAAATAGGAATTTTGAACCCTTTAATTTTAGATACGTCGGAAATTCAAGAAATAATAAGTAAAGAGCAGATTAATGTAACGATAACAGACGTCATAGATGTTTCAGAATTTAAGATCGCACAAAGTAATAATTTAATAGTTGCTTATATTAAATATCCAAAAGTAAATAAGATGTGTAAATTATATAAAACAATAGCTATAGCAAAAAATGATGGAAAATTTTGTAAAAGAGAATAAAATAATGCTTTTTTTATGATAGGAAAAAATGTCACATGCTTATCAAATTTGTTGAATAATAAGCAAGCAAACTGTACAAAATTAAATGAAGCAAATGAACCCATAAGAATAGTAAAATAGGGAGCTATAATAATTGCAGGAGAACATAAAGTTAATAATCATACGCTACAGGGCGTTTATTTGATAACATTTCAAGATTTGGTTATGATAGATAATGTAAGATATGAAAATCCATCAGGAAAAATTTTAAAATACCTAAAAGCTGGACAATTTAAACCATATTTTGTGAAACAGTATGTTGAAACAAAAAATATAGATCTGAGATTGAACAATTTTAATTTACTAACGCCACTTAAGCAAGAAATAAAAACGAATCCCGTTTGGTGGTCATTTACTACTCTTTTGTTCATAAGTGTAATTATATATTTCATTTATAAATTAATCATATGTATTGATTTTAAAATTAAGTTGAAAAATTCTAAAGAACAGGAAAAAATGTTGATGAAATTGTCAAATCAAATAAATCACCTTACAACTAATATTCGAAGACGGGACGCTTCGATTTAGAAGCGGGGGAGTTAAAGCCACCATCCACCCATAGCACTTACCCGCTAAGTAAACAAATATAGCTTCATTGAACCACTTAGGCATATGATTCAAATATGTCTTTGCTACACTGGCAATTAGTAACCACATATTTTAATTCTAAACAGGAAGAGCTAAAGTGGATAATATCTCAAATATCCTAAGCTCTGCATTTTTAATCTAAATAGAAAAAGCTAAAGTAAATAATAACTCAAATATTCAGTTGGCTATTTTTATTGATTTTTCAAGGGCAAGCCATTTCAAGGCTAAACCTACTTCATCGATTGATGAAATTGGTTTTAAGTAAACATTTAAGCTTCACATTGTTTAGAACTTAAGCACAAAGCAATTGTATGTAGTGATAAGTAAATAAGTTATCCATAAGAGAAGAGCAATAAAGATTTTTTAGATTCGATTTGAACCACCAAGCAAGACGGTTTATTTTTTAAAAACCTTTCGCGCTTCGTGTAAAAGTTAAGTTGCACTTCATATCTTGGACATTTAGTATGTAAGTATGTAATAATGTAAATATGTATGCAGGTAACTCATAAGAATAAATTAGAATAATTTTGTATAATACTAAGGTAACTTCCCAAATAAAGACAATAATTGTTTTGACACCAAACCGAAAACAATAGTTTTATTTTTCCATACTATATGGCGATCCTGCTAATGATTCTGGTGGCTGCCTATTCAGCCTAAGTTCATTAACAAGGATAAAAGTGGCTGATTATTCAGCCTAAACGCTGTAAAGAAAAGAAATTGAACAATGGTTTTTTTTTTTAAATTACTAGTGGATTATTCATAAATAAAAGTAAACGGAACAGTGCGAGCAACAGTAACGAATCACAGCAAAGGAAGTTGGTACAAAAACGCAAATCTACATCCTTAGCCAGCCAGAAATGTCCAATGCGAAGCATGCGAAGTGGAATATTATTTAGGAAATACGGTTTGAGAATACAAATAAAAATAAATGTAAGGCGCGATAACCTCCGAAGAGATCTAAGGCCGAGCTTCTCTTCCAATTTGCGTCGTGCTCCTCTTGATTTTTCCCTACAAATTGGCCGGACGGGACCTACATGTTTTATGCCGACTCCGAACGGCATCTGCAAGGCAGATGAGTTTTCACTGAGAGCTTTTCATGGCAGAAATACAATCGGAGCGCTTGCCAGACACTGCCGAGGGGCGACCCCGCTTAGAAAAATTTTCTTCTAATTGAAAAATCTTATTTCTAAAATTTTGATGTTGCTTTGCCCGGGAGTTGAACCCAGGGCATACGGTGTGATAGGCGGAGCACGCTACCATCACACCACGGTGGCCGCCGCAGCAGCAATATTCCAGCCAAAGGCATCATATATAACCTTTGAATTGGTATACAAAATGAATCACAGCAAGGGAAGTTGGTGCTAAACACAAATAAAAAATAGCCATCCAGGAAAGGCCAATGCGATGCATACGAAGTGGAATAATTAAAAGAGGCGGTTTGAAGCAAAAAAAAAAAGAGGACAATAATACAACGAGCAGCAAACATTCATTATAATAATAATTATTTTTAAGTAGGTAACACTAACAATATTGCGGCAACCTAACGGCTGCCTATTGACAAGCAAAAATTAAATTTCTTCCTATAAAAACTTTTTTACTAATTATTGAGTTATGTTCTCCGAAGAGAACATACAAAGTCAAAATCAGTTTGACCAAGTTTTTAATAAATTGATTAAATTAAGTTTAGATTTGCAAGAAATTAAAAACGAAAAACCCGAGAAAGTCAAACAAGGCCCAAAGCCACTGACAATCGAGGAATACAGGAAGAGAAATAGAGTTCAAAAAATTTAGGAACCTAAAGTCCCAAAGCCAGTCAAACTTAAAAGAAAAAGAGGAGGAAAACAGGCTAACCATAGCAAAACTATACGATCTATAGCAAAACTATACTTAAAAATAAATTTGAGTACAGATAGGGAAGAAAAAATTAAATTACAAAAAGAAATAAAGGAGTTAAGGAATATAAACAAAAAGAAGCATCAAATAATATTAAAAGAGGACATAAAAAACCAAGACCAGTAATATAAGCATTAGGGTGTCGAAAAAAAAATTATATAAAATATTGCAAAAGCATTAATTTTAAATAACATGGAAAGAGTTAGGAAGGTTAAAACTTATGTAAAAGGCCCACTTGAGGACCTTAAAAATGAAATTGAAATTAAAGATGAGGAAAAAACATTAGTATGGTTGAAAAAATGGTGGAAACTTATTGATATGCTTGGGGAACCAACAATATGGAATATAAGGAACCCAATAGCAACAACACCTGAAGAGTTATATAGGTCGAATTCAAATATTTAGGAAGAACTGAATAAGATAATGACAAAAAATGAATAAAGGAAAAATAAAGAAAGAAAAAAACCAAAAATTTCTACATTCATATTATTCACGATGGGAAGCCAAGAATCAAAAATAGAAAAACCAACAGCAAACGTTGTAAACTCAGTCCAAGTAATAGATCATACTGAGGCACTGGATACCATTAAGGTTATGCTTCTAATCATCTGTGTAGTTAGTTGCATTAGTTTGTTTCTGAAACTCTATTCAACCCAAAATAAAATCCTAAAAAAGCAATATGCCAGCCGCGCTGACGGTTTAGATAAACTTTAGCAAACTTTTTTTTATCTACCATCCCCAATGAACAAAAGGGAAAAAGTTTATAACGAATTAACGGAGGAAGAAACCAAGGCAGAAAAATCATATAAATGTATAAACAAAAATACTTCAATAAAGCCTGAAACAATAGCTAAACACTTAACAATTATTTTAGAATCGCCAAATAATTTGGGAGAATCAATACGTAAATTAAATCCCATACTCACAAAAAACTGCTGAAGAGGATGAAGGTAGGCTTGGCACGAAAAATTGGAATCGAGTCCGTTGAATTGCCTCACCATATTTCCGCAATCAAAATTGCACGTGGAAATTAACCAATTGCATCTTCATCTAATTATTTCGGCACGACCCCACGGCACAGCTGTTTTACTCAAACATTTGCTTTTTATTTGGCGCTGTAAGTTGAAATTGCCCAAGGAAACATTTAAATTGCCTCATCATTTAATGATTCCGGCAAAACCGCCCAGCGCATTCATTCTTGGCTCGGTTATTTCCCTCGTGAGTGTGCTGCTACCGTGAGCCCGCATTCAAAATCACTTATATTGCACAATCATTCAAGGATCCATATAAAACCACATTGCGCAAGTTGTACGAAAAAGTATGTATCACATTCCATAAGCATTCCATTCAAAATTTAAGAACCATTATATTGTAAAATAAAAAGCGCCCAATCCAAATATTCGTATGTAATTCGTAAATATCGGCCATTATAAGTACAAAGTAGAAGTCCCAGTAGGATTCCAAAAACATATTAGTCGTCTAGCCTGCTGCTGAGAAATTCGAGTGGGGTGATTGCCAACAGTCAGCATTCACTACGTTGATAGATAAGCTTTGTGCTGAACCAGTATTAGTGCTATATGACTTTAACGCACATCATCAAGTCCACACCGACGCTAGTAGTGTGGGCATTGCTGCAGTCCTTCTGCAGGCGGAAGCTGAAGGTGGCGAATGGAAAGGGGTAATATATTATAGCCGACATTGCACCCCGGCTGAATCAAACTACCACAGCTACGAGCTGGAAGTACTGGCGGTAGTCGAGGCTCTACAACGTTTTCATATCTACTTACTAGGTAAGTCGTTTAAAATTATAACAGATTGTTCTGCGATTTCCGCGTTGAAGGCAAAAACACCAGTCATACCACGTATTGGTAGGTGGCTGGTACGATTAATGGAGTACAACTACGAAATAATTCATCGAGCTGGGTCACGTATGGCTCATGTTGACGCGCTGAGTCGAGCGCCGACTAAACCTGAATCGATAATGCAGGTTGAAGTTTTAGATAATGACTGGCTGTTGACCATGCAGGTGCAAGATCCGGGTTTACAGAACATTATCACGGTGTTGAGAGGTGTGACAGAGTCACCATAGTCAAAACAACTACGGAAAGAGTATAAGTTACATAAAAATCGATTGTACCGACGATGTGGCCATAAATTATTATACGTTGTTCCAAAAGGCGTACGCTGGCGAGTAGTTCGGTATTGTCACGACGAGTTAGGTCATTTTGGGGTGGAAAAGACGATGGAAAGGGTTCTCCAGAATTTTTGGTTCCCTCGTGTAAGAAAATATGTCAAAGACTACATATTTTCGTGTATTGATTGTTGCTACAACAAAGTAAAAGGGGGTAAACCTGAGGGGGTGCTCTACATTGAACCAGCTGAACCGGTTCCGTTTCGACTTTTGCATTTGGATCATTTGGGTCCATTTATTAAAAGTAAGAAAAGGTATACGCATATCCTTGCAGTCATGGATGGGTTCACGAAATACTTGATCGTGAAACCTGTTCGTAACACAAAGACTCTGCCGGTATTGCAGACGTTAAATGAAGTAGCCAGTTATTTTGGGTTGCCTGCACGACTTGTTACTGACCGTGGAACCGCATTTACCTCAAAGCAATTCAGTCAATATTGCGACGATAATGGTATACAGCATATAAAAACGGCCGTACGTACTCCACGCGCCAACGGTCAGGTGGAGCGTGCAAACCAGCTCATACTAAACTATTTACGAACTTCGACATCGAATCCCAAGGATTGGGATGAGCAACTACGTAAGCTACAGTGGTGTGTTAACACGCAGAAAAACGCGACGACGAACTTCATACCACGCGTAATCAACTAACTGCCGCTATAGTCGAGGCCGACAACGATATATCCATCAGTGAGAAACGAGATATGGCGCTGATGTCTATGCAAGAACAACGAACTAAGTGGAAAGAGCGTTTCGATAGTAAACATAAAGCGCCAACTAATTATGCAGTCGATGACCTGGTTGTAGTACGCAATGAACCTGCTGTAACTGGGGAATCCCGAAAATTTGAACCAAAGTTCCGAGGACCATACGTTATTTCAAAAGTCCTTGGAAAACATCGATATTTACTTCGTGATATTGATGGTATGCAGGTGAGTCAGAAAAAGTTCACCTCCGTATATTCGTCTGACAAACTCAAACCTTGGTGTACTCTCCCTTCTGAACTTGATGGGTACGAAGACGACGACGAAGATGAATCTACGGACAACGAGACGATGTCATTGTCAGGAGAAGCCGAGCTGTCAACCGATCTGGCATCGCCCTCTAACCGGCAATGCGAAGAAGAATAAGATATGCAATCATCGGTTGAAATATGAAAATGCTTTTCTATGTAAATTAAACAGTCTGTAACATATACTTGAAGCGTGCGGTTGTCCGTAAATTAAACGGTATTGAAAGTAACATTCTTCTATATTTTATTTATTTGAAATATGTTTCTTTTGACTCGGTAAGTCCTGACACAAGTTATAATAGCAGTATCCAGCGGTTGACCCACTTACTCACGTTGCTGAGCATGTGACCGCGCTATGCTGCGTGTTGAAGTTTCGCTGACGCAGCACATGCGCAGAACAAGCGGAAGTTAATTGGGACAACGATTGGTGTAGTTGCAGAAATTGTGATTGAACAGCATAATCTACTTTTAGTTAAGTAAACTATCTTTTATACAATAATTGGTTAGCATAGCATAATTACTATAACACAAGAACTTAGCTGCTAGGTAAAATATTTTGTTCGAGTTAGTTCAGTTTGGATCGTACAAGAGCACTGAATAAATTTTATAACGTTAACATATTTCTCGTGTTTATTTTAATTCGCTGAACGAACAGTTCACCGCAACTTTAATTTTTTATCGCCTCGCTTGCTGTGAGGCTTAACTGGCGCCCGATCAGTTCTCGGTGCAGTGTGTATAAAATTTGGTAAAAAAGGACCAATTAGCAAAAATTTAGTATTTAAATCCAACACAAAAAAAGTAAAGTGAAACAAAATTTGGTAAAAAAGGACCAATTGGCAAAAAGAGTATTTAAATCGAACACAAAAAAAGTAAAGTGAAAGTAAAATGAAACAAAATAATACGTACTAAGGAAAATATAAATTAGTAAATCGAGCACTCAGAAAAAACAGAGTGAGAGCGAAATCATAAAAAACAAGTACCAGAGTGTTAAGAACCAAAACACCAACAGCGGCCGAATGAAATTTTGCTATTTTTCGAGTAGATAGCGCAACTGTTAACATCTTTCTTCCTTTTCTATATATTCCTAGAAACATGAACACTAAGGAAATTAAAAAATTCCTTTTGGAAATGAATGGCGCAGTAAACGCCATTCTCTCGCAACTAAACCGCTTCGAGGAGCGCCTAAAAAGTGTCGAAACAAAGAGCAATGTAGAGTCCATACAGGGACTCAGCCAAAACTTGGTAAGACTAGAAGAACAGCTAGAGGATGTGCGCAGACAATCTGCAGACACCGACCCACAACCAGTAGAGGAGCCACTCGTAAGCCCTCAGACTGAGGGCGAACTGAATGAAATTTCCAAACTTCCAGATTCTGTCAAGGAACTCCAAATATTTAACGGATCACGAGAACACTATTCCTCTTGGATCCACAGCGCAGGGCAAATCGTTAGGGATTATCAGGTTGTTCGGCACAAGCCGATCTATAGGGCCATATTAAGGCATATTAGGTATAAGATTAGGGGGGCAGCAGACGCTGCACTGGTATCCCACAATATCCTGGATGCTGATTGGAAAAGTATTAAGGAAATCCATTCCCTGCACTATGCCGATGCCAGAGACATTGAAACGCTCGATCAACTACTAACACATGACTCAAGGACGGCAAGAAGTCTCCGAATTTTACGCTCAAATCAACAAGCAATTATCTCTAATGATAAACACTATCAATACGGAAAAATACGAGCATAAGGAAACAGTTAAGGCTTTGGCGGAGACGCAGCGAAGGAGGGCACTCGACGTCTTTATAAGAGGCCTAAATGGGGATTTGCCGACGCTGCTCCTCATACAGAAACCAAAATCCTTACCAGAGGCATACTCATCATGCCTCGCATTTATGAACGTGGATAGCAGAAATGCCATTTATAGAGCCCCACAAACATTCAACAGAAACAACAGAATGTTCACTGATGTATATTAATGGCGTCATTTGCAGCAAGGCAACAGGGATTACCTACCTCAGTACCAATCTAGATACAGGTATACAGCCCCAACACACAAAAGTCTTATAAATAGAGTCCCAAGCCAGTTTGGATCAAACCCATACCACCCAGGGGCAGGACAATCTCGCGTTAGTAATCAATATTCGCAGAGCTGGCGCAACAACAACAGCCCCTCAGGCGTCACAAGAATGGATGCTGATTCATCTTCAGAAATCCGGCAATCCAATAGCTCCAATTTTCGAAGAAAGGATAGTATAAAAAGGGAACTTAGTTCTTCAGGGTTTTCAGCAAACAAACAACAAAAATTGTTCCATTTGGTGCCAATAGATGAGGAGGAGGGCGTAGAAGGCACTATAGAAAGCAATAAGGAACAACCCACCGGGGATCAGGTAAATTTTACGGTAAGGGCCTCGTGTCCGTCGTACCGTATTTAGAATATACCACGCAAGGTCAGGGAACACTCAAGTTTTTAGTGGATACGGGGGCAAACAAGAACTATATTAACGAGCGCATAGCGCAAAATACCATACCGGTGAAGAAGCCTTTCCATGTATTCTCTGCGGGGGGAGAATCAAGAATAGACAGAAAAGTGTGCGGAAATTTTTTTAAATTCGTTGGTAAAGATCTACATACCACATTCTTTGTTCTTCCGGGACTCAAATCCTTCGATGGTATCATAGGGGACGATACTCTAACAGAGATTAAAGCAGTGTTAGATAGGGAATTAAATCTTCTCATACTAAAACCAGATATTTTTCTGCCCCTTAAGCGACAAAAGGTACAAGAAGTCAATAGTATCAACGTAAACATTCCTTTTGACTCCAATATTTCTGACTCCATTAGAAAAGGCCTGGGAAAGATACTTTACAAATACGAAAACGTGTTCGGTCCAGTCGATCGTAGAATGGAGATCGAAACCAACGTCCGGGCAGAGATAAGAACCGAAACAGAAAACCCCATCTACACCAAAAGCTACCCCTATCCAGTCAATATGCGTAGCGAAGTAGAAAAACAAATTAAGGATCTACTATCAGAAGGCATCTTTCGTCCTTCGAAAAGCCACTACAACTCACCTATATGGATTGTGCCAAAGAAATCGCAGCCTGATGGCGAGAAAAAATACAGAATGGTTATAGATTTTAAACGCCCAAACGCCGTAACCATTCCTGACACATACCCTATTCCAGACATTAATGACACCATCGCAAGCCTGGGAAATGCAAAATACTTTACTACCTTAGACTTAACCTCCGGGTTCCACCAAATTCCTATGAAGGAGAGCGACATCCCAAAAACCGCATTTTCCACCATGAATGGAAAATACGAATTTTTGCGACTCCCTTTCGGCCTCAAAAATGCACCCTCTGTCTTCCAACGCATGATAGACGACGTGCTTAAAGAATTTATAGGCCGCATTTGCTTCGTATACATTGATAATATCATCATCTTTAGCAAAGATGAAGCCACTCATTTAAAAGATATCGAAGCGATTCTTGCTAGACTCTTAACAGCTGGTCTTAAAGTCAATTTAGAAAAAACACAATTCTTAAGAACAAGCGTGGAGTTTCTGGGATATATTGTGACATCCGAGGGTATACTACCAGACCCAAAAAAAGTAGTTTCAATAAGAAATATGCTCCCTCCCTCCAATTTAAAAGAACTCAAAAGTTTTTTAGGATTAACTTCCTATTACAGGAAATTCATCCGGGATTATGCAAAAATCGCCAAACCACTAACCAACCTAACACGGGGCGAACACGCACAAGTAAGATCAACACAATCAAGAAAAGTAGCAATAATAATGGATGAAGAAGCACGAAAGGCATTCAGTAATCTTAAGGAAATACTGACGACCGCGGAAGTCCTGACATTCCCCAACTTTGAGAAGGCCTTCAATCTAACTACTGATGCGTCTGATTTTGCGATCGGTTCGGTGCTCTCACAAGACCACGGTGGCAAAGACAAGCCTATAGCTTTTATATCACGAAGTTTAACCACCACAGAGGAGGGGTACGCAACAAATGAAAAAGAAATGCTAGTGTAGCATTATACGTCATACCCACTGTAATGTAGCATTATGCTTCATACCCACTGTAACACACCTCCAATAATACTCATCATAAACTCCAAATATATTTTAGTAATAATCATATTACAATATTGTCCAACATAAATTATTGAACTAACCCAAACGGTTAACCAACATCAATGGAATGCCGAATATGAGACCCATTTCCATTCACAGCTAATAAATTTTGAGTATACATACAAACATACAACCCATTGTGGGAAAATACCAAAACACTCAAATTGATCTGCTGACGTTGCTAAACAACATGTACAAACCTACATGTATGGAGCCATGCATACAAAACTACATGTATACAAAGACTGTATACAAACGTACATGTATGCATACTCCATTTCCTATGTACTTATTTTTAGTTATTAGTATTAAGATATTTATGAATGTATAGGTTAAGTCAATTACTATAAAAGACAAGAATTTATTTAATAAAGAGAAGATTTAATGTCGCACCATCAAACGTGCAACGTCTTTTAATTTCTAACACTTCATGGCGATCCTGCCAGCCTGATCTTTAATTAGCTGAAAATTTGCTCTTAAGCAAAATTTGCTAGATCTCGCTGAAGGGAAGATCCTGCCAGACTAGATTTAAAATTGGCAAAACTGCTAAGAATCTAGCTGGAGGAGACCGTGTAAGATTTAAACAAAAAGTAAACTCATTAAATTCTGCCAATAAGGCAAAAGGAACAAATTTCCTTTTTAAGAAATTTTGTTTGCCACGTTCAAAAATCGAGCGAAGGGCGTGAAGTGAAAGGAGCGCGCAGGTGAAGTGGAATATACACCCAGAATAAAAACATTAGGCGTGAAGTGAAAGGAGCCCGCAGGTGAAGTGGAATATACACCTAGAATAAAAGCATTAGGCGTGAAGTGAAAGGAGCGCGCAGGTGAAGTGGAATATACACCCAGAATAAAAGCATTAGGCGTGAAGTGAAAGGAGCGCGCAGGTGAAGTGGAATATACACCCAGAATAAAAGCATTAAGCGTGAAGTGAAAGGAGCGCGCAGATGAAGTGGAATATACACCCAGAATAAAAGCATTAGGCGTGATGTGAAAGGAGCGCGCAGGTGAAGTGGAATATACACCCAGAATAAAAACATTAGGCGTGAAGTGAAAGGAGCCCGCAGGTGAAGTGGAATATACACCTAGAATAAAAGCATTAGGCGTGAAGTGAAAGGAGCGCGCAGGTGAAGTGGAATATGCACCCAGAATAAAAGCATTAGGCGTGAAGTGAAAGGAGCGCGCAGGTGAAGTGGAATATACACCCAGAATAAAAGCATTAAGCGTGAAGTGAAAGGAGCGCGCAGATGAAGTGGAATATACACCCAGAATAAAAGCATTAGGCGTGAAGTGAAATATATACCACAGGATCCCGGCATTGGACGTGAATAACAAGCTGGACAATAAAATAAAAATGTCTTAGAATAAGTATGTATATAAAATTTTGAATCAATTGAGCGGCCTCAGGGACGCTAAACCATTAGCAAAAACGAGAGTTTTTGCTTAGGATTTTTTTTTTTTGAAAAAAAAGGGAAAATTTAAACTAAAACAAAAGTATGTACGAATAACTTCTTTGGACCTCGAAAAAAAATTGATAGTATAAAAATCTAAATTGTTAAAATTTAAATTAGGAGGAAAATTAAAACTACTTATTGAAAAAAAAAAGTAAAAATTTCTTATTCAAAAAAAAAAAAAAGCTAAAATGCTAAAAATCCTAAATTAAACTTTTATAAAAAAAAAATTCAAGTAAATTGGAATGTTTAGGAGACCTCTGTAAAATAGTAAATCAACTTCAGACAGTCCACCTATCCTCTAAAGAAAGCCCATAGAACATTTTTAAAAATCACCATAACTACTAAAATGCAAAGAAACTCCTCAGATCTTCCTCTCTATTGGTGGGACGAAAATACCCGACACACTAGGGACCTACCCAAAGAACTAGAAGGATTAAAGAAATTGTGGAAGATAATAGGTATGGAAAGGGAACCCACAATTGAGGACATTATAAATCCCACTACCAAAGAAGAAGAAATACTGCGTATCATGATCATTTTTTGACACAGTGGGCGTGGATGATAAGAAGACTTGGTGTAGCATGACTTATGATCCAAACAGCTTTAATGACTTACAAAAACTTTATAGGCAAGTAAATGTAATGTTGGCCCCAAAAACAAGAACAAAGTTAAAATCCCTATTGAAAACAACGAAGGACAGATGTGAAAATTTGGACAAGCCGGGCGTTTATTCAATAACGTGCTCGCAGAAAAACGACGATGGGAAGATATGCGGCGCTAAGTACATTGGTCAGTCGTCCCGCACTGTACGAATTCGGTTAAATGAGCATTTAAAATATATAAAGAACATTGACCCGAGAAGTGGAATCGCTGAACATGCTTTATCGAATAGGCACCGAATAAGCGAAGACGATTGTCAATTAATAAAAGCAGAAACAAATAATAGCAGATTAAATATTCTAGAATCTTTACATATATATGTAAACAAAAGTGACTCGGTAAATCGTGATACAGGCCCACTGTATTCAAGTCTATTCGCAGCTCTTCAGTAATGTTTGATGGTTCCATTTATTGTTATACATACAGACATATATAATTACTTTGTTTTTTGTTCTTGTAACTCTCTTTAACTTGTTACATTGTATTAGCTCTTTCTAAATTCGTTTGTTTGATTTAGTTAAGATTACTTTGTTTATTTTTATTTTGTTTTGGTTAGTTGATCGTAGCAACTGATGAAGACACTACGTATGTGTCGAAACAATTGTTTTGCTTTTGTATTTTTAATTTAGTAAAGACAAAAACAATAAATATATTGTTTAAACGACTTTAAGGTGTATCAATTTTATACTGTCGTGTGTGTGAGTCGTTTACCGCTCTAAACTAACTATTTAGATACAACTCATTGTGGGAAAATACCAAAACACTCAAATTGATCTGCTGACGTTGCTAAACAACATGTACAAACCTACATGTATGGAGCCATGTATACAAAACTACATGTATACAAATACTGTATACAAACGTACATGCATGCATACCCCATTTCCTATGTACTTATTTTTAGTTATTAGTATTAAGATATTTATGAATGTATAGGTTAAGTCAATTACTATAAAAGACAAGAATTTATTTAATAAAGAGAAGATTTAATGTCGCACCATCAAGCGTGCAACGTCGTTTAATTTCTAATACTTCACTAGCCATCGTCTGGGCTTTAGACAACCTCCGAAAATATTTGTAGGGTGCAAGGAAGATTCGAATTTTTACCGATCATTGACCGCTAACCTTCTCTTTAAGCAACCGTAATTATAACGCCAAGCTCAAGCGATGGAAATCTAGTATAGAGGAGTACAATTACGAACTCATCTATAAGCCAGAAAAATCGAACGTCGTAGCTGACGCTCTCTCTCGGCTAAATACTCAGGTAAATCAACTGACAACGTCGTCCGAACCCGAAAATGCCAGCGAAAACGCAACCATGGGTTCGGCAAACGACGGCAGCTCAACCTGCGACACCGTTCATAGCGCAGATCGGGATAACTCAGATTTAATTCCATTCGTACAGGTACCTTTGAACGTGTTCAGGAATCAGATTGTGTTTGGGGGTAGGTTACAAATATGCGAGGAACATCATCCTGGTTACCTGCGACACTATGTAGGAATAGAGGGTATAGGCGAACGAGAACTCCTTAATGTGCTTAAAGAAGAGCTTATACCGAATGTAGTCACCGGCATCAAAATGCCAGAAATTCACTTAGGGTTGCTCCAGAAGGTACATTTAGAAAAATTTTTACACTATAAAATACGGGTAGCTCAAATTCTTGTAGAAGACCTACGAAACCCAGATAGAGTCCTTGAAGTCATATGGGAGGAGCATAGAAGAGCGCATCGAAACCCCACTGAGAATAGAAAGCAAATCTTAGAGCGATACTACTTTCCGGGAATGAGCAATAAGATTAGAACATGTGTTTTATCGTGCGAAACATGTAAACTTAGCAAGAAGTATGATAGGCACCCAAATACGCCAGAACTACAAAAGACACCAATTCCATCACGTCCTTGTGAAATCAAAAGCCTCTAATTACCAGGAACTCCTAGACACAAGTAGGTAGATAAAAAATACCTGAAAACACTGCTAACCCAAAAGCAAATTGCCCAGATCGAACGGCACAACAGGAAAAGATCCCTACCGGAGCGTTATGACGAAAACTATGTCATATACGTGAAGGATAAACAAATTACGGGAAAACAGAAACCACCTTTCAAAAAACAAATAGTTGCCAAAGACAACAAAGTCACCGTAACCACACTTAGTGGTAAAAAAATCCATAAATTGCACATAAAAAATTTAAAGAAACGCGGCAATGCACATAATGAATAGAAACCATTTGAAATCGTAGTTACAAGAGCGGGCTTATTAGTGGGACCAATTGTGCCTTAGTAGGTGGTGGCGCCATCGAAATTGACAAATGGTTACGCCCCATAGCTGGTTCGAGAACAGCATGATGGAAAAAAAAAAATACTTTCTACAACAAAAAGAAAAGAAAAACCAAAGAAATGTATTGCTGAACTATTACTTGCTACAACAAAAAAGAACAAAAAAACAAACAAAAAACGAATAAACAGAAAACAAAAAAATAAGCAAAGAAATGCATTTCTGAATTCCGTTCTTACTTGCTACGACAAAACAAACTAAAAAATACAAACTTAAGTAGTAGAACATTGAAATTATTACATACTACTATGTGGCGCAAGAACAAAACCAACAAAAAACAAATATACAAGAAACCCAAATGATATGTACAAAAAAAAAAAGAAAAAATAGAATGAAAAAACATCCATTTTCTAACAATTTTTTCATTCCCACTAATCTCCTAACCTCACAATAACATAAATAACTTCTAACAGCCACTAACCTACTAACACCAATAATGTTAGGTATGGTCTTTCCAATTGCAGACTCCCGCTCCAATCGTTAGTATCCAGGTCGGAAATGGGTAGATCATCAGCGGATCCTTCAAACTTATACATGCTATCAACCTCCAGCAGTACGCTACTGTCATTTCGAAGATGGAAAAACTGGCTTATCAATTACTAAAACGAACTGACGACCAGCTCCTAGCGCAAGTCTACATCAACCAAACTCTGCAGCGCCTCGAAGAGCTGACGGGGAACACGAAAAGAATCAGACCCTCCCGCTCTATTGACTGGATAGCTCTGCGTGGAAATGGCTAGCAGGATCACCCGATGCCACTGATTGGGACAATATCCTCCACAGCCAGGGTGAAATCATAGAAAACAATAATCACCAATATAAAGTAAACAAGGATCTATTCACGGCAACTTTATAAATTTCCAAAAAAATTAATGAAATTGTAAGCCGCACCAATTCGGTAATGAAGGAAACTGAGGCAGAACAATTCGAGCAGAGCATCCTTCATAATATCGGGATCGTCCGAGAAGAAGTCAATGAAGTAGTACGGGCATGTCAACTAGCTAAACGTGGAATTATTAACACTAGCCTACTCGACATGGACGAAGTTAATCAGATCCTGTCAGAAATAGAAACACTACCTTACCAAAATATAATTGAGGCAATTGAATACGGAAAACCATCAATATATACAAATGGGACTATGCTCCTCTACGTTCTATCAATACCCAAAGTAACAGAGAAGAAGTATAACCTACTGGTTACTCGCGCCAGTATCTACGAAGGCAAACAACTGGACCTTCCTTCCATTCGATAAGATGCTCGTCAACCAGGAAGAAACATATGGACTCAAGGAAAATTGGTTGACAAGCAGTTCATCTACGGTATGTGAATCAAAGTCCTTGACCAAATTGGAAGAGAATACCTGCCTACCTCGGTTGCTGAAAGGAGGTGACGCTAGCTGCCAATTCATCAGGCGCAATGGAACGATAATAGAATGGGTAAACGATAACACAATTTTTATCTCAATCTACCTAGGTATAGTGGAAAGTGGTAACGATACTAGCAATATAAATGGCACCTACGTTATCCAGTTAAGTAACGAAACGGTAAAAATTGGCAACCAAGTGTTCTCCAGCAACGAAGCAATCACAGCTCAAGCCTTGCCAGTCGTACTAGCAAACGTCAAAAACCACACTACAAAGATCAATCTTGAGTACGTCCATGATATCACGATGGAAAACGTTAGATATCTAGGGTATGTAAATGGGAAAACTAACTTCTCGTTAGTCACGGAAGCTGCCTCGATATTCGCAATAGCCCTCATCGCCACCATGCTATGGAAATGGTATACTAGGAAGCTAGATATTCCACTAGTTCAAATTCCGATGCAATGGGCCACAAACACAAATATCTTCAAGGGCCAATCTGCTCATGAAATCCCTAACCTGGACGACAGCGCACCAGTCAAGCCAGTCAGAATCAAAATTACGCCAAGTAGCCAGATCGACTCTATAAAAAATATATCCACTTCACATTTTTCATGCTTCGATCTGCGGGACACAGATCTTTAAAGGGGGAGGAATTATAACAGCAGTATCCAGCGGTTGACCCACTTACTCACGTTGCTGAGCATGTGACCGCGCTATGTTGCGTGTTGAAGTTTCGCTGACGCAGCACACGCGCAGAATAAGCGGAAGTTAATGGGGAAAACGATTGGTGTAGTTGCAGAAATTGTGATTGAACAGCATAATCTAGTTTTAGTTAAGTAAAATATTTTTTATACAATAATTGGTTAGCATAGCATAATTACTTTAACACAAGAACTTAGCTGCTAGGTGAAATACTTTGTTCGAGTTAGTTCAGTTTGGATCGTGCAAGAGCACTGAATAAATTTTATAACGTTAACATATTTATCGTGTTTATTTTAATTCGGTGAACGGGCAGTTCACCGCAAGTTTAATTTTTTATCGCCTCGCTGGCTGAGAGGCTTACTTTACATATTCATCCATTTTGTACATACATACAGTCTACGTCTACGTCTTGTAACTTAAGCTTCTTCTATTTCAAATTCCTCACACACAATTTATTCCCACGACTAGCCATACGCTTAAACTGAAATTCTCATACTCTATTCCGATTTTGCTTACTACGCATTTCCCACCAAGCCGAATATATGCACTTCATATCTTGTACACTTAGTATGTAAGTATGTAATAATGTAAATATGTATGCAGGTAACTCATAAGAATTAATCCCAAATAAAGACAATAATTGTTCTGACACCAAACCGAAAACAATAGTTTTACTTTTCCATACTATACAATACATACAAGTTATCACAGCTGTAATCCCAATACTAACTAATGGCGCACCCTTTACTCACGTTGCCGTGCATGTGACTTCTTCATTGCCCCAAATAGCACTTTCGCTGACTCAGTACACGCGCAAGCGATCGGTAACACAATACAACCAATAAGGCGTGAGAAGTGCAGCATAAGCAGCATTGGCCTATACACTCAACTCACCGATTATGAAATGTCGGCTGGTGGTGGGATCTGCAACGTAGGCATAAGTAAGTTAGACTTAAAAGTTAGTTGGTAACAAAAGAATATGTTTTAGATTAGTCGTATTAGTGAGTGCAACGAGTGCACAATAAATCAAGCTCAGTATCAACTTAACTAAATTTGTGTATTTCCTTTGGTCGGTGAACAGTGAGTTCACCGCAACTTTAATTTTTTAACAGCTCCCCTTTCGAGAACTGTAAGTGGCGCCCGAGACAGCGGGTGCAAAGTGGACAAAAAGTGTTTAAGTGTTCAGTTGAGAATAGACAAAAAATTAAACCCCCAAAGAACTAAGTGAACTATTAAAAAAATTTTTTTTTTCAAAAAAGCCTTTAAGTGGAGAAAAACAAAAAAAGGGCAAAGAACTTAAAAGCCAAGTAATTAAGTGAACTATTTTAGAAAAAAGGGACAAACGCCCTTCAAGAAGAGAAATATAAAAAAGCAAATAGTTTTAATCCAATGAGAAAGTGGCTTTTGTGAGTATAATCTAATCACATTATATTTCCCTTTTCTTCTTCTATTTTTACAGTAATAAAATCATGGACTCTGAAGAAATCAGGAAGTCACTAACGGAGACGAATGGGGCTATCAATGCCATTCTCTCCCAACTGAAGAAAATGGACCAAAGGCTTAAAAGTATCGAGTCGAAAAATAACGATGAGTCTTTGTCAGGGCTCAGTAGTAATCTGGAGAGGCTAGAAGACCAAGTGGAGGAAGTACGCAGGCAGTCATTGGATAGCAGGCCAGAACCGGCTGTAGAACCGCTAGTTAGTCCCCGGACGGAGGTCGAGCTGGCGGAGGTGGCTAAGCTGCCGGACTGCGTAAAAGAGTTGCAGGTATTCGATGGATCACGGGAGCACTACAGCTCCTGGGTCCATAGTGTAGAACAGGTAATAAAGGATTACGGAATAGTGCGGCATAAGCCGATTTACGCAGCCATCTTGAGGCACATTAGGGGGGAGATTAGGGGCGCAGCAGACTCTGCATTACTTGCGCACAATATACTAGATTCCGACTGGGGCAGGGTAAAGGAAATTCTTTCCCTGCATTACGCTGATATAAGGGATATAGAAACGTTGGAGCAGCAATTGACGTTAATGTCACAAGGGCGTCAGAAGATGTACGAATTTTATGCGCAGGTTCAAAAACAACTGTCCCTAATGATTAATACCATAAAGGCCGAAAAGTTTGCACACGGGGAAACAGTAGAGGCATTGACAGAGGCACATCGTCGAAGAGCATTAGATGTCTTCATTAGGGGCCTAAACGGGGACCTGCCAGCCCTTCTCCTAGTTCAGAACTTGAAAACACTACCCGAAGCATATTCGGCATGTCTGAAAATTTTAAGTGTAGACCGCAGGAACTCTATTTACCGCCCACCCTTCCACAGGGATAATAAAAATTTTAATGACAACTACCAACCTTCAGCCCCAAAATTTTTTAAAAGGAATTATTCCAACCACGACCAGGGTTATCCCACTCAAAGAAATTCAGTTCAACCAAATGGCAACCGCGTGTGGCAGAATGGCAACCAACAAAGGCCTAGACCTTCCTACTCAGGATCAGCGCAAACCCGAATAAGCAATCAGTCTACCCAAAATTGGAGAAGCAACAGCACCCCATTGGCGGTGGTAAGAGCAGAGGCAGAACCATCAACTCAAACCCGCCAGACAGGTGGCACTCGATTTTCAAGATATGACAGCGCCAAGAGGGGTACAAGTTCCCCAGGATATTCAGACAGAAACCCTAGCAAGCAGCAGAAACTTTTCCATCTAGTACCGGTTGATGAAGAACAAATCGAAACCAACAAAGAACAAACCACGGGGGACCAAGTAAATTTTACCATGGGAGCCTCGTGTCCGACGTACCTTATCTAGAGTACGCAACGCAGGATTTAGGTATTTTAGAATTTCTAGTGGATACAGGGGCGAACAAAAATTATATAAGCGAACGCGTAGCTCAAAATACTACGCCAGTAGAAAAACCGTTTAAGGTAACTTCCGCAGGAGGAACTATAAATGTAGACAGGAAAATATGCGGACATTTTTTTAAATTCGTAGGCATAGATATTCCCACCACATTTTTTGTTCTTCCAGGGCTTAGATCATTTGATGGGATAATAGGGGATGACACGCTGTCGGAAATTAAAGCAGTCCTAGACAGGGAGCTCAACGCTCTTATTTTAAAACCAGATATTGTGCTGCCCCTTAAGCGGAAGGAGGCGCAGCAGGTCAACAGCATTACCTTAAACATTCCTTTCGGCAATGATATCACGAACCTTACAAAAAATAAACTCTACGAGATCCTACATCGATATGAAAATTTATTCGGCCCAGTTGACCGAGGCATGGAAATCCAAACCAATTTCAAGGCAGAAATCAGAACCACAACCGAAAACCCCATTTACACTAAAAGCTACCCCTACCCCGTTAATATGCGCGAGGAGGTGGAAAAGCAAATCCGAGACTTACTAGCAGAAGGCATAATTCGTCCTTCAAAAAGTCCCTACAACTCACCCATATGGATTGTCCCAAAGAAATCCCAGGCAGATGGGGAAAAAAGTATAGAATGGTGATAGACTTCAAACGGCTAAATGCCGTAACCATCCCTGATACCTATCCCATACCTGACATTAATGGCACCATTGCGAGTCTCGGTAGTGCAAAGTATTTTACGACACTTGACCTAACTTCGGGATTTCACCAGATCCCAATGAAAGAAAGTGATATACCAAAAACGGCATTTTCCACCAGAATGGAAAATACGAATTTTTGCGGCTTCCTTTCGGTCTCAAAAAATCTTCCAGCGCATGATAGATGACGTGTTAAAAGAATTTATAGGTCGTATTTGCTTTGTATACATCGACGACATTATAATCTTTAGTAAGGATGAAACCACTCATCTAAAGGACATTGAGACTATCCTTGCCAGGCTCCTAGCCGCGGGTCTCAAGGTTAACCTTGAGAAGACGCACTTCCTAAAAACAAGCGTAGAATTTCTTGGCTATATTGTGACCTCTGAGGGAATACTTCCTGACCCAAAGAAAATAAATTCCATTGAAAACATGCTGCCTCCGTCTAACTTAAAGGAGCTTAAGAGCTTCCTAGGACTAACATCGTATTATCGTAAATTCATTCGAGATTACGCAAAAATTGCAAAACCTCTTACCAACCTCACACGAGGAGAACACGCACAGGTAAGGGCAACACAATCGAAAAAGGTACCCATTAACTTGAACAAGGAAGCACAGGAAGCATTCGCGAATCTCAAAGAGATACTGACGACCTCCGAGGTCCTGACTTTCCCTAACTTCGACAAATCTTTTAACCTTACGACCGATGCCTCCGATTTCGCTATTGGAGCGGTGCTATCATAGGACTATGATGGCAAAGACAAGCCCATAGCATTCATATCAAGAAGCCTAACCACTACAGAAGAGGCGTACGCAACAAACGAAAAAGAATTGCTTGCTATCGCGTGGGCTTTGGATAACCTTCGGAACTACCTGTATGGAGCAAAAAAAATACGAATATTTACAGATCACCAACCCCTAACCTTCTCTTTAAGTAACCGAAACTACAACGCCAAGCTAAAACGTTGGAAGGCCAGGATCGAAGAATATAATTACGAAATAATTTATAAACCTGGCAAATCTAACGTCGTGGCTGACGCACTGTCCCGACTCAAAACTCATGCAAACCCCCTTACAACATCCACATACGATGCCGCTAGTCAAAATGCAACCACAGGGTCAACAGCGGATTCTGGTAGCGAGGCCGGTGATACCGTACATAGTGCAGAACAGGACAACTCCGACCTTATACTCTTCGTTGAAGTTCCCATAAACGTACTTAGAAACCAGATTTTATTTGGGGGTAGGCTAGAAATATTTGAAGAACCCCATCCAGGTTACTCGCGACATTATTTAAAGATAGATGGAGTCGGCGAAGAGGAGCTCACTAATGTTCTGAAGGAAAAACTTAGGACAAACGTTATTAAGGGAATTAAAATACCAGAGAGTAAATTAGGACTTCTTCAGAAAGTATACCTGGAAAATTTCATGCAATATAAGATCCGAGTAGCTCAGTGCATTGTAGAGGATCTGAGAGATCCAGACAGAATCTGTGAAGTAGTATGGGTGGAGCACAAAAGAGCTCATCGCAACGCCAATGAGAATAAAAAACAAATTTTAGAGAGGTACTACTTTCCAAGAATGAGCAGCATAATCAGGGGCTATGTCTCGTCTTGCGAAACTTGTAAAATCAGTAAATATGACAGACGTCCCAATAAACCGGAGTTACAAAACACACCTATCCCATCGCGTCCTTGCGAAATAATTCACGTCGATATATTCGAAATACAAGGAGAAAAATTTCTGAGCTGCATTGACAAATTTTCTAAGTTCGCAAAACTCTTTCACCTAAGAAATAAGTCCACTTTGCACCTCAAGGACAAAATAGTCAAACTCTTGCACTACTTTACGACCCCAGATATCCTCGTGACCGACAACGAGCGCGGTCTTATTAGCCCAATAATAAAAAATCTTTTAGAGTCATTGGGAGTTATGTTGTATCGTACACCTTCTCAGAGAAGCGAGGTGAACGGTCAAGTCGAAAGGCTTCATTCCACCTTAATCGAAATTATCAGATGCCTGAAGATAGATAGCCCTAGGTTAAAAATCAAAGAGCTAGTAAATATCGCAGTAGATCGCTATAATAACTCCATTCATTCCGTTATAAACCGGAAACCCACTGAGGTATTTTTCAATCGCGCAAAAGCGGCTAATTACCAGGAACTCCTCGAAAAAAGCAAGAAAACAAATGAATATTTAAAAACCTTACTGACTCAGACACAACTAGAGTATATTGAACGGCACAATAAAAGAAGATCTCTACCGGAGCGTTATGATGAAAATGATATCATATACGTGAAGGACAAACAGATCAAGGGAAAACAAAAACCCATATACAAAAAAGAAATTGTCGCAAAAGACAACAAGGTGTCCGTAACCACAGTTAGTGGGAAAAAATCCACAAAACCCACATTAGAAATGTCAAACGCAGGAATACACATCCTAGCACTTGAAACTGGAAATGATATTTATTTGTTTGAATAAAAAAAAAAAAAAAACAACAAAAAAAAAAACAAAAAAAAAACATTAAAAAAACCAAAGATACAGAGATAAATTAATTCTCAGAAAAACCTTTTTTTATTGAAACAAAGGACATGTTCATTACTACAAGAGCCCGGCTTATTAGTGGGACAAATCGTGCCTTAGTAGCGGGTGGCGCCATCGAATTTGCAAATGGCTACGCTGCCATCAAAACGGATCACACGATCCCCCATAGCTAGTTCGAGAAGAGTATGGACTTCTATCCTACAAAAGAATTTAAGCCGAATTTATACAAAGTTGCGCCTAATCCGCACGAAAAAGAGAAAATAGCTTTGCGCCTAATCCGCATAACATATATTGGTACTTAATCCTTGCGATGAAAAAAGAAAATTTTATAAAAAATACTTATAAAAAAGAAAGCAATGAAAGAATAATTGTACATGCAAACTTGCGCCTAAAAAAAAAAAAAGAAAGAAATAAATTTTATCATCTTCGCCTAATCCGTTGAGTGAAAGAAAAAATTATCCTCTTCGCCTAATCCGTTGAGTGAAAGAAAGAAAAAATTATCCTCTTCGCCTAATCCGTTGAGTGAAAGAAAGAAAAAATTATCCTCTTCGCCTAATCCGTTGAGTGAACAAAAAAAAAAAAAAAAAAAAATTATCCTCTTCGCCTAATCCGTTGAGTGAAAGAAAGAAAAAAATATTAAGCTTATGCGCCTAATCCGCTAAGCAAAAAGATAAATATAATCCGCAAAACACATATTGATACTCCTTGCGCCTAATCCGCAGGAAAAAAAAAAACAAAAATTTGTTTTCTTGCTTTTGATTTACTTATTTTCATTTCACTTTATTTTAATTAATTTTTCACCTTTTATTTAGTTATTTGCATCTAACTAAAATTTTTTTTTCCTTCTTTTTATTTAAATTAACACTAACACACTAACCGAAACTAAAGCAATTAACAATCATAAAATGTAAAGTATAATCAAAAATAAATAAACATAAAATTGTTCCTCTCTTACAATGTCATAACACTAAAATTCCGAAACAAACATATTCCTTTGAAATTAACTTCAATTTTAAACTTAGAAGAAAAAAGAAAAAATACAAACAATCTTGTAAAACAAATATTTGTGATTAAGCTAACAATTACTAACACACTAACACTAATAACATCCTTCCAGATTCCCACTGCTGGCATCAGCCATCAGCGCCCTCCATATATTTCACTATAAAACCCCAATCATAACTATCCAAAACGGGAATGGATGGATCATTGGTGGATCCTTCAAGCTGGTTCACGTTATTAATCTACAGCAATATGTTACAATTATGACGCAAATTGAAAGTTTGGCAAACCGTTTAATGAAAACCGCTGACGACCAGATTTTAGCGCATCTCTACATCAACCAAACATTGGAACGACTTGAAGAACTTACGGGTAGCACAGGTAAAGCAAGGGTCAGTCGCTCTATAGACTGGATAGGCTCAGCATGGAAATGGTTAGCAGGATCACCATATGCAACCGACTGGAACTACATTCTCCACAGCCAAAATGAAGTCATTCAAAGCAATAACCACCAATATAAGATCAATGAAAAACTCTTCGCCGCCACCCAGGAAGTCCTAAAGAAAATCGACGAGGTGGTGAATCGCACTATCTACATAGCGAAAGAAAATGAGGCGACGGATCGAAATGCACTACACAACATCCTGCTCATTCGCGAAGAGGTAAACGAAATTGTGCGGGCATGTCAACTGGCAAAACGGGGCATTGTCAACACGAATCTACCTGACACAGATGAGGTCAACCAGGTACTGTCAGAAGTAGAGACCCTTCCATAACAGAACGTAATCGAGGCTATTGAATACGGTCAACCATCAGTATACACGAATGGGACATTTCTCCTCTCCGTGCTCTCGTTGCCAAAAGTAACAGCTAACAAATATAATTTTCTGATCACTCGCGCTGGCATCTACGAACATAAGCAACTTGATCTACTGTTTGACAGGATGCTCGTAAACCAAGAGGAAACATTCCACGACTACTAAAAGGTGGAGACGCTAGCTGCCAGTTCACCAGACGAAACGGATCAATTATAGAATTGGTAAACGACAACACAATATTCCTCTCAAACTACCAAGGCATGATCAGTACCAGCAATGCCTCAAGCACTATTAATGGCACCTACATCATCCAACTAAGCAACGAAACAGTCAAGATAGGTGACCAAGTATTTTCCAGCAACGAGGTAATGACAGCGCAGGTGTTGCCAGCCGTCCTTTCGAATGTCAGGAATCACACAATGAAGGTCAACCTAGAATATGTGCACGACATCACGATGGAGAATGTTAAGTATCTAGGATACGTTAATGAGAAGATCAATTTTTCTATCGTTACAGAAGCCCTAACAATATGCGCAATAATCGTGGTCGCTGCTATCCTATGGAGATGGTACATTAGAAAACCAGACCTCCCAGAAATTTCTGAACATTGGAGCTGTGGCACGAACACCAATAAGATCACGAAGGGCATATCCACATATAAAATTGATTACCCAGAAGCTAGCCTACCAGCAGAAAGTAATAGCCATTCGGTACATACCATAACCCCCTCACGTTTTTCATTTGATCTGCGAGACGCAGATCTTTAAAGGGGGAGGAGTTATCACACCTGTAATCCCAATACTAACTAATGGCGCACCCTTTACTCACGTTGCCGTGCATGTGCCTTCTTCATTGCCCCAAATAGCACTTTCGCTGACTCAGTACACGCGCAAGCGATCGGTAACACAATACAACCAATAAGGCGTGAGAAGTGCAGCATAAGCAGCATTGGCCTATACACTCAACTCATCGATTATGAAATGTCGGCTGGTGGTGGGATCTGCAACGTAGGCATAAGTAAGTTAGACTTAAAAGTTAGTTGGTAACAAAAGAATATGTTTTAGATTAGTCGTATTAGTGAGTGCAACGAGTGCACAATAAATCAAGCTCAGTATCAACTTAACTAAATTTGTGTATTTCCTTTGGTCGGTGAACAGTGAGTTCACCGCAACTTTAATTTTTTAACAGTTCCCCTTTCGAGAACTGTAAGTTACATATGTTAGATAGGTATTTTGGGTACGATTCCTTTTTGCCAATGAGCAGAGGCAATGTCATCATCGTCAAGAACAGCAGCCGATCAGCAAATACCATTTGGAAACTCTGCGCTTACCATTCGGAAATATTAAAACCGTATCATTTTTATTGTTCAGTGTAATACTTTCACGTAATGTAGTTGTTTAATATCAAAACAAATATTAATTTAATGTTCTACAAAAGCTCTTAACTTCAATAGCCCGTATGCCTCTACAAACATGCTACTTAAATATGCTTTCTCTCCTCTAATTACCAATTAAAAAAAAAACTATTTGTATTTATTATAAAGTTTCGTATAAGTGAAATTTTATTATAATGATGTATAAATAGCGTCCACAAAATTGATCTTGGTGTACTTTATACTAAAGAAGCGGTGGAGAAAGTCTTAACTAAAATGAATGCGTAAATTCATGCAGGTGGCCTAGTAGAGATATAAAGCATAGTTCGTATTTGGTATAAATACATTATACCCGCAATAATATTTGCGTTGGTTCATTTGTAACTACGCTGAAAGTGGTGTACTGTATACTTAAGAAGCGGTGAAAAAAGTTTTAAACTAAAATGAATTTACACATAGTAGGTGGCGTAGCAGGGATATAAAGGAAAGTTAGTATTTGGTATCAACACCGGCAATAATCTTTGCGTTGGTTCATTAGTCATTACGCAGAGGGTGGTTGTAAATAAAAATAAGTATTTCATAAACAGCAACATTGCCACTATGGATTTCGGGATCTTCAGGGTAGGCCTCGTAGATGGTTTTGGGAATACGGCATCAAGATCAGATCTCTACCGATTTCTACGCCTTTAAAAAAAGTCTCCTAAGTTGGCACTCTAAGTCATTTCATCTTCGTTTGACATAGTTATAGTGCAAACAGAATTTAAAATAATACTCGGCATAGGTGACTTCAAGAACATGATACTTAAATATGCTTTCTGTGCTCTAATTACCAATTAAAAAAAAAATATATATATATTTGTATTTTGTAAATAAAGTATTTACGAATTAATTATGAATAAGTTATTCCTAAATTAAGTAAGTATGAATAATGTTAGGCGCGATAACCTCTGAAGAGATTTTAGACCAAGCCGCACTCCTGCGATGGTTGAAGTGTTACAAACGCATTCAGCCACGTCATGCATTAAGGGCCCATTACTGATACTTAGCATAGACTTGACTTGACTTGATAACTGTCATTTACAAGTTCTGTTAAATGAACATTGCACGTTACTGGTTACTCAAAACTTAGCAACACTTAACTTGACTTAGAAATCTGTTGAATTTAGATTTTCTATGTAAGTTCTAAGTGACGTTTACATTTTGAGATTCCACTTGTTTGTTTCCATTTCATTTTGACATTTTGTCATAAAAATTGACATTTATTGGTTATGATGCCAGATTGTATGCGCTAAGTGGAGTATAATCATGGCTAAGTTGCCAAGTTTATACCAAGTCAAGTCAAGTCTATGCTAAATATCAGTAATGTGCCCTTTAGTTGTTGTAAACTTTATCCCAATTGTTCAAAATCCTGGAATCTAGAAGGACACGTTTTTGCTTATTTTTCATTCACACGACACAATTATGTATAAATAGCGTCCACAAAATTGATCTTGGTGTATGCCATATACTACTTAGATTAACACACTCTATATATACGTTCGAAATTGGTGAAATAAAGGAGTTGTAAAAAAAAAAACGGAATAACGTATTCATTACAATAGTGTAATTTATACTTAAGAAGCGATGCAAAATGTCTTATACTAAAATTAATTTACGAAATTATTTCGCGCTCTTGTTTGTCGTGCTTAGCTGTCTTTTGACCCATACGAATTCGCAAAATCACGTAACTAGTAGGTGATGTAGTAGGGATATAAAGGATAGTTACTATTTGGTATAAATACATGATACCGGCAATAATCTTTGAGTTGGTTCATTAATCACAACGCAACAGGTGGTTATAAATAGAGATAAGTATTTTGCAAACAGATCATTGGCACTATGGATTTCGGGATAAATATAGTTTATAGTTTTTATTGTTCAAAATCCTGGTATCTAGAAGGACACGTTTTTGCTTATCTTTCATTCACACGACCCAATTATGTATAAATAGCGTCCACGAAATTGATCTTGGTGTATGTCATATACTACTTAGATTAACACACTATATATATACGTTCGAAATTGGTGAAATAAAGGAATAACGTATTCATTACAATAGTGTAATTTATACTTAAGAAGCGATGCAAAAAGTCTTAAACTAAAATGAATTTACGAAATTATTCCGCGCTCTTGTGTGTCTTGCTTAGCTGTCTTTTGACCCATACGAATTCGCAAAATCGCGTAACTAGTAGGTGGTGTAGTAGGGATATAAAGGATAGTTACTATTTGGTATAAATACATGATACCGGCAATAATCTTTGCGTTGGTTCATTAAACACCACGCAGCAGGTGGTTATAAACAGAGATAAGTATTTTGCAAACAGCAACATTGGCACTATGGATTTCGGCATAAATATAGTTTATAGTTTTTATTGTTCAAAATTCTGGAATCTGGAAGGACACGTTCTTGCTTATCTTTCATTCACACGACCCAATTATGTATAAATAGCATCCACGAAATTGATCTTGGTGTATGTCATATACTACTTAGATTAACACACTCTATATATACGTTCGAAATTGGTGAAATAAAGGAGTTGTAAAAAAAAAAACGGAATAACGTATTCATTACAATAGTGTAATTTATACTTAAGAAGTGATGCAAAAGGTCTTAAACTAAAATGAATTTACGAAATTATTTCGCGCTCTTGTTTGTCTTGCTTAGCTGTCTTTTGACCCATACGAATTTGCAAAACCGCGTAACTAGTAGGTGGTGTAGTAGGGATATAAAGGATAGTTACTATTTGGTATAAATACATGATACCGGCAATAATCTTTGCGTTGGTTCATTAAACACCACGCAGCAGGTGGTTATAAACAGAGATAAGTATTTTGCAAACAGCAACATTGGCACTATGGATTTCGGCATAAATATAGTTTATAGTTTTTATTGTTCAAAATTCTGGAATCTGGAAGGACACGTTCTTGCTTATCTTTCATTCACACGACCCAATTATGTATAAATAGCATCCACGAAATTGATCTTGGTGTATGTCATATACTACTTAGAGTAACACACTCTATATATACGTTCGAAATTGGTGAAATAAAGGAGTTGTAAAAAAAAAAAAACGGAATAACGTATTCATTACAATAGTGTAATTTATACTTAAGAAGCGATGCAAAAGGTCTTAAACTAAAATGAATTTACGAAATTATTTCGCGCTCTTGTTTGTCTTGCTTAGCTGTCTTTTGACCCATACGAATTTGCAAAACCGCGTAACTAGTAGGTGGTGTAGTAGGGATATAAAGGATAGTTACTATTTGGTATAAATACATGATACCGGCAATAATCTTTGCGTTGGTTCATTAAACACCACGCAGCAGGTGGTTATAAACAGAGATAAGTATTTTTCAAACAGCAACATTGGCACTATGGATTTCGGCATAAATATAGTTTATAGTTTTTATTGTTCAAAATTCTGGAATCTGGAAGGACACGTTCTTGCTTATCTTTCATTCACACGACCCAATTATGTATAAATAGCATCCACGAAATTGATCTTGGTGTATGTCATATACTACTTAGATAACACACTCTATATATACGTTCGAAATTGGTGAAATAAAGGAATAACGTATTCATTACAATAGTGTAATTTATACTTAAGAAGCGATGCAAAAAGTCTTAAACTAAAATGAATATACGAAATTATTTCGCGCTCTTGTGTGTCTTGCTTAGCTGTCTTTTGACCCATAAGAATTCGCAAAATCGCGTATCTAGTAGGTGGCGTAGTAGGGATATAAAGGATAGTTACTATTTGGTATAAATACATGATACCGGCAATAATCTTTGCGTTGGTTCATTAATCACAACGCAACAGGTGGTTATAAATAGAGATAAGTATTTTGCAAACAGATCATTGGCACTATGGATTTCGGGATAAATATAGTTTATAGTTTTTATTGTTCAAAATCCTGGTATCTAGAAGGACACGTTTTTGCTTATCTTTCATTCACACGACCCAATTATGTATAAATAGCGTCCACGAAATTGATCTTGGTGTATGTCATATACTACTTAGATAACACACTCTATATATACGTTCGAAATTGGTGAAATAAAGGAATAACGTATTCATTACAATAGTGTAATTTATACTTAAGAAGCCATGCAAAAAGTCTTAAACTAAAATGAACTTACGAAATTATTTCGCGCTCTTGTGTGTCTTGCTTAGCTGTCTTTTGACCCATACGAATTCGCAAAATCGCGTAACTAGTAGGTGGCGTAGTAGGGATATAAAGGATAGTTACTATTTGGTATAAATACATGATACCGGCAATAACTTTTGCGTTGGTTCATTAAACACCACGCAGCAGGTGGTTATAAACAGAGATAAGTATTTTGCAAACAGCAACATTGACACTATGGATTTCGGCATAAATATAGTTTATAGTTTTTATTGTTCAAAATTCTGGAATCTGGAAGGACACGTTCTTGCTTATCTTTCATTCACACGACCCAATTATGTATAAATAGCATCCACGAAATTGATCTTGGTGTATGTCATATACTACTTAGATTAACACACTCTATATATACGTTCGAAATTGGTGAAATAAAGGAATAACGTATTCATTACAATAGTGTAATTTATACTTAAGAAGCGATGCAAAAAGTCTTAAACTAAAATGAATTTACGAAATTATTTCACGCTCTTGTTTGTCGTGCTTAGCTGTCTTTTGACCCATACGAATTCGCAAAATCACGTAACTAGTAGGTGACGTAGCAGGCACATAAAGGATAGTTCCTATTTGGTACAAATACATGATACCGGCAATAATTTTTGCGTTGGTTCATTAATCACCACGCAGCAGGTGGTTATAAATAGAGATAAGTATTTTGCAAACAGCAACATTGGCACTATGGATTTCAGGATAAATATAGTTTATAGTTTTTATTGTTCAAAATCCTGGAATCTAGAAGGACACGCTTTTGCTAAAGGATAGTTCCCATTTGGTAAAAATACATGATACCGGCAATAATCTTTGCGTTGTTTCATTAATCACAACGCAACAGGTGGTTATAAATAGAGATAAGTATTTTGCAAACAGCAACATTGGCACTATGGATTTCGAGATAAATATAGTTTATAGTGTTTATTGTTCAAAATTCTGGAATCTGGAAGGACACGTTCTTGCTTATCTTTCATTCACACGACCCAATTATGTATAAATAGCATCCACGAAATTGATCTTGGTGTATGTCATATACTACTTAGATTAACACACTCTATATATTCGTTCGAAATTGGTGAAATAAAGGAGTTGTAAGAAAAAAAACGGAAGAATGTATTCATTACAATAATGTAGTTTATACTTAAGAATCGATGCAAAAAGTCCTAAACTAAAATGAATTTACGAAATTATTTCGCGCTCTTGTTTGTCTTGCTTAGCTGTCTTTTGACCCATACAAATTCGCAAAATCGCGTAACTAGTAGGTGGCGTAGTAGGGATATAAAGGATATTTACTATTTGGTATAAATACATGATACCGGCAATAATCTTTGCGTTGGTTGATTAATCACCTCGCAGCAGGTGGTTATAAATAGAGGTAAGTATTTTGCTAACAGCTACATTGGCACTAGGGATTTCGGGATAAATATAGTTTATAGTTTTTATTGTTCAAAATTCTGGAATCTAGAAGGACACGTTTTTGCTTATTTTTCATTCACACGACCCAATTATGTATAAATAGCGTCGTCAAAATTGATCTTGGTGTATGTCATATACTACTTAGATAAACACACTCTATATATAGGTTCGGCATTGGTGAAATAAAGGAGTTGTAAGAAAAAACCGAAGAACGTATTCATTAAAATAGTGTACTTTATACTTAAGAAGCAATCCCAAAAGTCCTAAACTAAAATGAATTTACGAAATTATTTCTCGCTCTTGTTTGTCGTGCTGAGCTGCTTTTTGACTAATACGAATTCGCAAATCGTGTAACTAGTAGGTGGCGTAGTAGGGATATAAAGGATAGTTCGTATTTGGTATGAACATCGGCAATAATCTTTGCGTTGGTTCATTAGTCAATATGCAGAAGGTGGTTACAGCTGGAATTTTCCATCAAAAAGAAATTGATTTTTTTATTTCATGGCCAAGCCATTTCAAGGGCAAGATAATCAAGGCCATTGTATTTCATAATATGGTGAAATTAGAATGTAAGCAATTATTGTAATCCTATAAATAAGAGTGAATTATAAATAGAGTTTAGTTCTGGAGCAACCTTTAATCAACCTCTGTAAACTCTGCCGCATTGGCGGTCTAACATAAGATGTGTTATTAATTGACGATCCTGCCAGAAGAACTTATTTTTAAAAATTCCTTGGGCGAAAGGAAATATCAAGTTTTTCCAAATAAAAAAAAAAAAAACAAGTATCCCCCAAAAAAGGGAGACAAGTTAAAACAAACCCCACTGAAAAAAGCACTTTGCAATTGTAAAATTTCTTGTGCGAAAGGAAGTGCTAATTTAAAAACAAAAAACAAGTATCCCACACAAAAGGCGGAAAGGTGAAGTGAAATCCAAAACACTTTACAATTATAAAATTCTTTGTGTAAACGTTCAAAGAAAACTGAAAAAAACTCAAGTATTTTAAAAAATAAATAATAAAAAATTGTCAAAAAACAAAACAATAACAAAAATTATAAGTTAACAAAAAACTAAATGAAATAGAGGTACTGCATGTCCCGCCGGGACGTTGCCAACTTGGGACATCAAGCGAAAACATAGGAGGCCAAACAACGCCAACAACAAGCTGGCAGTAAGTTAAGTGTACACACTTAAAATAATAGATAGTATTAAGATAATTTATTAATTTTTTTATTAAGATAATTTCTAAAATTTGTGGGATATTATCCCACAAGAATTAAGTACGACAGGTTGTTTTATCGCAACTATTGTTAGAGTAGTCGACACGACAACCTCAATTGTCCCTTTAGGAAAAAAGAAGTAACCTTAAAACCAAATAAAAAGCACAGTGGACGAACTTGCTAACCAGTTTTTCAAAATGGCAGTTGGCAATATTTCTGCAGAAGATATCGCTAGGACAGTAGCGGCACAAACTGGTAATCTTAGGGACGAAATTAACCAACTGACGAATCAAATCAAGACATTAACTAGCGCTACATAAGTGACGGAATATCTTACACAAACTATTTATGACGGAATAGCGTGTAGTGAAAGTTTAGATATTATTAAGTCACTGTCAGAATTCTCGGGTATATCCTACGTTAGTTGGAGAGAGGCTTCAAAAATTCGATGAGTTTGTATATCGAAATAAAATAGTAGGGAATGCCAATGATATCCTTCCTAATCATCGCACAGTATGAAACTTAGAAGCTATATTTGCTGGCTAGACTTTGCTTACGCAGACAAACGACCAATCCACGTAATTGATCAGGAAATTAGCATATTAAGGCAAGGATCGAAATCCTTGATCACTTATTATAACGAAGTTAATCAGAAATTACTACTAATAATAAATAAACTATTATGACACACTGTACAAAGCAACTATACATTAATGATCGCGAAACTGCCCTAAGAACCTTTATAACAGGACTAAATCCTCCTTTAAACTAAATACTTCTCAAATTGGCTCCTGCCGATCTGACCAAATGTGTTCAGAGTTTGCTTACCTTCCAGAAAATAAAAGCTTCAATAATAATTTACGGAGTCCTAGGAATAATACACGAAGGAAATCACTTTCAAAACCATTTGAGATATCCACAAGTGAGAAATAACAACATTACGAATTTCCCAAATAAGAACCGATGGATACATCATCCGATAATCTGCCACTTGTCAATAAAAATCGTTCGGTTATAATCAATCATCCCAACCAAAAATATTTCAGGGTCAATACAGTATAATGCTCTGTAAATTGTTTAGACTACATTGTTGCATTCATTTCCGCAATTTAGCGAAATATTAATGAAAAACGATACCCGATGCTTTCACCTGTGGAATCAATTTTTAATAAACAATTCAAACCATGGGAATCGCTGAGCCAGCATACCCGCAGGCAAATACCAATACCACCGATATCAGCGAATCGCGGCGGCAGCGGACAACATCATAAGCTAAGAGATAATTTTAAGATAGAGATGTTGCAGGGACGAAAAATAGTGTGAAGCAAGCTTCACAAAATTCTAGTAGGTCACATTCACCACTAACCACAGTAGAATTTGTTAAACTACCACTGTTTGTACTTATATTTTTTAAGAATTCATGAGCTTAACGCCGGCTTATAATATTTGAATTTCAATTATTATGTTTTCTAAGAGAAACTGAAAAGGAAGAAACATTTACTGGCATATTGCGATGGACCCATTTCGAAAACCGCCAACGTAATCATCATCAGGCAATTTTGTAATGTTATCAAAGGTTTCACCGCGATTCGAACCGTTAATCACATGGTGAAACTGCAGTAGCCTTTAACCACTAGGCCATCCTGCTGGTATTTGTTTTCATGCTTAATTCAGTTTTTCTCATTTCTATACAAACAACACAATTGAGACATTTTGTATCTATATTGATTTTTGTGCCATGTAGATTTGTTTTTGTAAAGTTCTTCTTCGTTGCGAATGAGAAGCTTTGTAAACTCGGGCTCAGTTGTACATATTTATGCATGTTTTTTTAATGTTGTGTTCAGTTTATACTTATATTTTTTAAGAATTCTTGAGCTTAACACCGGCTTATAATAATTGAATTTCAATTATTATGTTTTCTAAGAGAAACTGAAAAGAAAGAAACATTTACTGGCATATTGCGATGGACCCATTTCGAAAACCGCCAACGTAATAATCATCAGGCAATTTTGTAATGTTATCAAAGGTTTCACCGGGATTCGAATCGTGAATCACATGGTGAAACTGCAGTAGCCTTTAACCACTAGGCCATCCTGTTGGTATTTGTTTTCATGCTTAATTCAATTTTTCTCATTTCTACACTAACAACACAATTGAGACATTTTGTCTCTATATTGATTTGTGTGCCATGTAGATTTGTTTTTGAAAAGTTCTTCACTGTTTGTATTTATTATTTAACAATTATTTGTACACTTTTATTCAGATAATGTGTTCAGAATTTACATTTTTACGCTCTAAAACTCCGATCAGTGTATTTTGTGATCTTAAATTACGTTAAAAATTGTGTTAAAATTTGTGGTGTGGTGGAAGTGACCTACTAGAATTTTGTGAAGCTCCGCTGCTTTCCACTGAAGTTCGCGCATGCAACATCTTTATTCTTCAATCACTTTGTAAGCTGCAAGCGTAACAGCAGCGATCCCCTGCGAAGACAGTCACCTTGTAGCGGTGCAGGGGCTTACGCCGATCGCACTCGATACTAATTGGTCAGATGGGAGCGGGTCAACCGCGCTCACCTGACAGATGTGGTCGAATGCGATCGGTAACCAGGAACTGTCACCTCCTAATCCAGGGTGTCATGCGTCACCGTGCCCATTGGACTGGTTTGCAGCCAGGAGGTCCACAACACCGGCTGTATTATAACGGCGCCTCCCCAACACCGGGCCACCTTGGGAGTAACCATGGCCTTACCGCGTCAAGGGGCTCTGCCGCGGCGGACCAACCCAGTTCCCCAAACTAAAGCAGAGACAACAACGCTGGCCATGTCAAGCAAGTTGTCGTAAGAAAAAGATGATGGACAACAACAACAAAAAAACCAACAACAACAATAACAAAAAATCACAACAAAAAAAAACGGGCTCCAGGAAGAGCAGCGGGCAGAGAAGCAGCAGGCCACGCACGTACCCCAGGCAATTCCTGGAAAGCCTCACGAGATAGGAGGCAATGCTCTTCTTAGAGCATCAGAGGGACGAATCTCCCTCCAATAGCACTGGAGTATACAGGGAACCGGCTCTCAAAACCGCGAACCCCAAGGGCAGCACCAAAACCCAAGGAGAGCAGCGCGGGCCCGAAGAGCACTCCAACCAGGAAGCAGAGAAACCCGCGATCCCCAGTGGACCCCTATCCACTGCTGAGCAGCGCGGGCAAGTCAAACAAGGTGAGCAGAAGGCGGCGGCAGGAAACAAACCCGCGATCCATGGAGGGCCCAGTACCTCCATGGCGCAGCGCGGGCCGAAAGAGAAAACAACAGAGTTAACTGCAAGAGAGCGAGAAAAGCTGACAAAGAGAGGCTACGACGGTGCATCCAAGCACGAAAACCACCACCCTAGCAGTCCCTCTAGAGGGACGAGTAAGTCTAGGCGTTCACCGTCGGAGCATGACTCCAATAGCAGCTCACAGAGCACCTATGAAAGGTCCCACGAAGGGAAAAATACAGAGCGGAACCCGGAGGAGTGGAAGCGGCCTAACAGAAGGCACAACAGAGGCAGGCAACCTGCACTTCCACCACGGGGCAGTCCAGGAGCGCTGGATGACAAGAGACGCTTTGGACTAAATGGGACTGGGGTAAAAAGATACCTCCGGTATCTAGAGGAAGGCCTGTCGCCCAGGGAGGCAAGAGCCAGGGCAGATGAGCGCAGGCATGAGCTAGACCACGGGCAGAGAAAAGCCAACGCTCAAAGTGGAAGCAAAGAAGGAAGGAGAGCACAGCCAGCGGCAGCTGACCAGCATGCGCCCGCTCCCGCTGAAAAGCGCAGGAACGGGCAAATTACGCCGGAGGAAACTCCGAGCTCAAAAAGGCAACGGGCCCACGCTCCCAGGAACACTGCACCCACGGGCAGGGAGATTCAAGCCAGGGCGACTGGGGTACCTGCTGGGATGGCACCAAGGCAGCAGAGCTATTCGGAAGCCCTTAGGGGTATCCGAATAGCTGTTCTGCCCAGTAACTACCCGGCGGAGGCCCTAAGTCAAGAAGACCTGACGAATCTCCAAGAGCTCATAATGGACGGAGTGTTCAGGGGATGTGGGCATGCCCTAGTTTTTTGCGGGGTATATTTCCGAGCAGGGCTGCTCCTCGTGGACTGCGAGGACGAAAAAACAGTTAAATGGCTCGTTGAAGTAATACCGACGCTTGAGGGGTGGACAGGGCCACAATTATGCACGAGACGCGGGGAGGAAATACCGCCAACGCATAATGTGACTATGTTCCTCCCCAGAAGTGCGGAACGCCCAAAAGAGTTTGCGTTACGGCTCCTCGCCAACCAAAATTAGGGCCTCAGGACGCAGAGATGGCGCGTCATAAATTGTAGCGCAGAGGAAACAGGCCTACGTCTCGACGTAGGCATAGACGAGGAATCGTATCAAATCATACGCAGGAACGGGCTTAAGCTGCACTATAGGTACGGCCTGGTCCTAGTGAGACCCTGGAGGCAGAGGCAACCAGGGAATAGTGTGCAGCCGGAAGACAAGGCGGAGGCAGAGGGCACCGACAGAGGCGAGCTGTCGGACGAAAACATGACGGACGCGAGCACCGATACCATCAGAGCTCGCGAGACCACAAACCCTCCCACCGCAGCAAGCAAGGACAAAATCGTGCAGCCTGGGGATGAAAAAGAAATCCCCACCACACAAGAGCTCATCGAGGGCCTCGACCTCCAGGAGCTGGAGCTGAATAGGCGGGACGAAAGCGAGAGCGGATTATCGGATGAAGATGATCCGATGAGGCCGGCCGGGCCAAAATGACCGGCACAAGCATAAAAATAGCCCAGATCAACCTCCATCACGCCATTGCAGGCTCGGCTGTACTGGTGAGGAGGTTCGCCTCGGATGATCTGGGCATCGCCCTCATACAAGAACCTTGGGCTTACAAGGGACAGGTGAGGGGCCTTAATGTAAGTAATAACAAAGTTATTTGGGATCTCTCACAGCAGAGACCAAGAGCATGTGTAATGCTTAAGTCAAACATTAACTATTTTTGCATTACAGAATTTTTAAGCCGGGATCTGGTGGCGGTGCAGATCGAGGCAAAGGTGAATGGAGACAACACCAGCATTGTGCTGGCCGCAGCCTACTTCCCGGGGGACGACAGCACAGTCCCTCCAGTTAACGTGCAGAAGCTAGTGGAACACTGCAGAAGAGCGAAACTTCCGTTGGTCATAGGAAGCGATGCTAACTCCCACAACACGGAGTGGGGCAGCAATGATACCAACCAAAGGGGTGAGTGTTTACTAGAATATATAGTCAGCAACGATTTGAATATATATAACGTCGGGAGCAAACCGACGTTTGTCACGAGAGTCAGGGCAGAGGTCCTAGATATAACACTTGGCAACAACCTAACTGAGAATATGATCTCGAAATGGAGAGTCTCAGAAGAACCCTCCCTATCGGATCATAGGATCATAAGGTTTGAGCTGGGTGCTGTATCGGGGCAATACAGCCCTAAAAGAAATCCCAGGAAAACAGACTGGGGCAGCTATAAAAGTATCATAGAGGCTAACGCGGATAGTCTCAGAAATAAGAGCAGAAGCACTAACTGTACTGAGTTAGAGGGCAGGGTAGGTAGGGCAAATCAGATAATGATAGATGCCTACAACTCCAGTTGCCGAGTCTCCTTAGTTAAGGGTAAGAAGGCAACCACCTGGTGGTCGCATGACCTGACACTACTAAGGAAGAAAGTCAGGAAACTCTTTAATGGGGAAAGAAGAACCGGCAACTGGGAGGAATACACTCAGAATCTAACAAAGTACAATAAAGAGATAAGGAAGGCTAAGAGGGAAAGTTTCAGAAATTTCGAGGGAATTTCTAGCACACCTGCAGCGGCAAGGCTCCACAAGGCCCTAGCCAAAGAGCAGAGGGAGATTAACTTAGCGATTAGGCTTCCAGACGGTACCTATACCGGAACGGTGGAGGAGCGAGCGAGGGCCCTGCTACACACGCATTTTCCGGGTGCCTCTCCGCAAGTACCGGAACCTGTGTTCCCCAGAGTGAAACCAACCCCATCAGACTGGCAACTGGCCAACTCCCTCTTCAGTGAGGCCAGAGTCAGATGGGCAGTGGAATCCTTTGAGAAATACAAATCTCCGGGGGTGGATGGCATCTACCCGGTGCTAATGCAGCAAGGGACACAGATCATCCCACATCTGGCCAGGATCATGAGAGATAGTCTGGCACTGGGATACATACCCATGATGTGGAGAAGAGCAAAAGTGGTTTTCATACCAAAAGTAGGAAAAAAGTACTATTCGCAGGCAAAGTCCTTCAGACCAATAAGTCTAACTTCCTTTGTCTTGAAGGCAATGGAAAAGATATTGGACCAAGAAATCAGGTCGAACGCCCTCAAGAGCTGGCCCTTACATCATAGCCAGCATGCGTACAGAGCGGGTAGGTCCACGGACACAGCTCTGTACCAATTAACATCTGAAATACAGAGGGCATTCGAAACAGAGGAAACAGTGATTTGCGCTTTCCTTGACATTGAGGGTGCCTTTGACAACGCATCTCATGAAAGCGTAAATATAGCACTGCAGAGAAGAGGAATTCAGATGCCTATCCAGAGATGGATTGACAATCTACTCCGCACAAGAATCGCTGAAGTCCATGTAGGCAACAGCGCAGTTAAGGTTAATACCACGAGGGGGTGCCCTCAAGGAGGTGTTCTATCACCCCTTCTGTGGAGCCTAGTAGTGGACGAACTCCTGCAAAAGCTATCTGACAGTGGCATAAGATGCCAGGGATACGCTGACGCCATCGTCATAATTGCAAGGGGTAAGTTCGAGAGTACGCTCTGTGACATAATACAGAGAGCACTGAATATTACGAAGGGATGGTGTGCCAGTGTGGGGCTGAACATCAACCCATCTAAAACGACCATCATCCCTTTCACCAGAAGAAGGGCCCTACCGGCCCTGAGAGCAATTACAATAAATGGCGTGGCACTAGAACAGGGAACCGCGGTGAAATACTTGGGGGTCACTTTTGACGGGCTGTAGCCCGCATGTGCTAAGATGGATGTATACCATGATAGTAAAACCTATGATAACATACGGTTCGATAGCCTGGGCATCGAAAACAACTCGGGCGACGACGAGGCAAGCGCTGTCAAAACTTCAGCGACTGGCATGTGTATGCAACACGGGAGCTATGCGCACATGCCCTACAGCAGCGCTGGAGGCTATCCTTGATCTGACCCCGCTGCATATATCAATAGAGCAGTCAGCCAAGAGAACCCTCCTGAATATTGCTAAGGAGGGCTCGGGCATAGGTAAAGTTATATCGTCCCGGAACATGGAGGAATTGAGAGAGAAGATCCCAATCTCTCAACTCCCGAGGGATGATATCCTCAGGCAGATAGTCTATGGGAGAAGGTACAAAGTAGAATTGGGTTGACAAGGGTACGTGGGAGGAAAGCAGAATTGTGTACATTCATCAGCTAAATAAAATAGTATGGTACACAGATGGCTCGAAGACGCCAGAGGGGATTGGATCTGGAGTCATTGGACCCAGAGCCAAGATATCATCGCCTCTGGGAGCACACCCGAGCATTTTTCAAGCGGAAGTGTTCGCTATAAGCCAGTGTGCTGACCTGAACCTTCAGCGCGAATACTCCAACGAAACAATTGCCATACTCAGTGACAGTCAGGCCGCCCTCAAGGCGATTTCGGCGTCTGAAATAAAATCAGCACTAGTACTTGAGTGCGTTGAAAAGCTAAATCGACTAGGAGCACACAACAAACTGTTGTTGGCCTGGGTTCCTAGCCACCGGGGAGTGGAGGGCAATGAGCAAGCGGACAGCCTGGCAAAGGAGGCAGCAATGACACGACCTATTGGTCCTGAGCCGTTCCTGCCAGTAGGCCCGCAGGAAATCAGAGGGCATCTACTATTAGAAGAAAGGGATAAGAGGGAAGAACACTGGCGCAATATGCCAGGCTTGAGGCAATCTAAGTTACTGCTGGGGGGCTACAACACAACTCGATATAGAGCATTAATGGGTCTGTCGAAAGATAACCTGAGGATCCTAACAGCTATTCTTGCAGGGCACTGCAGACTGAACAGCCACATGCAGAAGCTGGGCATCCTATCGAACAACACATGCCGATTTTGTGATCGATCAGCGGAGACGGCGGAACATATACTCCTGGAATGTGACGCAATCTCAAGACGTAGGGCTAAGTTTTTGGGCTCACCATGGCCAGAGCACTCTCACATCAAATCCCTCAAGCCAGGTGAACTGCTGGGGCTCATCAGAGAAGTCGGCTTGGATGAGGTGCTGTGAAGCAGTTGAGGGCACAATAGACCAATGGTCGCAGTGCGATCCTCAATTAATTATCTATCTATCTAACAGCAGCGATGACGACGACGCCGACGGTGATGGCTATAGCTTAGGCTAGAAATAAGCAGAAACGATATAATATAGAGACATTGCATAGACGAAAAATCGTGTGAGGCAAGCTTCACAAAATTCTAGTAGGTCACATTCACCACTTACCACAGCAGAATTTGTTAAACTACCACTGTCTGTATTTGTTATTTAATAATTATTTGTACACTTTTTATTCAGTTAATGTGTTCAGAATTTTAACTTTTACTCACTAAAACTCCAATCAGTGTATTTCTGTGCTTAAATTATGTTAAAAATTGTGTTAAAGTTTTTGGTGTGGTGGAAGTGACCTACTAGACTTTTGTTACGCTCCGCTGCTTTCCACCGAAGTTCGCGCATGCAATATCTTTATATTCAAAAATTTTTGAAATAAAAAAATTTTAACTTTTACTCACTAAAACTCCAATCAGTGTATTTCTGTGCTTAAATTATGTTAAAAATTGTGTTAAAGTTTTTGGTGTGGTGGAAGTGACCTACTAGAATTTTGTTACGCTCCGCTGATTTCCACCGAAGTTCGCGCATGCAATATCTTTATATTCAAAAATTTTTGAAATAAGTTAAGGTAGATTAATGTGTTCTAAATTTGACTCAATAAAGCACACAAGTGCATTAAATTATTTGTATAAATAGCGTCCACAAAATTTATCTTGGTGTACTCTATACTTAAGAAAGCGGTGGAAAAAGTCTTAAACAAAAATGAACGCTTAAATTCAGGTAGGTGGCGTAGTAGGGATATAAAGGATAATTCGCATTTGGTATAAATACATTATACCCGCAATAATCTTTGCGTTGGTTCATTAGTAACTACGCTGAAGGTGGTGAACTTTATACTTAAGAAGCGGTAGAAAAAGTGCATAGTAAGTAGGTGGCGTAGCAGGGATATAAAGGAAAGTTCGCATTTGGTATCAACACCGGCAATAATCTTTGCTTTGTTTCATTAGCCACTACGCAGAAGATGGTTATAAATAAAAATAAGTATTTCACAAACAGCAACATTGGCACTATGGATTTCGGGATCTTTAGGGTAGGAAGCTGGTTTTGGGAATACGGCGTCAAGAGCGGATCTCTACAAATTTCTACGCCTTTAAGAAAAGTCGCCTAAGTTGGCAATCTAAGTCACTTCATCTTCGTTTGAATATGTAGTTGTATTTCTAATAATTCCGTAGTGATTTTAGGCCGAGCTTCTCTTCCAAGCCGCACTCCTACGATGGTTTGAATGTTACAAACGCATTCAGTCACATCATGCCTAAGTTGTTGTAAACTTTATCCCAATTGACTTGCTTCTATATTTTATTCTTTGCACAGTACATACTTTGTATGTAATCATGTGTTAAAATTATGCTTTTTGTTAGCGGCGGTTTCAAAGAAACTTGTATTTGCTTTGTTCTATTTATAGAAATACAAAGAATTTACCAATGTTGTCTAGTTATATGAATTAAGTATAGATTGCCCTTATTGCTTTTAAATGTAGGAAAACATTTATTTAAAGCAATTTTTGTATGCTTTATCATTAAAGGCATTGAAATTTTAATTAAACACTTCTAACCAAAAATTTACTCAAGATTAAATGGGATGAGTGAAAAAAAATATTAACTCCTTTCTATATAATTCGTTCAAAATTTTGGCATCTAGAAGGAAACGTTTTTGCGTATTTTTCATTCACACGACCCAATTATGTATAAATAGCTTCCACAAAATTGATCTTGGCGTACTTTATACTTAAGAAGCGGTGGAAAACGTCATAAACTAAAATGAATGCGTAAATTCAGGTAGGTGGCGTAGGAGGTATATAAAGGATATTGGTATAAATACATTATACCGGCAATAATCTTTGCGTTGGTTCATTAGCCACTACGCACAAAGTGGTTATAAATAAAGATAAGTATTTCACAAATAGCAACATTGGCACTATAGATTTCGAGATCTTCAGGGTAGGCCTCGGAAACGCTAGATTGTTTTGGGAATACGGCATCAAGAGGGGATCCCTAAAGATTTCTACGCCTTTAGGAAAAGTCGCCTAATAATTTACCAATGTTGTCTATTTACATATATGAGTTAAGTAGGGATCGGCCCTTATTGCTTTTAAATGTATGATAACATTTATTTGTAGCAATTTTTGTATTTTTCATCATTAAGGGCATTGAAATTTTAATTGGGCATTTCTAACAAAAAATCTACTCCAGATTAAATGGGTTGAGTGAAAAGAAATTAATTCCTTTTTATTTAATCCAAATGTAGAAGTCTTTTTATTGTTCAAAATCTTGAAGTCTAGAAGGAAAGGTTTTTGCTTATTTTTCATTCACACTCCTATGATGATGTGGAAGCTGAAATAAATCAAAATGGAGATTCGGAAGTTCTGGAAGATGGTGTCAACAATGATGCTACTACCTCACGCCAAGCAGCGGAACAAATAAGAAAAAGTGTGGTATTGTGCTTACGTTAAAAGTCATCTTTTTATTTTATCTTAAAGAAATAAATCATTTCATTTAAAAGGTGTATGTTTTCATTTATAAGGTATGTACATGTTTAAATTTATAAGGTACAAAATTAGTCTCACGTTCATTGCGAAAAATTGTAAAAACTTAAATACTAGGTAAAAAAAAATTCATTCCAAATTAAATTTAATCCTAACCATTACATGACATTTACTAATATTTATTTCTCTGCTTATCGCACATACATAATTTTTCCAGTTGCCTCTTATATAAGTATAACTTTTGTTTTTTGAGGGCCAACTTTTCTTTTTTTAAATGGTAACATTTTGTCTTGATATTTTCTGTATTGGCTAAACGGTCGGCTATTTCTCTAAAAGTATTTAAATACTCCCTTTGGAACTCAGCTTGCTGGGCTGTTTGTCATTCCAGTAGTGCAATCTGTCCGTCTTTTCTCACTCTCCGAGTTATATGAGGCACCTCGCCATGTAACTTTTCATTTTTATGAAGTACCTCCTCATCATCGAGGATCTCCACGCTGAAAAATTGCTCATTTTCGTTGCCATAATTTTCGTCGACATCTGCACCAAATTCTTCTCCTGGGGGATCGTTATAAATTGGGCAGCTCATTAGCCTGTTTGCCGTTTTCTCCAGGTTTGAAAGACTGACGGTGTTGTTTGTTCCCCCTCCTGTGGCAGTACATTCTGCACGATTATGGGCGCCCTTTTTTTTGTTTTGTATTTTAGATCATTCCATGCCTACATTTTAAATACATAATAATATATTCGGTTGAAAGATCGCAACTTCTAATATTCTTCCCCGTTGCCATGATTCAGAAGATCTTAGTGGTGGTCCTATTGAATTAAGTTCATCTGCTATTCTCTCCCATAAACCTCTTGCAAGGTCCATGTTTTCCTCCATTAAGGAAACAAGCCGCTCTAGCTGACGCTTTGTGCTTACAACTCTCGGCCTGAAAAATCACAATATGATTACACTGCCTTTCAAAACTCGGGTTGTTAACTTTAATACTTACATATTTTTAAATTTTTTTTTTTTATTTTTCTAAGAATTTTGTATTTATTTTTATTAAACTTTTATTGAAATAACTCGCAACGTATCGTGTAAAAATTGAGGAACGATAGCTAGCGTAGAAAATTGAGCAGCTGATGCGATAGTTAGCGTATGGCAATACGACGATAAACGATAAACGCTAACGATCAGGTTTCACACGCTAGAATTTTTTACATAATACGGCATAACAGATTGCAAGCGTTTATCGTATATTGTATGAGTTCATAATAGGGGTGTAAGTCACTTCATCTTCGTATGACATGTTATAGTTCTAACAGAATTTGAAATAATACTCGGCAGAGGTGACTTCAAGAACATGCTACTTAAATATGCTTTCTGCGCTCAAATTACCAATTAAAAAAAAAAATACAATTAATATTTTGTAAATTAGGTATTTACGAATTAATTATGAATTAGTTATACCTAAATTATGTAAGTATGAATAATGTAAGGCCCGATGACCTCAGAAGAGATTTTAGGCCGAGCTTCTCTTCCAAGCCGCACTCCTACGATGGTTGAAGTGTTACAAACGCATTCAGTCACGCCTTGCCTTAGTTGTTGTAAACTTTATCCCAATTTTCTTCCTTGCATATTTTATTCTTTTGCACAGTACATACTTTGTATGTAATCATGTGTTAAAATTATGCTTTTTGTTAGCGGCTGTTTCAAAGAAACTTGTATTTTCTTTGTTCTATTTATAGAAATACAAAGAATATACCAATGTTGTCTATTTATATGAATTTAGTGGGGATTGCTCTTACTGCTTTTAAATGTATGAAAAATTTATTTAAAACCAATTTTTATATGCTTCATCATTAAAGGCATTGAAATTTTAGTTAAACACTTCTAACCAAAAATTTACTCAAGGTTAAATGGGTTGAGTGAAAAAAAGTAAATTCTTTTTTACTTAATTCAAATGTAGAAGTGTTTTTACTGTTCAAAATCTTGGAGTCTAGAAGGAAATTGATCTTGGTGTATGGAGTTCTAAGAAGAAAACGGAAGAACGTATTCATTACAATAATGTACTTCATACTTAAGAAGAGGTGCAAAAAGTCTTAAACTAAAATGAATTTACGAAATTATTTCGCTCTCTTGTTTGTCATGGTTAGCTGCCTTTTGACTCGTATAAATTCGCAAAATCGCGTAACTAGTAGGTGGCGTAGTAGGGATATAAAGGATAGTTCGTGTTTGGTATAAATACATGATACCGGCAATAATCTTTGCGCTGGTTCATTAGTCAGTATGCAGAAGGTGGTTACAGCTGGAATTTTCCATGAAAAGGAAATTGATATCTTTATTTCATAGCCAAGCCCTTTCAAGGGCAATGTATTTCACAATATTGTGAAATTAGAATGTAAGCAATTATTGTAATCCTATAAATAAGAGTGAATTATAAATAGAGTTTAGTTCTGGAGCAACCTTTAATCAACCTCTGTAAACTCTGCCGCATTGGCGGTCTAACATAAGATGTGTTATTAATTGACGATCCTGCCAGAAGAACTTAGTTTTAAAAATTCCTTGGGCGAAAGGAAATGTCAAGTTTTTCCAAATAAAAAAAAAAAAAAAACAAGTATCCCCCAAAAAAGGGAGAAAAGTTAAAACAAACCCCACTGAAAAAAGCACTTTGCAATTGTAAAATTTCTTGTGCGAAAGGAAGTGCTAATTTAAAAACAAAAAATAAGTATCCCACACAAAAGGCAGAAAGGTGAAGTGAAATCCAAAGAACTTTACAATTATAAATTCTTTGTGTAAACGTTCAAAGAAAACGAAAAAAAAAATGAAGTATTTTAAAAAAAGAAATAATAAAAAATCGTCAAAAAACAAAACAACAACAAAAATTATAAGTTAACAAAAAACCAAATGAAATAGAGATATTACGTGTCGCGCCGGGACGTTGCCAACGTGGGACATCAAGCAATTCAACTGACGAAAACATAGGAGTCCAAACAACACCAACAACAAGCTGACCGTAAGTTAAGTTTACACCTAAAATAATAGATAGTATTAAGATAATTTTTAAAATTTATGGGAAACTATCCCACAAGAATTAAGTACGAAAGGTTTTTTTATCGTGACTATTGTTAGAGTAGTCGACACGACAACCTCAATTGTACCTTTAGGAAAAAAGAAGTAACCTTAAAACCAAATAAAAGCACAGTGGACGAACTTACTAACCAGTTTTCCAAAATGTCAGTTGGCAATATTGCTGCAGAAGATATCGGTAGGATAGTAGCGACAGAAACTGCTAATCTTAGGAACGAAATTAACCAACTGACGAATCAAATCAAGACATTTGCTAGCGCTACGTAAGTGACGGAATATCTTACATAATTTATTAATGACGGAATACCGTACAGTGAAAGTTTAGATATTATTAAGTCACTGCCAGAATTCGATGAGTTTGCATATCGAAATAAAATAGTAGGGAATGCCAATGATATCCTTCCTAATCATGGCACATTATTAAGTTTAGAAGCTATATTTTCTAGGCTAGACTTTGCTTACGCAGACAAACGACCAATCCACGTTATTTGCCAACTCTAACTAGGCGCACCAAGTGGCAACAACCAGTTAAGCCGCTAGAGGTCGGGAACGTGGCTATTATCTGCGACGACAAGGAAAACAGAGGCGAATTTGAACGTGGAATAGTTCTGGAGGTGTATCCTGCTCCTAATGGTCAAGTTAGATCGGCGCTGGTTAAAACAAAAGGTGGGAACCTACGCAGACCTGCCTCAAAGCTAGCGGTGCTGGACGTAAGGCGTGAACCTCAAATCACTGATGCTCCACGGGGGGCTGAATGTTACGGAGCCAACTGAGCCAAACAAAATTTAAGTTCCTTTTTTTATTCGTATGGTAACTCTTATTATTATTATTATTATTTATTGTGACTTGAATTCTTATACCACTGTGAAAATTGTATAATTCGATTCTTTGTAATATTGGCCGTTTCCGGTTCTTTTAAAAAACGAACGCAGGAAGAGAAGCACGAATAAGTAAGAGGGAGATTTTGTCAAATTATATTGTATTAATCAATAACATTCTTCCAGATATTAAAACGCTACAAATTTTAGAAGTGTATATAAACTATCGTTTTTAATATATTTGTGTTCTTATGCCACTGCCGAACATTATTTTTAATATTTATTCTGGTGATGCATGTCACGATACAATTTGAGAAACAGAATAATTTGGTCAACCGATAGTGCAAGCATAGACATGACAAACATAGCTCAGAAAATGAGGAGGAGGTCGATCGCACCGTAATTGACCAAGAGGGTGCAATTTCCAAACTACAGGAACAAATAAAGAATTTGCAATTTTCTCTTGCTGCTTCTGAGAAGTAGAGGTTATGTTTGAAACAAACACTTTCATTGACACAATTAGGTGCACCTGCCAGCACAACAAAGGCCACCGTCTCTCTTGCCGATCGTACAATACAATCAAATACTCCTATAAATAACGCCTACGTCAATCGTGCCGACGAAAGCTCCATACGAATGATAAATTCTACCGCTAATCTAAATGAAGTACAAATTTCTACTTACAAAAACGCCGCCTCTTTCGCGGAGTTACCAGTCTCAGCCAGTATTTTCGCTACCAACGCCAATGCTGCTCATCGTACAACAGGTAATTTTCCTTCATTTTACTTGCCCAACGTTAGTTCTGCCGAACACCCCACATAATTTGCCATTAAACAATCAAATAACGTGGACACCGGCGTATAATCAGCCGTCAATGCGAAAATTGCGAGATTTGCCAGAGTTTTCCGGCGCCGCAGAAGAGTGGCCAATGTTCTCGGTTGCATTTAAAGAAACTACAAGCGCATTTGGCTACGAAAATTTACAACGCCTGCGTTAACGCAATCATGTCAACGCTCCAGTTTCACTTTGGCCGCCCTGAGTTCCTAGTTAGGAGTAAACTCTCTAAGGCACGAGCCTTTCCTGCTATCAGCTTCAAAAATATCAGCGAAATTATTAATTTGTCCACAATGGTTTCAAATCTTGTTGCCTTTCTCGAGAATGCTGGTGCATCGCCCCACCTCTCAAATCCAATGCTGCTTGAAGAGCTTGTAAGCAAACTGCCGCAAAATAAACGAGAAGAATGGGCTCGTCACATATGCGCCATAAATAAACCATATCCAATTATACAAGAATTTAGCATCTGTTTGCAACAAATATCTTTATATATTGCTATGGCTACTGAAGTTAATACGTCAAAAACAAACAAAGATCAGCTTGCAAAAAAAGGAATAGTATTACAAGACCAGTGTTAACGATAGGAGAAGAAAAACAAAGATCCCAGTTTTGTAATTCGAATCATAAATTGTACCAGTGTACTAATTTCAAAGATGCCGATTATAATAAACGTTGGGAAGTTGTAAAAAAGAGTAGATTATGTTTTTCTTGCCTTTCTACAAGCCACAACATGCAAAATTGTCCTCGCCGGCGTGAATGTGGTGTATCAGCTTGCCGTAAATACCACCATAAATTACTCCATAACCATACAACAGCAACCCTACATGCTGGCAACTCCGCTCACACAAACCAATATGTGGCAACTGTTAGCAAATGTCATAAGAACAATCATCAAAACAATAATAGCAGAATAAACAAACAAAACTTTCAAAAAGGCAATGAATGTGGTACTTTGCTTAAATTTTTGCCGATAAAACTGCATGGACCAAAAGGCAGCTTGGAAGTGATGGCCTTTATAGACGATGGGTTAAAGGTTACACTATTAGAGGAACGCATAGCCAATCGTATAGGTTTGAGAGGTGCAAGTAATTCGTTGCACTTAAAGTGGTTCGATAACCAAACGACAACAGAAGTAACAAAGCGAGTTGAAGTTGAAATTTCTAGTGCACACGAGTCAACGCGATTTCACATGAAAGATGTACGTACAATAAAGCAACTACTCCCCACAGAGTTTATGTGCCGAAGAGTTTAACCAAACCTATGAAGATTTAAGCAATATTCCTATTGAGAGCTATAAAAACGCTGTACCGCATATTTTAATAGGTGTTCACATACCAATTTAGTTAGACCCCTGCGTGTTGTGAACTTTGCTGAAGGTTATACGGCTTACGAGAGAAAGCTAGGATGGACACTTTTTGGTTCCAATAGGGAGGATAACACTACCATTTGTCATGTGCATATCGAAGAAAATTATATGTGTAAGCTAAAAAAACAAATATCTGATTTCCTTATATTTGAGAATTACCAAACAAATGCTTTGCCTGAAATAAAATCTGCTAGTGATGTTAGGGCCGAAAAAATACTTGAAGAAACAACCAAGTTAATTGATGGTAGGTATGAGACCGGACTTTTGTGGAAAGATGATGACGTGTCGCTTCCTAAAAGTTACAATATGGCGTTAAAACGTCTCCAAATATTAGAAAGAAAAATGATGCTTGATGAAAGTTATGCCAAATGGTATAATGAAAAAATAAACGAGTACGTAGATAAGGGTTATGCTAGAAAGCTGAGTTCAGCTGAAGCCGGTCATGTAGATCAGCGAACATGGTATTTACCGCATTTCGCTGTGTACAACATGAATAAAAGTAAGAAACTTAGACTCGTTTTCGATGCTGCTGCAAAAATAAATGGAGCTTCGCTAAATTCAGTTCTCATGAAAGGGCCCGATTCTTATCAGCCAAAGTCATTGCAGTCCATTCTTTTTAAATTTCGTGAAGGCAAGACTGCCGTTTGTGGAGATATTCGCGAAATGTTCCACCGCGTGAATATACGCAAGCCAGATCAAAATTCTCAGCGATTCCTTTTGCGAGAGGGTGATCATGGTAGACAGCCTGATGTGTACGTTATGGTTGCAATGATTTTCGGCTCCGCTTGTTCTCCATGCTCAGCCCAGTACGTAAAAAACCTGAATGCGAGTAGATTTAAAGAAGAGTATCCGCGTGCTGTAGAAGCGATTGTTGATCGCCACTATGTAGACGATTATGTAGACAGCTTTTCTAGTGTAAACGAAGCTATACGCGTTACAGAGCAGGTAACTGACATTCACCAAAAAGCTGGCTTTGAACTTCGAGGCTTTGTGTCGAACTCAAACGAACTACTGCGAGCAATTTACAAAAAGCCGAAGGCGGAGGAATACTTTAATACTACGAAATATATGTGTAGTGGAGAATCAGTTTGCGAGAAAGTGCTAGGCATGCACTGGGATGCAAATAGCGATATATTCACGTTTAAGCTAATCTTTTCAAGAATACCAAAGCAGGTTTTGGACGGTAATCGGCGTCCGACTAAAGTGGAACTGTTGGGCCTCACAATGTCTATCTTTGATCCGTATGGGTTTTTATCTAATATAACGTTAACGCCAAAAATTTTGCTGCAAAAGTTATGGCAGTTAAATATTGACTGGCATGAACCCATACCGAATGAAATTAAGGGAAACCTGGTATCATTGGTACAGGTCTCTCACAGCGCCAACAGCATTTAATATACCCAGATGTTATCATTTAGATTTCGGGGATCCCTCAACCGATATTCAGCTGCATTTATTTGTCGATGCGAGCGAGATTGCTTACTTAGCCGTTGCATACTGGCGCATTTGCCACTCAAACCAAGTACGAGTTAGTTTTGTTGTTGGGAAATCCCGTTGCAGCCCACTGAAGCCGTTATCGATCCCACGATTGGAGCTTCAGTCTGCAGTTCTGGGAACGCGAATTAAAGACGTTATTTTAATCAGTCACACCGTAAAGCCACAAAAAATAGTGTTCTGGTCAGATTCAAAGACCGTAATCCAATGTCGAGCTATAACCAATTTGTGTCCAATAGAATATCTGAAATTCTTCACTCGTCTGAAGTCTTACCGTGGAGGTGGGTTCCTGGATCTCAAAACCCAGCTGATGATGCGACCAGACCGCAGAAGGAAATTAAGCTTTCATGGAACTCCAGGTGGATTCTCGGACCCTCGTTCCTCGAGTGCCCGGAAAAAAATTGGCCCGTTATGTCAGAAGAATTGTCGATTATTTCAGAAGAAGAAGAGAAACGGACAAATCAGCTCTTCACCATCCAAGCCGATGCAGACGTAATACCATTTATGAAGTATTCCAATTATTATAAATTTTTGAGAGTTATGACATGTGTAAGATTTGCAATTTCCAAGTTCAAGACATATTTACGGAATAATACAACTACGCGAGAAGATTGCAAAATCAATGCATATGAGTTAAAAAAGACGGAGTATATGCTAGTTCGGTTCGTGCAGGAAGCAGCATTTTCTGAGGATATTGTTTTACTCCGAAATAACAAGACCCTGCCAAAGAAAAGTTCACTTTTTAGTCTAACACCGGTGATTGATGACGAAGGAGTACTGCGACTGGGTGGCCGAATCGACAATGCTGAATCACTTCCAATGTATACAAGACTCCCAATTATAATGCCAAAAAATCATGCGATGGCACGGTTAATTACTCGTCATAATCATGAGATATTCTATCATCAAAATCAAGAAGCCATCATTTGCGCTATTAGAAGCAAATATTGGATACCCAATATACGAAACCTCCTACGGTCAGTACAGCATGTATGTCAGCTTTGTAAAAACAAGTCAGCAGCTCCGAATACGCCACTAATGAGACAAATTCCCATAGATCGACTTACGCCGTATGTTAGACCATTTTCGTACACTGGCCTAGATTATTTTGGGCCCATTATTGTACCTATAGGACGCCGGCGTGAAGAAAGATGAGTTGCACTATTTACGTGCTTGACAGTTCGGGCTATACACTTGGAAATAGCACGAGATCTATCTTCTGACGCAGTAATTTTATGTTTAAGAATTTCGTGAATCGCAGAGGTATACCTGTACGTATACGCAGCGACAGAGGTACAAACTTCGTTGGGGCAAGTAAAATTTAATGGGTTTGTGTTGAAAAGGGCTTGGAAGCAGAGTGCATTCGGCGCGGAATTGAGTGGATATTTAACTCACCAGCTAATCCATCGGCTGGAGGAGCATGGGAGCGTATGGTACGCAGTGTAAAGAGAGTTTTATCATTTACCTTAAAGGAAGTAGCGCCACAAATAGAGATATTACAAAGTTTGCTTATTGAAGCTGAAAACCTGGTAAACTCCAGGCCGCTCACACATTTATCCATCGATAGTGCTGACTCGGATCCGATAACTCCTAACCACTTCACTCTAGGTTGCCCAAACTACATTCAAACATCTGATTTCTCAAAACGTGTGTGTCTTCAAAAGCAATGGCAAATTGTGCAACGGTTGAAACAAACATTCTGGCGCAGGTGACTGTTGGAATATTTGCCAACTCTAACTAGGCGCACCAAGTGGCAACAACCAGTTAAGCCCCTAGAGGTCGAGAACGTGGCTATTATCTGCGACGACAAGGAAAGCAGAGGCGAATGGAAACGTGGAATAGTTCTGTAGGTGTATCCTGCTCCTGATGGTCAAGTTAAATCGGCGCTGGTTAAAACAAAAGGTGGGAACCTACGCAGACCTGCCTCAAAGCTAGCGTTGCTGGACGTAAGGCGTTAACCTCAAATCACTGACGCTCCTTCAATTCACGGGGGGCGGAATGTTACCGAGCCAACTGAGCCAAACAAAATTTAAGTTCCTTTTTTTTTATTCGTATGGTAACTCTTATTATTATTATTTATTGTGAGTTGAATTCTTATACCACTGTGAATGTTGTATAATTCTTTGTAATATTGGCCGTTTATTATATTATATTGTATTAATTTATATTGTATTAATCAATAACATTCTTCCAGATATTAAAACGCTACAAATTTTAGAAGTGTATATAAACTGTCGTTTTTAATATATTTGTGTTCTTATGCCACTACCGAACAACGTAATTAATCAGCAAATTAGCATATTAAGGCAAGGATCGAAATCCTTGATCAATTATTATAACGAAGTTTATCAGAAATTAACACTAATAATAAATAAAACTATTATGACACACGGCACAAATTCCGAAATTACAAAGCACCTAAATAATATGAATCGCGAAACTGCCCTAAGAATCTTTATAACAGGACTAAATCCTCCTTTAAACCAAATACTTTTCTCATTGACTCTTGCCGATTTGCCAAATGCCCTTGCGAAAACACGTGAGCTTCACTCTAACCAAATGCGTTAAGAGTATTGAAAAAAGCAAACAAGCAACCAAAAATATATAGAAGCTAGCTCTTCTTAGGAAGAAACAGTGTACACGATATAACACGACTTATGAACCTAGTGGTGCTGTAAGTATAGAACTTAACCAATAATTAAATATACCTTCTTTTTTTCAACGGTAACAAGGATGAAGGATCTTAAGGTGAACGTAACGAATTTAACAGGTGCCGTTAATGCCCTGCTGGAGATGAAAACTTTAGAGAGACCTGTGACGGAGTTGGACCGGGCCGAAAATACCTTCAATGGTCCTCCGCGTAGCGAGGCAACAGAGGAAGTGATGGCAAAAGCCCCCATGACTGAGGCCGACATTCGCGAAATATGTCGTCTGCCTGATTGCGTAAAAGAGCTTCAAGTTTTCGATGGAAGCCCTATACACTTCGTGTCCTGTGTACACTCCGTAGAAACCATCCTTGCTGACTTTTCAGTAATCAAGGGAAAACCATTATACCGTGCAATATTACACCACATTCGACAAAAAGTCTGCGGTACCGCGGATAACGCTCTGATTTCTTACAATATTTTTGACAACAATTGGTCCAAAATAAAGGAGTGCCTGGCTCTGCATTACGCAGATAAGCGGGATGCCCGCACTCTCGAACACCAGTTGCATCAATTGCAACAGAGAGGTGGCACTGTTGATGAGTTCTACGCTCGAGTGAACCACCTATTCAACTTGATTCTTAATAAGCTACAAACCGAGTCGTACACTGACGAAACCATGAAAGTCCTTATGGACACTTACAGAAATAGGGCGTTGGATGTATTCATCCTCGGTCTAAGTGGGAAGCTCTCAAGGATGCTCCTCCTTCAACGCCCCAAGACTCTTCCAGATGCTTATTCAGCTTGCCTGGAGTTACAGAATGTCAACTTCAGAAATGTATCGCTTCACCTATCTCCAGGTAATAATCGTATAGTGGTCCCTATTAACAATTTAAACGAGATTAAACCTTACTTCGAAGGGAGACCACCTGTAATTCCACCCACATCTACCTGGCGTCAACAGGATCCCAGGGCTCCATTCGATAGAAGGGAGCGTTTTTCAAAAAACTATCGTGCTCCACCCGCTACTCAATCTACGAATCCCCCGTCGAAAAAATGGATGTGGAACGCTCTACACAATCGCGAGCTGTAAATTATATCAATCGCCCTAATCCATTTAAACGCGAAGCAAGATCGGAAAACCTTGCGAGGAAACAACAAAGGCTTTTCCATTCAACGACCGGTACTGATGAGGATAACACCAAGGAAGAAGAATCGACCAAGAACGAGGATGAAGGGGATTTTCTATCGGAGGGCCATCTAGTGTACCATACTTAGAGTACACACTCTAAGATGGCCGCACCTTCGACTTCCTGATTGACACAGGGGCCAACAAAAATTTCATTAGCGAAGAAATTGCAGCTGGAGGTGATCCCGTTAAGAAAGTTTTTAATGTCCACTCAGCTGGAGGAGAGGTGCAAATTTATAAAAAGATATGTTTAAAATTTTTCAGGGATGTGGGCTTACCTTCAAAGATAGCACTCTTTGTCCTTCCGGGACTGAAATCCTTCGCCGGTATTATCGGCGATGATACGTCGAGAATGTTAGGGGCAGTAGTCGACAGGAAGAACAATTTCATAAGGATAAATAATTTCAATATGCCACAAAAGGCCACAATCTCGATTCAGGTTTAATATTCACTGGGAAAGGACGTATGAAGTACGTGGACAGAACGTTGATGAAGTACTGGAAAAATACTCCGATCTTTTCCTCCCTCTTAATGGCAGTGAGCTCGTGGATACAAATGTGCGAGCCGAAATACGGACTACCATCCCTGAACCTATCTACAGTAAAAGTTACCCTTATCCTGTATGTATGAGGGAAGAAGTAGACAGGCAAATAAACGAATTACATAATGAGTGAGTTATTAGACCTTCGAAAAGTCCTTACAACTCCCCAATATGGGTGGTGCCCAAAAAACCAAAGCCAAATAGGGAAAAACAATATAGAATGGTGATTGACTAAAAGAGATTAAATGTCGTCACTATCGCCGATACGTACCTTATCCCAGATATAAACACCATCTTGTCCAGTTTAGGACAGGCCAATTTCTTCACAACTATTGACTTAACGTCTGGCTTTCACCAGATACCGATGAAAGCGTCGGATATACCTAAGACAGCGTTCTCAACGATGAATGAGAAATACGAATTCCTACGCTTACCCTTTGTTTTAAAAAATTCTCCCGCCATTTTCGTCTACATTGACGACATAATTGTTTTTGGAAAGGACCCGGAAGAACACTTACTGAACATCGAAATGGTATTTGCAAGGCTTCGCGAAGCAAACCTTAAAGTAAATCTGGAGAAGACCTGCTTCTTCGAAAAAGAAGTCGAATTCCTTGGGTACGTCATCACTCCTGATGGCGTTCGCGCTGACCCAAGCAAAGTCGAAGCGATTAAGCTTATTTCACCACCAGAAAATCTCAAGGATTTGAAAAGCTTTTTATGTATGACTTCTTGCTACAGGAAGTTCATAAGAGACTACAGAATTCGTTTTAGAGGTATGGTATATATATATATATATATATATATATATATATATAATATTGAATTTATACACATACATATCATGTAAAATATGAATAAAAAATATATTTGAATTAACAAAATTCAATTTCCATACATATAAAATATTGCATTTTGAATCACCCTAATATACCTACATATAAACATTCATGAAAATATCTAATTATGTCGCTTAAATAATTGTCTCTGCCCGCATACGGTGAATATTTTGGTTGGACCATGTATTTTTCATAGATATCCAATAACCGGCTGGAATTCTAAAGAAATGAAAACAGCAATGGAAATACAGCAAGGCAATAAGCAGCAAAAGGTCACCAACCCACTGAATCAAAAGTTACACTAACGCCCCGATTCTAGTGTGGTAACAACATTCTTCACCACGGTAACGAAATCATGTGGCAACTTTTACACCCTTTTGGTATTCTACCCGCGAAAGTAGCCGGATAATTTTTTACCCGCAAAAGTAGGTGGTTACATCGAAATAACCACACAACAGCTGTAGTTTAGAAAAAGGCAAACTTAAAAAAAAAGAATTGTAAGCGCAAATAAGTAAAGATAATAAAAAAAAGTGTTGCCTGCGTTTTTCAGGGATTTTCAGGGATTTTCGTTTATTTCGATTCATCTGCCACCTGGCGGCATTTTGTTTTCCACGAATTGTAGTGCCATCGACTCGCAAACTATGTGCTAAGTTTCAAGTCTCTGGATCGCCGAGAAGTTAGTTAAAAGTTGATCGCAAAATTTCCATTTTAAAATAAATTTTCTGTCCGTGCGCCACCTAGCGGATTTTTTTTCACTTGCATTGTGATGTCTCCCAGATCTGAACTATGCTTAAGTATCAAGTGTCTAGCTCAATGGGAAGTTACCGAAAAACACTTTTCCGTGGGTCAAAAATTCGTATGGAAATGAAGGGAGAAACATAAAAGCGACTTAACATAAAGGCAATAAAAAAATAAATTCCTTTTTACTTAATTCAAATGTAGAAGTGTTTTTACTGTTCAAAATCTTGGAGTCTAGTAGGAAATTGATCTTGGTGTATAGAGTTCTAAGAAGAAAACGGAAGAACGTATTCATTACAATAATGTACTTCATACTTAAGAAGAGGTGCAAAAAGTCTTAAACTAAAATGAATTTACGAAATTATTTCGCGCTCTTGTTTGTCATGGTTAGCTGCCTTTTGACTCGTATAAATTCGCAAAATCGCGTAACTAGTAGGTGGCGTAGTAGGGATATAAAGGATAGTTCGTATTTGGTATAAATACATGATACCGGCAATAATCTTTGCGCTGGTTCATTAGTCAGTATGCAGAAGGTGGTTACAGCTGGAATTTTCCATGAAAAGGAAATTGATATCTTTATTTCATTGCCAAGCCCTTCCAAGGGCAATGTATTTCACAATATTGTGAAATTACAATGTAAGCAATTATTGTAATCCTATAAATAATAGTGAATTATAAATAGAGTTTAGTTCTGGAGCAACCTTTAATCAACGTCTGTAAACTCGGCCGCATTGGCGGTCTAACATAAGATGTGTTATTAATTGACGATCCCGCCAGAAGAACTTAGTTTTAAAAATTCCTTGGGCGAAAGGAAATGTCAAGTTTTTCCAAATAAAAAAAAAGCAAGTATACCCCAAAAAAGGGAGAAAAGTTAAAACAAAACCCACTGAAAAAAACACTTTGCAATTGTAAAATTTCTTGCGCGAAAGGAAGTGCTAACTTAAAATCAAAAAACAAGTATCTCACACAAAACGCAGAAAGGTAAAGTGAAATCCAAAAAATTTTACAATTATAAATTTTTGTATAAACGTTGAAAGAAGACGAAAAAAAAATCGAGTATTTTAAAAAAGGAAATAATAAAAAATCGTCAAAAAAACAAAACAACAACAAAAATTATAAGTTAAAAAAAAACCAAATGAAATAGAGGTACTGCATGTCCCGCCGGGACGTTGCCAACGTGGGACATCAAGCGATTCAACTGACAAAAACATAGGAGGCCAAACAACACCAACACAAGCTAACCGTAAGCTAAGTTTACACCTAAAATAATACATATATAGAGTATTAAGATAATTTTTAAAATTTATGGGAATCTATCCTACAAGGATTAAGTACGACAGGTTTTTTTATTGCGACTATTGTTAGAGTAGTCGACACGACAACCTAAATTTTACCTTTAGGAAAAACGAAGTAACCTTAAAACCAAATAAAAGCACATTGGACGAACTTACTAACCAGTTTTCCAAAATGGCAGTTGGCAATATTTCCGCAAAAGATATAGCTAGGATAGTAGCGACAGAAACTGCTAATCTTAGGAACGAAATTAACCAACTGACGAATCAAATCAAGACATTAAATAGCGCTACATAAGTGACGGAATATCTTACACAAACTATTAATGACGGAATAGCGTGCAGTGAAAGTTAAGATATTATTAAGTCACTGCCAGAATTCTAGGTGTCGCAGAACGCCCATTTGCCCTACACCGCATAAGGCTCATTTACGCTATTATGTCTATTGTAACCTCACATTTTCATATTTTAATTTCATTTCATTTGTTTACTTCTTTATCTTTATTGCCTACTCATCATATTCTATATTTACTAAACTCGACTGAAATTTATCAACATATACATACATATGTACATTTAACTGTAAAATTGAATTCCACGTATTTTTGCCATTAAGCGCGTTACTCCGTTTTGCTTGCTGAAACACGATTTAGTCGTTGGCCACCAAACGGAGAAAAAACAGCAAAATAAACACAACTCGCTACACAACACGCACAACAAGCTATATTTGAACGCTAAAAATATATTGTTACTAATAAACCTATTGCTTATTATTTGGAAGGTGTGGAACGTTAAATTTGCTCATCCAGGCCAACGACAAGTTTTATTTTGCTTTTGGACAAGTTTTTATTTGCCTTTGTACAAGTTTATTTGCTTGTTCAACAAATTTATTTGCCTTTCGACAATTTGGTGTTGCTTGCGGAAGCAGTTGATGAATTCTTGCCAATATAATTTCGCCAACATTATATTTGCGGATAAGGAGAAAACTACTAACGCTTTCGCTGCCCTTTCACCGTCTACTTATTTGATGGATTTATCGTCAGTATATTAATTAGTTAAGTATATCAAGGGAAAATTCTTCCGAGATTTCATGCAGTTTAGTTACAGCCCGCCGTATCACATTGATTGGAGTGAATCTTGTTGCCGCCCGTACACATCCACAAATGCGATTACATACTCCACCACGAAGAAGCCCTCGCCTAAACAATAGTGTACAAATCACCAGTCAGAGTATGGTCGACAATAATTCGCCAGCTTTGGAGTCAATCCCGGAGGAATCAACGGTCGTAGCCAATATCACCCAGCCAGATGTGAGTAACGCTACCACCATAACGCCGTCCACGTCGGATGCCGACAGTTGTATCACTACAAATTCAGCCATGGGTGCTAATGCCACCGAAGTTTTCAGAAACGCCACAGTGAGCATGCCTGCCCATTCAGCCTTCCACGTTAATGCCATGGAGCAACGCCTAGCTTTATTGCAAACCTATTAGCAAGCCAACTGAGCCAAACAAAATTTAAGTTCCTTTTTTATTCGTATGGTAACTCTTATTATTATTATTTATTGTGAGTTGAATTCTTATACCACTGTGAATATTGTATAATTCTTTGTAATATTGGCCGTTTATTATATTATATTGTATTAATTTATATTGTATTAATCAATAACATTCTTCCAGATATTAAAACGCTACAAATTTTAGAAGTGTATATAAACTGTCGTTTTTAATATATTTGTGTTCTTATGCCACTACCGAACAACGTAATTAATCAGCAAATTAGCATATTAAGGCAAGGATCGAAATCCTTGATCAATTATTATAACGAAGTTTATCAGAAATTAACACTAATAATAAATAAAACTATTATGACACACGGCACAAATTCCGAAATTACAAAGCACCTAAATAATATGAATCGCGAAACTGCCCTAAGAACCTTTATAACAGGACTAAATCCTCCTTTAAACCAAATACTTTTCTCATTGACTCTTGCCGATTTGCCAAATGCCCTTGCGAAAACACGTGAGCTTCACTCTAACCAAATGCGTTAAGAGTATTGAAAAAAGCAAACAAGCAACCAAAAATATATAGAAGCTAGCTCTTCTTAGGAAGAAACAGTGTACACGATATAACACGACTTATGAACCTAGTGGTGCTGTAAGTATAGAACTTAACCAATAATTTAATATACCTTCTTTTTTTCAACGGTAACAAGGATGAAGGATCTTAAGGTGAACGTAACGAATTTAACAGGTGCCGTTAATGCCCTGCTGGAGATGAAAACTTTAGAGAGACCTGTGACGGAGTTGGACCGGGCCGAAAATACCTTCAATGGTCCTCCGCGTAGCGAAGCAACAGAGGAAGTGATGGCAAAAGCCCCCATGACTGAGGCCGACATTCGCGAAATATGTCGTCTGCCTGATTGCGTAAAAGAGCTTCAAGTTTTCGATGGAAGCCCTATACACTTCGTGTCCTGTGTACACTCCGTAGAAACCATCTGTTTGCGTCCGTTGTCTATCGATATACGAAGTATTCACAAAATTTGATGGTCTGCAATTGTTCTATTTAATTCACTAGTTTGTATCCATTTTTATACCTAAGCTTTAGATATACTACATAAAATTATAATCCTGAAAAAGTACATTATCAATACAACCCTGTAAAATGCAACTATGTAAACAAGGAGAAAGAAACTAATAAAATTTGGCTTGTCTAGACAGTCTTCAACCGACAATTGAATCGTGCAGTTCACATTTTTATTATACAGTGCACAAACTTTAATAGTTCACTATTGCATATGAACATAAAAATTGGTCCATCGAGCCGAATGTCGGTCGAAAATTTAGCAAAATCAGTGCCAATTATTGTATAACAATTTAGTGCAGTGAATTTACAAACATATTCAAAGCATTGAATGGAATTTGCAAGAAAATTTGCAGAATATACATTGGTTAAACAAGATTAGACGTTTATATGAATAATGTATTGAGTGCATAAAAATGCATGTATGTACAGTCCTATCTAAGTGATTTAATTTACATATGTACATATTGGTGGAAAATACATATAACGTGAAATAAAAAAAAAAAAGCCAATTTGCGGCAGAAACAGCGTTGAAACGAAGTTAAACGTGCATAAACAGAAAGGTGTTCGTACAATCGTACATGACACATACATATATATATATAACAGCAAGCATATATGTTATGCAGGGACATAGGTACATACACGTGAAGCGAAAGTGGATAGTGCATAAAGATTTACGTGCCTTGAAAAGTTTGAAATACCAACTGCAGCAGTGGATATAATTCAATAAGTGGTTCTAAATAAAGGCCTAGTCGTCACGTAAAGAGGAAGCAGCATCAATGAACAAGTCGGAACATGCCAGCAGAGTACTCCAGCAATGAACAGATGATACATACATACACAAAGGGTCGTCTTATCATACAGAGGCTTGTGGAGTTATAACATTAATGTATGTAAGTAGGATACAATAAGTAATTCTGGAAATTAAGTTAAATGTCATTGCATGAGGAATTTAAAATATTGTACAAAAAGAAAAAAAACTACATATTTAACAGTCGTATTCAGAACTTAACATAAATAGATTCGATACATAACAGTCGTTAGAGTAAGATTCGGTGTAAACATTTCAAATCAAAACGTAACGTACGTTTAGCTATAAAGCATTCAGAGAAACGATATTGTGAGACAGAAGCATATCGTAAATATTTCATGAAACATAGTTAGCAGTTGAGTTGAGTAACATATCATATTCAGTAGAGTCAGGAGTCAATGGAAACATTTCAAAATTGAAAACGGAACGCACAAAAGTCTGTAAACTTAACATTGAGAGTCAGAGAGACAACATTTGAGATAGAAGCATAACATACATTTTTGAGTTGAGTAGCATATCATATTCAGTAGATTCATAGAAACATTGCAAATTGAAAACAGAACGCACAAAAGTCGTTAAACCTAACATTGAGTCAGAGAGACAACATTTTGAGATAGAAGCATAACATACATTTTGAGTCGAGTAGCATATCATATTCAGTAGAGTCATAGAAACATTGCAAATTGAAACCAGATCGCACAAAAGTCGTTAAACCTAACATTGAGTCAGAGAGACAACATTTTGAGATAGAAGCATAACATATTCGGTACATCGGTACATTTCAAATCAGAACTGGTTGAGTATAACATTCATACATGTAAGATGTCTACAATAAGTCTTTCTTGAATTCAGTTCAAATATGTTATTCAATTAGTAGCATAAAACATTGTATCAAAAAAAAAAAAAAAAAAAAAAAACGTATTGAGAGAGAAGCATCAGTCATTATAGTCATTTGGGACATTAGTACATTTCAAGTTAGAATCGCAACATATATATATATGTATGTTTCTAGGCATAAGAGTGAAAAATTGTAGTAGAGCATATATGAAATCATATGACAATAAATGTAAACAATAATAAGTCAAGTACTAAAGGGACAAAAATTGAAATAAACAAAAAGGCTACTAGTTATTTATAGACAATGGACGAATTGAAACAAAAACGTCAAACCATAAAGGGTCAATCACGCGTATATTTTCCTTTTGTCAAAATGCTAATAATTCCGTTGACGAGATTAAGGTAAGGGTAGAGAAGTTGGAGTCAATATTCCAGGAATATGAGAATGTACAAAGCAGCATAGACACTCTTACAAGTTCAGAGAACATAGCTGTGGAGGAAAATTATCGCAGTGACATCGAAGATAAGTATTTTGCAATTAAGGCAGGTTTGTTGGCTCGAACACGTGAAGAGCAGCTTGATAGCACAGTAATAGACAATCAAAATCAAACGGAGCAGGGCGCTAGTGTATCCAGTGCAATTCAAACATTGATAGATCATCAGAATACCTTGGGTACTTTGGTTGAGCGGTTGGCGTCTCCATGCGGTGACATAAATGCGGCCTCGCCGACGTTGCATACGAACACCAGCCAACAAGAAGTCCGGCTTCCTCGTATACAAATTCCAGAGTTTGACGGAACGTACATAAACTGGATACACTTTCGCGATTTGTTTGAGGTAATGGTTCATACCAAATCAAGTTTAGCAAACATAGAAAAGTTCGAGTATTTGTTGACAAAGTTGAAAGGGGAAGCATTATCAATAGTGAGGCATTTGAAGCCCACAAATGAGAATTACTCGGTAGCATGGGGGTTGCTATATAAAAAATATAATGAGGGTGATAAGGTGAAGAAAGCATATGTAAGTCTGCTACTTGATCAGCAACCAATTAAAGCACCAACATTGAATGAGATTAAGCGTCTGTACAATGATTCTAACGAAAGTATCAATGCGTTAAAAGCATTAGGTGAGGCAGTGGATCAGTGGGACACACTTTTGTTGTACTTATTTGAAAAAAAATTAGATTCTGAAACATCAATGCTGTGGTATAGGAGCAGAAGCACAGAAAAGGAAAGTAAGTTTGTACATTTAATGACATTTTTAGAGCAACGCGTTACCGAATTAGAAAATATACAGTCAAATAAAGGTTCAGGTAAATCGTTAACCCCTCTAAGCTATTTTAATCGCCAGACGCAGGCATCGAAAATATACGTTTCTCAAGTAAAACAATGTCCAGTATGTGCAGAAAATCATTCAATATATCAATGCGACCAATTTAAAAGAAAACCAGTAGAGGAGAGGATTCAAGTAGTGCGCGATGTGGGGCTATGCTTTAATTGTCTCAAGGACAATCACCGAGCCATTAATTGCACATCATCGTTGTGTAAAGTTTGCAACAAGAAACATAATTCATTATTGCATGTAATGCAAGATAAGTCGAATGAAAGCAATTATCCGCAAAGACAAACGGAGTCAGTATCAATAAATTTATCAAATATACAAAACGAATATATAACACTGCTACCTACGGCCATAATAAGGGTATTAGATATCAATGGTCATTATCAAGCCTGTCGAGCGTTACTTGATTCAGGAGCACAGGTGTCGCTCATACGAGAAGCTTGCATGCAGCGGTTGGGGTTGAAGAGAAGCTTCAATAATACAACGATTCATGGTATAGGTAGAGGGGTTAATAGCCGTTGTAAGGGTGAAGTAAAACTAAGCATAAATTTTCCAAAGGGGAATCACAATATTGAGACTAGCGCACTGTGTCTCCCAAATTTAACTCGAAATTTACCAGGAAAAAAAGTACAAAATAAGAAACTAAACTATTTTCGCCATCTCGAACTGGCCGATAACAATTATGACACACCAAACGGAATAGACATAATTTTAGGTGCGGATGTGTTTTCAGCATGTGTACTGTCGGGAAAACTAGTTCATCCAAGTGGTTCACCTTCAGCGGTTGAAACAATATTTGGTTGGGTGATACTTGGCAAAATAGAGTCGAGTCAATCATTTCATATTTTTGTGGGTACTGCATCACTTGATGCAACTAATCAATTACAAAGGTTTTGGGAAGTCGAAGAAGTACAGCCACTGACACAGGTTCTGACAGTTGAGGAACAACAAGCAGAAGATCATTACATAAAGTATGTTACACGCGCAAAAGATGGTAGATATGTAGTTCGGCTGCCTCTCAGGGAAGAAAAATTAGAATTTGGCGATTCAAGGTTAGCAGCATGGAATCGATTATGCTTAATGGAAAGGAGATTTAATAAAGATGAAATATTAGCACATAGTTACAAACAATTTATGCAAGAATACAAAATGATGAATCATATGGAAGAAGTGGTAGATGAAAAGGCACAGGTCGAGTATTATCTCCCACATCACGCCGTGTTGAAACCAGAAAGTACAACTACAAAACTCAGGGTAGTATTTGATGCATCTTGTAAGTCATCAAATGGGAAGTCACTGAATGATCAACTACTCATAGGACCCACGGTTCAAAAAGATTTATTTTCCTTATTGATTCAATTTCGCAAGTTTAAGGTAGGGTTGACAGGTGATATAGAAAAAATGTACAGACAGATTTTGGTCAACAAGAGCGACAGAAGCTATCAACGAGTTTTATGGAGGGAAACTAGTGAAGATGAAGTAAAGGCATATGAGCTAAAAACAGTTACGTACGGCACTGCATGTGCACCCTTTTTAGCAACAAGGACACTCAAGCAAATAGGAATTGAAAATTCGGCCTTATTTCCCAGAGCAAGTAAAGCAATTCTAGACGGGTTTTATGTAGATGATTTCATGTGGTGTTTCGAAGATGTAGAGTCGGCTGTGCAGTTAAAAATCAAGTTATGTGATCTACTTACTCAAGCAGGATTCCATTTACGCAAGTGGTGTTCGAACTCATCAGAATTTATGTCCACGATCGATGCAAATGATACAGAAATGTCAGCGGAAACGATTATCGATGATACGCAGACAGTCAAAACCTTAGGATTGTTATGGGACACAACGTGTGATTCCTTCAAATATAAGGTAACTCTAAACGAAATACAACAGCAAATTACCAAACGAACAGTTTTATCAGATATTTCGAAAGTATTTGATCCATTAGGATGGTTAGCACCAGTGGTTATTTCTTTAAAGCATTTAATGCAGCAGTTATGGTTGAGGGGCATTGATTGGGATGAGCAGTTGCCTAATGATGTGGTCACACGATGGTACGAGTTGAGGAGTGGCATCAATGACATTTCGAAAATTAGAATTCCAAGATGGATTAGAGTTACAAACGGTGAGTTGGTAGAACTTCATTGCTTTGCAGATGCGTCAGAGGTAGCATATGCGGCCGCAGTTTATATTAAAGTTCGCCATTTAGATGGGTTAGTGTCAACAAATCTTATTGCCTCCAAAAGCCGGGTAGCACCTATTAAACAAATAACATTACCAAGACTTGAGTTATGCGCTGCACAGCTCATGACCAAACTGGTTGTAAAAGTAAAGGAAGCACTTGACGTTGATCAGGTTCCCATATTCGGGTATTCTGATTCAACTATTGTCTTAGCTTGGCTAAGCGATTATCCACGTCGATGGAAAACATTCATTGCTAACCGAACTTCATACATTTTGAATATATTACCCCGAGAAAGCTGGCGTCATATTTCGTCACATAATAATCCTGCAGATTTAGCAACAAGAGGTATTACCGCTTGTAACTTAATAAATAACGACCTTTGGTGGCACGGGCCTAACATACTGAGAACACGTCATCAGTGGGAAGAAGTGGCACCAGAGCCGCCAGAGGAAACGCATCTAGAAGAAAGGCAACATATGGTCATATGCCATGCCGTTGAAAATCCAACAGATGATTTATTTGAACGTTTTTCAAGTTTTGGAAAGTTATTGTCAGTGACAGCATACATGTTGAGATTCATAACAGACTGTAGAACAAATAAAGTAGCCAGAACAACAGGCTTTTTAAGTGTGCACGAGCTAGATAATGCGCATGATGTCTTAGTTAGGCAGGCTCAGAAGGATTCGTTCCATGCAGAAATTCAGATGTTATTAGCTGGAAAATCTCTGCCTGTAAAACACAGTCTATCTGCATTAACACCATTTATCGATCAAAAGCAATTGTTGCGAGTAGGTGGAAGGGTTAAGAACGCAGTTATAAAGTTTGATCAAAAACACCCGATAATTCTTAACAAGGATAGTTCGTTGACACACTTATTAGTGAGATATCATCATAAGAAATATTTACATGCAGGTAATCGACAATTGCAATATGTACTCGGATTAAGGTACTGGATTCCAGGAGTGGTCCGAATAATCAAGCAATGTATATACAAGTGTACCACATGTATGCGCTTCAGAAATAAACCATTTTCTCAGCAGATGAGTAGCTTACCTCGATATAGGGTGGAACCAGCATTAGCTTTCGTGAATACAGGCATAGATTTTGCAGGACCTATACACGTAAAGTCGTGGAAGGGTAGGGGAAGCAAAACTTACAAATGTTGGATAGCAATATTTGGTTGTTTAGTGACAAAGGCAGTACATTTAGAGTTGGTATCAGAACTATCAACTGCATCGTTTCTGGCAACCCTTCTTAGATTTGTGGCTAGACGAGGAAAACCGTCGAACATATACTCAGATAACGGTACCAATTTTGTAGGCTGTAATCAAAAATTGAAGGAATTGTGGCATTTTTTACATGAAAGGCATAACCAGGAGAAAATTGTTAAAGGTATGGCAGAACAAGAAATTCAATGGCATTTCATTCCCCCAACTGGTCCTCACTTTGGAGGAATGTGGGAGGCAGGGGTCAAAAGTACAAAATACCATTTGAAGAGAGTTCTCGAAGATGCTAATACAACATTCGAAGAGACATGCACGGTCTTATGCCAAATAGAGTGTTGTTTGAATTCACGGCCACTCTGCACAAAATTCGAAGGTGATCCAGATCCCCTTACACCAGGGCATTTTTTAATTCTTAGATCAATGGCGACTATCCCAGAAACTAATTACACTCAATCCAAGGTAAATAGTTTAAACCGTTGGCAGTATTTACAAAAATTAGTTCAACAATTTTGGAAAAAATGGTCGTTAGAATACATAAGTCAATTACAACAACGCCCAAAATGGAGCCAAAAACTCAAAAATATCCAATGTGGTGACATTGTGCTCTTCACAGATGATACATTGCCACCAAGCAAATGGAGTATAGGCAAAGTTGTAGAAACATATCCAGGCAAAGATGAACTTGTAAGAGTTGTTTCAGTCAAAACATCAAGGGGAACATTTAAACGTCCCATCGTTAAGTTATGCCCGTTGTTTATGGACTGTTGAAAGTGGATACTTTCAAGAGGTGCGGTATGTTTGCGTCCGTTGTCTATCGATATACGAAGTATTCACAAAATTTGATGGTCTGCAATTGTTCTATTTAATTCACTAGTTTGTATCCATTTTTATACCTAAGCTTTAGATATACTACATAAAATTATAATCCTGAAAATGTACATTATCAATACAACCCTGTAAAATGCAACTATGTAAACAAGGAGAAAGAAACTAATAAAATTTGGCTTGTCTAGACAGTCTTCAACCGACAATTGAATCGTGCAGTTCACATTTTTATTATACAGTCCACAAACTTTAATAGTTTACTATTGTATATGAACACCATCCTTGCTGACTTTTCAGTAATCAAGGGAAAACCATTATACCGTGCAATATTACACCACATTCGACAAAAAGTCTGCGGTACCGCGGATAACGCTCTGATTTCTTACAATATTTTTGACAACAATTTGTCCAAAATAAAGGAGTGCCTGGCTCTGCATTACGCAGATAAGCGGGATGCCCGCACTCTCGAACACCAGTTGCATCAATTGCAACAGAGAGGTGGCACTGTTGATGAGTTCTACGCTCGAGTGAACCACCTATTCAACTTGATTCTTAATAAGCTACAAACCGAGTTGTACACTGACGAAACCATGAAAGTCCTTATGGACACTTACAGAAATAGGGCGTTGGATGTATTCATCCTCGGTCTAAGTGGGAAGCTCTCAAGGATGCTCCTCCTTCAACGCCCCAAGACTCTTCCAGATGCTTATTCAGCTTGCCTGCAGTTACAGAATGTCAACTTCAGAAATGCATCGCTTCACCTATCTCCAGGTAATAATCGTATAGTGGTCCCTATTAACAATTTAAACGAGATTAAACCTTACTTCGAAGGGAGACCACCTGTAATTCCACCCACATCTACCTGGCGTCAACAGGATCCCAGGGCTCCATTCGATAGAAGGGAGCGTTTTTCAAAAAACTATCGTGCTCCACCCGCTACTCAATCTACGAATCCCCCGTCGAAAAAATGGATGTGGAACGCTCTACACAATCGCGAGCTGTAAATTATATCAATCGCCCTAATCCATTTAGACGCGAAGCAAGATCGGAAAACCTTGCGAGGAAACAACAAAGGCTTTTCCATTCAACGACCGGTACTGATGAGGATAACACCAAGGAAGAAGAATCGACCAAGAACGAGGATGAAGGGGATTTTCTATCGGAGGGCCATCTAGTGTACCATACTTAGAGTACACACTCTAAAATGGCCGCACCTTCGACTTCCTGATTGACACAGGGGCCAACAAAAATTTCATTAGCGAAGAAATTGCAGCTGGAGGTGATCCCGTTAAGAAAGTTTTTAATCTCCACTCAGCTGGAGGAGAGGTGCAAATTTATAAAAAGATATGTTTACAATTTTTCAGGGATGTGGGCTTACCTTCAAAGATAGCACTCTTTGTCCTTCCGGGACTGAAATCCTTCGCCGGTATTATCGGCGATGATACGTCGAGAATGTTAAGGGCAGTAGTGGACAGGAAGAACAATTTCATAAGGATAAATAATTTCAATATGCCACAAAAGGCCACAATCTCGAATCAGGTTTATTATTCACTGGGAAAGGACGTATGAAGTACGTGGACAGAACGTTGATGAAGTACTGGAAAAATACTCCGATCTTTTCCTCCCTCTTGATGGCAGTGAGCTCGTGGATACAAATGTGCGAGCCGAAATACGGACTACCATCCCTGAACCTATCTACAGTAAAAGTTACCCTTATCCTGTATGTATGAGGGAAGAAGTAGACAGGCAAATAAACGAATTACATAATGAGTGAGTTATTAGACCTTCGAAAAGTCCTTACAACTCCCCAATATGGGTGGTGCCCAAAAAACCAAAGCCAAATAGGGAAAAACAATATAGAATGGTGATTGACTAAAAGAGATTAAATGTCGTCACTATCGCCGATACGTACCTTATCCCAGATATAAACACCATCTTGTCCAGTTTAGGACAGGCCAATTTCTTCACAACTATTGACTTAACGTCTGGCTTTAACCAGATACCGATGAAAGCGTCGGATATACCTAAGACAGCGTTCTCAACGATGAATGAGAAATACGAATTCCTACGCTTACCCTTTGTTTTAAAAAATGCTCCCGCCATTTTCGTCTACATTGACGACATAATTGTTTTTGGAAAAGACCCGGAAGAACACTTACTGAACATCGAAATGGTATTTGCAAGGCTTCGCGAAGCAAACCTTAAAGTAAATCTGGAGAAGACCTGCTTCTTCGAAAAAGAAGTAGAATTCCTTGGGTACGTCATCACTCCTGATGGCGTTCGCGCTGACCCAAGCAAAGTCGAAGCGATTAAGCTTATTTCACCACCAGAAAATCTCAAGGATTTGAAAAGCTTTTTATGTATGATTTCTTGCTACAGGAAGTTCATAAGAGACTACAGAATTCGTTTTAGAGGTATGGTATATATATATATATATATAATATATATATATATATAATATTGAATTTATACACATACATATCATGTAAAATATAAATAAAAAATATATTTGAATTAACAAAATTCAATTTCCATACATATAAAATATTGCATTTTGAATCACCCTAATATACCTACATATAAACATTCATGAAAATATCTAATTATGTCGCTTAAATAATTGTCTCTGCCCGCATACGGTGAATATTTTGGTTGGACCATGTATTTTTCATAGATATCCAATAACCGGCTGGAATTCTAAAGAAATGAAAACAGCAATGGAAATACAGCAAGGCAATAAGCAGCAAAAGGTCACCAACCCACTGAATCAAAAGTTACACTAACGCCCCGATTCTAGTGCGGTAACAACATTCTTCACCACGGTAACGAAATCATGTGGCAACTTTTACACCCTTTTGGTATTCTACCCGCGAAAGTAGCCGGATAATTTTTTACCCGCAAAAGTAGGTGGTTACATCGAAATAACCACACAACAGCTGTAGTTTAGAAAAAGGCAAACTTAAAAAAAAAAGAATTGTAAGCGCAAATAAGTAAAGATAATAAAAAAAAGTGTTGCCTGCGTTTTTAAGGGATTTTCAGCGATTTTCGTTTATTTCGATTCGTCTGCCACCTGGCGGCATTTTGTTTTCCACGAATTGTAGTGCCATCGACTCGCAAACTATGTGCTAAGTTCCAAGTCTCTGGATCACCGAGAAGTTAGTTAAAAGTTGATCGCAAATTTCCATTTTAAAATAAATTTTCTGTATATCTCGATCCGTGCGCCACCTAGCGGATTTTTTTTCACTTGCATTGTGATGTCTCCCAGATCTGAACTATGCTTTAAGTATCAAGTGTCTAGCTCAATGGGAAGTTACCGAAAAACACTTTTCCGTGGGTCAAAAATTCGTATGTAAATGAGGGGAGAAACATGAAAGCGACTTAACATAAAGGCAATAAAAAAATAAATTCCTTTTTACTTAATTCAAATGTAGAAGTGTTTTTACTGTTCAAAATCTTGGAGTCTAGTAGGAAATTGATCTTGGTGTATAGAGTTCTAAGAAGAAAACGGAAGAACGTATTCATTACAATAATGTACTTCATACTTAAGAAGAGGTGCAAAAAGTCTTAAACTAAAATGAATTTACGAAATTATTTCGCGCTCTTGTTTGTCATGGTTAGCTGCCTTTTGACTCGTATAAATTCGCAAAATCGCGTAACTAGTAGGTGGCGTAGTAGGGATATAAAGGATAGTTCGTATTTGGTATAAATACATGATACCGGCAATAATCTTTGCGCTGGTTCATTAGTCAGTATGCAGAAGGTGGTTACAGCTGGAATTTTCCATGAAAAGGAAATTGATATCTTTATTTCATTGCCAAGCCCTTCCAAGGGCAATGTATTTCACAATATTGTGAAATTACAATGTAAGCAATTATTGTAATCCTATAAATAATAGTGAATTATAAATAGAGTTTAGTTCTGGAGCAACCTTTAATCAACGTCTGTAAACTCGGCCGCATTGGCGGTCTAACATAAGATGTGTTATTAATTGACGATCCCGCCAGAAGAACTTAGTTTTAAAAATTCCTTGGGCGAAAGGAAATGTCAAGTTTTTCCAAATAAAAAAAAAGCAAGTATACCCCAAAAAAGGGAGAAAAGTTAAAACAAAACCCACTGAAAAAAACACTTTGCAATTGTAAAATTTCTTGCGCGAAAGGAAGTGCTAACTTAAAATCAAAAAACAAGTATCTCACACAAAACGCAGAAAGGTAAAGTGAAATCCAAAAAACTTTACAATTATAAATTTTTGTATAAACGTTGAAAGAAGACGAAAAAAAAAATCGAGTATTTTAAAAAAGGAAATAATAAAAAATCGTCAAAAAAACAAAACAACAACAAAAATTATAAGTTAAAAAAAAACCAAATGAAATAGAGGTACTGCATGTCCCGCCGGGACGTTGCCAACGTGGGACATCAAGCGATTCAACTGACAAAAACATAGGAGGCCAAACAACACCAACACAAGCTAACCGTAAGCTAAGTTTACACCTAAAATAATACATATATAGAGTATTAAGATAATTTTTAAAATTTATGGGAATCTATCCTACAAGGATTAAGTACGACAGGTTTTTTTATTGCGACTATTGTTAGAGTAGTCGACACGACAACCTAAATTTTACCTTTAGGAAAAACGAAGTAACCTTAAAACCAAATAAAAGCACATTGGACGAACTTACTAACCAGTTTTCCAAAATGGCAGTTGGCAATATTTCCGCAAAAGATATAGCTAGGATAGTAGCGACAGAAACTCCTAATCTTAGGAACGAAATTAACCAACTGACGAATCGAATCAAGACATTAAATAGCGCTACGTAAGTGACGGAATATCTTACACAAACTATTAATGACTGAATAGCGTGCAGTGAAAGTTAAGATATTATTAAGTCACTGCCAGAATTCTAGGTGTCGCAGAGCGCCCATTTGCCCTACACCGCATAAGGCTCATTTACGCTATTATGTCTATTGTAACCTCACATTTTCATATTTTAATTTCATTTCACTTGTTTACTTCTTTATCTTTATTGCCTACTCATCATATTCTATATTTACTAAACTCGACTGAAATTTATCTACATATACATACATATGTACATTTAACTGTAAAATTGAATTCCACGTATTTTTGCCATTAAGCGCGTTACTCCGTTTTGCTTGCTGAAACACGATTTATGCGGCAGTTACTCACGAACGTACGTACCAAAAACGTGTCAGCTGACACGACCTATCTTATGAGTGTGCAATGTAAACGAAAACTCACCGACGTGCAACGCCCGTACGTACGTAGGCCGGAACGTAGAAATCAAAACAATTTTGATTTTTTCCGTAAGAACGTGTCAGCTGATCGCTCTCTCACTAGACAGAGTTGCCTAGTAAACTTTTGTGCGCTAATTTTTGACCGTTTGCAATTTTATGCAAAAACGCCTAATTAAAGTTTGAAAAATTGTGGAAATAATTCGAAATAATTATGTAAAAGTGCTGATTATAAATATTTAATCTATTTATACTTATTTAATATGTATTCCGGCCTTTTACAATATCAAAAATTAAATTGGAAAAAGTTGATGTTTCCATAAGCATGCATGCAAACTGGTCAATGGCAACAGTGCTTATCTGTAAACAATACACACACAAATATGTTATGTACATGTACACAGACGTACACATTGATTCCTACGGGCTTGAGAGTTCGGTAAAAAGTGCTTCGTACGACAAACGTCTTTACGTACGGCACACGTCGGTGGGTAACTGCCGCATTATGCGGCAGTTACTCACCAACGTACGTACCAAAAACGTGTCAGCTGACACGACCTATCTTATGAGTGTGCAATGTAAACGAAAACTCACCGACGTGCAACGCCCGTACGTACGTAGCCCGGAACGTAGAAATGAAAACAATTTTGATTTTTTCCGTAAGAACGTGTCAGCTGATCGCTCTCTCACTAGACAGAGTTGCCTAGTAAACTTTTGTGCCCTAATTTTTGACCGTTTGCAGTTTTATGCAAAAACACCTAATTAAAGTTTGAAAAATTGTGAAAATAATTCGAAATAATTATGTAAAAGTGCTGATTATAAATATTTAATCTATTTATACTTATTTAATATGTATTCCGGCCCTTTACAATATCAAAAATTAAATTGGAAAAAGTTGATGTTTCCATAAGCATACATACAAAATGGTCAATGGCAACAGTGCTTATCTGTAAACAATACACCAGGCATGCTTAACCAACGAAACGATATCATTTCGTTACAATAATCAACGTTAATAAACGAAACGAAGTCATTTCGTTTCGTTTATTAACGTTAAGATCGTCAAATTAACGAAATGATTTCGTTTCGTTTTCTGCCATATCAAAACGAAATCAAATCGTTTATGTTGATTATTAATTTCAAATTATGCTGGCAAAGCTGATTGATGGCGGAGTCATTAAAGGTGAAAGCATTAGCCAAGCTGATTGCAACTTTTCTCATGAATTTTGACAGTACGAACATTTCTCAGAGTATTTTTGACATTACCACCAACGAATTACACAAACAAATTACATAGAGTTTGTGTGTGTATGTGCGCTCGTTGTTGCCACCTTACGGCTTCATCATGGCTATAGCATTGCCAGCACAATTCAAACATAAAGTATCACGTTTTCGTTAACGTTTTTAACGTTAACGAAAGCTTTTCGTTTCGGTTAAAAACGAGATACAATTTATCTTGATAATTTCTTTATCGATAATATTTCGAAGTGTTTCAACGGAAACAGTGGAAATTTTTTGATAAACGATTAGCTTAACGTTAAGGTGCATCCCTGCAATACACACACAAATATGTTATGTACATGTACACAGACGCACACATTGATTCCTACGGGCTTGAGAGTTCGGTCAAACGTGCTTCGTACGACAACCGTCCTTACAGCAAAATAAACACAACTCGCTACACAACACGCACAACAAGCTATATATGAACGCTAAAAATATATTGTTACTAATAAACCTATTGCTTATTATTTGGAAGGTGTGGAACGTTAAATTTGCTCATCCAGGCCAACGACAAGTTTTATTTTGCTTTTGGACAAGTTTTTATTTGCCTTTGTACAAGTTTATTTGCTTGTTCAACAAATTTATTTGCCTTTCGACAATTTGGTGTTGCTTGCGGAAGCAGTTGATGAATTCTTGCCAATATAATTTCGCCAACATTATATTTGCGGATAAGGAGAAAACTACTAACGCTTTCGCTGCCCTTTCACCGTCTACTTATTTGATGGATTTATCGTCAGTATATTAATTAGTTAAGTATATCAAGGGAAAATTCTTCCGAGATTTCATGCAGTTTAGTTACAGCCCGCCGTATCACATTGATTGGAGTGAATCTTGTTGCCGCCCGTACACATCCACAAATGCGATTACATACTCCACCACGAAGAAGCCCTCGCCTAAACAATAGTGTACAAATCACCAGTCAGAGTATGGTCGACAATAATTCGCCAGCTTTGGAGTCAATCACGGAAGAATCAACGGTCGTAGCCAATATCACCCAGCCAGATGTGAGTAACGCTACCACCATAACGCCGTCCACGTCGGATGCTGACAGTTGTATCACTACAAATTCAGCCATGGATGCTAATGCCACCGAAGCTTTCAGAAACGCCACAGTGAGCATGCCTGCCCATTCAGCCTTCCACGTTAATGCCATGGAGCAACGCCTAGCTTTATTGCAAACCTATTTGCAAGCCATGCAAGTACAGTTAAGAGAGCGTGACATCATAAACGAGAGTCTCAGAGCAGAAATATTACGAAGTGCCAGCTCTGCCGTAACATACGCCAGCAGCGCCGTCGCGGTATCGCAGTCAGCAGTACCACAGTCAACGCAAGCACCGCCGCCAGGTGCATATACATCAGAGCTCTTCCGAAATGCCAACTCTGCCGTCACTTACGTCAGCAGCGCTGTCGCTGCATCGCAGCCAGCAGTGCCGCAGCCAACGCCAGCACCGCCGCAGGGTGCATATACTAATGCACATCAATTACACACTGGGGTCCATTATGATGTCAACTCACAGCCGCCAGCTCAACGCCATTTATTTGCCGAGTCCCGTTATGGCTTCAGTGCAAGTTAAGGTATGATACCACCACCTACATAACAAAGGCATTTCCTTGCATATAACCTGCTGCAGAAATAGGCAATACCAGGGCAACAGAAAACTAAAGCGTCAATAGTCAGTTGATGCAGCTTACCAACAATCCAACTACATTAGAAACATAACTTGCCTAAATACCTGACATCACAGCATAGCAACAACAATTGCACGAGTTGGGTACGCAGTCCAACAGCAACCCACAACCCGCTACCTACCTTTGCCTAACAAACCAGATATGATATTATAATCAGCATAGCAACATCATATGCGTGAGCTCGTTTATTATCACAACAAAGGGTGATCGCCGCTTGCACTTATCTTAGCAACAGCAGGCTGGGCATGCAGCACATAAGCATTGCCTGCTTTACCACCCACTGCATAGCAAGCAAAGCTTGGTTGACAAGCTTGTCAGGTATGCCAGCAGCCTACGCCGCGATATGAAGTGATGTGTGTCTGATCAGCACAACTCTGTTGCTAGGTCGTTAGCAATAACATCAAAGCGACCTATTCTGCATAACAACATGATGGGCATACAGCACATAAGCATTGCCCGCTTTACCACCCACTGCATAGCAAGCAACGTTTGGTTGACGAGCTTGGTAGGTAGGCCAGCGGTACAACAGGTTATACCTTGATATGACTGATGCACGTCCGAAGCAATACAATTCTGTTGCTAGGTTGCTAGCAATAGCATCATAACGACCTTTTTCTGCACAACATCAACAGGTGAATACCGCTGATCACAAGGGTATTTAAGGCGGTATCATCGCCCTTCAAAGGCAGTTCTTCTTTGGAAGTAAAGTAAGGTTGCAAAGCAACCAATTTAATTTATTAAATAAAAGTGATTAACTAATATAAAATAAAGTTTGTGTTTTATTTGGAATAAGCAATATGACTTGCTTAACTGGCGCCCTTAAAAAAGGATAGTGACTTAACAGAAAATAAAATTTGATATCCTTACAAAAGGAAGTGCAAAAATGAAAAACTTAACTATTCATAAATTATCCTTATAAAGAGGAAAAACTATTAAATTTTGAAAAGTGGAAAAGTGTAACAAAAATAATAAATAAACAATAAATAGCTAAAAATATCCTTTCGAATAAAAGGATTAAATAGTGAATGTGTGCGGAAGCATATTTGAAAAATATCTTTATGGAAATTAAAATTTTTATTTTCGAATTCGATAAATTGAATAGAATTTAATTAAAGATGTAAGGCGCGATAACCTCCGAAGAGATCTAAGGCCGAGCTTCTCTTCCAATTTGCGTCGTGCTCCTCTTGATTTTCCCTACAAATTGGCCGGACGGGACCTACATGTTTTATGCCGACTCCGAACGGCATCTGCAAGGCAGATGAGTTTTCACTGAGAGCTTTTCATGGCAGAAATACACCCGCAGCGCTTGCCAAACACTGCCGAGGGGCGACCCCGATTAGAAAAATTTTTTTCTAATTGAAAAACCTTATTTCTAAAATTTTGATGTTGCTTTGCCCGGGGTGCGAACACAGGGCATACGGTGTGATAGGCGGAGCACGCTACCCTCACACCAAGGTGGCCGCCGTAAAAGAATAAGGAATTAAATTGTGACTGCAAAAAATTCGTTAAGAAAATTTTAAATCCTTTTAAGAGGATCGTAAGAAAAACGAATTGCGAATATCCTTAAGTGTTCGACACAAAAATAAATATGTACCCAATAGAAACCTTTGCGTTAAAAACAACTAAAAACAAAGCAAAATTTTGAAAATTAAATACAAGCGATGAAAACCTAAGCAATACTAACTATATTCAACTACCAATGGGATGTGGAAGCGGCCAAATCCAACTTTATCGAACGAGAGAGGAAAGAACCAGAAATTCTAGCAGCATATGTACATATGTAAGAAAAAATTTATGTTTAAAAATCATTTTTTTAAGTGTATTGCAGAAAAATATTTAGAGTAACTAAGCGATTAAAAATTAACTAAAAGATTTATATTTTGGATTCTAAAAATAAAAACTGTAATAACTAAAAATTAAAAATGGATAGAAGTGCAGTGACTAGTTTATTAGAATCGACAGTAGAAGTATTTGAACAGAATTTTAGGGAACAGTTGGCAGAATTAAAACGGGAATTTCAGAGTATTTTGCCCCAACAAATAGAAGTGCTCAGTCCCGTAACTATTGTCCAAGGTGTGCAAAGTACCCACACGGACCTTAATTTAGTTAAGTCTCTACCGGAATTTAGGGGAAAATTTTCTGAATACCCAGCATGGAGAGAAGCAGCTAGATTCGCGGTAAATTATTATACTGAGGGCTCGGAGCCTTATTATATTGCCATGGGTATTTTGCGCAACAAAATAACTTCAGCTGCTAATGAAAATCTTAGCGCCTTTAACACCCCACTAAATTTTAAAGCTATCATAACAAAGTTGGACCAGTTATATGCGGCTAAAATACCACTCCACATATTAGAGAACCAACTCAACACCTTGAGGCAGGGTAAAATGTCTATTAGTGAATATTATGATGCAGTTGATAGACAACTGACATTGATTTTGAATAAAAATATAATGACCTATAGCAGCAATGAGCAACTCACTCATGCATTTGATGTAAAGGCAAGGGAAAATGCTTTAAGGATTTTTATTTCTGGTCTCAAGCGCCCACTTTGTGATACTCTTTTTTCTGCAAACCCACCTGACCTTCCCAGTGCACTTGCCGCAGCGCAAGAGTTGCAACATAATCGTGAACGATATGAGTTCGCACATACATATGCCTCGGGAAGATTACCACAATTGTATCAAAGTGCTCCATTGTCTAACACTTGGCCTCAACCGAATCGATCAAACAATTCAGTACAATATTCTGTCCCGATGGAAATAGATCAGGGATCCTCTTGTTTCAGGCAAAATCCTCAAACAAGAACTAATAACTCCGAGCCATTCAACCATCAACGAGCATTCCACCAGGGAAATAGTTTAAATTATCAAAATTCTTATCAACAGCGGTCGCGTCAACAAGCCAACACTTTCGCCCCATCACAACAACAGCATAGGAGACCTTATGCTAATAACATATCCAATCAGGCATCCTTGCAGCGGCAACAAGCCAACAACTTCGCCCAACCACAACAACAGTATAAGAGACCTTATATTAATAGGACCTCCACTCAGGCTCCTGCCCAAAAACTTCAGCGTATCAACGCTTATAACTGTTAAAATGGGGTAGAAATTGCGAAAAGTTTCTTATCTGAACAATCGGTTGTATGAGATATATACTATATATACAACCGATCTCTATGATTTTTTCAGACAACAATATATGCTATATACGTAAGCAATCAGTGAAATTTGAAGCTTATAGCTGTTAAAATGGGGTAGAAATTGCGAAAAGTTTCTTATCTGAACAATCGTTTGTATGAGATATATACTATATATACAACCGATCTCTATGATTTTTTCAGACAACAATATATGCTATATACGTAAATATTCGGTGAAATTTGAAGCTTCTAGTTGTTAAAATAAGGCTAAAATTTGCGAAAATATATATATATATATACTATATATATATACTATATATACCACCGATCTTTATGATTTTTTCAGACAACAATATATGCTATATACGTAAGCATTCGTTGAAATTTGAAGCCTCTAGCTCCTATAGTAGGGCAGTAATTACGAAAAGTTCCTTATCTGAACAACCGGTTGTGGGGGATATATACTATATATACGACCGATCTCATAAATTTTTTCAGGCAACAATATGTGCAATATACGAAAGTATATGGTGAAGTGTGAAGCTTCAATCTGTTAAATTGGGTAAGATATTACAAAAATCCTCTTTTTCTGAAAAATCGGTTGTATGGAGGATATATGCTATAGTGGTCCGATCCGGTCGGTCCGACAAATGTCTAATCGGACACCCAAATACACCCGCTCACCAAATTTTATCAAGATATCTCAAAAATTGAGGGACTAGTTTGCATACAAACAGACAGACGGACAGACCGACATGGCTAAATCAACTCAGCTCTTCAACCTGATTATTTCGGTATACTTAATGGTGGGTCTATCTATTTTCCTTTAAGGACTTACAATTTTCGGTTTCGTGACGAAATTAATATACTGTGGCGGTTTACTAACTAGCCTTTTTACAATAGTCAATGAGAGTCATTTTACTTCGCGACACGATTCACATGTCATTCAATGACAAATGTCAAAATGAGTTTTATACTCTTTCTTACTTTGTTCTTTGTTCGAGCGGCCGTGACAAGCGCACGCATTCATCATAAATTTGTAAAAACTAAATCGCAAACACTGTGGTTCATCCGCGAATAAAATCAAGAAATATTTATATAAAGTTATACAGTGTGTTTCCTTGATTCGGCAGCGATAAAGCGTTTCATTAGAAACCATCATTTGTTGGAATAATTCTGCCGACAAAGAAGCCCACATTGGTGACCCCGACATATAACAAATACAATACAGTGAACAAGGTGCAAATACATATTCGCATTGCCCTCATCGTTTATCGACTCGGGAATGGAATAAACTTACCAAAAACATTAAAGCATCGATATTTTCACAAAACCAAAAGTGAATTTAATCAGAAAAGTGCAATCAAAATCGTCTTTTTTGCAAAAGTCAAAAAATTAAAAACGCACAAATTTCACCAGCTGATTCACACATTACGTCACTTGTGCGCAACAAAATTAAATTGTTTGCAACACAAAAACATTATTATTCAAAAAAATTGATTTGGGAAACGTGCCCAACAGAAGCCGAAGTGGAAGATAACCAGTATCTTGACGATTTCAACCAGAGCTTTCGGATGATATTCAAGATGGACGAATCGAACAATTCAAATGGACAATCAGCATCAAACGTAAGTACCGCTAGCAATTTTCCTTTACCTGAAATTAGTAGAATTACAATAAGGGCACCGACGTTCGTAAAAAATGAACCGGATTTATTTTTTATTCAAATGGAAGCTCAATTTACCAACGGTGGAATCACTAGAGATAACGCTAAATATAATCATGTCATTGCTGCACTCGATCCTCAATATTTGTCAATGGTTTCTGATTTGATTCGTAATCCGCCGGACGACGGCACAAAATATGAAACATTAAAAGCGCGTTTAATTAATGAATATACAGCATCTGATCAAAAGAAATTAAAAGTTTTGTTAACAGAAATCGAACTCGGTGATGACAAAACATCGCATTTATTACGTAAAATGCGTGATTTAGCACGAAGTTCTATGAGTGATGAAGCATTAAAATCACTTTGGATCGATCGTCTGCCCGAAAATGTGAGAGCGGTTGTAGCCATTTCTAACGATAATTTGAACACATGCGCCACTCTGGCCGATAAAGTAGTGGAATTAACTTCTTCGAAACAAATCTTCGAAATCAAAACGGAAATAAACCCTTCTTTGTCACAATTAAAAGCACAAATTGATGAACTCACAAAATCGTTTAATGACTTTAGGGCAAGTCGAAGTAAAAGTCCCAACCGAAACAACAACAGTAACAGACGTTCTCGATCTAAATCAAATAGAAAACATCCATATTGCCGTTATCATTACAAATTCGGGGCACTTGCTCGCAAATGTGAACAACCTTGCCGGTTCAAAAAACCTGAAGGCAGTTCAAACGATAATTCGGAAAACTAAAAACCACTTCGCCACCGACGGTACACGAAGTGGAATCAAATCTCACTCGCCGTCTCTTCGTCACTGATCAATCAAATCATCGTAAATTTTTAGTCGACACTGGCGCAGACTTATCAATTTTGCCAAAAAATTTATTCAATAAATTAAATAAACCAAATTCCTATAAACTTTTCGCCGCAAACGGCACACCCATAGAAACTTTCGGTAGCATTACTTGCAATGTCAATTTAGGACTAAGACGTGATTTCATTTGGACATTTTTGATAGCAAATGTGTCCAAACCCATTTTTGGCGCTGATTTTCTTGATGAATACGGATTGCTGGTTGATATAAAAAATAAACAATTGATCGATGTTCATACAAATTTACGAACTAAATGCAATTCTCATCTTACACATTATCAAAGAGTCTCTTCGGTTCATTGCAAATCTGATTTCAGCGAAATAATAAATGAATTTGTAGATCTCACTCTGCCTCCAACCTTCAATAAACGTGATAATTTGAAACCTAGTACGGTAAAACATCAAATTATTACAACGGGTCGTCCCACTTTTTCACGAGCACGTGGTTTAAACCCTGAAAAACTTAAACTAGCTAAAGTTGAGTTCGAAGCAATGCTAAAAGCGGGAATTTGTCAACCAAGTAAAAGTCCTTGGGCAAGCCCATTGCACATAGTACCCAAAAAAGGCGGCACATGGCGTTTTTGCGGTGATTATCGTGCTTTAAATGCCGTTACAATTCCTGATCGATATCCCTTACCTCACATCCAAGATGTAACACACATATTTGCAAACAAACAAATTTTTTCAAAAATCGATCTCGTTAGCGCATACAATCAAATCCCAATAGCAGAAGAAGACAAAGAGAAAACTGCAATCATTACACCCTTCGGCTTATTTGAATTCAATGTGATGACTTTTGGTCTCAGAAACGCATCTCAAACTTTTCAACGTTTCATGAACAGTATTTTTCACGATCTTGATTTCGTCGTTGTCTACATCGATGACATTTGCATAGCTTCAAATGACATGAGCGAACATCGAAAACATTTGAAAATTGTCTTACAACGTCTTAAAGAAAAAAACATTAAAATCAACCTTGCCAAATGCGAATTTGGACAACAAAAAATCACTTTTCTCAGTCACATCGTCACAAAAGATGGCATTTTACCAAAAACTGAAAAAGTTGATGTCATTAAAAATTTCAAAAAACCTGAAAAAGCACACGAACTCCGTAGTTTTTTGGCAATCCTTAACTCATATCGTCGCTTTCTACCGAATGCTGCTCAAATCCAAGGCAAACTTCAGCTGCTAATAAAAGGCAACAAAAAAAAAGATAATTCGCAAATTGCTTGGAACGACGATGCATCTTTAGCATTTGAAAAATGTAAAGCTGATATCGCCAACGCTGTCCTGTTAGCTCACCCAATTCCCAATACAACTTTGGCATTACACGTGGATGCTAGTAATCACGCAATAGGGGCAGCCCTTCACCAAATCAACAATGGTCAACTTCAACCATTAAGTTTCTATTCCAAACGATTAACCGATACCCAAAAGCGTTATAGCACCTATGATCGTGAACTTTTGGCAATCTTTCAGGCAATCAAACACAACAAATTTATGATCGACGGACGCAATTGCATTGTGTATACTGACCATAAACCATTAACATTTGCCTTTCGACAAAATCCCGACAAAGCTTCACCCAGACAAGCACGTCAACTTGATTTCATTGGTCAATTCACAACGGACATTCGTCACATTTCCGGCAAAGATAACGTTGTTGCAGACTTATTGTCGCGCATTGAAGAAATCAAAGTTAACGATATCAGCTTAGAACTTCTAGCAAATTCTCAAATAAACGACAACGAACTAAATGACATTCTGGAAGGAAAAATCCCATGTTCTTTAAATTTGAACAAAATTTATCTTCCTGGTTCTAATCTGCACGTTTATTGCGACACATCTTCTAAGCAAATCAGACCCTTTATCGTCGGTAACATGCGAAAGAGAATTTTCAATCTGGTGCACAACATCTCGCATCCTGGTAAAAGGGCTTCTGTCAATTTATTAACCGAACGTTATGTATGGCCAAACATCAAATCGGATGTCTCTAAATGGTCAAGTGAATGTGTTAATTGCCAAAAAAGCAAAGTTCACAAACATAACAAAACTGCTTTAGCTAATTTCAATGCACCTGACGGTCGTTTCAAACACATAAATATTGATATCATTGGACCTTTGCCGTTATCCAAGGGATTCCGTTATTGCTTAACATGCATTGATCGTTTCTCACGCTGGCCAGTTACAATCCCCATCGAAAACATGACAGCTGAAACGGTAGCCAATGCACTCATTCGTGGATGGATTTCACACTATGGCGTACCATTATATGTCACAACCGATCAAGGTCGACAATTCGAATCGAATGTATTCAAAGAATTGAATCGTCTTCTTGGTTGTAAACACATCCGTACCACTCCCTATCATCCACAAGCCAACGGCTTGATTGAACGTTTCCATAGAACTCTGAAGGCATCAATCATGTGTCATCAAAACGAAACTTGGTATGACGTGTTACCTTTAATCATGCTCGCATTAAGAACGACAATTAAAAATGATTTACAAGCTTGTCCAGCTGAATTGTTATACGGCACAACTTTAAGATTGCCGGGCGATTTTCTCGATGACAAAACTACTGATCTCTCGACAGATTTTGTTAAAAATTTAAAAAACGTCATGAACCAAATCAAAACCATTGTCACTTCGAATCACTCTGTGAACCATTGTTTCATTCAAAAAGAACTTTCGAATTGCACACATGTATTCCTACGTGATGATTCCGTTAGAGCACCATTTAAACAGCCATATGATGGCCCATCTGAAGTTGTGAAACGAAAAGAAAAAAATTTCGACATTCGGGTAAATGGAAGATTGGTAACGGTATCATGTGACCGTTTAAAAGCAGCTGTATCATATAAGGATAATAATGAAACGAATACCAAAAATTTTATTGTAAAAAATAATGTTAAAGAAAACAATGAACCTCTTAGTCAAAAATTTGAACATGCCAAAAAATCCAATAACGTTAACTGTGTACCCACAGAAGTTAGAACACGATTAGGAAGACTGATTAGAAAACCCAATCGTTTTGTAACTTTTTCAACGTGATCGGTGGATCACTGGTGGGGGAGTATGTGGCGGTTTACTAACTAGCCTTTTTACAATAGTCAATGAGAGTCATTTTACTTCGCGACACGATTCACATGTCATTCAATGACAAATGTCAAAATGAGTTTTATACTCTTTCTTACTTTGTTCTTTGTTCGAGCGGCCGTGACAAGCGCACGCATTCATCATAAATTTGTAAAAACTAAATCGCAAACACTGTGGTTCATCCGCGAATAAAATCAAAAAATATTTATATAAAGTTATACAGTGTGTTTCCTTGATTCGGCAGCGATAAAGCGTTTCATTAGAAACCATCATTTGTTGGAATAATTCTGCCGACAAAGAAGCCCACAATACCATTTCATTTTCATGAAATGAAGAAATTCCATAGATGCTATGAATATTTTAAAAAATAATGAAAACATGCAAAAGAAAGCAACTTTAGTATCAGAAGCACCTTTACCACCAGATTTAAAAAATGAAATGAGTGCTCTTGAAGGTTTGTTTTTTATTCCTTAACTTCTTATGTTATTAATTTACTTCACAATCTTATTTCCCTTAACTACATACACTCCTGCCCATATTCCCAGCAAACACAGAATCTAACGTTAGAGAATTTTTCGTTTTGCACATTAGAAACTAGTGTAATTATCTAATAGAGAAAAATGTTAGAAAACTACACTAGAAATCGACTCGAAATCGGTTAGAGAACTAACGTAAATTCGAGCATGTTTGAATCATATTAGAGAAATACATTAGAATTCGATTAGAAATCTAACCTTTTTCTCGATATCGAGAACTAAGTCCCCTTTTTGTCGAGAATGCTATAGTTCTCGACAGTTTCTCAAATCGTTCTCTAACCTCCTACCCTAGAGAAAGTCATTAGAATTCGAATCGTTTTCTAATCGTTCTCTAACCTAAATGTTTCTTGGGTTAATAGGTACAAAATCGAAAATGAGTGTGTTCGAAAAATAGTATATTTAATAATGTGTTCTTTAATAATATTAATTTAAAACATATCGCAATCGTTGGTAGAGTAAACTTTTAAAACTTTTTTCATGCCGTTTTTACTAATAGTTTCGCTATATTTTAAACTCAAATTATTAAAAACACACAAGTAAATAAAAAAAATATGTTATAATAAACTCATTTTCAATGTTGTACTTATATATTTTTTAGATGAAGTTTCTGAATGTATGTCATTACTTCAACAACTTATCAACGCCCAATCCAAGTCGAACGTATTACTTGAAAGCCTTTTAACCCAAAAGGAGACACGTTGCACATTTCCAATTAAAACCGTAGACGAGTTATACAAAACTGATGAAATTGTTGGCCAGGATCCAGACCTATATGTAAGTATTCTTAGTAAACCTGGCAATACTTTTAGTGTGTACTACGTATACAATTTTAACTAAAATCCATTACGCCGTTCATTATTATTTATATACATTCCATTTTTAATAGATTGCAGTTTTAAAAAATATTTTGGACAAGCATTCGCTTAACAAAAAACTTACATCAATTGTCAGTGAGGACGTAATTTTAAAGCTAAACTACGACGGATTTAAGGATATGATACCCTTTAAAAATTTAAAGAATTTAAATGAAATATTATTCAGTAAGTTTTTTTAAATAAATTTTTATTACTTATAGGTCATACGATTTTATTTGACGATTTTAATTAAACTTAGTTCTATTTTTTAGTATTATACTTTTTTTAGATCTCAATCAAATTATATTTTAGTTTTATTTAACTTGATTTTATTTCATTTTATTTTATTTTACTTTAATTTATTTTATTTCACTTTATTTTACTTTACTTTAATTTATTTTATTTCACTTTATTTAATTTAATTTAATTTTATTTTATTTCATTTCATTTCATTTTATTTTACCTTATTTATTTTATTTCTAGGTTGTCTTCAGAAGGAGGGATATGATCAGAAAACTTATGAAAACGATGTTCGCACTGCAATAAAGTTACTAAAAGGACGCTACTTTAAAAACCAATGTATTATTAAAAAACAAGAAATTGCAAGGTGATAAAAATATACAAGAAAACGTATGAATGAATAAATGTATATTTTTCTATTCAATAAAATTCAAATATTCTTAAAAAAACTTATTTGGTATATTCAGCTCAACTTCGGTGAATTGGTAATTCGGTATTTGTTAACTGGATACATCGTTTAACTCCCGCAAAAATGAAATTTTAGTTAATATCGAATTTGTAAGTGCCACATTACTTTCGTAGGACACGTGCTGTGTTAGGAGTCATGAATGCTGTAATGCGTACATAGTGCACGTGATAGATTACTTTATGCATTACCAAACATTACCATTTCTAACTGGGTAGTTATTAGTATTAAGATATTTATGAATGTATAGGCTAAGTAAATTACTATAAAAGAGAAAGAATTTATTTAATAAACAAGAATTAATGTTTGACCACTGAAGGCTTAACATCTTTCATTTCTAAACATTTCAAGGCGAAAACTATTGCGTTGAGGCCAATAGGCATTGGACTTTTGCGCCATCTATTCATGATTATCGAAACGTTAATATTTACGGCAACCCCAAATTGGAAAATTAAATTTAAGATCATTATTAAATTTAAAATTAAATGAAAAAAAAAATTATTAAGGATTTGATATCAAATGCATAATCATGATAAATGCATTGACTATATATGAATATTTATCCTTAAGAGACTATACGGGCCAATCTGTATGTTATATACACATATTAATTAGAAGTGTCCATCCATTGTCAATTGCCCTTATCGAAAATTAATACATTTATACATACGTAGATATATAAGAGCTTCTTTAATTTTCAACTTCGCAAGTAAACATACTATATATTTTAGATAATTAATTTAGAAAAGTTTAGTCTGTACCTTTCCGATGGTATGAGGCCCATTCTGAACTGCATACAAGCTTTTAATATAGTTTTTATTATATAATTTTCTTAGGTGGAATACACAATGCGTATAAAAGAATTAAACGAAATAACTAAACGCATTGAAAGCATACAAGTAACTTTTTTTTGTCTAGATGCAGGTAAAATGCATTGAACATTCGCAAGAATACTGTAGAAATTTGACAACAATTGCAATTGTTTGAAAGCATAGAATAATTATAGCTAAATCTGAAAACAGAGAGCGTTTCTTATTAAAAGCTTAGAATTCTTCTTTAACTTTTCCCTCTTACAAAAATTTTATGTGTAGAAACATAAGAATTGCTTCCACGAGCTGTAGGGTTATATTAATTAAACCAAACCAAACAAAAATTGTATCATTTGGATTTTGTCTTTTGGAATGAACTGTAAATAAAAAGTTTGTACTAATGGGAATGCTGATGTCTACATTTATTTAGAAGGCAGGGTATTCAGGTAAGGGGCGACCGATAATCAGGTGCGTCGGTGCCCATGGATTTGAGGGTGGGATAAGCACCGGACGTCGCACCAGACCCGCGGCGCCCCAAGTTATATTCGGCCTTTCCCCTTTTTATTTTAATTTTCAGATTGTTTTTTTGACTTTCACAGTTAGTAACCGGTCATGTCCGGTTCGGTAATTTTTTTTTTTTGCGTTTAGTTTTCTTTTGCGGTTATTTTTTTTTGTTGAATTTAAATTTTTGAATGTCTAACGGTCTGTCCGTGGCATCCGGTTCGACCGGATGTCGTTTTAGCTTGAATTTGTAAGCGTTTTGAATTCGTTCTGCGCTTTTTGTCAGTTTTCTTTTAAAGGCATGATAGGAACTTTTTTTTTGTTATGGCGCAGGAACAGTAAGGTTGGCAAGGACCCCGCCCAGCCGACATGACTAGCCACTGTGCACCATCAGATCATGCCGACTGCCTTCCTTACTGCTCCATAGAAAATGCGGATTCCATAACAAGAACTATATCTGATAGGTATCCGATGTCAAATCCTGAGGTTAAACTTTTTAATTTGGGGGAGTCAAGATATTTTTCAACAATCGATTTGAAGTCTGGATTTCATCAGATACTAATGAAAGAGGAAGATATAGAAAAAATAGCGTTTTCGATAAATAATGGAAAATATGAATATCTGAGAATGCGATTCGTGTTAAAAAATGCCCCAAGCCATTTCAGAGAGCAATGAATTACATTTTGCATGAGTTCCTATATTGGTAAATTCTGCCAGCAATGATATTATAATATATACAAAGACATTGAAGGAGCATATACAGTGTTGCCGTTGATGACCCTAAAGAGTCAATCTGACCCTGTTTTTGAGCCAGGAACCCGGACCCTACTTTTTTAAAAATGTACTATATTTAACCCTTTTCCAATTGTAGAACTGTAATGAAATACATATTTTTTAGTTTTTTCTTAAAAACTAAAGACATCTTCTTGTTCCTATTTTACTCTTACATCGGCAACCCTTACCGATTTCCAAATGTCATGCCTGATAGCAGTCTAACTGCTGGCAACGCTGTATCATTTGACAATTCCGACATATGTATGTGTAAGGTCATCCTAAGAATACGAGCAATAATATAAAGGCAACCTAATCTATGGTCAATATAATACAACGGTTAGGCTGACCCTACCTTAGTAATTAATCCTACGAAATACATCATCTCTGCACATGAACGGAATAATAATCAATTGGCAACCCTTACTCAATGTCAGCGACAAAAGAGCAGTTTAGATTTGAACAACGCGCCGTGAACAACGTCGGTTCGGCAACGGGCAGAGAAATCATTCTAATACTCATTTTACTTTCAATAAATTAAACCATTTAATTAATTTCATTTAAACACACATATTTTACTATATTTAACTTTAAACTTTAATAAACATGAATTGTTAGTTATAATGTGCTAATGTGCATAAATCGGCAGCGTTTTTATTTAATCGGAATCCAGAAAATCCTGACAACCCGAAAGAGCTTGAATAAAGACTCTTTCAGTTCAGAAGTGAGATGCTCCGCATAGCCTCACAGTGACAGTGTGAATTATATTGAAATATAATAGAACAAAAATATGTGTATGTGTAAAACAACGAATTCTTGAGAAGATTCGTTCGTTTCAGGAAGATTGCATCAGAATACATGCAACATTCTGACAAGTGTAGACATGTTCAAAGTCTGTACATAAGACTCAAACCGAAAGTTGATGTACATACATATGTTTTGTTGTTGTGTTGCCTACGAGCGTACGAATGGACGAGCGTCGGTAAAGCATTATCGATAAAGCAGTATCAACGGAAAGTATTTGAATTGCATACGATATTGTCATATTTTGTGTGTCATAGAGCGTTGCTATAAATCGTAAGTTGCAAGCAAAGAAACAACGAAAATCCGTTTGTGTTCAAATTGCATGTTGTAATTGTTGTTGTGTTGCCTGTCGCGCGTACGAATGGACGATCGGGCGGTGATACATACAAAGTAAGACAGAGCAAGTGAATTTCGGTGGTTGATTTCAAATTGCGTGTTATAGTTGTTGCCCAAAAATTTGTTGCCTATCGCGCGTACGAATGGACGAGCGGTTTGCGGGGAAAAAAGGCAAAAGCAAGAGCGCAGAAATTGTGAATTATATGCGTACGAATATAACTGTGGCAAAGTATAGTTATCGGGCGTACGAATGTACGAACGGTTGATGAACATAGAAAATAGAAATCAGAGCTTTGTATTTGAAGTAATAAATACAAGATTTTTTTTATTAACTCTGCGGTCTGCGTGTAGAGCGTGCGAGTGAACGAGTAAAGAATACGACAATGGTCGTTAATGTTATTGTTGTAATAATTTCAAAGTGTCGATCTCGCTTACACGACCATTCGTGTATATGAAAATATAAATAGACAAAAGAGACGACGTGTCGTAAAACTCGAACGAAAGGACGAGTGAAGCAAAACAAATAAGTAAACAAATTCTAATTAGAATACTCGTTTTAAAAGAAGTAAACAAAATAGCAAAATGAAAATAAAAGTGTCAACGTTGAAAGTAGACGAGCTGAAAGAGCAGCTGCGTAATAATGATCTTTCAACTACGGGAACAAAAGCTGAATTAGTGTTACGATTGTGTGATTTCTTAGGTAGTGATGAAATCCAAATCGAGAATTCTGAATTAAATTTACAAACGCAAGTAAATGATTTAAGAGTAATGATGGAAATTATGATGACAAAAATACAAAGTTTGGTTCCAAGTCAACAGACAAATGCACAAGAAGTGAATGGTAGTGGTTCTAGTGTAAATGAAGAGCGTATAGTTGTGTCACTCCAAAGTTCAATAAGAGTGGTGGGCAGAAATGCCAGTGTAAAAGAAATTGCTGAGACAATACCAGAATTTAACCCAACGAACGAAAGCTCTCTAACAGTGACACAATTTGTTAATAAGGTGGACAGTGCAATAAGTGCATACGAATGGGATGAGAAATGTTTACTTTTGGCAGTGTACAGTAAATTAAAAGGTGCTGCACGAATGTGGTTAGATGCTGCACCAACATTTTATTCTAATTGGTCTGATTTGGCAAATGCGTTAAAAAGTGAATTTAGTTTTGAATTGAATGACGCACAAATTCATTATAAAATGGCAAGTTCAACGCGAATGCAAAACGAAAAATTTAATGAATATTGTTTTCGAATGAGCGGGCTAGGCCGACGGTATGGCTTGACTGAAAGTACAATTATAAAATACATTCGCGACGGTTTAAAGCATCGTGAGTTGCAAATAGCAATAGCTCCAATTAAGTTTAATTCTCTTAAAGATATGCGCGAAACAATTGAAGATTATATACAAAATATGTCGGTAACAAAACAGTTTAAAAACGAGTACATAAACAATCGCAATAAAGAAAGTGCTAAAGATATGAGTCGAAGCGCGGTCGAAACGAAAAGCGTAACATGTTACAATTGCAAAGAAGGTGGACATATCGCGCGAAATTGTCCGAAATTGAAACAGAATCGTAAATGTAAGGACTGTAATAAACTTCATCCAAATAATGAAGCAGAAAATTGCGGGAAAAAAGCAGTTGTTGTCAAGCGTTCTCAGTTACAAGAATCAACAAATTTTTGTCAAAAACCAGTCATTGTAAATGGTAAGTCATTATTAGCTTTCGTAGACACTGGAAGTGAATGTAGTATGATCCAGCGATCAGCTGTAGAAAAGTTGAACATCCAAATATATCCATGCGCTGCAGAAATAATAGGTATATGCGGTGGAAAACGTACATTAAAGAATAAGGTCAACGTATGCATGACAGCTGATGAGATAAATTTAAAAGTCAATTTATTTGTGGTCGATGACGATATTTTAACGACGGACGTACTTTTGGGCCAAGATATTTTTAAAAATGACGGCATGGTAGCAGAAATAAAAGCGGCCAACTTTACATTTTCTACGCAGGTGAAAAAGTTAGTCATGGAAAATCCAGTAACGAATTTTAGTAACATTAATTGTAGTATAGACGACGAGAATTCAAATTTGCAGGCGTTATTGGAAGATAATAGAGACGTTTTTGCAGAAAAGCTTTGTGACATTGGCTTAACTAATGCGACGAAAATGAGAATTGAACTGACAACGAATACACCGATTGCTCAAAAACCATACAGGGTTCCTGAGCCGAAAAAGCATCTTGTAACAGAAATGATTAATGAGCTTTTGTCATGCGACATAATTAGCCCATCGAAATCGGAATACGCAAGTCCAATTATTTTGGTTAAGAAGAAAAACGGCGGTGAACGCCTCTGCGTTGACTACAGGCGACTAAACCAGTTTACAACAAAAGAAATTTATCCTACACCAAACATAGAAGAAAGGCTGAGCGAAGCCTTGAGATACAAATATTTTTCAGTCTTAGATTTGAATAGTGGTTACTATCAGGTACCAATCGAAGAAGAGTGTCGAAAATACACTGCGTTCATAACAACAGACGGTTTATTTGAATTTAAGCGAATGCCATTCGGGCTTAGAAATGCGCCGGCGGTATTCCAGCGTTTAATGCAAAACATTAAAGATAGGACTCAACCTGGTGACATGATTCACTATATGGATGATATATTGGTTGGTAGTAACAATATATCCGAGATGTACGAAAAGTTGACTAGAGTATTTGAAGCTTTACGCCAACTTAATCTTACTTTAAATATCAACAAATGTGAATTTATGAAGCAGACAATAGAATTTTTAGGACATGAACTTCACCCCGGTGGTGTAAGTCCAGGCAATATAAAGACGGCGGCTGTAAATAATTTTTCAGTGCCAAAATCCATAACCGATATAAGACGTTTTCTAGGTCTTAGTGGATATTTTAGACGCTTCGTGCCAGGGTACTCGATTATAAGTGAGCCATTGCGTGAATTATTACGAAAAGATCAACAGTTTAAATGGACTGATAGGCAAGAGAAAGCATTTTTGATGTTGAAGACAGCGTTAACATCGAAGCCGGTGATGGCAGGTTATCGCGTTGAAGCAGATCATCAAATACATACTGATGCCAGTTCTGTTGGCATTGCAGGCGTGCTCTTACAGCGTGAAGGCAGTGACTGGAAACCAGTTGCGTATTATAGCAGATCCACAACAGATAGCGAACGTAGTTTTCACAGCTATGAACTCGAAGTTTTAGCAGTGGTTAGTAGTCTAGAGCGTTTTAGATATTACGTACAAGGTAAAGAAATTGTAGTGGTTACTGATTGTAATGCAGTTACTACAGCAATGCAGAAGCGTGAATTGATACCAAGAATTGCACGTTGGTGGCTACGTATCCAGGACTTTATTGTTAAGTTAGAACATCGACCAGGCAAAAGGATGGAACATGTTGATTTCCTAAGCAGAACACCAAACGAAAAAAGCATAGATATAGATACAGCATCCTTAAAAATTTCAAAAACAACAATAGAAATGGGAGATTGGATGTACAGTATGCAACAGCAAGACAATAATATTCGTTCTATTATTGAGAAATTAGAAAGCGGTGACAAAATTACAAATGAAGAATACAAGCTCGAAAATGGGCGGGTTTACCGAAAACAGAAAGGTGATAAATTATGGTTAGTACCAAAATCAATGCGTTACAAAATTATAGCTAGCGTACATGAGAAAGTTAAACACCTCAGCATGGAGAAAACTTTAGAAGAAACACAGAAATACTTTTGGTTTCCACGTATGCGAAATTTCATAAAATCTTTTATACAATCATGCGTCGAGTGTGCGTACAATAAGCAGCGGGGTGGTAAAACAGAAGGGGCGTACCATTACGATGAAGTCGATCCTGTACCGTTTAAAACGATACATATTGATCATCTTGGACCTTTTCCCCGTAGTAAAAAGGGAAACGAACATATTATAGTTTTAGTGGATTCATTTACAAAATATACGGTAGTACGAGCAGTTAAGAGTACTGCAACCCGACATGTATTGACACTATTGAATGAGGTGAGCAGTTATTTTGGAGTGCCTACACGTATCGTAACAGATCGAGGGACAGCATTCACATCAAATGACTTTAAGAATTATTGTAACAATCACGACATCAAGCAGATTTTAAACGCAGTTCGAACTCCACGGGCAAATGGACATGCCGAGCGTACAAATCGAACTATTATGGGTATGTTACTTCCATCAACTGAAAACGACAAAAACTGGGATGAACAAATTCAAAGTATACCGTGGGCTATTAACACGATGAAGAATAAAACAACACAGCGAACACCCCAAGAACTTTTATTCAGTTATAAGCCTAGAGATTTTTACAAAACAAATTGATATTAGCATTACATGAAGATAAAACTATTAACAACGACGAGATGAAAGAGATACAAACAGATGCCGTGCATCGAATAAATCAGCAAAGAGAGAAAGCAAAATCTAAATTCGACGAAAGACATCGTAAACCAAAACAGTACAACGTCGGCGATCTTGTTCTCGCCGAAAATGAACAGGTGAGCACTGGTGGTTCTCGCAAATTGGAGCCACTGTACAAAGGGCCGTTTTTGATAACAAAGGTTATAGGTAAAGACCGGTATCTCATTGAAGACATACCTGGATCGAAACGTAAGCAACGACATTATACTTCAATTTTTGCATCAGATAAGTTGAAGCCATGGTGTAGTTTACCCAATTTTGATGGTTTTGACGACGACGACGACGGAGCCGAGGGCGACTCCAGTTATCAGGATTGGCCGAATGTAAGGTCATCCTAAGAATACGAGCAATAATATAAAGGCAACCTAATCTATGGTCAATATAATACAACGGTTAGGCTGACCCTACCTTAGTAATTAATCCTACGAAATACATCATCTCTGCACATGAACGGAATAATAATCAATTGGCAACCCTTACTCAATGTCAGCGACAAAAGAGCAGTTTAGATTTGAACAACGCGCCGTGAACAACGTCGGTTCGGCAACGGGCAGAGAAATCATTCTAATACTCATTTTACTTTCAATAAATTAAACCATTTAATTAATTTCATTTAAACACACATATTTTCCTATATTTAACTTTAAACTTTAATAAACATGAATTGTTAGTTATAATGTGCTAATGTGCATAAATCTGCAGCGTTTTTATTTAATCGGAATCCAGAAAATCCTGACAACCCGAAAGAGCTTGAATAAAGACTCTTTCATATGTATATGTAAATATAGAAAACGGAGTCAATGTAAAGAAATTTTTATGACTATGTATTTTCTGTTGGAACGATAAGTATTTAACTAAACAATGTAAAGAAATAACGCAAAGCGGCCGCTTTGTGTGGTATGCAATCAGATGCTTCTGAATCAAAAAAGCCACTTGCTACGTCACGAAAAAACTATAAAACACACACAAAAAATGAGCGATATATGTGAAGCCAAAAAAATGCAAATTGAACCATGTTTAGGCAGAGAAAATAAAATGACAAAAGCTGTGGCCATCGCTGAAATAAAACTTGTCATGAGGATGCTTGCCCAGAATCACTCTTTTAACTCAATGTCCCGAATAGCAAAATTGAATGCTTCTATATACACAGATTCGGCAATTGCAAAGAAGGTGAGTTTTTTAACAAAACTTGCTAAAAATAAATCACCTAAAATATAGATTTTTGCAGGTGACTTGCGGTAAAACAAAATTTAGGGGTGTTGCAGTATTTCTGGGGCAAGAAAGTCATCAAATTCTAGTTCAACAAATGAGACAAACTCGGTTTAGTCTTATAGTGGATGAAACTACTGACATATCGACCACCAAATGTTTAGTTTTGATCATAAGACAATTCGATATGGAAACGGGTAAGTCCACGGAGCGTTTCTTTCGCCTTGTTGAGCCCGCAAATATTCAGAGTATCACGTTATACAACTCCATAATTGCATCTTTGCGAGAAAACGATATTCCATTTTCTAATTTTATTGGATTTTCTTCTGACAACGCAGCTACAATGGTTGGGAGAAAAAGTGGTGTTGTAACACTTTTAAAAAATAACATACCGAATATATTTCATATTGGATGTATGTGTCATACGGTTGCTTTGATGAACAATGCAGCATTAGTCCATGTACCGAAAGATGTGGAAGAATTGTGCAAGAATATATATAATTATTTTAATAGCGCAAACAGAAAACGTAATTTTAAGCAACTACAAAGTATTTTCGATGTGCCAGAGCACAATTTACTACGACTTTGTAACACGAGGTGGTTATCATTTGAATCAGTGGCCAACCGAATCGTAGAGCAGTAGTCTGTCTTGCAGGACTCTTTTATTTTAGAAAAGTTTGATAGTCGAGCGGAAAGCGATCTGAAAAAAATATCATCAATACTAGACGGCCTTTCCTCTGTGAATTTGATATATTTAAATTTTGTAACTGTAGAATATCTAGCAGTCAATATTAGCTGTATAATGCAGCCATACAGTTATGATTTCTACCTGCTGTCATCAGTAAATTAGTGTGTAAGAAAAACAAGAAAAAAAGACATGAATTGGAATAAAGGACTTGAACTGAAAGCACGCGTTTTACTTGTGATGTAATATATCAGCTGTCTAATGCAGCCATATAGTTATAATTTCTACCTGCTGTCATCAGTAAATTAGTGTGTAAGAAAAACAAGAAAAAAAGACATGAATTGGAATAAAGGACTTGAACTGAAAGCACGCGTTTTACTTGTGATGTAATATAGTAACATATATCCTTAATATCCTTAATCTGATGAATGATATGAATCTAAATTTTCAAAGCATGTCTTACAAAATTGTATTTTTAGTTTCGACGACGAAAGAGTTGTTGCGGAAAATTTTTAAAAACTTTATAAAAAAGATGTATATGATTAAAGATGTTGATAAAATTAAATACGAAAATGTTGAATGTATTAAAAGTTTAAGTGAAATATACATAGGGCTTAAAGCTGAGCATGTAATGCTAAAGGAAAATTTTTCGGAAAATGAAATTAAATGCGTTAAGGGCAATATTTTAAAATATTATCAAAAACTGTGTTACGAAATACTGCAGAGAGTAGACATTTCCGAAAAAAGACTTAAAGTGTTGAGTTATTTGGATCCATTAGTGATAAAATCAAACGAGGATGTACCAGTTTTGGATTTCATACATGAATATTCTCATTTAACAGAAAATTCCGAAGCAGTTGTTGAGGAGTATAAGCTTTTAGAATACAAGGCAAATGATAATGCATACAAAACATATTTTGAACAAACCGAAATGGAAATGTTTTGGCAGAGCGTACGGAATATTAAAAACAATTTAAATGAGAGTTTATTTGAGAATTTTTATTTTTTTGTTGCAAATATATTAACGCTGCCACATAGCAGTGCATCGGCAGAACGATTATTCTCAAAAATTTCACTATTTAAGTAACAGATACGAATAATTAAGATTTAAATTCATGTGATTCACTTACAAATACGCAACATTCGGCTGAAAGCAGCGTTGATTGCCAATGTATATGGTGAAATTAGAATGTAAGCAATTATTAAAAAATGTAGGATTTTGTGAGCTCGAGGCCTTGCTTTGAATAAAACACTATGTTAATATTCATATATTTATTTGGTTGATATTTCGACTTCAATCTGAAGTAATTTTCAAGATTGCATGGAAATGCATGATCGACTCGATAAATATATATATTAATCGACCAAATAAATATATGAATATTAACATAGTGTTTTATTCAAATCAAGGCCTCGAGCCTAAGGCCCTTAAAGACAATTTTTTATTTTAGTTTGAGCTTCGGCTATAATCCATAAGATTTGTTATACTGGTTTCTTGAAAAAAGTAGCAATAACAATGATTTTGTGGGTTATTTTCATCTGACTTCTACACCATGGTGTAGTAGCTCAAGATGACATTATTACCAATCACCCCAAATTACATCAACACATAGGTGCAGTCAGCCCCAGCCTCTCCTATATAACTTAATGAAGGTACATGGAGACATACAATTCGTGTGAAAATGCCTTGCCTCTCTGATGTCTTAACCACTGCAGACATTCAATATTTGAGTGATACATTATCCATACTATCGACGCTACATCATAGTTTTTTGTCATATAAGACGAAGTTTGGTCATGCCACCAGATTCCAGACAACCACTATGAGTTATAGACTCTCTCGAGCACAAGTTCGATCATTTTACCATGATCTAAAAACAGTCAGTAGAATTTCTCAATTTGCTTGGGGTTTGTTTGACACCGGGTCATGTCATCCCATAATATTCGACAAGTTGGAATCTGATGTCCCTAAAACAGATGATGAATCAGAGTTGCCAAGTTCCGACCACCTTGAAAATCATCAACAACCGTCTGTTAGAACCCGTAGGAAAGTTTTCAATATCCAGCCGCAGTCAGGAGCCTCATTCTATATGAATTACTATTGTGGCAATACATCTTCCGTTCTATCCCCTGCACCCGCTTCTTATCACTATAAAGGTAGGAATGACTATACTCCTCGAGCTGATAAATTTATCCCATCTACACTAACCACACCTCACCCTGTGCTTAAGACAATACTACAAAACTCAACTATGACTGAGGAAGATATGGAAGCCGAAATGGAAGCTCTCGATCATTATATCTCACGCGGTACTCTAAGTGATCAACCTGCTACGAGCTTTCAAGATTGGAGAAAACAGTGTATTGCTCCATATGTTGCCAAGTCCGATGCAGATTTAAGAACTAAGGTGTGTTACATGGATGAAGATGATTTTGGAGGAAGGTGATTTACTTGCAAGGACTACTCAATGTCCTTCCATGGTCGCAGTGAAAAACCCAGACGTATTCGACGATCCTTATGCAATGTTTGTGGAAGTGTATTTTCCTGGTTATATGGGACATCCACTAAGGAAGATATGCTCAAAATGCTTACGGCAGTAAAAGGGGATTTTACGAAAGTAGTTACACAGCTCAAGCAATCTATTACCCAGAATGAGATTGTTGTTGATACAATTAATGATACTCTAATCTACATGAGCAAACATATGGAGCTACTAAATAATCAGACCAGAATCATTAAATATTTAGCAACAAATTTGGCAAACAGACAGGATAGTTTAGCTGATGAATTAAACTTTACTATGTCCTTCTCAAAATTTCTGTGTGTCATCAGTGTCATCGAGAATTATATCAGTATTTTGACGAAGTCAGTACAAACTATTCATACTTGGTATAAAAATTTGAAGTTCTCTGTCCAGGTTAATACAATGGACTTAGAACTTCTCCCAACATACAATTTGGACATCCGTGAAGGTACTATCCATTAACATGGCCTCACTGGCCCTGAAAGATCATAATATGGTTATTGTATTGCAAATACCCCTAACAGCAAATACCACTAGCATGGAATGGTGGAGAAATATGTCTGTACCTCATAGCTTACCTATATCTGCTAGTCCCCTATAAGATAGAAAAATAATTAAGCCGTTCTCAACCATGCAGATAGCTCCAGATGACCAGTTTGTCATTATTGACAAAACCAGGCAGCGGTGGACATGAATCTCATATAATGCTTACCTTCATTGCTCAGTCGGGACTGACCGAATTTGTAATACTAATTTCATTTGGCAGGATTGGGATATACAAACTTGCTTACCCTCACTAATTAAAGAAGAAGATCCCAGCAAATTGGTGACACATGTCAAGTGAAACTTGGGATATTTTATGATGATGTGATAGCACTTAAGATAGATCCTCAACATTGATTAGTGTCGATCCTATCATCCCCGATTACAGCTTACCAGAAATGTCATGGAGACTCACAACATGATATCGATAATGAGTCTGAAATCTCAATACCAAATCTGAGCTTGGTCAAATTACCGCATAATTGCATGTCGAAAGTCGGTTCGCTGTGGCTTCAAGGACAGATTCGCCTGCAAAGCTATATCACCTTATCAGTATTCTGGCTTTCATCCAGCGCATCTACTAATGATATTAACAACAATATGGAACCATTCATCTTGCCCCTTAATTCAAGCCTCAATATCAAGAGGACACTCTTACAACCCTTGACCGCTATCCCAACTTTGAATGATTCTTTGTTTATACACAACAGTTTAGAAACAACAGTGAAGCGACTCAAAAATCTGTTGAAATTTGGATCATATTAAGATTATAGACATTTCGCCTCAGCATACGCAAGCTTATAAGGATAAGCTCAGGGATGACATTTTAACATGGAGCCCTTTCTCCTTCAATATCAAGACTCCCATATATGTTTTAGGAAGCATTATACTCATTGTATTAGCCCTCAAACTTTACTTTCTCTGTCGCAGTCCTTATGTTCCAGCAGCAGTTGGGGCAGCTTCCATACCTCTGAGCACTTTTGCTGCAATTCCTATTACACTAACTAATTCTACGCAACCAAATACCTCACAGGATTTATCTCAGATTTTGGAGTATCACCAGTACCAGCGCTGGATTTCAATTAGCCATATAGTTCTATCACTTACTATGTTAGTAATTATTTTAATTTGCATGAGAACTATTCACATCCTTATGTATCCTATGATTTTGAGGATCATCCAAAACAATCAATTGTTCCCAAGTGTAAAAAACACTAATCATTATGTAAGAGAGGTCCCAGTTACAATCACAATTCTTGTTAAAACCTATCACTTATTTTCTCATCCATCAGAGCTCGAAGTAGGATTTCAGGTACGTACTCTACCTCCACCATCAAAGCAATGGAAACTCAAGGACGGCATGGATATCAGAGGAGCTGTATTCACTAAATCCCATCTACAGATGGCAAAAGCCAAAATTTTATCTCCCATGGGCTGACATGTGTGTTCAATCCACTCAAGTAAATGTAGAAACATATGAAGAGATGCCAGACATCATCTGTACCTGATGGTTAGACATACACTGTCAGGACAATGGAAAATTTGAATGGGGCTGGTATAAGGTTGAGCCTATCTCAGTAACCACAATTGCTATAGGGCAAGGGTTGGCAAGAAGGGTGATAGGGTATTATCAGGAGCCATAAGTGGGGCTAACAAATATAGTATTTTATAAATAAGACTGAATTACAAATGAAGTTTAGTGTTGGGCCAACCTTCAACCAGCCTCTGTAAACTCGGACGCGTTGACGGTTAAATAATGTTACTTTTAAGAAAAAAACCTAAATATTCGAAATGTGTTATTAATTTGCATGCTTGTAAGTATCTCTACATATCAGTGAAAGAAAGTGCAGAGACGTTTGCCACAAACTCAAGTTGTATACAAGCCAGTTACTGCAATTGGGCATAGCACCAATAACTTATGTTGGGCCAATGGGTCCACACAGCTACCAAATACTGAGGACGTCAGCGAGAAGCCATTTGAGACCACTTCCACGTTATATCAACTATCGATCGGACCCTGGTCATCACCCTCTGATCTATATATGTATGTGGTACTTGTAATGGTACGTTCACTCGCATAGATATCATTTGTAGATACAAAATTCAAGAACATTAATCCGAATTTTTTTGGTTTTAGAAGATTGACATTTTAATTTAGGTGGAAAAATATGCCCATAAACAGAGCTTCTCAACCCCTATACACTTATAACACTTGCACTTAGGGTGACCAGACTTATGTATTAATACGGACATGTCCATATTTTGAGGGATGTGTCCGTATTTTCAGTGCTTTTGTTGAATAACACGTTTTCAAAAACTACTTTCAAGATTTCGATGCATATAGGTGCTCGGGCGGACAGCTGGTCACGCGAGTTATGTTTAATGCCACCTATAACCTTCAGGCTAAAGAAAAAGGGAAAATAAGTATATTTTAATATATATACTGGTTCGCCCAAAGTAAGCATCTTGATTCTTTTAAGTAGTGCTTGCTCAGCATTCCACACCACGTCACCCACACAGCGAATAAAATAAATAAGATACTTTGTTACAACCAGCAAGACTGGGCCTTGCCCATGGTTCCATTTGGAAGCATACAGATGTTCAAACAAATATAAATGCAAAGAAAATGATTCAGTTGATGCCTCTACTTATGTTGTTCTGTAGAGGCAACACATTCTTGAATGAAATGGGATAACCAAATAAATACAATAAACAGTTAACAAATACATATGTGGCAGCCAAAGTAAATATGTGGGAATGTGTGGGTTGTTGAGTGAGCTAGGTAAATAAGTTATGTACATAAAATAGATGCCTTTTTTTTGTAAGTTAACACACGTTTTGTTAATTCTTGAACCAATAATCGCCGACTTTACGTTTACGCTGGTTATTGACTCAAAAGCCAATGACAAGCTGTGTCAACGTTAAAGTAAACTGAAAACTGGAGCCGAATCGTAACATGCGATCCGTGATCGAATGCCGATTTTAATCAAACGTAAATCATTTTATTTTGTGTTCCTCCAACCAAGAGCAACGTAACTGGCGACCGAGCAAATGCCCAACACGCGCGAAATAAAATCCTTATAAAGGAGTAAACGCAAGTGCTCAAACGTACGTAGAAAAAAAATCCCAAGTAAACTCTAGGTACGCGAGTGAGTAAAATGGAAAATATAGCAAATGTGAGCAAAATGGAAAATATAATAATTTATCCGGGTAAAAGAATAACATAAGAGGAAAACACGTCAGTGCTCGGAAAGTAGTACTTTAGTAACCTACAACCAAAAGAGATAGCATAATGTGCTAAGTCAACCGAGACTCGATAAAAAGACAAAACAAACGAAAAAAAAAGTTTTAAGTGATCGAGATATCATCCTGGATATTGTAGCGCGAAATATTCGGGGATCGAATAAGACTGCTGGTATCTCGCAGCCATCCAAAAAACAACTGTAGACGAAAACGATCTTAATATTTTTTAACGAAATCAGGATAAGAAACCTGAATACCTCTCTAGAAACGAATGACTGTATGACTATAGGCCTTAGCAACCATTCGAAGCCGCATCATAAAAATATATGCTACATTACACACCATTGCAGAAGTAGCGGTAAAAAAAGGGGAATAAGTTAAACATCGATACTGAAGAAGCAGAAGGAAAAGGAAATCTACACACTTTTGCAGCATCAGCGGTAAAAAGAGTGGAATAAGGCAAAAATCAATGCTGTGGAAGCAGAGAAATAAAAGCGGTATTGGCAACAAAATTCTTAAGAAAATGCTATTTACGACAATATTGGCCTTGCCATTGGTACTTGGTGCCAAAAGCCAACAAATAGACGTACAGGACCTGACGAATAACAATGGATACATACCAATGAGGACAGGAGAACTAAAAACAATTAATCATTACGACAAGGTACTACACTCTATCAAATTAACCCCATATGAAGACACGATGTTACGCATTATGGACAATATAAAAATTTAAAAAACGCCCTCCTCAGGGACTTGCAAGTTTTGGAATCTATTTCCGAAATTATAACATATAAATCCAGGACTACAAAGACGTTGTGGACAACAACGAAGACGCAGAAAAGTCACTAAACGACTACATTTACCCGTCAGATAACCTAATAGAAAATAAACCAATAGAACGCGACACTTCAGTGGACGTCGACTTCATGAACATTCATTTTTTAGGATGAATAACTCTTCATTGTCCTATATTGAGTGCAAGACCAGGAGAGCTGACAAGAATATTAATAGACACAGGTTCTAACAACAATTATGTGCAGCCTCAGTTCGCAAAAAAACCCTACTCAAAACTGTAAAGTTGAAAGATTATATTGTCTGCAGTGTGCAGGACGCCTTCTGTCTGTAAAGCATATATTCAACAGATATTGTTATCGCTCATCTCTAGTATTGTATTATCTCTATAAAAACCTAAATTCAACAAGTACTTCGTAAATCGAAAATAAACGTAAATTTATATTTATAAACAAAAGTTCCTGTTTCATTTAAATTAGTCCTCGAATCTTTACATGGTAGCAGAGCAAGGTTTTCCAGAGAAGAAGCGTACGTATTTATCAAATTAAACTGAAATTATATTGCTATTCGTATAATCGCATATAAGTGCACGAGGTGCAAAGAGCAAAATGGCGTCGAAAAGTGAAATCGCTATTCCCGTGTTCGATGGGGAAAGTTACCTCATGTGGAAGAAGCGAATAATAAATGTATTTGAAAATGAAGAAATGCGAAGTTGTTGTCGAGAGGACAAAACTTGAGTCGGACAAGGAGGATTTTCATGAAAAAAATTTGCGTGCAATGAATTATATATACAGTGCCGTTTAGAATAAGCAGTTGGAGTTTGTTTGCGACAAAACTTCAGCATTTGATATAATAAAAAAATGCAATAGCTTATACTTGAAAGAGTCCACAGCGCTGCAAAAATATAAATTTAAGGAGGCGTGTAACATACATTGATATCGCTTATCTCTAGTATTGTATTATCTCTATAAAAACCTGAATTCAAGAAGTACTTCGTAAATCACAAATAAACTCAAATTTATATTTATAAACAAGTTCCTGTTTCATTTAAATTGGTCCTCGAATCTTTACCAAAACCGAGGCCCTCTTTTCGCAACGTCCGTAGGCGGTAAAATTTCAATCACCCACCACACATTTGCAAATGTTTTTGGACCTAAAGATACCTCCAATAAATTTTTCTTGCTACCAACGCTAATATCATTGACATTACATACATTGACATACATATCATGACATTATAGGAAATGACTCACTAAATGAATGAATTACGGACTTTTTCAAGAATGCTTTATCCGAAGTGTACATGTCATTTATTCATTGCCAAGCGTTTTTATTTGAAAAACAAATTAAGAAAATTGAAAAATCGGCTATATCAATTATCGAAGTGCAAAAACTACTAAGTGAAACTAAAGAAAGTTTAAAGGTCAGACATGAAAATAACTTTATAGGAAACCAAGCAACCATTATTTTAGAGCAGTTAAATCAAGAAGGCGATATATACGCAGAAGCGTAGCAAATAGTTACTTGGAGGAATGAAGTGTCCGTTTGAATAAATAAAGTGTTTTAGTTGAATGACTTTGGACAATGAACCAATTTGGCAAGAAGTCCAAATGACTGTAATGTATTTAAGTAAAAAAATACAACAATTTCTGATGACTGCTTTGAAGAGCTAGAAAGTCAAGGTGATGATTTTAAAGGTAAGAGTCTAAATGAAAAATGGCTTTATTTTTTAACATAACTAGAGAGAAAAAAATTTACTTAAAATAGTTCAATATTTATTTGCGGTACCCAGTCATAATGCTAATGCGTAACGAATTTTTTCTCATATTTCATCTCAATGGACAAAGGAAAGAAATTCGTTGAATATCAGTACCTTAGAAGGTAATTTTCAATGCAAATTCAAATTAAGACTGACTTGCATAGAATTTTACACAAAAGTAGGAGATACTTTGCTGCTCTGACTATTTGAAAAATAAAATAAACCATGCTGCCAATGATATTTTTATAAATCACGGCAAGTTTTAAATTTTGAGGCGATAATCGCACGACTGGACTTTGCTTATTCCGATAAACGTCCCATTCATATAATTGAACAGGAATTGAGTGTCTTGCGTAAAGGCTCAATGACTTCAGTTGAATATTATAATTTAGTCAACAAGGAGTTGACATTACTAATTAATAAAACATCAAAGACTCATGGTAGTGTTGCAGAAATTTCTTAACAATTGAATAAAAAGAATAGGGATTAAGCCCTTCGAATATTTATTAAATTTGCCATTGAGGGATATTATATTCTTATTGAATCCTCAGGATTTACCAGATGCTTTGGCAAAGGCTCAAGAACTTGAGTCAAATAATCAAGGAATTAGGTTTTCACAAAACTTTGCAAACGAAAAATCAAAATTAAAGCAGGGCTATGCAAGCAATGATTTGCGCTTTCCTCGGCGAACGAATTCCCCAAGAGACCAACAATATAATAATACAAACCTGAACCTATGGGCGTAGGTCCATTTACCTCTAGGAATGTTTAATACAAACTATAATTTCAGAGGTCAACGGAATACTAATTTTCAAAACACTAAGCCAGCAACGGCTAATGTAAATACTAATGTAAGCGGCTTCCAAGCCCAGAGCTCACATTGAGTAAAGGGACCAAGGGATAGCAATAATAGCTTCCGGCTATTAAAAAAAAAATTTTAAGTAGTGGCTAACAATTGTAAGGACGTTAAAGTTGTATTGGGTGAAGAATTGTATATGCAAGCCGAAATAACAATTAATAAAGAATGTATAAAAGTTAAAAAGATGCATAATAGCACAGAAGTGAGCGATGAAGTAGCTTTAATGAAAATTTATGCGATAGTAGAAAGTACTGATCTTGATATAGACAAGTAAAGAAGCCAAAGAAAAGGTGAGTAAACTTATTTCAAGCTATAAACCGAATAAATCCTTAACAACCAATGTCGAGATGCAAATAACCCTGACTGACGAATCTCCAATATTCACAAGACCGCGTCGATTGCCTTTTGCTGAAGCAAATATTGTTGATGGTCAAGTTGAGCAATGGCTTAAAGAGGGTGTAATTGAAGAGTCCAATTCAGGTTTCAACAGTGATGTGGTTCTAGTTAAAAAACGCGATGGATCACCTATGCCGTGCATCAATTTTCGTAGAATTAATAAGGTCATAATAAACGATCATTTTCCCCTTCCGCTAATTGATGACCAGCTTGATCGTTTAAAAGATGCTAGTATTTTCAGTACAATCGAATGAAGAATGGGTTTTTTCACGTGCTGGTAGCGGAATCAAGCAGAAAATATACGTCCTTTGCAACACAACAAGGGCAATATCATTTTTGCAAGGTACCTTTTGGGTTATCTAATTCGCGAGGCGTATTTCAAAGGCATATAAATGCAGCATTTCGAAAGTGAATGCAAGAAAACATTGCATTGCCATACATCGACGATGTGATAATTCCAGCCAAGAATGAAGAGCAAGCATTACACAACATAGAAAGGGTAATCAACACCTGTAGGGACTATGGGTTAGAACTGAATTTTAAGAAATGCCAGTTTCTTAAAAAGAGAGTAACATTCCTAGGGTATGTGATCGAAAATCATACAATACGGGCAGCGCCCGATAAAACAAAAGCAGTGGTAAATTATAAAATACCTGTCGAAACAGCTTCTAAATTTTTTGGGTTTAGTGGCTTACTTCAGGAAGTTTATCCCAAATTTTGCCATTATAGCAAACCCTCTGATGGATTTGACGAAAAAGACGTAAAATTTGTAACCAGTTCACCAGCCGTGGAAGCCTTCCATGCGCTAAAGAATGCTTTGATCAATAACCCGGTACTTGGTATATACAATAGAACTTATGAAACAGAGTTATACACAGACGCATCTATAGACGGGTTTGGTGCAGTACTGCTGCAGAAATGACCACACGACGGCCAACTCTATCGTATCTACTATATGAGTAGAAAAACGACCGAAGCACAACGCAAATTTACTAGTTATGAACTAGAAATACTGGCAGTGATTGGGGCACTAGCGAAATTCAGAATGTATCTCCTTGGTATAAAATTTAAGCTCGTTACAGACTGTAATGCATTCACCAAAACGCTGGACAAGCAAAATTTATGTACGCGTGTAGCTCATTGGATACTTTTGTTACAAGAATTCGACTATGTTGTGGAACATAGGGTGGGCACCCGTATGAAACACGTTGACGCCCTAAGCCGCTACGCAGTCATGGCGATACGCAACGATGAGGTTACCGAACGAAAAAATTAAACTCAACTAGATGATACTTTGAAAGTGATACGCGAAGTTCTTCGGAATGCCGATACTTATGACGAATATTTCCTAAAATCGAGTGTATTATATAAAATTGTTAAAGATGACGAACTAAATGTAGTACCAGAAAGCATACAGAAACAAATTATTAGTCAAGCACATGAAAGAGGTCACTTTGCCATAAAGAAGACGAAAGACGAAAGAACGGCACATTGCATGTTGTATACCCTGCATTCTTTGTAGTCGCAAGCTAGGCAAAGAAGAAGGGTTACTGCATCCAATACAGAAAGAGGAGTTACCACTGCATACATATCAATAATAAGCAATATCAACATATTTTGGCGATAATTGATGCATTCACTAAATTTTGTTGGTTGTACCCAACAAAGTCAACGGCAGCACAAGAAGTAATAACGAAGCTGCGTAATCAAAGCGAAGTTTTTGGTAATCCGGCAATCATCATTTCTGACAGAGGCACCGCATTTTCTTCAAACCATTTTCAAGAGTATTGCGATAGTGAAAACATCAAACATATAATAATAACGACAGGTTTGCCAAGAGTTAATGGCCCAGTAGAACGATTAAACGCAATTATTATATCAGTTCTGATAAGGCTAAGTATTGAAGATGCAACCAAATGGTTCAAGCACGTTAAGAAAGTTCAAGAGGCGATCAATTCAACGTTCACTAGAAGTATCACCACAACTCCGTTCGAACTTTTATTTGGCACAAAAATCCGAACGAAAGATGATCAACATAAACGCGAACTCATCGAGCAAGAATCCATAAAGGCATTCAATAGCGATCGAGATGAACTACAAAGTCAAGCAAAACAACAAATCATTCAACGAGAAAATAAGAACAATTATAATAAGAAACGTAAACCAGTTCAACTGTATAAAATCAACGATCTGGTAGTAATCAAACGAACCCAATTCGGTAGCGGACTTAAGTTGAAATCTAAATTCTCACAAAAGTCAAAGGCAACAACTCGTATGACGTCGAAAAAGTCTCCAACACTGAAGGCCCAATAAAATCAACGACTTGTGCCGAATATATTAAATCGTGGGTACAAGACAACAACAATAACAACGATACATTCGGGTCGAATGTATAGCAGAATGGCCGAATGTGGGACTGGGTTTGCTTAAAACAGCTCGATGGCAGCCCCTTCTCAAATGTCAAATGTAAAGTGTCGTTCTATGGCCTGGAGCGTGGATGTGGAATGCCCCCTATGCCGAAGAAAAAGGGAAAACAAGTATATTTTAACAGTATATTTAACAAGTATATTTTAAAATATACTTGTTCACCCAGAATAAGAACTTAGTTGTTTTAAGTAATGCTTGCTCAGCATTCCACATCAGGCCACCCACACAACAAATGAAGTAAATAAGATACTTTGTTGCAACCAGCTAAACTGAGCTTTGTGTATGACTCCACTTTGGAAGCATACAAATGTACAAATATACATACATTTATAGAAACCAATTCAGTTGATGCCTCTGCTTATGTTGTTCTACAGAGGCATAGAGATATACAAATTGGCATACTTATTGGTGTCAACATTCGGGAATGCAAAACATTCCTGACTGAAATGAGATACCCCAATAAGCATAATAATTAATAATACTGACTGCAAATATGTTGCAGCCAAAGTACATATGTGGGAATATATGAATTGTTGAGTGAGCTTAGTAAATAAGTAATTATGTATGTGCATCGGAAAGATGCCTTATGTATTTAGGTTAAGCAACATATTGAGATATATTGAAGAGGCAGTTGTTGCCCGGAACTTAAGTCGACCTGTCCATCTCGGTCGAGTAAAATTACTTCAATTTGGAGAACGTATAATAAATTTGTGTAACTAATTAAATAAATATATTGAATTAAGAATTGCTTTTGCAAGGATTGTTAAATCCTGTATTTATGAATTAAACCGATAACAAATGAATAAAGAATTGCTTTAATTTTGTAAAAATCCAATTAAGAAAAAATTAAAATATAAAAAGTTAAGTGAAACCGGAAAAAGGAAAAATCGGTTAAACGAGGAAAAATTTAATAATAAGCTAATAATAATTGTATAAAATTCGGGCAGCAACTCAATAATAATAAAATAAAAAGAAAAACTAAAAAAAATATATAATAATAAATATAAAAAGGCGGCAGAAGGAAGTGGAATAGCGGCATAGCGAGGTGGAATATTGACTCGAGATACGATCCGGCACCGGAAAACCTACAAGCAGCATAAGGAAGTGGAATAAGAAACTATTGAAGGTATTACAAATCAGTTAACTTGTCGGCAGGAAGGAAGAGAAAGAAAAAGAGGATAGAAAACCACATCGATAGCAACACCAGAGAACGAGATAAAGCAGGGTGAGCAGAAAAAAGGAAAACAATTTTTTTTTCTCTATGAATAAGTAGTGCTATTAAGTGATTGATAATTGTGAAACAAAGAAATATAAATTGAAAAAAAAGAGGAAAGAGGAAAACGATATTGCAATCCTTAATATTTTATAGAAAAAGTAAAAGGAATGAAGGAAGAATATTGTAACCCCTAAAGTTTTGAGAAAGGAAAAAAAAGATAAATAGATATATTAATAATAAAGCGAAAGGTGTTTGTAAAGGAAAAGGAATATTTGTAAAGGAAGGAGAAAGTATTTTTTTTTTAAAAGGCAACCGTTGGCAAAATATTTTTTTTTGTTTTTTGTGTGTGTTGGTTTGTTGAGGAAAAACAAAGAAAAAAAAGAAAAATGGCTCAAAATGTAGAGGCTTGCCTTGTGGCTATTACAAAACTGTTGCAGGAAAATGCTGCACAGCGTAATACGACAGTTAGGCAGAGAATAGAAAAGGACCTCAAATATTTACAACCTTTTGAGGGTAATACAGAAACTGTGGATAGAATTTTGACAGACTATACAACGCAGGAGGAGGAAGCATTTAGGGTGATTTACGATCTGAAGGTAGGAGGATCGGCCAAAAATTTTTTGTCCCTAAGTCCACCAGATAAGTGGGACGAGTGTAAGGTTAAATTGAGGCAACATTTTCGATCAACAAAAGACCAGATGTCGATTACAAACGACATCCCAAATTTAAGAGTAAGCTCAATTGCTGAATTGAGTCGAAAAACAAAGGATATTCTTGACAATATCACCGAGCTTAGCGCTCTAAGCGAAAATGGTGGTACGTTGAAGGAGATACTTACGGGGATGCTCCTTCAACGAATTAAATAATTAGCGTCAGGTTCGTTTGCCTGCGCTATTAGAAATGTTGTAAAATGGCGGAGTTCATATATAATTTTATAGGATTGGATTCGGGAAATCTGAATCCAATGTATATCACAAACAAGCGAACACAAAATTACAACTCCCGACTACAAAATAGTGGGTATAGGCAGGAGAATAATTTTGCAAGGCAAAATAGCAGCGGCTATAATAATAATAACGATGATACGGCCGCGCATAATTCAGGTAGGTATAGCGGCCGTTCACAAAATAATTTTTTTTCAAATAATAGAAATGGGCAGCCTAATAATTGGCAAACAAACGGTAGGTATGAGTCAGGTCGGTATAACAGACAAAGTGTCCAACAGGTAAGTAACCGACCTCAGAATAGCCAGCAGGTAGGTAGCTGACCCCAAGTGGTCAACAGGTAGGTAGTCGGTAACAAACCAATAACTTCAATAATAATAGGCAAAATACCTCCCAGCAGACAAGACGTTCAAATGGGCCTCAACCCATGGACGTCGATGCTGCGAGTCAAGTGGAAAACACCAACACAAACGACGAGTTTTTTACAAACTAGCCTCGGGTGGTGAAAATAAAATATTAATAATTTTGACACTGTTTAACGAAAATTTTTTGACATTGGTGGATCCGGGATCCACCATCAGTATTATGAAAAGAGAAACATTTGATAAATATAATTTGCCAGTTGTTGAGGGGAATAAAATAATAATAAATACAATGAATGGGAATATTAGGGGTGCAAACGAGAGAGTTGCCTCCCCCTGTCCCTCTGAATTTCAATATGTTAATAATGCAAAAATCAGGTGGTTAAAAATGGATTTTGATAAACCATATGACCTGTTGCTGGGAAATGATTTTATATTAAAAAACTTCAAAATAATTGACATTGAAAATGAGGAAATTGAACTTTTGAATGGCGTTAAAATACCATTTTATTCAAAAATGATCCAAGAGCAAGTTTACGCACTGGAATCGGGAAAATTTGCAAAATATTCAACTTGATCATCTAAGATCAGATGACCGAAAAGGGGTTGAAAAATTGCTAAAAAAATATGAAAAATTAATACAAAAACAGTAGCTCATGAAATAAAGACCACTACAAACCAGCAGATTAATTCAAAAATTTATAGGTTGCCTCCCAAACATGAAGAGGAGGCTATTAAGCAAATAGCAGACCTGGAAAAGCAGGGTATAATTCCAAAAAGTAGGAGTAAGTATAGCTCTCCTATTATAATAGTGCCAAAGAAAGATGACAAATCGGGAAATAGGAAGTTTCGTTTGGTGGTTGATTACCGTAGGCTTAACCAGATAACCATTGACGATAAGTATCCCTTGCCAAATATTGAAGAAATCTTGGACAATTTGGGCAAAGCACAGTACTTTAGCACTTTTGATCTCGCAAAAGGTTAGCATCAGATTTTAATGGCATCTAAGGATATTGAAAAAACTGCTTTCGTTTCCCCATTAGGTTTGTACGAGTATGTTAGAATGCCGTTTGGGTTGAAAAATGCCCCCGCTACTTTTCAAATACTTGTGAATGACATACTGAGAGAGTAAATTAATAAAATATGTGTCGTTTATTTGGATGACATTTTGATATTTTCCGCTTCATTAGAGGAAAATTTGAGCTCCATAGATAAAATTTTTTCAAGGTTGCAAGAGCACAATTTGAAGATTCAAGCGGATAAGTACAGTTTCTTAAGGAAAGAAACAAAATTTTTAGGGCACACCTTAACTAAAGAAGGTATAAAGCCAAATAAAGAGAAAATTGCAGTGATTTTAGATTTGAAAGTACCAAGAACAGGAAGACAACTGAAGAGCTTCTTGGGAGATACAGGGTACTACAGGAAATTTATAAAGGATTATTCAAAAATAGCATATCCAATGATTAAATACTTGAAAAAAGGGTGTAAAATAAACCCTAATGACCCACAATATATTTCGAGCTTTGAGAATCTCAAATCTCTCATTTCTTCCCATCCAATCTTTAAATACCCAGAGTATGATAAGGAATTTTCAATCACAACAGATGCAAGTGATTACGCCATTCGCGCAGTATTGTCACAACAGGGTCAGCCAGTATGCTATATTTCAAGAACTCTGAATAATCATGAGCAAAATTATGCCACTACCGATAAGGAGTTTCTGGCAATTATTTATGCAATAACATATTTTAGAACATACATATATGGAAATAAATTTAAAATAATCACTGACCACTGTCCGATTGTATAACTTAATAATAATTATAAGGGAAAAGAGTTTTCCCAACGTCACCAGAGGTGACTTTTAAAATTACAGGAGCACAATTACGAAATAGAATATGTAAAGGGAAAGAATAATATGGTAGCAGATTTTTTAAGCCGAATCGAGAATTCGCCAAAGATAAATGAAAATAATGATAAGGAGTCAACTTTGGAAATGTCGGATACGATACATTCGGCCGAGGAAGAATTATTAGATCACTTTGCTATAAAGGAGGAAATTGTCAATAAGTACAAGACTCAAATCATAGTGACATATAGCCCTCAAGCTGAAGTCCAAACAATACATGGTAGGAAGATAATATAAATTGATCCTTTGAATGATGAAATAACGTTAAAAAGAATATAAAAAGGCACATTAAGGGTGGCAAAGTTGGAATTTTTTCTGAGGTTGAAGATAGGGATTATCATAAAATTCAATTGTTACTAATATCCATGTTCTCCTGTAATAGCCAGCTGGAATTCGTAAAGTACACAAAGAGAGCAACAGATATCCTGCAGGAAGAAGAACTGCATAGACAAATCTCTTTGTATCACAATAATGAATCGATGCACAGCGGCATTGGAGAAACATATAATACACTGAAAGACAAAATTTTGTATCCAAAAATTAGGGTTCACGTTCAGTTAATAATAAATAACTGTGAGAAGTGCCAACAGATAAAATATGATAGGAAACCTATAAAACCAAAATTTAGTATAACAGAAACCCCTACAGATAAAAATGAAATTGTTCATATAGATATTTTTCACTTTAACAAACATTCGTTTGTTACCACAATAGACAAATTAACACAATTTGCAGCAGCGTATAGAATTACTGATAGAAATTGGAGGTCAAAGAAGACCATACACTGAGAAAAAAAGTGCGCTTTAAAATTAAATGTGAACACTTTTAAATTTTATTTAAAGTGTCTCAGTCTATAGGTTCTTTATGGGGAACACAAAAAAAAATATTTTATAAAAGTGCTAATTTTAAGTTTTTTAATTGTTTACTTTTAATTTAAAAATTAAAATTTTTGTTTTAAATGTAAAATTCTTAAATTTAAAAATGTTAACTAACGACAAACTTTATATTTTAAAGTAAAATATATTATTTATAATGTAATCACTTTTAAAATTGTATTAAAAGTGAATCCATTTAATTTAAAATTTTTAAAAGTTTAAAAATAAAATTATAACGTTTATTTTGAAAGTGTTAAATTTAAAATATAAAGTGATCAATTTGCAGAAAAGTGTTAACATTTACATTTAAAGTGTTCACTTTATAAATCAAAGTGGCACTTTCTAATTAAAAGTGTCCACTTTGACATTTAAAGTGTTCACTTTATAAATTAAAATGGCACTTTCTAATTAAAAGTGTTCACTTTGAAATCTAAAGTGTTCACTTTTTAAATCAAAGTGGCACTTTCTATTTAAAAGTGTTCACTTTGACATTTAAGAATTTAGAAGTGTCAACAAGATACAAGAATGACCAGTCGGGTAAAATTATACCGGAAAACGACTTGCTGCGAATTTTTGGCAACGATATCCAAATTAATGAGCAGGGTGATTTAACGTACACGTGTGTTGAAGAAGAAACGGATCTCCTTAATCTGCTAAAGGAGTTTGATCTGGAAACACTTTTTCTTGGCCTAAAAAGTAAGTAAAAATTCTTCGGCAATATTAACACTTATGCATTATTATTAATGTTCCTTAGATGCTGGAATAACTTTTCGAAGCTTAAAATATTTGTCGAAAGAAGACATTGCGGAAGCAGTAAAAAATATTGGTCTTCGAGCAGAGTTTAGAGAAAAGTTGTTTATCTGGCGCAAGTCAAAGGTAAATATAATATTAATTTTGAAGTTTATTTGCGACGTTAAGCACGTACATAGATACAATTAACATTTCAATATTACTACGTTTATAATTTAGCAAACATATTTTTAGTTTGGAATAGAAGATGAAACGTTGAGCCAGACTTCAAAAGTTGTTGGTTGGCTAGAAAACGCATTTGGATCAAAGGTAAGAATATACAGTAAAAGGTTTTGTATTAAATTTTATGACAATTTGCATTGCAGCCCCTTTCAACATTTTTAAACGATAACTCAGCCGGAAAACAACTTATTCAATATTATGAGGAAAGGTCATGTTTCACGAATAAGCAACGCGATGCCCTCATTAAAATAATTTTAGAAGATGTCATGTTAACAAAGACAAAGCTTAGACCAGAACACTTTGCTAGTATTGTGGAAGAAATAATTGGTTTATTTCCCAATGAAAAAGAGTCCCAGGTATTATTAAAAACGATATATTTAAAAGAACATATTGTAAACTGATTACTTTGAGGATTATTACTACATTCCTCATCAAAGAAAAAAAAACCCATCAGGCAAGCTCTATTCCAAATATTTTAATTTAAAGACAAAGATTAGAAAGAGTAGTCCATCTGCGGAAAGATCTCTTTCGAGTGAAGTACGTGATCCATTAGTAGACGAAAATGTTGAAGTTGACGAAACGCTGTCGTTATGTTTAAAAACTTCGCTTCAAAAAGATGTCAGTAATTGGGATGAGGTTATTGACAAATGGCAAAAAACATTTACATTTCGGAAGAAGGATTTGGCAAAGCTTTCGAATTCTGATTTTTTGCAGGAGTAGCCAATTTTAAAAGACTCCAGAGCACCATTTCTGGTATTTAAAAAGAACTTTAACAAAAAATTCAAGGATATACAAATTTTTATATTTTTTTTAGATTAATCTAGATTTCAATTTGATTTATCCACAAAAAGATAATATTTTAAAAACAAAGTGGGATAATTTTAAAACCAAGATAGTGAACTACTACTATGCCAACATACGGAATCAGCAATCAATAGATCTTCTGACCCAAAGCAAAAACGACGAAAAAAATTGGTAAGTTGTTGTTAAATTAATAAAATAACACTAAATAATTTTTTTTTTTAGATTGTCAAGACTACATTTTTACAATTCTTCTCAATTCAGTTCTGCTGCCTTCAGCAAGATTTAGTGTAGATGGAAATACAAAAAAGAAAGCCACCATTAAAGATGCTAATGAAAGCTTCTTATTGCAGTTAACAACAATTAGCGATTACTCAATACGAATAAAAGAAATTATCGGTAAATATTTTTATAATAAATTGACTCTACAGCCGTTTATAATTGTGGTAGGAGACTCTGAGGACGATCTTAAAACCTTTTTTTATTTACTTTGACAAAACTTCGTACAAACTAAATTCTTTTATTGAAAGTTTGGATTTATGCTTTAAAATCTTTCACGTGTTTAATCTTAAATATCCTAAGATCTGCGAAATGCCATGGATGTTTATCCAAAAGTATTTTTATGAATTATATTCACAATTTGATTTAAAAAGTTCAAATCTTACTTCATTGTTAACACACATGAATGAAAAAAATTAATTTTGTAAATTTTTCGATGGTAATAATGTATAAATGTTTCAGATGTTTTCAGTTATTTAAAAGTGTTGATGTGCTAATAAGACATTTAAAACACATGCATTTATTGTTAAATAGAGTTAAACTTCAATGCGAACAAAATAAATGTAAGCAAATTTTTTCTAACTTTAGTTCTCTAAAGCGACATTTGTTAACAAAAAAGAATATAATTTACACTTTACAAACACCAACAGAGTTACCCGCCACATCCTCCGGAATTAGGTTAGATGAACCCATTTTATCAGAAGAACCTATCATAGTAACAATGCCAGACACAAGTTCACAATTTCATATTAATAGAGAACAAACCATAACGGATTTAAAAAATAAGTCTTTAGCTTTATGTCTGCAACTATATTCAAAAAGTACCATGCCAAGAAAAGATGTTTTAAATATACAAAGCATGGTATCAGATTTACTAGGAACAGTTTCTGCTACAATCAGAAATATTATTTCAAATTCAAACAGTAACTTATTACGTGAACTACAAAACGATATTGACTGTATTCTTAACTTTTGTGATGATCCATTTATGGAAATAAAATCTGAACATCGAATAATTACAGTTTTGAAGGCAATGAATTTATATGAAAGCCCAAAGTCTTTTGTAATTCTTAATGAAATAGCTGACACAGTTGTTCAGGGAAACCCTACACTCGATAGTAAAAAGCTTAGCATTCAAATAATGCCATTAAAATTTCCATTTAAAGCACTTTTTGAGTTACCTAAGGTTTTACAAATGACTTTAGAAAATACAGAAAAGTTTTTAGCAGATACTAATTTTTAAAATTTTTGTAATGGCCAAATTTTTCATTCAATTAAATTAAAAATTGATTCTCAACTGGTAATACCCTATTTTTTTATATTTTGATGACTTTCAAATAAATAACGCTCTTGATAGTCACACATTCTCAATTTGCGGTTGTTATTACAATTTCCGTACTATGCCACAATATATACTCTAAAAACTTGATTTTATTTTTAATGCTGCTTTTATATCTACAAAAGATTTGAAATGTTGTGGAAACAGAACGTCCTTCTTCCATTTACTTGAAGAGCTTAAATCATTGGAGGAAGGGATATTAATTCAATCATTTGATCAGACTTTCAAAGTACATTTCGTTTTAGGCCTTATAGTTGGAGATAATTTAGGTGTAAATAGTTTTTTGGGTTTTGTGCAATCTTTTAATCCCAAGCGTTACTGTCGAGCATGTACAACTACTAAAGATCAAATTAAAATTGATGTTTCAGAAAACGAACAACTGCTAAGAACTTGGATTCAATACGAAGATGACTTATTTAACAATAAATTTCAAGACACCGGTGTCAAAACAGTTTGTATTTTTAATGAGTTAAAAAGCTTTCACGTAACAAATAACATTTGCTTTGACATTATGCATGACGTTTTAGAAGGGATTTGCGTATATGATATTTGCAACATAATCTTGGGTTTGGTAAATGACAAAATTATTTCATTAGAAATTATTAACAGCAGAAAAAATTTTTTTCAGTTTGGAAATATTGAAATAAGAAATATTTCCCAGCCTCTCCTTATGGACCGACTTCAATCGTACAACTTAAAAATGACAGCTAGTGGGGTTTTATGCTTTACAAATTTTCTTCCACTCATGATAGGAGATTTAATTTCACCAGACGTGAAGCATTGGAAACTGTTGGTGTTGCTAATAGAAATAGTAGATTTATTATTTGATTCTAGTTTTTCTAAATTCGATCTAGATAAGTTAAAAAATTTAATTAAAGCACATCATCAATTATATATTCTACTTTACGGTAATTTGAAACCAAAGCATTATTTTTTGGTGCACTACCCACGCGCAATTGAGAAATGTGGTCCTCTCAAGTTTGTCTGGGCAATGCGTTTCGAGGCAAAACATAAAGATGCAAAAATATATTTTAACAACATAACATCTCGAGTACATCCTGCTTATACAGCGGCTATGAAAAGTTCTTTTTGTTTTTCAAATTTTTTACATAAGTATAAAGATGGGTTTCCGCATGCTTTTAACACTGAAACATTTATTACAAAGGACTTAACAAAAGAAGAATATTTTCCTAAAATATTGAACTTTGAAAATATTAACTATCAATCTGTTTATGTTTCGACTATAATACATTATAAAGGAATCGAGTATAAACAAAATAATTTTTTAGCATTACTGAATGAAATAAATTGTTGTATCTATAAAATCAAACTTTTTATTTACGAAAATGAAATTATTTACGTTCTATGTTATCCTATTGAAATTATTAAATTTGATGCACATTTTCAATCTTACGAGACTGGTATAAAACAAAATTGCCTTAAACCGATTAACATATCACATTTCACAAGCCTGCCTATGAATTTAAATCAAATTAACAATGGAAAGACATATGCAAGATTAAAAAAGATATAATAATATAATGGTTTATTTTTTAATTTTAAATTAAATTATTTTATTTAATGAATTATAAATGAGTTATAAATAAGTTATTTCATAGATATAAAATAAATTTAAATTTAAATATGTTTGAATAAAAAAAATGTGAATTAAAAACAATTAAAATAATGTGTTTTCTTTAAAGTTTATAGTGAAAGCTTTTAAATTGCATTTGAAAGTGTTAACTCTCAAAATAAAAGCTAAAGCTTTTAATTTGAGGTTGAATGTGTTAACTTTTAATTTAAATACCATCATTTTTAAATTGGGTTAAAAGTGTGAACTTTAAAATCAAAAGTGTTTAAATTGTATTCGAGAATGCGCATATTAAAATGTAAAGATTTCACTTTAATATTCAAAGTGCTAACATTAATAATTTACATTTTAAAGTGTTAACTTTAAGATTAAATATTTTTCAATACGGCTGGTCTTCATACATAAAAATTTGTAATTTTAAAGTTCCTTGTACTAGATTTAAAGTGACTTTAAAGTGTTTCTTTTCTGAGTGTACTAATGGAACAATTTGCAATTCGGGAAGCCTAAGAAAGTTATAATGGATAACAAATTTAGAGCAGAACAATTAATATAGTATGTGAATGCCGCAAATATTGAGGTCACTTAACTAAATCCAATAATCACACTGGTAATGCAGACATTGAGAGACTTCACTCAACCCTGTTGGAAAAACTAACAGGAATTGATGATACGAGTCTTTCAACAGAAATGAGGATGCAGATGGTTATAGCTAACTATAACGATCGATATCACTCAACTATCAAGTGCTCTCCAAGGTTCGCTAAAGAAAGCATTTGTCCATCCATATTACAAGATAGAATTAAGGTAGCAAGGGAAAAAACAATAGCCAAGCATAATTCAAAAAGAGAAGATTACACCGAAAATAGAGAAATAGGGCCAATTAAAAATTATAAAAGAGTAAGGCATAAGGATCAACCATATTTAAGAATTAACCCGTTGCAAAACGTTCACCCTTCCAACATAAAAAGACCACACAAATTAGCGAATTTGCCTAGCCTAAACCCCGATGATAATGATGATGATAGGTTCAGTACAGCATCCCATAGTGGGGATGCATGAAGCAGGAAGAGTTAATTTTTTTATTACAGCAAATAAAGTACATTTAAATTATAGAAAAGATACTCCTTTAAAGGATTTGAAACGAAGCCAAAACTGCATATTTAAAAAAGACTTTCTGTTTAAAAGAAATAATAAAACTAGAATTTTTAACATAGACGATGATACATTATTGATTGTAAATGCACATGAAAGGGCCTTAAGCCAAAATTGCGATAATAGAGAAATCGTACTGAAAAATAACTTTTTGATTACATTCACGAATTGTAAAATTGAAATAGGCAATGAAATTTTTGAAAATAATAAAGTAGAGTTTGCAGAAAAATTTCACTACCCTGTAAAAATGTTAAATCAGAGCTACAAACAGGACATACTGTTTAAAGAAATAGAAATTAAAAATGTTGAAAATTTGAAAGAAATGTTTCGTATGGTATAAATATAACAACAGCCATATGCGTACTAATACTGATCGCCGTACTGGCGGTAGTTTTCCGTAAGAAAAATTTAAAAATAAAGATTGTAAATGAAAAAAATAAAAAAAAGGCCTAATCCTAACGCTGGGGGAATAATGGTAGTAGAAGCAGCCCCCAAGCAAATTGTAAATTTGAATAAGAGGCCTCAGGAGAGTCCTAACTCTAACGGTGGGGGAGTTATGTGGAATGCCTTCTATACCGAAGAAAAAGGGAAAACAAATATATTTTAAAATATACTTGTTCACCCAAAATAAGAACTTAGTTGTTTTAAGTAATGCTTGCTCAGCATTCCACATCAGGCCACCCACACAATAAATAAAGTAAATAAGATACTTTGTTGCAACCAGCTAAACTGGGCTTTGTGTATGACTCCACTTTGGAAGCATACAAATGTACAAACATACATACATTAATAGAAACCAATTCAGTTGATGCCTCTGCTTATGTTGTTCTACCAAAGATTATCGAAAATAAAGATGTTGCAGGCGCAAACTTCGGTGGAAAGCAGCGGAGCGTAACAAAATTCTAGTAGGTCACTTTCACCACACCAAAAACTTTAACACAATTTTTAACATAATTTAAGCACAGAAATACACTGATTGTAGTTATAGAGCGTAAAAATGTAAATTCTGAACACATTTCCTGAATTAAAAGTGTACAAATAATTATTAAATAACAAATACAGACAGTGGTAGTTAACAAATTCTGCTGTGGTAAGTTGTGAATGTGACCTACCAGAAGTTTTGTGAAGCTTGCTTCACACGATTTTTCGTCCCTGCCACATCTTTATTTTCGATAATATTTGGTTCTACAGAGGTATAGAGATATTAAAACTGACATACTTATTGGTGTCAACATTCGGGAATGCAAAACATTCCTGATGAAATGAGATACCCCAATAAGCATAATAAATAATAATACTGACTGCAACTATCTTGCAGCCAAAGTATGTGGGAATATGTGAATTGTTGAGTGAGCTTAGTAAATAAGTAATTATGTAAGTTATCACACCCATATTCCCAATACCCCCAATGACGCACCCTTTACTCACGTTGCCGTGCATGTGAGTTTGTTGGCCAATATAGAACTTTCGCTGACGTAGTCCACGCGCAAGCGAATGGTAACACAACACGATCAACAACCCGTGAGAAATGTAGCATAGGCAATATTGACGTGCACGCACAACTAATCGATTGCGAAATATTTGATGGTGGTGGGATCTGCAACGTTAACATAAGTAGCGTAGAGTTAAAGGTTTCATGGGAAGAAATAATTATGTTTAGAGTCAGTTATGATAGTGAGTGCCACCCGTGCACAATAAATTTGTCTTGCAAATTTCAATTGAATTCTTGTGTTTGATTTAACCATTGGCGAACTGCTGGTTCGCCACAACTTTAATTTTTTAAAGGTTCCTATCCTGGGAACTGTAAGTGGCGCCCGAGCAATCGGTGCGAAGTGCTTGTTCTAAGTGAAAGAGGAAGTGAACTAAAACCCAGATAAAGAAAAAACTGGGTAAAAAACAATAAACAAATCTTCAACACGTTGAAAAAGTTCTAAGTGAAAAAGAGTGAACTAGCAAAGGGAAAATACAGATAAATACATTTTTTCCTTACGAAAATCTCAATAAGTTTCAACCAGAAAGTTCCAATGAGATATTGGATCTTGTGAGTATAAACTAATCCCTTCTGTATATTTCTTTTCTTATTTTTTCACAGAGATAAAACCATGGACGCAGACGAGGTGAAGAAATCGCTTACGGAACAGAATGGTGCCATTAACGCCATACTAGCCCAACTCAAAAAAATTGACCAACGACTCAAAGGTGTAGAATCAAAGAACAGCGGTGAATCCTTGTCTGGATTGAGTGATAATTTGGAAAGGCTAGAGGCCCAAGTGCGGGAAGTGCGAAGGCAGTCTTCGGACACCAGGGAAGAACAAATAGTAGAGCCATTAGTAAGTCCTCGGACAGAGAGTGAACTGGCGGAGGTCGCTAAGTTACCCGACTGTGTAAAAGAATTACAGGTATTCGACGGATCACGGGAGCACTACGGCTCCTGGGTCCATAGCGTCGAACAAGTTATACGTGATTATGAAATAGTGAGGCATAAGCCAATATACACTGCTATCTTAAGGCACATTAGAGGGAAGATTAGGGGCGCGGCAGATTCTGCGCTGCTGGCGCACAATATCCTAGATTCGGACTGGAGGAGGATAAAGGAAATCCTCTCTCTGCATTACGCAGACATTAGGGACATATAAACGTTAGAGCAACAACTGACACTAATGTCGCAAGGACGGCAAAAGATGTCCGATTTTTATGCTCAAGTGCAGAAACAGCTTTCTTTAATGATAAATACAATAAAGGTAGACAAATACGTACACGGAGAAACCATAGAGGCATTGGCCGAGGCTCACCGCCGAAGGGCGTTAGACGTCTTCATAAGAGGGCTAAACGGAGATCTTCCTGCCCTGCTTCTTGTCCAAAACCTGAAAACCCTACCTGAGGCATACTTTGCATGCCTCAAAATTTTGAATGTGGATCGCAGGAATGCAATCTACCGCCCACCCGTCCACAGGGATAGTAGAAATGACAATTATCAACCTTCAGCTCCAAAATTTTTTTCCCGCAATGGAAGAAATTATCCTAATTTAGACAATTCGGCCGCATCTGGAGAGATAACAACCAAACAGGGCAACGGCCCTCTTACCCAAGCTCAGGTCAAACGAAATTGAGCAATCAGTCCACCCCAAGTTGGAGAAACAACACGGTAGTAAGAATGGATGCCGAACCATCTTCACAGAGCCGACAAAGAGGCAACAGCACATTCTCTAGATACGACAATAAAAAAGGGGGGCAAGTTCTACAAGCTACCAAGGATATGCAAACAAAACGCCGAGTAAGCAACAGAAATTATTCCATCTGATTCCAGTAGACGAAGAAGAGAGCCCGAGCACCTCAACCAACAACAACAGCGAACAAACAACAGGCGATCAGGTAAATTTTACCATGGGAGCCTCGTGTCCGGCGTACCGTATTTAGAATACGCTACACAAGATTTGGGTATTCCAGAATTTTTAGTGGATACGGGGGCGAATAAAAATTATATAAGTGAACGCATAGCACAAAATACTTCACCGGTAGAAAAGCCGTTTCATGTAATCTCCGCGGGTGGAACTATAAAGGTGGACAGGAAAATATGTGGACACTTCTTTAAATTTGTAGGCAAAGACCTACTCATCACCTTTTTTGTTCTCCCAGGCCTCAAATCGTTCGACGGAATAATAGGCGACGATACGTTGTCAGAAATCAAGGCAGTCTTAGACCGGGAACTGAATGTTATCATTTTAAAACCAGACATTCTGCTGCCTTTTAAACGTAAAAAAAGCGCAGCAGATGAATAGTATCAGTACAAATATCCCCCTTGATAATAATATTACCCACTTTACAAGAAATAAGCTATACCAGATACTAGAAAAATATGAAATTTTGTTCGGACCGGTCGACCGAAGCATGGAAATCCACACCAATGTCCAGGCAGAGATTAAAACTGTAACCGAGAACCCCATCTATACAAAAATCTACCCCTACCCCGTTAATATGCGCGAGGAGGTGGAAAATCAAATCCGGGACTTACTATCAGAAGGCATCATTCGTCCTTCCAAGAGTCCCTACAATTCACCCATATGGATCGTACCAAAGAAATCTCAATCCGATGGAGAAAAGAAATATCGAATGGTCATTGACTTTAAGCGGCTAAACGCCGTAACAATCCCCGATACGTACCCTATCCCTGATATCAATGGCACTATCGCGAGTCTTGGTAATGCGAAATTTTTCACGACACTCGACCTTACTTCGGGATTCCACCAAATCCCAATGAAGGAGAGCGACATCGCAAAAACCGCATTTTCCACAATGAATGGAAAATATGAATTTTTGCGGCTTCCTTTCGGTCTGAAAAATGCACCCTCTATCTTCCAGCGAGTGATAGACGACGTGCTAAAAGAATACATAGGTCGTATTTGTTTCGTATATATCGACGACATCATAATTTTCAGCAGAGACGAAGCTACACATTTAAGGGACATCGACACTATCCTTGCCAGGCTTTTGATTGCGGGTCTTAACGTCAACCTTGAAAAGACGCAATTTCTGAAAAGAAGTGTGGAATTTTTGGGGTACATCGTGACTCCCGAAGGAATACTCCCTGACCCCAAGAAAGTCAATTCCATTAAAAACATGCTGCCTCCATCGAACCTAAAAGAAATCAAGAGCTTTCTAGGGCTAACTTCATATTATAGGAAGTTTATTCGCGATTACGCGAAGATAGCAAAGCCACTTACCAACCTTACGCGAAAGGAACATGCACAAGTAAGGGCAACTCAATCGAAAAAGGTGCCGATTACCTTGGACGATGAAGCCCAAGAAGCATTCGCGAATCTCAAGGAGATATTGACGACCTCCGAAGTCTTGACCTTCCCTAACTTCGATAAATCCTTCAACCTGACGACGGACGCTTCCGATTTCGCTATTGGTGCAGTACTATCACAAGACCACGATGGCAAGGACAAACCCATAGCGTTTATATCGCGGAGTTTATCCACTACGGAAGAAGCATACGCAACAAACGAAAAAGAAATGCTTTCTATCGTATGGGCTTTGGACAACCTCCGGAACTACCTCCCGTTAACTTTCTCTCTAAGCAATCGTAATTACAATGCCAAGCTAAAACGTTGGAAGGCTAGGATTGAGGAATACAATTACGAGATAATCTACAAACCAGGGAAATCTAACGTCGTGGCTGACGCTCTGTCTCGACTCAAAACTCAAGCAAACCCACTCACAACATCAACATCCGAAGCCGCCAGTCGGAACGCAACCACAGGATCAACAGCGAACTCTGAAAGCGAGGACGATGATACGATCCACAGTGCAGAACAGGACAATTCTGACCTCATATCGTTCGTTGAAGTGCCCCTTAACGTATTTAGGAACCAGCTTGTATTTAGGGGCAGACTAGAAATATTTGAAGAACCTCATCCAGGTTACTCGAGACACTACCTAAAGATAGAATGTATCACTGAAGAGGAGCTTATTAGGGTACTCAAAGAGAAGCTTAGGCCGAATGTTGTCAACGGCATTAAAATGCCAGAAGGTAATCTAGGGCTGCTCCAAAAAGTATACCTAGAGAATTTTATGCAATATAAAATCCGTGTAACTCAGTCTATTGTAGAGGAGCAGAGCACAAAAGAGCTCATCGCAACGCCACCGAAAATAACAAGCAAATCTTAGAGAAATACTACTTCCCAAAAATGAACAGCATCATCAAGAAATACGTCTCGTCCTGCGAGACGTGTAAAATTAACAAATACGATAGACATCCAAATAAACCAGAATTACAAAACACACCTATCCCATCACGTCCTTGTGAAATTATTCACGTGGATATATTTGAAATACAAGGAGAGAAATTTCTCAGTTGTATTGACAAATTTTAAAAATTTGCGAAACTCTTTCACTTGAGAAACAAGTCTACTTTGCACCTTAAGGACAAAATAGTGAAACTCCTACACTATTTTACGACCCCAGATATCCTAGTGACCGACAACGAGCGCGGTCTGATTAGTCCAATTATACAGAACCTCTTGGAATCATTAGGGGTTAGGTTGTATCGCACACCGACCCAGAGAAGCGAAGTGAATGGTCAGGTGGAAAGACTACATTCCACTTTAATCGAAATCATCAGGTGCCTAAAGGCAGATAACGCAAACCTAAAAACAAAGCAGTTAGTAACCATAGCAGTAGATCGATATAACAATTCTATCCATTTTGTTACAAACCGGAAGCCCAGCGAAATATTTTTCAACCGCGCAAGAGCTTCCAACTACCAAGAACTTCTAGAAAAAAGTAGGAAGACCAATGAAGTAGCAAGCCCAGATTGAACGACATAATAGGAAAAGGTCTTTACCTGAGCGTTATGACGAAAATGATGTCATATACGTGAAGGACAACCAGATCAAGGGTAAACAAAAACCCATATATAGAAAGGAAATTGTCGCAAAGGATAACAGGGTATCAGTAACCACAGTCAGTGGTAAAAAAATTCACAAAACCCACATAAAAATGTCAAACGCAGGAACACACATCCTAGCACATAACTGAGAAAAAAAGCAAACATCGTTGCAAAAATAAAAAATATAGAGAAAAAATCACAGAAAAATAAATGAAAAAATTATAATAACTCAAAAACAAAAACGAAAAGAAATCGAAACAAAAGGAAACGATCATTACTACAAGAGCGGGCTTGTTTGTGGGACAAATCGTGCCTTAGTAGGTTGTGACGCCATCGAATTTGACAAATGGCTACGCCACTCCCAAACCGGATTCCACGATCCCCCATAGCTGGTTCGAGAACAGTATGATCCTCTAGCCTATAAAAACATCGAAATTTAATCCTAGCGCCTAATCCGCAGGAAGAAAAAATATGAGACTTTATACTCTTCGCCTAATCCGTTGAGTGAAAAAAAAGGAAAAATTATCCTCTTCGCCTAATCCGTTGAGTGAAACAAAAAAAAAAAAAAAAAAAGAAAAAATTATCCTCTTCGCCTAATCCGTTGAGTGAAAAAAAGAAAAAATTATCCTCTTCGCCTAATCCGTTGAGTGAAAAAAAGAAAAAATTATCCTCTTCGCCTAATCCGTTGAGTGAAAAAAAGAAAAAATTATCCTCTTCGCCTAATCCGTTGAGTGAAAAAGGAAAAAACTATCCTCTTCGCCTAATCCGTTGAGTGAAAAAAAAAAAAAGAAAAAGTTCTCCTCTTCGCTTAATCCGTTGAGTGAAAAAAGAAAAAACTTTTTTAAATTTGCCTTTTCCTTTTTTCTTTTATTTTATTGCCAAAGGAAACAAGGGAAATGAAAAATTATAGAACAAAAAAGTATAAATAAAAACAATAAACCATTCTTTTTTATCCTTTCATATTTTTTAATTTTGTTTCCCTTTCCCCCACTAATCAAAATTACAACTTACAAATCTTTTAACCGCAATTTAGAGTCACATATTTTGCTCACCGCACAGAAATGGGGAATACACTTAAACAAGAAAACAAATTATTTTTTCCCACTTTAAAGACGTAATAAGGGAAAAAATAATAATTGAAGAAAAACTACCACCCTTTTATTTTTTATCCTTTTTTTTTCTCTCGACTAATCACAATGACAATGAACACTATTCCTATAGATATTGTACTAAACATGTATCGAAATTTTTACTAAACATTTATCGAAATTTTTAATTCTAAAAACATAAATAAATAAATATAAGCTACTAACACACTAAAAAATATTTTATCTAAGCAAGAAGACCAAAGCTATGCATAATAATAAAATGTCAAAATAAAATCCCTTTCTGTAAACCTAGCACTAATAACTACATTTACAGCCCTAAAGGCAAAATTAAATTTTTCTTTTCTCACACTAGTTAGTAAAAACTACAAATCCTAACAAAATTTTTAAGTAACTTAGGAATTACTTTACTAACACACTAACAAGAATAACATCCTTGCAGATTCCCACTGCTGGCACCAGCCATCAGCGCCCTTCATATTTTCCACTATAAAGAACCCATTATAACCATCCAGGACGGAAATGGGTGGATAATTGGCGGATCATTCAAGCTGATTCACGCTATCAACCTCCATCAATATGCTACAATTACCATGCAGATGGAAGAATTGACAAGGCGGCTAATGAAGCGAGCCGACGACAAGATTTTAGCTCAACTCTACATTAACCAAACACTAGAGCGACTCCAGGAATTAACGGGCAACACAAGCAAAGTTAGGAAAACCCGCTCAATCGATTGGCTGGGCTCAGCATGGAAATGGTTGGCAGGGTCACCCGACGCAACCGACTGGAATAATATTATCCGCAGCCAAAACGAAGTAATTGAGAGCAATAACCACCAATATAAAGTTAACAAGAAGCTTTTTACGGCCACCCAAGACATCGTGAAGAAAATTGACGAGGTGATGGACCGCACAAACTATGTTACAAAGGAGAACGAGGCAACAGAATTTTATCAAAATGCACTGCACAATATCCTGCTCGTTCGCGAAGAAGTCAACGAAATAGTGCGGGCATGCCAGCTGGCAAAAAGTGGTATTGTCAACACAAACTTACTTGACAATGACGAGATCAATCAGGTGCTGTCGGAAATGGAGACCCTTCCGTACGAAAATATAATCGAAGCAATTGAGTGCGGTCAACCGTCAGTATATACAAATGGGACACTGCTTCTCTATGTGCTCTCAATGCCGAAGGTAACAGCCAAAAAATATAATATGCTGATCACTCGCGCCGGCATATACGGACACAAACAGCTGGACCTACCGTTTGACAGGATGTTCGTAAACCAGGAGGAAACTTACGGGTTGACGGGAAATTGTATACTAATCAGTTCATCTATAGTATGCAGGTCAGACTCCTTATCAAAATTGGATGAAGATAGCTGCATACCACGATTACTAAAAGGGGGAGACGCTAGCTGCCAATTCACCAGGAGAAATGGATCGACTATAGAATTGGTAAACGACAATACGATATTCCTCTCGAATTACCAAGGCGTGATCAGGAGCAATAATTCCACAAACACCATCAACGGCACCTACGTCATCCAACTAAACAACGAAACTATCAAGATCGGTGACCAAGTTTTCTCCAGCAACCAAGCCATAACAGTGCAGGCTCTGCCAGCCATCCTTTCCAAAGTTAAAAATCATACAATGAAGATAAACCTGGAATATGTCCACGATATCACAATGGACAACGTAAGGTATCTGGGATACGTTAATGAAAAAATCAATTTGTCTATCATTACAGAAGCCCTAACAGTATGCGGAATAGTCGTGGCCGCTGCTATCCTATGGAGATGGTACACTAGAAAGCTAAACCTTCCAGAAATATTCGAACACGGGGCATATCGCACAAAGGCCAATACGATCACGAAGGACACATCTACATTTGAGCTTGATTACTCAGGAACTAGCCAACCAACAGGGAGCCTTACCACTCCATACCTACCATAAACCTTTCACGTTTTTCGTTTGATCTGCGGGACGCAGATCTTTGAAGGGGGAGGAGTTATCACACCCATATTCCCAATACCCCCAATGGCGCACCCTTTACTCACGTTGCCGCGCATGTGAGTTTGTTGGCCAATATAGAACTTTCGCTGACGTAGTCCACGCGCAAGCGAATGGTAACACAACACGATCAACAACCCGTGAGAAATGCAGCATAGGCAATATTGACGTGCACGCACAACTAATCGATTGCGAAATATTTGATGGTGGTGGGATCTGCAACGTTAACATAAGTAGCTTAGAGTTAAAGGTTTCATGGGAAGAAATAATTATGTTTAGAGTCAGTTATGATAGTGAGTGCCACCAGTGCACAATAAATTTGTCTTGCAAATTTCAATTGAATTCTTGTGTTTGATTTAACCATTGGCGAACTGCTGGTTCGCCACAACTTTAATTTTTTAAAGGTTCCTATCCTGTGAACTGTAAGTTGTATGTGCATCGGAAAGATGCCTTATGTATTTAGGTTAAGCAATATATTGAGATATATTGAAGAGGCAGTTGTTGCCCGGAACTTAAGTCGACCTGTCCATCTCGGTCGAGTAAAATTACTTCAATTTGGAGAACGTATAATAAATGTGTGTAACTAATTAAATAGATATATTGAATAAAGAATTGTTTTTGCAAGGATCGTTAAATCCTGCATTTATGAATTAAACCGATAACAAATGAATAAAGAATTGCTTTAATGTTGTAAAAATCCAATTGAAAGTATTCTTTCTTAAGCGCGGTTACCAAACGTAAGTAGTACCCTGCCCAACGTCTAACATAAAGACGTAACTCGTGCGAAGTAAAAACGAAGAGGGGAAGTTAACGACGAGCATTAAAACCGAGAAACGTACGCTGTGAAATTCATGTTTACTTTTCAATATTTCAATTCATTTAATTTGTCATCTAAATTCAATATATTTTAATTAAAATCGTACATTTTATTTAAACATAAAATTAACCAATTTATTTAACCTTTCAAGGGAAAAATAGTGCCACTACCCCTTGAAATTCCACATATATAAGGCACGAAGAGATATTACGCGCACACGCTTGTAGTCATGAGCCGAAGAGTTGCTACATATACACACGCATATGATTATGAGAAAAGCATAAACTACAAATATACATTTATATAGCTAAGTAGGAGATATGTACAGCAGTTCTAGCAGGCGAAACGTCTAGACTGTAGTAGAAATATGCGATTAAAGCAGCAGAGAGTATAAAAGAGCGCAAGCTGAGTAGCCAAAAAATCAGTTTGATTTAAGCACGCTATCATGTGTTTGTATATTGTGAAGTACTCTCAGAGTAGTCTAAAAAAGACCATTTGGCAACACAGAATATTGGAGTGTTTTATTCAAAAGTTTAGCGATACGAATGTTAGCAGAAGGTGTAAAATAAGCGGGATTCCCCGAAATGCGTTACAGTGTATTCAACTTCTATTAACTTTGCCTTTAAAAAGAAATGAGAGCTCTTACGACTTTGGTAGTTGCTCTACTGAGTCTAGTGTTGATTGTGAACGAGGTTTCATCTAACAGTGATCGCCAAACTGATCTTGCTGCTGCTATTGTAGCGGACAGTGAATTTGGCGCTACAAATTTTACAGATTGTCTTTCATTTGGCTCATTTGGTAATGTTGATAAAGGTGGTGCAGGGAGCGCTGGTAGTAAAACTTCACCAAGTAAAAAAGCAGATATATAATAAAGAAGCTGGTGGTAAAAGTGGTAATTTTTCAAAATCTGGAAAGCGCCTCGCAAAGAAACCAAAAGGCCGTCTGAATAAGTAATGTCGCATAGTGCCAAAAGATTTTGGGAGCTTCAAACTTCATCATAAGTACTTTGTACAAAGGAAACTTTGAAGTATTATTATACATACATATGTAATGAGTTCTAGAATAATAATGACCTTACAAAAATTAAAATAAAAGTTTATATATTGCTTTTTCTGTGTTTCCATGTATGTAAATATACAATTTTAGCTTAAGTGTTAAGTTTAAATAATAAAATATCCTGAATCCCGATTAGACCCCGAAGCAGTCTACGAAGTAATCCTGAAATCTGTGGAAAATTTTCGAAAAAGTCTCCCAACATTCCCGGATTTGTTCACAAAACATTCATGAAATGATTCCAATAAAATTATGAAAAACATCTGGAAACTAAACCAAAATAATACAGCAATGCTGACCTAAAGCTAAATGAAAAATAGTTCCGAGAATAAACCCAAAGTTTTTCCGAAATGATCCCAAAACAATCATAAAATTAGCCTAAAAAATCGATAATTATTGCAAACTACACAGCTCACACAATGTTCTCAGCAGGCCCACCGTAAGCGGGCATGCAAGGCGTGCACAGCACGCGGGCGCCACGTCCAAGGGGCGCCAAATCGAATGACGTAATATTGAAAGTCAATGTGTCATAATAAATAGTCATCCACACAAAAGAATAAAAAAAAACCTTACTAGCTCGGACCGCAATCTATGCACCCGGGCGTCACGTCCAATATTGAAAGTCAATTTCATAATAAATAGTCATCCACACTAAAGAATAAAAAAAACCTTACTAGCTCAGACCGAAATCTTTGCCCTAACAACCCCATCTATTGGAATCCGTTAAGAAACTTCGTCTGTCAGAAGGTGGAGGCGCCCATCCCCGCTTGATGGCGCCCCAAAACTCGACACAAATAGCTATCATTCGGTCGGTTTTCTAGCTCCGTATCACGCTCAATTATCGCCGAAATGTTCTGGCTCATTGATGCAGTCGTTATGTTTCGTTTCGCTAAAAATTAACTTGTGCTTGGTATATATTCTTTGCGTAGCAGTCTTTTCCATTCCCATGCAGCACTACAAAAGACCAAAAAATTAACACAGCTACTAAGATTTACTTTCAGATATTGAAGGGATTGAACGCTCTGATAAAATAGGAGTTTTGGTTTAGACCAGATAAAATTAGCCTCTCCCCACGTTTTCGTTCGGCACTAAGCAGCTGTAGGGCGAAAAATTTATATTTTGATACTTTTGTCGCTATCCATATGACGGATACTGATAGACTGCCAGATGTGCTACGTACTCAATGGAGCATATTCATAGAAGGAATTTAGTTGGTGCTTAAAGTTAGTTGCAGCTTTTTTGACATATAGCACATAGGAAATTACGTCAAAAAGCTGTCACTTATTAGTATTAGTATTAAATCCGTTTTACTTGCAATAAAAAAAAATTTACAATTCTTTAAGTTTATGTTTTTCACTTACCCTACTTAGATTTTCGCTTTCAAAAATATCTTTGATTATATTGCTGAAACAAAACTAAGTTAAATCCTTAAATTTGCAATATTTTGTTTTTACACATCAATATATATTGACACTAATGTCATCCACATTGATGGATTTCAAAATTTCTAGATATTTTATTGTGATCCAAAAATAATGTCAGTATTTACTGAACGTCGGAAACTTGCCTATAAAAGGCAGGACTGGCAAAGTTAGGGGAGTCCCCTTTACGCTACGTTTATGATCGAGCGTAATCGCATCACGCGATGCGACAAGAAACGTTCCAACGCTTGTTACATTTTCGCTAGCGTTATCGCTGGCGGTTGAATGTTTATCGTAGAGCGAAATCGCAAGCGATGGAATGGTCACCAATATAACTCAGTGGCAGTGTAGAGAAAGCAACATGCGTACATTAACTAGTAAAATTTTATTATTAGAAAATAGCTCTTTGTTACGAAAAAAAAAAATATTTAAAAAGTATACAAAAGAAAAAAAAAATCAAGTGCATCCAATCGCCAAGGAAAGAAAATTTTGTAGTGAATTCCATAATTTACATTCAAAGTATACATAAGAAAAAAAAATCGAGTGCATCTAATCGCCAAGGAAAGAAAATATTGTAGTGAATTCCATAATTTACATTCAAAGACTATAAAACCGCATTCTTTTTCTACATCCTCCCAAGCTTTTTAATTATGTTGCGATTGTGGTAATCTGCATGACGCAAATTCCACAAACACTGCTTGTCACGTACCAGGGATGGGCGTTATCAACAAATTTGAATAACGGTTGACGAAAAAATAAAAAATAAATTTTTATTCATTATTCAAGCATTTTGGGATAACGAATAACATTTTATCGTTATTCAAAATATCCTGAGTCATGATAATCGCTCATTCTTATTTTTGTAAATTTTGAGTAAAGAGTTATTTAAAAAATATGGAATAACAATAAAATTTCAATTTTTATTCAGTTATTCAAAAATAAAAAAATAAACCCTCGAGATGCCCTGAAAATATACCCACATGCGTAACCAGTGCGCGTGTAGTTCTGAAGCTTCTAAGTGTAATATTGAGATGATTTTGGGGAATATTCCAAGGGTTTTTGGGGTAATTTCGGGGACACCCTCTGGATCCTTCCGGGGTCTTTCGAGGTTTATTTTGGGGTCATTTCGGGACTCCCTCGGAGTTCCCCCGGGGCATTTTGGGGGTCGTTCGGGATGTTTCTGGGGACTCCCTTGGGGTCCTCCCGAGGTCTTTTGGTCATTTTTTAATAACAGTACTAAACGCTCCAATTACTATAACAAATTTTGTAATAAGCGGCTTCCTCATATCGCTGCAACGCGCTGGTCATATTCGTCTCGTATTGTTAATACAGAGAGGTAATTTAAAAAATCTCTTTACTGATATGATTGAAAATGATCATCAGTGGGATGGGGATGTTAATTTTCTCTCCCGAAAATTTTCAATTCGCTTACGTCTTTTGACTTTAACTTTTTTCTTGAAATATTTCATACTATTTTTGAAAAAAACAGATATTCTGTATAATATTATACAAAAGTGCGAAGTTCACGTTGGGTATAGTATAAGTAAGATACAAGAATTTGAAAGTTGGTTGCGAACTGACTTTCAGGCGCTTTTTAATAGTTTTTATGATAATTCATGTCTAAACAACACAGCTCGCGACTGAAAAGAAACACAACCTGTCCTAAAACAGAGTTTAAAAGGATATTTATACAAACAATTGACAATATATCTTCCGAAATAAATGAGCGGTATTCAGAAATTTTTAAGATAAGATTTTGAAACTATTAGATAACAGGCTTTTCCACAAATATAATTTGAATTTTCCACAAAATGAGCTACTATGTCTTGAAGAATATTATTCGGAATATTTTGACGAAATGTGTTAAAATCTCAGCTAATATCATTGTATTCTTCAACGGAGTTGAGGGATTACGCTCCCATTCAACTAATTGATTTTATAAATGAAAATTGTCTCCAATATGTTTTCTGAATTATTAAAATTGGCACTCCTCATACTGACCATTCCAGCAACCAGCTGTTCAGCAGACCGGTCCTTTTCAGCTTTAAAAAGAATTCACACATATCTAAGAAATACTCAAGGACAAGGAACGTCTTTCAGAGCTTTCAATGATAGCTATCGAAAAGGAATTAGTTGTGACGATTTTCCGATTGTCAAATTTGGTTTCGAGACAAACCGAGAACGAAGATGTCTTAAACTAAAATGAACTTACGCATAGTAAGTACGGGTATAAAGGATAGTTCGTATTTGGTATAAATACATTATACCGACAATAATCTTTGCGTTGGTTCATCAATCACTACGCATAAGGTGCAGGCCCCTCTTTGCCACTGGGCACAATGGGCACATGCCCAGGGCCCCGCGATGACAGGGGCCCCCTCAGATCAAATACAAAGTCCCTAGTTTATGTCAGATCACCAAACGATAACCAATATTTATTACCAAAGAACTCATATAATTCGAAGTTGCCCAGGGCCCCGCGATGACACGGGCCCCCTCGGATCAAATACAAAGCCCTAGTTCATGTCAGATCACCAAACGATAAACAATATTTATTACCAAAGAACTTATATAATTCGATACGTGCATGGCAGTATTCCTGTTGAAAGGTTTCTGACGTTTATTCCTATTAAAGAGCATAAATCTGGGTATTTAGCGGAAATCATCTTGAATTTTTTAGATAACCATGATATTCCCATAAAAGAATGCAGAGGACAAAGCTACGACAATGCTTCAAATATGTCGGGGAAGTATACTGGTCTACAAGCAAGGATCAAGGAGAAATGTGAATTTGCCACCTTTGTACCATGCGCGGGACACTCATTGAACTTAGTAGGTGTACATGCTGCTGGGTGTGTATCGAAGGCAACAAAGTTTTTTGAAATGGTTCAGAAAGTGTATAACTTTTTTTCGGGCTCTACTCATCGATGGAATATATTGACAGAACATTTAGGATCAAACAAAGTTGTTAAAAGTCTTTCACAAACCAGATGGTCAGCCCGAGCAGATGCAGTAAGCGCCTTGCATGAAGGTCATGAACAAGTTATAGAAGCTTTGCTATCCATCGAAAACGATACAGAACAGGCACGAGAAACTAGAGACGAAGAGCTTAGTCTGTCCAGAAAAATGGAAAAATTAGAATATATTATACTAACGGAAATTTTGAACAGTGTATTGAAAAGAATAGACAAAATAAGTAATTATCTTCAAAAAGAAACAATAACACTGAACGTTGCAACTAATATGTTAACTTCACTTGATGATTTTTTTATTAGCCTCAGGGATAAATTTGATTACTTCGAATCGTCTGCCAAAGAAAGAAACCCGGAATCTGACTACAAGGACCTATCTCAAAGAAAAAAACGCAGAAGTTCTCGCCAGAGTTTTTTTGATGGCTCTGCACCGTCAGTCAAACTGAATGGAAGAGAGAAATTTAGAATAGAAACCTTTCTTCACCTAATTGATACCCTAAGCGTTCATCTAAAACAGCGATTAAGTTCGTATCAGAATATTAGTAAACGTTTTGATTTATTTTTTCGCCTGAAAACTCTGAATCCTGAAGAGTTGAGACAATGTTGCAAAGAATTTGCTGAATTTTATTATGAAGACGTTAATGAGAAGGAGTTAGAAATAGAATGTTTGCATTTAAAAGAATACTTGAAAATTGATGACAGTGAAAATAAGGATTTCATATTAAAAATATATCAGCTTTTGAAAGAAAACCAAATTGAAGACACATTTCCAAATGTAGAAATCGCTTTGAGAATGTTTTTAAGCATGATGGTAACTAACTGCAGTGGAGAACGCTCCTTTTCCAAATTAAAAAGAATTAAGAAGTACAATGCTTCAAGTGAGATTAACCAGTTTATCGCTGATGTCCATAGAATCTGATATACTAAAAAGGATAGATTTTGAAGAAGTTATTAACGAGTTTGCCCATCTGAAATCTAGAAAGGTTCCTGTCAAAGTCAGATGGCAAGCCTGGAGAATAAAGAGATGAGAGAGAGCGAAGTCACGACGACAGCGAAGATGTGAGACGAAGAGCAGCTAGTCAGTTGGTAGATGAACGGCCATCACGACAAACGTACTTAATTTTGTTATAATAAATAATTAAACTTTGTATTGTACTTTTTCTAAATTCTTTTATTAAATCAAATTCCATATTACATCTTAAACAATTGTCGGTCTTTAAACATTTCTTAACAACTCAGACAGCGGGATTGTATATCCAAACGCCTACAACAAAACGAAACGTTGTACAAATATACATACGTACAAAAAAAAAAAATTCTTCGAGAACTTTCAACGTGAAAAGCAGCGCAAATTGCAAGTGGTTGCAAAACGGCAGCAGCTTTTGGACAGAGAAGTCTCAACGACGCAGTCAGGTATTAGTACTGCAGTAAAACGCAACAACGTATCGTCAACGTTGTATGACGAAAATTATTTATTATTTAATACACCAATTTTGCAACGAATTGCAAATACGAAAAACGTTAAATTTTGTAGAACTTTTACGCTTAAGTTCACAAACAACGATCAGCAGATAAACGACAGAGCAGTTGACGTCGCAAACCAACAGAGGCGCTAACTTCACTGCGCATACATTTTCGACTGCGCAGCTACGAAGCGAATCGACTTCAACTCATCCTCACTGCTGAAAAGAACCAACGTACCCATTTGAAGAGCGAAACACACACAGCCATAGGTATTAGTGTGTATACAGCATTGAAAATCGGTAACATAATTTGTAGCAAAGCAAATTAATACGAATAGGAATATATAACGACGAAAAATCAAAGTAAAATACAGCGGAAGGAAAAGAAATAAGAACGGGTAGTATAATTTTAGTGAACGGCAAATGCTAAAATTTACAAGGAGGGTGAAATAAAATATAAACGAATTGTATTTTCTAGTAATAAAATATTTTATTTTACATGCACAATGATTAAACTGAATACGCTAAGGGTAATTCAGTTGAATACACTGCTGCGGGCTAATGGTTTGCCAACGACTGGTATTAAGGCAGCCAAAGTATCGAAGCTTCAAGAAATTTTAGGCGTGGATGAAATAGATCCGGCAGAACTTGAAGACGAGAGTGTCGAGTCAACAAATGATTTAAGAACACAACTCAACAGCTTGAGGGAAGCAATGGCGGGGTTAACGTCAGCACTTGGGACATTCAATTTAAATCCATCACAGGTACCAAACAACAGCGCACCTGAACCAGTATTTAACGATAACGACGATGCTGAGTCAGTTGTAAATGAACCAGTTTGGGCGTCGGCTGATGATTTACGTAGAGTATCGTATCCAAGAGTAACTATTCAAGATATGATCGGGGTGATGCCCGAATTCGACCCACTCAAAACGTCAGCATCACCAAAGCAGTTTTTAATTCGAATTGAGCAGTTGCAAAAATACCACGGTTGGAAAGAAGAAATGGTGTTGATTGCAGTTCAGCACAAAATGAAGGGTATGGCCAAACGTTGGCTGGATGCACAACCTGTTTTTCAGTCATGGTCGCAATTCGTGAACGCATTTAAAATCGATTTTCCTTCAACACACAATGCAGCTGAGGCACATAAAATGCTTATGAGACGCAAGCGGAAAAATGGTGAAGACTATGTAGAATATTATTATTCTATGCTAACTATAGGTAGACAGGGTTTGGTGGATGATGTTTCCATCAATACACATATAATTAGTGGTCTCAACGACGGTGCATTAACAAAAGCACCAGCAGCAATGAGCTTTGGTACATGTAGTCAATTATTACTTGCACTCAAGAACTTAACGATGACAAGTAGTATTTCAACAACATCCACAGTTCCAACGCAGCAAGCATTGAAGTCCGAAACGAAATCTAATTCGAAGCCAACGCAAATAAAGTGCTTCAATTGTAATGTGAACGGTCATATCGCAATCAAGTGTCCACAACCTCAACGAAAGATACGTTGTACTGTATGTACGAAAATAGGGCACGAAGCTGAGAATTGCAACAAGAAACCAACAGTCACAAAGATTGGTAACCACAATGAAAGCAACGAAGCTCCTCCGGTCATAAAATCGGTTGAGTTAAATGGAAAACAGTTCGAATCATTTATTGACACCGGAAGCGTTTGTTCCTTGATACGCGAATCAGCTACAGATGGTATGGAAATACTGGAGGCTAACAGATGCTTTACGGGATTCGGCGGGTCCAAGGTGCAAGTGACAAAGCAAGTCAACGTCGTCGCAAATATTAATGACGTTCAACAAGAAATAACTCTTTATGTTGTCGCGGATAGACTGCTGCCCTACGAAATTTTATTGGGTCGGGATGTCTTACAAAATAATGGGTATAACATGGTTATAGACAGAGATGTATTACATCTAGACGAAGCTAAGTCAAATAGTTTTAATATATTCAGCGACTTATCTGAAGAAGAGAAAAACAAGGTACGTAATCTTTTAATTGCTAAGCAAAATTGTTTTGCGGAAGATATAAGCCGCATTGGTAGATGCAAAAACGCACAAATGACGATAGAGGTAACTAAATCAGGTCCTATACTTGGTAAACGATATCAAGTTCCCTTTTCACAACGCCCAGAGCTATCGAGAATTTTGTCAGAGCTGTCGGACAACGATATTATACGTCCAAGTAGTTCACCACATGCAGCTTCAGTACTTCTAGTAAAAAAATCCAATGGCGAAAATCGAATGTGTATCGACTATCGTGCACTTCATGAAGTTACGGTAAGGAAAAACTACGTAATGCCAATAGTGGAGGAACAACTTTCACGTCTTTCGGGTAATAAATATTATACGACATTAGACATGACGTCCGGTTATTACCAGGTACCGATGAACGAAGAATCAAAAAAGTATACAACATTTTTAACTCACGAGGGTTTGTTTGAGCATAACGTTATGCCTTTTGGTTTAGTCAACGCGCCGATGGTTTTTCAGGAAATAGTTGTAAACTTAATCAAGTCACTTAAGCATCGTGAACAGGTGGTAAGCTATGTTGATGAGGTCATTATAGCCACGAAGACAGTCGACGAAGGTGTCACGGTACTTAAAGAGTTTTTGGAAGCTATCGAAGTAGCAGGTCTCACGCTTAGACCATCTAAGTGTAGGTTTATGGCCAAACAGGTTCAGTTTCTTGGTCACGATATCAACAGTGAGGGAATACGCCCCGGCGAAAATAAGACAAAGGTCATCGAAGAATATTCAAAACCATCTTCAACCAAAGAGGTGCGACAGTTTTTAGGAGTGACAGGTTATTTCAGAAAATTTGTTAAAAATTATTGTATATTGGCTCGTCCACTAACGTAGTTGCTTAAAAAGAATGCAGAGTTTGTTTGGAATCAGGAACAAAACGACGCTTTTGAAAAACTAAAAACGATGATAATCACGAAGCCTGTACTAACAATATACGATGCAACTAAGCCACATGAGGTGCATACGGATGCGAGTTCCATAGGGCTATCCGGAGTATTACTACAAAACGACAACGGCACTGAATGGAAACCTGTATTTTATTTTAGTAGACAATGTAACGAAGCTGAACGAAACTATGCCAGCCATGAGCTAGAGGTTCTGGCAATAGTTGAAACTTTGCAACGATACAGAATGTATTTAATTGGACAGAAATTTAACGTAATCACGGACTGTAATGCTATAGCCGTGACAAAAGCAGCTACCCCATTGTTACCCAGAGTGGCTAGATGGTGGCTCAAACTACAGGAGTTTGATTTTCAATGTATCCATCGGGCAGGTGCAAAGAATACACTGGCTGACGGCTTAAGCCGAAGTCCAACTCTTCCACCAACGGAACCAATAACGATAGCGGAATCAGTATACCAATTGGTCAATATCGACAACGATTGGGTGTCGGCAATGCAGAGACAGGATGAAACCCTAAAAGAGATCGTCGATGTTCTTAACGGTAAGGAAACATTTAACGCACGTCAACTGAAGGATGACTACGTACTACAAGGTCAACGTCTATATCGTAAAGTCAATGGAAATAAACTACTGGTAGTTCCGAAGGGCGTGAAATGGCGATTAACAAGAGCGTGCCATGACGAAGCAGGTCACTTCGGGTTGGAAAAGACTTGTGAACGGTTATCCAAAGACTTTTGGTTTGCTCGTATGCGTCAATATGTGAAATCTTACATAGCATCATGTCCAGAATGTTGTATCAATAAAGTCACAGGGGGTAAAAAAGAAGCCCAGCTACATATTAGCGATGTTGTCCCAATACCATTCCGTTGCGTACATATAGATCATTTAGGACCATTCGTACGCAGTAAACACGGTAATTTGTACATTCTTGTAATTGTTTGTTCTTTCACGAAATATGTAGTTATACGACCATTACGGAATACGAAAACAACTCCAGTTTTAAAGGCATTACGTGATTTTATGACGGTTTACGGATGTCCCAGGCAAATTGTTTCGGACAGAGGAACGGCATTTACTTCCAAAGAGTTTCAAAACTTTATCGAACGATACGACATCCGTCATACAAAAGTAGCAGTACGCACACCTCGTGCCAACGGTCAGGCAGAACGTGTTAATAAAACTATTTTGGCATCGCTTAAATGCAGCACTAAATCCGACAAGGATTGGGACGAAGCACTGCCACAACTTCAGTGGTGCATCAACTCTCAAAGTAATGCAACGACCAAGCAGAGTCCAAATAGCCTCATTTTTACATATAAACTTCGTGACGTCACCACAAATCGATTGATTCAGGCCGTGCAAGATGAACGTGATGATACTAGTCGCCACGACGACTTCCGAATGGAATCAGTGGCTGAACGAATTAATTCTGAAAGGGCCAAATGGAAGCAACGGTTTGATGCGAACCATAAAACGCCAAAACCATACAACGAAGGAGATTTGATCATGGTTAACTATGTACCTCAACCCACTGGTACCTCACACAAGCTTGATCCGTCGTACAAAGGACCGTATTTGGTAACCAAAGTTTTACCTAACAACCGCTACGTAGTAGAAGATCTCCCAGATAATTTAACTCGACGAAAACCCTATATAGGCGTATTCACAAATGAAAATATGAAACCATGGTGTACTCAAAGTTTAGTAGACGACGACTTGGAGATTGAAAAATCCGATCGCCACAACAATTGCAATAATATCGATGGGTACGACAGCGAAGAATCGTCCGGAGATACGATCGATCAGGAAGGGCCGAGCTGTCAAAGTCAGATGGCAAGCCTGGAGAATAAAGAGATGAGAGAGAGCGAAGTCACGACGACAGCGAAGATGTGAGACGAAGAGCAGCTAGTCAGTTGGTAGATGAACGGCCATCACGACAAACGTACTTAATTTTGTTATAATAAATAATTAAACTTTGTATTGTACTTTTTCTAAATTCTTTTATTAAATCAAATTCCATATTACATCTTAAACAATTGTCGGTCTTTAAACATTTCTTAACATTCCTCTTCAAATAACAGATTTTTAAACACCAACTTGTAAATACTCAAACAGTAACTATTGTGGACTATATTACAATTATTTATTAGTTTCATGTGATTGTTAATCAAAATAAATATTTAACCTGGTTTACCTACTTTCTTTGTCTATTCTAACAAAATAGGGTTCCGTCAAAGTCATAGGGGACCCATTATCCTAATGTGCCCAGGGCCCCCAATAGGTTAAAGACGGCCCTGATAAGGTGGTTATAAAAAAGATAAGTATTTCACAAATTCGCACTATGCATTTCGGTATAAACTATGTATAGTTTTTATTGTTCAAAATCCTGGAATCTAGGAGGACACGTTTTCGCTTATTTTTCATTCACACGACCCAATTGTTTATAAATAGCGTTCACAAAATTGATCTTGGTGTACTTAAGAAGCGAACCAAAAAGTCTTAAACTAAAATGAATTTACGAAATTATTTCGCGCTCTTGTTTGTCGTTCTTAGCTGCCTTTTGACTAATACGAATTCGGAAATCATGTAACTAGTAGGTGGCGTAGTAGGGATATAAAGGATAGTTCGTATTTGGTATCAACATCGGCAATAATATTTGCGTTGGTTCATTAGTCAATATGCAGCAGGTGTTTACAGCTGGAATTTTCCATCAAAAAGAAATTAATTTCTTTATTTCATGGCCAAGTCATTTCAAGGGCAAGATATTTCAAGGCTTTACATTGGTATTTCACAATATGGTGAAATTTGAATGTAAGCAATTATTGTAATCCTATAAATAAGAGTGAATTACAAATAAAAAAAACTCAAGTATTTTAAAAAAGGCAATAATAAAAAATCGTCAAAAAAAACAACAACAAAAATTGTAAATTTACAAAAAACCTAATGAAATAGAGCTATTGCGTGTCGCGCCGGGACGTTGCCAACATGGGACACCAAGCGATTCAACTCACAAAAACAAAGGAGGCCAAACAACACCAACAACAAGCTGACCGTAAGTTAAGTGTACACCTAAAATAATAGATAGTATTACGATAATTTTAAAAATTTATGGGAAACTATCCCACAAGAATTAAGTACCAAAATTTTTTTTGAGCTGCGACTATTGTTAGAGTAGTAGACACGACAACCTCAATTGAGTCTTAAAGCGCCAACCGACGATATTTCCGGCTACTCAAATAAAAAATATAGTGTGGAACAAAAAGGTTCTACAACGTCAGCCGATGATAATTCTGGCAACTCAAATAAAAAATATATTGTGGAACAAAAAGGTTCTACAACGCAAACTGATGAGACATACCAGTTCAAAAATTTTAAAAAAGTTACTGCGGAGAAACAAATCCCTGAAGTCTTTACCAATAACGTATTGGGAATAAATAATTAAAAATTTGAAAAAAATTGATAGTGAAGCAAAAATAAGAACTGAGTATGACAACCCAATATGGTCAAAACAATATTCATATTCTATACCTGAAAATAGTTTCGTTAATGTGGAAATTAAGGGTTTAGTAGAAAAAAATATAATAAGGCATAGTAATAGCCCATACAATTCACCTGTTTGGGTTGTTCCTAAAAAGGGAAGTCCTAAATTAAGGCTGGTCATAGATTATAAAAACTAAAAGAAATAACTCTATCTGATAGGTATGCGATGCCACCAAATCCTGAGGTTAACTTTTTAATTTAGGGGCGTCAAGATAAATTTCAACAATCGATTTGGAGTCTGGATTTCATCAGATACTAATGAAAGAGGAAGTTATAGAAAAAATAGCGTTTTCGGTAAATAATAGAAAATATGAATATCTGAGAATGCCATTCGGATTAAAAAATGCCCCCAGCAAATTTCAGAGAGCAAGGAGTAATACTTTGCATGAGTATATTCCCTGCAAACATTGAATACCGAAACAACTAATACAGTTGTTGAGTATGTATGACACCCTAACATTGGAGATGGTACGTTTTATCACAAATCATTGAAAAAGGATAGAACACATATCGATTATTTGTGCATACGCATATCGACAGATATGCATCTCTATTTCTTTGCACACATTTTTCTTTCTTTCTTCTGTAAACCGAGCATCGATATAGTCATCAATTCACTCGCCAATATTATTAGAAACAAATAAAGTTTTCTATTCAACATCAAGTCCATTTATTTAACGTGGTAGCAGAGCAAGGTTGGACATTGTGAGTGGTGAAGCGTTGCAAAGGAAAAAGGTGTTGAAAATTATACATATGTATATATATTCGCGTGCAAAAAGCTGCGCAACACAAATCGTTTTATATACCACATTATTCAGTTTAAAAGAAATAAAAATCGGTGTGGTCAAAAGGCTGATCTGAAGGAATTTTTCAAGCAAACGTGGTACCAAATCCAAGCTGAGTGCTATTGTTGTTTGTGTTATTGGAGGTTGACAAAATAGCGAACTTTAAGCGTGATCAAATGATCATACCAATTTTCGATGAAACCGAGTACAGCCATTGGAAAAAGAGGTTAACAATTTTTCTCGAATTTAAAGGACGCGATGCCATCATAAAAAGGGAGATGAGTGAAGCAGATACAGATAAAGTATGGAACGACTGGGAAAATAAGGCAATCAATTACATTTACAGCGCGATATCAAACAGCGAATTAGAATATATTAGCGAATTTGAGTCGGCAAAGGAAAAACTTAAGAAATTCGATGAGTTGTACGAAACGAAATCAACGGCACTCCAAATTATTTGTAGAAGCGATTTAAAAAATATAAAACTGTCAAGCTACAGAAAAAGATATAAACGCTAATGTTGCCGTTAAAAACTTTGAGTCCGAAATGGATCAAAAAATCAAGTGTCATAGAATTCTGGGTCATACTAATTTTAAATATTTGAGTATCCTAAGCACCAGATACTTGGTTTATGGATTGCCTAGCAAATTTGACAATGATTCCGTAAAAAGCTCTGTTTGTATAGAGAATAAAATGCACAATATACCGTTTAAAAATAATAGAGAGAAAGCTATTGACGTATTAGAAGTCGTACACACGGATGTGAATCATCTACAAACAAAGAAAAATACTTCGTCACATTTATTGATGAATATAGCAAGTTAACGAAATTCTACTGCATAAAATCAAAAGATCAAGTTTTTAGTTGTCTAGAGGAATATGTAAATGAAGTCGAAAATTTAAGTGGTAAAAAGGTCAAAAAAATTAGGATAGATAACAGGAAAGAATATGTAGATGAAAACGTTCGTAACTTTGTCAGATAAAAGAGGATTTTGCTAGATCCGTGCCTCCTTATGTCCATCAGCTAAATGGAACTTCTGAGCGTACGAATCGCACGCTTATGAATATGGCAAGGCGTCCCTTGTAAAGGCGAACGTAAATGTCAAGTTTTCGCCAGAAATAGTAAAAGTTCCAGCTTAAATTAAAAATAGGACCCTGGCTAATACTTCGGAGTTAAAGACTCCATATGAGTTATTTTTCAAAAAAAGACCGGACATCAGTAATATGCATTCGTATGGTAGTAGAGCTTTTGAAAAAATCCCTTATGAAAAATTGAAATCAAAGTGGGATAGGAGAGCTAAACGTTGAGTACTGCTAGGATACGATAGAGTTGGGTACCGTGTATTAATCAATAATAAGAGAATAATTGCAAGATATGTAGCTATAGTCGAAAGCGACTCTAAGTTCGCAGATTTCAAAGATTACTCTTCAGAAGACTCCGTTTAAGAGCCGAATAAGGAAGTTAGTAGTGAAACTGATACAAGCACAGTGAACAGACGTGTTTTCTGTGCTGACAAGCGTATCTTATTTTATTCAGTTTGTTTCTAAGTTGTTTACCTTTAGTGGTTCTAATTAACATAATGGTCAGCTGTGCTAAATGTTATTTGCAGTGTTTGCAAAGAGATTATTTATTTTGTGGTATTTGCAATTACAAAATCAAATATTTCAGTTGATGCTGCCAATATACTGAACCAGAGAATTTAAACACAATGAGAAGGCGTTTTTGCTAGATTCCAACTTTTTTGCATGTGAACACGTCTTGCACTTCACCACACACAATCCAATTTCAATGTTAACCAGTTAACAGCAGAAAATTCTCTGTCAACAGTTTCAGCTGGTGTATAAATTCTCTAGATTTTCTCTTAATATGATTTCTTTGTGGGAATATAGGTATTTAATAGGATTAATTAAATTTAAATTTTATTACTTGTAGCAATATATTTGCTTGTTTTATGATTTGATATGAATTTGAATTTAATTAATATAATAATAGCAATATATTTGCTTGTTTTATGTTGATGCAAATTGCAGAAATTTTGCTTATTTCTTTACAAACAAAAACCTATTCATATACCCAAAATATGCCCTTTCATGAAATGTTTGTAAATTAATCATACATTTATGAATTATCCCATCCCTTTTTGTTAATAAATTAAAATGTTTGGAAAATGTATGCAAATTGAAATATGCATGCAAATAGTGTTTTGCCGACGGCATTTGCACACTTGGAATTTCTGTGCACACGTAATCCATTGCATATTTATAAAACGTTAATTTGCATAAAATGTATGCATATTAACCATGAAGTATGAATTATTAATAAATTGAAAAATTGAAATAAATAAAATATTTGATAACAATTGAATTAATAAAAAAATATTTAGTTATTATTTGGACTATGGGTGGGAGGGGAGGTACCTATAAAGAAATTTCCTAAAGCATTTTATATGTGTTATTCAGTACAATGATGTAAGTACCTATGTACTTGAATATTTTCAAAGGCAGGTTTGATAAGCCAAGCCAAACTTAAATACATTTGACCTGCCTCAAATCAACCCTTAAATATGTAAATAAGACCAACAATACACAAAAGACATGTGCCTGTTGATCAGATGTTGAGCATTGTATCATTGAATATATATGTATGAAAATACAAACCAAAGCAAAAAAGTACAAATGTACATACATATATACATATTCAATAATACTCTAATTAAAGGCAGACATGTATAAAAAGCTTGGTCGCTTTGATGCTGTGGCAGTGTCTTAAGTTATTAATAAAACGACTTGTCGCTTTCCGCGTTATGAAGCGACCAAATCAATTATGGCAATCCGCGTATACGGCCATGTATATGTAAATATCAAAGCTCGTAGCAATTAGCCGACGAAATACAATAGGCACGAGCCAAATTATGTGTCGTCGGTGGTTAAAAGTGTTGCCGTTTATACCTTTAATAACTCATAGCTAAAAGGGGAATTTATTATAAAATTAAAATAAACGAATTTAGTGCTCTTTTGCGAAATAATGTTATATTTCTTCGCAAAATTACTTTAATTTATTTCGCCGCTCCCATATATTAATTTTTATTTATGAAAATGATGTAAAATTCTTACTTTGTACTGACATGTGATAAACAAGTCAGCATATACAGTATGACGTCACAGTGCGAATTCGGGCCAGAAACGGGTAAAACACCACTCTTATGTAGCAACTGCAACACAGTTGCTGCAAATTTGGCTGCGTGACTGCACGAACAATTTTTCGGCAGAATATGATAGGGGGTTTCAAATAGCAAATAAAAATGTCCATAAGCTGTGACAACTCGGCAATTCAGGATATGAGAAAATTATTTGCAATAATTTATATGAACAATGGATGGAAATTTTTAGATTATATTGCTAATATGTTAGTGGACATTTACTAGGCAATATCTGTGCATGTTTATTTGCATTTTTTACTACCTTATTAGTACTTTCATACAGGCTTATAAATAGTTTGGTATTATTTCAAAGGAAAAGTGCGGGGTATGAAAGTAGTTATGCTCGTCATAATGAATACCCCCAATATGCATCGAAGTTGGAATTTATAAAATCGCAAAAATTTGTCTTTTGACGATTTTATCAAATGCCATGTTGCTGAATTGCAAAATTCTATCATCTATTTGGACAACTTAAGAAGAAGCATTTATGAATGAAAAATAAAGAGGAAGCTAGTTTTCAGGATTTTGCGATTTACATACAAAAGATGAGCATACATATGTACATATGTATGTGTGCTTGTGCGCATGGTTGGATGGTTGAAGTGAATTTTGTTTTGTTTGTCAACATGCGAATATAAAAATATCAGGCATGCTTAACCAACGAACCGATATCATTTCGTTACGATAATTAACGTTAATAAACGAAACAAAGTCATTTCGTTTCGTTTATTAACGTTAAGAACGTCAAATTAACGAAGTGATTTCGTTTCGTTTTCTGCCATATCAAAACGAAATCAAATCGTTTATGTTGATTTTTAATTTCAAACTATGCTGGCAAAGCTGATTGATGGCGGAGTCATTAAAGGTGAAAGCGTTAGCCAAGCTGATTGCAACTTTTCTCATGAATTTTGACAGTACGAACATTTCTCAGAGTATTTTTGACATTGCCACCAACGAATTACACAAACAAATTACATGGAGTTTGTGTGTGTATGTGCGCTCGTTGTTACCACCTTACGGCTTCACCATGGCTATAGCATTGCCAGCACAATTCAAACATAAAGTATCACGTTTTTGTTAACGTTTTTAACGTTAACGAAAGCTTTTCGTTTCGGTTAAAAACGAGATACAATTTATCTTGATAATTTCTTTATCGATAATATTTCGAAGTGTTTCAACGGAAACGGTGGAAATTTTTTGATAAACGATTAGCTTAACGTTTCTTAGCTTACATATGAACATAGATTTGTACATAGTTTTTGTAGGAAGTGGTTGATTGAAACGGTTTGTCTTTTATTTGAACATGTGAATGTACAAACATTTGTTAGCTTATGCATGGATATATTGGTATCAATGAAGTGGGTGGGAAATGGGGGTGTAGGCTGATCTTTAGTTTAGGAATATATGTGTGTACATATATACCAATCTAGGTTTGTTTATACCCACTCACCATTTAGGTGATTAAATTTTCAATTTCCCTACATATCAATATAATTTGATTACTCTTTCTGACAAAATAATGAGTTACCATACAATTGAACAAAAGAAATAATCAAATATGAATACTTTAGATGATCAAACACTGAATATATTTTTTCAACCACATTTTGGAATCATATTTGAATCAAAAGTGTTTACTTTAGGAGATCAAAAATTTATAATAATTTTTAATTCAGCTTTCTGAATCGTTTTTGACTATATTTGTTGACTGAATAATGTATTTTATACTTGTCAAAATATTTCTTTACATCGGAGCTGCTCAACCCCTATACACTTGTAGCACTTTTGTTTTTGTTTTGCTCTGAATCATAGGCACAGATTCAAATTCACACTTTGAATATAAAAAAAAAAACAAGTAAGGACAGGACTGTCTTCGTCTGTGCCGAAGACTTCAATCTTCCAACCATCATAATTTATTTACAAAAAATCAGAGAATTAAATTTGCAATATACTTCCTCTGATCAGAGAATTTTTTGGTAACAGACGAACAGAGAAAATCGTTAAGAGAATTTTCTGTTACGTCTTGCACCCTGTTAAGTTAACATGAATTTGGGGAATAGTGGTGAAGTGCCAGACGTGTCACATGCAAATGGATCGTAAGCAGTGGATGCCAAAAAACCCCTTCTCATTGTGTTTAAATTCTCTGACTGAACGACAATAAAAACTTTATGTACAAGTGTGACAATTGTGTTGCTATGTTCTCTCGTGCTAAAGCTGCCGCGCAACGCACAAATTTGCTTGATGGTTACCATAGCAACGGGTAGTTGTGTGCGTATCGGGCGACATCGTGCTCACACATATTTCCCAATAAGCATTTTTGTGTTTTTAAAAATAACTTACAGTGAACTTACTCTTATAAGCATTAAATAAGCGTTTTGGTTATTTAGCTTACGTTATGTTGTCCACGTGACTTACTAGAACTAGATGGATTCAAAGCAACCGAGTTCATACAGTTTTTGCTATATACTGGGCCGGTTATATTAAGAGGCATACTAAGCGGTGAAAGGTATGTCCATTTTTTGCAGTTACCATTCGGATTTTACTACACCCAATAGATTGTAGAAGAAACAACAACTGCGCGACAGAGCTTCTTAATGACTTTGTTAAAAGAGTGCCGTGTTTATATAGTGAGAGTTTGTTGACTTACAATTTCCATTGTCTAACACATTTAGCGGCCGATTCATTACACTTCGGCTCCCTTGAGACAATTGGTGCATTCAAATTTGAAAATAAGCCTGGGAAAATAAAAAAACTTATAAAAAAAAGTCGAATATAACAGCTCAGCTGTACAACAGAATTGTAGAGCAAAGTATACACCCCATTCCACAAAAAAGTCCTACTAACAGGTTGATACAAAAAAAGTCCTATTATTTGTCAGAAACCGCTCCCGATAATTTTTATCTCCTTGGCAATGGGATTTTCAAAGTTCGTTCTATCAGCAAAACTGAAGAAGTCGTGCATGGTATTGCAGTTCAAGGCTTGACAGATTTATTTGAAAATCCTCTACCATCATCATATTTTAATATTTATTGCACTACAGAGCTGAAATACGACAACACGATTCAGCAGCATACATTTCAAAGCATTACATCAAAAGTTGTAACCCTGCATAATATTACAAGTAGTTTATACAGCTTCATTCCATTTATACCAGGCCATGTCTAATTTTCAATATGTTCACGCAATACCAACAACGGAGACCATCAATCCGGAGAATGTGCAGGAAGCTCAAACCTTTGTTTTAATGCAATCCAGTGCAGCAGTCAATGAAAACATGGAGTCTTCAATAGCGAGTGTAAGCTCAGCAGGTTAGTTTGGGTCGCCATTTTAACTAAAGAGCTTTATTTATTTTATTTTGTCTTTCTTTTTCATACGCATGTAGATATTTAAACACTTGTCGATATATCCTGTTCAAAAGCCGTAGAAAAAGTAGAAGATCGAAATAAAACTGTATTACTGCGTATATTAGAAGAAGTTACTGCGCTCCGCAGAGAAATCGGACAACTAAAAAGAACACCTGGAGGCTATCCTAATGTATTGCCGAAGGAGCCCTTTTCCAATCTGGAAAGTGTTCTTTGTTTCGAAAAAGAAATAGAGCAAGATGAGGAGAAGTTCCGTCAGCTGCTATTAATTATCATTGAACATTTTTTTAACATTTATTTATATTGTATTATTATTATTTCCTATTTAGAAAACAGATTTTAAGACAATGTCTAACTCAAAATCAAAGAAATGTGTTAAGGAAGCCTGGGAAAAAATTATGACTGATGTTGTTGCTGAAAAAATGTGCTGGAGAGGAACCAACAAGAAGACGTGTGCTCGGAGCTTAACCATTGCTTTAGCCATACGCCGTAAGTAAATTTACTGTGCTTTGATTTTAGATTTTGTTTGAAATTTATTCAAATCTTTTCAGAAACCTTTTTACATGATAATGGCGGGGACGAAGCAGATTATATAAATGCATCAAAATCTTTCTTTCAGTTTGCTAAAAATCGCAATCAATTAAGAACGGGATCACTTCGCAAAGTCTAGATATCTATATATACATATAAATAACTTTTAAGAATATACGTACTTAGTTTTTAACATATTTTTCATTCGAAAAGTAATGTGCATTTAATTACAAATTCTGAATTTCCAATAAGTATGATTTAAGTTTCGCTCATGTGTTGAGCATAGTATTTTACTTTTAAAGCAAATTATTAAATGTAATCTTAAATTTATTGAATAAATAAAATACGTTCCACACTTATTATATGCAAGAAAATTACATTTAAATAAAGATTTAAAAAAACACTTATAAAAAGCTTAATTTCATACATTATATATAAGCTTTATTTGCTACACTTATTACCAAGGTTTCGTTTCGATTATATTTCGGTTACTTTCAGGTGTTTTATAAACAAATAATAAACAAAACAATTGCGTTTTGTAAGCTTTATGCTTATTTGAGAAAGTTAATATTAAGTTTATTTTAAACTAATTTTGCTTGTTGGGGTGGTTGATAAGCATTAATGTGTTAGTTTTGTGAGAACGTGCAATGAGCAACTTCGCGGAAGAAAAAGATTTTACGTTGCGGTTTATTGGGACCTACGAATGCTTACCAGCACTGTGGAATATAAAGTGTGAAGCATATTCCAACCGTGATAAAAAAATAAGCAATATGATATTTTTTCATCCACAATTTTTTATTTTTTTTTTTTCTTTCTTTTTTTTTTCCGCCAAAACAACTGCAGTTACAAGCAATAAAAAATCGTCATTCGATGACATGTTTACGTCCGCATGCTACGAATTTTCAATACAAATGACGCTTGATGCTTTCTGCTTGTGTAGTGACCGGGCAAGCGACAATCACCCGATACGCACACAACTACCCGTTGCTATGGTAACCATCAAGCAAATTTTGTGGATTACCCGGCAGCTTAAAGTTCACAAAGCTTCAAAAAGTGTTGATGTGCTGCAAAATTTTTTGAAGTTGCTCACTCCAACTGAGACACAATCGGATGGTAAAGTAAACACCCACAATAAAATGCGATGCTGTCTCTCAGACGTATGCGGGTGCTTCAGCGAGTGCTGTTAGTAACGCCAAAGATTGAGCGAAGAGTAAAGATGTTGCAGGCGTAAACTTCGGTGGAAAGCAGCGGAGCGTAACAAAATTCTAGTAGGTCACTTCCACCACACCACAAACTTTAACACAAGTTTTAACATAATTTAAGCACAAAAATACACTGATTGTAGTTTTAGTTCTTCAAATCCTAGACAGCAACCCTTCACACCAAGATATGCACAACCGGCAAACCCACCGTTCCCTCAATCAAAATTCTATTCCGAATTGGCACATGTACCACAAACCCCGCAAAACTATCGCCAACATAGTTTTAACCCCCACAGCTCCCAGCAATACCCAAACCAACCGAATACATATAATAGATATCAGCCACAAAATCCCTATAACCAACCACAAAACACACATACCCAACAACAAAACAAGCCCCCTCCAAGACCACCTAAACCACTCTAACCTATGGAGGTAGACGAAAGCATCAGGACTAGAGCAGTAAACTACGTGAACCGTCCTAAACCCCAAGAAACTGGTAAACGACCACCAAACACATCTATGATAAACCATTCCCCACCGAAAGTCCAAAGGAACTTTCATATAAACTCTGACGGAGTCACAGACGACCAACACTACACAGACCAATATTAAGACCAATACAACAACAGCCAGGACACAGCTTACGACAACGTAGACGAAGAACCGTACGACCTGACGGACGTACATTTTTTAGACTGAATAGCTCTTCGTTACCTTATTTTAGATGCAAAACGAAGAGCGGCGAAATATTAAATATCCTGGTAGAAACAGGATCCAACAAAAATTAAATAATAAAAATAAAGATTACTCATCATACATTCTTGAATCTGTTTAACTTAGAAGATTGCAAACTAAAATTCTTCCTGCTACCTACACTCAGAACCTTTCACGCTATATTAGGAAACGACAGCCTAAAAGAACTTTCAGCAGTTATACATACCAAGGACAATTTTATGGTCATAGCAAACACAAAAAAAATCTACCTTAGACAGTACAGTATACAGAACATTAACACGATACACATTCGAGACGAACACATGACAACAGTAGATAAACACGAAATAGGACAGCTAGTACAAAAACACCGCAACTTATTTTCAGAACCAAACGAAAAACTGACGTACACAACAAAATTAGTAGCAGAAATTCGGACAAATTCAGACACACCGATATATTCAAAATCCTACCCATATCCTAATAGTCTTAAGCAAGGAGTTGAAAACCAGGTAAATAAATTGCTAGAAGACGGAATCATACGGAAATCAAGGTCACCCTACAACTCTCCGGTCTGGGTTGTACTTAAAAAGACGACGCCTCAGGCTGACTATAGAAAACTTAACACAGTCACAATCCCAGATAGGTATCCCATACCGGAAATAAATGAGGTACTTTCTCAACTAGGAAAGAACAGCATTTTCTCTGTGATTGATTTAAAAAGTGGTTTCCATCAAATTCCTCTTAAGGAATCTGACGTGGAAAAAACAGCTTTTTCAGTGAACAACGGGAAAAACGAGTTCACTAGATTACCATTCGGCTTGAAAAACGCTCCATCTATCTTCCAACGGACACTGGACGACATATTAAGAAAACACATAGGACGAGTATGCTACGTGTACATAGACGACATAATCATATTTAGCAAAAATGAAAAAGAACATTCCGACCATATAGATACAATTTTTGAAATCCTTAATAAGGCAAATATGAAAGTGCAGATCGGCAAATGTGAGTTCCTCAAAAAACAAGTTGAGTTCCTAGGATTTGTAGTATCTTCCAATGGAATTTCCACAAACCCAGCCAATGTAGAATCAATAGAAAATTTCCCTTATCCCCAAACGATTAAAGATCTAAGGTCATTCTTAGGCTTATCTGGATACTATAGGCGATTTATTAAAGATTACGCTAAGTTAGCAAAACCCCAAACATCCCTACTTCGAGGCGAAGATGGAAGAATGTCCAAAAATAGCTCAAAGAAAATCCCAGTACATTTAAATGAAGAAGCAAAAGCAGCATTCAATGAAATCAAATCCACTTGTGACTTCCAAAGACGTAATTTTGCAATATCCCGATTATAATGAAGAATTCGACCTAACTACAGATGGCTCAAAATATACCATAGGCGCAGTTTTAGAGCAAAATGGAAAAACAATAACCTTCATATCAAGAACGCTGAACAAAGCAGAGGGAAATTATGCGGGAAACGAAAAAGAAATGCTAGCCATAATTTGGGCACTAAATTCCTTTAGAAACTATCTGTACGGAACAGCAAAAATAATTATCCACACAGATCATCAGCCACTTACATATGCCTTAAGCAACAGAAATAATAACTCCAAACTGAAACGATGGAAAGCGATCCTGGAAGAATACAACTGTGAAATAAAATATAATCCCGGGAAAGCTAACATAGTCGCAGACACATTATCCAGGCCCTTCGAATTAAATTCTTTATCAGTTGCTACACACTCTGATGAGAGCTCATCACACAATCTAATCCCACAGTGGAAGGACCCATAAACGCCTTCAAAAACCAACTTTGGATATCTTTAGGAGAAGAAAACAGTTACCAATTCAAGATACCATTCCCAACCTACCATAGACATATAATTATTAAACCCGAATTTTCAACACAAAACCTAACTGCACAATTAAAACGCTACCCAAATCCTTCGGTGATAAATGGTATACTTACCTCTGAAGAAATAATGGGAAAAATTCAGGAAGTCTACCCTCTTCATTTTTCCAGTTATAAAATCCGTTATACCCAAACAAAAGACTTGGTAAACGAAGATGCCCAAAATGAGGAAATTTTAAAAGAACATAAACGAGCACACAGGAATAGGGATGAAAATAAAAAGCAACTTTTACAAAAATACTACTTTCCTAAAATGAGGACAAAAATAGAAAATAAAATCAAACAGTGCAAGGTTTGTAGAGAATACAAATACGATCGTCACCCTCATAAGCTACAACTACTCGAAACCCCAATTCCCCAATATCCTGGTGAAATAAAAAATAAATAAATGTAAGGCGCGATAACCTCCGAAGAGATCTAAGGCCGAGCTTCTCTTCCGATTTGCGTCGTGCTCCTCTTGATTTTCCCTACAAATTAGCCGGTCGGGAGCTACATGTTTTATGCCGACTCCGAACGGCATCTGCAAGGCAGATGAGTTTTCACTGAGAGCTTTTTATGGCAGAAATACACCTGGACCGCTTACCAAACACTGCAGAGGGGCGACCCCGCTTAGAAAAATTTTCTTCTAATTTAAAAACCTTATTTCTAAAATTTTGATGTTGCTTTGCCCGGGGTGCGAACCTAGGGCATACGGTGTGGTAGGCGGAGCACGCTACCATCACACCACGGTGGCCGCCGTGAAATAGTCCATATAGATATTTATAACACAGAGAGGAAAGTAGTACTAACAGCATTAGACAAATTCTCAAAATACGCTCAAGTTAAAGTAATAGAGTCAAAAGCAATAGAAGCCATCAGGGAACCACTGCGACAAATTCTTTCCTCTTTCGGCATACCGAAACAATAGTTATCGATAACGAAAAATGGTTAAACTCAGCATCCATAAAATTCATGGTTGAAGATCAACTTGGAATTGAAATATTTAAAAAACCACCATAAGCAAGTCAGTTAACGGACAAGTGGAAAGATTTCACTCTACCCTATCCGAAATCATGCGTTGTCTTCAAACAGAACGGACCCATCGCTCATTCCAAGAACTTTTAGACAGATCTACATATGAGTACAAGTATTCCATACATTCCGCAACAGGAAAACGACCATAGAGACATTTTTCGGCAGACGAGTTTCAATAGACAGTATGAAAATTCACGAAGAGAAAACATAGAAATCCTTAAGAAAAGACAAGAGAAAGACTTATAAAATCACAACAAAACACGGCAACCCACGAAAACATATACCCCTGGTGACTAATTCACGTTAGGATAAATAAACTCATAGGGTCCAAACTTACAGCTAGATAAAGGAAAGAAATAGTAAGAGAGGACAAATCCAGCGTAGTAATCACGGAAAAAGGATGAACTATACACAAAAGCAACATTAGGACTTAACCCCAAATTTTTATTTTCAGGTGCGATGAGTCGTTCGCCGGTTGCGGTGACATGTGAAGTCGAAGATGTCAGTGCGAAAATATTGACCTTGTCGACTGATGACTGGGTTAGCACTATGCAGAGACAAGATGGTAAGCTAAACGAAATTATAAGCATTTTGCAAAATAATACTGGCCAACGAAGCGACATAACGTCAAAATATTGTCTGAAGAACCATCGATTGTATTGGAAAGACGACCATGGGCATACACTGTTGGTTGTCCCGAAGGGTATACGCTGGCGTATACTCAAACTTTGTCATGACGATGTTGGACATCCCGGGGTAGATGGGACCATCAAGAGAATTCTGAAAAACTTTTGGTTCCCGAGGCTTCGAAATTTTGTGAAGGGTTTTGTAAAATCGTGTATCGAGTGCTGTTATAGCCGTGAACCGATGCGCAAAGAGTGCGAGTTATTTGGGATGGACATACCGCAGCTACCATTCCAAACATTACATGTGGACCATCTGGGTCCATTTATCAAAAGTCGACGTGGATATGAATACGTGCTGGTCAAGTTACGAAAACTGAAGGTAACAAAAATGCCCAAGTTATCATCTAGCAAATTCATACCTGATCTAATCATCAATAAGTCGGATGTGACTCTTCATGAAAATGAAATTGAACTTTTGAATAAAGGTCTGAATTTTGCGTTACCACATAAATCCTCACCTATGCAGGACATAATAGTTGACTCTGAGTTGGCTGTCGGAAGATTAAAACCCGAGGAAGCTGAAAATTTACGGTACAATATAAAACAAGCTATAACAAAATCGGACAAGGGCAACTGTGTAGTTGTAATGAACCAAGACGACTACAACAATGGTATGAGCGCACTTATTAAAGAAGGAAACTACGTGAGAGTAAATAATCCCCTTCCAAAAATGAAGAGACAAGCTACGGAACATCGAAAAAAGTATGCCCAGTTGTTCGGCCGTCAGTGGGATATCAAAATGTACAAATCCTATGTACGAGTCCCCTGTTTATACGGTCTATATAAGGCGCATAAACCTGGAAATAAATTTCGCCCTATTATCTCTGGATATACTTCCCCTATTTCCAACATTGCAAGATGGCTGAGTGATTATTTCAACAAACTTAAGAGTTTCGATAATTTTTCGATAAATGACTCATTAGAACTGATTACAAAAATTAAAGATGTTCGGTTAAATTCGAATGAATGTTTTGCGTCATTCGATATCATTTCTTACTTCTCAAGCGTACCAAAAAAAGGGGCCTTGGACGCACTACACATTTGGCTCGACAGACAAAACTTAAACCCGTCGGTCTCCAGTGCTTTATTTGATTTAACAGTTTTATGCGTTAATCAATCCTTTTTCCAATTCAGAGGTGTATTCTACGAGCAAATCGACGGCTTACCAATGGGGTTAAATATAAGCCCCTTTTTATGCAATTTATTTATGAATACTATCGAAGAACAATTGACTCAGAGATCATTGTTCCCACGGGTATACTATCGCTATGTCGATGATTGTGTAGTAATTATTGAGAAAGACAAAATCAATATCACGCTTGACTCATTCAATTCGATAAATAGTAAAATTCAGTTCACATATGAATCTGAGGTAAATAATGAGCTGCCTTTTCTTGATTTAAAACTAATACATGGTACTGATGGAGTTATCGAGTTCGATATTTATCGAAAACCTTCATCGACTGAGCGTTTCATCCCCATAGAATCGAACCACTACTACTCCCACAAGTTAGCAGCTTTTAATTCCATGACTCATCGTCTTGTAAATGTACCGCTCAACGAAATCTCATTTAAGAGAGAGAAAGAGAAAATAATAAACATAGCTGAATATAATGGCTACTCCCCTAACAGCATCCTACAGCTAATAAACAAACATAAAAGCAAAAAAGAAAAAAGAGAATGCAGCTCGTTTTTCGATACAGTGGGTAAAAAAGATAAACAAGTTTTTTGTAGCATAACTTATGATACGCATTATTTCAAACATATTAAAATATTGTTTGATAAAGTAAACGTAAACGTTGCGCCTAAAAATAAATCTAAATTGAAATCGTTGCTTAAATCGACGAAGGACAAGTGTGACAGTTTGGATAAACCGGGGGTTTATTCCGTCACGTGCTCACAAATGAATGACGATGGGACGGTATGCGGCGCGAAATATATAGGCCAATAGAGTCGCACTGTACGAATTAGGATGAATGAACATCTCAAATATATCAAAAATATTGATCCAAGGAGCGGAATCGCGGAGCACGCTTTATTGAACAAGCATGCATTAAGTGAAGAGGACTGTAAATTAATTGTATCAAAATCCAATATAAATAAATTAAATATTTTAGAATCACTACACATCTATGTTAATAAAAATGTTGCAGTTAATCGTGATAGTGGCCCACTGTACTCTAGTCTTTTTTCAGCCTTGCATTAAATTTTCTGTTTTACTTTTTATTGTTGTTGCGTTGCCAATGCGCATTCTCTTATTACTCTTTTTTGTACGGTATGATATTATAATATTGGAAATTATTTGTTTTTTATTGTTAAGTATTGCTAGGCTTTATTTGTCATCTGATGGACAATGGTTAGTTGACACAAACAACTGAAGAAGGCACCACGCGAGTGTCGAAACAATTTGTATTGTTTTTGTAATTTAAGTTACAAAATAAAAATTATTATTTAAGTGACATTAAGGTGTGTGTTTTTTATATTTTTTTAGTATAAAATAATTGAACGTTGTCACTTACCACTCAAAACAAAACATTCAATCGTGCTGGTGATTGTCGATGCATTGACGATATATACGGTGGTCGGCCCAACACGGTCGACGAAAACAAAGCCTGTAGTAGATGCACTGAACCAATTAACACTCTACTTTGGTTTACCACAGCGAATAGTGTCGGATCGCGGCACTGCGTTCACATCCGCAGCATTTACTGGTTTTTGCCAAGAGAACAATATTCAACACATCAAAGTGGCAGTGCGTACACCGTGATCAAATGGTCTGGCAGAACGTGTGGATCAAGCGGTATTGGTTTATTTACGAACGTCCACTGAGGATGCGAAAGATTGGGACGTACATGTCCGCATGTTACAGTGGTCGTTAAATACGAAGGTAAATGCAACTACGAAATTTGCACCAATTGATTTAATTTATGACTTTCCGCTACGAGATCTGAGTGGAAACAAAATATTAGCAGCCGTACAATCGGAAGATGAAAACTTGCAAATGAAAGGGCGACGTAGCGAAGCAATATGTAATATTGAAGCAGCAAGGGTCAAATGGAAAGAAAAATTCGACGCAAGGTATAAGAAGCCATCGCCATAAGAAGAAGGGTCGTTAGTGCTTATTGAGGCCCCACCCTCAAGTACCGGTGAATCCCGAAAGTTGCATCCGAAATATAAGGGACCATATGTGGTTAAGAAAGTTCTACGATTTAATCGATATGTTGTCGAAGACATGGAGGGTATACAACATTCGCAGCGAAGGTATAGTACGATAGCAACATCAAACAATATGAAGCCGTGGTGTGCATTGTTCCCGGAAATTGATTATGATGGTGATCCCGAAGATTATGACTATCATGGTTAACTCGAGTTTCTGTCAGGAGAGGCCGAGATGTCATCACACCTTTTATATCTACTGGCAACTCTGTATAAGTTAACACCTGCTAAGCAGATTTATGGGAAACAATATCTTCCCATATGAATTGCCGAATATGAAAACCTACTAATGCATTTAATGTGAACATCCGTTCACACCAAAAACGCTGACGCTATGTCTGTGAAGATAGTTAACACCTGCTAAGCAAATTTATGGGAAACAATATCTTCCCATATGAATTGCCGAATATGAAACCTACTAATGCATTTAATGTGAACATCCGTTCACACCAAAAACGCTGACGCTATGTCTGTGAAGGTGCGCGTGACAATATTGAAGTAAAGTAGTAAACAACAACAATGCTTTGAAATGAATGATAAACAACGGCGAATGCGACAAATGCAACAACAATATCAACTGCGACCGCTGCTGCCTTCGCCACCGCTTTGGATAAAATAGTTTGATTCTGTTATTTACGTTTAGTCTTTTGCCAGGCTCTAATCGAGATTGTATTCGGTGATTAAAAATAAAGTAACATAAAAAACCCCCTTTCGTTTTTATTGAAGAGCGAAAGTAACTTATATTCTCATTTTATTTAAAGTTCATTCTCCTTTGTGTACTCAATTTATCATATATTAAAATGTTCATTTTTTATTCTTGAAATGTAAAGAAAGAGTCAGTCGTTAACTTGAATTGAATAAAGCGAGTGTCATTTTAAATTCTTTAAATCGGTTGTCCTGAATTCTGTCTGGGTAAAATATGTAACCAATGAAGACGGCATACCCCTTGAAAAGGTAACCATTAGCCAACCGCCTCATCCACAACCATCCCCTCGAATAGATCAAGCAACATACCAAAATTTTGTTGTAACGACCGAGGACGTCCGTTTTTAAGGGCGGAGGAGTTAGCAACAGTAACGTTAACTAAAGTCAGCGGAATAACGCTGAGTCAGCAATAGCTAAATAAGTCAGAAATAGCTAAATAGGCCAAACAAACATCCGCCATGAGTTACCAAAGTGGTAAACAGAAATAATGCTAGCATAAGTAAATTTAAGTTATAAATAAGGAAGATTTAAAAATTGTAAAGTTAGTCATTAACATCTAGATTCACAATAAATGTCTTTTGATAAAAAAAAAAAACATTTTTTTCGGCTATTAAATTTTTCAGCCGATAACTTATATGATGTCTACGGATATTACAAATGCACTACCAAGTTCGATGAAAAAACAATTGAATATAATTTATATACCAAAATATAGAAAATTTTGCCTAAGTAAAGAGTCGGTAAATTTTAATCCTACATTCTTTAACAAAACATATGTGTTTTCGGCATGTAATCTATTGTGCACGGTCAAATCGATAAAACACTTGATAAATGTTGCGCCAACTTTTGAGTAACTTAAATATTTGACAACATATTCTCCCACATAAATGACACAATTGCGTCCGAATGGCAAATAGAAGAGTAGGATAGCAAGAACGAAATGCATATTAAATGATCGCATAATTACACTCCAATGTATCTTTGTTATCTTTTTCGCATTCACAGCAATACTTTGAACAACTAATCCCGATCCAAATACCATTGGATAGATCAGAGTTAAATTTTTACAGCACATATAGATAATAAACGCTAACAGACATGATGATATAATTATTGTTAGAATGTCGCGATATAAATCTTCTTGAAAGATGTCCAATATGCATTCGATATATTTTTGTATATATCGCCGATTAGTTGCAGTAGATTACAGACGTAGATATTGATTAGTGCGTACAGTAATAATATTGCAATAATTTGTTGATTTGTAACATCACTGAATAAAAACACATATATAGTGTATACTGTCGCCAGTGTAAAAATTATAGAGGCGTGAAGGGTCTGCATCAATAGTAAATCGGTGAAACTTCGGCGACTTGTCAATTGTTGACTACGACGACTACCTTCTTCCAAAATTGTATCCATGTTACTGAAAATTCTATTAACGAGACTCTGTTTATATATATAACGGAGATAATAAAAAAATAAACAACAAATGTGCAACTGAATAAACACTTTTATTCGAACTATATGCAAAAAACTATCGTTATAGAAAGTATAAATGTTCACTCAAACGATAATGGCAGTTTCAATTTGTCCAGTGCATTGGTAGCAATAAGTCTACAATCAAGAACGATTTTGTTGTTAAACGCAATGGCAAGACCGAAGAAATAATATTTGACAAAATAAAACATCGTATCTCGTCCATGTGCTACAATTTGAATAAGAACTTTGTGGATGCCACAGAACTCTCTAAGAAGGTAAACCAAGGACTCTATTCTTGTGTCACCACCACATATACCCCTGGTGATGTAATTTACGTTAGGATAAATAAACGGATAGGATCCAAACTTACAGCTAGATATAGGAAAGGAATAGTAAGAGAGGACAAATCCAGCGTAGTAATCACGGAAAAAGGACGAACTATACACAAAAGCAACATTAGGACTTAACCCCAAATTTTTATTTTCAGGCTCCTTTTACCACTAATAAATGCAGAGTTCAGGATTCTCGACTATACGAACTCGCCTATAGCGACTTTCAATACAGGATTTACCAAAATACAAACAGGAACTTACAGAATTATTCACACAATAGACATAGACGCATATCAGAAAATATTAGACGGATTAGGCGATACAGTAAGACGGAAAATCACAGCAAACAATTCCTTCCTTCCTTTCCTAAACACAGAATTATCCCAAACCCAAAATTATTTAAATAGAATAAGACCTAAAGTTAATAAAAGATCTATAAATGAAATTGGAATAGCTTGGAAATGGTTAGCAGGAAATCCTGACCACAAGGATTTCGTAATTTTATAAAATCACATAAATGATGTATTAGGAAATAATAATAAACAAGTTATAATTAATAAACTAATTAATGAGAGAATGAAACATATTACAGAAATTTCAAAAAAGATAATTTCACTTTATAGTAATAAAAACAACAACCAACATGATGTCGCTTTTAATATTAAATAAAAGTTGCAAATGATAAAAGAAGAAATTATAAGTGTAAATTATGCAATACATTGGGCCAAAGTTGGCATCGTAAACTCATACCTTTTCTCTAACACAGAAATTAATATAATAAAAAATATTTTCGAAAAGGACAGTGTTTGCATTGTTGAGAATGGCCTATGACAGTGAAGAGGCAGCGCTATTGAATAAACAAATATTTGGAACCATTTACTAAGCCGCCCTAGATACTAGCTGCGAATTGGCAAAACAATATGACAAAACATATGACATTTACAAGGGATTGCCTGAGAATCATATATCCGATTTATTCCGTTTGTTTGAAGTTCTCCATAAGGATACATTGGATATGAAACAATCACCAGAACACACCAGAACACAAACACGACAAATGTAATGAACATTGTAGAAATAGCTAAGTATCCGAGTGAAAGGAAGCTAACACCGTAATTCTTCATCAGAATCTGTCTACAAATACTCTGAATTGATTTCGTTCGAGTAGAGATATCTTTTTTTATGTAATCCCTATGCGTAGTTGAGCAAAACCAACCGGAAAAATACACCTAATAAAAAATGTGCCAAAAATAAAAATGGTAACATATAAAAAGTACCAAAACAAAACTAAGCGAACTGGTATAGTAAAAAGCATAAATGTAATCTACTACAATTTTCCAATTGGTACACACCAAATGTCATTACCATATGGCGGATATATGGTTTAGACAGGAAAGAGAGTGAGCTGTCAATCAGAATGAGCAGCCTCTTTCTTTTCTAATTGGACCAGCAAGGAGAGCGGATGTGCAGTGAAAACATATTAATTAGCATAAAGTTAATATAAAGTTTCTAAGTTCAAGTCACGCGTTAATATTGAAAAACCAGCAATAGTTTAACAACTAAAAAGTTGTAGTGAAACACAACCAGAAGAAATTATCACAGTGTTTGGCAACTCGAATAATTCCGTCGAAAATCTTTGAAAGTCAGTTTTAATTCGATGATGAGATGAAACCACAACCGGCATAAATCCAAAGACTTTGCAGCCTCATCTTCAACACCTACCAGGAAAAGTTTGATAAACAACCAGGATAAGTTCTAGAAGAGTTCATATTTATATTTTATTAAAAGAAATCATCGCGTAAATAGGAAAAACGTGATTCTATAATCAGATTCTCCTGGGCATGATATTCGCCTTTGAATACCATAACTTACTATTTCTGCTTAAATAGCATATATAAGTGTTACGCTAGCGAAACTTATAATAAACATAATTTCTATTTAGATAATCTTTCGATTAATACTTACCGTGACAATCAATACTTACCTTAAATAATTTAAGCTGTACCTAAAAACATTACGAAATATTTGATTCATTTGCATTTGATTCCAAATTGATCTGAAGCATCAAACTAAATTTTACAACAAAAAAAAATATGCATACACATAGTCCATTGCTTAGTCAAAACTGAATGTTAGTTATATGCCTTATGCATACACTTTCATATATACATGTTAAAAATTAAGGTGATGTACAAACACATATGTATGGAAATCTTCACCCACTTGTTCTCTACTAATCTCCTCAACATTGTTGCTTTCAGTTTTTTTTTTGCGATTTCTTCTGTAAATTCCAGACAGAAAAACTTTCATGGTCAATGTCATATTGGTCATTTACAAAGAGATGTAATCTCATTATTTGTCTCTAAGCAATTCTTCTCAAGCTCTGTCAGCATATACCTCTTTCTATATAACAAGTTAATGTACGCATATTAGACTGTTTAAAAAAAAAAAAAAAAATCGTTATAGTGACTTGGCGAATTTGAGAGCTTGTGGTTCCGTATAAAGCTTATTTTTCTTTATCATACGTAACCACATAAAACTCGTAAGTTCAGTTATAAAAAAAAAAAAAAGTCAAGCGTTGCCCTAATAATTAAATGATGGAAAACTTTTACCATAAACTAGCAACAACGACGATCATGGAAGGCCTCCTACGCATCATCGATAAGAATGTAAGTACTTTGTATTAATCTTATGTATCATATTTAAGTTTTCCATAATTTTTCAATTTAATTTATATATGTGTGATATGAAAGCAAATTGTGGTGGAATCCCGTAAAGCGTAACATTTAAATTGTTTATATATACGTGATTCCGAAAACCCAAATTTGAGTTTCAGAACACCAATTTGTATGGTTTAATACGGTGGATAGATATTCTCAGAATTTCCTTCACCTTATTAACGAGGTAATGGCAATTTGTTTTTTTTTTTACTTTGTTTATCTTTGAACACTATCCACATTACGTTCCTTATATATGACCAGTCGTCTTACTATTTAAGATCAGTAATAAAGTCTCAATTTTTGCTATACATTATCTTATATTGATAACTTTTATTGGACGACACTGTATTGGAATTTTTCATCAAGTACATACCTCACCATATAGATCGAAGCAGCTGAGCTTCTCTTTGTATTTTTTTGATCTTCATTTGCATACATATATATGTGCATAATGTTGTTACATTGATACATATGACAACCAAAAGTAGGTCACGGAGCACATATGTGCAATAAACAATGTTGAGGTAGATCAGGGATTGAGCTACCACCAAAAAAATCATGTTAGCAATTATATAATCATATCTAATTGAATTCTAGAAAACATTGTAAATTGAATAAATAAACTTATTGTTAGGTCCAAGGTGGTTTCCTATTTCTGAAAGATACATTTGTATACCGAAAATTACTATATTAAACACGGTTACTATGAATTTACTCAAACGTTAACTTTGGAATTTTTGTAACGTTTCGTTTGCATTCCTTTATCAGGACCTTCTTGTAAATTCTTTAACAATTAGTTTTAGATTAGTACGATTAAAGTAAGAATGCTTTATGTAACAATATTGTAAAGTAAAAAAAAAAAAAAAAAACAGAAATATATGTAAAGATGAAAGGTTGTTGAATTTAAACATTCAACTCTAAAAATGAAAATCATGGAGTGCTAATTTAGGAACAAATATTTTCCGGGTAATAGTGTGAAAGGATAAGTTGAACTAAGGGGCCTTATAACATACATTTTAGGCGCTTAAAGGCCAAGGCAGGGAGGGCATGGAAGCGCGAGTTATGTGGAATGCCCTCCATACCATATTTTAAAATATACTTGTTCACCCAAAATAAGAACTTAGTTGTCTTAAGCAATGCTTGCTCAGCATTTCACATCAGGCCACCCACACAATAAATAAAGCAAATAAGATACTTTGTTGCAACCAGCTAAACTGGGCTTTGTGTATGACTCCACTTTGAAAGCATACAAATGTACAAACATACATACATTAATAGAAACCAATTCAGTTGATGCCTCTGCTTATGTTGTTCTACAGAGGCATACAGATATACAAACTGACATACTTATTGGTGTCAACATTCGGGAATGCAAAACATCCCTGAATGAAATGAGATACCCCAATAAGCATAATAAATAATAATAACTACTGACTGCAACTATGTTGCAGCCAAAGTACATACATATGTGGGAATATGTGAATTGTTGAGTGGGCTTAGTAAATAGGTAATTATGTATATGCATCGAAAAGATGCCTTATGTATTTAGGTTAAGCGACTTATTGAAAAATATTGAAGAGGCAGTTGTTGCCCGGAAATCAAAACGGCCTGTCGGTCGATCTCGATTGTGAAGTATTGTAATATCAAGGATCGATAAATCCTGCATTAACCCGACAGCAAACCGTAGTTCGTTAAAACTATTGAATAAAGAGTTATAAAATTATAACACCACAACTTAATGTCTCTTTTCTTGAGTGCGGTTTTTCTAACGTAAGTACCCTGCCCAGCGTCGAACCTAAAGACGTAACTGGCGCAGTCGCGGCGAACCGAAAAAAAAAAAAAATATATTGAAGTGAAAAAAAAAAAATTTTTTTTTAAATGAAAAATAAATAAAAAAATAATTTAATAAAATAACAACTAATCGGGCGGCAACTCAATAATAACAAAAAAAAAAAAAAATAAAATAAATAATAATAATAATAATAAAGCGGTATAACGAAGTGGAATAGCGGTATAACGAAGTGGAATATTGTGCTGCAATCCAGCAACGCGGAGAAAGAGAAAAGAAGGAGACCTACCAGGACAGCGGCATATGGGAGTGGAATAAAGTATCGGAAAGAAAAGGATACGGAAACCCATAACAGCTGCAGCAACACGAGATAAAGCAGGGTGAGAAGAAAATTAAGGAAGGAATTTTATCAGATGGTGCTTATTGTTCAATAGAAAATAAAAATAGAATAATGGTAAATATACAAAGTGATACCTGTAAAGAAGAACGGAAATAGTAAAGAGAAAGTAATCGTTCGAAAAATATTGTTCGATAGAAAAAAAAAAATATAATATAATACATAGAAGTATTAATATTAATAAAACGAAAAGTGTTGTAAAGGAAAAATAAGAAGAAAGAGAAGAAAATCCTTAATATTTTATAGAAAAAGAAAAAGGGTGAATGAAGAATGTTGTAACCCTTAAAGTTTTGAAAAAAAAAAAGGATATACATAGATATTAATAATAATAAAGCGAAAAGCGTTGGTAAAGGAAAAGGAAAGTATTTCTTTAAAAAGGCAGTCGTTGGCAAGATATTTTTTTGTTGTTTGTGTGCGTTGGTTTTTTGAAAAAAAAAAAAAAACAAAGAAAGAGAGAAAAATGGCTCAAAATGTAGAGGCTTGCCTTGTGGCTATTACGAGACTGTTGCAGGAAAATGCTGCACAGCGTAATAGGACAGTTAGGCAGAGAATAGAGAAGGACCTAAAATATTTGCAACCCTTTGAGGGTAATACAAAGAAACTGCCATCATTTATCCAAACGGTGGATAGAATTTTGGCAGATTATACAACAGAACAGGAAGAAGCATTTAGGGTGGTTTACGATCTGAAGATAGGAGGATCGGCCAAAAATTTTTTATCCCTAAGTCCACCAGATAAGTGGGACGAGTGTAAAGTTAAATTGAGGCAACATTTTCGGTCAACAAAAGACCAGATGTCGATTACAAACGACATCACAAATTTAAGAGTAGACTCAATTGCCGAATTGAGTCGAAAAACAAAGGATATTCTCGATAATATCACCGAGCTTAGCGCTCTAAGTGAAAATGGTGGTACCTTGAAGGAGATACTTACGGGTATGCTCCTTCAACGAATTAAACAATTAGCGTCAGGCTCGTTTGCCTGCGCTATAAGAAATGTTGTAAAATGGCCGCAAATGGCGGATTTCATATATAATTTTATAGGATTGGATTCGGGAAATCTGAATCCAATGTATATCGCAAATAAGCGAACACAAAATTATAACCCCCGACCACAAAATAGTGGGTATAGGCAGGGGAATAATTTTGCAAGACAAAATAGCAGCGGCTATAATAATAATAACGGTGGTACGGCCGCGAATAATTTAGGTAGGTATAGCGGCCGTTCACAAAATAATTTTTTTTCAAATAACAGAAACGGGCAGCCTAATAATTGGCAAACAAACGGTAGGTATGAGTCAGGTCGGTATAACAGGCAAAGTGGCCAACAGGTAAGTAACCGACCTCAGAACAGCCAGCAGGTAGGTAGCCGACCCCAAAGTGGTAAACAGGTAGGTAGTCGGCAACAAAACAATAACTTTAATAATAACAGGCAAAATACCTCCCAGCAGACAAGACGTTCAAATGGGCCTCAACCCATGGACGTCGATGCTGCGAGGCAAGTGGAAAACACCAACACAAACGACGAGTTTTTTACAAACTAGCCTCGGGTGGTGAAAATAAAATATTAATAATTTTGACACTGTTTAACGAAAAATTTTTGACATTGGTGGATCCGGGATCCACCATCAGTATTATGAAAAGAGAAACATTTGATAAATATAATTTGCAGGTTGTTGAGGGGAATAAAATAATAATAAATACATTGAATGGGAATATTAGGGGTGCAAACGAGAGAGTTGTCTCCCCCTGTCCCTCTGAATTTCAATATGCTAATAATGCAAAAATGAGGTGGTTAAAAATGGATTTTGATAAGCCATATGACCTGTTGTTGGGAAATGATTTTATATTAAGAAATTTCAAAATAATTGACATAGAAAATGAGGAAATTGAACTTTTGAATGGCGTTAAAATACCATTTTATTCAAAAACGATCCAAGAGCAAGTTTACGCACTGGAATCGGGAAATTTGCAAAATATTCAACTGGACCATCTAAAATCAGATGAACGAAAAGGGGTTGAAAAATTGCTTAAAAAATACGAAAAATTAATATACAGAGAGGGGGACACCCTAACAAATACAAAAGCGGTGGTTCATGAAATAAAGACCACTACAAACCAACAAATTAATTCAAAAATTTATAGATTACCTCCTAAACATGAAGAGGAGGCTATTAAGCAAATAACAGACCTGGAAAAGCAGGGTATAATTCAAAAAAGTAGGAGTAAGTATAGCTCTCCTATTATAATAGTGCCAAAGAAAGATGACAAATCGGGAAATAGGAAGTTTCGTTTGGTGGTTGATTACCGTAGGCTTAACCAGATAACCATTGACGATAAGTATCCCTTGCCAAATATTGAAGGAATCTTGGACAAGTTGGGCAAAGCACAGTACTTTAGCACCCTTGATCTCGCAAAAGGTTACCATCAGATTTTAATGGCATCTAAGGATATTGAAAAAACTGCTTTCGTTTCCCCATTAGGTTTGTACGAGTATGTTAGAATGCCGTTTGGGTTGAAAAATGCCCCGGCTACTTTTCAAAGACTTATGAATGACATACTAAAAGAGTATATTAATAAAATGTGTGTCGTTTATTTGGATAACATTTTGATATTTTCCACTTCATTGGAGGAACATTTGAGCTCCATAGATAACATTTTTTCAAAATTACAAGAGCACAATTTGAAGATTCAAGCGGATAAGTGCAGTTTCTTAAGGAAAGAAACAACATTTTTAGGGCACACCTTAACTAAAGAAGGTATAAAGCCCAATAAAGAGAAAATTGCAGTGATTTTAGATTTAAAAGTACCAAGAACAGAAAGACAACTGAAGAGCTTTTTGGGAGCTACAGGGTACTACAGGAAATTTATAAAGGATTATTCAAAAATAGCATATCCAATGATTAAATATTTGAAAAAAGGGTGTAAAATAAACCCTAATGACCCACAATATATTTCGAGCTTTGAGAATCTCAAATCTCTTATTTCTTCCCATCCAATCCTTAAATACCCAGAGTATGATAAGGAATTTTCAATCACAACAGATGCAAGTGATTACGCCATTGGCGCAGTATTTTCGCCAGTATGCTACATTTCAAGAACTCTGAATAATCATGAGCAAAATTATGCCACTACCGATAAGGAGTTTCTGGCAATTATTTATGCAATTACATATTTTAGACCATACATATATGGAAATAAATTTAAAATAATCACTGACCACTGTCCCATTGTATACCTTAATAATAAATATAAGGGAAAAGAGTTTTCCCAACGTCATCAGAGGTGGCTTTTGAAATTACAGGAGTATAATTACGAAATAGAATATGTAAAGGGAAAGAATAATGTGGTAGCAGATTTTTTAAGCCGAATCGAGAATTCGCCAAAGATAAATGAAAATAATGATAAGGAATCAAATTTGGAAATGTCGGATACGATACATTCGGCCGAGGAAGAATTATTGGAGCACTTTGCTATAAAGGAGGAAATTGTCAATAAGTACAGGACTCAAATAATAGTGACATATAGCCCTCAAGCTGAAGTCCAAACGATACATGGTAGGAAGATAATAGAAATTGATCCCTTGAATAATGAAGTAACTTTAAAAAGAATATTGGAAAGGCACATTAAGGGTGGCAAAGTTGGAATTTTTTCTGAAGTTGAAGATAGGGATTATCACAAAATTCAATTGTTACTAATATCCATGTTCTCCTGTAATAGCAAGCTTGAATTCGTAAAGTGCACAAAGAGAGCCACAGATATCTTGCAGGAAGAAGAACTGCATAGACAAATCTCTTTGTATCACAATAATGAATCGATGCACAACGGCATTGGAGAAACATATAATACACTGAAAGATAAAATTTTTTATCCAAAAATTAGAGATCACGTTCAGTTAATAATAAATAACTGTGAGAAGTGCCAACAGATAAAATATGATAGGAAGCATATAAAACCAAAATTTAGTATAACAGAAACCCCTACAGATAAAAATGAAATTGTTCACATAGATATTTTTCACTTTAACAAACATTCGTTTGTTACCACAATAGACAAATTAACAAAATTTGCAGCAGCATATAGAATTACTGATAGGAATTGAAGAAGACCATACTAATGAAACAATTTGCAAAATTCGGGAAACCTAAGAAAGTTATAATGGATAGTGAATTTAGAGCAGAACAATTAATAGAGTATCTAAATGCCGAAAATATTGAGGTCCACTTAACTAAACCCAATAACCACACTGGTAATGCAGATATTGAGAGACTTCACTCAACCTTGTTGGAAAAACTAACAGGAATTGATGATATGAGTCTTTCAACAGAAATGAGGATGCAGATGGTTATAGCTAACTATAACGATCGATATCACTCAACTATCAAGTGCTCTCCAAGGTTCGCTAAAGAAAGCATTTGTCCATCCATATTACAAGATAGAATTAAGGTAGCAAAAGAAAAAACAATAGCCAAGCATAACTCAAAAAGAGAAGATTACACCGAAAATAGAGAGACAGGGCCAATTAAAAATTATAAAAGAGTAAGGCATAAGGATCAACCATATTTCAGAATTAACCCGCTGCAAAACGTTCACCCTTCCAACATAAAAAGACCACACAAATTTGCGAATTTGCCTAACCTAAACCCCGATGATAATGATGATGATAGGTTCAGTACAGCAGCCCATAATGGGGATGCATGAAGCAGGAAAAGAGTTAATTTTTTTTGTCACAGTAAACAAAGTACACCTAAACTATAGAAAGGATACTCCTTTAAAAGATTTGAAACGAAGCAAAAATTGCATATTTAAAAACGATTGTCTCTTTAAGAGAAATAATAAAACTAGAATTGTTAACATAGATGATGATACATTATTGATTGTAAATGCACATGAAAGGGCCTTAAGCCAAAATTGCGACAATAGAGAAATCGTACTGAAAAATAACTTTTTGATTACATTCACGAATTGTAAAATTGAAATAGGCAATTAAATTTTTGAAAATAATAAAGTAGAGTTTGCAGAAAAGTTTCATTACCCTGTAAAAATGTTAAATCAGAGCTATAAACAGGGCATACTGTTTAAAGAAATAGAAATTAAAATTGTCGAAAATTTGAAAGAAATTAAAGAATTAAAATACCATAAAAATGTTTCGTATGGTATAAATATAACAATAGACATATGCTTGCTAATTCTGATCGCCGTGCTGACGGTATTTTTCCATAAGAAAAAATTAAAAATAAAAATTGTAAATGAAAAAAAAATAAAGAAAGGCCTAATTCCAACGCTGGGGGAATAATGTTAGTAGAAGCAGCCCCCAAGCAAATTGTAAATTTAGATAAAAGGCCTCAGGAGAGTCCTAACTCTAACGGTGGGGGAGTTATGTGGAATGCCCCCCATACCATATTTTAAAATATACTTGTTCACCCAAAATAAGAACTTAGTTGTCTTAAGCAATGCTTGCTCAGCATTTCACATCAGGCCACCCACACAATAAATAAAGCAAATAAGATACTTTGTTGCAACCAGCTAAACTGGGCTTTGTGTATGACTCCACTTTGGAAGCATACAAATGTACAAACATACATACATTAATAGAAACCAATTCAGTTGATGCCTCTGCTTATGTTGTTCTACAGAGGCATACAGATATACAAACTGACATACTTATTGGTGTCATCATTCGGGAATGCAAAACATTCCTGAATGAAATGAGATACCCCAATAAGCATAATAAATAATAATAACTACTGGCTGTAACTATGTTGTAGCCAAAGTACATACATATGTGGGAATATGTGAATTGTTGAGTGGGCTTAGTAAATAGGTAATTATATATATATGCATCGAAAAGATGCCTTATGTATTTAGGTTAAGCGACTTATTGAAAAATATTGAAGAGGCAGTTCTTGCCCGGAAATCAAAATGACCTGTCTGTTGATCTCGATTGTGAAGTATTGTAATATCAAGGATCGATAAATCCTGCATTAACCCGACAGCAAACCGTAGTACGTTAAAACCATTGAATAAAGAGTTATAAAATTATAACACCACAACTTAATGTTTCTTTTCTTGAGTGCGGTTTTTCTAACGTAAGTACCCTGCCCAGCGTCGAACCTAAAGACGTAACTCGCCAGCGCAATTACACCAGTGCAGCTTACCATGTACGAACATATTTAGTTTCCGTATTTTCAGATGATCCGATTCCAATCCATCACATCATCCACCCTTATCATTAGATCTTTTCCAATATATTATCCACGGGTATAAAATAATTTTTATAATAATCAAAAAAAAATAGGGGCTCTGTAATAACAATGTAATGACGGAGATCTTAAGGAAGAGGTCGCGAACCCCCCAACCACTGATTGTTAGCCACAAAGACGGGCCCCGAAAGACCTCGCTCCCGAGGATCAAAACCTTAAATAATCTTATGTAGACATACGACATACCCCTTTAATGTCAGCTTTCAATTCGTAACTTTATACCCACAAAAAGCGTTGACATGGCAAAAATAGATACGCACTAGTGTGGAGACAAACGAGAATATAATAACCATAAAAAAGAAAACTTTTTTTGGAAATATGAAATACCATTACACGACCGAGCCTGAAATTATTGATATATGCGCAGACGACGATTCGTCCGATGAAACTGCCTACTACTTAAAACAATACCACCACCTCCTCCGCATCATCATCGCCACCACCAGACGATATCGCTACAGAAAGTCAGCTCATTGTCAAGTTTATGAGTTTAAAGCGTGATTGTCCTATATGCTTTGAACAATTTTACACAGCCGAGCTAATGTTTGCTACTTGCTCGCACCACTGCTGTTCAAATTGCTATAGTAAATTGCAAGCTCTGAATTGTCCTTTGTGTATGTTGAAAATGCCACTGTGTATTCAGTACGAGAAAAGGGGTGAGAAGCTATCATTCTCCATATAAAAAAAAGGTAAAAAAATATGGCTTGACACTACTCATTTGTCTAGTCCTGCATTGGATGATGTTTCGGTATCTTATTCTCGCATCACATATACTCGTAGCATTTATTCCGGTCATGAAAAAGAAGTATATGCATGATTTGGTAATGATGATGAAGACGATCATTACAATAACAACTGCATGAATGATGAAGAAGACATATTTGAATTTTTGATTCCTGGTGTAGAATCAGTTACAACACCCATTTCAACACGTGTGAATACGAATGGTCGTGTTATGCGAACTCGTCGACAGAGGAGAATTCGAACTCTTGTTGGTAGGAATTAGTTATCAAATAGTAATAAAATAATAAAGTAAATAGTATTAGTATATAGTATTTAGTAATATGGAATGAATGTAAATATTGGCATGATTGAATAAACAAACATATTTATATGTACCGTGTACAGAAAATAGCATGGGTTACCAATTCTTTACCATATTAATAGGTGGAATTGTTGTTTATATAAGTGTAAGAGTACCTACGTACGGGCTTTGATAGGGTCCCCATCATCCCCCCACATCATATTAATATATACACTTCTATAAAGAAAGCATGAATGGAGGTAATGGTGACAATACTTTCGACTACTTTACACGTATAAATCGTTACTCGACCTACGGGTGTATGCTGCTGTATCAAATACCAATGATGATCTTAAAATCAATTTTGAACAGATTTAAAGAAAAAATGTCAGATCCCTGATGATTGTACAACAGGGTAGTGGATTATTCGGATTTGTTATAAACGCATTTGCCCCTCTTACACCGCAATTGGTTTCAACCAAACCGAGTTACGATCACATCGAAATACGTCACTATCAATGTGACAACTTAATAGATACTCAATATTTGCAAACGACAAGTCGGTTTGTATTCCCATATATATATGTATCCGATAGAGAGAGTTTTTTACGCTCACATTTAAAGATAAAACATTTTTGTTTTATCTCACTGACGAAGCTCGTAAGGTTCCAGATCCATACTTTGCAATAAAATATGATTTGTTTACCAACTTGTGACACATGTATATACTACATATTTAAATAAAAATAAAAATTAAAAATAGTCTAGTTTTGTTGTTTTTTTATTATCTATCAAGGGGGACATATTACATCATATTGGAATACACATGATGGAATATCAGTATTAAAATATAATCCGCTCTGGCATGATTGTATCACATTAAAACCACAAATTATATATTTGCTGAAATCGGTAGCATCTTGAACCAGTACACGATTTTTCAAACACAGCCGGTCCACCTGAATCGCCATTACAATCACTCTGACCAAATTCATTGCTAGCAATACATATATTGGTGCGTCGCAATATTTTAAAATTATGGTATTTAGAGCATAATTCATTGTCAATTATTGTCACTTTTGCATAGTTTAATTTGCTTGTAATATGTCCGTTGCTAGTTTGCGAACCGCATCCACTCACAAGAACAGTTTCACCATCGTATACATGTGTATTGTCACTTGGTAGTTATACTGCTTTTATAGTTGATGTAAAATCAATATCATTGTCTCCAGTATAAAAGTTAAAACGTCGATGTTTATATATGTATTTACTGTCAATTTTCAATATTTTTTTCGGAGTATTTCGTATTGCTGCACCCATGTATATTTGTACCGAATCGTGTTTATCAAATATACAATGTGCAGCAGTAAGTATAAAATTATTACTAATCAACGTACCACCGCACCATGACCCAGTCGATTTAAGTAAAAGTCCGGCCTGATATGGAAATTGCGTCGGTGTCGCTTCAGATCCTTGAAATATTCTCGGTTGTTGCAGAGAGTGTTTTGTTGTTGTTAACAAAACTAATACTGGGATAAAAGCTAGGGACAACATTATAAGTATATTTATAGAATATATATTTATCTTAATATGTATATATAAGAAAATGTTGACAAAATGTATATATACATTTGTATTCTTATTATCGCTCTCTACGATGTGTGCATTGCTTGATAGCGATAATCAAAAACGATTGGACCAATATGAAACGGATATTAAAAAAGATTCAAAATTAAGTAAATAGAATATATTATAGTAAACTAGAAGACCCGGCAGACGTTGTCCCGCCCTAAATTTGGCCTATCTGCATACATTTTGATGAGCTTTTCCATCTAACTCTGCCCTCCCGCCCTTTTCATTTTTTTCTAATCCTTTTATTCACTCACCCTCCGTCTCATTCTATTTCTTTCTCAGTCTCCTTCATCCGCACCACATGAAAATATGAGTGCCGGTGCGTATACGTAACATTTTAACTGAGAAAGAAATAGAATGAGACGAAGATGGAGATAATGAAACTAAAAAGACGCAGATCCTACCTACATTCCTACAATACTTACAGAAAAAGGCTTAGAAAAGGCAAAACAATGGAGCTCATATTTAGTTGAATTGACAAGCGCATCTTTACTTAAGGAAGATACAAGCAACCGAGACGAATTGGAAGATATTCTGTCAACAAACTAGATTACTTGAAATTGAAAAACGACTAAAAAGTAAAGATTATGCAAGTGTTTAATTTGTAAATAATATATTCACACACACATATGTATATATTTATTATATAAGTTAACGCCACATACTCTGAAATTGGGCTCCAAAACTGCCCACATATAAATATGTAACTATCCATACGACAACAGTATGCAATGCTGCGTAAGCATGCGACCTAAAAGTAGGTCACACGCGCAACTACTCAATAGCTGACCATGCATTACTATTCATTGGAAATTAGGAAGTAAATAAAGCGATAACAACAACAAGAGGAATCACCTGTCAACCAACGTGACTTCATACGATAAGTAGAAGTAAGAAATATATTGTAAAGTTAGTAATTAAGTTGCTATGATCAAATAAAGAACAACGACTTCGAGGCGTCAAAAAAATTATATTTTTTTAGTCTCTCACTAGAGAAGCTAATAACTGGCGCCCAACGGCCCAGTCGCGTAAGTTTCTGCAAGTAGTAAAAGGCCCTCAAGTAGTGCCTCGCGACTCGTGTGATAAATAAGTGGCTCTAAAGAAGCGCCCAACACAACGAACATCCTAGCGGATAACTAAGTGGCCCTAAAGAAGCGCTCCAACGCACTGGACAGGAAACCCGGTGGTAAAGCTCGGAAGAACACAGAGCCGCAGAAGAAGCCAACGAGACTGCCAATAGTAGCGGAATGCAAAGAGGACCATCAGCCTTGTTCGCCGCGGGATTACTAACGTAAGAATAAAATTAAATAATAAGTGAAATTTAGTGAAACTTGTAAAACTTTTGTTCAGCTAAGTACAATTTTTTTATTTTTAATCTTTTTAACAAGTGCAGATTTAACAAACACGCCAAAAAATAAAAAATAATAATTACAGTATTTAAGTAAAATTTTTAATTTTTAAGAAAAAAGGGTAGAATCCTTATAATAAGTGCAAATTTCCAAAGTGAAAATTTAAAAAAGTTTAACCCTCCCTTTTTCTCAAAATTCCTTCAATAATTTTTTCTCAAAATTTTACCAAATTTTTTTTTACCTTTTAGTGAATTTTTTTTTTTGATATATTTATTACTTCTCATGAACAACAGGCTCCTACAGCCTTAAAATAAAAATAACCTTTAGGATAATAATAAAACAACTCTGCGATTCACCACAAAAGGGACCCTCCAGAGATTGTTAAACTAAATCCACAAAAACATCACATAGCTAGCGAAAAGTATAAATTAAAAAATAATTAAAATGGCTCATAATAATTTGATCAGACCCCCTATGCTAGGGAACATTAATACACCCCCTGCAGGACCACCATGGCCACCACAACCCCCCGGCAACCCTATCCAACCCCACTCCTGAATTCAAAAACCTTATAAAGGACTTAATGAGAGAGATTTTAATTACGGACGAAAATAGAATGATTAGGGATGCTCTGCACCTAACTCAGCAACCTATGACCGATCAAATGATCGAGGATCGATTTAGGAATAACCTGGCCGACATGGACAAGGTACCTGGTGTGGTTAGATCCATGCGAGAGTTTGGTGGAAACTCAGCTCAGTTCAGCAGCTGGAAGAAAAGTGTTGAACGAATATTAAGGATTTATAAGCCATGCGCAGGCTCACCGAAATATTTCGGCATCCTTAGTGTAATTCGTAATAAAATCGTAGGCACTAGCACTAGTAGCACTAGAGTCCTACAATACCCCCCTTAACTGGAAGGCTATTTTCCGATGCCTTACTATGCATTACGCGGACAAAAGAGATCTTAGAACACTTGGATATCAAATAACCTGCTTAATACAAGGTCGGAAATCTGTGCAAGAATTTTATGGTGAGGTTTATTCACACCTCTCACTAATATTAAATAAAATATCCTGCATGGAAATCAGCGAAGAGTGCATGCGTGTCGTCACACACACATACCGTGGCAAGGCGCTAGACACCTTTGTCAGAGGACTATCAGGCGATCTATCGAGACTTCTCGGCATAAAAGAGCCGGCTGATCTGCCTGAAGCATTGCATTTGTGCATCAAGTTAGAGAATCAAAATTTCAGGGCAGCACATGCCAACAGCCAACAGTACGGCTTGCCTAAACGGCCCACATTACCACCACCGATTTTCGAGATGCCATATCAGCAACGGCCCGCACTTCCACCAAGAAAGAACCCTAATCAGCCATTCTACCCGCACCTTGCCCATCTACCTCAAGCAATCCCTACCTTTACCCGATCTTCCCAACAATTTCCCTAATACCAACAATTTTCTCAATACCAACAATTCCCCCAATACCAACAATACCCAAAGAATCCGAACATTCAAACTCTCAATTACGCTCTACAACAACCCCCTAGACCCAACCAGTTCAACAATCCTCCACCAAGACCCACCCAACCAAAACCCCCAGTCCCAATGGACATAGAGGAATCTCTCAGGACAAAGAACGTGAATTACATGAATAGACCGACCAATAACTTCGTTGCCGGAAAACGGCCCACACCTCCTTCCAATCAAATGCGGCAACCTTTCAAACAAAACAGGGTAAATAACATAGAAACAACAGAAACGGACTTAGGACAGCAACCTGACGAACCAGATGAACACACATTTCAGGATTACTACAACCAATACACTGCACATGATAACAACACCATTGACAGCGTCCCTCAAGAAAACTCATACGAATTCTCGGACATTCATTTTTTAGGCTAACGAATTCCACGCTACCATATTTCCAATGCAAGGACAGTAGCGGGAAAGTTCTAAATTTCTTAATTGACACGGGTTCAAATAAAAACTACATTCAACCAAATTTCGCGAAAAAACGTATTCCCAACGAAGACATTTTTATGCAACCTCAGTAGGAGGAAACGTTAAGATAACCCACCATATCTTTATTAACCTTTTCGGTTTAAAAGACGAGAACCTTAAATTTTTTATATTACCCACACTTAAATCCTTTCAGGTATTCTCGGTAACGACAGCCTAAAACAACTAGAAGCCGTAATTTTACTTCAAAAAAACACATGCTAATAAAAAACAATAGGAAAATAGCCATTAAACAACAAAAATCAAAATCAGTAAACAATATCGAAATAAGAACAGACCATCTTACGGATGAACAAACGAGAAAACTCCGAAATTTATGCTACTCATATCCACAACTTTTTTCTTATCCGGATGAAAAATTAACGTACTCTACAGCGGTAAAAGCCAAAATAAGAACTACAAACCAAGATCCGGTATATTCCAGATACTACCCATACCCAATGTCCCTTAAAGACGAGGTAGAAAAGCAAATATCAAAATTACTTGAAGACGGAATAATTGGACCCTCTCGATCCCCATACAATTCTCCCATCTGGATAGTGCCAACGAAAGCTGACGCATCTAGCATAAAAAAATACAGGATGGTAATAGACTACCGCAAATTAAATTCAATCACAATACCCGACCGCTACCCAATCCCAGACACCAACGAAGTTCTTTCACAACTCGGAAAGAACAAATTCTTTACAGTTCTCGACTTGAAAAGTGGCTTTCATCAGATCCCTTTAGTTGAATCCGATATCGCAAAAACAGCTTTCTCAGTCAATAATGGTAAATACGAATTTATCAGACTACCCTTCGGCCTTAAAAATGCGCCTTCCATATTCCAACGAGCATTAGATGATATTCTTAGAGACTACATCGGAAAAATATGCTTTGTATACATAGACGATATCTTAATTTTCGTAAAAGACGTAGACTCTCATTTGAACGTGGAAATAATTTCCAGAACCCTACAAGATGCTAATATGAAAATTCAACTTGATAAATGTGAATTTCTCAAAGAAGAGGTTGAGTTTTTGGGATTTGTTGTCTCCAAAAATGGCACAAAAACAAACCCAGCAAAAGTGAAAGCAATTTTAGACTTTCCACCGCCTCAAACTATAAAATAACTTCGATCCTTTCTAGGACTTTCCGGTTATTACCGACGTTTCATTAAAGACTATGCAAAACTCGCCAAACCCCCAACGGTACTTTTGAGAGGGAGGAGGGACGTATGTCCAAAAATATTTCAGCTAAAATAAAAATTTCTGTCGACAATAACGCAATGGAAGCGTTTAATAAATTAAAAAAATCACTAGCATCCTCTGACGTTATGTTTCAATACCCCGACTTCGAAAAAGAATTTCACTTGACAACCGACGCATCAAACCACGCCACAGGAGCAGTCCTAGAGCAAGGTGGTAAACCCATAATGTTCATTTCCACAACACTGACGAGGACCGAGGAAAATTACGCATCTAACGAAAAGGAACTTTTAGCCATAATATGGGCTTTAAAAACCTTTAGAAATTATTTGTATGGTTCAACCACAATAAAAATGTTTACAGACCATCAACCTTTGACATACTCACTCAGTAACAGAAATACTAACAGTAAACTAAAAAGATGGAAATCAATATTGGAAGAATACAACTATGCGATAAAATATAAACCTGGCAGTAACAATATTGTCGCAGACGAACTTTCTCGACCACCACAACAAATAAATTCTTTGTCTGCAACCCAACACAGTGACGAAAGTTCAGCCCAAAATTTAATACCGTATACAGACGCACCTATCAATGCATTTAAAAATCAAATTTTTATTTCTACTGGCGAAACCTCTTCATACCAATTTAAATTACCTTTTCCCATTTACCATAGACAGATTATTATTGAAAGAGACTTTACAGAAGAAACTCTTACCACATTGTTGAAAGATATCTCAACCCTACAGTAACAAATTGCATAAAAACCGAAGACAACATTTTAGGGAAAATACAAACAATTTACCAAATTGATTTTAGTAAGTACACAGTACGTTATACCCGAAAATTCATTAGAGATGTTACAAACGAATCAGAACAGGAAACGGAAATCATCAATGAGCATAATAGAGCTCATCGCAATCCCACCGAAAATAAAGCCCAACTCTTAGAAAGATGTTAATTCCCACAAATGAACGCCAAAATAAAAAGAATTGCAAAACAGTGCAAAATTTGCTTAGAAAATAAGTATGAGAGACATCCAGTAAATCCTATCCTGAAACCAACTCCCATTCCTAATTACCCAGGTCATAAAGTTGATATAGACCTATACCATACTAACAATAAAGTAGTGCTAACGGCCATGGATAAATTTTCCAAATACGCACAAGCAAAAATCGTGCGCTCCAGAGCAACGGAAGACATAAAGGCCCCCTTAAGAAGTCTCTTGACAACATTCGGAATCCCAGAAAATATCGTTATGGACAACGAAAAATCAATAAACGCAGCCCCTATAACCTTTATGCTAGAAAACGAATACGGTATTGAAATATTTAAAACTCCTCCATACAAAAGTTCTATAAACGGGCAAATAGAACGATTCCATTCCACACTTACCGAAGTGATGCGTTGCACTAAAGCAGAAAACACCCACACCGACTTTAAGGACCTCCTTAATAGAGCCATATTCAAGTATAACTATTCCATTCATTCCACTACCAAACGTAAACCAGTAGAAGTATTTTTCAGAAGAACAGTAGGACCAAACCCAATGACATTGGACAGAGAAGAAAATGTCCAAAATCTTAAAAATAAACAGGAAAAAGACTTACGACTTCATAATAAAGATAGGACCGAGTTCAGGACATACAACAATAACGACGTTATTTATGTAAAAATAAACAAAAGACTAGGAAACAAACTAACACCCCGATATAAAAAGGAAACAGTACTAGAAGACCAAGGCAACACAATTTTGGCACAATCTGGCCGCACCGTTCACAAAAGCCGTATCAAAAAGTAAATCACACTCTTCTTTTGCAGGATCCTATTTGTCAAATTTTGGACTATACGACCAGTCCCATAGTAACGATAGACACAGGAACCGCGAATGTTCAAATTGGAACATTTCGACTAATACACACTATTGACCTCGACCAGTACGACTCCCTACTCGACGACATACACGCCACAATAGAACATGACATAACTAGGAAAAGCCGAAGTCACCCATTCCTTTCCCAAGATGAGAAATCCATCCGATCCCTCCTATACCAACTGAAACCCAGGAAAACCAAAAGAGCCATTGAACCACTTGGCACAGCCTGGAATTGGCTTGCTGGATCCCCTGACCATGAAGATTTTAATATGCTAACCGATAAAGTAACTAATATAGCGAGTAATAATAACCAACAAGTAGTAATAAATAAATCTATTTTAGAAAGCATAAATAATTTAACTCATATTTCAAATACAATTCTAAGCGAAATGAAATCGGGCGATGCTCTTAAATTAAAAATAGAAAAAAATATTGAAAGGAAATTGCAATTCATTAAAGAAGAATTAATAAACATAGATTACTCAATACAATGGGCAAAAGCAGGAATTATAAACTCATTCATAATATCTAACGAAGAATTAATTGTAATTGAAGAAGCATTAGAAAAACAAAACATGCCCTATTTAAATTTAATCGAAGCAATTGAATTTAGCGATGTTAAAATTGCATCAAATTTATCTTCCATTATTTATATTGTAAAATTCCCTTTAACAAGCAAAGAATCTTGTAAATTAATAAAAGCCAAAGCTGTAAAACAAGGCCATAAAGCAATCAAGCTTGAATATGAAAATTTAATAATTTGTAACAAGGAAATATTTGGTGTAACAGATAGTTGTAAGAATATAAACAATTTAATTTTATGTAAGCAAGATAGCGTAAAAGAAGTCACGTTAACCACCTGCATACCAAACCTTTTAAAATGATATTCATCCAACTGCACCCTAATAAATAGTCACCATATGGCCACGATAGAAGAAATAATGCCCGGATTATTATTTATCAATAGATCCAATGGACCCCTAAAAATAGACAACAAAGAAATCAATCTGAATGGTACATTTTTGATCAAATACGATAATTCAAGCTTATCAATTGAAGGCAAACATTTTGTTAATAAAAACCAACTGTTTGCAAAGCCCTTACCTGCAATCGTCAAATCGGCCAATGTTACAGCGAATCTCGAGGAAGTTCTTTCCTTACAATATTTGAAAGAGCTTAATATAGCGAACATCCAAAAAATAGATGATGTCAACTTGAAATACAAAATAAGCATTTTCACATGCTCTTCGATAATCACGCTATCGCTGATTATCCTATTGGCCACCATGATTGCCAAAAAATTAAACTCTAAACTCTAAGAGGAAAATGAGAATAAACATTCAAGTCAATACTAGCGGTTCAAAAGAAATCCCCACTGTACCTACAACTGAAATGCCATCCAACGAGGACGCTGCATACTTTAAAGGGAGACGAGTTAACGCCACATACTCTGAAATTGGGCTCCAAAACTGCTCACATATAAAAATGTAACTATCCATACGACAACAGTATGCAATGCTGCGTAAGCATGCGACCTAAAAGTAGGTCACACGAGTTATGTGGAATGCCCTCTATACCGAAGAAAAAGGGAAAACAAGTATATTTTAAAATATACTTGTTCACCCAAAATAAGAACTTAATTGCCTTAAGTAATGCTTGCTCAGCATTTCACATCAGGCCACCCACACAAAAAATAAACCAGCTAAACTGGGCTTTGTGTATGACTCCACTTTGGAAGCATACAAATGTACAAACATACATACATTAAAAAAAAAAACAAAACATATGTACATTAAAAGAAATAAATTCAGTTGATGCATCTGCTTATGTTGTTCTACAGAGGCATACAGATATACAAACTGACATACTTATTGGTGTCAACATTCGGGAATGCAAAACATTCCTGAATGAAATGAGATACCCCAATAAGCATAATATAATAATACTGCCTGCAACTATGTTGCAGCCAAGATACATATGTGGGAATATGTGAATTGTTGAGTGAGCTTAGTAAATAAGTAAGTATGTATATGCATCGGAAAGATGCCTTATGTATTTAGGTTAAGCAACTTATTGAAAAATATTGAAGAGGCAGTTGTTGCCCGGAATTTAACTCGACCTGTCCATCTCGGTCCAGTGGAAGGAATTAAACGATAATCCTTCAAGAGCAAATACAATTTGTGTAATCAGTTATACGTAATAAATCATTTTTACAAATATAATGAATAACCAATATTAAATAAAGAATTTTTAAATAATATCGAAAATAAAGTGTCGTTCTTGTTTAATGCGATCGAACCGTAGGTAGTACCCTGCCCAACGTCTAACGTAAAGACGTAACTCACGCGAGTTATGTACAATGTATAAATAAAAATGACAATGTTAATATGTTAATAACATGACTTATGTATGTACAATGTAAGTTAACAGAGATATCAAAGAAAGTGAGCTATGTTAATAACTTAATCTTGACATGTTATTGTTTCGTTCCCATAATTTCACTGTTATGTTAATACGTTTTTTTATATGTTAATTAATGAATGAAAGTTGGGGAGAACGTAAAACAACAATGTAATGAATTTTTGTATATTGGAGAGTTTTGGTAAACCAGTTTTAATAACAACAAATTAGTACGTAAGTGAATATACATATTAGAGTAAGTAGATGCCAATGGAACTAAGCAGTTAAATGGTGTGATGCTTGTTAACTGTATAATCATACGATGTACATTTTTGTAGGTAATAAGCAATTTACTTTAATATAATAAATGAGTTTTGTAGCTGATCTCATGGAATAAAGACTCGTTGTTTAGAATCACATTTTCATTGATTTAATTGGCGCAGTCGTCGTGTTTTAAACAAAGCGTTGCTAACAAAGGCATTAAAAAAATACAAATATTTTAGTGCTGCAGAAACAACGTAAAACGTTTAAGAAAAGAACCTAGAATTATTAAAAACAAAATCATCAACATTTAAATTCATCAAAAACTTTAGTGAAACTTCACTAGTTATTATTTATAAAAAAAAAAAAAAACTTTAAAAATGGAAAACGAAGCCGGTAACTCTAGCTCGACTATTGAACAATGCTTAGTCGTTTTGACACGACTTTTAAGCCAAACGAATGACCTAAATACAACAAGCCTGAGAAGAAAAATAGAAAAAGACGTTAAATATTTGCAGCCGTTCACTGGGGACCCAAAAATGTTGCCATCTTTTATTAATGGAGTGGACAGGATTCTTCTGGACTATGCTTCGGAACAAGAATTAGCATACAAAATCGTATTCGACCTTAAGATTCAAGGATCCGCAAAAAATTACATTCAAATGACCCCACCAGCAAGTTGGACATTATGCAAAGAAAAATTAAAAGAACACTTCAAATCTACAAAAGACCAAATGAAGATCACGGACGAAATTTCATCACTTCGAGTGAGTAGTGTTAAAGATTTATGTGTTAAAGTTAAGTATATTATTGATGATATAACAGAATATTGTACTTTAAGTGAAAATGGTTTAGTTATGAGGGAAATCTTTTCTGGAATGCTGATCCAAAGAATAAAACAATTAGTCACTGGTACATTAGCATATGCCATAAGAAATATTTTTTCCCTAAATGAGGCGGAAAAAGTGATAAACGATTTTATAGGTATGGATGATAATAATTTAAATACTTATCTTTTAATTAAAAATAACAACAAAAATACAAATAATTTTTCTTACAATAATTCAAATAATGGTAGAAGGTTCAATCAATTTCAAGGTAACTTTCAACAACAAATTCAGCAAAAGGTTTCAGATAGTCAATATCCGTTTAATAATGTAAATTCAAATCGGCTTAACTCAAGCAAATTTAGAAATCAAAATTTCACTTATGGCGGTAATTTAAGTAACCAAAGGTCAGCTGTTGACCAAAGAAATGATTTTGGTTATAATCAGAACAATGGTCGTTTTCCAAACCAAATGAATAACCAATGGCGGAATGCGGGTAGTTCAAATAATAGGCAAAATAATAATAACCAAAATACTAATAGAACAGAGCAAACAAGAAATTCAAATATACCAATGGATGTTGACACAATGAGTCAAACTGTAGATGAAACAGCGAATGATAACGAGGACATTTTTTTTTTTAAATTAGCCTCGGATTTAACAAAAATTTATATTGAATTAACATTGTTTAATAAAAAATTTATTGCTTTAGTTGACACTGGATCAACTTTAAGTATTTTAAAGAAATGCAGTTTTGAAAAATTTAACTTACCCACATTATCAAAAGAAAAAACAACTTTAAGAACAATAAATGGAATGGTCAGTAAGCCAAATACAATGGTAATTACACCAAGTCCTGCGGAGTTTAATGCCCCACAAAGTAGTAGAATGAAATGGGTAATGTTGGATTTTGAAAAACCATTTGATATGATTTTGGGCATGGATTGGATTAGCAAAAATGTTCAAACATTTGATATTTCAAATTTACAATTGAAATTGAGCAATGACTTAATCGTTCCATTTCTTACAAAAACTTTGATAGAGCAGGTAGATATCTTGGAGGTCAATGGCAAGGAAAATATACAATTAGGACATTTGAATAGTCAAGAAAGAGCTATCATAAGCAAACTTTTGAAAAAATTTGAGAAGTTAATCTATAAAGAAGGTGATATTTTAACAAACACTGATTCTGTTGTACATGAAATAAAAACAGTAACTGACCAGCAAATTAATTCTAGAATATATAGATTGCCACCAAAACACGAAGAAGAGGTTAGAAAACAAATATTTGAAATGGAAAAACAAGGAATAATAAGGCAAAGTAAAAGCAAATACAGTTCGCCAATTATTGTAGTACCTAAAAAGAAGGATAATTCAGGGATACAAAAGTACAGGATAGTTGTAGATTATAGAAGGCTTAACCAACTTACCGTCGATGATAAATATCCTTTGCCAAATATCGAAGGCATTTTAGACAAATTGGGTAAAGCTCAATATTTTAGCACCTTAGATTTGGCAAAAGGCTATCACCAAATACTGATGGCCGAAAATGACATCGAAAAAACAGCTTTCGTTACACCTGCAGGGTTATATGAATATGTTCGGATGCCTTTTGGGCTTAAGAACGCACCTGCAACCTTTCAAAGGTTGATAAATGAAATTCTTAGAGAGTATATCAATAAAATCTGTGTAGTTTATCTAGACGATATTCTTATTTTTTCAACTTCTTTGGAGGAACATGCTAATAGCTTAGAGAAAATTTTTTCCAAACTTCAAGAGCACAATTTAAAAATACAGCCGGACAAATGCTGTTTCATGCAAAAAGAGACTCCGTTCCTTGGTCATATTTTAACAGCTGAAGGCATTAAACCAAACCCTTTTAAAATTGACGTAATTAGAAAATTAGATATACCAAAAACAGAAAAACAGCTAAAAGGATTTCTCGATATTACTGGTTATTACCGAAAGTTTATAAAAAACTATTCAAAGATTGCTTACCCTATGATAAAGTATCTTAAAAAGAATTGCAAAATAAATATTCATGACCCAGAATACATAAGTAGTTTTGAAAATTTGAAAGCTTTAATTTCTTCCCACCCTATTTTAAAATATCCAGAATATGACAAAGAATTCACAATAACAACAGATGCTAGTGATTATGCAATAGGTGCTGTGTTGTCACAACAAGGACATCCTGTTTGCTACATATCAAGAACTCTAAATAATCACGAGCAAAATTATAGCACAACAGATAAAGAATTTCTATCAATTATTTATGCCGTGACTTATTTAAGACCTTATATTTATGGAAAAAAATTCAAAATTGTAACAGATCATTGTCCCATTAAATACTTAAATACCAAATATAAAGGAAAAGAATGTTCACCGCGCCATCAAAGATGGTTGCTGAAATTAGAAGAGTTTAATTATGAAATAGACTATATGAATGGAAGGGAAAATAAGGTGGCAGACTTTTTAAGCCGTTTGGAAAATTCACCTAAAATTAATGAGGAGAATGATAATGAGTCTAATTTTGAAATGTCAGACACTATACACTCGGCGGAAGAGGAGTTATTAGATCACATTGTCATAAAGGAAGAAATAGTAAACAAATACAAAATCCAAATTATATTAACTTTTAGTCCGGTAAATGAAATTAAAAATATTCATAAAAGAAAAATAATTGAAATAAATCCATTAGACGACGAAAACAAAATAAAAAACATTTTAGCAAATAATGTAAAGCGGGGTCGAATAGGGATATTTTCTGAAGTACCAAATTCCAATTATAATAAAATACAACTAATAATAATGTCAATTTTTTCTCACGATAACAAAATAAAATTTGTAAAATGTACAAAAAGGGCAATAGAAATTGAAAAAGAAGAAGATCTTCATAAACAAATATCATTGTATCATAACAATGAATCTATGCATAGTGGTATAAATGAAACATATAATAATTTAAAAGACAAAATTTACTTCCCAAAATTTAAAGAACAAATTCAACTTATAATAGGCAATTGTCAAAAATGTCAGGAAACTAAATACAGTAGAAAACCAATTAAACCAGTTTTTCGTTTTACAGAAACCCCTACCGAAAAAAATCAAATTCTTCATATTGATATATTCCATTTTAAAAGATTATCTTTTGTCACTTTCATTGATAAATTAACTAAATTTGCTACAGCTTATGACATAATAGATCGAAATTGGAGATCAAAAAAGAAAATTATAATTGAACAATTTGCTAAATTTGGGAAACCAAAGAAAGTGGTAATGGATAATGAATTCAGAGCTGAGCAGTTAATCGAATACTTTAATAAAGAAAACATAGAAGTGCATTTGACTACTCCGAGTAGTCATACCGGAAACGCTGATATCGAGAGACTCCACTCGACCCTGTTGGAAAAACTAACAGGTATCGACGATCCGGAGCTCTCGACTGAAATGAGGATTCAACTGGCGATAAGTAACTATAATGATCGTCATCACTCTACAATTAAATCTTCACCCAGATTTGCACTTTTTAATATTGATCCAAAACGTTTGTATAACAATATACATGAAGTAAAACTACGAACTATTGAGAAAAGAAATAAATTTAGAGAAAATTATAAAGAAACAAGAGAGTTAGGCGCAATAAAAAACTATAAGCGGGTACGACATAAAGATGAGCCTTACTATAGAATTAACCCATTAGCCAATGTTCATTTATCAAATATAAAACGACCTTTGAAATCATCACATAGGTATAATTTAAGAAAAAGATCTAATAATAATTGCAAAGCCGATGATGACAATTTAAGCGTAATAGCATTAGCAGGCGATTTTAACACTCATTAAAAACTTTCATATATGAACCATTTTCAGAAAAATATAAGAATAGCTACAAATATAACAGTAAGAACATATGTTAATTTTAGTTGTAAGAACTATGCTTAAAATGGTAACAGCAACTGCCTACATAGAGCAAGCATACAAAAAAAAAATATATATATATGTATATAAGAAATTAAAGAAACCTACAGAATTCCTATATGTTAATATGTCTATATAACAAGCAATCTGTAAAACGTTAAATATGAAAATATGAAAAAAAAAAACAACTACCAATAAGTAGAATCCAGGAGAATTCTTAAAGCAGCGCGAGGAGAGTTATGTACAATGTATAAATAAAAATGACAATGTTAATATGTTAATAACATGACTTATGTATGTACAATGTAAGTTAACAGAGATATCAAAGAAAGTGAGCTATGTTAATAACTTAATCTTGACATGTTATTGTTTCGTTCCCATAATTTCACTGTTATGTTAATACGTTTTTTATATGTTAATTAATGAATGAAAGTTGGGGAGAACGTAAAACAACAATGTAATGAATTTTTGTATATTGGAGAGTTTTGGTAAACCAGTTTTAATAACAACAAATTAGTACGTAAGTGAATATACATATTAGAGTAAGTAGATGCCAATGGAACTAAGCAGTTAAATGGTGTGATGCTTGTTAACTGTATAATCATACGATGTACATTTTTGTAGGTAATAACCAATTTACTTTAATATAATAAATGAGTTTTGTAGCTGATCTCGTGGAATAAAGACTCGTTGTTTAGAATCACATTTTCATTGATTTAATTCGCGCAACTACTCAATAGCTGACCATGCATTACTATTCATTGGAAATGTGGAAGTAAATAAAGCGACAACAACAACAAGAGGAATCACCTGTAAACCAACGTGACTTCATACGATAAGTATAAGTAAGAAATATATTGTAAAGTTAGTAATTAAGTTGCTATGATCAAATAAAGAACAACGACTTCGAGTCGTCCAAAAAATTATATTTTTTTAGTCTCTCACTAGAGAAGCTAATAACTTATATTCAAGATCCACAACTTACACAATCTATGTTATTTTTTTTAGTGATACTAGTTTTATTGACAGTAAATTGTTTAGCATTTGCAGCCGGTTTTGTTCGCAGGTAGTACATACGGGTTTTGAAACCCTTTTGCCAGGCATAAAAATGCATAGAAGATAATTTGGAGTAAGAAGGTTCGCCAACGTGCAAATTTAACGATTGACTTTGATCGATAAAAGGACCCCTGTCTGCGCTCATATCGATGAGAGTACGTATAGAAATCTCCCACACAGTTTTATATATATTTTTGATTTCTTTCGGTATTTTAGCAATATTCTGAATAGAGCCTCGATTTTCTTCGATTTCGTTTTTCATCTCATCACTCCACAAATTGAGAGCCACTAGCTCGTTGACAAGTCTATGATTCACCATATAAAACTCTCCAGATAGGACACGTCGTACGTACACGTTCGAGGTGAACGGTTCAAAGGATTCATTATCGCCCAAAAGTCGATGCTGTAGGCATCAAGGCCACAAGTAAGCAATTGTACAAGCCATGGTTTTTGATTTTTGCTCGCAATACGTCCCAATCCCATACGGTGGTCGGATTATTTTTGCACCACATATCAAACTGCAAAATACCATGACTCACGGGCGATCCCTTGTAAATGTCATATGTTTTTGCCGATTCGCAGCTAGTATCTAGGGCGGCATAGTAAATGGTTTCAAATATTTGTTTATTCAATAGCGCTGCCTCTTCACTGTCATAGGCCATTCTCAACAATGCAAACGTATCGGCTAATCCCTGAACACCAATATCGATGGGACGATGACGCAAATTTGACACTTTGGCCTCTTCCACTGGGTAGTAGTTAATGCCGATGATTTTATTTAAATTTTTTACAATCACTTTAACTACGTACCGTAGTGTGGCAAAATCAAAAATATTATTGTATACATACTTTGACAAGGCTATGGACGCCAGATTGAACAGCTATCTCATCCGGTGACGAGTATTCGACAATTTCGGCACATAGATTACTGCATTTGATATTTCCGAGATTTGTTGGTTTGATTTACGATTACATGCGTCTTTGTATAAGATATATGGGGGACCTGCTTCGACTTGCGATTCAATTATTAAATACCAGAGCGCACGTGCTTTTATAGTACGAACAATATGACCATCTGCCTCGTATTTGGTATAGAGTTTTTCAAAGGCATCACCCCAAACATCGGCAAGTCCCGGACAAATATGAGCACACATCAAAGACCAATCTTTATCAGCCTTAACACGTTGCATAAACAAATCCGGAATCCGTAATCCGTAGAATAGATCTCGAGCACGATGCTCCTTAATCCCGTGGTCTTTTTTTTCAATTCTAAAAATTCAAATATATCAGCATGCCATGGTGCCAAATAAATTGCAAACGCACCCATTCGTTTACCACCACCTTGGTCAACATAGCGAGCAACAGTGTTGAATACTCGCAGCATTGGTACAATACCACTTGATGTACCATTCGAACCAGATGTGATACTGCCACGCGCCCGTATACTATGTACATTCAGACCAATACCGCCAGCTGACTTTGAAATATTGGCACAATCGGATACAGTATTGAAGATATCTGAAATTGAGTCGCCCTTTATTGTCAAAAGATAACAAGACGAAAGTTGAGGTTTAGGTGTTGCAGCTGCAAATAGTGTCGGTGTAGCATGTATGAAAAAATGTTGTGACATAAGATTGTATGTTTCGAGAACGGCATTTATGTCATCGCCATGTATTCCGATGGCCACTCGCATCCACATGTATTGGGGACGTTCTATTATTTTACCATTCACACACATAAGATAAGATTTTTTGAGTGTTTTTGAAATCATAGTCACGATCAATTACAATTCCATTATCTAGTATGTGACTATTTTGGCATATGATTCGATACTGTTTTTCTGTTATAAGAGGAACATGTTTATCGTATGCATCCAAATTTTTGAAAAGTTCCATCATAGTTTCCGAAAATCTGTTCTTTGTCTGTTTATGCAAATTGGATATGGTGATGCGTGCAGCCAATATAGAGTAGTCTGGACCCCAGCGGGTTAGGGGATCAGAATATACCCGCGGTAGGTATGCCTGTCGTAAGAGGCGACTAAAATACCAGATTAAAAGGGCTGTGTAGCGCAACCTTTTAGGTTGCGAGCGCAATATATAGCTTCTCCAAACCCAATCGTCAACCTCACCTATCCGCGGCGAATCCTGTTTCACTAACAGACGGGGCTCTGGCGACCCCAAGCTCCTCATGGAACTTGGGGGTAGGGAGGGAGGGAATGGCCTGAAGGTTTAATGTGGCCACATAAATCGTTCCTGAGATGATCGGGCTAGCACCTTAATGGTGCTATGGTACCGGAGCGTACCGGATTTGTATCCGGCAAAGGACCATCACATCGATAACACTCCCCAAAGCCTTCGGGGAGCAACCTTATCGCTACAACAACAACAAGTAGTCTGGATGTATTGCAGCCATACTGGCAGCTAATTCAGCGGACAATGTATCCAGTTCTATTGTGGTGACACCAGAATGGAGTCCTTGGATTACCTTCTTAGAGAGTTCTGTGGCATCGACAAAGTTCATATTCAAATGATACAGCTTTTGACGTTACTGTAGATGGTAAAAAAATTCTTTTAATCTCACAAAATTACGAATCACAGAGCACGCCTAAAAACTACATTTCGACATATACAATTTATCCTGGCAAAGTAACCGCATCTGTGGCAGATTACCAACAATATAAATACTTGTGCAAAACCTATCATATATTGATTATAATATAATAGATGTCCAATTTAGTTTCAAGGATATCTTCGTGGGTGGTATCTTAAATACGTTAACACTCTACGGAAATATAGCACAGGTTGAAAGTCCTTCCATTGATCAGACATACATCACCGGAAGTCACTCAATGTTTTTCGACTACTTCCCCACATTTAGTAATTCGGTCGTAATGAATGCCTACCTGGCTACGTTTGAAGATTTTATGAAACGTGTTTCATAAAGTCAAATAGTTAAATGTCACCGACAGTTTGCGTGTGAGAGCATTGAGGGGCATTCGCTGGTTGACTGTGAAGCAGAACGGTAGTCAGTTCGTGGTACAATCAATTTCCTTAACATTTGAATTATAATTTAACCTAAACCTTTTGTTAATTAAATAAACAAATACAGGTATTACTTTTATAAACGTGGTGAGACTATTCATTTTAATCCATTTGGACATTCCTGACATCTCAGAAGTGATATGAACATATTTTACATCCATTCCTACATACGAATTGAATTTTCAATCAACGATACAAGCGAGGGGAAATACCACAAGTGAGCGAATCAACGAATAAGTTTAAAAAGAAAAAGAGCAAACAAAATTGCTTCAAACGTCTCTTAACATATTTAAGAGATCATTTGCAACAGTTACATATGAAAAGTTACAACGGCAAGTGACTTTGCATACGTACAAAACAAAAGGTAAACGCAAATGAATCAACAATCGAAGTAGCGAATGTAAGAACACAAGCAGAAGGGTAGTTTGTGTGTTTGCAACGACTTCGATACAAACAAAACGACGAGAACGCAACAACAAAAAAAAAAATAAGAAAACAGCAAGAGTAGATTTATTTTGTTTTGGGTTTTTGGCAACGGCTTAAGAGCAACGTAAAAGGGGCAGTGGTGTTTATAGCTGCAATATTGAAGAACGTTCTGGAATTCTATTGAGGAGAATTATTGTGAGCCATACGGGCTGAACAACGGCGAGACGTTCAAGAAAAACCAACGTGATTACAAGTGAATTTCTGCAGAACTGGAAAAAAAAGAGGCAAGACAATTTTTTTTCATATTTGTGGATGACAATTGCATGCAGAAAAGTTAATTGCACTATAATATGGGAAAAATGATCAAATTAAACACTTTAAAGGTTGATCAAATCAACAAATTGCTACAAAACCAAGGTGCGGTAATGGGCAATAAAGCAACAAAAATTATTAAATTGACAGAAATGTACGGCGTTGATGAAGTTGATGCTGAAGAGTTGGAGGTAAGCAGCGAAGTTACAGCTATGCAGAAGCAAATGGAAGAAATGCGTGGCATTATTGCGGGGCTAGCTAAGTCTGTAAACGATTTGGTGACAGTACAGACAAGGCAAACGTTAACACCGTCGAACGCCACAACGATTCCAGCAGAAGCAAGTTGCCACGACAACCATTCAACTGCCACAACAGAGGTTCACGCTGAAATACCAAGGAGTTCATCGGAACATGATTTTAATGGTACACCAATAGCAGTTCGTCCATTGTTAGTCCCAATGACGCAACGTGAATGGAAAAGAAGTGCAGTACACGACATCATCGCAATATTACCGGATTTTGATCCATTAAAAGGGAGTTTAACATCGAAACAGTTTGTTGATAAAGTTATACAGCTACGAGAAGCATACGGATGGTCTGAGCAAGAAATTTTGTTAGCCGCTCAATCAAAGTTGAAAGGGGTGGCCAAAGAATGGCTCGATGCACAAACCGTATTTCAACGATGGTCAGCTTTTGTATCAGCATTTCAAACAGATTTTCCTTTCACAATGTGTACGGCAGAAGTGCACACGGAATTATCACGAAGAAAGAGGCGAACAAATGAAACTTATAGTCAATACTATTACGCTATGTTAAATATTGGTAGGCGAGGTAAGGTTGATGAAGAATCAATCAATACATATATTATTGGGGGGTTAAATGACAGTAATTTAACACGAACCCTTATGGCAATGAAATTATCAACATGTAACGATTTATTGCGATCTCTTGATAGTTTAGCAAATGTATATTGTGCGTTCAAAGGTACAGATAGTGGTAATAGAAATGTAAACGAGGTAACACGAAATGTTACTACAGAGAAAAAATATACAAAATGATTTAATTGCAACGAGTATGGACACATTGCAGCAAAATGTCCAAAGCCTGCAAGAAAAGAAAGATGCGCAAAATGTAACAAGGTGGGACACGATTCTAAGTCTTGCCGCTATGAAAAATCAACGGTTGCAAAGGTAGTTAGTGAAAATTTATATCCACCTTTAATGTCAAGTGTCTTGCTGAATGGTGACCAGTATTCGGCGTTTATCGATACTGGCAGCGACACATCAATCATATCCGAATCCAAAGTCCCAACCAATGTGGAAAAGAAAGTATGTGTTAGAAAGTTAGAGGGATTTGGGGGTGCAAGCGTTGAAAGCAAAGAAGAGATTGAAGTAGAATTAGTTATAGAAGGCAGCGCACTTAATACGAAATTGCATGTAGTACCCGACGAGTTTATGCCATACGATCTGTTCATTGGACGAGATGTTTTGTGTCGAAAAGATTGTTCACTGGTTATACAGTCGGGAAATATGCAAATACAGAAAAATACGGCAAAGGGTTTTAATGTTAATGTATCATTAAGCAAAGAGGAAATGCATGAAGTACTTCACTTACTAGAAAAATACGATGATTGTTTTGCAGAAGATTTAGGAAAGCTTGGACGTTGTAAAACAACAACTATGGAAATCGTTGTCAGCACCGAGAAACCAATTACAGGTAGGCAGTACCAGGTACCTTTTATCCAAAGACCTGTACTTTCCACGATAATTGACGAATTGCTTAAGCACAATATAATTCGTCAGAGTTCATCACCTTACGCAGCTCCAGTTGTAATAGTGAAGAAGTCAAACGGGGAAGATAGAATGTGCGTTGACTTTAGGGCACTTAATGCGGTCACCATAAAAAAACAATTCCCAATGCCAATAGTAGAAGAGCAGTTGTCAAAGCTTGGGGGGAATACGTTTTTTACCACCCTTGATATGACTGCAGCATATTATCAAATTCCATTACATGAGGAGAGCAAGAAGTTCACAGCGTTTTTGACGCCTGAGGGATTATATGAGTATAATGTAATGCCATTTGGACTGCGAAATGCACCAATGGTCTTTCAGGAGATGATTATTCAACTTGTACGTGGTTTGAGAAACCGAGATAAAATTATAAGCTACGTTGATGAGGTTATAATTGCAACAAAGAATGTTAGTGAAGGTATTGATGTCCTAGCCGAGTTTTTGGATGCAGTACGAAATGCTGGTCTCACGCTAAAACCAAGTAAATGTACTTTTATGTCAAGAAATGTTAAATTCTTAGGCCATGTCGTAAGCCAAGATGGTATTAAGCCTGGTGAAGAGAAAACAAAATCAATTAAAGCTTTTCCTCAACCCACTAATGTAAGTGAAGTCCGTCGATTCCTTGGCTTAACAGGGTTTTTCAGAAAGTTTATACCAGATTATGCTAGTACCGCTATGCCGCTAACAACGTTACTAAAGAAAGCACAAACATTCGTGTGGACAGACGAACATGCCATAGCTTTTGAAAAATTAAAACATGCACTTTGCACTCAGCCGGTGTTAGTTTTGTTTGACGTAACAAAGAGCCACGAAGTACACACAGACGCTAGTTCCATAGGGCTATCTGGAGTGTTGTTGCAGCTAGAAGGCGAGGATTGGAAGCCGGTACACTATTACAGCAGACGATGTAATGCAGCTGAGTCTACGTATCCATCACATGAATTAGAAGTATTGGCGATCGTAGAGACGCTTGAACGATTACGAGCTTATTTAGTCGGTACTCCATTTGTTGTACGAACGGACTGCAATGCAATTGCAACAACTAAGTCCACTACAGCGTTGAAGCCGCGCATTGCCAGATGGTGGCTAAAACTACAAGAATTTGATTTTACATGTACATATCGACCTGGGTCTAAAATGCAGCACGCAGACTCACTTAGTCGAGCGCCTGTTGAAATATCGAAAGGTACAAACACTGTTGCAGAAAAGGTATTGAAACTTAACCGAGGCAATACGATGGATGATTGGATTTACTCAATGCAACTCCAAGATGAAAATTTAAAACGAATAAGCGATATAATTACAGGGAAAGAAACGGCAGATGAAGCTACAATTAAGCAAATGAAAACCGATTATACGATGCATAACAGTCGATTATTTAGAAAAGCTAAGGGCGAAATGAAATTAGCAGTACCAAAGGCAGTAAGATGGCGAGTTGTTAAGTCATGTCATGATGACTCTGGACATTTTTCTTTAGAAAAAACATTACAGCGACTATGCAAACATTTTTGGTTTCCACGCATGAGGAGGTATGTCAAAGCATACATAGCAGCTTGTGAAGAGTGTTGCTTAAATAAAATGACGGGAGGTAAACCGCAAAGCCAATTGCACGTAAGCGATGTGTTGCCGATCCCATTTAGACACATTTTTATTGATCATGTGGGTCCATTCCAACGCAGCAAATCAGGGTTTTCGTACATATTAGTAGTTGTATGCGGATTCAGTAAGTACGTAATCCTAAAGGCAGTCAGAACTACGAAAACTGAACCAGTCGTAAAAGCACTAGAAGAAATCATGGCCATTTTTGGTCAACCACTTAAAATAACATCAGATCGAGGTACGGCGTTCACTTCGAGGCAATTTGAAGAATTCATTTCCAATCATGGTATTCAACACAACAAAACTGCAGTACGAACACCGAGAGCTAACGGACAGGCCGAACGCGTAAATAAAACAGTTATCAACGCTTTGAAATGTATGAGCGAAACGGCCAAAACATGGGATAAAATGCTACCAAACATTCAATGGACGATTAATTCCCAACGTAATGAGGTAACAAAATACACGCCTAATGAACTTGTGTTTTATTTCAATCCCAGAGATGTAACATACAACCGAATGATACAAGCTATAAACGATGATGATAAGGGTAATCCAGATATCGAGGTGAAACGTGATGAAGCAGCAAACAATATAATGGCAGAGAGACATAAGTGGAAATAGCGTTATGACAAAAGACACCAAACTCCAAAGAAATATGATGTTGGCGACTTAGTGGTCATTGATCATGTTCCAAATGCAACAGGTATCTCCCATAAGTTGGATCCCGCATTTAAAGGACCATATATTGTTACGAAAGTACTTAACTACGACAGATATATTATCGAAGATCTACCAGACTCAACACATACACAAAGACGTTATTGCAACATATGTAGTGTGGATCACATAAAACCGTGGTGTGCATTGATTCCTGAACTTGATGGTATGGACGACGACGATGATTCGTCCATGCAGGACGAAATGTCAGGAAAGGCCGAGCTGTCACCGACAGTTTGCGTGTGAGAGCATTGAGGGGCATTCGCTGGTTGACTGTGAAGCAGAACGGTAGTCAGTTCGTGGTACAATCAATTTCCTTAACATTTGAATTATAATTTAACCTAAACCTTTTGTTAATTAAATAAACAAATACAGGTATTACTTTTATAAACGTGGTGAGACTATTCATTTTAATCCATTTGGACATTCCTGACATAAATATACATGTTTAATGCGCGTCTCTAAAGAATGGATCAAGAGTTCGCCGCCAAATTCAAAATATTTCGAGATAATACAAGGAAAAAATCCAGATTATGCCTTGATATTTTTCTTTGGCGGAACAGAAACTCGATACACATATAATCCAGCAAACATGATATTCAGTTTACTTAATGGCACAACCATACAAAGTGACATCTCATATACTCGTCGAACATATCTGCCATCTAATTGGGTATATTTCATATACAATTTGAATACACTTAACCAAAAAGAGGTGGCACCACAGTCAAATTGTTTACTATTTTTCAGTATAGGTACATTTGCGTGATCAAATACAACAATGCCTAGCCTAAAACAATCAATACAAAATCTAATTATTTCACAAAAGGATGGGCCATTTGTCAAATTTTTGACAACTTACGACGATATAAACGACCTATATATAGTAGCTAATATAGATGTGGTTATATCTACAAAGTCTGAATTTTATACATTTAACTATGGTCGCATGTATGTACGTTCATCAAATAACCAAAAAACTCATCTAGAAGCCAGGACACTGTTAATTTTCTTCTTGATGAAATTTATTTTTAACACTGGTAGAAATCTCTATTCACCTGTAGAGTTTTCAATTAGATCCAGTTCAACGGCAAAACCTATTATATACTCACAGATAGACAAAGTCGCAAGAATATTACAGGGCGTTACAGTAGAAACAGATAATAGATTTTGGAGTTCTATTCGGTCTTTCGTCTATATACCAGATATTTAAAAATTTCAAGTAGAAAACCTTGTAGAGATGATGTAGTACCTATCAATAAATCTAGATGGATTCTTTATACTTAGCAAGGTATCACGTGATACGACAAGTCAAGAGAGTTGGATATTTGACAAGTGTATAGTAATACGCGGTAACGATGCGTCTTCTATAAAGATATCAAACGTAATCGGCAAATACCCAGTTAAATATTATTATATAACAATAATAGATCCAAAACATAGCACTAGTTTTATGAAATTTGCTACGTGGGATGCGCCTATAAGACCGGTAGCAGAAAATATAAAAGATTTAGATTTCATATTGAACAAATATACTGGTATAAATTACGATGATACTATGCGTGTCATGATAAACGATCGAATTGGGGTGGTAAAAAATTATATGCAGTTTCAGTTTCCAAACGATACATTGAAATCATTTCCGAAATTCATTAACTTTTTCACTTTACTCAACAAATATATTCTATTTTCCCGACCCATTCGAAAGGATAATCTAGAAATTGATACCGAAGATGCAGTGGCTGTTATGAATATAAACGTAGGATGGGATCTATTGATTTCTCTGAAGTCATCAATTTTATAGTACAATGGCATGCGCTCTCCAAGAATACCCTAAAAATTGTAATTATTTATACGAAAAATTCTCAAATACCACCACCTGCCAAATCGTATTCGCAAACTATAGATTCATTGGTATATAGTACAGACGATTTTACATTCAAACAATCCAAACGTTATACTATATCCAAATGTACCCTACAATAGTACTTATGGCACATACACACTAACTAATAATGTCATGTATGCGCCAAAAACAATGACAACAAATAATGACAGATCTGTAGTCTACACAGGACCGATTAACAATGTGATAAAATCGACGATAGGTTCAAAAATATCGTACAAAAAATTAGATGATATACAAACAAAATGTGTAAACATGGTTATAACTATACATGATTTTATAACAAAGAAAAAATATTAAAATGAATAATTTTATAAGCACAAACAAAAGAATGGAGTTGATTAATAATGTGGGCCCAATAGGTAAATATTTATACAAATCAAATATTTCTGCACTACGCTATTTGGAATACTATTTTGATGAGCATCTTCTCGAAACAATTTTGGCAAGTAACATACATTTGATGGTTAACATCAAAGATACAATTCCAGAAATTACAACATGCCTCATAATTAATGTCAAAATATCATTCGAACGCTTAAATCAAATTATATGCGAAACAAATATAACATCTGTTATATTTTTCAAGGATACTTACTTACTTACTTACTTAATTGGCGCTTAACCGTCTAAACGGTTATGGCCGTCTAACAAGGCGCGCCAGTCGCTCCTTCGCTCCGCCAACCGGCGCCAATTGGTCACACCAAAGGAGTTTTCCACCTGGTCCTTCCAACGGAGTGGGGGCCGCCCTCTACCCCTGCTTCCATAGGCGGGTTCCGATAGATACACTTTCTTGGCCGGAGCATCATCTTTCATTCGCATAACATGGCCTAGCCAGCGCAGCCGCTGCGTTTTAATTCGCTGGACTATGTTGATGTCGTACAGCTCATCATTAAATCTTCTTCGGTACTCGCCATCGCCAACGCGTAGGGGTCCATAAATCTTTCGAAGAACTTTTCTCTCGAACACTCCCAAAGCCGCTTCATCTGCTGTTGTCATGGTCCATGCTTCTGCCCATATAGCAGGACGGGTACGATAAGTGACTTGTAGAGTATGATTTTCGTTCGCCGAGAGAGGACTTTACTTTTCAATTGCCTACCTAGTCCAAAGTAGCATTTGTTGGCAAGATTGATTCTTCGCTGGATTTCAGTGCTGATGTTGTTGGTAGTTGTTGCTAGTGTTGATGAAGGATACATTTGTTGAAAATATTGACACAAATATCATGTGCAAGAACATAACTACCGTTGTAGCATACAACATTATATCATTGAATATGATAAAACTATTTTTTCCAAATGTTCGCAAACTATACTTTTATCGACAATCAACGGTAAACATATCCGAAATTCACCCCATATATACAAGTTTGATAATCTGGAAGAGTTGTACATATATTCGTCTGGATCGTCTATATCACTTGAGGCACCACATCTTGAGAAGATTTCCATTTACTCAACATATTACAAATGGAACATCGATGTAAAAAATTATCCGAAACTGCATACAATTCGCGTGGATGAGAGAACAATTCTGACAAATTTACATGCAAAAAATGAATACAGGGTGTTGCAATTTTATCCATGTTCACGTGCAGTCGTCACCAAAACGGCAGAAGAGTTGAATTTAGTCGACTTGAAAATCAAAGATTTAATATTACCACCGAGTAGAAAGTATGTTTACAAAATTGGACGTGGCAAGTTAATAGATTCGACTACAATTGTGGGCGCTTATGTAAATGATTTAGATTTTTTTAAGAATATTCTAACAATCGATGTAAAATGTCTCCAAGTATTCGATAATATATATCCATTGAAGATGTGTAGTTTACGTTTCACAAACAGCTTTTACAAATATTTTCCATTCCCCAAGGAAGTAACAAATGATCTAATTGAACGATTTAATATTCAAAAACAAAAGGAAAATATGATAATGATATTTTATGAATAAATTAGATAGAAATGACGACTGGAGAATGTGGTATGACGAATGTGTCGAGACATACCATCGTATACCCATTATAATACAAAATGCTCAATTAATGTTAACTGATGGGTTTGACGATGTGAAAGAAAAATCTTGGCCTAATACGGTTCATAAAGTACGAAAAGAGTACGTCGTTTTTATTCAAGAAGAGGAACTACTTTATATTAATTGCAGCCCACTGAGACTCCAGACACTTACTGAGAAGATACAAAAATACCGTCAACAGAAATTCATCATTAGTAAATTATGGATAATTACAAGCGGATTCGAATTAAAAACTACCGACATAGAAGATATAATTGAGAATTTGGTAATTATTCATAATGAAGTTAAAATGATTCTAAGTTTCTAGTTGCACAAATAAAAAAGAACCAACAACATAAATCACTTGTGTGTGTATATAAAAATAATTCCAAAATTCTAACATGTTTATCGGAAAAACACACACAAAAAACAACATTATTAACAAATAAAAATCAAATAGATACTACACTAATGTCATGCTTGAAGCAATACGCTTTAAATACGCAAAGTGACTTAAATCTAATCTTTGTTTCATTACTCTTTTAATTTGTTTGCTTTTTTTCATCAATTTTTGGTTTTTTTTTTTTTATTTTTTCGCCGCTTTTTACTTTTTGTACTTGTGTTTCAGCATAAATAAGCTCCCTTTCTAAGTCCGATATCAATTTCTACAGCGTCGCACGACTTTTTCCAACTATGACTTTAAAGCGGCGATGCCAATTTCCACACTGTTTTGCGTTCTTGGAAAAACTTTCGATGTAGGGTCATCCAACACGGACCAAAATTGTGTTAAATATTTAGGCTGTGACTTTTTACCAAACACATATTTTTTTTCAAACCATTTTGAAAGTTTTTGCGAATCGCTGTCGTCAAATGAATCACGCAAACTTGTGTAATACTTTGAGATTTCGTTATGAGGAACCAGTGCTAAGCTTTTAAGCATTCGTACTTGGATTGAAAACTGCTCGCTGTTGCCATATTTGTGGCTTAGTCTGAAAATATTTAATTGCAGGAAGTTGCGGTTATGCAATAAATTTACCCTTCTTTTTGAACTTTTCGCCAAATATTTTTCCCGAAGTGTAAGAGGCAACCACTCTGCCGTGCAAATGGGAAACACTGCTGCAGAAATAATAGCCATTTCAAAATCACTAATTATATGCGTCGGATTCAGTTGAATACCATAGTTCAATGCGACGTTCTCCAACTCAACAAAAAAAGAAATATAGGTACATTGACTTTGATTTTTTGTCATAAGACAGAATACCAGCTGAACAATTTATCCTTCTACTCTTCCGTGTATGGAAAATAGCTGTCTCATCATAGTTGGAACAACGTCAAATGTACCGTCCATAATCCAGCAGTCGCTCTCATTTAACAACTGCAGCGAAGATTTTGTTCCAAATATAAGAATGCATTCGCCAGCAATAACTTTCTCGCTTAAATTAAATAGTTGACCTTCCAAAACATAAAGTGATAAAGGAATGTCTATTTCTTCAACACAAGTTGGCTCTTTAAAACATTTCAAACTGTTCCGTTGTCTTCTAATTTTTAACTTAAGGGCATTTCTTGATGACAGATAATCTCAAATATGTTTTTCTGTCATAGATACCGAACGCTGAATTATTTGGCTAGGCTGCAGAAAACTCGAGGGAGCCATATTTTTAACCAGATAATTTGTTTTTGCAATAGATTTTTTATGCGCACATGGATCATGAGAATGTTCATTTCTTTTTTTTTCGTATAACATGTTCACAGCCATCAAATTGTGTGACAATACGCACGGTACATTTGTTTTTAATTCATTCAGAACAAGTCCAGTTAAATGTTTTCTTATTTTTTCGTTCCAAATAGAAGAAGTAGCCGTCGACGTTTAACATGTCTTTTCCTTTATTGGACTTTACCACAGTTATATTTTCCATCATAAAGCAATTATTTCACAAAAATATTTAGCACGTGTTTATTAATGAAATAGCAGTAACACATTGCTTAAGGCTTGGTTTCCTCCAAAAGCGGTATCGGTATGTTACGACCGCTGAAGAACGGCCGGTATACTCACAGCTTCTAGCGGCAACGCTTTGTTGGAAACTACGAATTGTTACGTTGTAAAAGTTAATTTTACATTTCACAATTTCATTCTTTGTAATTTTTCTTTTCATAAACTCACAAGAAAAAAATTTCAATTCAAAAATGTTGTTTATTTTATAAATAATTTGACAAAATAATCCCCGCTTTGACAATAGCGGTGGGAAAAAACGGTGATGAACGAGTTTCTACCGTTATGACGGCAGGGTTGTTCTATGCCCGGCCGCTATATTACGTTACGGTGAACTTCACCGTCTTCTTAGTTTCCACATAATTACTTTTACATTGGAATATTTTTGACAACGTACTCCACCGCTATGTAACGGCCGCTATATAGTGGCACCGCTTTCGAGGAAACCAAGTCTTTAGTATGTACATATATATGTAGGTACATAGTATACTAAATCATTATGGTAGTACAAAACAGTAAATGACAAGCATGACATTAATGTAGTATCTATTTGATTTTTATTTGTTAATAATGTTATTTTTTGTTTTTCCGATAAACATGTTAGAATTTCGGAATTATTTTTGGAGGTTATGTTTTGTTTATGTTATATTATTATGTATGTATAAGCAAATTTATATAAAATACACGACTTTGTTCAAATTTTGGGGAAAAAATTTCCAGAATAAAATTTTATAACCAATTGTACCTGTTTTTTCTGTTTTCTTCTGCTTTGTGTTTCCTAGTCCTGATGATGGTTTTAGAATAAAACCGAAATATCGACGAATATATGTAAAATAAAATAGAAAAACATTGTGTTTTATTTTTTCGATAGGCCTTGAGCTCATTAAAGACTTCAAAAAGACTTCAAAAAAAAAAAAAAATTAATCCTGGAAAACGTAAATTCCGGAATTATGAAGAATTTTGAAATATAGCCAAAAAAAGCAAAGGAACTGCGGAATTCCGATTTCCAGAATTTTGTCGACCCAGAATTTTGATTCCGGAATTTTGACTTCAGAATTTTAATTTTAGAATTTTGACCCTTTCCCTGTTTTCACAACGAAATGTATAGTTGAAACTAGTAATCCAAAAATAGCGTAAAATACGTAAATAACTGCAACATTCAAACAGAAAAACTTTCTAATTATCACGTTTATAAAATCAATAACCCAGTAAAACAAGATAGTCGTATTAAATAACTTAAAAGCATTCTAGAAAAACAAATACCTATTATGCTGAAAATAAGCTTATTAACTTATGTTTACAACATTCCGATATTTTTGCGCTAGACAATGATAAAATTACAATAAACAATTTTTATGAACAAAAACTAAGATTAAACGATACGACGCCAGTATACATTAAAAATTACCGCTTACCGTACTCTCAGCGCGAAGAAATAAATAAACAAGTTAATAAATTATTGGAAAATTATCTGATCGAAGATGGTTGTTCGAATTATAACAGTCCCTTGATTTTGGTACCGAAAAAAGACCTAAATGGCCAAAAATCGCATAGAATGTGCGTTGACTTTAGGGCTGTAATTAAAAAGTTAATTGCCTATAAATTTCCTTTGGCACGTCTAGACGATATTTTGGATAACATTGGCCGTGCGAAATTCTTTTCTACTTTAGGTCTTTTTTCGGGTTTTCACCAAATTCCACTTCACAAAGATTCAAGAGACATAACATCTTTTAGTACTGATCGCGAAGCTTTTCGATGGAAGGTCTTACCATTTGGTTTAAACGTGGCTCCCAACTCATTTTCAAGAATGATGTCAATTGCATTATCTGGTATTTCACCCAACCAAGCCTTTATGTATGTAGCCAATATAACAGTAATTGGATGTAGCGAAGCACATCATTTCACTGATCTAAAAGAAGTTTTCGAGACCTGTAGGAAGTTCAGCTCGCGACTTAACCCAAGAAAATGTAAATTTCTTTGACCTGAAGTAACTTTCTTAGGGCATAAATGCTCAGCAAATGGGTTGCTACCAGACGATTCAAAAATTGAAGCAATTAAAAGGTATCCTAAGCCACGCGATAAAGATGCTGTCCGAAGATTCCTATTACAATATCCAGATTTCACCAAAGAATTTTTAATTACGATAGATGCTTCAAAGTTGGGTTGTGGTGCGATACTGAGTCAAAATCATAGTGGTTACGATTTGCCTTTAGCAAATCGGAACAAAATAAAGCAATAATAGAATTAGAACTTTTGGTAATATATTTTGCAATAAAGCAATTTCGTGCATATATCTATGGCACTCACTTCAAAGTTAAATCAGATCATCGTATACTAGTTCATTTATTTAAAATGAAAGATCCGTCCTCGAAACTTTCTATAATCCGCTTGGAATTGTCCGAATATAATTTTACAATAGAGTACATAAAAGGTAAAACAAATGTTGGTGCAGACGCTCTTTCGTGTATAGCTATAGAAGAAATTAAAAATTCTACACAACAAGTTTTGGCGGTAAAAACGCGATCAATGACTAAACAAAAAGAGGATATCTACAAGATGACAACCAACAAATACAAACAGAAAATTTACAAATTTACGATAAATTTGCATATAGTTTTTCAAAAAAAAAAAAAAAATACCTAAAGTAAAAACAAATATATTTTTTAAAAAACGATGACTCGAGCTCCTTAGTTTTGTTAATTTTTGTTTGGCGATTGTTAACAAAATAGTGAATTTAGATAAACTACTTTTGAGGCTAGAAAGTAACGCCGACAATCAAAATATTAAGGAAGTTGAATGGCAAAAAGACGATATAATTTTTCAGCATTTTACTATTGCAAATATTAAACAAACCGGGAATAAAGTCCTAACTAATTTTACAATTTTATTAAAGATTAAATTAATGGAAATTTATCATAATGATCCAATATGAGGTCGACATTGCGGAAATAAAAAGCTGTATGCAAAAATACGTACCAAATATTATTGGAAAGGTATGACCCGTTATATTGCCACATACGTCAAAAATTGCAAAAAATGTTTTTGAATAAAGTCAAGCCAAAAACCAAAGAAAATTTGGTATTTACACCAACGCCTTGCACAACTTTTGATATTGTTGTCATAGATACCATAGGACTTTTGCCTGAGTCGAATAATGGAAATAAGTTCGCAATTACCATTATGTGCGATTTAAGCAAATATCTTATTACCATAGCTATTCCTGATAAAACTGCAAAAACAGTTGCAACAGCTATTTTTGAAAGCTTTGTTCTTACTTACGGCATAATAAAGTCAATTAAGTCGGATTTAGGAACGGAATATAAAAATGAAATTTTCTCAGAATTAACAAATCTTTTAAAAAACGAAACGAAACTAACGGTCAGGTTGAGCCTCTGCACTCAGCGTTGATTGAGATATATCACTGTATTTCGGTTGGATATAACAGACTTACTCCAAAAGAACGCATTTCTATTGCAGTGGACAGGTACAACAATACTGTCCACTCTGTTATTAAACGAAAACCAGCGGACGTGTTCCTCACGCGGACCTCATGAATAAATTATCAGGAATTGGTGAATTTCCGAGAAAAACCTTTGGAGCACATAAAGGTCTTATTAGAGAAAGAACAGGTCAGGAATGCGAGGTTGAACGCTAAACTCACAACACCGCGATCCTTTGAAACAGGGGAAAAGTTGTTCATTGCCAACAAACAAATAAAGGCAAAACAAAAGCCTCTTTATAAAGAAGAAACTGTCGCTGAAGACAGAAATGTAACTATTGTTACCGAAGGTGGAAAAAAGTTCCACAAAAGTGACGTCAAAAACGTCTAAGATAACATTGGTCAGAAGGCAACTCTTATGCTTAAATCCTTGTGACCCAGGGTTTTGGGTGCAATTAACTTGCAGCCGATCTAGGCAGATATTGGTTTAATTCCAAATAACTCCATGGCTCCACTGACGACAATCAGTGCGCACTGGTGTACACTAAACTGTACACATATTATAAACACCAAATGGGTGAAGAAGAAAAATTTCGCTCATTACAAAAAAACGGAGAATGGAATTCTCTTATTAGAGCGATATTAACACAAAATAAAAATTAGAATACTAAACAATTAACCACTAATATCGCAAAACAAAAAAAAAAAAGTTTTGCAAAATGCTAACAATCAACAGTTTCAGAAGCGGTCCAAATTATTCTTTCCTTTTTCTTCATAATTACCCCAAATTCCCCAGCAGCAACTCACTTTCTAATACTAGGTATTTATTCTATGTGGGCCACTACTCACATCACATTCAGAATTCTTGTCAACTAATGTAATTAAAAGATTTGAATAAAAAGATATTCCATGTACAACCACTATTTTATAAGTTAAACTTTTCAAAAATTTTCAAACAAATCAAAACAAATGTAAATATTGTAAAACAAAAAAAGAAAACATTAACAATCTCAAGTTTCTTGTTACCTCTAAGTTACTACTATTAACTATTTTAGACATAAGTTGACGTGTAAATTCCTATCTTTAATATTTTTTACTACAAACAAATTAATTTTTTTTACTAAGCGGGGTAATGCATCGAATTAAGTGTAATTAAAATAAATCGAATCCCCGTAGCATCTGTCTCTGCGCAGCCGCGCACACATATGATGTCTTCAAGATCGATTCTCCAATCGTTTCAATCCGCGATGGATACGGCTGGATAACAAATGGATACTTCAAACTAATTCACATGATAAACCTATCTCGATAAGAGGAAATATGAAGTCGCCTGAGACCCGAAGCAATGAAACTAAACGAAACCAACGATTTTACACATGTTCTCTCCTACCACTTGGAGAAAGTCCAAACTCAGCTCATTGAACTAAAAGGCCCGAAAGATAAACGGCATAGACGCTCTATTAATTGGATAGGATCGGCTTGGAAATGGATTCCGTGTTTCCCTACCGCTTCGGACTGGGATAAAGTTTTACAAGTACTGGATTCATTAAATCCAATAACAATCAAAAACAAAAGGTAAACTCTGAAATATTTAAAAAATCTTATGAGTTATTGCAGACTGTCAATGGCATCATAACTGCCACAAATGGAATCCTTGGGCATGATCACATTATAAGGATTCTGAGGGACCATGTCAACGAATTGGTTCAAGCCTGTCAGATGGCTAAGGCAGGTATGGTCAACAGCAACCTGATAGACAAGGACGAAATCAACAGAATCATAAGCGAGATAGAGGTCCTCCCTTATAGTAATGTCATAGAAGCCATGCAGAACCATCCATCTACACAAACGGCACAATGCTACTCTAGATTTTGGCTATGCCTAAGGTGATCGAAACAAGTTTCAACCATCTATTTACCAGGTCAATAACAAAGAACGGTCATCGGGTGGAGTTGCAATACAGTTCAGTCCTAGTTAACAAGGAACAAACGTATGGTATCAAGGATAGTTGCAACCACCTTACAAGCGCAATGGTATGTAAGCAAAAACCCTTGGACCTACTTCGAGAGGACGATTGTGTGCCACGTCTGCTTAAAGGTGGTAAAACTAGTTGCCGCTATATAAGCTAGAATGACTCAACGATTGAGGCAATCAAGGAGAACACGATCATCTTGGACAATTTCAAAAAAACTATTTGGTCAGGCAATACTTCCAATGACATGGGCGGTTCATATATTCTACAACTGGACAACGAAACGGTTCGAATCGACGGTAGGACCTACTGGAGCACAAACAGCTCAGGCATCCAAGTACTACCTCCTGTGCTATCCACTTAACAGATTGGTTTATCACATCGGAAGTCGTGGGTTTTGCTATGTTGGTTACAGTAATTTGGTTAATTTGGAAATGGATTACAGCAAAATTAAACATACCTACCTTGAACATATCAGCATTGATCAAGAGCTTCGAGGATTCACCCCAAACACCTAATCTACGGAACGTGGATCTTTAAAAGGGGAGGAGTTAACACGCTCAGCCACTGTCCAGTCGTACCATTCCCAAGTTCGATCAACACACGCGCCGCAACGTCAGCACATTTGTCTCCCATCGATCGTTGCACGCGCTGCAGCGTAAGCATATTTGTATTTCGTAATGAAATGTAATACCAATAATTTCATAATGCAAAGCTAGTGGGCAATCTAGGCCACGATCTTTCTCACCTGTATTCGAACACACTTGCGTAAAGGTTGCGCCGCTGCCACCGGCGCTGAGGCTTCTTTGGCAAACTGCCAAGAACGTTTGGGCAGTTGCTGCCGGGGATCCGTACTTGTCGCTGAATCAAACCAAGATTTTATATTACCTTAAACATTGTAAACATGACATAATAACTCGACAGTTTAAACTTCATTTTATTTAATTTCATAAGTATGGCATCCTTTTATTATACATATAAATTTTCGTTAAACACGAAATTGAACGAAGCGTTTCTTCGTAATATCTAAATCGCTTCCTTCAACTTCATTTTATAGAAAAACCTTCGAGGAAATTAAACGAACAAGTAAGAATCTTGTTACAAAATTTTTAATTTAATCATTTACTTCTTATAACTATCTTGTAGATATTAAAACTTGCACAGTAAGACTAAATAATCACTGTCATGTTAAAATATTAGTTGTGTTTCCTTGAAACGTTAGTTGCAGCGATAACATTTTTTAATATTTGTTCTGAGACAAATCCGCAAACTATAATTACAGCGTGGAATCACATGAATACTCATGAAACGATACGAACGAGGGAGAAACTGATAAAACAATCACACAAACAGATAAGTCAATTTATGAATTTAAAGCACAAATAAGAGAATTGCTGCTCCTATTGGCGGCCTCAGAAAAGGAAAAGTTAGATTTAAGAGAAACAATCGCATTACAAGCGAAATTTAGTACAGAAATTGCAAATAACACAGGTTTCGTCAAAACCCCTTTAGCCAGCATCATCTCTGCCGATGATGTCTCTGTTAACGTCACCTCTGCCGACGTAATCTCTGCCAATGCCTTTTCAGGCCATGTCACATCTGCCGAAATACCCTCTGCAAACGTTAACGTAGTTAATGGTAGCTTTGCCAATGCTGCCGCCGTATCCTCGGCAAACGTCAACGTAGCCAGTGGTATTTCCAACGCTGCCGCCACTAAAGTAATTTTTGCCTACAGCACTGGCGCAAGAGTTGGCTTTCCAAACAATAGCCCCTGCAACATGCTCCCTAATACTGATATCACTCTAGGCCATGGTAACTTGCCTAGTATCTATCCTACTGCCGCATATGCTAGTGTACAGCCAGCCTATCTAACCTATGCCGACGTAATGAACACCAGAATCAGTCATTCTGTAAACTCTAATGTAAGCCAAGCGTGTAGTAATATTTATACTAGCACAGCCTTAAATCTGTCAAGTATTAATGGATTGTATTCCCCATTTGCCATAAGTCAAGCGCCACCAGCACAGTCAAGTGTGCAGCCAAACCATTTGCCACCGTCAATTTCTATACAACAGCCGTATGTACGCAAATTACACGACCTGCCTGAATTCAACGGATCGCCGGAAGAATGGCCAATGTTTTTGCGGCATTCAAGGAAACTACCTCAATGTATATGTACACAGATTTGGAAAATTTATTCCGTTTGCAAAAGGCTTTGAAAGGGCCAGCCAGACAGCGAGTAGGATGCCTACTAATTCACCCATCTAGTGTAGGTGCTGTAATATCTACGCTTGAATTCCATTTTGGACGTCCACAGCTACTAATACGTAGCCAAATAGCTAAAGCGCGAGCGTTTCCAACCATAGCCGAATGAAATATGTCAGAAATTGTAACCTTCAGTACAATGGTGAGCAACCTAACTGCTTTCTTGGAAAATGCAGGAGCAGCCTCTCATCTTTCGAATCCGACGTTGTTAGACGAATTACTAAGTAAATTGCCGATGAATAAACGTGAAGAATGGGCCAGGTATACTTTCTCCACGAAATTGTGTTTCCCCAGTGTTCGCCATTTTAGTAATTGGTTACAAGAAGTCGCTATATTTATTTCAATTGCTACAGACTTCCAAAACAAATGAACAGCTGATTTCGAAGGCAACCAAGATAATGAAACCAGTGCTAGTGATGACAGAAAGTAAATGTTTATATTGCAAAAGTAACCACAATTTAAGCCAGTGTGAAAAGTTCAAAAATATGGACTGCAGCGACAGATGGGCGTTTGTGAAAACAAATCACTTATGTTTCAGTTGTCTACGACCTGGTCACAGCACTATCAATTGTAATACACGTCACGAGTGCGGACTTGAATTTTGCCGTAGATATCATAACCGACTATTGCAGAACGAGGTAGCAAAAATTTCAATGGCAATGCAAAGTCGACGTCGACTGCGGACAATGCAGATGTGGTAAAGCAGGCAGCTGACACAGCAAATGTCGTCACTATATTCGCAAAGGAATTTAGTAAGCAAACGCTATTTAAATTTCTGCCTGTAGAAATAAAAGGACCAAAGGGTAGTTGTAAGGTTATTTCATTTGTCGATGACGGTTCAAAAATATCGTTGATCGAAGAGCAGGTAGCTAAAACTATTGGCTTGAATGGTCCAGTTGATAAATTATCATTAAAATGGATAGGAGGTAAGACCACAAGCGAACTATCACAACGATTAGACGTCGAAATTTCTGGCTTGAATCAGAATACAACATTTCAGATGAGAAATGTACGCACAACAAGAAAGTTAGAGCTACCAGCACAAACGTTGAATGTTGACAGTTTTAAATTAAAGTACGATAAAATTCGAAACTTGCCAGTGGATGATTATGTTAATGCTGTGCCACAAATTCTCATCGGTATGCCGCACACAAATTTGGTTCGTCCAATAGAAGTTATAAACATAGACGATTGTTTTTCTGTCCACAGGTCAAAGTTGGGATATATGCTCTTCGGATCCAACGAAGATAGTGTAGAAGGAGTTCTTTGTCGTATAGACTGCGAATTAGACGCAATCAACGATATTCAGCAGCAAATCAAAGAATATTTTACGCTGGAGAGTTTTGGTATGAAGCCCCTACAGCCGGTTATGTCTGAAGCTGACAAACGAAGTGAAGCAATTTTATTGGAGACAACCAAGCAAATCGGTTGCCGTTATGAAACCGGTTTATTGTGGCTAACTAATGAGGTAGAATTTTGTGAAAGCTATAGTATGGCACTGCGTCGTCTGGAATCATTGGAGACAAAATTTGAAAAAAACCGTGAATTTGGGACTTGGTACATAGATAAGATCAATGAGTATTTAAGTAAATCATATGCTAGGAAACTATCGCGGGCGGAAGCAATGGAGGTTAAACCTCACACATGGTACCTACCCCATTTTGCGGTATGTAATCAAAATAAAGAAAATAAACTACGTTTAGTATTCGATGCCACAGCGTCAGTAAATGGTGTTTCTTTCAACTCAAGGCTAATAAAAGGTCCAGATGCTTATCAGCCAAAGCCTTTATTGAGTATACTATTTAAATTTCGACAGGGTGTCATTGGCGTATGTGCAGACATACAAGAAATGTTTAACAGAGTTCTGATACGCCAAGAAGACCAGGATGCACAACGCTTTTTGTGGCGGGGTGGAAATTCGTCAAAGGAACCAGATATATATATTATGAACGCGATGATATTTGGAGCAGCCTGTTCACTATGTTCTGCACAATACGTGAAGAATACAAATGCGATGAAGTTTCGAGACCTTCATCCAAGAGCTACTAGTGCTATTATTGACCGCCACTATGTGGACGACTACGTAGACAGTTTCGAAACAGGAGATGAGGCTATAAGTGTTTCAAATGCGGTCAAGGAAATTCACAGCCATGCCGGGTTCGAGTTGCGAGGATTTAAATCCAACTCTGAAGAGGTCTGTTTTGCACTCGGGGAAACGAAGACCCCTCTTACGTACGTTGAAACAATGAGCTTTTGCTCCAACGAATCCATGGCAGAGAAGGTACTTGGAATGTACTGGCGTCCACTGAATGATTCATTCTGTTTAAAACTAAAATTCGTGAAAGTTCCGAATGACGTCTTGAAGGGACAAAGGCGACCGACGAAAGCTGAAGTTTTAAGCCTTGCCATGTCAATATTTGATCCGTTCGGGTATCTGGCGAATATTACAATCAAATCGAAAATAATCTTGCAACAGCTATGGCGATTAGATGTAGATTGGACAAGTTCTATTCCGGAGCAGGTTTATCGGGAATGGTACAACTGGTATACAGAGCTCGACAAAGCTAAAAGTTTTATCATTCCACGCTGCTATCACCGGAATTTTAGTAACTTAGTTTCCACAATTGATTTACATATTTTTGTAGATGCCAGCGAGTTTGCATATTCTGCAGTTGCTTACTGGCGAATCAAATTCGATGATGAAGTCAGTGTAGTCTTCGTAGCTGGAAAATCTCGTTGTAGCCCCGTTAAAGCACTTTCGATACCACGACTTGTTCTGCTGTCTCCCGTATTGGGCGTTCGTCTGCAGGAGGCTATTTTAAATGGTCATGACAGGAGGCCTAACGTAATAACATTTTGGTCTGACTCAAAGACGGTTCTTAGCTGGATTAAATCAGATAGTCGTTGTTACAAGCAATTTGTATCACACAGAATTACAGAAATTTTGGACTCGTCGAACGTAAACTGTTGGCGATGGGTTCCCGAAAAGTTGAATCCTGCTGATGATGCAACACGATTGAACGCACGCCTTGTTTCGAACTCTCGATGGATATGTGGCCCAGATTTCTTGAAAGAACCGGAGGACTCTTTGCCCAAGCTAGCTGATGGTGCTGCCGAGAAACCGTGCCTCGAAGAAAGGCGAGCGAAGTTCATACTTGCAATAAGTATAGACTCATCGTTAATAGATTTTGACAGATTTTCGAATTATTATGGGCTGTTAAGAGTCATTTGCTGGGTAAAGAAAGCTATGATGAAGTTTAGGTCTGTTCAAAAGCTGGAATTCCCGCCAATATCATCACATTTCGTGCCACAGTTGACAGCGGAGGACATTTCTCAAGCTGAAAAGATTGTATGTCGTTTGGTTCAGGAGAACGTATATCCGGAGGAGATGCGCATTTTAGTAAACAGAAAACCAATTCCTAAAAACAGTCCGTTATTTAAGCTGACTCCGATAATTGACGACGAGGGAATATTGCGGCTATCAGGACGTATCGATTATGCTGATAGTGTCCCATTAGAAACAAAAAGGCCGATAATTTTACCGCATAAGCATCGATTATCCGGCCTCATTGCTAGACATTATCACGAAAAATACAAACATCAAAACAATGAGGCAATCATTTGCGCTATAAGAAGGAAGTTCTGGATAACTAATTTACGTAGTTTGGTTCGTGCAGCTAAAAGAGATTGTCAAATATGTAAAAACAGAATTGTGGAACCAAAGCCACCACTTATGGGACAACTTCCAAGAGATCGCCTTACTCCGTACATTCCGGCTTTCAGCTATACTGGTGTAGATTTCTTCGGTCCATATAACGTAGCAGTTGGTCGCAGACAAGAAAAAAGATGGGGATGTATATTTACATGTTTGACTGTACGAGCAATTCATTTAGAATTAGCAAAGGATCTGTCGTCTGATGCATTAATACTATGCTTACGCAACTTCATAAACCGACGAGGAGTCCCGTTGAGAATGCGCAGTGACAGGGGTACGAATTTCGTTGGTGTGAGTAAAGAAGATTGGGTATTGGTAGAGAGGAAGTTGGTCGATGAAGGTGTAAAGTATGGGGCAGAATGGTTGTTTAACCCACCTGGTAATCCTTCAGCTGGAGGTGCATGGGAGCGAATGGTGGGCTGTGTCAAGCGAGTACTTTCCTTTACGTTGAAGACAAAGGTGCCCCAAGTGGAGACGTTACAAAGTATTTTAATTGAAGCTGAGAACTTGGTGAATACTCGTCCACTAACTTATTTGCCATTAGACGAGGAAGATGCTGAACCTCTAACACCAAATCATTTCATATTAGGCTGCCCGAATGATGTTCAAACACCGTCCGTAGATGAAGGCGCTTGTTTGCGTAAGCAATGGCAAATCCTCCAACAAATGAAGCAGACCTTTTGGAAGAGATGTGTCCTAGAATACCTTCCTACATTAACGCGTCGAAGCAAATGGTGTCAACGAGTAGATCCATTGAAAGTTGGTGATGTTGTCCTTATATGCGATGAAAACAAGAGACGTGGTGAATGGAAGCGAGGCATCGTAGTGGAAGTTTTTACGGCATCTGATGGTCAAGTCAGATCAGCAATTGTCAAGACAGCTACAGGAAATTTACGGATACCTGCTTCTAAGTTGGCGGCATTAGACGTAGTTCGTGAATCTTCGGGCATCTAATCGATTCACGGGGGCCGGGATGTCGCTGAATCAAACCAAGATTTTATATTACCTTAAACATTGTAAACATGACATAATAACTCGACAGTTTAAACTTCATTTTATTTAATTTCATAAGTATGGCATCCTTTTATTATACATATAAATTTTCGTTAAACACGAAATTGAACGAAGCGTTTCTTCGTAATACCTAAATCGCTTCCTTCAACTTCATTTTATAGAAAAACCTTCGAGGAAATTAAACGAACAAGTAAGAATGTTGTTACAAAATTTTTAATTTAATCATTTACTTATTATAACTATCTTGTAGATATTAAAACTTGCACAGTAAGACTAAATAAATACTGTCATGTTAAAATATTAGTTGTGTTTCCTTGAAACGTTAGTTGCAGCGATAACAGTACTATTAAGGCGAGTTGTCTCTAAGATAAGAGCATTTAATAAAGATTGTTAACTTTAAATCTCATTGTTTTGTATTAACTTCAACTTCCTAGTTTGTGTGGAGCGAGTTGGCTCCTTAATTGTTTTAGTGAAAGGATGTAAAATCCTTTAAGTTGTATAAATAGCGTCCACAAAATTGATGATGATGTACTTTATACTTAAGAAGCGGAGCAAAAACTCCTAAAATAAGATGAATATACACATAGTAGGTGGGTATAAAGGATAGTTCGTATTTGGTATAAATACATTATACCGGCAATAATCTTTGCGTTGGGTCATTAATCACTACGCTGAAGGTGGTGAACTTTATACTTAAGAAGCGGTGGAAAAAGTCTTAAACTACAATGAATGCGTAAATTCAGGTAGATGGCGTAGTAGGGATATAAAGGATAGTTTGCATTTGGTATAAAATAAATACATTATACTGGCAATAATCTTTGCGTTGGTTCATTAGTCACTGCGCCGAAGGTGGTTATAAATGAAGATAATTATTTCACAAACAGCAACATTGGCACTACGGATTTCGGGATCTCCAGTGTAGGCCTCGGGAACACTAGCCGGTTTTGGGAATACGGCGTCAAGAGCGGATCCCTAAATATTTCTACGCCTTTAGGAAAAGTCGCCTAAGTTGGCACTCTAAGTCACTTCATCTTCGTTTGACATAGTTATAGTTCTAACAGAATTTTAAATAATACTCGGCATAGGTGATTTAAGGAACATGCTACTTAAATATGATTTTTGTGCTCTAGTTATCAATTAAAATAAAAAAAATACTTGTACTTTGTAAATTAGGTATTTACGAATTAATTATGAATTAGTTATTCCTCAATTAAGTATGTATGAATAATGTAAGCCGCAATAACTTCCGAAGAGATTTTAGGCCGAGCTTCTCTTCCAAGCCGCACTCCTACGATGGTTGAAGTATTACAAACGCATTCAGCCACGTCATGGCTTAGTTTGAAAATTTTATCCAAATTTCCTTCTTTGCAGGCCTGCCGTAATTTGAAAAATCAAGTACCAATCGAATAAATAATAATAGAAATAAAATATATAAAACGTCCGTATATGTCCCTGGACTTTCCAACAGGCTAAAATATTCCAATATGTATGACCACGAAAAATTCCAAATGGCCTTCACTTACAACAATACCGTATAACAAATTTTTAGCAACACAAAGGACAAAATCGGAAAATACGAGAAATCTGACGTAATATACCAAATTCCATGTAACGGCGACGGGTCCCATGAGTTATGTGGAATGCCACCTATACCGAAGAAAAAGGGGAAACAAGTTTATTTTAAAATATACTTGTTCACCCAAAATAAGAACTTAGTTGTTTTAAGTAATGCTTGCAACTATGTTGCAGCCAAAGTACATATGTGGGAATATGTTAATTGTTGAGTGAGCTTAGTAAATAATTAGAAGGATCGGCCGAAAATTGTTTGTTCCTAAGTCCACCAGAGAAGTGGGACGATTGTAAGGTTAAACTAAGGCAACATTTGCGGTCAACAAAAGACCAGATGTCGATTACAAACGACATCACACATTTAAGAGTAGGCTCAATTGCCGCATAGAATCGAAAGACAAAATATATTATTGACAATATCACCGAGCTTAGCGCTCTAAGCGAAAATGGTGGTACGTTGAAGGAGATGCTTACGGGGATGCTCCTTCAACGAATTATACAATTATCGTCAGTTTCGTTTGTCTGCGCTATTAGAATTGTAGTAAAATGGCCGCAAATGGCGGATTTCATATATAATTTTATTGGATTCGGGAAATCTGAATCCAATGTATCTGGCAAATAAGCGAACACAAAATTATAACTCCCGACCACAAAATAGTGGGTATAGGCAGGAGAATAATTTCGCAAGGCAAAATAGCAGCAGCTATAATAATAATAACGGTGGTACGGCCGCAAATAATTCAGGTAGGTATAGCGGCCGTTCACAAAATAATGTTTCAAATAATAGAAATTGGCAGCCTAATAAATGGCAAAGAAAGTAGGTATGTATGAGTCAGGTCGGTATAACAGGCAAAGTGGCCAACAGGTATGTAACCGACCTCAGAACAGTCAGCAGGTAGGTAGCCGACCCCAAAGCAGGTAGGTAGTCGGCAACAAAATAATATCTATAATAATAATAGGCAAAATACCTCCCAGCATACAAGACGTTCAAATGGGCTTCAACCCATGGACGTTGATGCTGCGAGTCAAGTAGAAAACACCAACACAAATGAGGAGTTTTTTACAAACTAGCCTCGGATGGTGAAAATAAAATATTAATAATTTTAACACTATTTAATAAAAAGTTTCTGACATTGGTAGATCCGGGATCCACCATCAGTATTATGAAAAGAGAAACATTTGATGATTATAATTTGCCAGTTGTTGGGGGAATAAAATAATAATAAATATATTGAATGGGAATATTAGGGGCGCAAACGAGAGAGTTGCCTCCCCCTGTTCCTCTGAATTTCAATACGTTAATGAGGTAGTTAAAAATGGATTTTGTTAAACCATATGACTTGTTGCTGGGAAATGATTTTATATTTAAAAATGTCAAAATAAACATAGAAAATGAGAAAATTGAACTTTTAAATGGTATTAAGATACCATTTTATTCGAAAACGATCCAAGAGCAAGTTTACGCATTGGAATCGGGAAAATTGCAAAATATTCAACTTGATCATCTAAAATCAGATAAACGGAAAGGGTTTGAAAAATTGCTTAAAAATATGAAAAATTAATATATAGAGAGGGGGACACCCTAACAAATAAAAAAAACAGCGGTTCATGAAATAAAGACCACTACAAACCAGCAGATTAACTCAAAAATGTATAGGTTACCTCCCAAACATGAAGAGGAGGCTAGCTTGCCTATTATAATAGTGCCAAAGAAAATTGACAAATCGGGAAATAGGAAGTTTTGTTTGTTGGTTGATTACCGTACACTTAATCAGATAACCATTAACGATAAGTACCCCTTGCCAAATATTGAAGGAATCTTGAGCAAGTTGAGCAAAGCACAGTACTTTAGCACTTTTGATCTCGCAAAAGGTTACCATCAGATTTTAATGACATTTAAGGATATTGAAAAAACTGCTTTCGGTTCCCCACTAGGTTTGTATGAGTATGTTAGAATGCCATTTGGGTTGAAAAATGCCCCGGCTACGTTTCAAAGACTTATGAATGACATACTGAGAGAGTACATAAAAAAAATATGTGCTTTTTATTTGGATGACATTTGATATTTTCTACTTCACTGGAGGAGCATCTGAGCTGCATAGATAAAATTGTTTCAAAGTTGAAAGAGCACAATTTGAAGATTCAAGCGGATAAATGCAGTTTCTTAAGGAAATAAACAAAATTTTTAGGGCACATTTTAACTAAAGAAGGTATAAAACCCAATAAAGAGAAAATTGCAGTGATTTTAGATTTAAAAGTACCAAGAACACAAAGAGAACTGAAGAGCTTTTTGGGAGCTACAGGGTACTACAGGAAATTTATAGGGGATTGTTAAAAAATAGCATATCCAATGATTAAATATTTGAAAAAAGGGTGTAAAATAAACCCTGATGACCACAATATATTTCGAGTTTTGAGAATCTCAAATCTCTCATTTCTTCCCATCAAATCCTTAAATACCCAGAGTATGATAAGGAATTTTCAATCACAACAGATGCAAGTGATTACGCCATTGGCGCAGTATTGTCACAACAGGGTCAGCCAGTATACTATATTTCAAGAACTTTGAACAATTATGAGCAAAATTATGCCACTACCGATAAGGGGTTTTGGCAATTATTTATGCAATTACATATTTTAGACCATACATATATGGAAATAAATTTATATTAATCACAAACCACTGTCCGATTGTATACCTTAACAATAAATATAAAGGAAAAGAGTTTTCCCAACGGCACCAGAGGTGGCTTTTGAAATTGCAAAAGTACAATTACGAAATAGAATATGTAAAAGGAAAGAATAATGAAGTAGCAGATTTTTTAAGCCGAATTGAGAATTCGCCAGAGATAAATGAACATAATGATAAAAAATCAAATTTGGAAATGTCTGATACGCAGTGGCGAATCTAGGATTTGGTACTGGGGGGCTTGAAATTTTTTCACTTTCAAATTTAGCCCCTAGCCCTTTTTTTGGCCCTCTTTAAAATGTTTGCCCTTTTTTGGCTCCAAGTCTATTTGGGCAACTCGGATTGTGAAATTTGTAAGGTATGTATCAAATGACATCGAAATTTTATTTTATTTTTGTCGTTATGATGATGACGCAGCTTGGTAATCAGCTGATAATAAAACATTAATCGATTATCAAGTGTCATCACTTACACAACGTAGAAATGAAAAGGTAAGGAGATATTTTGCATATAACGCCACAAAAGAATTTTTTTATCAGATATTTAATAAAAAAGCAAGTGCCATCAACAGCAGAAAACTTCGAAAATGAAGAAAGCGATGAAAGTGATGAAATGCCGTTTCGATGACAAGACGAGTCATATGTGTCGGCGTTAAGTTTTTTCTTATATTTGGCGGAACAAAGTAATTACTGCTTGACATTTTTAAGTAATTACTGCTTACTTAACGAATTTTTATAATTAAAAAATATAAATAGAATTATAACAAGTAAGGACGGGGCTGACAATATGCTGTTAAGTTTTTAACGAGTAGAACCCTATATGCCACTTATTTCATCTTTCAGAGCTTCCTAACCACAAGAAAGTGAATTTAATTCAATTTCTGTAAAAAATGCGAGATGCATTCCGTAAAAATATTCACAGTAGACAATTTTTGGCATAAAAAATTTAAAACCATACCGTGTGTCCTCAGTATGCCGTTACGTGCAAAATGCACGTAATTCGCACGTATGTTACCTCAAACTTGCACGTAATGACTTAGTTCGAACGGAGGGGGAAGGGCTTTAGCCCTCATAGCCCCTCGCCCCCTAAGACTTCCACTGCTGATACGATACATTCGGCCGATGAAGAAATATTAGAGCATTTTGCTATAAAGGAGGAAATTGTCAATAAGTACAAGACTCAAATCATAGTGACATATAGCCCTCAAGCTGAAGTCCAAACAATACATTGTAGAAAAATAATAGAAATTGATCCTATGAATGATGAAGTAACATTAAAAAGAATATTAGAAAGGCACATTAGGGGTGGAAAAGTTGGAATAATAACAACACAAGAATCCTTTTAGGTCGTCATTAGCGCACAAAATCGTCAAAACGAGCAATGAGTATAAAAATTTGACGTGAATATAGCATCATTTCAGTAGCTGGTCTACAGTTGAACGTTCTAGTTAGATTTTTACAAATTCCAGTTAGATTTTTTACAAAGTGTTACTTAAAAATTAAACAACATATAATGGATATTAACATCATGAATATTAGTACATCCGAGTCTAGGCTCAATAATTTATACAATACAGTGTGGCGACTCAAGGAAAATGTCAATCATATATCCCATTTATTCCGTTTGTTTGAAATTCTCCATAAGGATACATTGGATATGAATCAATCACCAGAAGAATTTACAAGAGGTGTATCCAATTTAGTTGCTTTTGTTGATATTATCCACCAGAACATTGATTCGCTCAAAATTGATAGCAGGAAATTGTCAATAAGTACAAGACTCAAATCATACTGACATATAGCCCTCAAGCTGAAGTCCAAACAATACATGGTAGAAAAATAATAGAAATTGATCCTATGAATGATGAAGTGACATTAAAAAGAATATTAGAAAGGCACATTAAGGGTGGCAAAGTTGGAATTTTTTCTGAAGTTGAAGATAGGGATTATCATAAAATTCAATTGTTACTAATATCCATGTTCTCCTGTAATAGCAAGCTGGAATTCGTAAAGTGCCCAAAGAGAGCAACAGATATCTTGCAGGAAGAAGAACTGCATAGACAAATCTCTTTGTATCACAATAATGAATCGATGCACAGCGGCATTGGAGAAACATATAATACACTGAAAGACAAAATTGTTTACCCTAAATCAGGGATCACGTTCAGTTAATAATAAATAACCGTGAGAATTGCCAACAGATAAAATATGATATAAAGCCAAAATTTAGTATAACAGAAACCCCTACAGATAAAAATGAAATTGTTCATATAGATATTTCTCACTTCAACAAACATTCGTTTGTTACCACAATAGACAAATTAACAAAATTTGCAGCAGCATATAGAATTACTGATAGAAATTGGAGGTCAAAGAAGACCATATTAATGGAATAATTTGCAAAATTCGGGAAGCTTAAGAAAGTTATAATGGATAACGAATTTAGAGCAGAACAATTAATACAGTATCTGAATGCCGCTAATATTGAGGTCCACTTAACTAAACCCAATAAAAAAAAAAAAATAAACCCAATAACCACACTGGTAATGCAGACATTGAGAGACTTCACTCAACCCTGTTGGAAAAACTAACAGGAATTGATGATACGAGTCTTTCAACAGAAATGAGGATGCAGATGGTTATAGCTAACTATAATGATCGATATCACTCAACTATCAAGTGCTCTCCAAGGTTCGCTAAAGAAAGCATTTGTCCATCCATATTACAAGATAGAATTAAGGTAGCAAAAGAAAAAACAATAGCCAAGCATAATTCAAAAAGAGAAGATTACACCGAAAATAGAGAAACAGGGCCAATTAAGAATTATAAAAGAGTAAGACATAAGGATCAACCATATTTCAGAATTAACCCTTTACAAAACATTCACCCTTCTAATATAAAGAGACCAAAACAATTTGGGAATTTGCCTAACCTAAACACCGATGATAATGATGATGATGATAGGTTCAGTACAGCAGCCCATAATGGGGATTCCTGAAGCAGGAAAAGAGTTATTTAGATTTGAAACGAAACAAAAATTGCATATTTAAAAACGATTGTCTGTTTAAAAGAAATAATAAAACTAGAATTGTTAACATAGATGATGATACATTATTGATTGTAAATGCACATGACTTAAGCCAAAATTGCGATAATAGAGAAATTGTATTGAAAGATAACTTTTTATAACAACAAAAATTGATAACTTTTTGATAACATTCACAAATTGTAAAAATTGAAATAGACAATGAAATTTTTGAAAATAATAAAGTAGAGTTTGCAGAAAAATTTCACTACCCTGTAAAAATGTTGAATCAAAGCTACAAACAGGACATATTGTTTAAAGAAATGGAAATTAAAAATGTTGAAAATTTGAAAGAAATTAAAGAATTAAAATACCACAAAAATGTTTCTGATGGTATAAATATAACAATGGCCATATGCTTGCTAATACTGATCGCCGTGCTGGCGGTATTTTTCCGTAAGAAAAATTTAAAAATAAAGATTGTAAATTAAAAGAATAAAGAAAGGCACAATCCTAACGCTGGGGGGATAATGTTAGTAGAAACAGCACCCAAGCAAATTGTAAATTTAGATAAAAGGCTTCAGGAGAGTCCTAACTCTAACGGTGGGGGAGTTATGTGGAATGCCCCCTATACCGAAGACAAAAGGAAAACAAGTATATTTTAAAATATACTTGTTCACCAAAAATAAGAAGTTAGTTGTTTTAAGTAATGCTTACTCAGCATTCCACGTAAGGCCGCCCACACAATAAATAAAGTAAATAAGATACTTTGTTGCAACCAGCTAAACTGGGCTTTGTGTATGACTCGACTTTGGAAGCATACAAATGTACAAACATACATACATTAATACAAAACCAATTCAGCTGATGCCTCTGCCTACGTTGTCCTACAGAGGCATACATATATACAAACTGACATACTTATTGGTGTCAACATTCGGCAATGCAAAACATTCCTGAATGAAATGAGATACCCCAATAAGCATAATAAATAATAATGAGACTGCAACTATGTTGCAGCCAAAGTACATATGTGAGAATATATGAATTGTTAAGTGAGCTTAGTAAATAAGTAATTATGTATCATGGCGGAACGATACAAGGTGACAGAATGTGACAACTGATTATAAACTTTTTTTATTTGATTTGATACATCAACTTCCGGCGCAGTGCGATTTTGACACTTGTCCATCGAATTTACAAAAATAAAGTACTTGGAATTTTTATTTATGTTTGTAGGTATGTCACCATGCTGCCCCCTTGTATCGTTACGCCGTTTTATGTATGTGCATCGGAAAGATGCCTTATGTATTTAGGTTAAGCAAAAGATTGAAAAATATTGAAGAGGCAGTTGCTGCCCCGAAATCAAAACGACATGCAGTCTTTATCGGTTGTGAAGCATTATAATACCAAGGATCGTTAAATCCTGTATCTATAAGCTAACCCGACAGCAAATCGTAGTTCGTAAAAACTAATGAATAAAGAGTTTTAAAATTATAATAACACAATTTAATGTCTCTTTTCTTGAGTGCGGTTATCTAACGTAAGTACCCTGCCCAACGTCTACCGTAAAGATGTAACTCACGTATGCAATAATGTATATGTCGGGACCACAAAATTAAACTAAAGACAAGGATTTCCGCGCATGAATCCAATATCAAAAATCGGGATCACGCTAATGACAATAAAACAGCTTTGACACAACATTGCAGTGTAGCATTATACGTCACACCCACTGTATTGTATCATTATACGTCACACCCACTGTAACATACTTGCGGCATTACGCATAACAAACTCCAAATATATTTTAGTAATAATCATATTACAATATTTTCCAACATAAATTATTGAACTAACCCAGACGGCTAACCAACATCAATGGAATGCCGAATTGCTAAATGTACAAAACTACATGTATGGAGTTATGCATACAAAACTACATGTATACAAAGACTGTATACAAACGTACATGTATGCATAACCCATTTCCTATGTACTTATTTTTAGTTATTAGTATTAAGATATTTATGAATGTATAGGTTAAGCAAATTACTATAAAAGACGAGAAATTAATTAATAAAGGAAGATTTAATGTTGGACAACCAAAGTCTTCACTTCTTTTATTTTAGTACCTTTCATGGCGATCCTGCCAGTCTAGGTCAATAATTAGCACAACTGCTAAAAGATCTAGCTGGCCAGAAGAGCCTGTCGGTTCAGTAAAATAAAAATAAAAATAAAAAATGCAGGATTCACCTGTAAACGTTTTATCTGATCCTGCCAGTCCGATCCTAAATAAGCATAAAAATTTGCTGAAAAAGCAAATATTGCTAAAAAGATCGACTGGAGGAACTCAGCCAGTTTTTTAAATAGACAATTAAATTGTATGGTCAACGAATCCAGTATAGAATCAAATCAACACGAGATCCTGCCTGTTCGCGTTGTATAGTAAATCATTAACTTTGCTCAAGCAAGACTTAAAATTTAAATCCTGAAAAGAAAGAGGATCCATTATTCCCTTGTAACAACGGGTTAACATATTTTGAATCCATCGAAGATGATGAACAACTTAATACAGTAATACTTGGAGAATTGGCCATTAATTTCAAGGAACAATAAAAACCATCAAATGACTAGCACACAAAGAGGCAAAATATTACACGGTAACCAGCAGCAAAGGAAGCAGAATATCACCCGGAAAGAAGATTTTCATTGACGACATGACCGCATAACAGGGTGGAATATTACATGAAAAGAAGATATTGATGGCAACATTCTGACGGGCAGTAAGGCGGCGTAAATTTTTAAGTATCATAATTAATTTAAATTCTAGAAAACAAAGTGGGCGGCCTTTATGGACGCTAAACAATGAGCAAAAACGAAAGTTTTTGCTTAGGATTTTTTTTCTTTCTCTCTAAGTAGGAAACAAAATAATAATATGAAGAAAATTAGTTGAACAAATTTTTTTGTATTAAACGTTGAGCAAAAATGTTGTTTGTTGAAAAAAAAAAACAAAAAAAAAAAAGAAAAAAAATTATAGATAGATTAAAATTAAAAGACAAGATTAGAGAATTGAGAAAGAAAAAATAAAAATTTTTGAGTAAATTGGAATGTCGTCTAATCACAGGGAACACCCCAGTAAATGGGAAGATAAAGATATTAGAAATAAAACAGAAGTAGATTATGAAAAACAGCTCCTATGGTTAAAACCATTTTGGAAGAAAATAGGCATGCCAAGGGAACCTACAGTAGAAGATGTAAAAAACCCTACAACAACCACAGAAGAAATAGCCAGGATGATAAAAATGGTCTTCCCAAATGAAAAATAAATTTTTAACGAAATTACGAATTTCAGAATTAAATTCTAATACTAAATTATATACTGGTTGACAAATAAATAAATAAATACAAATTATCTTAGTAAAATTTTTTAAAAATGGCATGGTGGAAAACTATATTAAATGGTATACTAATAGGTATCGCAGGATACGAAGTTGGTAAGGAAAATACAGAAAAATAGCATAAAAAATTATTTTTAAAATATTGTGTAAAATGAAAAAAAAAAAAAATTTACATTAAAATGCTAAAATTAAACAAATTTTTCCAACGTAACCGGGTACTCTCCAGATTTAAACAACGACAAGAGAGGCATTACAACAAAATATATACATTAGAAATGCTTCATATTATCAATACACCAAGAGATCAAAGAATAAATTTTAAGGCAGATGTAGAAGGCTGCGCGGCAGCCTATCGTCGATTGATTACAACAACTACAATTCCTCGTGAGAGTGTCGTCCCAAACATGATGTCCCAACGCTAATGTGCTGAGCGCCACTTACTGCTTATTATTTATCGTATTGCTGTTTATGTAAAAATTTGTTTATTATTACGGTTCTTTAGATGTTTACTTTTTTCTTTATCGTTTTCCCTTGTAAGTTCTAAATTATGGAATATTGTTATGTTTTATGTGTTAATATGTTTTTGTTTTTATATGCCTTTCAGTCCTGAAGATGATTTCAGTTTGAAATCGAAAAATCGATAACAATAAACTCGACAAATATACAATTTATATGTAAAATAAGCATTTTTGATGTTTTCAATTTACATATATATAGCCTAGAGCTCGGAAAAAGTTTTTATAAAAATGTATACTGTAAAGATATTAAATTTTTTGTTAAAATTTGACTTAAAATTTTTTTTTAAAAGGTGGGCGGGTTCGTCATCCGATTTTGCTAATTTTTATTTACAACACATACAGTAATAGGAGTAACGTTCCTGCCGAATTTCATCATGATATCTTCAACGACTGCCAAATCACAGCTTGCAAAACTTTTAAATTACCTTTTTTCTTTAGTGCGCATAAAATTTGGAGGAATAATTTTTCGTATAAAAGGACCATTGGGTGTCAAGCCCAGTACAGTTGCATGTATTGTGACGAATATTACTATCACTAGTAATAAACTCCCAACACAGAAACATTGAAGCGATCCACACTGTGTACATAAACACATCAATCATCATTTACACCCATCTATATATGTGACTGGGTCTGCTTAAAACAGCTTGATGGCAACCATTTCTCAAATGTCAAATGAAAAATGTCGTTTTATGGCCTGGAGCGAGCGAAGTAAAAACGAAGAGGCGAAGTTAACGACGAGTATTAAAACCAAGAAGACGTGCGCTGTGAAATTCATTTTTACTTTTCAATATTTCAATTCATTTAATATGTCATCTAAATTCAATATATTTTAATTAAAATCTAACGTTTTATTTAAACATAAAATTTACCAATTTATTTAACCTTTCAAGGGAAAAATAGTGCCCCCCTTGAAATTCCACATACTTATATAAGCCACGAAGAGATATTACGCGCACACACTTGTAGTCATCAGCCGAAGAGTTGCTACATATGTATACACACGCATATGATTATGAGAAACGCATATACTACAAATATACATGTATATAGCTAAGTAGGAGATATGTACAACAGTTCTAGCAGGCTAAATGTCTAGACTGTAGTAGAAATATACGATTAAACCACCAGAGAGTATAAAAGAGCGCAAGCTGAGTAGTCAAAAAAGCAGTTTGATTTAAGCACGCTATCAGTTGCGAAGTGAAGTTTAATTGTGATGTACTCTCAGAGTAGTCTAATAAAGACCATTTTGCAATACAGAATATTGGAGTGTTTTATTCAACAGTTTGGCGATTCGAATGTTAGCAGAAGGTGTAAAATAAACGGGCTTCCCCGAAATGTGTTACAGTGTATTCAACTTCTATTAACTTTGCGTTTAAAAAGAAATGAGAGCTCTTACGACTTTGGTAGTTGCTCTACTGACTTTAGTGTTGATTGTGAAAGGGGTTTCATCTAACAGTGATCGCCAAATGATCCTTCTCAGCGTGGTAAGGAACATAATCACCTAAAAGATGGTCCTGCTGCTGCTATTGTAGCGGACAGTGAATTTAGCGCTACAAATTTTACAGATTGTCTTTCATTTGGTTCATTTGGTAAAGTTGATAAAGGTGGTGCAGGTGACGCTGTTGTAAAACTTCACCAAGTAAAAAAGCAGATTATTATATATCTGGCTGGAGCTGGTGGTAAAAGTGGTCATTGTCCAAAATCTGGAAAGCGCCTCTCAAAGAAACAAAAAGGCTGTCTGAATAAGTAATGTCGCATAGTGCCAAAAGATTTTGGGAGCTTCAAACTTCATCATAAGTACTTCGTACAAAGGAAACTTTGAAGTATTATTATACATACATATGTAATGAATTCTAGAATAATAATGAACTTACAAAAATTAAAATAAAAGTTTATATATTGCTTTTGTTTTGTGTTTCCATGTATGTAAATATACAATTTTAGCTTAAGTGTTAAGTTTAAATTATAAAATACCCTGAATACCGATTCGACCCCGAAGCAGTCTACGAGGTAATCCTCAAATCTGTGGAAAATTTTCGAAAGAGTCGCCCAACAATCCCGGATTTGATCACGAAACATTCATGAAATGATTCCAATAAGATTATTAAAAACATCTGGAAACTAAACCGAAATAATACAGCAATGATTAAAGCTGCCCTAAAACTAGATAAAAAATAGTTCCGAGAATAAACCCAAAGTTTTTCCGAAATGATCCCAAAACAATCATAAAATTAGCCTAAAAAATCGATAATTATTTCAAACTCAACGATGTACACAGCTCACACAATGTTCTCAGCAGACCCGCCGCAAGCGGGCGTGCAAGGCGTGCACAGCACGCGGGCGCCACGTCCAAGGGGCGCCAAATCGAACGACGTAATATTGAAAGTCAATGTGTCATAATAAATAGTCATCCACACTAAAGAATAAAAAAACCTTACTAGCTCGGACCGCAATCTATGCACGCGGGCGCCACGTCCAATATTGAGAGTCAATCTCATAATAAATAGTCATCCATACCAAAGAATAAAAAAAAAAACCTTACTAGCTCGGACCGAAATCTTTGCCCTAACAACCCCATCTATTGGAATCCGTTAAGAAACTTCGTCTGTCAGAAGGTGGAGGCGCCCATCCCCGCTTGATGGCGCCCCAAAACTCGACACAAATAGCTATCATTCGGTCGGTTTTCTAGCTCCGTATCACGCTCAATTATCACGGAAATGTTCTGGCTCATTTATATTGGTATTTTCCTAATAAAAATTCTCAAGATGCAGTCGTTGTTTCGTTTCACTAAAAATTAACTAATTATGCTTGGTAAATACTCTATGCGTAGCAGTCTTTCCCATTCCCATGCAGCACTACAAATTAGTTGGTGCTTAAAGTTAGTTGCAGCTTTTTTGACATATAGCCCATAGGAAATTACGTCAGAAGGCTGTCACTTATAGTTCTTAACCAGGTTCGACTTTGAATATACCCCAATATATAATGAAACGATAACAAATAAAAACGAACGATCCTTTGAAATTCCCTTTTTCTGTCATAAGTTGCGATTCTACCTGCACTGGGTACTATATTTCATTATTATATGCCCTTAATACAAAATGTTAGTATTAAATCCGTTTTACTTGCAAAAAAAAAATTTACAATTCTTTAAGATTATGTTTTTTACTTACACCACTTACATTTTCGCTTTCAAAAATATCTTTGATTATATTGCTGAAACAAAACTAAGTTAAATCCTTAAATTTGCAATATTTTGTTTTTATTTCACCAAACACTGATAAATCACATATTGATGGGTTACGGAGGTGCTATACATCAATACATATTGACACTATTGCCATCCACATTGATTGATTTCAAAATTTCTAGATATTTAATTGTAATCCAAAAATAATGTCAGTATTTACTGAACGTCGGACACTTGCCTATAAAAGGCAGGACTGGCAAAGTTAGGGGAGTCCCCTGTTATGCTTATTTCGCAGTTGATCGGTTGGTTAAGTAGTTTTACAAACATTCATAAATAGTTCTTGTCGTGATGCGCATAGTAGATGAATCGTAACGATTAGACATTAAATTGCAATTACGTTGTTAAAAGTTCTTCAGGGGTGGATCTAGATATATTTATTGATAATCAAACTTTATTAGAGTGATCATAATCAAATCGTGATTATGGTAAGTACCTACTTATCTACATTTATTGACTAATGTCAATAATTTCTATCACTAACAAGATCATCCGCAAAGACTTTGCCGTAAAGTATGTACTTATGTACATATTTTAATAATATTTCGTCGGTCAAATCAGCTAGGGGCGTAACTCAGTATTTCATATTTAAAACAAGTAACGAAGTTAAGTTGGCAGCTTCTATCGCCAATTAGTTTTAGCCTTTTAACACTAAGTATAATCAAAACTGGGCATGTCTATTAAAGGATATTGGCTACTTTTATTAGAAATATTCCCCTTTATAGAGGAATTAAGTGTACCGAATTCATTAAGGTCAATCTTTTTTCCAGTTGTAGCTCCGAAAACGTAGACGAAGTATTATTTTAAAAAGGGTAGGTGCCACTTCCATTTTAAGATATTGTTTATTTATTCGTTTTCTCCTTACAAATACTCTCTACAACTAAAACGCCATCGACATAATTTTTTTCGCAAAGATTTTGTCGTTTATATAAAAGGGGCGTGGTCCTTAACCGCCGTGGTCAATTTTTTTGCAGAAATATGTGGGATTATAAGGAAAATATGTGTTAAATTTTATTAGGATACGTCTATTGCACTTCGAGTTCTGGCTCCAGAAAGGTTTGGCAAATTGGCAAGCGCTTGGTCAAAACAGGGACAATGTCACACCTATTTCCAAAATTGTTTCATTTATTAATTTTCTTATTTTAAATACACTTTAGAAGTAAAATATCATATTGTTTTTCACAAACATATTGCCTATTATATTCGCCGACGGTCCATTTAAATTTCTTTTATATAAAAGTGGGCGTGGTCCTTCATAGATTTCGATAATTTTTCCCCGGCTTATTCCCTGTTATAAAGGTTAACAGTTTGCCGAGTTTTGTGTCTACAGCTTTAACCGTTTTTGTTTTATGACCAATAGTTGAACATTTTATTTTGTCAGAAGTAGGCAGTGCCACTCCCTTTTTTGTAAATTTTCAAACTTTTGAACTAGGGGACGCCGTATCAACCCACTCCTGAAATTTGGTATGGTAGTTAATAATGCAGCTACTGAATTATCGCGTTTTTGGTGTTTTTTTTTAAGTTTTATCTATATGAAAAGGAGGCGTGGTTATTGTCCCATTTCGCTCAATTTAAATAGGTTCCGGAGATGAGTATCAAGGAACGGACCAAATTTCAATAATATATCTCGTGTTTACCGAAGGATTGACATGGCTAAATGATTTTTTTTTCACCCTAATCATTTTGATATATGGAAGTTATCTATCTCGATTAGTTTATGCTGTTACAATGTACCGTTACGCGAACAAAATTAATATCCTCTGTGAGCGTTCCTCAACTGAATATAAAAAAAGGAGTGAGTACCATGTACTCGTGAAGTTCGATTTGTAAACATATTAGCGTACGTCCAAAAACCTAATGTTTTTAAATTAAATAGAACTTGCCCGGGGGTTTAAGTTAGACCCCGACAGACGAAATTTTATCAAAAACAAATAATTTCGGGCTTTTTGAGAAGAGCTTCATCGTTCTCATCGGAAACAAGTGATACTGACATTATATTGTTTTATTATCGGCTTATTAACAATTACGAATCGCCGAGTTATCGGTTTGATAAGGAACAGGATGGAATTATAGAAGGTGGCGGATGTAAGCAGTTTTTCGCTCTAACACCGCCATCTTGAACGCCCTTAGAAATAAGAATGTTGTTGCTTTACAAAACTCCTATATTATTCAATGGAAAAAGTGTACTAAAAAAAACACACATCAAATTTTGTTTAAAAGATTGCAACAGCATCACTTTTTTTCTCCAGTTTTCTTTTGCTCTGACTTTTCTATTATAATATCCTGTGACAATTCAGAAAAAGAGTTTATTTATTTACAGAACTAAAGAAATTTGCATGCATTCGTCTTTAAATTAAGGTGAGCTGTATTGTGGATATTAAGAAGCAGATTTCTAATTGATATTTATTCTTTACAATATGTTTTCAGGAATGAAATCTAAAAGTAAGCGGAAATTGCATGAATGAATTCATTTATGTTCTGCGATATGTTGCACGGCACAATATCTCTTCCCCACCATAGCGCAACTTAACAGTAAAGCAAATATCGACCTTATGGTCCATGAGCAATAAAATTGCCCTACAGATTATTGGAAAATTTTAACAGATAGCACAACGTGATGACGAACTTAGTCAACTGCGCTAACTTTTTACTGATGCTCAATTTGAAGTCACCCTTCTTCAAAAACTTTTTGAACATAAAAGTTGCAATTCGTTCTTCCTGTTTTAAAGAAATTTCGGCTACAACTTCTTTTTTTAGAATAGTGGAAATGTGACCAAATATATGCCGACTCGGCCCTATAGATTTTGCAGCTCATTCCTTGTATAACATTCGGCGACGTAGCCGGGCATTGTATTACGCATCAACTCTTGGCCAACCGCTGAAACATACCAGCACGAGCAAGTTTATTTCTCTAATCTTTGATCGACGTGGTCTGATAATAGTGTACATGCCTACCACTCCGAAGGTCCTGGTTACAAGTCCAGTCTCGGAAAAAGAACATCATCCAAACTGGGTCGCAGTTTGGCAAAAACTCCGACTGTATTTCTGCCATCAAAAATTTCTCTGTGAAGTAGCATCTTCCCTATAGATGCTGTTCGGGGAAGGCACAAAAGATGTCAGTTCCGTCCCGCCAATTGATAAAAAAAACAAAAAAAATGTAAGACGCGATAACCTCCGAAGAGATCTAAGGCCAAGCTGATCTTCCAATTTACGCCGTGCTCCTTTTGATTTTCCCTACAAATTGGCCGGACGGGACCTACATGTTTTATGTCGACTTCGAACGGCATTTGCAAGGCAGATGAGTTTTCACTGAGAGCTTTTCATGGCAGAAATACACCCGGAGCGCTTGCCAAACACTGCCGAGGGGCGACCCCGCTTAGACAAATTTTCTTCTAATTGAAAAACCTTATTTCTAAAATTTTGATGTTGCTTTGTCCGGGGTGTGAACCCAGGGCATACGGTGTGGTATGCGGAGCACGCTACCATCACACCACGGTGGCCACCCGCCAATTGATATGAAAAGTTAAAAAGTTGGCGAAGCGAACACCAGCACTACTGTTCTAAATGTCACATAATACCAGATTGGTCAAAAACTTAGCCAAAGCTCTCAATAAGAGATCCGTCCTCGTGACGTTAAACTTTTAACAATGTAATGATCTAAGCAACGCGTTTCTCACCCGATTTTCTTTGCCCCGTCTATCGCATACATATGTATATTGAATGGCGATGCTTTCATCGTTTTCTTGCTGAACACATTAACCAGCAGGGCAGAGCTCAAATTGCATGGGTTTGAGTTTTGCCGTGGTCAGCAGCAATAGTTTTTTGGTTGTTTGCTTGGTGGTTTTACATGTTTCCATATAAAACCAATTGCGAATTGGCGTTTTCTTGAAGTTGGGGAGTATGTCACCCTTTCACATAGATGTCTAACGATACACCAGTACGAACGTGTTAGGTACCTAAATCTATCGCTCGGTTGTTTGAGTATAGGCATATCTTACCGCCGCTTACATGATTCTCTAATAGGAAGCTACACGCCCTTTCTAAACCTAGTAGCTCTGCTTTAATTGTTGTATTAATGTCGTTTTATATGGCGGCTTTCCTAGCCCAGGGCGGTGATTATTGCTACATTACACCTTTGTATAGTAATACCATTGATCTATAAGTCAGCCGCCCATGATGGTCTTTTTTCCAGGTGAATGGCTATCAGAAGCTTTTCTACCTGTGTGAAGAGGGTGCTATGATCTAGAAGGTTCAACTTGGTCATATCAAATCGTTCCCGAGATGGTCGTGATAGTACCTTAAAGTATAGACTGAATATAAATCCGACAAAGGAGTATCAAAGCATTTGGGGAGTGTCTTTATCGTCAAAACAACAACGTGTGATGTATAATGTAGACGTTATGCTCGTTAGAACATGCTCATGAAAATATCCCGAATGGGCATCTAAAAAGTTGCAGCTACTCGCTTGGTATCTTTACTGTCAGCGAAGGCTCGGCTAGATGTGTACACACTGTCTTCGGCTTCGGACCCCCTACCTATAGTTGGCCGCAGCGTCGAATTCAATGATATTTAATATCAATTAATATTCCACCTAATGTATCTACCTGCTGCCTGCTCCGTCTTACTGTTGTTTGTTCAATAACATTTTCCCCTGATGTAGTATATTAAAAACTACTTTCTTTAATAATCCAGGACAGGAGTAGACTGTTATTACACGCCCAACAATTCGAGAGAGTTCAAAAGACACGTTTTTACCTCGGTGCCAATAAACCGGACAACAACCCGTGGCCGCTCCAAAACCGGGGGTAGAACACCTTTGTGCATAAAATGTTCAACGCTAATTTTGCAAATATCTTTTGTCATCAGTAAAATATATACTTTCATGTTATTAATACCGAGCTAAAAACATCGTCTCTCGACACCTCTGCCGACATTTTTGCTCTTTTATACGCATTCCACCTCTGTCCTAAAGTATTACCAGCAAAACTGATGCGTTAACAAGCATCTTCTCAAAATTTAATAAAGCAATCTTCATTTCATAATTTGTATGATAAAATTGCTCAATAATCAAGCTACGTATACTCCTTTCTGTATTTTATGATTGTTTAATAAGTATGAATTTAAGTACTGTATCAAAAAGGGCCATCTTTTATGCCCCCTTTCGTGTACATCCAAAATACAACCTAGAGCTCACTGGAGCTAAGGGCGGTCGATATGACAGACAAATCTTCCGCCAACTTCTATCATTACATTATGAAAGGAATCTTTAAAATAACAATATAAAAAATCGATAACTTTTCGATTAAGAATCAATATCTTTTCCATACATTATAGAAATCAATGAAAAATTCCATTTATATGGGAGGTGCCACGCCCCCTTCTCCCCACCCCACATTTTTGTCATCACACCTTTTATATCTACTGGCAACTCTGTATATTCTCATTTTATTTAAAGTTCATTCTCCCTTGTGTACTCAATTTATCATATATTAAAATGTTCATTTTTATTCTTGAAATGTAAAGAAAGAGTCAGTCGTTAACTTGAATTGAATAAAGCGAGTGTCATTTTAAATTCTTCAAATCGGTTGTCCTGAATTCTGTCTGGGTGACAGTTTCAGAAGTGGTCATGGACCTAATTAGTTTATCAGTATCCTCGTTAAAAGAGATTTTACAAAAATTGCAGATAAAAACAAGTGGCACAAAGGTCGAGTTAGTTAGCAGACTCCAGGAGGTGGATGCATAAATCCTGGAGCCAATGGTGGAGAAATATTTGCCAGCAGAGGGAAGCGCATCACAGGCAAGTAAGGAAAACAGGAAGCAGGGTGAGGAATTGGTCAGGGACGACGATAGGGTCATGAAGCAGCTCGAGGTGCAAATTAGCGCGCTGTGTGGCGCCGTTGAGACGCTAAATGCACAGCTGCAGACTCTTCGTCCAGGAGTATCGAATATTCCAGAACAAGCTTCAAGTTATTACGACGACGAGCGTGGTGCTTCGTTTTCGTCAGCGCCGGTTGCAGTCACGCAGGCACCGATTTCACATACACAGCAAATAGCAGCGGTAGCAATGCCAGCGTCAAAAGCATGGCCTACATTGTTTCCACCACCAGCAGAAGAAAATTACACAATACCACCACAGTATGTGTACATGTCGACGTCGCAGTAGCAGCACACATTGTCACAGCCGAATACAATGTCGCAGTCGTTCTTGTCATATGCAAAGCCTCAACAGTTGAATTCAAATTTGCAGCTGCCACATACAACGATTTTAACTTCGCAACAGCCATGCTCGTCATACTCACCATCGAGACAGCAATATGACAAAACCCAGCCGATCATTTCAACTCCAATAAATAGAGAGAGGTACATAGCACCGAATATGTATGTACATAAGCCAAGTGAAATAGCAGCGATTCTACCAGCATTCAATCCTATTGACAATACATACTCGTCAATACAATTCATTGAGAGAGTTGAGAAATTGAAAGCATTATATCATTGGGACGATTCATTTGTTATTTTGGCAGTTCTTAGCAGGTTGAGTGGGGTTGCAAAGCGATGGGCAGATGCTCAACCAGTATTCCGGGAATGGAACGAATTTGTTGCAGCATTTCTGACAGATTTTCCGTATGTACAAAATTCAGCTGACGCTCATATGCGAATGATGAGCACGAAAATGAAAGGGGGTGAGAAAATAGTAGAATATTATTATAATATGGTGGCAATAGGTCGTCGTGATAATATTGACGATAGTGCCATAATTTTTTTTTTTTTTATTTATTATAAATGGATTATCGGATGATAATATGCGTAAAACATTGAACGCAATGAAATTTTATAAGTGTGCCGATTTGTTGCAATCACTTACAAACTTAGTTACGAGTGTTGATAGCCGATATAGGTTTGGCGAAAGAAGTGAAACGCAGCAGGCATCGAGTATTGTAGGCAATGTTGATAAAAATAATGTAAACAAAAGTGAATATGGGCCAATTTGTTACAACTGCAGGGAGCGAGGCCATATTTCTAGAAATTGTGTGAAGCCAAGAAGAAAAGTTGAAGCAAAACAAGTCGATAGGGTACATCAAGTAGCAAGTGAAGAACAAGAAGAAGAGGCGCAATGTTTTGAAAGTGAATCAGAAGTAAATAAAATTGAAAATCGAAGTAAATGCGTAGAGTTGTGTAAAGAGATTTTAATTATCGGCGTATCTGAGGTAAAATGTAAAGCGCTGATTGATTCGGGTAGTAGCAAATCCCTTGTGAAGCAATCGATTGCTAAAAGGTGTGGTGCATGTGTCATTGCGTGTAGTGAAAAGTTAATTGGGTTCGCTGGTGGTGAAATTCTTTGCCACGGGAAAATACTAGTGCATATAAAATTTGATGAAGTCGTACGTATAGTTGAGTTGCTAATTATTAACGACTCCGTGATGATGCATGATGTACTTATTGGGATCGGTGTGCTTGCAAAGGGAAAGGTAGTTATTGAAAATGGCACTTGTCAAGTTATGGCAATTAATAGGAATGTTGTAGACGTTGGAAGCTCGTTTAGTTCTAATGTCAACGAAAGTTGGTTTGATTTAATGAATGCGTATTCGCATTGCTTTGGAGAAAAATTACATGAGTTAGGTAAATCGAAAACATTCAAAATGGATATAAAGTTAACGAGTCAGAGACCAATAGCTAAAAAGCCGTACAGCATTCCTATCCCAAACAGCATGTATTTGAGGACATTATTGAAGAGCTGTTGGAATTGGGCATTATTAGAAGATCACATTCTCTGTATGCATCACCTGTCGTTTTGGTACGTAAACAGAATGGAGAAGATAGGCTCTGCGTAGACTATCGCGGGCTGAATGCAATAACTGAGAAAAAGCCATGGTTGATGCCTACAGTGGATGTGGTCTTAGGGACATTGTCTGGAAAAAAATTGTATACCACTTTAGACCTTATGTCTGGCTACTACAAAATTGAAGTAGTTAAGTATATGGAATATAATATAAATAAAAATAGTCATGATAGCAAAATGATGTGGAAATATCTAAAACAGGCCATAAGTATGGGAAAAGAAGATACATCAATAAAGAAGATTTTAATAAACGGTCAAATATATAATGGCGAATCGGAAATTGCTGTCAACTTAAATAAATATTTTGTTGATAGTATTACTGATATTTGTAATAATATAGAGGTATTTGATAGAGAAGTATATATAACTAATCAAAGAAACTGCGTTTTTAAATTTGTCAAAGTTGGATCAGATGACATCGCTGAACTTGTCAGTAAGTTCAAAGCTGTGAGAGGTGGAAAAAAATTATTATCAGATGGTGTGGTGAAAGATGCAACCCCCTATTTAGGCTTCTTCTATTCTCAAATAGTAAATGAAAGTTTAAGTAGTGGCATAGTGCCTAGTATGTGGAAAACTTCAACAATTGTTCCTATAGAGAAAGTTAAAAATAATATTAAAGCAGAGGAGTTACGGCCCATAAATTCATTGCCCAGCGATGAAAAAATTTTAGAACTTGTGGTAAAGAACCAATTGGTTCAGTACTTGAAAAAAATAAGATACTTATACATTAACAATCAGGCTTTAGAAAAAATCATTCCTGTGAAACAGCCTTAAATATGGTTTTAGCTGAATGGAAAGATGATCTTAGTAATAAAATGTCGATTTTAGCAGTTTTTGTTGATCTTAAAAGAGCTTTTGAAACCATAGATATAAAAATACTAGTGGAAAAATTATCAGACATAGGCATTCAAGGATTAGAACTAGACTGGTTTAAAAGTTTTTAAGCAACCGTAAGCAAAGAACAATCATTGGCTCATCGTTGTCAGATGAAGTGGATGTTAGGGTTGGGCTTCCACAAGGCTCTGTCCTCGCTCCAATTCATTTCAACATTTACATTAATGATATTAATTCAATTTTGAAATATAGTTCAATAAAATTGTTTGCTGACGATGCACTAATTTGGATAAGTGGTAGAAACGAAAATGATTTAAGAAATAAATTACAAAGTGACTTAAATGCCCTTTGTAACGTAGCAAGATAACGTAGCATAACATATTTGAAGTATTTTATAAGACAACTGTATGGCAACTCCTTTCACTTTAAAACTTTCGTTACCATGGCAGTAGTAGTATAACTGAAGAACTATGTTTGTCTCTTTCTTTCTTTTGCATTTGCATTGTATAATATTTTTCTTAACAGGATTGCCTTAAAATAATTTTGCTCTGGCGCAGACTATAAAAAGGCTGCGCACTCTTAATTTTCAATCATTTCGTTTTGCGATCGGCGGTAAGAACACTTATCAGTAGAAGTGCGGAGTACGTGGTAAGCGCTAAGCTCGCCGTACAAAGTGCAAATTCTGATGAGTGGAATTTTATATTCTGGATGGAGTACGTGGTAAGCGCTAAGCTCGCCGTACAAAGTACCAATTCCAAGAATTGGAATTAAAAACAATGTTGACTGCGTTGTAGTGTGGACAGCGATGGTTGGCCGCTGCAAAGCAGAAGACATTTTCCGAAGTTCGCTAAACAATTTTGTACGAATAGTTTTACTTTAGCTGTGAAAATATACATTTTGTGAACCTATAGACATTTTTTCTGAAGAATAATAAATACGACGAGAGTAGAAATTATTAAATTTAAACTCTACAATTGGCGCCCAACTGGCTGAATTTTTTCTTCAAAATTTTACCACGAAGAAGTCCACGTTTTAACAAAATGGCGACTCTCTCTAATGAACAATTTAAGGAGCTACTGATGTCAATGAACAACCCTAATACACGTGTGGGTACATTTAGCACCTGCAAAGCTCGATACAATGGCGAGAGGAGCCCTATCAAAGTCGAAGAGTTCATCGCAGCGATTTCTACTTTTAAAATGGTAGAAAAAATTAACGACGCCGACGCAATAACGGGAATGCCTATGTTGCTCGAGGGTGATGCTGCGGAATGGTGGCGCGGTGTGAAGGATCAAGTATCCACATTCACGGATGTAGTTCGCATGCTACGCGAAAGTTTCTGTCCCGCAAAACCGGCATGGAGAATATATTGTGACATATTCGAATGTAAGCAGCAGAAGAGCGAGCCGACGGACACCTTTATCCGGAAAAAGCGAGCATTATTCGCTCAATTACCTAACGCTCCAGCAGAAGCTGATCAAATCGATATGGTTTTTGGCATGCTTAGTGCTTTTATCCGGGAGAGAGTAAGCCGTCATAAGGTAAATACATATGAGCAACTTCTCAAAGAAGCGCGAGAAACAGAATTGTTTTTGAGCGAACGTGAAAGCTCGAGAAAATTACAGGATCAAGTTTCCTGATGCACTTTTTGCCATAAAAAGGGACATACGGGTGAAACTTGTTTTAAAAAGCAAAAATCGGACACGTCTGACGCAAATGCCGCTACAATTGCCGCTGCAATAGCTGTTAAACCGAAGTTTGCATGCTATGGATGCAATGCACCTGGCGTAACACGCGCAAACTGTACCGTGTGCAGTAAAATTAAATCGTCATCTGATAAGGTGGTGAATTTTAACGCAATATCCCCCGTAAATGTTGGTAGAAACATACCAGTGGTAAATGTGGAGCTGTTCGGTGTACCGAGACAAGCGTATTTCGATACTGGAGCTCGTACAAGTGTGGCAAGCGCTAACCTCAAACGCGTCATGGATTTCAAGGGGTGTAAGTATGAAAAAGTTACTTCCGACATCGCTTTAGCGGATGGAATCGTGTCAAGGAAAGAATGTTTGACGACTATATGCAAAATCGTAATTGGCGGTCGGTGTTTAAACATCCAATTCATAATACTGCCAGAGGCAGACTATAATCGCACGTTGATTGGAGCCGACTTTCTCGAAAAAGAAAATTTCGTAATAAATATGGGGCAGAAATATTGGTATTTCGAAGACAACCCTACGCAACAATTCGATTTTGGTGAAAACGTACCAGTAAACCTGATCGAAACCATTAAAGTAGCACGTATTATTACCCATAAACGCAAGATTCCAGTTAACACCCCTCCTCCAAAGTCACATGCTTCAGATCCTGAGTATTATGGTCCAGACATACCAGGAAATGACTATTCGCCAGGTCCAATCCAAGCCATATTCAAAGATTCACTGCCAGCCGATGCTCTAACCCCACAGAGGCAGAAAGGACCATCTCTATTTCCAAGTATGATATATAATAAAAGAGATGACGACGATGACTTCGTAAGACTGGGTTCATTCGATTTTAAATTGTTGAAATCCACAGATGGGATTAGTCTCAAAAGTGAACAGAAGCAGGAGCTCGATGCAGTTCTTCACGCCAATGCAGAAGCATTTGGCAACATTTCTGAACCAACGCCGTACGCAGAGCACAAAATTGACACAGGCGATCATGTATCAATTTTAGTCCACCTTATCGTCTTTCTTTTGCGAAAACACGTGAGCTAAAAACAGAAGTTGAAAAAATGATAGATGCTGATATTATCATGGAAGGTGAATCACCATGGGCATCCCCCGTTGTAATGGTACCAAAGAAAACCGGCGGAGTCCGAGTATGTATTGACTACAGGAAGCTAAATGCAGTAACCGTACCTGACAGGTATCCGTTACCACGTATGGATGATATATTACATGCAGCAAAAAGTACTAAATATATGTCAACTTTAGATTTGCAAAGTGGTTATTATCAAATAAAAGTAAATGATAAAGACTCTTACAAAACCTCTTTTATTACCCCTTTTGGAACATTTTTATTTAAAAGAATGCCATTCGGTTTGCGTAATGCACCGGCAACTTTCCAGCGTCTCATGGACCGTTTTAAGGCTTCTATTCCCAAGGTTCAACTATTAGTTTATCTAGACGACTTGATCGTGTGCTCGTCTTCTTTTCAAGAGCACCTCAAGGATCTTAACATTGTCCTCTCTAAATTAAACGAATTTAGCCTACGGGTAAATAATGCTAAAAGTAAACTTTGTTACGACGAGGTAAAGTATTTAGGTCATATTATTACAGCTGACGGCATATGCGTTGATGTGGAGAAGACAGCCGCCATTAGCCAAAGAAAAGAACCGAGAAATGTTAAAGAATTAATTTCATTTATTCAGACGTGCTCATGGTACAGGAGATTCATAAGTAAATATGCCGAAATCTCGAAACCATTAACTGAGCTTACGAAAAAGAATGCAAAATGGTCTTGGTCCGCAAGGCAAAAAGAAGCATTCGAAGCACTTAAGCAAGCCTTAACATCAGCACCAATATTGAAACAAGCTCAAGACAATATGCCGTTTTATGTCAAAGCCGATGCTAGCGGTTATGCGTTAGGAGCTGCTTTACTCCAGGGGGAGGAGGATAATGAACATCCGATTGAATATGCGAGCCGATTATTATCATCAGCTGAGAGACATTATTCTACTACAGAACGGGAAGCACTAGCGATAGTGTGGGCATGTGCAAAGTTTCGCGGCTACATCGAAGGCTCTGAGATTATTTTGGTAACAGATCATCAACCTTTAAAATGGTTACTTACAATAAAGTCACCTTCTGGTCGACTAGCACGTTGGACATTGCAAATTCAACAGTATGACTTCAAAGTGAAATACACCCCTGGGAAAACCAACTCCCTCGCTGATATGCTATCCCGTCCGACAAGTGATGAAGATCAAATCCAAATTGAACAAAATGATTTATGTGCTTTTCAAATAGACTTTCCCCGTAAGAGTTCCAAAGAAATACGGGATGATCAATTGAAATACGAGTACTTAAAAAAGATTATATCGTCAATTGAATCTGAAGACAATAATTTAACATTTTGGTCAAGCAGAGATTATTTGCTGTTTGATGGGGTATTGTTCTGCTATTCTAACGACGATAGAGAAGACGCTCAACTGGTAATACCACAGCAAGAACGTGAGGAACTTTTAAAGAAATACCATAATGAGTGTACTGCCGGCCACTATGGGATAGAGAGAAGCATTCATCGTATTGCTAACCGATATTTTCGGCCAGGTATGCGAACTGATATTTCAAAGCATGTCAAAGCTTGCACAGAGTGTCAGAGGTATAAGGCAACTAATCTAAAACCTATGGGTCTTTTTCAAACTACCAGCAGCAATCAACGATTTGAAGTTGTCGCGGTTGACCTGTTTGGTCCTCTACCAAAAACCCATCATGGCTTCCAGTGGATACTGGTAGCCGAAGACGTAGCATCACGATGGACAGAACTTTTTCCTCTAAAAGAAGCAACCGCGGAATGTTGTGCAAAAACGTTAATTGACGAAATATTTCTCCGTTATGGGATTCTCCGTCGACTAAAATCTGATAATGGTGTCCAGTTTATATCAGCCATAATGCAAAAAGTTTCATATTGCATGGGAATTGAGCAACAGTTCACACCCGTCTATCACCCGCAAGCTAATCCCGTCGAGCGTAAGAATAGGGACATCAAAACACAATTAGCAATACTTGTTGGCAATGAACATAATACGTGGAATCTAAATCTACCATCAATCAGATTCGCACTAAATACTGCCAGATGGCAAAGTACTGGCTTTACTTCAGCATACTTAACTTTCGGAAGAGAGCTACGCACTCTCGATGACGTACAACATGACGTCAAAGCTATTGTGGAGTCCGAAAATTTTATTCCACAAATTACGCCATATCTCAATAGAATCAGCACTGAATTCAAACGTGCAAAAGAAACACAACATCACATGCAGACAAAAACAAAGACTACTTTGATCAGCGGAGACGCCCTAAAGACGACTTTGAACTTGGTACAGAAGTACTAGTCACTACACATACTCTTAGTCAATCATCGAAAAACCTCACATCAAAATTTGTCCCGAAAAGGGACGGACCATATATCATCATCCGAAAAGTTGGCTCAACGTCGTATGAAATCGCTTCTAAACAAAACCCAAATTTATCGCTGGGAACTTACCATTCTTCCTCACTTACAAAATTCAATCAAGGCAATCAAGATGAGTCTCCAACACCTGTACGGCCTTTGAAAAGACGAGGACGACCCAAGAAGAATTAAACAAGTGTTGTCGTGCCCTCGAGACGAGTTAGTCACGCCAAAGGGGGAGACTGTAACGTAGCAAGATAACGTAGCATAACATATTTGAAGTATTTTATAAGACAACTGTATGGCAACTCCTTTCACTTTAAAACTTTCGTTACCATGGCAGTAGTAGTATAACTGAAGAACTATGTTTGTCTCTTTCTTTCTTTTGCATTTGCATTGTATAACATTTTTCTTAACAGGATTGCCTTAAAATAATTTTGCTCTGGCGCAGACTATAAAAAAGCTGCGCACTCTTAATTTTCAATCATTTCGTTTTGCGATCGGCGGTAAGAACACTTATCAGTAGAAGTGCGAAGTACGTGGTAAGCGCTAAGCTCGCCGTACAAAGTGCAAATTCTGATGAGTGGAATTTTATATTCTGGATGAAGTACGGAGTACGTGGTAAACGCTAAGCTCGCCGTACAAAGTACCAATTCCAAGAATTGGAATTAAAAACAATGTTGACTGCGTTGTAGTGTGGACAGCGATGGTTGACTGCTGCAAAGCAGAAGACATTTTCCGAAGTTCGCTAAACGATTTTGTACGAATAGTTTTACTTTAGCTGTGAAAATATACATTTTGTGAACATGTAGACATTTTTTCTGAACAATAATAAATAATTATAACGAAACAAACCAGTTTTCGATTTCCTTCATTTCAACGAGAGTAGAAATTATTCAATTTAAACTCTACACCTTTATATTTGGTTGTGCGCTAACAAACTTAAACTTAATATCGAAAAAACTAAATACATGTTAATAACTAGAAAGAATGTTTCCGATATTGTTACTCTCAAAATAAATAATTCAAAAATTGAAAACGTAGATTCTATTAAATACCTTGGTGTCTTAATAGATTGTAAATTAAAATTCAACGCCCATGTCGCTTATATAACAAATAAAATAGCAACTAAAATACGGTTTATGCAAAGAACCTGCAAAAACCTAAGTAATTACTATAAAACTAAAGTTTATCGATCCGTTGTTGAACCTTACTTTTTATATTGCTCTACAATTTTATTTGTTATGAAAGATTCGCAAATCGATAAATTGCAAAAAATGCAGAATAAAGCTATGCGATTCATCTTAAACAAACGTTATGATACTCCAATAAAAGATATGCTACTTAGTTTAAATTGGATGAACGTGAAGCAACAAATATTTTTCTTTACGATGAAGTTTATATACAATATAAAAACCGGAAATTTGCCTGAATACTTAAGAACAAATATTAGAGTTAATTATGATGTCCATGGAAGAAATACAAGACAAAGAAATGATTTCAAATTACCTAATTATAAAACAGAATCTGAACAGAATAGTCTTTTTTACAAAGGTTTAAAATGCTTCAATGAACTACCTGAATACATAAAAAATAGTGATAATAACTTGTTTAAAAAAAGGTTATACACTTACGTCAAATCTATGAGGATAAAATAAATACTAAGATCTGAGCTGGTTTGTGATACGTATTCCTAATTTATGTCTAATTCTAAAATTGCAAATTTCCTCGTTTATATATATATATACATATATCTATTTAAACTGATGTACCTATTGTTAAACTACTGTACCTATTGTTAATTAATGCAATATTTTTTTTTTATTTCTTTCAATTGTATAAGCTAGGCTCTTCGAGTCGTAATAAATAAATGAAAATGAAAATGAAAAAGCAGAGGAACATTCAAAACAGTTTACAGCATTCGTAACACCCAGCGGACAATTTGAGTTAACAGGATGCCATTCGGTTTACGAAATGCTCCGTGTGCTTTCCAGAGAATGATGTCACAATTGGTTGAGCCGTTAAAGAAAGCAGTTGTCAGTTACGTGGATGAAGTTGTTATTGCTACTGATAGTGCAGAAGAAAATTTGTTTTAATTGGAAGAGTTTCTCAAGATTATACAGAGAGAAGGTTTGACATTGAGGTTATCGAAGTGTTCATTTCTGAAGAATGAGGTTACTTTCTTGGAGCATCAGGTCGATGCAAATGGTATAAGGCCGGGTAATTTGAAAACTTCAGCAATAGAGTCATACCCGACACCGCGTAATCCATTGGAAGTTCGTAGGTTTTGGGGTTGACTGGGTTTTTCCGCAAGTTTGTTCCCGGGTATGCTGACATCGCTAAGCCCCTCACCAACCTAACTAGAAAGAGTGTCATTTTTGATTGGAGTACAGAACATGAGGAAATGTTCCGTCGGTTAATTAGAGCGATTACCAGAGCCCCAGTCCTAACGATTTATGATATCACGAAAGAACATGAGCTGCATACTGATGCATCGAGTGCTGGCATCGCAGCTATATTGCTTCAGAGAGAGGAAAATGACCTGAAGCCGGTAGCTTATTATAGTCGATTGTGTAGTCCCCAAGAAATGAATTACCATGCATACGAGTTGGAGGTCCTGGCGGTCGTAGAAGCGTGCGATAGGTTTAGAATGTTTCTAATAGGAAAATCTTTTGATATTGTAACAGACTGCCAAGCAATCACTACAGCAAAAATATCAACACCAATGAAGCCAAGAGTAGCTCGATGGCTACTGAGACTTTTGGAGTATGACTGTAATATAATACATTGTGCAGGGTTGTCAATAGGTCATGTAGATGCGATGAGTCGTTCGCCGGTTGCGGTGACATGTGAAGTCGAGGATGTCAGTGCGAAAATATTGGCCTTGTCGACTGATGACTGGGTTAGCACTATGCAGAGACAAGATGGTAAGCTAAACGAAATTATAAGCATTTTGCAGAATAATACTAGCCAACGAAGCGACATAACGTCAAAATATTGTCTGAAGAACCATCGATTGTATTGGAAAGACGACCATGGGCATAAACTGTTGGTTGTCCCGAAGGGTATACGATGGCGTATACTCAAACTTTGTCATGACGATGTTGGACATCCCGGGGTAGATGGGACCATCAAGAGAATTCTGAAAAATTTTTGGTTCCCGAGGCTTCAAAATTTTGTGAAGGGTTTTGTAAAATCGTGTATCGAGTACTGTTAGAGCCGTGAACCGATGCGCAAATAGTGCGAGTTATTTTGGATGGACATACCGCAGCTACCATTCCAAACATTACATGTGGACCATCTGGGTCCATTTATCAAAAGTCGACGTGGATATGAATACGTGCTGGTGATTGTCGATGCATTGACGAGATATACGGTGGTCGGCCCAACACGGTCGACGAAAACAAAGCCTGTAGTAGATGCACTGAACCAATTAACACTCTACTTTGGTTTACCACAGCGAATAGTGTCGGATCGCGGGACTGCGTTCACATCCGCAGCATTTACTGGTTTTTGCCAAGAGAATAATATTCAACACATCAAAGTAGCAGTGCGTACACCGTGATCAAATGGTCTGGCAGAACGTGTGGATCAAGCGGTGTTGGATTATTTACGAACGTCCACTGAGGATGCGAAAGATTGGGACGTACATGTCCGCATGTTACAGTGGTCGTTAAATACGAAGGTAAATGCAACTACGAAATTTGCACCAATTGATTTAATTTACGACTTTCCGCTACGAGATCTGAGTGGAAACAAAATATTAGCAGCCGTACAATCGGAAGATGAAAACTTGCAAATGAAAGGGCGACGTAGCGAAGCAATATGGAATATTGAAGCAGCAAGGGTCAAATGGAAAGAAAAATTCGACGCAAGGTATAAGAAGCCATCGCCATATGAAGAAGGGTCGTTAGTGCTTATTGAGGCCCCACCCTCAAGTACCGGTGAGTCCCGAAAGTTGCATCCGAAATATAAGGGACCATATGTGGTTAAGAAAGTTCTACGATTTAATCGATATGTTGTCGAAGACATGGAGGGTATACAACATTCGCAGCGAAGGTATAGTACGATTGCAACATCAGACAAGATGAAGCCGTGGTGTGCATTGTTCCCGGAAATTGATGATGATGGTGATCCCGAAGATTATGACTATCATGGTTAACTCGAGTTTCTGTCAGGAGAGGCCGAGATGTCATCACACCTTTTATATCTACTGGCAACTCTGTATATTCTCATTTTATTTAAAGTTCATTCTCCCTTGTGTACTCAATTTATCATATATTAAAATGTTCATTTTTATTCTTGAAATGTAAAGAATGAGTCAGTCGTTAACTTGAATTGAATAAAGCGAGTGTCATTTTAAATTCTTTAAATCGGTTGTCCTGAATTCTGTCTGGGTGACATTTTCTTGCGGGTGTTAGGGATTGACCTCATATGACTCCTTACTGAATTTCAATGTTCTAGCATGAATACCTTCAGTTATGTAGTACCAAATATTCATTTTGCATGGGAGGTGCCACGCCCCGTTTATATATCGATATTAATTTTAGCCTATGACCATCCTTGGAATGCTTCTAGTGGGTTGTGCAAATTTGGTTGTGATCGGTCGATCCGTTTAGGACGCAACTCGATCTATACCTACATACATATGTACATACATACATAATTTGAATTTTATATGCATATGTAGATAAAAGCAGCAAATCACTTTTTTATTTTTTTCAAAATTTTACATGCGAATAAGAAGCCAGCTTTTGCATTCATGGTCATATTCGTTATTTGATATTCATGAACAGCGTTGTCGTTTTTCAATTTTTCGAGCAGGTGGAAAATTGAAGCGATAATCGTAATGACCGCTGTTTGAATAGTAACTTATTACGAACAGAAGTAATCTTTAAATTTTTTCATTTTATGGATAACGTATATGGCTTTATTGCTTCAGGTCTTTTTATAATCTTTTTTAATGCTAAAAATTTACCAAAATGAAAAAAAAAAAATAATAGCAATAATAATTTATTCACCGGCTATAACTAAAAACAAAATTTTTTCATTAAAGTTACTTAGTTGTAAATATAGTTCACTTTGTCAACAGGGACCAAATACTTCTGCAAAAAATAAATTGTCGTTTTGATACAAATGTATCTTTTCTGATACACTTTTTTTTAAATTTCGGGTTTTGATACATGTTATGAAATTCCCTATTTCGGAAAACTAATTGTGAAATTACACAATTTTTTCTAAAATTAGTACAAATTTTTAAAAATTGTTAACTACGAATTAAAAAAAAACGCTAAGCAGTGCCAACAAATTATTTTCTTTTTCATTAATCGAACCTTTTTATTATATCTTTTATTTAAAAAGTATTGCAATACATTGCGTAAATTGTTAAACAACAACAATTTATGTATACGGATATTAATGGAAGAATACAAACTACAGCTGCAAAAAGGTTTTTCAGTCGCTCAGTATACAAGACCCGCTGGATAGCTGGTTGCTCTCATTTAAATAAATTATTTTGTTGGTATTGTATTTTTTTATCAAATGATAAAAATATTTGGAATTCGACTGGCTATGAAGACTTGAATAACTTAGCTAATGTTTTAAAAAGACATCAAAACACTCAAAAACATCTCAATTCTACTATTTCTTTCTTTAATTTTGGAAAACAGCGTATAGAAACGTCTTTGTCTCGACAATTTTCAGAGGAAATTATTAAGTACAATTCAAAGGTCGACCACAATCGAAGTGTCTCTCAACGTTTGGTTTATATTGTGTGTCATTTAATACAACAAGAGCTGCCTTTTACGGGCCACGACGAGTCCGAAATGTCTTTAAATAAAGGGAATTTTTTGGAGTGTCTCTATTTATTGGGAAAATATGACCGTTTTAGAAAAGCATTTAGAGGCAAAGGGGACATCTGGGCCGAGCTATATATCGAACAGAATACAAAACGACATAATAAAAAGTGTGTCGGATGTTATAAAAGCTCGGGTCGCGCTTGAGGTTAAAGGCACTTCCTTTGTTTCCATAATTCTGGATGAGACGCCAGACATAAGTGTCACGTTAAGTAAAATACAACTACTGTCAAGCCAAATATGCATAAAATATGTACTCTGAAATACTGTTGCATACCACCAAATTACAACTCTGAAACATAATACGACGCTACCGACTGAGTTTGAAAAGTCGAACGGAAGATATTGTATTTTGGAGAGTAGAAAACGAGTACGCGACCGGTTAACATCGAATTCTTGAAAACTGTAAAACTTTAAATCAATAAAATCTAAATATCTATTAAAATTACTAAAATACCCTAAAATAACAATTTTTCTATTAAATGGACATCCTGAACGGTAAGAATAATAGCGTATAAATGAACGTATAAATCATTTCATTCGCTACAGTTCAGAAGTGAGAGTGAATTTCTAAGCCTTAAACCGATAAAGAACACATAAAATTTGTTCAATTACATACGTGTGAAAATTTTATGAAAAACTAAGCATTCAGTTGTATGAAAGTGTAAATTAAATGTAATAAGTACACGGCGCACGTCTTTACCATATATTACATAACCTAACATTTTATGAGTCTCCACGGGAATTTTAGGGCTCCGGCGACATTCGTTTTGTTGTTTTGGTCAACGAACTAAATTCAAATTTGTAGTTTTGCAGTTTGACGTACACTCATTACAATATCGTTTATCATATTCGTTTTCAATACATTTTTGCGTATATCAAAAACTTTCGTTTACCGAGATTCTATAGCTATCTAGCTCGTACCAGTGAGTGTTCATACGTCTTGTGCTTCTCACTCGTGAATATATACATATATGTATTAGCCGAAAAAAAAATTTAATTAGAACCAATAACAAAGATCAAAAGCGAATATGTCAGCTAAAAATCCAACGTTAAAAGAATTAAAGCAAAAATGCAAAGATGCTGGTTTGCCCACGAATGGCACAAAAAACCAACTAGTACAACGTTTAAGAGTACATTTCAATGATGAAAGTGAAAGTGATACGGAAGAAGTCACTATGTTACAACGCATATCAATTCTCGAAAAAACTATTGATCGTTTTATAAATTCGCAAAAGACAACAAATGTTAATACGCCAGTGACTCCGCGCGTGAAAAATTTTCAACCACCAATTTCGTCATCTCCCGTTTCGGCTGTGTATACACAAACGGCAAATATGCACCCGATAACAACAAGTGCAAATGCAAATTTCGTACCGCAGTGGCAGAGGACTGATTTGCCATCTGCGCCGTCACAACAGTTCCCAATTAGAAATGATATGTATTATGGAAATAATGTACCGATTCCATTATGTTCCGACTATTTTCAGTCTTCATCGTATAAAATAAAAGATATTGTCGAGTTGTTGCCTGAATTCAACCCAACAAGCGATACGTCTCTAAACTCTGTGCAATTTGTGATACGAGTTGAAATGCTTAAAAACGCCTATAATTGGCAAGAAAGTGCTATAATATTTGCGGTTCAACAAAAAATGCGCGGTTCGGCAAAACTGTGGATCGATTCGCTACAGTGCGCATTCGTTAATTGGCCACAGTTCGTAAATAGATTTTTAAATGATTTTCCGTGTATGCATAATGAAGCAGATACGCACATAAAACTCTCGCGAACAAAACGTCAACAATCAGAAACGCCGGTTGAGTATTTTTATAGAATGCTGGCGCTCGGTAATAAAGGTGGCTTAACAGAAGCAAATATTTCGCGTCACATAATAAATGGTATCAATGATAATGATTTGAAACGAAAAATATCAAATGAGTACGTACGGTGTCAAGATTTGTTAAAAGATATCATGAGTTTCAGTGTATATAACGATGTATATCAAAACACTTATAAGCCGAAAACATCTTCAACCGTGTCTAAGCCTCAATCGTTTAATGTAAACAATAATAATAATTTGCCAAATTCTAAACAACAACAACAACAACAAGCAAAAAGTTTTAAATGCTATAATTGTGGTAAGGTCGGGCATCTTTCCGTAAATTGCCCAGAACCACAAAAGAAACCAAGATGTGCAAAGTGTCAACGTACGACCCATAAAACCGAAGAATGTTTTGCCAAAACTAACGTAAATAATATTGAAAACCCAGTCGTGGAAAAACATGTTCAAAATAAAAGTGACGGTATATACAAACAAATAAATGTGAATGGTCATGCTACGTGTGCATTCGTTGACCCAGGTAGCACGCGTACACTAATACGGAAAACATTTGCAAACCGCATCGGGACTCTTAAAAACGAAGTAACAGTGTTGAGAGGTTTCGGTGGTGGCGAATATGTTTCCACGCGTAAAATATATATATGTGTTACTAAAAATTGATGAACAACAGCTTGAAGTAGATATGTTAGTTATTAATGATGACCCTATTTGTGAGAACGTACTCCTCGGTAAGGATGTACTATGTGGCTATAGCAAACGCCTTATAATAGAAAATGATCAGTGCCGTGTTGAGCAAATTCGTAATATCAATACTCCAAACGGGTTAAGCGAAAAACAAAATAACCAGTTCGAAAACATTATGAGTGAGTTTCGTGGAGTTTTTGCGGAAAATATTGCGAATATAGGAAAATGCGGTATCTCTAAAATGAAAATTAATTTAAAAACTGATACGCCTATTCAGTTAAAGCCATATGCGATACCTTTTTGCAAGCGACCTATAATATCTAAAATAATAGCCGAGCTATTAGAAAACGAAATTATTCGATTAAGTGAATCGCCATATTCGTCTCCGGTAGTTTTGGTAGACAAGAAAAATAATTAGCACCGACTATGCGTAGACTATCGTTGCCTTAATAAAATTACGAAAAAACAACCCTTCCCCATGCCGAATATGGAGGAACAGTTCGCACAACTAGCGGGAAATCGGTTTTTCTCGAAATTGATGAAGCCTCGAAAAGATACACCGCGTTTGTAACGTCAGATGGACAGTTTGAATTTAACCGTATGCCTTTCGGTCTCATTAACGCGCCTGCCGTTTTTCAATCTATTATGAATAAAATCGCATCGAAAATGCAAACTGGTGAAGTGCTTGTGTACTTGGATGATATTGTGATTCCAAGCAAAACAATCAATGAAGGACTCTTGCGATTAGAACGATTTTTGCAACTTCTCAAAGGAGCCGGACTTACGTTACGTCCCGATAAGTGTAACTTCCTGGCAACGAAAATCGATTATCTTGGACACATCATCAATGAAACGGGAATCACACCGGGTAAAAATAAAGTGTCTGCCATTCAAAATTTTAAGCAACCAAACAACATAACCGAGGTAAGACGTTTTTTGGCCCTCACGGGTTTCTTCAGGAAATTTTTGAAGGACTATGCTATGATATCGAAACCTATTTCCATATTATTGAATAAAGCTAATCAGGACAAATTCACATGGGGTCCTGAGCAGCAGAGCTCTTTCGAAAAACTTATTCATATCCTTACAAACGAGCATATCCTTGTTTTGTACGATTATAATGCACAGCATGAAATACATACAGATGCATGCAGTATTGATCTTGCGGGTGTATTACTCCAATCCATCGATGGTAACGAATGGCGCCCAGTATGTTATTTTAGTCGCCATTTTACTGTCACAGAAAGCAAATACCATAGCTATGAGCTCGAGGTACTCGCCGTTGTAGAGACCTTAGAACGTTTTCGTGTTTATATATTAGGCAAACATTTTCGTCTTATCACCGACTGCTCCGCAATTGCACACGTAAGGAAGCATAAAGAACTGAAAACTGAGTGCATACATCACCAAGGTAGCAGATTGCAACATGTGGACGCTTTAAGCCGCATGCCCGAACAACCAGGTCGACCCAGCTGTTTTTATACTAAACGTTACTGCGATATCAACGATTGGTTATTGACGATGCAGATTCAAGACGAAAAACTTCGAGATATTTTAAATGTTCTGCATGGCAAAACAAATTCACCAAACGAAAAATCTATCAAAACTGACTATCAACTACGAAATCACCATCTCTATCGTAAGGAATCCGATGGTCTAAAATGTGTAGTCCCAAAGGGTGTACGATGGCGCATTGTTCAGTTCTGTCACGATCAGGCTGGGCATACAGCGCTAGAAAAGACACTCGAGCGCATTAAGAAAACGTACTGGTTCCCGAATATGAGAAAGTTTGTCAAAAGCTACATAGCAGCATGTATGAAATGTTGCTACCAAACGCAAAGTTCTGGGAAAAGTGAAGGTAGCCTTCACATCGACTCCATTAAACCTGTCCCATTCTATCGCATACATTTGGATCACTTAGGTCCGTTTGTCCGAAGTAAAAGAGGAAATTGTTACGTACTTACCATTTCTGACGCCTTCAGCAAATTTCTAGTCGTTAAACCTGTCCGAGATACAAAAACCGTCCACGTCCTTAAAGCTTTAAATGAAAAGTCATCATATTTTGGTCTACCATCGCACATAGTAACCGACAGAGGAACGTCATTTATGTCGAAAGCATTTGAAGAATTTTGTACCGAAAACAATATTAAACATAATAAAACTGCAGTCCGTACTCCACGCGCAAATGGGCAAGCTGAACGAGCAAATCAAAGCATTTTGAAATTTCTACGAACGACGACCGAAAATCCATAGGACTGGGATACCGTGTTAAGAGATCTGCAATGGTCAATTAATTCTCGTAAAAATGCTACAACAGGCTTCAGCCCTAATGAACTGGTCTTCGATTTTCAACTTCGCGACTGTGTAACTAATCAATTGCTTGCAGCCGTGCATGATGATATAAGTGACGAACCACATGAGTTAAACGCCGCGGAAAAACGTAACCAAGCCGAAGTAAATTTATCTTCCGAACGCGAAAAATGGAAAAAGCAATTCGATAAGCGTCACAAAATTCCAAAAACTTACGTCGAAGAGGATCTTGTTGTTATCGAAAATGAGCCATCTTCTACAGGCGAGTCCAAAAAGCTCGAACCCAAATATCGTGGACCATACATTGTCCGTAAAGTTCTGAGAAACGACCGCTATTTGCTAGAAGATATTCCTGGGTACCAAATAACAAATAAAAAATTCCGCTCAGTATACGCTTCCGAAAAAATGAAGCCTTGGTGTCGTAACAGCCCCGAACTCGAATCCGACGACGAAACCGAGGACGATTTGGAGCAGGATAGGCCGAGCTGTCACGTTAAGTAAAATACAACTACTGTCAAGCCAAATATGCATAAAATACGTACTCTGAAATACTGTTGCATACCACCAAATTACAACTCTGAAACATAATACGACGCTACCGACTGAGTTTGAAAAGTCGAACCGAAGATATTGTATTTTGGGGAGTATAAAACGAGTACGCGACCGGTTAACATCGAATTCTTGAAAACTGTAAAACTTTAAATCAATAAAATCTAAATATCTATTAAAATTACTAAAATACCATAAAATAACAATTTTTCTATTAAATGGGCATCCTGAACGGTAAGAATAATAGCGTACAAATGAACGTATAAATCATTTCATTCGCTACATAAGTAACAGAGAACAACTATGAGTGATTTTTAGGTACTTTTTTGATAACAAAGTACATGACAGGTTCATGGGATTTGTTGATGCTTCTGAAAATTGTACTGCAACTGCACTTACTAAGGTAATTTTGGTTCTTCTTGATAAGTATGACTGCGTGAAAAAGTTGATTGCTCAAAGCTATGACGGAGCTACTGTAATGTCCGGGTTGAAGAACGGGGTGCAGAAAAAAGTAAAGGAACATTTTCCAAATGCTATATAAGTGTGGTGCAATGCTCACATTTTAAATTTAGTTTTGTCATAGTCATGCAATAGGATAAGGGAAGTAAGCTCATTTTTCTCCGCTATTCAGTCAATGGTGTCATTTTTTAATAACAGTACTAAACGCTCCAATTACTATAACAAATTTTGTAATAAGCGGCTTCCTCATATCGCTGCAACACGGTGGTCATATTCGTCTCGTATTGTTAATGGGGATACTAATTTTAACGCACGAAATGTTTTCAATTCGCTTACATCTTTTGAGTTTAACTTTGTTCTTGAATTATTTCATACTATTTTTGAAAAAAAAAAAAAAAAACAGATATTCTGTATAATATTATACAAAAGTGCGAAGTTGACGTTGAGTATATTATAAATCAGATAAAAGAATTTGAAAGTTGGTTGCGAACTGACTTTCAGGCGCTTTTTAATAGTTTTTATGATAATTCATGTCTAAACAACACAGCTCTGCGACTGAAAAGAAACACAACCTGTCCTAAAACAGAGTTAAAAAGGATATTTATACAAATAATATACAATAAATGAGAGGTATTCAGAAATTTTTAAGCTAAGGATTTTGAAACTATTAGATAACAGGCTTTTCCACAAATATAATTCGATTTTTTCCACAAAATGAGCTACTATGTCTTGAAGAATATTATTCGGAATATTTTGACGAAAATGTGTTAAAAGCTCAGCTAATATTATTGTATTCTTCAACGGAGTTGAGGGATTACGCTCCCTTTCAACTAATTGATTTTATAAATGAAAATTGTCTCCAATATGTGTTTTCTGAATTATTAAAATAGGCACTCCTCATAATAACCATTCCAGCAACCAGCTGTTCAATAGAGCGATCCCTTTCAGCTTTAAAAAGAATTCACACATATCTAAGAAATACTCAAGGACAAGAACGTCTTCAGAGCTTTCAATGATAGCTATCGAAAAGGAATTAGTTGTGACGATTAAACGCTCAAATAATTTTTATGATAATGATGTATATTGGAACGATTTTCCGCCATCCCTTTTCAAATTTGGTTTCGAGATAAACCGAGAACGAAAATCGACACTGATGATGGCACAACGCCGAAACCGGGTTGTATCGAAACCAAATTTGACAAGGGATGACGGAAAATCGTTCCAATATACATCATTTATCCACCCTGTCGGAAAATCAACGAAACAAAATAAGTTTTATGATAATGTTTTTAAATGTTTTGTAAAACAAAATATACGATTTAAATTGGAATATAAATAATTTGTAAACTGTCTCAAAAGAATATAACCACTGCTTGGTGTACTTAAGCGGTGCCAGATTTCTTAAACTAAAATGAACTTACGCATAGTAAGTACGGGTATAAAGGATAGTTCGTATTTGGTAAAAATACATTATACCAACAATAATTTTTGCGTTGGTTCATCAATCACTACGCATAAGGTGGTTATAAAAAAGATAAGTATTTCACAAATTCGCACTATGAATTTCGGGATAAACTATGTATAGTTTTTATTGTTCAAAATCCTGAAATCTAGGAGGACATGTTTTCGCTTATTTTTCATTCACACGACCCAATTGTGTATAAATAGCGTCCACAAAATTGATCTTGGCTTACTTAAGAAGCGATCCAAAAAGTCTTAAACTAATATGAATTTGCGAAATTATTTCGCGATCTTGTTTGTCGTTCTTAGCTGCCTTTTGACTAATACGAATTCGGAAATCATGTAACTAGTAGGTGGCGTAGTAGGGATATAAAGGATAGTTCGTGTTTGGTATCAACATCGGCAATAATCTTTGCGTTGATTCATTAGTCAATATGCAGAAGGTGTTTACAGCTGGAATTTTCCATCAAAAAGAAATTGATTTCTTTATTTCATGGTCAAACCATTTCAAGGGCAAGATATTTCAAGGCTTTACATTGGTATTTCACAATATGGTGAAATTTGAATGTAAGCAATTATTGTAATCCTATAAATAAGAGTGAATTACAAATAAAAAAAAACTCAAGTATTTTAAAAAAGGAAATAATAAAAAATCGTCAAAAAACAAAACAACAACAAAAATTATAAGTTAACAAAAAACCAAATGAAATAGGGCTATTGCATGTCGCGCCGGGACGTTGCCAACATGGGACATGAAGCGATTCAACTCACAAAAACAAAGGAGGCCAAACAACACCAACAACAAGCTGACCGTAAGTTAAGTGTAACTACACCTAAAATAATAGATAGTATTACGATAATTTATTGTAATATATTTAATATATTTATTACGAACATTAATTAAGTACCAACATTTTTTTGGGTTGCGAATATTGTTAGAGTAGTAGACACGACAACCTTAATTGAGTCTTAAGGCGGCAGCCGAGGATATTTCCGGCTACTCAAATAAAAAATATAGTGTGGAACAAAAAGGTTCTACAACGTCAGCAGATGATAAATCTGGCAACTCAAATAAAAAATATATTGTGGAACAAAAAGGTTCTACAACGCAAACTGATGAGACATACTGTACCGTAGTACAAGCCAGCAACTATTTTTTTTTATAATTTCATCTTTTACTTCCTGCTGCTCTCAGTTTTTTTGTATGCGTTTATTTAGCCACCACTGTCCCTACTTAAGAATATTGCTCAACAAAACAGATGTCAAAAACATATGTTTTTGAACAGACTTATCGACCCACCTTGGCAGCTTGCGGGCCTAAATCTACTTCCGAAAAGAATTATCTTTCTTTTCCTATGGAGTTTCCGCATCGTCAACATCGTCACTGGTCCGGGTACAATTTGCAAGCGTTAAGTAGTCTCGGTAAAATTGTGAAGTTTTTTCTATATTACCAAAGTTCAAGTGTAGTGGTTTAATTAATAAAGCACTCAAAAAGATTTACTGATAAATATAATTCCCTATCAGAATACAGCATGATAGTGCTACATAGTTAAATCTAAATAAATGAGAACACAATAAACTGTTTTGTGATTTAACTACAAATTCCCTCGTATAATCCTTCATATACGCGCCGATTTAATATAATTTCTAAATAAGCAATTTGCATCCAGTCAACATACATATTTTGGGCAAAATTCTCTAAGCAGGCGTAAATCTACATGCATGGTAAGTGTGCACATTTTTAATAGAGTAAACCTTATGTCCCTTTCCCTTTTATATCTGTATGTGGTGTAAATAGTTTTAAATCATTTTCTTCCGCAGATTCTTTCAAGAAAGAAACACCACAACTTTCCGCAAATTCACATGCAAGCATTTATTTTGCTTCTCCCTTTTTTACTTCACCCCGAATCCCGCTTCCACGGCGGAAATCTTTTTAAAATCCAAAAATATTCACCAGTTGCTGATGATCCAATAGACCGCATTTTCAACTAGCCAGAACAACGAAATTGCATATTTGACCAGTTTTCCTCATCGTTGGAATGTTCAAAAACCTAACTTCTTAACTATATTGAAATTTTTATTGGAATTTACAAATTTAAAATTTGACCAGAAATTAAAAATGTAGATTATTGAATGTTATACATAAAATATTAATAATGTTAATCTATTAAAGAGAGTCCCAACTCGAACCCGAAGAAGCAAGTTCACCTTCTTCTTTAGTTTAGGTTTAGGAACATAAAATTATATGTGTATATAAAATTTTGCAAACATATAAGAAAATGTTTATGAATTGATTGTTAGAAAGGATAAATCAAATGATTAATATAGTCAATATAAGCAAATAGGCTTAAAGAAAAGCTTTTTAAAACTTAGGCCCTTTTATTTTAAAGACCACTGTAACTAGAATTGGCCAACTTAGAAAAGTTGGTCAAATTTAATTACCTACCAAAGTATAGTTCCCAAATCGCAACATATTGTATTTTACTTGGTTTTGTTGTACAGTGGTCTCGAACAAGTACACGATCAAGCATATGTAGGGAAAATGGACATGTTCGAGAGAGCGGTATGGCTAAGCTGACCAGACGTCCTCCTTTTAGGAGGATTGTCCTCCGAAAAATTCTTGTCCAATTTTGTCCTCCTTTTTGACAAAATTGTCCTCCTTGTCCTCGTTTTCTAGTGTGTCAGCTAATATTTTATTCGACTAACTCTTATCTTCAATGTACACTAAATTATTATATGCAAGCTTCGAAGATGCTCACAATACCACCTCGCATTGAGAAGGAGACGTCAATCGTAATGGTATTAACAATGTCCATAAAAATTAATGTCTTTGTGTAAAAAAACACTCCTTGGAATAGGGTGCAATGCACATATTTTTTCAAATGCTTTAAATAATGCTTCTAGTTTAGTGAGTATTGATGTTGAAATCATCATAGTACAAATATATTTACATTTTGAACGGTTTACGGTTAGGGGGACTTCGCTGAAGGGTTTTTGTGAGGACGGCTCAGTAGAATACAAAAAGTTGTTAGGTTATTCAAAAACCAGGTGGCTGGCGCTAACCCCAGCAATTGAAAGAGTGCTGAAATTATTTGAACCATTGAAATCACATTTTCTAAGTTTGGAAAAATGTCCTCTTAATCTAAAAAAATTCTTGTTAAATGAATGTGCTGAAACAATTTTGTTATTACTCCATAGTCAGGCCACCATGTTTCACTCATTAATAAAAAAGATTGAAAGGGAAAACATAACAGCAACTGAAGTAAGTTTTCACTGTAACACTTTGAAAGATCAGCTAAAACGACGATGTGAATGTAACATTTTTGCTATTAATTGTTCAGTAAAATTTAAACAAATTGTCTAGAAACGATTCGGAAATTAAAAAGAAGTTTTACTTGGATGTAAACAATTTTTATAAAGCCGCTTTTGAATATTTAGAAAATTGGACAAATCACGACGATTACTCATTTTTGTTTGAATGGGTTTTGTTAAAAAATGAAATCGAATGAGAGCATGTATTGAAATCTTTTGTAAAAACAAACTAGGTATTGTTATTGATGATAACTTGCTGTTTGATGAGGTAGGCAGAATTAATAATATGTTGAGCAATAATATATTAAATGAAATAGAATATGTAGAGATTGATAAAAAATGGATCCATATATTCAACTTTTTTACAAAACACCAGATTCCTTTTAATAACGTAAAAATAATAATAGAAATCGCTCTATGTTTACCGGGTACAAACGCAAATGTTGAAAGAATATTTTCAATATCTAATGATATATGGACTAGTGAAAAGTCAAGACTTGATGTGAAGACTTTAGCAGCAATTATAATTGTTAAATGAAATATTGATTTAGATTGTATGTTGTTTTATAACTTATTAAAAAATAATGATGGTTTATTGAAGAAAATTCATTCAAATGCCAAATTTTGATCTCATTTTTTATTTGTACTAGCCATTAAAAGCAAAAATATGGAAAAATCTATATTCAGTACCTTGAAATATGTACGTATGTATGTATATCAACATTGACTAACTTAGAATTTTTTAAAATTCGCTTGTCGCTATTTACCTGTTTTTAGTTATATAAACTGTGAATTGTTTTTGTTTTTGTTTAAAACAGTGTTCATTTTCGTATTTTATATGTTTCTAAATAAATAAATGAAAAAATAATTTGTATTTTTTTATGTGGAAAATTTGTCCTTTTTTGCCAAAAATTTTGCCCGTCTTAGCAATTTTTATGTTTTTAGTACATTTGTCCTCCTTTTTCTCCAAAAAATTCTGGCCAGCTTAGGTATGGCGCTCTTAGAAGTTTTGCATGATGTTCAAAGCAAACCTTCGTTATACATAATTTTTCTCATATTGTGAGTACTTGAAATATTTTTACATTTCTTCACATGGTTGGCATCAATTGCGGTTTGGCAACATTATGATGTAATTTTTCTATGGTAAAATTAATACCATTATAGTTTGTTAGTTGCCTTAGAAATTACTATGATTTTGAATTAAGAAATGAAAATCCATTTCCGAGCAAGAAGGCCTTCTAAGCTAGGTAGGAATGCTTTATACTCATGAAATGAATTTAATTACACATGTATATAAACAAAGCATACTCACTTATTTTACATATTAGGTTTGTTAACAATTTTCCTATTTTTGTATACATCAATATACTGATATACATGTACATACATATGTATGCACATACGTACGTTGCTATACAAATATATTGGATTTAGTTGTCCTTTCAATTAAATATCTTTTTGTTGCAATACTTTTTTTTTTTGTATATGCGTACCTAATAGCGCATGTACATATTTACATACATATGTATATCAAAGTTAATTTTTGAATTCAAAGATATATGAGTTAATACGTGTGTGGAGACTAATTATAGTTCGACCAATGTATTTATATATTTTTCCCCAATAATTATTTTTTTAAACTCAAACGGAGTTTGTTATTTTGGTTTATTAGTTTATGTTAACTAGACTTAGCAAAACCTCAGATTGTAAAAATTGTAATGGATTGAACTTCTGAAATAATAATTCAAATAATGTCTAACTGATTTGCTTTAATTTGGTTTGAGTCATGGTGAGTTAGTGGTAGTGTATCGGGGCCTCAATCACATCTAAGAGGCCAATGGTAGGGCGGGTATAGAGGCAGCCACCAAATGTTGCATTGACTACCGAAGATAAGCTAAAACGACGATGTGAATGTAATTTTTTGCCATTAATTGGTCAGTCAAATTTAAACAAATTGTCTAGAAACGATTCGGAAATTAAAAAGAAGTTTTACTTGGATGTAAACAATTTTTATAAAGCCGCTTTTGAATATTTAGAAAATTGGACAAAACACGACGAATGTTGCAACAACGAGCTGCCAGGCGTGAAGGGTAAGTATAGGGTGTCACATTGCTGAAATGTGACATGCAAATGCGATAATGGGTTTTATTTAATTATTTTTTTTTTATTATCCTGTTTTTTGCTTGAAATCCCAGTGTGCAAAATAAATTATCCTGTGTGAACATTGACTTGGGAGAGCAGTGCTGTGCAGTGATCGCGTAAAAGAATCCACGAAGCTGAAGCTCCGGGCCTAAACGCCAGTGCACACACCGTGGTCATTGCACCTTGCCACAAGCACTGCTGCTCTTTTGTCCGTGAATGTGCCTATCGCACACCCAGTCAATGGATATCATAACAATACCAAAAATTTTTAAAAAGTTACTGCGGAGAAAGAAATCCCTGAAGTTTTTACCAATAACTTATTGGGAATAAATAATTTAAAATTTGAAAAAAAAAAAAATTGATGTTGAAGCAGAAATGAGAACTGAGTATGACAAGCCAATATGGTCAAAACAATATTCATATTCTATATCTGAAAATAGGTTCGATAATGTGGAAATTAAGGGTTTAGTAGAAAAAAATATAATAAGGCATAGTAACAGCCCATACAATTCACCTGTTTGGGTTGTTCCTAAAAAGGGAAGTCCTAAATTAAGGATGCTCATAGATTATAAAAACTAAATGAAATAACTCTATCTGAAAGGTATGCGCTGCCACCAAATCCTGAGGTTTACTTTTTTAATTTAGGGTCGTCAAGATATTTTTCAGCAATCGATTTGAAGTCTGGATTTCATCAGATACTAATGAAAGAGGAAGTTATGGAAAAAATAGCGTTTTCGGTAAATAATAGAAAATATGAATATCTGAGAATGCCATTCGGATTAAAAAATGCCCCAAGCACATTTCAGAGAGCAAGGAATAATATTTTGCATGAGTATATTCCCTGCAAACATTGACTACCGAAACGGCTAATACAGTTGTTGAGTATGTATAGGCTCCATTACTGATACTTAGCATAGACTTGACTTGAGAATTGTCACTTACAGTACTGTTAAATGAACATTGCATGTTACTGATTACTCAAAACTTATCAACACTTAACTTGACTTAGAAGTCTGTTGAATTTTGATTTTCTATGTAAGTTCTAAGTGACGGTTTATATTTTGAGATGCCATTTGTTTGTTTCCATTTCATTTTGACATTTTGTCATACAAATTGACATTTATTGATTATGATGCCAGATTGTATGCGCTAAGTGTAGTATAATCGTGGCTAAGTTGTCAAGCTTACGCCAAGTCAAGTCTATGCTAAGTATCAGTAATGGAGCCTTATGACACCCTAACATTGCAGATGGTACGTTTTATCACCAATCATTGAAAAAGGATAGAAGACATATCGATTATTTATGCATACGCATATCGACAGATATGCATCTCTATTTCTTTGCACACATTTTTCTTTCCTTCTTATGTAAACCGAGCATCGATATAGTCATCAATTCACGCGCCAATATTATTAGAAACAAATAAAGTTTTCTATTCAACACCAAGTCCATTTATTTAACGTTGTAGCAGAGCATGGTTGGACATTGTAGGTGGTGAAGCGTTGCAAATGAAAAAGGTGTTGAAAATTATACATATGTATCATATATTCGCGTGCAAAAAGCTGCGCAACACAAATCGTTTTATATACCACGTTATTCAATTTAAAAGAAATAAAAATCGGTGTGGTCAAAAGGCTGCTCTGAAGGAAGTTTTCAAGAAAACGTGGTACCAAATCAAAGCTGAGTGCTATTGTTGTTTGTGTTATTGGAGGTTGACAAAATAGCGAACTTTAAGCGTGATGAAATGATCATACCAATTTTCAATGGAGCCGAGTACAGCAATTGGAAAAAGAGGTAAACAATTTTTCTCGAATTCAAAGGATGCGATGCCGTCATAAAAAGAGAGAAGAGTGAAGCAGATACAGATAAAGTATGGAACGACTGGGAAAATAACGCAATCAGTTACATTTACAGCGCGATATCAATCCGGAATTAGAATATATTAGCGAACTTGAGTCGGCGAAACGAAATTAACGGCACTCCAAATTATTTGTAGAAGCGATTTAAAAAATATAAAACTGTCAAACTACAGCTATCTTACAAGTTTTTTTGATGATTTTGAAAAGGCAGCAAACTGTCTTAAAGCGGCCGGGCACTCTAACCGAACTTGAAAAATTAAATTATATGCTAAAAGCCCTACAGAGGGAGTACAGTCATATCGGGGAAATTATCGGTCTAGTACCAGAGAACGAACGGTGGAATATATAAAAAGTAAATTTAAATTAAAAGCAATTGAAACTAAAAGCTTATTATCGCATGAGGACGATAATCAGAAATCAAACGTTTTTGCGGTAAAATATAAGGAGTCAAGAAAGTGCTACAACTGCGGTGAAGTCGGTCATCTGCAAGCAAACTGTAAGAAGTCAAACAACAACAATTCATCGTCTAACGGCGGACAAGGTATATGGCGTATTTATCGTAGAAAATTCCGTACCAGAGGTCGTGGTCAAGGTCATTATGTGGGAAAAAGAAACGAAAACGGAAGCAATAAATATGGTAACTGCAGTAATATTTTTGTAGCAGGTATGAACTTGCCAAACACTAAAAACAATGTAACTTCAAAGAATAGTGAACAGAATAATATTACTTCCTTGCTTGACAGTGGATGTTCCAAACACATTGTAAATAATGACACATTCTTTTATGAGTTTGAAAATTTGAAAAATTCCGCGGTCGTAACTTTGGGTGATGGAACTCCAATGCAAGCAACGAAAGTCGGTGAAATATTAGTAAGCTTTACAGTATATTATAAAATTGAAACAACTATCATAAGTGATGTATATTTTGTTAAGGCTATGCGAGCTAACTTATTAAGCTATGGTAAGATAAGCGAAAATAATAAGATTAGATAACATTAACGGCAGGTGTAAATATATTCAAATTTGCTCGAAAACTAGTAGCCATAGCTAATAAATCTGAAAACAGTTTGTATGAAATTAAAGGTAAAGTGATTTTGAACGAAAAAGATATAAACGCTAATGTTGCCGTTAAAAATTTTGAGTCCGAAATGGATCAAAAAATCAAGTGTCATAGAATTCTGTGTCATACTAATTTTAAATACTTGAATATCCTAAGCACCAAAAACTTGGTTTATGGATTGCCTAGCAAATTTGACAATGATTCCGTAAAATGCTCTATTGGTATAGAGAATAAAATGCACAATATACCGTTTAAAAATAATAAAGAGAAAGCTAATGACGTATTAGAAATCATACACACGGATGCGAATGGTCCACAAACAAAGAAAAATACTTCGTCACATTTATTGATGAATATAGCAAGTTAACGAAAGTCCACTGCATAAAATCAAAAGATCAAGTTTTTAGTTGTCTAGAGGAATATGTAAATGAAGTCGAAAATTTAAGCGATAAAAAGGTCAAAAGAATTCGGATAGATAACGGGAAAGAATATGTAAATGAAAACGTTCGTAACTTTTTCAGATAAAAGGGGATTTTGCTAGATCCGTGCCCCCCTTATGTCCATTAGCTAAATGGAACAGCTGAGCGTACGAATCGAGCGCTTATTGATATGGCAAGGTGTCTCTTGTGAAGGCAAACGTAAATGTCAAGTTTTGTTCAGAAAGAGTAAAAGCTGCAGCTTATATTAAAAATACGACCCTGGCTTCGGAGTTAAAGACTCCATATGAGTTATTTTTCAAAAAAAGACCGGACTTCAGTAATATGCGTTTTGTTGATGGCGGCATACCGGATGATGTCTCCAGTGTACAGTTTATTCCATCTTCGCTAGACTTTGGTTCTTTAGTGTTAACGGAGGAGGACATCATCGACGCCATACAAATTCTAAAGTGTTCTAAGCAAGTAGATGTGCATCAATTATCTGCATTCTTTCTCAAGCAATGCATTTCATCTTTGGTGGAACCAATACTATTCTTATTTAATTTGTCCCTTAGATCAGGTAACGTTTTGGATGAGTGGAAAGTTACATCGGTAATTCCAGTTTTTAAATCTGGAAGTAAAAATGATGCATCGAACTATAGACCAATTTCTAAAATAACTAATACTACCAAATTGTTTGAAAAGATCATTAGCTCAAAGCTTTCATTTGCTATCAAACCATACACAGCGCTGTCCCAACATGGTTTTATACTAGGTCGCTCTACAGTTACTAATCTTACTGTTTTTTTCCAATTACTGCATCTCGGCGTTTGCAGATGGTTTGCAAGTCGATTCCATCTATACGGATATATCTAAAGCATTTGATAGAGTATCTCATACCTTATTAATTCACACACTACAGTTATTTGGATTTCACTCATATTTTTAGCCTGGGTAAAATCATATCTAACACACAGAGTTAATTTTTGGTAGTTGGTGATGTAAAATCATTTTTATATAGAGCAACCTCTGGAGTTCTTAAAGGAAGTATTCTTGGTCTTCTATTTTTTGTTATTTTCATCAATGATTGTTCAAAGTGGTTTCCAGCGTGTGAACATCTATTTTATGATGATGACTTAAAGATATTCAAAAAGATAAGAACTCGCTCTGATTTTGAAACATTAAAGTTTGAATTAAAAAAAATTTCAAGAATGGCGCCTTCGTAATAAACTATTTATTAATATTGATAAATGTTGCTCAGTTACCTTTTGTAAAATAAGGTCACCACTTCAGTCTTCGTATTCTATTTCTGATACTGTCCTTAGATCCAAAAATCAAAGACCTTGGTGTTGTATTTGACACAAATTTTACATTTACTGAACATTTGAATTATGTCATACCTAAGGCGTATTCCTCGTTAGGGTTTATTCGGCGCAATAGCTCTGAATTTAAGGATCCATACACAAAAAAATTGCTTTATAATACTTTTGTAAGATCTAAATTGGAATATGCTTCTATCATATGAAATCCGTTTTATGAAGTACATACTCAATTCTATTGGTATTGGTATAGGGTTCAAACAAATTTTTTAAATCCCCCTTGTCCGGTATTAGGTTCGATTTACCTATTCCATCTTATGTTTCTCGTTTCAAATTGATTAGTTTCATACTCTTGCCAGTAGAAGATTTATTTACGGTTTAGTAGTAGGAGCTATCGACTGTCCTTATTTATTACAATGCATAAAACCAACACGATGTCTGCGTCATAATGATTTTTTTGCAGTTGACGTTTGCAAAACAAAGTATGCTAAGAATGAACCTATTATCAGACTATTAACTCAATTTAACTTGCTATATAGAGAAATAAATTTAGATATATTTGCTAATCGTAACGAATTCAAACAAATACTATGCTTTTACTATTCATACATTTTTATATATTATTTCTTAGTCTGAAAGGTTTGTAAACCATTGACTTAAATAAATAAATAATTAAATTCAAAATAGTTCAAAAAACAGATATAATTATGCTATATATAAAATATCCGAAAATAAAAATTACTTGTAAGTATTATGAAGCTAGAGCTACAGCACAGATAGATGTTATGCTCATAATAGATAAAAATATAGTAAATTGTAATAATGGGTTTTTAATGTACAAGATTGTAAGATGGAAATTACAAATCCTTATTTTAAAATAAACAAAGAAATCACATGTTTATCGCAGCTTTTAAATGAAAAACAAGGAAAATGTAAGAAAATTAAGGAACAAAATTGAAATAATTAAACAGGGTTATTTTTGTTTTAGGCGAAAATTATGTTCAGAATCAAACAACATAGTTAATTACTTTCGAAAATCAAACAATAATTAATACCAAAACTTATGTTAATGTTGAAACAAAAATATGGGATTATTTAAAACATAACAACGTAAACAATTTTGAAATTTTAGAATATATTGAATCAACTAACGAACAATTTAAATTTGAAATTATAAATTTTTTAAATAAGCCATATATGTATGTAATACTCCTATATTGCTACAAAAGCTAGGTACATTCCCAAACATCAGAGTGCCGATATATTGCTGTTTAAACCGGCAGCCCCACATACAAGCCTTACCAAAACAAAATTGATCTTTTCATGCTGCGAACTGAAATCGCATCTTAAATAAACACAAGTTCGCCTTTTTGTTATTACAGCTGCATTTATTAAACAATTTGATCACTGATTCAAATTACTCAAAAATTGTACTATGATTCATACTTGTTGTTTTAAGAATTCAAAGTATCCTGCTTTGTTTACTTGATCAAATATTGGCGCATCTATTCAGATGTAGCTTAACTAATGTCTTGATGGAATTTTCCATCAAAAAGAAAATTATATCCTTGTTTCCAGGCCAATGTATTTCACAATATGGTGAAATTAGAATATAAGCTGATATTGTAAGACCATGAATAAGAGTAAATTCAAATAAAGTGTTTAGTTTTTGAGTAACCACCGGGTCGATTTGTGGGGAGGCAAAAAAATCGCCCATTGCTCTGTAAAAATCATATTCTAGGGATCAAAATAAGAAACTTTGCCGAAGGAACCATACCTCTACAACGAATTCTGATGTCCCCCAATTTGGGTCGAACTTTTGGGTAGGGGCAAATTTTGAAAAATCCCACTTTGACCCATTTAGAGTGCTCCAATCGAGTCCAAATGTATGACCGACCCCCACTAACTTTGGAGGCCCGAGCCACCGATGCCAGTGGCACACCCCCTGGAACCCCCCTGGGGGTTCACCATACAAACATTTCAAAAAAATCGCCGGTTTTGCACTTTACATGAAAAAATCAGCGAAATGCCTATGTTTTTTCTTTTTGGAGTTTATTTTTCTCTTTAGAAATTTACTTAGTCGGAACATATGTAAATGAAAAAATTAATTTAACTTAGTAATAGAAAAGAAATTAAAAAAAATTATTAGAAATTAGCGTTTTTACAACCCTTTTACGACCAAGGCATCACTGTGATGCATTTGCATGTCGTAAACATAGTTGTGTGGGTTTTTTATTCAACCGTTTTAAAAAATGAAGGTATCACTGTGACACAATTGCAGATCGTAAAATTGTTTGTGTTGTTTTTTTTAAGCCACCACAAGACACAGCAGGTAGAATTGAAATTACCATTTCATTCTTATTACCTCGTCTCGTAGACCATATATAACGCAACAGTTTTTGTGAATGCATTAAGTCGTTGTGAAGAACTCAAAGTGTGAAGTGCTAATTTCAGATAAAAAAATATTTCAATAAAAAAAATAATAAGTGAAGTGACCATTCCAAATCAAAAAGTTTACAATGAATCCACCATCCTCTACACCGCAAGATGAAGCAACTACATCAACTACTATCGAAAACCCAATGAGTCATATATCCAAGCATGATGTTACTGTTTTTGGTGTGTCTACTGATTTAACTGATCTTAATTTACCAACCCATCTGGATATCTTGAGATATTATTTTTACTTAAGCGAACATGCTAAAACAGAACAAAAAAAGTTTTCCCATAAATCATTCACTATTCAAGTACAAGATAAGTTGATTGGAATTTGGGAAAAACTTAGAATGGAAATAATCCTGAAAAAAAGTGTATTTAATAAATTGAATAAGTTGCTTGACAAGTATCAAGAGCAAATCAAGGGAAGAAACAACACCTAACAATTTACAGAGTATGTAAAATCTCTGGAAACAATTTTTTACTTGTGAAACTCTTCCGGTAAGTTATTGCTATCACTCATTTATTATAATTGTCAACCATTTTTAATTATTTTATCATTATATATTTTCAGGTGGTGGACGGCTTCCCGAAAATTGAGTTGCAAAATATGCCCCCTGTTCCAGAAAAAATTGAATTTTCCACCGATTCGAAGTACTTATATGACATGGCCCATGCAATTTCTCGCGGCGTGGTTCCGGTGGATCTGGCTAACATCAAACAGGGGAAAATTGTACATTCTCGGTGGCTCACCAAGGCCGCTAGATTATTGCGATTATATGTGACAATGGAAAATCCAGATGCAAATTTAAGAATTCTGGTTGAATTTATAATTAAATGTTATGTGCCAATGTACTTCAATATCAAGTATTACAGCTCTGTCGTGTACGGCAGTGCATTATTTTTCAAGTTCATTGGTTGGTCACGATTTCTAGAACCTTGTTTACCCAAAATTGTCAATCAAGTAATTAAAGATAATTCATATTATGCGCATTCGGAAAATATCTTGTTATCAATGTTGTTTGATGATAGCAAAGAAAAGCGCGACTGTGCCATCAAGAAAATTCTACGCTATCGAACCGATGTTGACGAGCCAAAGGAACTTAGAGTTTATAAAAAACCAGATATAAACTTTAATTGCACAAGTTATACGGAAATTATCAATTTGAATGATATAAATATCGTATTTGGACCACCATTCACGCGAAGCATTCCGTACGATACATTGAAAGAATATTTAAATCAAGATGATCCACCGTTTAATGATCCAAAAATTCCATCACACATACAAGGAACGAAACGACATGTTCAATTGCTAGCTAGCGTTTCCAAACGGGTTATACTGGAAAATGTAGATGGTGTTATGGCGACGACATTAGAGAGCCGTGCGAAATTGCCCAGACTTGAAAGTAAAAAAGACTTCAAACAATAATTTTTTTTAGTTTCTTTTCTATAACTCACTTAAATTAATTTTTTCATTTACATATGTTCTGACTAAATAAATTTCTTAAGAGAAAAAATAGATATTATTATAAATAAATAATAAATATTATTATAAATAAATAAAGAAAAAACATAGCCATCTAGCTGATTTTTTCATGTAAAGTGCAAAACCGGCGATTTTTTTAAATATTTATATGGTGAACCCCAGGGGGGTTCCAGGGGGTGTGTCACTGGCATCGGTGGGTCGGGCTCCCAAAGTTAGTGGGGATCGGTCATACATTTGGACTCGATTGGAGCACTCTAAATGGGTCAAAGTGGGATTTTTCAAAATTTGCCCCTACCCAAAAGTTCGACCCAAATTGGGGGACATCAGAATTCATTTTAGAGGTATGGTTCCTTCGGCAAAGTTTCTTATTTTGATGCCTAGAATACGATTTTCACAGAGCAATGAGCGATTTTAAAATCGACCCGCCCCAATACACACCAATTTAATGCATGGCAATGGATAAAGGAAAATATATGTTAGCATATAAGCGTGTGTATATATTAATAAAGTGCAACGAAAATAACGTTAGATTATTTTTCGTACATAGTTAATATACCTTAAGTATATAACGCTGGATAATTGTTATTGTAGATCAGCCGACTAACTGCTGCGCGCAGATCAACATAATTTTATGGATAATGATAATGTTATTGTAGGATAACTACCTGCGTGCAGCTCTATAGAATTTCGTAAAGGGAGAAGTTGTTACTACTGCACTTGTTAATCATGAATTGTTTTTGGGAAATAACCGTCCGCTTGCGTACGGAAATCGTAGGCTACAAATTCGCAAGTAAAATGAGAAGCTAGGAGATAGGCATATGAGTCAGTGGGCTTCTACCATTGATCAGAAACGCGACCTGAAGGTTTCCACTTCATTTTACGTATATTTTTTATATTCGGTAGGAGGTTTCCACTCCCACCGACGGAGGCAGGGGGGTTCTACCCCGCTACTCTTATTGAGACAGGGCAAGAGAATAGGAGTAGCTGTTAAGGATATTTTGATTCTAACGTTTTCAGATGTCCTCGTTATGGCTTCCGGCTATTTTACCTTCCTTACTCTCTCATTCTCCAAGAGTTGTGTTTATGGGTTTGTTTCAGGATATGATCGCATATCATATCAATCAATCAGTTTCTGGTAAACCCATCAACTCTCAAAATGAACACACCTTTTTCCTTCGCTACCCAACACTGCCACTGCGTGTCAGAACAGCTGAGAGAGGATAATGGAGGTGTGACGCGAAAAAAAGTTCGTTTGGCTCAACCATTTTGATCGCGCATCGACAAGGAGACACTTTTTCAGAATGAGCCAAATTCGATTGTATAATCCCAAAAGTTGTTTTCTTAAATCAGATTTTTGCACGTAATCATTAAAAATTACGAATTGTCAAAGTCTGCTATGTGTTTGTTTTCTGAAATAGAAAATAGAAGGATGACTTTAGAAGGCCTGCGAATACAACAACAAATACATAAAGCTATCAACTTTAAAAAGGGAGTCCATAATATAAACTGTGCGTATTCTGCTTCGATCACATACAATGCGTGATGTTGACGGTAGAGGACGTGCAAGTTGCTCAATGTTTGAAAATGTATCTGTGTATTTAGGTTTGCTATGTACATACTTATATGTTGTGATAAAAATATTATTATTCGAATTTTAAATGTTAAATGTCGTAAGTGTTACATGTCTCAAGTCAATGAATATTGGTTGTAATTTATTGTTTTCAGATTTAGAAATAAATTCCTGATGAAGACGCGAATAAGCGTCGAAACGCGTAGGATCTAATAAATCCCTGGTTTTATTTAAATCAACCGGCCGAAAAGCTCCAAAAATAGCAATAAAAATATGATTTTTCCTTGGCCCAACAAAAATACATAATTACGAAAAAAGTTTAACGCGGTGATATTAAGAAAAACCACAGGAACTGGTCAACGTATATATTTTGTGAAAAAATGCATTTGCTACAGCCGTATCCCATCGCATACAGGCATTAGATCCAATGAAGAATTTAAGAAACGTGTTAAAAACTGAAAAATGGCGCATTGTTAGGCCTTATCTGAGAGGTTGGATATCCTTCGCATGGAACGTTCCTAATAATTTGCCTGATGAGTTCTCCAGAACATAGCATGATTCCCCCACCTTACTGCGAACTTTTAAGAATGTTTTAGCTAATTTGCTGCTAAACTTCTCTAAAGCGTTACGCAAGGTGAAGTTTCAGCGCAGTACCTCCTGACCAATATTAAAACTAACGGGTCGAGAACGCAAGCTGTATCGTTTCGAACTAGTTTCGTAAACTTTTTGTATATTTTTACGTACCAAGTCCCTTACAAGACCCAAAACGTCGTTTTTTCTTGAGATTCAACTTTCCCTCCGCTCATCATATTTATATTTCTTAGCAACTCGTAGTCGTTAGCATGGATAATCATATGTTACCCGATAATACGAAATAAGGGGATTGACAAATTGTCTGATGTATTGAATTTCTCAATGAAGTTCTTGCTCGGAGAAGCTTCTCAAAGATTGAGAATCAACCGTGCCCCTACAAAATGGACATGAATCGTTATTTGTTAGCCAGCTCGTGCAAACATGGTGTAGGACAAAATTAAAATTCGTAGTCTCCTCATTACAAATTGCACAAACATTCCCGGGTGTTGGGAGGTTGCCTTAATTCTCATTACTGTGTCGTACAGACATTTTTAATTTGTTGGGATTCAAATACCCAAATATGCAATTATAAAAAAAAGAAAAGGTATGTAAGTTTGTAAGTAAAAGCTCTATAAATAATAAAATAGGTCTTGTAAGTTAATGAAAGTCGTGAGTTGAATGAGCCTGTATACAAATTCTTCTAACGCACACTTAAAGATACAAAAGTAGCTGGTAGAAAATTTTGTCTTATCACTCTTACTAGTTCACATTCCAACATGCATACCAGCACGATTTTAAGGGTAAGGGAGAACTCCTACATATATTTCAGGTATAACATCTGGCAAGGTATACTATCTAAAACTAAGTAAACCTTGTGCCAATATCTCTAATATTAGAAATTATATTAGGATAGAATTCACTAATGACACCTATCTCCTCCGCACGCTGATGTATAAATTTTTTTGTTGACGCCCACCTTTCCTTCGGCATAGTTCTTTTTTTTTTTGTTAGGTGTTACGAGTTCACCTTTAGGTTTTTTCATTTCTCTGCTGTAAGAAGTCTGTCCGTTTCCACTATACTAGTTAATAGAGTAAATAACGAAAACAGGCCGTGTAATTTTTGTTTCTCGGATTTCGACGCTTTAGGCGGTTTAGTTCCGCGTAGTGCATGAAATATTGTGGTTATATATAGATGCTTATACTAGGGTTGATCGCAGCAAGAACCCGACCTCCCGAGTGACTAAGCCCGGTTAACGCAAGCATGCACGCCCGCTCCGAGCTCCCTAGCGTCAGTTGAAGACTGAAGCAAGCAGTATTATTTATATATAACATCCTGCGTTTATTTTCTTTAGACAGGAATAGGTTCTCCGATTTATCCTAGGAACCCTGGACGGACTGGGCATACCTCAGCAAAAATAAGTAAATTCAACTGAATTATGTGCATGTGAAGCAAGCCAACACACTAGTCTATATTAAGAATAACTTTAATATTGTAAAACAGTTCTGATTTGACTAAATAAAAGAATAATGTGCTCATGGAGCACTTAAAAAATATTTTTTAAACTTTGTAGGTAACTTAAACAAAGTTAAGTTCTACTTATATCTTAGCAAGACAAGTAACATTTATCTGACCACAATTGTAAAACTTATTACTCATATTTTTATTAATAACTCATTTTCTTGTTGGGTTGGACATTTAGAAAATATTTATTTACTGTTATTTGACTACAGATTTTTAAAGGCATTTACCAGACTTTTTTCAGCCATTTGGCTATTTATTGTTTTAAAAGTGTTCGACTTTGGTGGGTTTTATTAATTTTTTACATCAATTGAATGAGCATTGCTAATTTATTTTTATTAATTTATAATTAACTTGATAATTTGTATTTTACATAATTAACAATTATCAATTTGTGGTTATTTTGACCAGCTTCGTTACATTTATATTTGTGTCCTTATAAATAGAGCTTACGATTTCTGGGTGTTGTTCGGGAAAAAAATTTCTCGCGGGTACCAGTTGTTCTTCAAGCTTTTTGATATTCATTTACTTCGCTGCATTTGGCAGTATTATATAGAGTTTACGATTTCTTTTCGAACATCGAGAATTTCGAGAAGAAATTGTAAGCTCGCGAACTTTACGAGTATTTCGAGAATCTCGAGGGAAGCCGAGTTCTCGAGTCTAGAAATGCTCGCTTGTGTTCGAGCAGAAATCATAAGCCCTACTTATAAATATATCTTCACTTTCTCTTTATCTTTTATTCAAGTGCGAATGAGTTTAATATTATTGAATTAAATATTACATTCGATTCTTCGGTAGGGGTTGTTGTTGTTGATCAAGTTGAACAGGGCTTACTTGAATTTCTTGCAGCTCTTGTTGTTTCTGTTGCTCACTCAACAACAGCTTTACATTCGCATTACTACTAAATTTTGTATTTGTTATTGTAGTCAATGTACTGCCAGCAAATTTGCTGATTTCAATTTATGACGAGGTTTGCGTAAAAATTTGGTTGATATCATAAATTTACCTGATTTATTTGTAGACTTTGGAGTTTGCAGTGGTAGTTATTTTAAATCTTGTTGTTGTTGGCATGATTGCGTTTGTTGTTGTATTTACCGCTAAATTAACTTGATTTTGTGTTACTTCCTAGCAACATTTGATTTACGTTTACGTTTGTCTTCGAAGCAATTGAGAAAATTTTGTACATGCATTAAATTATCATTACCACCGGCCAGCTTGCGTTGCAGCTCCATGCCCTCACATTCATGGGCATCCTCCTCGTCGGCTTCGTCTCCGTAACCTGACTATCGAAATGAGGTTACGTTAGCCAGTACGGTCTTTGTTATGTTGACTTTGTTGCTGTTGTTGTTGTTGCTTTTGCACTTGACTACTTTTATATGTTTTGCGCTCTTTTACATTTTGAGGCACTTTTACTTTTTTTGTCGCTCGTTTTCTCACTCTCTGTTGTTGTTGTAAGAGGGGCATGCTTTGTTGCTTTTGATTTTGTTGCTGCTGCTGTCGGCTAGGGCGGAATGCCAATAAAGCTGCTGTCGATTTTCAGCTGGGCTTTGCTAGGTTATCGTCTCGTCTTAGCTGCGACTATAATTCGTGCCAATTTCGGGAGAAAGAGTTGAAGTAAAAAAATATAAATTTTATTAATCTTTTTCAATTAGTAATTTGCAAAAAAGTAAATATTCTTTATATAACATTCTATTTCAACATTTAACAATGATGTGTTCATATTGTTGTTGGTGATTAGTGAATGATGTGGCCTGATCATTCGAATGTACCTAAATTTAAATTTTTTCTTGTCACACTTTTGCTGCTACAATCACAAAAATTTTATAGGCTGTCTTGTTTTGATTTCGAATTCAAGACAAATTGCGAGCATTTTCTATTATACGCCAATTACACGGCTCAAGTATCCTTGTGCCAATTACCAATTTGCACAAGGATTTGACCGGTGTGTACACTGGTTGCGCTATTTGCGCAGAGATCTGCGCTAAAATCAAAACGATTTTGATATTTACGCATGTCTGCAAATATTGCACATGCTTTTTTCTTCGTGTATGGTGAATCTTACACAGTTTACCTGTGGTTCCTGATAATATAACATCAGTAATTATTGTTAAAAAATGTTAATATCGAAGGCGTAAGGACCATCTTGTAACAGGAATTCACACAAATTTAATAATACAAAATAATTTTTTATACAATTAGAACATGTGCTTCATTTGTTGCGCTAGTTGAAAAATGAATATTGCGCAGTGCTGCAAGGAGTTGAGCTGGTCTTTCAATTAAAATATATATTTTATAAGTACAATGGAAAATAAACGCTTCTGGTGCGAGTTTTTCGACTTATACCGTGAATTACCAGCACTGTGGAAAATAAATAGTGATTTTTTATACAATTAGTGCCTTTTTTACACAATTAAAACACATGTTTCATTTGTTGCGCTACTTTAAAAATGAATATTGCGCAGTGTTTTTGAGCCGTGTATGTCAAAATTTTCATTTGCACCAATTTCGTCGTTTTATATTTGCGCATGGTTTTTGTATCATGTATGGGCCGTCTTAGGAATTTATATACATATACATATACATATGAACTAATCCAATTTTGTCAATAATGATTATGAAGATGTTTATGATTTCAAACTGTTTGTTGTTGTTCTGGTTTTAAATCAATTGGGTTAAAAACGTAAACCTTACAAAAATAAAACACACTCCAGACAAATAATTGTTTAGCAGCTACATAAGTTGAAAATTAGGTGACGATAATACCCCTAACGAGGAAAATCTATAGTTCAAAACTGAAGGGATGTTAGTAACTAATGATACAAATTTCGTGTTCGGAACTAGACCTAAAGTGGTAAAAAAGTACTAGTTCGTAAGTAGCTAGATTTTTCCAGCTATAAAATCGAAAATTTGGATTTATATATTTAATACATATTTGAGAAATAGGCCACCAACAAAAAAAACTGCTACCAGTTTTAAGAACCTTCCATCATTTGAATGCCTTTTTTACCCACACCTTCCCACCAGTTCGGATAATCGAAAAAGGGGACAATATCGTACTATAAGCACGTACATGTAAAACTTCGGAGCCAACGGAATAGTACCAAGAAAAGAACTAGATCTTAGATGTTAATTTTTATGCTTTGTTTTCATTATGTCAAAATCACTGACAACAAATACTGACATAACTGTCACCATGGCGATTTGGTGTCAAATGTGTTTTCATTACATATTAAAAACTGGCATGAAGTCGATATAGCAGTGTGTGCCAAAGACTGTCATCAAATTGTGGTGTCAGTCGATTGACATCCAGTTTTCACCACTGACGTCAAACGTTAAGTAAATATTTTTGACAGCGATGGGGTCATTTCGGGACTATTTCGGGATCATTTGGGGTACCTACCGACATCATTTCTCGTTGCTTTTCGGGTTCCGTCCGGGATCCCATCGGGGTCATTTCGGGACTTTTTCGGAATCATTTGGGGTACCTTCCGGCATCATTTCTAGATGGTTTGGGGTATCCATCCGGGATCCCGTCGGGGTCATTTTGGGACTTTTTCTGGACTAATACGGGATCGTTTGGGGTATCTTCCAGCATCATTTCTAGATGGTTTTGGGTATCCGTCCGGGATCCCGACGGGGTCATTTTGGGACCTTTTACCGACTAATACGGGATCATTTGGGGTACCTTCTGGCATCATTTCTAGATGGTTTTTGGTATTTGTCCGGGATCCCGTCGGGGTCATTTCGGGACTTTTTCGCGACTAATAGGTTATCATTTGGGGACCCTTTGGCATCATTTCTGGAGGGTTTTGCAATTTTTTTTTTAATTTCGAATAGGTGGCAACCCTAAATGCCAACCCTACTCAAAAATGTTCCTACTGTAATGCGGAGTGAAATACCTTTCGTTTGATACACATATCGGCATATCTCATGCAATTTTTTTAAATTTCGAATAGGTGGCAACCCTAAATGGCAACCCTACTCAAAAATGTTCCTACTGTAATACGGAGTGAAATACCTTTCGTTTGATACACATATCGGCATATCTCATGCAATTTTTTTAAATTTCGAATAGGTGGCAACCCTAAATGGCAACCCTTCTTAAAAATGTCCCTATTGTAATGCGGAGTGAAATACCTTTCGTTTGATACCCATATCGGCATATCTCATGCAATTTTTTTTTAATTTCGAATAGGTGGCAACCCTAAATGGCAACCCTATTCAAAAATGTTCCTACTGTAATGCGGAGTGAAATACCTTTCGTTTGATACCCATATCGGCATATCTCATGCAATTTTTTTTAAATTTCGAATAAGTGGCAACCCTAAATGGCAACCCTACTCAAAAATGTCCCTATTGTAATGCGGAGTGAAATACCTTTCGCTGGCAAACTGAAATTTGATCGTTTTCACTTGGATGCCATTTTGTCTGACAGTGAGCTGTCAAACCTGACTGCAAACGCAACTGACACTATTTGGCAGCCCGTTTTCATTATTTTGGCAACATTTGACGACATATATGCCATAATGAAAACGAGGCTTTACACTACTTCGGAACTATAGATAGAGAACTAGTGCGTCGGAATGCAAAAAAAGCTCACTATTTTTGGACAGATACTTTCTCTACAGGGTATCTCTTTTACATGTTTTCAACTGGCGAATTTCTAAGCGGTGGAAATTGTCTTTTTCGCTAGTTCCGAACTAGATATAAAATTTCCACTATAGAACCAGTTCTTAATTAGCACTTTTTCTAGTACTTATTTACCACTTTAGGTCTATTTCCGAACCAGAAATTTGCAACATTAATTACTGACTTCCCCTCAGGGGGTAATTTCTTCTCAGACTATATTATTTGAATCACTATTATGTATGGTGTTGAGTTGATTTATTTCAATAGACTGTGAAGAATGTACATTTGAAGAAGAATAGTTTGGTATGAGATAATCCTCGTGTTCCAATGAAACATGAACCAGAACCATGGACCATGAAGAGTATTGTATCGGATGGACTTTATTTCAGCCTCCAATTGAATTAATAAGGTTTAATAAAAAATTTTAATTTGTAGAAGGTGATTTTGTTCCTTGTATTTAATAACACCCATATGGCACTAGGTTTTTCTTTTCTTTTTTTTCTGGCATTTTTTTTTTTTTTTTTTTTTTTTTGTAGTTGAAAATTTGGTTTTTATTTTGAAAAATTTGTGCACAAATTCAATACAAGAAATAAATTTGTTTATGAAAGAAAGTAGTAGTCATCTACATACTCGCAAATATTTTCCTGCGCTATTTTCATCAGTTTTTTATGAATAATTTTGAACGAAAATAAAAAAAGTTTTAAGTAAACGATAACATGCCAGTGTGACAGAAAAATACTGGTACATTGGAAAATTGTAATGAGGCGTATAGGTAACGTTTCTTCAGTATTTCAAGCTCAAAATACAGAAAAAAAGCAAGTATCATATGTGACCCGGTCTATGAAAAGGTGGCTTATGACTAAAAAAAACAGCTGTTAACAGCTGTTTCTCGCAATTTCTTTTTTGAGTCATAAGCCACCTTTTCATAGACCGGGTCACATATAGGCATAAGCTATATACATATATACAAATTTACATTAATTTTTTTGTTTTGTTTACATGTTTTTTTTAAGTGTCATTTCCGTGAAATGTGTGTTATTTGTTTTACAATAAAATATGAATTGTTTTGTACAAATATAAAGTGTAGCTATTGTTTTCTTGGAAAAAAAATCTACAAACTTCTACCACTATTTTAATTTTTCGTCTACCAACATTCTCTTTTTAAAGGTCCGTGCACTGTCTGTATCTTCCTTTTTATACTCAGCGTGCTTTGCACACAGAGTATATTAACTTTGATTGGATAACGGTTGGTTGTAGAGGTATTAAGGAATCGAGATAGATATAGACTTCTATATATCAAAATCATCAGTGTCGAAAAAAAATTTGATTGAGCCATGTCCGTCCGTCCGTCTGTCCGTTAACACGATAAATTAAGTAAATATTGAGATATCTTCACCAAATTTGGTACACGAGCTTATCTGAACCCAGAATAGATTGGTATTGAAAAGGAGCGAAATCGGATGATAACCACGCCCACTTTTTATATATATAACATTTTGTAAAACACAAAAAACCTGATTATTTAGTAAATAATACACCTAGAATGTTGAAATTTGACGTGTGGACTGATATTGGAACTCTTGATAAAAATTTGAAAAAAAAATTTATATGGGCGTGGCACCGCCCACTTGTGATAAACTCAATTTTACAAATATTATTAATCATAAATCAAAAATCGTTAAATCTATCGTAACAAAATTCGGCAGAGAGGTTGCCTTTACTATAAAGAATGCTTTGAAGAAAAATTAACAAAATAGGTTAAGGACCACGCTCACTTTTATATAAAAGATTTTTAATAGGGCCGTGGACGAATAAAATAAGATATACCTTTGCAAAAAAGAACTTTATATCAATGGTATTTCATTTCCCAAGTGTATTTATAACAAGTAAGGAAGGTTAAGTTCGGGTGTAACCGAACATTACATACTCAGTTGAGAGCTATGGTGACAACATAAGGGAAAATAACCATGTAGGAAAATGAACCGAGGGAAACCCTGGAATGTGTTTGTATGACATGTGTATCAAATGAAAGGTGTTAATGAGTATTTTAAAAGGGAGTAATCCTTAGTTCCATATGTGGACGCCGTTTCGAGATATCGCCATAAAGGTGGACCAGGGGTGACCCTAAAATTTGTTTGTACAATATGGGTATCAAAAGAAAGGTGTTAATGAGTATTTTAAAAGGGAGTGGGCCTTAGTTCTATAGGTGGACCCCGTTTCGAAATATCGCCATAAAGGTGGACCAGGGGTGACTCTAGAATGTGTTTGTACGATATGGGTATCAAATTAAAGGTATTAATGAGGGTTTTAAAAGGGAGTGGTGGTTGTTGAATAGGTGGTCGCATTTTCGAGATAACGCCATAAAGGTGGACCAGGGGTGACCCTAGAATTTGTTTGTACAATATGGGTATCAAAAGAAAGGTGTTAATGAGTATTTTAAAAGGAAGTAATCCTTAGTTCCATAGGTGGACGCCGTTTCGAGATATCGCCATAAAGGTGGGCCAGGGGTGACCCTAGAATTTTTTGTACAATATGGGTATCAAAAGAAAGGTGTTAATGAGTATTTTAAAAGGGAGTAATCCTTAGTTCCATAGGTGGACGCCGTTTCGAGATATCGCCATAAAGGTGGGCCAGGGGTGACTCTAGAATGAGTTTGTACGATATGGGTATCAAATTAAAGGTATTAATGAGAGTTTTAAAAGGGAGTGGTGGTAGTTGTAAATGTGAAATCGTTTTCCAGATATCGACCAAAATGTGGACCAGGGTGACCCAGAACATCATCTGTTGGATACCGCTAATTTATTTATATATGTAATACCTGCCATTTTTTAAGGGTTTTTTATTTCGCCCTGCAGAACTTTTTCATTTTCTTCTACTTAATATGGTAGTTGTCACAACCATTTTACAAAGTTTTTTCTAAAGTTATATTTCGCGTCAATAAACCAATCCAATTACCATGTTTCATCCCTTTTTTCGTATTTGGTATAGAATTATGGCATTTTTTAATTTTTCGTAATTTTCGATATCGAAAAAGTGGGCGTGGTCATAGTCGGATTTCGTTCATTTTTCATACCAAGATAAAGTGAGTTCAAGTAAGCACGGGAACTAAGTTCATTAAAGATATGCCGATTTTTGCTCAAGTTACCGTGTTAACGGCCATGCGGAAGGACAGACGGACGACTGTGTATAAAAACTGGCCGTGGTATCAACCGATTTCGCCCATTTTCACAGAAAACAGTTAACGTCATAAAATCTATGCCCCTACCAAATTTCAAAAGGAGTGGTTAATTTTTGTTCGACTTATGGCGTTAAAAGTATCCTAGACAAATTGAATGAAAAAGGGCGGAGCCACACCCATTTTGAAATTTTCTTTTATTTTTGTATTTTGTTGCACCATATCATTACTGGAGTTGAATGTTGACATAATTTACTTATATACTGTAAAGATATTAAATTTTTTGTTAAAATTTTACTTTAAAAAAAAAATTTTTTTTTAAGTGGGCGTGGTCCTTCTCCGATTTTGCTAATTTTTATTAAGCATACATACAGTAATAGGAGTAACGCTCCTGCCAAATTTCATCATGATATCTTCAACGACTGCCACATTACAGCTTGCAAAATTTTTAAATTACCTTCTTTTAAAAGTGGGCGGTGCCACGCCCATTGTCCAAAATTTTACTAATTTTCCATTCTGCGTCATAAGTTCAACTCATCTACCAAGTTTCGTCGCTTTATCTGTCTTTTGTAATGAATTATCGCACTTTTTCGGTTTTTCGAAATTTTCGATATCGAAAAAGTGGGCGTGGTTATAGTCCGATATCGTTCATTTTAAATAGCGATCTGAGATGAGTGCTCAGGAACCTACATACCAAATTTCCTCAAGATACCTCAAAATTTACTCAAGTTATCGTGTTAACGGACGGACGGACGGACATGGCTCAATCAAATTTTTTTTCGATCCTGATTATTTTGATATATGGAAGTCTATATCTATCTCGATTCCTTTATATATGTACAACCAACCGTTATCCAATCAAACTTAATATAATCTGTGAGCTCTGCTCAACTGAGTATAACAATAAATAGGAAAAACTTGAAATTTTAAAAAAATTGGCGTGGCACCGCCCCTATATTCCCTATAGCAGGAAATATTTCTAGAAAAATTGGACAAAATCGGTTAAAAACCACGCCCACTTTTATATAAAAGTTTTTAGAAGGGTGGTGGACGAAAATAATAAGCTATATCTTAGCGAAAAAAAAAGCTTTATATCAATAGAATTTTACCGTCTAAATTGTACCATAACATTAAATTGAAAACACTAAAATTTTTGAAAATGGGTGTGGCACCGCTCCTTTTATGACTAAGCATTTTTCTATGTTATGGGAACCATAACTCGAAGAAAAATTAATATATCGTAATGAAACTGTGCACACAGATTTTCATTATAGCAGAAAATATTTCTAATAAAAATGCACGGGATCGGGTAAAGCGCACGGCAACTTAGATATTAAACAAGTTTAAAGGGTCGTAGACTTGAATAAAAAGCTATAACTTAGCAAAAAATAGTTTTGAATCAATAATATTTCACTTATCAAGTTTTATTGTAAGCGGAAATGGGGAGACATTTTTTTAACGGGCGGTGCCACGTGTTATTTAGAAAAGTAATTTATCTGAAATGAAATGTACAATTGAAGCTCACGCTGAGTATATAATGTTCGGTTATACCCGAACTTAGACACCTTTACTTGTTAAGTATGTCGTTAATTTTTCTTAGATTTTTGTCCCAAAATGTTTCGTCGCTTATTGTTAAGATTTTATGTATGAGCTTTTTGCCGTATTTATTTTGTATTTTAGGGGTTGCGATGAGTAAAAATTTATTAGACGTCCGGACGATAAGGGTTTTGCATACCAATCAAATGCATTATTTTTGTGAGGAAGGGAATGCAACAGTCTTTTTCCATTTCATATGTGATTTAAATTTTATTGTGGTAATAGTTCAGGGCTTCTAGGATCTGTTCCACGTCATTTCTTTTTACTATCGCGAAGATGTCGTCTACATATTTGACTAGAAATTTTATGTTAATGTCAAGTTTTTCTTTAAGTGCCTTAAGTGTGTTGTCAAGTAGGTCGTCCATAATTATATCAGCTATTGTCGGGGAGAGAGGGTTACCCATAGACATGCCAAACGTGTGACCATAAATTGTGTCGTTGTATTCAAAATAATTGTTATCCAACAAGTAGAATCTTAATACGTCATGAAATTTGTTCTTTGGTATGTTTGTTGTGGATTTTATTTGGTCCCATTACTCCATTATTATTCGTATGGCGAGATTGGTGGGGATATTAGTGAACAGGGACACGACATCAAAGGACACTAGCACTTCTTCATCATCTACATGTATATTCGGAAGTTACATCTTTGATTTTATCTCCTATATATTTTGACAGTTGGTAACAAGGGACATTTACGGACGATGCGATAGGACGTAAGGGTATGTTGGGTTTATGGATTTTCGGTAATCCATAAAACCTTGGTGCAGTCGCTGCTGAACATGATAGCTTTTGCTTTTCTTTTATATTAATGTGTTTTTGTTTATAGAGATCATCTATTATTTTATTGTTTTTATTTTGTAATGTGTGTGTTGGGCCAGCCCTGACTTTTTTGTATGCATTTTTGTCTTCTAATAGATTGTTCATTTTATTTCTGCACTCACTCTTGTATTCCCCTTGTCTGCTTCCGTTATCATTATTTTGTCTTTGTGCAGGTTTAAAAAGAATTTGCTTTTGTTGTACGCTGCAGTGATGCATTTTTCCGCTGAGTTGTTTTTCATATTCCTCTTGAATTGGAGAATTCGTTTGCTCAGTTTGTTTCTCGCCATTTCCTTTTCGTTCTCATCATCTAATGCTTGAATAGTTTGTTCCATTTCTGTCATTATATGTATAGGAGAGAAATTCCTTTTTGTTGTAGGCAATGTAAATTTTTTACCCAGTGAGAGTTTCCATTTCACTTCCTCGGGAATTATTATATTCGTTGTATTAACAATCCAATCGTTATTCTCTTTTACTCCTAGGTTCCACAACAAAAGCAAAGCGTTTTAAACCTACACAAAGACAAAATAGAGATAACGGACGCAGACAAGGGGAATAAAACAGTGGTAATGTACAAGAGTGAGAACAGAAATAAAATGAACAATCTAGAGTTGTGATTTTTCGTTCATTTCAGAGATTCGCTTCTTTCGTTCTTTTTCTGATGAACGAACAAGTTGTTCTTTTTGTTCATCTGTTCTTTTTTCTTTCCAAGCAAATTTGTTCACTGCTGCTCGCACCCGCGAAAAACGCCAACAAGTATAGATGGGGGTGTGTATGCAGCATTGCTTTGTGTATGTATATTTAAATGTGTTATGAATAAATAACTACAGTATTTGTATAATTAACTTCAAAAAAAGTTACAAATTTCGGAAGATCCATGAAATTGAAAGAGTACAGACACAAATTGTAAATATGAACTTTTCAAATTTAATAAATGTAATCAATAGTTTCTTACAAAATATGTTTTCCCTAAATAGTCCATACCATTGTGAATGGAACTAAGTGTGATATCTTTTGTATAGACGTCAAAATTCTAAAGTGATTAGATCACCTGATTTGTAATTGACTATCGCTGTCTCATTCTGTATCTCTTTCTATCACCCGCTGAAGATAGGCGGCCCTATGCGCCGCCATATTGAACACCCTGTCAAAACGCCAAAAAGTAGCCATATTGAACATCCTGTCAGGCAGTTGACAGATAAGATACCACTTATGCGGCAGTTACCCACGAACGTACGTAGAAAAAACGTGTCAGCTGACACGACCTATCTTATGAGTGTGCAATGTAAATGAAAACTCACCGACGTGCAACGCCCGTACGTACGTAGCCCGGAACGTAGAAATCAAAACAATTTTGATTTTTTCCGTAGGAACGTGTCAGCTGATCGCTCTCTCACTAGACAGAGTTGCCTAGTAAACTTTTGTGCGCTAATTTTTGACCGTTTGCAATTTTATGCAAAAACGCCTAATTAAATTTTGAAAAATTGTGAAAATAATTCGAAATAATTATGTAAAAGTGCTGATTATAAATATTTAATCTATTTATACTTATTTAATAGTATTCCGGCCTTTTACAATACCAAAAATTAAATTGGAAAAAGTTGATGTTTCCAAAAGCATACATGCAAAATGGTCAATGGCAACAGTGCTTATCTGTAAACAATACACACACAAATATCTTATGTACATGTACACAGACGCACACATTGATTCCTACGGGCTTGAGAGTTCGGTCAAACGTGCTTCGTACGACAAACGGCCGTACGTACGGCACACGTCGGTGGGTAATTGCCGCATTAGTTTCATTCACAATGGTCCATACATTTATTGTCGTAGCAGTGCCACACACAAAGCTGACCACACATATCTTTAGTGTAAGTGGCATCATCGACATTCGTGCTCAATGTGAATTTCTGCGTATGTATGTATGAATTTACAATGTTCGCGAACGAGAAGAGAGAAAGAATAACATTAGATAAAACGAACTAAAAGAACAAACGAACTTAAAGAAAAAATAGAATCGAAATCGAAGATCTAGTTCACTTGTTCAGTTGAGTGACCCGGTCAATTAAACAAGTTCAGAACGAAACAACCCAACTCTAGAACAATCTATTAGAAGACAAAAATACATACAAAAAAGTCATGGCTGATTCAACACACACATTACAAAATAAAAACAATACAATTTTAGATGATAAAAACACATTAATATAAAAGAAAGCAAAAGCTATCATGTTCAGCAGCGACTGCACCAAGGCTTTATGGTTTACCGAAAATCCGTAAACCCAACATACCCTTACGTCCTATCGCATCGTCCGTAAATGTCCCTTGTTACCAGAATATATAGGATATAAAATCAAAGATGTAACGTCCGAAGAGTACAATGTCAAGAATGTGTTTAGTTTAAAGGAAAAACTCCAAAGTATACATGTAGCTGATGAAGAAGCGCTAGTGTCCTTTGATGTCGTGTCTCTGTTCACTAATATCCCCACCAATCTCGCCATACGAATAATAATGAAGAAATGGGACCAAATAAAATCCACAACAAACATGCCAAAGAACAAATTTCATGACGTATTAAGATTCGGCTTGTTGGATAACAATTATTTTGAATACAACGACACAATTTATGCTCAAACGTTTGGCATGCGTATGGGCAACCCCCTCTCCCCGACAATAGCTGATATAATTATGGACGACCTACTTGACAACACACTTGCGGCACTTAAAGAAAAACTTGACATTAACATAAAATGTCTAGTCAAATATGTGGACATCTTCCCGACAGTAAAAAGAAATGACGTTGAACAGATCCTAGGAGCCCTGAACAATTACCACAATAAAATTAAAGTCACATATGAAATGGAAAAAGACTGTTGCATTCCCTTCCTCACAAAAATAATGGAAATCTAGCATTTGATTGGTATGCAAAACCCTTATCGTCCGGACGTCTAATAAATTTTTACTCATCGCAACCACTAAAATACAAAATAAATACGGCAGAAGATCTCATACACAAAACCTTAACAATAAGCGACGAAAGCTTTTGGGACAAAAATCTAAGAAATATTAACGACATTCTTAAAAATAATAATTATCGGGACACTCTAATAAAAAGTCTAGTTGATACCATGGTATAAATATTACCAGGTAAAACCATTTACTCTTCTTGGCGGCCATAATGGTTTTTTGATTTTTAAAAAAAATTTGAAATCACTCTCTTAAACTTTGTGGAAATGCCAAACCAAAGTAAACACAAAAAAATTGTTGGTTTGTCATTTTCATTTTTTTTTATGCCAAAAAAATAAAATGCTTATGAAATAAGTGAAAAATATTTCGAAAAGTTTTGAAATCGGTTTTTATGTATGTATATGGCAAAAAAATTAGTTACCAATATAACGGATGCCTCAACAAAGATAAATTTTTGGGTCGGCACAAAATATGTATTTAGGTGAGCCAGTTCGTAGAAAAACGAATACACGATAAGTAGTGTTCGAATTGGATGGAAAGCTAGACCTTAATCTCCTGAGATATATATCACACCTAATTCTTATTATTAGTAGATATGTATCTCTTCCGTACTCCTTGGCGGTAAGTCGGGTCTTTCTTCTCGTCGCGCAGGCGCTGATACATTTCTAAACAATTTGTTGAATAAAATTCCTCAGAAGAGGATCGTTGCCTGATGCTTCCTTTTGCGGGAAACCACGATACAATTCTTGAATAGAAAATTCTGGAATGTGGCTGACCGTTGAGATTTCTTATTTTCTGGATATTTCCACCAGTAAAAAATTCGGGTTTGGATAAAATATAATATTAATGTTAGAACGCAAAAATATATGGTATCTCTATACGAGAGCATGAAACTGGTAATACGCGTCTAAAAATACCGAGAGAGGTGTCAAAAGACTCGTATTGACGTCGACAACAATAATCCTAATGCGGAAAATAAAAATTTTAGATCGTTCAAAAGATATTCATAATATTTTTGCGCGGAATACCTTTCCGCATTGGCGGCCTGTCGCCGCGCTTATAAAAAATTACCTTGGGTGGGTCCAACACCGGTTTGGATACCAAAACTATATCCGCGGAAAACACTTATGTTCACAATTTTTTTTGTGGTAACCGCAAAACCATTAAAATTACAACAACCACATGAAAATTTTCAAAATTTCTTTTGCAAATATCTCTTGACATACCAAAAATTGTTTACCTCCGCTTTCGGATTCGCGATCCTGAATCCAAAACGCGTCTTTTGATACCCTTCTTGATATTTTTGGACGTGTATTAAGAGTGTCATGCTGTCGTATAGAATTACCAAATATATTACGTTTGTTATATTTTTGTTATGAAAACAACAACAAAATAAAAAAAATAAAAATGTGAGAGCAGAGTCATTTCGGCTGTCATCGGTTTTACCTTGTAATATTTATACCATGGTTGATACCAAAATAATGGAAATAAGAAACGAACGAAATAAAACAACAATACAAAAAGAAAAAGAAACGAAACAATACTTTAGCATAACATACATCATGGAGAATGTCAGCAAAACACTAACCAACAACAAACACAATATTGCACTTCCCTACAAATCAAACCATACATTAGCTTCGTTCGGGTACTCCAGTTTTCTGTTGATTTTGCAAATTTTGCAGGTTTTTCTGTTCGCATACCCGGCTCTCCAACAAAAAATTAAAAAAAAGAGTATAGTGACATTTCATTTTGCTGTGAGCTGCAATTTTCTGTTGGTAAAATTTTTGCCAACAGCAATTTACAAACAGAAAAACAGCTGATCGAAAAACTGCTGGTTGTAACTTACGTAAATTGCGAAATTATTCAAGTATTGCAGGCGGAAAATAAAGCACGGAATAGGTATGTGTTAATGCAAATAATTAGGGCGAACAGCTGGATGAATTGGGCCTGGGGAACACTTAACTACTAAATTGTTTGAGCTTTCCATTTTTTCAACTTTTTATAATTTTTCGTACCGCCAAATAATTCATCAGTTGTTCGCAAATTGTGACAGTCTTTGATGGATTTCTGTTCGCGTACTTTTTTACATATTTTTCTCTATGAGAGGAAACAGCTTATTGTTGAGAGGGTTTTGGCTGCTTGTAAGTTTCTGTGGGAAAAATACGCGAACAAAGCTATTAGCGACAATATTTGCACAAACAAAAAGCCCAAATTGAAAAGCTGGAACAACTAAACAGTCACTAGGAGTTCGGCTTGCAGAACATGAAGCAGACATATGGAAGAAAAAACAAAGCACAGCATTATGTCAAAATACCACATAAACTGGGCAAGCAGCTGATCTAAGCAAGACAAAAATAATAGACAAAAACAAACGAGCAAAAGCCAGGTACACATTGGAAAGCCTGAGAATATTGCAAAGGAGAGACAAAACGATAAACAAAAAGGAAGATACAGATGATGTTGCTGCCTCCTACACTCTCTGTCTCTAAAAATAATCAAATTAGTATCATAAACAAATGAGCCAAGATCCCGTATTCCGGAATTGTTGTATTTGTAATCGAATTTGAAAAAACAAAGTTTGGTGACGTAGCGTTTTTGAAGTTTTTCGTCTTATTACATCTTTACATACTACGCCGGAGTAAAAATTTAATTTTCGGAGTATATTTTTTTTCCTTTTTGAAAGCGGGCGAACAACTAGCATCAAATTGATTTGGTGGCTTAGCAAATCCTTCGATTGTGTTTTTACCGTGAAATGTTTCTCAGCAAAAAAGTTATCTGCCTTATCAAGTGCACATGGAGCCGGTTTCAAGACTGGGACAGATTTCTGTAGGAACGATAATGGTGACATGATAACTGACGTACAGAGTGTGGGGGAAGACGAACCCGATACCCCGATGGCCGATGATGAAAAATACGTTCCGACATCCGACAATGGTGAAGTGAGAATAGCAATATCACGGCTAAAAAATCACAAGGTGCCCAGTAATGACGGGATACCCGCGGGCTGTATGAAGGCGAAGAGTTGGTATAAAATAAAGAAGCAAAAAAGTGGGTCTTGCAGTAAATGTGGACAAGACGAAGTACTTGCTGTCATCGCGGGCTTGTAGTCACGACACTGTTGACGAATGTAAATTCGAGACTGTGAAGGATTTCGTCTCTTTGGGAAGCAGCATTAAAAGCAAAAACAATGACGGCCTAGAAATCGAATGGAGAATAATTCCTGCCAAGAAGTGCTTCTTTAGGCAATTGAAAAGTAAAGTCTTTTCTCGACGAACAAAATTCGTATTCTACAAGTCACCCATCATACCTGTCCTAATGTATGGCCCGGAATCATGAATGGTGTCGACAGAAGATGAGATGGCTCTTGGAGTATTGGAGAGAAAGGTTCTCCGGGAGATTTATAATCCTATCCGTGATGTCGACTGCGGGTATCGAAGGAGGTATAATGATGAGTTATATGAGCTTTTCGAAGATATGAAGATAGTGTAGCGAATAAAAACAGAAAGTTTCGCTAGCTAGGTCATGTTATGCGGATGAACTAATACGCTCCGGCAGTTTGTAAATATACGAAAGGGAAGATCTTTACTGACTTAGGAGAGACAGTTGGAGGAAGATTTGACCTCGCTTGGTGCTCCCAATTGTTATCGCAAAACAGGGCTAGCTGACCTTACTGACTCAACGTACATTATTTTTATATAAAACTTCAAGAAGGGCTGTATGTTGAATTTTGGCAGGATTTACAGATCGCTTCCGGGCACATTTTTTGCTTACATTTTACTCCTTCTATTATCATTCCGTACGAAAAATGTACAAAAACTGTGAGTAAAATGTGAACAAAGATGTCTTAAGACACGAACAATAAATCCACGGCATTTCATCCAATCGTCACTTATAATCAATCAGCTTTTCCTACGTATTAGTAGTATACTATTTAGGTAGTGATACTATTTCGTTTTCAACTCGACCCCAATAAACCTTTGAGATAAAAAATGTAGTAGGAGGTATGAGCGGATAAAAATACTCCGATTGGAATAAAGTCTGAACACTGCGTTAGCAACGAAACATGTTGTCAAAAGCGTGACGTCACGCCGATAAAATTTATTTCCCAGCTAACTATGATTTTTTTCCTCTTTAATTTTTTAAATTTTAATTTTATGTGAGTGTTTTACGTAATGTTTTATGTGTTATAAAATACAATTATTCATATATTTGTTTGTATGTAAGATTGTGATCAATAATGTTTGAATGTTAGGTTTCCTCATATTAATGTATTGTTTTTGTTTTTGTTATTAAATACAGAGTTCACCCTTGAAAAAGCTAGAGAGACTAGCGAAACGTCGGGTTGAAAAGGTGAAATAAGTTGTTTTATTTGCAACAAACGCTAAATGGTCAAAAGAGCCTAACAAAAAATCCTAGTTAATACTAATTATAAATTGACCGGAAAAATTATACAATAAATAAATTCCGTATACTAACTGCTTTTAAAAGTCATTATTGTGCAAGTTTTTACATATTTTAACAAAAGGTAGGTAAATGCGGTATTAATTTCTTTTTTTTTCTGTTATTCTTGTACCCCTTAATTGACCATCAACTTGAGAAATAATATCATGAGCCAAGTCTGGGGTTAGTCGGTACAGCTTTCGAAACTCCGTTGCATTCAAGTAGAATGGGTTATCTACTTCTCTTAGAAGGTGTCTGTCCACTGGCAATGGACTTAGTAAATCTTCATCTTGTGATAAAACGTACGCCAAGTACTCAATTGCCATTTGATTTATAAAGCAGCTTTTCGTGTCTGAAATTATTTAATTAATATTGCGATTTTCTTTTTTAACTAAAATTGACAGAAATATTAATTTCTCGATTTTCAACACAGCCAATTTACTTGCCGTTTATTTAACAACACAGCTGATCGTCGATAAACAAATATCGATACAAAATAGTTTCTGAATAACGAAATCGTTATAGTTATTGATTCGTAAATAAAGCGATGGCAAATGTCGTTAAAAAAGTGAATTCCATTACCGATATACATTTACCTGTAGTGGAATTCACTAACTTTTTTAACGATATTTGCCTTCGCTTTATTTGCGAATCGATAACTATAACGATTTCGTTATTCAGCAACTATTTTTTTATCGATATTCGTTAATCGACGATCAGCTGTGTTGCTAAATAAACGGCAAGTGAATTGGCTGCGTTAAAAATCACGAAATTTACATTTCGGCCAATTTCAGTTTAAAAAAAATCGGAACTTTAATTAAAAACTTTCAAACACGAAAGTTGCTTTATTTATAAATCAAATGGCATTTGAGTACTTAGCATACGTTTTATCACAAGATTAAGGGTTACTAAGTCCATCGCCAGTGGACAGACATCTTCTTAGAGAAGTAGATAACCCATTCCACCTGAATGCAACGAAGTTTCGAAAGCTGTACCGAATAACCCCAGACTTGGCTCATGATATTATTTCTCAACTTGATGGTCAATTAAGGGATACAAGAATAACTGCGATATCAACAGAAAAAAAAATTTATTCTGCATTTACTTTTATTTTGTTAAAATAGGTAAAAGCTTGCACAATAATGACTTTTAAAAGCAGTTAGTGGAATTTGTTTATTTTTGCCATTCCTTTTGTGCTTTTCGCATTTTTTAGGTTTCGTTAAGCTGTGCTGCCACCTTTCTACTATTTTAAATGTCATTTATTGCGAGTCGTTAAAACTAAGTTAGTGAATAATACAATCGATAAGGCAAGCGACAAAATCGTGAATTAAAATCTCGACAAATCGCATCGTTATAAGTTAGTGAATTCCACTACTGATGTGATGATATTCTCAACAGATTCATTCAAATTAGTTGCATCATTAGCTACTACTCCTACACTTACTTTATCTGAATGAACGTCGTTTGTGTACAATACCATATCTTCGGCAGGGTTGTCAAAAAAATCAATTAGCTTTGGTTCCGGCTCCTCACAAACATTCCTCTTCTCGATGAATACAACATCACGACATACAATGATTTTACTATTTTCTGGATTATACAAACAATAACCCTTGCTAGTTTCAGAATAACCGATCATTATGTATTCTTTACCTTTTGCTCGAAAATTTCGCGACTAATTTTTATGAATTGCCACCACCACTGAACCAAAAACTATTAGATGGGAAACACCCGGCTTTGTACCTGCTCTACGATTACGAAGATATACGGCAGTTCGTATTGCTTCCGCCCAAGCCTTGCATAATTTAACATGGCCCTGGCCATTTCAACCAAAGTTCTTTTGGCACGTTCTGTTACCCCCGTTTTGTTGCGGAGTGTAAGGTACGGTCAATTGCCGTTGAATGCCATTTTGTTTTAAAAATATATCAAACGCATTTGATATGTACGTATTCGCGCCCGTTGGGCTTTTGTTTAATTGTCTGGTCAACGCCTTAGATTGATGGGGAGTGTATTAGTGTTGTTATTACTTAGTGTAAGTATTGTTTTCAATAAAATCGTTTAACTAAAAATTTTTTTAGTATTTTATTTAATGTTATTGTTGTACCGTCTATGTCAACGTGCCCACGATCTACAACGTTTATACAATTTACGCCTGCCAAACAAATATTTTCTCTACATTTTTGATAGTTTTTGAACGAACTGTGCACACAACATAAATGCGACATCGCGCCGCTGTCAGCGCAGCAAACATTCGTACTGATTCTCCTAGTTGGTGGTTGTTTTGCGCTTAGCACAAAACACGAACGATCATCGTTCTCTTTTCGACACTCAGTTTTCTTGCCATTGCATGTAACAGCGAAATGCTCTCGTTTACCGCAATGAAAACAATTCACGTTTTTGTTGTTTTTATTGCTTTTATTACCCGAACCATTAGCACTGCTGGACAATTTTTTTACTGGTTTGTTCAAGTTTGTAGTTTTGTATGAACGTGCTTGCATTAACGCGTCTGTTCCTTTTTCGTTTTTAACATCATTATCATACTGCCGCGCGCCTTCTTCTAACAATTTAATTTTTTACTGTATTAAATGTAGGCAACGTATCGCGAGTCTCCATTGCTACAACAACATTTTCATATTGTGCAGGCAAACTTGCTAGCAAAATTATAACTAAAATTTCGTCTGTGATTTCTACACCTATGACTGCAAGCCCCTCTTTAATTTTGCAAAACTCGTTTACGTGATTTGCCACTGGAGTACCATATGACATACTAAGACACAACAAACTTTTAAACAATAAAACTTTTCGCGCCGGCCCTTGTGGCTGATGGATATTGCGCAGCTTATCCCACGCTACCATGCGATTTTTATGTTCTTCACATGAATTATTTGTGTTGGGGTTCAAAAGACGCGTTTGGGTCCCAGGATATCGAATCCGAAAACGGAAATAAAAACTTGTATTCGTGTCAAAAGATATTTCCAAACAACCAAAAAATGGTCCCGGAGCGCTCCGAAACCGGGATTGGGATCCATAGTATTTTTGCGCAGAACATCTTTCTGCATTGGCGGTATTCGGCTACGCTTATTAAAAATTACCCTGGGTGGGTCCAACACCGGCTTGGACACCAAAACTATATCCGCGCAAAACACTTTTACACACAGTTTTTTTTGTGGGTACACCAAAATCATCAAAATTACAACAGCCACATGAAAATTTTCAATTTTGTTTGCAAATGTCTCTGGAAAGAAATAAAATTTTAAATTTCCGCTTTCGGATTCGCGATCATGGGTCAATAGCGCACCTCTTGACACCCCTCCCGATATATTTTACGTGTAATAAGAGTGTCATACTGTCGTATAGATCTAACCTGGTCATTACATCCGATTTGCTTTCATGACCACAAACAGCCCCCACAAATCAGAGTGTACTAGCACGCTATTCATTTGAAAAAGCAAATTCATTTTGATGTTTTAAATTAAACTTATTAATGCACTGACCAACGGCACAATAACTCACGATATTCTTTTAAACATAATACATTTATTATGACCGACACACAGCGAACAGTTGAACCTTAAATGCGCTAACTATTTTAATTAAACTTTTTACGCTGCGAACGCGCTCCGAGCGCGCTCCGAGCCTATAACCTGTTGAGTTGATTTATTTCACTAGACTGTGAAGAATGTACAATTGAAGAAAGGCAGTTTGGTACGAGCAAATATGTGAGAGAGATGGGTGAAGAAGATAGTGAGGGGGAGTGTTGCCACATATTAAAAATAATTACCAATTTATTTCCAACATATGGAATGCTTCGTAAGCGCCCAGTTATATTTTACATGAAAACTTCTAACCACTGAAGATCCTATGTTTAAGCAACATCAAAATACATACTTTAGAAAAAAGACACTGAGTAATTGCGAAACGTGAGAATAGAATAGAAAAAAGATTGTGGTGGGGAAGGTGGAAAGGGAGAGAGATGGGAGACCGAGAGCAATAAGAACAAGTAAGGAAGGCTAACTTCGGGTGTAACCGAACATTATATACTCAGCTGAGAGCTTTGGAGACAAAATAAGAGAAAATCACCATGTAGGAAAATGAACCTAGGGTAACCCTGGGATGTGTTTTATGACATTAGTATCAAATGGAATGTAATAAAAAGTGTTTTAAAAGGGTGTATATTGGAACGATTTTCCGTCATCCCTTGTCAAATTTGGTTTTGAGACAAACCGGTTTCGGCGTTGTGCCATCGTCAGTGTCGATTTTCGTTCTAATCTGTTGTTGTCGTTTGTCCTGTATTTATAGTTCGTAGGTATATGAGCAGGTATTGTCAAATTGATGCTTGTGTATATTTAGTTATTTGTATGTGCTGTGTATTCATTTAGAACCGAGGGTGGTTTACTAATCGATTTGTGTGGCTGACTGGGGTAGGTAGAAATCTGTGATTTTAGTCGTTTGACCTTCTTTGTCGATTTTTTGTTTTGGTGTGTTAATTGTTTTGTGTTTATTTGTTGTTGTGTGTTTGTCTGCTGTACCTGTGTGATTAAGTTGTTTCCTGTAAACAAGTTTTAAAGGCTCAAATATTGTGTCAGAAATTGTGTTTATCTGTTCGTTTATTATTCTACCGTCGAATGTTTTCTGTTTGTAGATTTCCATGTTTTCGAGTACGTTGAGACGTCGGCCCTTTTCCTGTATGTGAAGAACCCTAACTGTTTTATTGATGTTTGCTGGGGAACATTCATTCTCGACCATGTGATTCGCGAAGTTAGACTCGGGTATAATGTTTGGATTCCGTATTATTTTCAATTCAACAATAAAATATATAGACAAACAAACGGTCTTGGAATGGGAAGCCCCACATCAGCAATTCTTATGGAAGTTTTCATGCAAAATCTGGAAGGAAAGTACATACAGGAGCTGAAGTCCAAATTAGGCGTGTCATTTTATGCTAGATACGTGGATGACATAATATGCGTTTTAACTACTAATAACGAAGAGCTTGTACTGGAGTCCCTCAACAAGCAGCACGGAAATATAAAATTTACAATGGAAACCGAAAAAGACGGAGGAATCAACTATCTAGACCTCACGATAAATATTGATAAAGAAGCCAAAAGGTTTAACTATGACATATATAGAAAGTCAACGGCCACCGATACAATAATACACAATACCTCAAATCACCCTCAACAGCATAAAAATGCAGCATTAAGGCACTTGGTACATAGACTTGAAAGAACACCGCTTACACAAGAGGCATATAAGAGAGAACTTGAGGTCATATATAATATCGCTGCGAACAACGGATATAAAAAAGCACTAGTAGATAAGCTCAGAAGGACAAATGGAGAACCAAAAAGAAATAATGAAAAGGAAAATAATAGCTGGACGACTATGACATATACTGGAAAAGCAACATATAAATTGGCAAACTTCTTCAAAAAATACAACATTAACACAGCATTCAAAACATCGAACAATCTATGGCGAAAACTAAGAACTAACATTAACTCAGAGGATCGGTTTAGCAGCCACGGCGTATACAAGCTCACCTGCGGATGCCAGCATAGTTACATAGGACAAACAGGACGGCAAATAAGAACAAGGTTCAGAGAACATATTAGAGATTACAACAAAAAAATACGGAATCCAAACATTATACCCGAGTCTAACTTCGCGAATCACATGGTCGAGAACGAATGTTCCCCAGCAAACATCAATAAAACAGTTAGGGTTCTTCACATACAGGAAAAGGGCCGACGTCTCAACGTACTCGAAAACATGGAAAACTACAAACAGAAAACATTCGACGATAGAATAATAAACGAACAGATAAACACAATTTCTGACACAATATTTGAGCCTTTAAAACTTGTTTACAGGAAACAACTTAATCACACAGGTACAGCAGACAAACACACAACAACAAATAAACACAAAACAATTAACACACCAAAACAAAAAATCGACAAAGAAGGTCAAACGACTAAAATCACAGATTTCTACCTACCCCAGTCAGCCACACAAATCGATTAGTAAACCACCCTCGGTTCTAAATGAACACACAGCACATACAAATAACTAAATATACACAAGCATCAATTTGACAATACCTGCTCATATACCTACGAACTATAAATACAGGACAAACGACAACAACAGATCAGAACGAAAATCGACACTGACGATGGCACAACGCCGAAACCGGTTTGTCTCAAAACCAAATTTGACAAGGGATGACGGAAAATCGTTCCAATATACATCATTTATCCACCCTGTCGGAAAATCAACCAAACAAGATAAGTTTTAAAAGGGATTGGACCAAAGTTCTACAGGTGGACGACTTTTAGAGAAACCGCCATAAAGGTGAACCAGGGGTGACTCTAGAATGTGTGTGTACGATATGGGTATCAAACTAAAGGTGTTAATGAGTATTTTGAAAGGGATTGGGCCTTAGTTCTATAGGTGGACGGCTTTTCGAGATATCGCCATAAATGTGGACCAGGGGTGACTCTATAATGTGTTTGTACGATATGGGTATCAAATTAAATGTATTAATGAGGGTTTTAAAAAGGAGTGAACCTTAGTTGTATATGTGAAGGCTTTTTCGGGATGTCGGACCAGGGTGACCCAGAACATCATCTATCGGGTACCGCTAATTTATTTATATATGTAATACCACGAACAATATTCCTGTCATGATTCCAAGGGCTTTGGATTTCGCCCTGCAGAACTTTTGCATTTTCTTCTCCTTAATATGGTAGATCTCACACCCATTTTACAAAGTTTTTTCTAAAGTTATATTTTGCGTCAAAAAACCAATCCTATCACCATGTTTCATCCCTTTTTTCGTATTTGGTATGTAATTATGGCATTTTTTTCATGTTTAGAAATTTTCGATCTCGAAATAGTGGGCGTGGTCATAGTCGGATTTCGCCCATTTTTAATACCAAGATAAGGTGAGTTCAGATAAGTATGTGAACTAAGTTTAGTAAAGATATGTCGATTTTTGGTCAAGTTATCGTGTCAACGGCCAATCGGAAGGACAGGCATTAAAAGTATTCCAGATAAATTAAATAAAAAAGGGCGGAGCCACCTCCATTTTGAAATTTTCTTTTATTTTTATATTTGGTTGAGTCATATCATTACTGGAGTTGAATGTTGACGTAATTTACTTATATAACGTAAAGATATTCAATTTCTTGTTAAAATTTGACATTTAAAATTATTATTTTTTTTTTAAGTGGGCGTGTTCGTTATCCCATTTTGCTAATTTTAATTTAGCACACATATAGTAATAGGAGTAATGTTCCTGCCAAATTTCATCATGATATCTTCAAGGACTGCGAAATTACAGCTTGCAAAACTTTTAAATTACTCTATTTTAGTTTCTATTCTGCGTCATAAAGTCAAATCACCTATCAAGTTTCATCGCTTTATCCGTTCTTGGTAATGAATTATGGCAGTTTTTCCCTTTTTCGAAATTTTCGATATCGAAAAAGTGGGCGTCGTTAAAGTCCGATTTCGCTCATTTTAAATAACGATCTGAGATGAGTGCCCAGGAACCTACATACCAAATTTCATTAAGATACATGCCTCAAAATTTACTCAGTTTGCGGACAGACGGACGGACGGACATGGCCAAACGAATTTCTTTTTTCGCTGAGATCATTTTGATAATAGAAGTCTATATCTATCTCGATTAGTTTATGCCGTTACAGGGTACCGTTATACGAACAAAATTAATATACTCTGTGAGCTCTGCTCAGCTGAGTATAAAAAGATTAGCGAGATTGGAAAAGACGAAAAATTGATAGAGTTATCGAAGAGCAAAGAGTAAAGTAAAGATAAAGGGAACGAAAATGAAGAAATAAGAAAAATAAACCGAAAAAAAGGATTTTTGTGCTTTTGGAGCCAGAACTAGCCCTTTTTTGCGCTTAGCTCCAAAAATTCTGATTTAGCCCCTAGCTCTTTTTTTGGCCATTTTTAAAATGTTTGCCCCTTTTTGGCTCCAAATCTATTTCGGCAATACGTATTGTGAAATTTGTAATGTGTTTTATGTGTGTCGAAGTTTTATTTTACTTGTTTTTCTATGTATGATGTGGCAACTTGGTACTCAACTGATAACAAAAACTTTAATCGATAAACTGTGTCATGAGGTTGTACATTTGCTTTCCAGCCTGTGCTACAGCACAGTGTCACCTTCTAAGAGTTTCGACCCTTTAACTTCAGATTATAATACAATTTTTGTCTTCCGTACCTTATTTTCATTATACCTTTGAAGAATATATACGAATTAAAAAAGAAGATAAATGTATAGACGAATTCATTGAATGAAAGATACGTAATATATGTCGCGACTTCATAATTAAACTAATAGAGCAATTAAGGCAACCCTTGCCGTACAATATAGAAAAGCTTGGCAAAATAGATTTATTTTCGGTTGAAAACGCATTGAGAATTGTAAAACCTTAATGGTTTTCATATTTCCCAAAGAAAAAAAAAACAAGTATAGTTCTGATAAAATAGCGAGATTACAAATACAGTGGAAAAATATCTGAGCGTAGCAATAATAATAATTCATCTTCTGAGGACGGAATCATAGATTTTGATGTCTAAGGCCCTTCAAACATATCTCGTCCCAACATAAACTTGAATATCGTACACGTGTATTTTAATAGTGATTCGTACACCCATAGTCGTATTTTTGGCGAACCTATAGCCGTGCCGTCATCGTAACAGTGTCAAATATACTGCTTACTATTTAACGATACCTTACCCCCAAAAGGCAAAACAAAAGTTAAACAAGTAAGGAAGGTTAAGTTCGGGTGTAACCGAACATTACATACTCAGTTGAGAGCTATGGTGACAACATAAGGGAAAATAACCATGTAGGAAAATGAACCGAGGGAAACCCTGAAATGTGTTTGTATGACATGTGTAACAAATGAAAGGCATTAAAGAGTATTTTATGAGGGAGTGGGCCATAGTTCTATAGGTGGACGCCATTTAGGGATATAGCCATAAAGGTGGATCAGGTTGACTCTAGAATGCGTTTGTACGATATGGGTATCAAATGAAAGGTGTTAATTAGTATTTTAAAAGGGAGTAATTCTTAGTTCCATAGGTGGACGCCGTTTCGAGATACCGCCATAAAGGTGGACCAGGGGTGACCCTAGAATTTGTTTGTACAATATAGGTATCAAAAGAAAGGTGTTAATGAGTGTTTTAAAAGGGAGTGATGCTTAGTTCCACAGGTGGACGCCGTTTCGAGATATCGCCATAAAGGTGGACCAGGTGTGACCCTAGAATTTGTTTGTACGATATGGGTATCAAATTAAAGGTATTAATGAGGGTTTTAAAAGAGAGTGGTGGTAGTTGTATAAGTGGTCGCCTTTTTGAGATATAGCCATAAAGGTGGATCAGGTTGACTCTAGAATGCGTTTGTACGATATGGGTATCAAATGAAAGGTGTTAATGAGTATTTTAAAAGGGAGTAATCCTTAGTCCCATAGGTGGATGCCGTTTCGAGATACCGCCATAAAGGTGGACCAGGGGTGACCCTAGAATTTGTTTGTACAATATGGGTATCAAAAGAAAGGTGTTAACGAGTATTTTAAAAGGGAGTAATCCTTAGTTCCATAGGTGGACGCCGTTTCGAGATATCGCCATAAAGGTGGACCAGGGGTGACCCTAGAATTTGTTTGTACAATATGGGTATCAAAAGAAAGGTGTTAATGAGTATTTTAAAAGGGAGTGAGCCTTAGTTCTATAGGTGGACGCCGTTTCGAAATATCGCCATAAAGGTGGACCAGGGTTACTCTAGAATGTGTTTGTACGATATGGGTATCAAATTAAAGGTATTAATGAGAGTTTTAAAAGGGAGTGGTGGTAGTTGTATATGTGAAGGCGTTTTCCAAATCGCGACCAAAATGTGGACCAGGGTGACACAGAACATCATCTGTTGGATACCGCTAATTTATTTATATATGTAATACCTGCCAAGATTTTAAGGGTTTTTTATTTCGCCCTGCGGAACTTTTTCATTTTCTTCTACTTAATATGGTAGGTGTCACAACCATTTTATAAAGTTTTTTCTAAAGTTATATTTCGTGTCAATAAACCAATCCAATTTTTTTTTAAATTATCTTCTTTTAAAAGTGGGCGGTGCCACGCCCATTGTCCAAAAGTTTACTAATTTTCTATTCTGCGTCATAAATTCAACTCATCTACCAAGTTTCGTCGCTTTATATGTCTTTGGTAATGAATTATCGCACTTTTTCGGTTTTACGAAATTTTCGATATCGAAAAAGTGGGCGTGGTTATAGTCCGATATTATTCATTTTAAATAGTGATCTGAGATGAGTGCTCAGGAACCTACGTACCAAATTTCATCAAGTTACCTCAAAATTTACTCAAGTTATCGTGTTAACGGCCATGCGGAAGGACAGACGAACGACTGTGTATAAAAACTGGGCGTGACATCAACCGATTTCGCCCGTTTTCACAGAAAACAGTTATCATCATAAAATCTATGCCCCTAGCAAATTTCAAAAGGATTGGTTAATTTTTGTTCGACTTATGGCGTTAAAAGTATCCTAGACAAATTAAATGAAAAAGAGCGGAGCCACGCCCATTTTGAAATTTTCTTTTATTTTTGTATTTTGTTGCACCATGTCATTACTGGAGTTGAATGTTGACATAATTTACTTATATACTGTAAAGATATTAAATTTTTTGTTAAAATTTTACTTTAAAAAAAATTTTTTTTTAAAAGTGGGCGTGGTCCTTCTCCGATTTTGCTAATTTTTATTAGGCGTACATATAGTAATAGGAGTAACGTCACTGCCAAATTTCATCATGATATCTTCAACGACTGACAAATTACAGCTTGCAAAAATTATAAATTACCTTCTTTTAAAAGTGGGCGGTGCCACGCCCATTGTCCAAAATTTTACTAATTTTCTATTCTGCGTCATAAATTCAACTCATCTACCAAGTTTCGTCGCTTTATCTGTCTTTGGTAATGAATTATCGCACTTTTTCCGTTTTACGAAATTTTCGATATCGAAAAAGTGGGCGTGGTTATAGTCCGATATCATTCATTTTAAATAGCGATCTGAGATGAGTGCTCAGGAACCTACGTACCAAATTTCATCAAGTTACCTCAAAATTTACTCTAGTTATCGTGTTAACGGACGGACGGACGGACGGACATGGCTCAATCAAATTTTTTTTCGATCCTGATTATTTTGATATATGGAAGTCTATATCTATCTCGATTCCTTTATATATGTACAACCAACCGTTATCCAATCAAACTTAATATACTCTGTGAGCTCTGCTCAACTGAGTATAAAAAAATGTATTTTTGTTATTAAAAAGTATAAAATGAACTACAAAAACAGTATTATTTATGTACCTCTCTTGTACCTTATTTTTTTGTGAGTTTACTGTACCTTAGGTTATGTTGAACTGGCTGGTCCATGAGCACCTCACATAGACTGATTGAGCCCGTAGTGTTATCAAAAGTTTGTTTTAAAGACCAAACTGAAAAACCTTATCAAAAACCAGAACCTATGTTATAAAAAACCTCCGTCCTCTTGGCAAATACTCGAAGCTCCCTAGGACTTAAGCCACTTGCTGCTTCTAGATCTGACAGATGTATCACTTCTAATAGCTGGTCTTAGCCTGGCAAGTGCAGGGCACGAGCACAGAACGTGTTCGATCGTTTCCTCCTCCAACCCACACTTCCTACATCTGCTATCACTGACCAAGCCTAATTTAAAGGCATGTGACGCCAGAAGGCAGTGTTCAGTCAGAATACCTGTCCTCTCCTTTTAATGATAGAAGCAACTTTGTTAGTCTAAGGTTGTAAGACCTACAGATAATCTTCGACACTTCAAAGCACCGCGCTTGAACCCACGCCTTTCCCGCTTGGTCGATCCTGTGCACCTCTCGCCTTCGTTTAATCTCGTCCAGTCTAATTGGGACGTCTACGGAGCAAGCTTCAAGGGATGCGCCCTTTTTAGCTAGTTCATCCGCTTTTTCATTCCCATCTATTCCCATATGGCCTGGGACCCAATATAGATGTATGCTTCTCCCTGTCCCGAATCTCTCCAGAGACTGCTTATGCGAGATTATTGCCTTAATTGCTGCTTGACTGTCAATATAAAAGTTAACACGGTTGCAGCTTAAGCTATTCTCTTCTAGGGTTTCTACTGCTTTGGTTACGGCTAATATTTCCGCTTGGAAAACGCTACAGTAATCCGGCAGCCTGTAAGATCTGTCATTTCTCGATCAGCACAGTATACCGCAGACCCTACTCTTTCCACTACTTTGGAACCATCTGTGTACACATGTATCGCCTCGTCCGCCATTTGCGCACCATTGCGCCACCTCTATTGTGGCCTTAAGATCCCGCTCGTCTTGTGATTAATGACGCTATACTACTATGGCCATATGGTCGGCGCTCAAGCTGCCCCGAGGCACCGAGCCTGGTTGCAGTTGTTAATGCTATGTTCTTTGCTACCAGGTCTACAGATGGGATGTGCAGAATGGCATACAGTGCAGCCGTCGGGGTTGTTTTCAGGGCTCCCGTAATTCTAAGCATCGATAGTCTGCATACCCCTCTAATTGTTTGAGGTATGTGGTTTTTTGTGTGGCTTTCCACCAAACAAGAACTCCATTGTATAGAATAAGGCTTACAATCGCTGTAAAAACCCAATGAGACAGAGAGGGCAATAAGCTCCACGTACACCCCAGCATTGACTTTCAACACGACATTAGATGCCCAGGTATGAATATCCCGAAGCGCCCGATCCATCAAAGAACTAATCGTTGGAAGGCGTTTCCACTTATGACTATGACGTCATCTGCGTAAGCCGTAAGTTTTACGGGCCCCTCATCGAATCGCCTGAGCAGTTGGTTGATGACCAGCGTCCACAGTAGAGGTGATAGCACCTCTCCTTGCGGGGTGCCTCTGTCCACTGATTTCGTGGCCTCGTACCATCCCCATTGTAATGTAATTGTCCTGCAATTTAACATGCAGCCGATCCATCTGATTAAGGCTGAAAGCCCCGGCAATTTCCAAGAAGACTCCTAGAGCATATTCCTTATATTCCAGGGATTTCTCTATGCTTATTACCAACCTATTACTGTACCTTTTTTATATCTTTGTTTAAGTTTGATTTGAAATAAGTGTGAAAACTTACATTAAAAAATATATGTAAATACCCTATATGGCTTTTTTTCCAACGGGTTTTGGATTTTCTTGAAGAAATTTAACTCTTTCTAGACCATATTTTTTAGATTCTAGCCCCAAAGGAATTTTTTTTCTGCCAACACTGCTGGTTCCTAGCTGGTATTAAAGCTGCCACCAGTGTATTAATGGTCAATACTGTTATGGCAATGACGAGTATAGCTGAAAAAAAATATTGTGTGGACACTCAGTTTTTGCACCATAGATGAATGGATTAGCAACTTTTTGTTTCGAGAGAGCGCTGTCAAAATTCTCATTTTTGTCAATGATGCCACTCCAAACAAAAATTAATAGATCTGAATATGGGAATTTTTGACATACATTTCGGCGATTATAGTTTCAATCATTTAATAAAATGATAGTCGTAAAATATTCATTTCTGTAAACTTATTTTACAATACCACAGTTAGAGTTAAATATAAACAAATCTAAGTAAAATTTATATTTTGATTACATTAATTAGTCAAATATTGTAACGCATTTAGCTCATCATTTAATGGATAGGGCTTATCCTACATGTCTGACGTTCCAGGTTCTGTGATCAAAATGGACTGGTTGCATCGGGACTTCATATTTACAAAACCTGTTTTTAGTGATAACTTTTGAATGGGAAATAATATTTACCCTCCGCCTTCGAACTAATAATATTTACACTAAAACAAGTATTTTTAGCCATTTGCCCATAATTTTTGAACGCTATTCTTCAGTTGTAGGTCAAACTAAAGTTTACCGACATTTTTGGCCCGTTTTTCGTTTTAGCTGACACATTTTTTGTTCTGGCACCCGCTTCAGCTGGCGCGAGGGATTTATCTGTGATTGTTGCCAGCACAAATTTGAGATAAATCCCTCGTGAGAGCCAAAAAATGAGAGTGTTTCGTATCAAGTCATCTTTGTTTTCCACTGTGAATGCAGATGCCGGATGGATTGTTTCGATGTCTTTCCTGTGTTCAGGTTCAGTATCTTCACTTAAAATGATCCGAACACCCCGAAGCTGTTGAAAGAGTCTAAGCAAATATAGTGATAGGTATTTTTGACGCAGTTCTGGCTACCAAACAGTTTTACCATGAGTTTGTGATTCTTAAATTTATGCACCTCATACACTGATCACCAGGGATGCAAGTTTCTGATAGAACTGATAGGATATTCCTTCTTAAGTGAACTCGGCTTTGGTCAATTTTCAAGACATCTACCTTCCTTGCATTTTGCATTATCACTGCAGCACTCTTTGAAGAACTCATTTTTGAATCAGTTTCTTGTGCTTAGCAATTCCGATCCCGCTCACAAAATTAGTTTTGAAGGTTCGGTTGAGAAAGTTTTCCTTGTTACCTCTAAACTTTACGTCTGTAGCCCGTCAGGCCGTCGAAGCTTATTCAAACGGTCATGTAGGACATTTGTTAAGCTTACTACATCAATGGCCCGATCGGATATCAGATTTTACGTGGTGCATCAAATCGCCGGTCTGTATTAAGTATATATAATATGTAATGGATATATATGGATATGTATGATCGACTGATTGGAGGAATCACAGAAAAATAACAAATAAGGTGAAAATGCAAAGAGATTAAAAAATAAACAATTTGGAAAAATCCCGTAAGTATAAACAATTTTCATGAACCGCAAGTATAAACAAAAAATACAATAACAACATACATAACAACATGATTTAGTTTAACAATTATGTGTGTGTGCATGTTACCCTGTTTGGATTGTTGTGCTACTATCAAATGACCGCCTTATGATGTTGTTGTTTCAAAACCAAATTCCTGTAAGCTTGTGCACAATTTTCTGTGTCGATTTTAAAGTTCATTCTTTGTTCATTAGGGGTGTTCAAAATATGTAGCATTTCTAAAGTGAATCGTTTATTATAATGTTTTTCATTCTCTAGAATGGCTACGTTTTCAAAGTCAGGGTAGTGTCCTGTGGCCTTGCAATGGGAAGTTAAAGCCGTCTTGTTGTCCGAAGCATTATTCCTTAATTTTATATTGGACCTATGAGCGGAAATCCTTGTCTTGAGTTTGAGTTTTGTTGTCCCAACATATACTTTATCGCATACGTAGGACCCTTCACCATTGCACGGGATTCTGTAAACAACATCAGATTTCTCCTGACTTGGAATTTTGTCCTTTGTTTTGCTGAAAATGGTTTTCAACGAGTTATTGTACGTGAACGCCAACTGATACGTTTCTTTGTCGAACATATCGGATCTCCTAATCCTTTCCGATACTCCTGGAATATAAGCCATAGATTTGTATATTTTAGAGTCTTTATCCTTTTTCACCGGCTCTTTGGCATTCGTTAATTGATGATTTAGGATTAACTTGTTGATCAAGTTCATAGGAAAATCATTATTTTCCAAAGTTTTCTTGATTTTCCCAATGTTCTTATTGTGAAACATCTTGTCACTAATTGTCAGAACTCTTCTTATATAATTCTTCGCAATGTTCAAGATAGTTCTGCGTTGGTGTTTGGAATGATAATTGATCAGTCTTCCGGACGCCGTAGGTTTTTTATACCAATCCATGTATAATTTATTATTATTTCTAATTATAAGTGTGTCGAGGAAAGCAAGTCTATTATCATTTTCTACCTCCATAGTAAATCGAATTGTTTTATAATATTTGTTGAGCAGTTGAAGCATGTTATCTAACTCCTCTGTTTTAGCGATTGCAAATATGTCGTCTACATATTTTGTTAACAGACGTGGCTTGGTTGTTGATTCTTCCTCGAACTTAGTTAACAACTCCTCCAGAACTATATCCGCTATGACTGGGGAGGCTGGTGATCCCATTGGCATACCTGATCGTTGCTCGTAGATTTTGCCATACACTTAAAATAACGGTTTTCTTTCACACAAAATTTTACTATATTAAGGAATAGCTCTTTTGTTAACAAAGTGTGCTCTTTAATATCACCCCACTTCGAAGAGATAATATCAATAGCTGCATCTACGGGAATACTGGGGAACAAGGACACACGTCGAACGACACTAAACTCTCATCATCGTATATATGTGTAAATTTAATTTTATCTTTAAACTCCGTGGCATCTTTGACGTTGTATTTTGAACATTTTGTAACATTTTTTAGTATACCGACAACATATTTACACAGCTTGTAAGAAGGAGAATCAATTGACGAGCATATCGGCCGAAGAGGTATGCCTTCCTTGTGAATTTTTGGCAGTCCATAAATTCTGGGTGGATTTGCATTCCTGGACATGAGAAAATTCTTTTCTTTTTCCTCAATGAAGCCATTGTTGAACATCTTCATTACAAGTTCATTGTTCTTGTCTTGTAATTTGTTAGTCGGATCTCTTTTCAGAACTCTATAGTCTGAAATATTGTTTACTATAGCTTGCATCTTTACCGAATAGACCGTTTGGTTCATCGCTACAGTTACATTTCCCTTATCCCCATTTAGTACTAGGACATTCTTATTATTATTAAGGAACTTCTTGGTTGAATGTAGAGCCTCTAAAACATTTTTTTCTCGAAAATATGTCGTCTTCTTCTTAATTGTTCATGTATGACTGCCATAAAATTATTTCTTTCAATTTCCTGTCTTTCCTTGTTTTGTATTGTTTGGATGATATTTTCCCCGTCAGCTATTAATTTAAACAGTGGAAGAACCTCAATATTAGGGTGGTACCGGAATTTTTTCACAACACCACATCTTTAGATATTCCTGAAGAAGTTCAGTGGCTTTTATCCCTGGGTCCTAAATACGTTCTGCCATTCGAAAAAAATACATTTCCACTTTTTAAATTAATAGCTGACGGGGAAAATATCATCCAAACCATACAAAACAAGGAAAGACAGGAAATTGAAAGAAATAATTTTACGACAGTCATACATGAACAATTGAAGAAGAAGACGACATCTTTTCGAGAAAAGATTGTTTTAGAGGCTCTACATTCAACCAAGAAGTTCCTTAATAATAATGAGAATGTCCTAGTACTAAATGAGGATAAGGGCAATGTAACTGTAGCGATGAACCAAACGGACTATTTGGTAAAGATGCAAGCTATAGTGAACAATATTTCAGACTATAGAGTTCTGAAAAGAGATCCGACTAACAAATTACAAGACAAGAACAATGAACTTGTAATGAAGATGTTCAACAATGGCTTCATTGAGTAAAAAGAAAAGAATTTTCTCATGTCCAGGAATGCAAATCCACTCAGAATTTATGGACTGCCAAAAATTCACAAGGAAGGCATACCTCTTCGGCCGATATGCTCGTCGATTGATTCTCCTTCTTACAAGCTGTGTAAATATGTTGTCGGTATACTAAAAAATGTTACAAAGTGTTCAAAATACAACGTCAAAGATGCCATGGAGTTTAAAGATAAAATTAAATTTACACATATATACGATGATGAGAGTTTAGTTTCGTTCGACGTGGTGTCCTTGTTCCCCAGTATTCCCGTAGATGCAGTTACTGATATTATCTCTTCGAAGTGAGGTGATATTAAAGAGCACACTTTGTTAACAAAAGAGCTATTCCTTAATATAGTAAAATTTTGTGTGAAAGAAAACCGTTATTTTAAGTATAATGGCAAAATTTACGAGCAACGATCAGGTATGCCAATGGGATCACCAGCCTCCCCAGTCATAGCGGATATAGTTCTGGAGGAGTTGTTAACTAAGTTCGAGGAAGAATCAACAACCAAGCCACGTCTGTTAACAAAATATGTAGACGACATATTTGCAATCGCTAAAACAGAGGAGTTAGATAACATGCTTCAATTGCTCAACAAATATTATAAACCAATTCGATTTACTATGGAGGTAGAAAATGATAATAGACTTGCTTTCCTCGACACACTTATAATTAGAAATAATAATAAATTATACATGGATTGGTATAAAAAACCTACGGCGTCCGGAAGACTGATAAATTATCATTCCAAACACCAACGCAGAACTATCTTGAACACTGCGAAGAATTATATAAGAAGAGTTCTGAAAATTAGTGACAAGATGTTTCACAATAAGAACATTGGGAAAATCAAGAAAACTTTGGAAAATAATGATTTTCCTATGAACTTGATCAACAAGTTAATCCTAAATCATCAATTAACGAGCGCCAAAGAGCCGGTGTAAAAGGATAAAGACTCTAAAATATACAAATCTATGGCTTATATTCCAGGAGTATCGGAAAGGATTAGGAGATCCGATATGTTCGACAAAGAAAAGTATCAGTTGGCGTTCACGTACAATAACACGTTGAAAACCATTTTCAGCAAAACAAAGGACAAAATTCCAAGTCAGGAGAAATCTGATGTTGTTTACAGAATCCCATGCAATGGTGAAGGGTCCTACGTATGCGACAAAGTATATGTTGGGACAACAAAACTCAAACTCAAAACAAGGATTTCCGCTCATAGGTCCAATATAAAATTAAGGAATAATGCTTCGGACAACAAGACGGCTATAACTTCACATTGCAAGGCCACAGGACACTACCCTGACTTTGAAAACGTAGCTATTCTAGAGAATGAAAAACATTATAATAAACGATTCACTTTAGAAATGCTACATATTTTGAACACCCCTAATGAACAAAGAATGAACTTTAAAATCGACACAGAAAATTGTGCACAAGCTTACAGGAATTTGGTTTTGAAACAACAACATCATAAGGCGGTCATTTGATAGGAGCACAACAATCCAATCAGGGGAACATGCATACACACATAATTGTTAAACTAAATCATGTTGTTATTGTATTTTTTGTTTATACTTGCGGTTCATGAAAATTGTTTATACTTACGGGATTTTTCCAAATTGTTTATTTTTTAATCTCTTTGCATTTTTACCTTATTTGTTATTTTTCTGTGATTCCTCCAATCAGTCGATCATACATATCCATATGTGTGAGTGGTGACTTTGTTTTGAATATGTACTTAAGTATATATTAAATTAATTATTATTATTGTTTTGCTTTGTCCCCAGTCCTGATGATGACTTCATATTGAAGTTGAAATATCGACCAAATAAATTATAAATGAATATAAACAAAAAAATAAGTTTTATTCATCTTGAAGCCTTTTAGCTCAATAAATCTAAAAATTTTACTAGAAATATTTTCTTATATAAGGAAAATATTTGTACACAATTTCATTACGGTATGTTAATTTTTCTTCTCCCGAAACATAGAAAATTGCTTAGTCATAAAAGGGGTGGTGCCACGCCCATTTTTTAAAATTTGAAGTTTTTCCTATTTATTGTTATAAATCCACTTGGGGAAATGAAATACCATTGATATAAAGCTCTTTCTTGTAAAGATATTGCTTAAATATTTTATATTAAAGTGGGCGTGATCCTTAACCGATTTCCTTAACTTTTCTTCAAAGCATTCCTTATAGTAAAGGGAATCTCTCTGCCGAATTTTGTTACGATAGGTTCAACGATTTTTGATTTATGATTAATAATAATTGTAAAATTGATTTTATCACAAGTGGGCGGTGCCACGCCCATTTTAAAATTTTTTTCAAATTTTTATCGATAGTCTCAATATCATTCCACACGTCAAATTTCAACATTCTGGGTGTATTATTTACTAAAAATTCAGGTTTTTGTGTTTTTCAAAATGTTATCTAATATATAAAATTCTTCTGTCACGGTTTTAGAGGCTGAACTCCTCCGAAACGGCTGAACCGATTCTCATGAAATTTTGTGAGCATATTGGGTAGGTCTGAGAATCGGCCAACGTCTACCTGTTTTTTCGCTACGTGCCTAGGGTCTTGGGATCAAAACGTGGACCCGGGTAGCCCTAGAATGTATTTATACAATATGGATACCAAATGAAAGCTGTTGATGAGTGCTATAGTACAGGATAATTTTCATACCCCTGGGTGACTAGGGTCTAGAGATATAGCCCAAAACGTGGACCCGGGTATCCCTAGAATGTGTTCATACAATATAGATATCAAATGAAAGCTGTTGATGAGTGCTATAGTACAGGATAATTTTCATACAACTGGGAGGCTAAGGTCTTGAGATATATCCCAAAACGTGGACCCGGGTACCCCTAGAATGTGTTTATACAATATGGATATCAAATGGAAACTGTTGATGAGTGCTATAGTACAGGATAATTTTCATACAACTGGGAGGCTATGGTCTCGAGATATAGCCCAACACGTGGACCCGGGTACCCCTAGAATGTGTTTATACAATATGGATATCAAATGAAAGCTGTTGATGAGTACTATAGTACAGTATAATTTTCATACAACTGGGAGGCTAGGGTCTCGAGATATAGCCCTAAACGTGGACCCGGGTACCCCTAGAATGTGTTTATGCAATATGGATATCAAATGGAAACTGTTGATGAGTGCTATAGTACAGGATAATTTTCATACAACTGGGAGGCTATGGTCTCGAGATATAGCCCAACACGTGGACCCGGGTACCCCTAGATTGTGTTTATACAATATGGATATCAAATGAAAGCTGTTGATGAGTACTATAGTACAGTATAATTTTCATACAACTGGGAGGCTAGGGTCTCGAGATATAGCCCAAAGCGTGGACCCGGGTACCCCTAGAATGTGTTTATACAATATGGATATCAAATGGAAACTGTTGATGAGTGCTATAGTACAGGATAATTTTCATACAACTGGGAGGCTATGGTCTCGAGATATAGCCCAACACGTGGACCCGGGTACCCCTAGAATGTGTTTTTACATTATGGGTATCAAATTGAAGCTGTTGATGTATGCTTTAGTACAGAGTAAGTTTTACACCGCTGGGTGACTACGGTCTCGAGATATAGGCCAAAACATGGACCCGGATACACCTAGAATGTGTTTTTATATTATGGGTATCAAAGTGAAGCTGCTGATGTGTGCTATACGACAGAGTAAGTTTTACACCGCTAAGTGACTGGGGTGTCTAGATATAGGCCAAGACATGAACCCGGATACCCCTAGAATGTGTGTGGATTATGGATATCAAATGAAAGCTGTTGCTGAGAGCTCAAAAGTTCATTGTGATATTCGATTTAATCGCAACAACCTGGCAAAACTGATAAATATGCATGCGAAGACGAAAGAAAGACAAGAATTAATAATACCCACAAACCTATTTACATATGTCCTATATTAGTATTAACGATGCTTTTTTTCGGGAAGTATACCAGAGACGGACTGGGACTGGGATTAGGACCAGGACTGGGACGGAGACTCGCTGTGGGACTGGAACAAAATTCATACCACCCTCTGGGACTGGCAATAAGAGATGAAGAAGAAGGAGAAAAACTTGAGAGAAGAGAAAAGAGAGAAGGAGACTGAGAAAGAGATAGAATGAGACGAAGATGGAGATGAAGCGAAAAATACGGAGGGAGGAGGAATAAAAATATTAGGAAAAAGTGTAGAGGGGTAGGGCAGAGTTAGACAGAAAAAGCTTATTAAAATGTATGCAGATAGGCCAAATTTAGGGCAGAACAACGTCTGCCGGGACTGCCAGTATAAAAATAAAAGGTGGGCGTGGTTATCATCCGATTTAGCTCATTTTCAATACCAACCTATTCTGGGTCCAGATAAGCTCGTGCACCAGATTTGGTGAAGATATCTCCACATTTACTCAAGTTTCGTGTTAACGGACAGACGGACGGACGGACATGGGTCAATCAATTTTTTGTCGATACTGATGATTTTAATATATGGAAGTCTATATCTATCTCGATTCCTTTATACCTGTACAACCAACCGTTATCCAATCAAAGTTAATATAATTCAGGGGCTGGACATCTTTATTTAAAAACAATAACAATAACAAAGACAAATTTGTAAAAACAATTTGGAACATAAACATTGTAAAATCGATAACGATAAGGGAGTACGTTGGGCTTGTTTGAAATGTAGGTCTACCGAAATTGATCTTTTCAAGGTCTTCAAACAGGCCCGAAATGGATTTTCTGAAATAGGCAGAGAGATTTCCGCTTTAATCCAGAAGTTTAAGCATTATAAGAGCTTATTTAAGTCTTTCAAACATTCAAATGTAAACATTCCGGATAATAATTGATGCTGATCCCAAAGTTCCTTCACCTCCAGTTCTTCCACCCCCAACTTTGAATTGATAAATCTGTCCTCTCCAAGTCCCTTAGCAGTTCAACCATCGACATCGAAGGCTCATTCAGCTGTATCTACCGTACCCTCCACAAAAAGGAACCAGGTTCCCCAAAACCCCTCTGCGGAATCTGAACCGCGGGCTAGTAGATTGATTACTGTCCCGATAAAAAAAGGTGATTTTCGTGTCCAGATTCGAGAGAGACACTACAGAAGATGCCCTGAAGTCATACATCATAAGTAAACTTAAATCTGAAAATATAACTATTCGTAAATTTAATTTTAATTATCCTAGAGACATTTCGTCATTTAGGATTGACGTATCAGCGCAACATTTTGAAACAATTTTGAATAATTCATTTTGGCCACCCGGAGCCTTTGTGCGTGAATTTGAGAATAGACGCAAAGGTAATATACGTAATCGTGCTACCGTTCCTCATAACAATAATGCTGCAAAAAACTATATATTAAATCTGTCCTTAATATATTTTATCAAAATGTAAGAGGCCTAAACACGAAACTAACTGAACTATACTTGAGATCATTTAACTGTAATTACAATATCATCGCTTTTACTGAAACTTGGATAAAGCCTTATATTTTTAATTCGGAGATTCTTTGCAATGATTGCCAAATATATAGAAATGACCGCTTGAACAGAGTTGGAGGTGGAGTTTTGCTCGCGGTACATTTTTCTATACCTTCCGCTGAGGTAAATTCACCTGTTATTGAAGCTACGGAATTTAAGTGCAGTAGAACCCAGCTGGGAATAGGTTTTACCTATATTGCCATTTGCTATATCCCACCATCTTCAGATCCCTCGGTGTATATGAACCATATTTCGTTACTGAAAGATATCAGTTCAATATTGAAGCCTATTGACTCGATAATTGTCTTGGGTGACTTTAATCTTCCGCACGTATCATGGACCACTTCCGACCATGGTATTTTACCGGTTTCTTCAAAATTGTCCAGCATCGACTTTTTAGCTGAAATAACTGAACTTTGCCTAAGACAGATAAATATAGTTCCAAACATGTTCGGGAGGGTACTTGACCTGGTATTTGTCGATGATACATCAAAATCCATTCTTAGGAGGGGGGAACCTCTTACTGTACCTGAAGACCCTTACCATCCTTCGCTGGAAATAGTTTACGAATTGGAAGAAAGTTCTCGGAGTTGCACTACCACAGAAAACGACTGTAGTTTTAGATTCGACTTCGCGAAGGCTAATTTTAATAAACTCAATCAAATTTTATCTACAATAGTTTGGCCCAAATACGGTGCAGATATTGACAAAAACGTTTCTGACTTCAACGCCGTCATTCACGCTATTCTGGAAAGACATGTACCTAAGCGTAAATGTGTTTTCACTGAACTAGTCTAAATATGGTACACCAAAGAACTGAAATCTTTAAAGAACAAAAAATCGCGTTCCTTCAAGGTGTACAAGAAGACGGGGTCACACTCCGACTACTTGAAGTACTCTATATTGGGTCATAAATATTTTGAATTAAATAAAAAGTGTTACAATACCTATCTCTGTACCATGAAAAAGAAAATAACTTGCAATCCGAAAGCTTTCTATAATTTCGTGAACTCTAAACGTAGGGTTAAAGGCTTTCCTTCTGGTATGAAATACCGTGATGATTTCTCTAGCGACGATCAAGTTATTGCTAATTTATTTGCACAATTTTTCAAATCTAACTATTCCGCTGAATTAATTTCTTTGTCTAGTGAATACCCGTATCAACTTGACTCACTTAACGCAATTAATATTCCCTCAATATCTCCAGAAGAGGTTCTTACATATTTAACTTCTTTGAAGGAATCTTATAAATGCGGTCCTGATGTAATTCCCACATGTTTTCTCGGAAAGATGTGCAGAACACATTTATCTGCCCCTAACTGATTTATTCAACATGTCCCTAAAACATGGAGTTTTTCCTTCTGCTTGGAAGGAATCTTTTCTAATACCCCTCCACAAAAACGGCAGTAGGTCATGTGTAGAAAATTATTGAGGAATTGCAAAATTGTCTGCCATCTCAAAGGTTTCTGAAGCCATTGTTACTAATCAGCTAACATTTTCCATTTCTGCATTGATTGCAGACTCTCAACATGGATTCTGTAGAGGCAAATCTACCATTAGCAACCTACTTGAATTCACAACGCATGTTTCTAATGGATTTAGAGAAAATCTTCACACCGTTGTTATTTACACTGATTTCAGTAAAGCATTTGACAAAGTATCCCATTCATTGCGTATCCACAAGCTGGATCGACTAGGCTTCCAAGCTGGTCTCACCTAGTGGATATCTTTGTATCTCTGCGGTAGAACGCAACAAGTAATTTTTAACAAGTAAGGAAGGCTAAGTTCGGGTGTAACCGAACATTACATACTCAGCTGAGAGCTTTGGAGGCAAAATAAGCGAAAATCACCATGTAGGAAAATGCACCTAGGGTAACCCAGGAATGTGTTTGTATGACATGGGTATGGAAGGTATTAAAGAGTATTTTAAAAGGGAGTGGGCCATAGTTCTATAGGTGGACGCCATTTCGGGATATCGCCATAAAGGTGGACCAGGGGTGACTCTAAAATGTGTTTGTACGATATGGGTATCAAATGAAAAGTGGTAATGAGTATTTTAAAAGGGAGTGATCCTTAGTTCTATAGGTGGGCGCCTTTTCGAGATATCGCCATAAAGGTGGACCAGAGGTGACTCTAGAATGCGTTTGTACGATATGGGTATCAAATGAAAGGTCTTAATGAGTATTTAAAAGAGAGTGGGCCTTAGTTCTACAAGTGGACGCCTTTTTGAGATATCGCCAGAAAGGTGGTCCAGGAGTGACTCTAGAATGTGCTTATACGACTTGGCTACCAAATGAAAGGTGTTAATAAGTATTTTAAAAGGGAGTGGGCCTTGGTTCTATAGGTGGACGCCTTTTCGAGATATCGCAATAAAGGTGGACCAGGGCTGACTCTAGAATGTGTTTGTACGATATGGGTATCAAATGAAAGGTGGCAATGAGTATTTTAAAAGAGAGTGATCCTTAGTTCTATAGGTGGACGCCTTTTCGAGATATCGCCATAAAGGTGGACCAGGGGTGACTCTAGAATGTTTTTGTACGATATGGGTATCAAATGAAAGGTAGTAATGAGTATTTTAAAAGGGAGTGATCCTTAGTTATATAGGTGGACGCCTTTTCGAGATATCGCCATAAAGGTGGACCAGAGGTGACTCTATAATGCGTTTGTACGATATGGGTATCAAATGAAAGGTGTTAATGAGTATTTTAAAAGAGAGTGGGCCTTAGTTCTACAAGTGGACGCCTTTTTGAGATATCGCCAGAAAGGTGGTCTAGGAGTGACTCTAGAATGTGTTTGTACGATATGGGTATTAAATGAAAGGTGCTAATGAGTATTTTAAAATTGAGTGGGCCTTAGTTCTATAGGTGGACGCCTTTTCGAGATATCGCCATAAAGGTGGACTAGGAGTGACTGTAGAATGCGTTTGTACGATATGGGTATCAAATGAAAGGTGTTAATAAGTATTTTAAAAGAGAGTGGGCCTTAGTTCTATAGGTGGACGCCTTTTCGAGATATCGCCATAAAGGTGGACTAGGAGTGACTGTAGAATGCGTTTGTACGATATGGGTATCAAATGAAAGGTGTTAATAAGTATTTTAAAATTGAGTGGGCCTTAGTTCTATAGGTGGACGCCTTTTCGAGATATCGCAATAAAGGTGGACCAGGGGTGACTCTAGAATGTGTTTGTACGATATGGGTATTAAATGAAAGGTGCTAATGAGTATTTTAAAAGAGAGTGGGCCTTAGTTCTACAAGTGGACGCCTTTTTGAGATATCGCCAGAAAGGTGGTCTAGGAGTGACTCTAGAATGTGTTTGTACGATATGGGTATTAAATGAAAGGTGCTAATGAGTATTTTAAAATTGAGTGGGCCTTAGTTCTATAGGTGGACGCCTTTTCGAGATATCGCAATAAAGGTGGACTAGGAGTGACTGTAGAATGCGTTTGTACGATATGGGTATCAAATGAAAGGTCTTAATGAGTATTTAAAAGAGAGTGGGCCTTAGTTCTACAAGTGGACGCCTTTTTGAGATATCGCCAGAAAGGTGGTCTAGGAGTGACTCTAGAATGTGTTTGTACGATATGGGTATTAAATGAAAGGTGCTAATGAGTATTTTAAAATTGAGTGGGCCTTAGTTCTATAGGTGGACGCCTTTTCGAGATATCGCAATAAAGGTGGACTAGGAGTGACTGTAGAATGCGTTTGTACGATATGGGTATCAAATGAAAGGTCTTAATGAGTATTTAAAAGAGAGTGGGCCTTAGTTCTACAAGTGGACGCCTTTTCGAGATATCGCAATAAAGGTGGACCAGGGGTGACTCTAGAATACGTTTGTACGATATGGGTATTAAATGAAAGGTGTTAATGAGTATTTTAAAATTGAGTGGGCCTTAGTTCTATAGGTGGACGCCTTTTCGAGATATCGCCATAAAGGTGGACTAGGAGTGACTTTAGAATGCGTTTGTACGATATGGGTATCAAATGAAAGGTGTTAATGGGTATTTTAAAAGGGAGTGGGCCTTAGTTCTATAGGTGGACGCCTTTTCGAGATATCGCCATAAAGGTGGACCAGGAGATACTCTAGAATGTGTTTGTACGATATGAGTACCAAATGAAAGGTGTTAATAAGTATTTTAAAAGAGAGTGGGCCTTAGTTCTATAGGTGGACGCCTTTTCGAGATATCGCCATAAAGGTGGACAAGGGGTGACTCTAGAATGTGTTTGTACGACATGGGTATCAAACGAAAGGTGTTAATAAGTATTTTAAAAGGGAGTTGGCCTTAGTTGTATAGGTGGACGCCTTTTCGAGATATCGCAATAAAGGTGGACCAGGGGTGACTCTAGAATACGTTTGTACGATATGGGTATCAAATGAAAGGTGTAATGATTATTTAAAAGCACCGGCCACCGTGGTGTGATGGTAGCGTGCTCCACCTATCACAACGTATGCCCTGGGTTGCACCCCGGGTAAAGCAACATCAAAATTTTAGAAATAAGGTTTTTCAATTAGAAGAAAATTTTTCTATGCGGGGTCGCCCCTCGGCAGTGTTTGGCAAGCGCTCCGGGTGTATTTCTGCCATGAAAAGCTCTCAGTGAAAACTCATCTGCCTTGCAGATGCCGTTCGGAGTCGGCATAAAACATGTAGGTCCCGTCCGTCCAATTTTTAGGGAAAATCAAGAGGAGCACGAGGCAAATTGGAAGAGAAGCTCGGCCTTAGATCTCTTCTGAGGTTATCGCGCCTTTCATTTATTTATTTTTATTATTTAAAAGGGAGTTGGCCTTAGTTCTATAGGTGGAAGCCTTTTCGAGGTATCGCCATAAAGATGGACCAGGGGTGACTATAACGTGGTTGTACGATATGAGTATCCAATTAAAGGTATTAATGAGTGTTTTAAAAGGGAGTGGCCCTTAGGTTTATATATGAAGGCGTTTTCGAGATATCGACCAAAATGTGGAGCAGGGTGACCCAGAACATCATTTGTCGGGTACTGCTAATTTATTTATATATGTAATACCACGATACTGTTCCTGCCAAGATTCCAAGGGCTTTTGATTTCACCCTGCAGAACTTTTTCATTTTCTTCTACTTAATATTGTAGGTGTGACACCCATTTTACAAAGTTTTTTCCAAAGTTATGTTTAGCGTCAATAAACTAATCCAATTACCATGTTTCATCCCTTTTTTCATATTTGGTATAGAATTATGGCATTTTTTTAATTTTCCGTAATTTTCGATATCGAAAAAGTGGGCGTGGTCATAGTCGGATTTCGGCCATTTTTTATACCAAGATAACGTGAGTTCAGATAAGTACGTGAACTAAGCTTAGTAGAGATATATCGGTTTTTGCTCAAGTTATCGTGTTAAAGGCCGAGCGGAAGGACAGCCGGTCGACTGTGTATAAAAACTGGGCGTGGCTTCAACCGATTTCGCCCATTTTCACGGAAAACAGTTATCGTCATATAGTCTATGCCCCTACCAAATTTCACAAGGATTTGTTCGACTTATGGCATTAAAAGTATTTTAGACAAATTAAATGAAAAAGGGCGAAACCACGCCCATTTTGAATTTTTCTTTTATTTTTGTATTTTGTTGCACCATATCATTACTGGAGTTGAATGTTGCATTAATTTACTTATATACTGTAAAGATATTAAATTTTTTGTTAAAATTTTACTTTAAAAAAAAATTTTTTTTTCAAGTGGGCGTGGTCCTTCTCCGATTTTGCTAATTTTTATTAAGCATACATACAGTAATAGGAGTAACGTTCCTGCCAAATTTCATCATGATATCTTCAACGACTGCCACATTACAGCTTGCAAATCTATGAAATTACCTTCTTTTAAAAGTGGGCGGTGCCACGCCCATTGTCCAAAATTTTACTAAATTTCTATTCTTCGTTATAAGGTCAACTCACCTACCAAGTTTCATTGCTTTAGCCGTCTTTGGTAATGAATTATCGCACTTTGAGGGTTTTGGGAAATTTTCGATATCGAAAAAGTGGGCGCAGTTACGGTCCGATTTCGTTCATTTTAAATAGCGATCTGAGATGAGTGCCCAGGAACCTACATACCAAATTTTATCAAGATACCTCAAAATTTACTCAAGTTGTCGTGTTTACGGACGGACGGACATGGCTAAATGAATTTCTTTTTTTGCCCAAATCATTTTGATATATAGAAGTCTATATCTATTTCGATTAGTTTATGCCGTTACGGATTACCGTTATGCGAACAAAATTAATGGTCTAAAGAATTTAGTGACCCTTATGTAACCAAAGCCCTTTTCACCACATTAGTTAAACCGCTACTAGAATACGAATCAATAGTCTGGTATACGCGATATCAAGTTCATGCAGATAGGCTTAAGTCAATACAGAAGAAATTTTAACTTTTTTCTTTAAGGAATTTTCATTGGGACTCTGCATATAATCTTCCACCTTATACTAGTCGGTTAAAGCTTATCAATCTTCCAACTCTCGCTAGTCGTATAGATATGCTAGGCGTATTATTTATGGCTAAACTACTAAGTGAACTAATTTCTACCCCCCCCCCCCCTTCTTTTAAACGAAGTAAACTTCAATGTTCCATCACGAGCGTCAAAACATTACAATCTTCTTCTTTTGAGGCAGTGCAGAACTAACTTCGTATTAAATGAACCTTTCCGGTGTTTGTGTCATCATTTTAACTCTCACTCGAATTCATTTGATATAACGGATTCACTTACTATAAGGAAAACCATGATGGAATTATAGAAGGTGGCGGATGTAAGCAATTTCTCGCTCTAACGCCGCCATCTTGAACGCCCTTAGAAATAAGAATGTTGTCGCTTCACAAAACTCCTTTTTTATTCAATGGAAAACGTGTATGTAAAACATTACAAATCGTTGTTTCTAAAAAAATATACAACGGCATCACTTTTTTCTCTAATTCCGTTTTCTGTTGACTCTTCTATTATTCAAACTTATGACAATTCTCATACAATAATTTTGTTAATTCAACAAAATTATTAAAATCTGCACATTTTAGGCTTTAAATGCTGGTAAGATGCATTGTAGTTTAAATAATACAAATGGTAATTGTTTTAAATATGTTTTACAGCTTCCTTTGTGCGTTTTGTTGGTACCGAGAGACGGACATGTGGACATTTTTATTTTTAAACATGATGCTGAATGAGAACATGTCTGGGTCACCGACAAAGATATTTATGCTCAATGAATGCAAGAGACCTATTCGTAGAGGCTGAAAAGTCTGACAAGACTAAATACACCTTATTTTCTAATTCTGGCATTGAAGTCATCAATTACAACTTATACATATGTATGTATAATGTCATGGGCAGTGCTCATATATGACTTGCAAGCGCTCCTGCGTCCTCTTCACAATGTTCTCCATCGGAAGAAGAGCTCAGTACAATTAAATGTTAAAACTTCGTGCCTTTATTAATATCATGAGGCGATGTCTGTCCATGATCGTGAATGAAAATTTGTACATATGTACCTCTCCAATCAACATGGCAAGTTGTTAAAATAACGGGAATAATGTACTTCAGCGGTCTTCTGCTAATACTTGTCCAAAAATGTCGGGAGAGGTGTCCAAGCATACACCTTGATCTTCCTACCAACAACTTGAAGGCGGCAAATAAGAATTTTGCTTCTTTCAAAAGATGTTAACAAAAACTGAAAAACGACCTCGGAGCGCTCCCGAAATACGGGTTGGATTCGTAATACTTTTGAGTACATCTGTCGACATTGGGGATAAAAATTATTATTATCATTAATTATTATTATTGCATAAAGGACATTAAGTCTTATTACTATACCTTTCATGAAAATAAAATGGAATATCAAAGTTGGTTGAAAATGCTAAGGCCTTAAAGGAGAACAGATAAGATATCTTGATGAAATTCAATGAGTGGGTATGCTTTGGTGCCCGATGAATCATTTGTCTAAACCGAATCGATATATATCGCATGCAACCGATTTGTCGGATAAGGGAGTTTTCAAAATGTCTTAATTTTAACAGCTAGGAGCTTTTATAATATATATGCCATACAACTGATTGTTCAGATTTTATGAACTTTTGAAATTTCATCAGATATTCGTTCAGATCCATAAAGGAAAGGTATTAGGTCTTCGGCACAGCCTAAGGCCGTCCTGTCCTTAATTGTTTTTATCGTAAAATTTCACTACAATCATGTAACCTAACCTACTTTCTATATTTTGAAAGCGTATGAAATTAAATACTATATTACCTTCCTACTATTTTACCCTTCTTTTATGCCCCTAAAACCTAGAGCTAAGGGCGGTCGATATGACAGCTGTCAAATCTTCATCCACCTTCTATCATTACATTATGCCATTGGCTCCCAACCCCTGCCTACAGTTGATATGAGCGTCGAATTGTAATGGTGGCTAGCCAACAAGGAATCATATCACAGCGGAAACTTCTCAGGTTTACGCGATAAAGACTCAAGTTCAGAACTTCAACTTATATCCAAAGTAATTTATACACCTACTATTGTATATTGTTAAATTTTTCCACCACTCCGCTGGAAGGATCAGGTGGAAAACGATTTAAACTCCCTTGATGTGACCAATTGGCGCCAGCTGGCAGAGCCAAGAAGCGGCTGGCGCACCTTGTTGGACGACCATAACCGTTTAAACGGTTAAGCGTCAATTAAGTAAGTTATACTACAGGACAGTGGTAGGCTGCTAATACCCGTTCAAAACTGTCAGGAGCGTGTTCAAAAGACACGTTTTTGGCTCGGTATTTAAATACGAACAATGGCCCTCAACCGCTCCAAGACCAGGAGTACGATCCGTAGTCTTGTCGCAGGACCCCTTTCAGCATAAAATTTAATTAATTTTTGTTTTTTGCAAACATCTTTTGACATTAGTAAGGTCTTTACTTTGAGGTTATTGATATCAAAGCACGTCTTTTGACATTTTTTCCGACATTTTTGGCAGTGTATTAGCAGTCGACCTCTGTCCTAGAGTATTACCAGTAACATCGATAAGCTGCATACGTTTCAAAAATGAATAAAGCAAACTTAATTTCATAGTTTTTATTAAAAAGGTGCACTAAAATCAAGTTACATCTATATTCTATCATTATTTAAAAAGTATTAATTTAAGTACTATTTCAATAGGGCCCTCTTTAAGCCCCCATTCCCTTGTACATCCAAAATACAACCTGGAGGTCACTGGAGCTAAGCGCGTTCGATATGACAGCTGTCAAATCTTCCGCCACCTTCTATCCTTACATTATGAGGAAAACTGTCCTATCCTATCTTAACTCGTAACAAAATAAAAATAAAAAAACAAAAATCTTATTTAACAATTTACTATATGTGACCCGGCCTATGAAAAGGTGGCTTACGACTCAAAGAGAAACAGCTGTTAAAGATAAACAATGCATTCCTTCTTTTTTCTTAGTAGTTTTTCTTTTGCATTATTTTTTTTTTTTTTTTTTTTGAATCAAAAGCCACCTTTTCTAGGCCGGGTCACATACATATGTATATTTTCAACTGTTATGTATATAATACTCAGCTGATGATTTTTATTCTGTAGCTGAGCAGTTTTAGATCTCGACGCTTAAGAAACCTCCGCCAATGAACAACTTGGCAAAAACCAAGACAAATCCGTGCGTCCTGCGGATGCGCCCCTCGTGTCGGTTGGGCCGGCTTTGGAGGGTATTAATCCGTTGTGTTTATTATTATACTCAGTTGAGCAGAGCTCACAGAGTATATTAACTTTAATTGGATAACGGTTGGTTGTACAGGTATAAAGGAATCGAGATAGATATAGACTTCCATATATCAAAATCATCAGTATCGAAAAAAAATTTGATTGAGCCATGTCCGTCCGTCCGTCCGTCTGTCCGTTAACACGATAACTTGAGTAAATTTTGAGGTATCTTGATGAAATTTGGTATGTATATTCCTGGGCACTCATCTCAGATCGCTATTTAAAATGAACGATATCGGACTATAACCACGCCCATTTTTTCGATATCGAAAATTTCGAAAAAACGAAAAAATGCGATAATTCATTGCCAAAGGCGGATAAAGCGATGAAACTTGGTAGATGGGTTGACGTTATGACGCAGAATAGAAAATTAGTAAGATTTTGGACAATGGGCGTGGCACCGCCCACTTTTACAAGAAGGTAATTTAAAAGTTTTGCAAGCTGTAATTTGGCAGTCGTTGAAGATACCATAATGAAATTTGGCAGGAACGTTACTACTATTACTACATATGCGCTGAATAAAAATCAGCAAAATTGGATGAAGAACGCGCCCACTTTTTAAAAAATTTTTTTTTAAAATTCAAATTTTAACAAAAAATGTAATATCTTTACTGTATATAAGTAAATTAAGTCAAAATTCAACTCCAGTAATGATATGATGCAACAAAATACAAAAATAAAAGAAAATTTCAAAATGGGCGTGGCTCCGCCCATTTTCATTTAGTTTGTCTAGAATACTTTTAATGCCATAAGTCGAACAAAAATTTACCAATCCTTCTTAAATTTGGTAGGGGCATAGATTCTATGACGGTAACTGTTTTCTGTAAAAATGGGCAAAATCGGTGGAAGCCACGCCCAGTTTTTATACACAGTCCACCGTCTGGCCTTCCTCTCGGCTGTTAACACAATAACTTGAGCAAAAACCGATATATGAGCCCTTGATTTTGAAAGTGGTCTAAGTCATATTTTCCTTGTTTCGAGATAATTAGAGTTTTGCGTTATAAAGGATTGAAAAATATTTTTGCACTATGGAAAATGATTTTTCGACAGTAAAGTAGTGCCAACAAACAAGAATTTATTATGGTTGTGAAATTTATTACCATTTTTAACTGGAAATGTGCTTTTGAAAGGTTGGAAATGACTTAGACCACTTTCAAAATTAACAGAATGACTTTATAAATGACTTATACCAAGGAAACATTTTAATTAGTAATTAACATTTTATTCAAACTAATTTCATTACAACAAAGTAAATTATTTATTATGACATATTTAGGGAAGTGAAGTGTTTGTGAAAAATTGGTGGGATATAGGGTAGTAAATCCATCATATCTTTATGTTTTTCTTTTGTTATTGGTCTAATAGTTGTGTATAATGGAGGCAAATCAATATTTGCATATATTCTAGGTCTTCCTTTTTTAGGTGAGAGGTCTAATATTTTGAATTCGGAATTGTCATCCAAGGAAGTTTTATAAAACATCTTATATGGAGATTTTTTTAGAAATCTGATCCATTGAATTTTAAGCCAAGACACAGCTTCTCCATTGGTGTTTTTCTTTCTATTATTCGTTGAATCTTTAAGTTTTTTTGTCGAAATAAAATTTCTCTGAGCGATTTGTACCACCAAAAATGGGTTTTTCTTTTTACATACTTCTATTAAACTATAATAATGCTCAGGTATGTATAAATAATTTGATTTTTTAATTTTAGTTTCTATTAAACCAAAATACCGATCATTTGGCAAAAAAGAATGGCCGGATACCATAAATTTATGATCAACAGTTTCAACATTATTATCAGATGACTGAACAATTTTTAACCAAATTAAAGCTATGTTGATGTTACGATTTTGTCCTGTGCAGGCATCACTGTAAGCTATGACATGCTTTTGAGTGGTAATGTCCTGAATGTGCTTTAAGATGCAAGACGCAACTTCCTGTGAACCCCTTGAAGCGATTGTTTCATCCCATACATACATTTTAGCATTTTCATTGTGGAAATTATGAAACCCTAAATTGTATACATACATGTTGCGCTTATAATAAGCTACCGAGACAGAAAGTTTTGGGTAAGAAAGTGCTTTCTGTAGATCAAATGTGAAACCGTAATATTCACTCGGGTTATCTTTTGCTCTTTGTATGTCTTCTGTCAAACTTTTTCTAGCCTGTTCGGCACTGTTAAGATGGGAATCATGAATTTCCATAAGATGCAACTTCTCGTCTTCGTTACTGGATGCTTCTATTTTTAGTTTTAGTGAATCACACTTTTGGCAAGTGTCTTTGCGAGGAGTATGAAAATTTAAGTTGAACTCCGTATTGAAAATTTTCCTGTAAGTCCACTCCTTCACACGTGGTGTATTATTTTCATCACATTTTTCTACATACAGCTCATACATTTTTCGAATATCTAAGTCAGCACTTAAATACTTTCGACCTGAAGTGTGATGTGATCTCGTGTAATGGCTCTCACATGCTGGAAAACTCAGAATATGTTCTCGTACCACTTTAATTTTTTCTTCATCTGTTTTTCTCGATGAACCAGTCATTTTGCCACGTAAATCCATTCCAGGGGATTTAGCATTTAAGGCACGGCTTAATCTTCCGTGAGATATTTTAAAAGTATCCAAAAAAAAGTTCTACAAACAGAAACTTCTGACATCCGTAAATTTATATGAAACTTATAACTACATTTTCTCATGTATCCTTTGTTATTTCTGGGTCGCCTTTGCTTTATTAATAGTTTTCCAACCAAACCATGCAGAAACAAATTCTGTTTTTCGAAACTTGCTAATTTCCAAAATGCATCAAAATTAGCTTTCCTGTCTTCATATCCAATTGCATTTATACATTGTTTGGAACAAAGGCAATATTTATTTTCGAAAAGTTTGCCACTCACAAGCTTAGACTTTTTTGTTTCATATTCCTCTCCCCTATTTCTCTTAATTTTTCTTAAATTTTGTGCATAATTATGTTGAGTTCGGCTTCTCTTTCTTGATTTCATGTTAATTTCTTCTATTTGTAGGGGTTCCGAATTCACTTTTAAAGTATCAGTTGATTCATCTGAAGACGATATTACTCTTATTCGTTTCCATTTCTTGGGAGCATTACTTACACTTCTTCGCAGGATAATGTCTACAATTAACTATATATAGAACATTTTTACATTTTAAGGATTACTTGATCATACCTGAATCGTTATCTGAAGGCATTACAAAATTACTATTTATTTTCCAAAATTTCTCAACCGACTGACTTAGACCACTTTCAAAATAAACAGTTTCTATATTTTGTTTAACAACCAAAAAATTCATTCAATTTTACGAGTTAATTTTCATGGCATACCGCCAATCTCTTCAGATTATGTTATTTTATTATGGTTAGATAACAAGTAGCTGATAAACTCGATTTTTAAAAATTTTGACTTAGACCACTTTCAAAATCAAGGGCTCATATTTTTACTAAACTTAGTCCACGTACTTATCTGAACTCACTTTATCTTGGTATAAAAAATGGCCGAAATCCGACCATAACCACGCCCACTTTATCGATATCGAAAATTACGAAAAATGAAAAAAATGCCATAATTCTATACCAAATACGAAAAAAGGGATGAAACATGGTAATTGGATTGGTTTATTGACGCAAAATATAACTTTGGAAAAAACTTTGTAAAATGGGTGTGACACCTACCATATTAAGTAGAAGAAAATGAAAAAGTTCTACAAGGCGAAATCAACAGCGTTTGGAATCTTGGCAGGAATACTGTTAGTGGTATTGCATATATAAATAAATTAGCAGTACCCGACAGATGATTTTCTGGATCACCTGGTCCACATTTTGGTGGATACCGCGAAAACGCCTTCACATATACATCTAAGGGCCACTCGCTTTTAAAACCCTCATTAATACCTTTAATTTGATATCCATATCGTACAAACACACTCTAGAGTCACCCCTGGCCCACCCTAATGGCGATATCTCGAAAAGGCGTCCACCTATAGACCTAATGCCCACTCCCTCTTAAAATGCTCAGTAACACCTTTCGTTATTTACCCATATCGTACAAACATTCTAGAGTCACCCCTGGCCCACCCTAATGGCGATATCTCAAAAAGGCGTCCACCTATAGACCTAATGCCCACTCCCTCTTAAAATGCTCTGTAACACCTTTCGTTTGATACCCATATCGTACAAACATTCTAGAGTCACCCCTGGCCCACCCTAATGGCGATATCTCGAAAAGGCGTCCACCTATAGAACTAATGCCCACTCCCTCCTAAAATGCTCAGTAACACCTTTCTTTTGATACCCATATCGTACAAACATTCTAGAGTCACCCCTGGCCCACCCTAATGGCGATATCTCGAAAAGGTGTCCACCTATAGACCTAATGCCTACTCCCTCTTAAAATGCTCAGTAACACCTTTCGTTTGATACCCATATCGTACAAACATTCTAGGGTCACCCCTGGCCCACCCTAATGGCGATATCTCGAAAAGGCGTCCACCTATAGACCTAATGCCCATTCCCTCTTAAAATGCTCAGTAACACCTTTCGTTTGATACCCATATCGTACAAACATTCTAGAGTCACCCCTGGCCCACCCTAATGGCGATATCTCGAAAAGGCGTTCACCTATAGACCTAATGCCCACTCCCTCTTAAAATGCTCAGTAACACCTTTCGTTTGGTACCCATATCGTACAAACACATTCTAGAGTCACCCCTGGCCCACCCTAATGGCGATATCTCGAAAAGGCGTCCACCCATATACCTAATGCCCACTCCCTCTTAAAATGCTCAGTAACACCTTTCGTTTGATACCCATATCGTAAAAACATTCTAGAGTCACCCCTGGTCCACCTTTATGGCGATATCTCGAAAAGGCTTCCACCTATAGAACTAAGGATTACTCCCTTTTAAAATACACATTACCACCTTTCATTTGATACCCATATCGTAAAAACACATTCTAGAGTCACCCCTGGCCCACCCTAATGGCGATATTTCGAAAAGGCGTCCACCTATAGACCTAATGCCCACCCCTTTTAAAATGCTCAGTAACACCTTTCGTTTCATACCCATATCGTACAAACATTCTAGAGTCACCCCTGGCCCACCCTAATGGCGACATCTCGAAAAGGCGTCCACCTATAGACCTAATGCCCACTCCCTCTTAAAATGCTCAGTAACACCTTTCATTTGATTCCCATATCGTACAAACACATTCTGGAGTCACCCCTGGTCCACCTTTATGGCGATATCTCGAAACGGCGTCCACCTATGGAACTAAGGATCACTCCCTTTGAAAATACTCATTAACACCTTTCATTTGATACCCATATCGTACAAACATATTCTAGAGTCACCCCTGGTCCACCTTTATGGCGATTTCTCGAAAAGGCGTTCACCTATAGAACTAAAGCCCATTCCCTTTTAAAATACTCATTACCACCTTTCATTTGATACCCATATCGTACAAACACATTCTAGAGTCACCCCTGGCCCACCTTAATGGCGATATCTCGAAAAGGCGTCCACCGATAGACCTCAGGCCCGCTCCCTCTTAAAATGCTCAGTAACACCTTTCATTTGATACCCATATCGTACAAACAAATTCTAGAGTCAGCCCTGGTCCACCTTTATGGCGATATCCCTAAATGGCGTCCATCCATAGAACTATGGCCTACTCTCTCTTAAAATACTCTTTAATACCTTCCATTTGATACACATGTCATACAACCACATTCCAGGGTTACCCTAGGTTCATTTTCCTACATGGTGATTTTCCTTATTTTGTCTCCATAGCTCTCAACTGAGTATGTAATGTTCGGTTACACCCGAACTTAGCCTTCCTTACTTGTTTTTATACTCAGTTGAGCAGAGCTCACAGAGTATATTAAGTTTGGTTGTACATATATAAAGGAATCGAGATAGATATAGACTTCCATATATCAAAATAATCAGGATCGAAAAAAAATTTGATTGAGCCATGTCCGTCCGTCCGTCCGTCCGTCCGTTAACACGATAACTTGAGTAAATTTTGAGGTATCTTCTTGAAATTTGGTATGTAGGTTCCTGAGCACTCATCTCAGATCGCTATTTAAAATGAAAGATATCGGACTATAACCACGCCCACTTTTTCGATATCGAAAATTTCGAAAAACCGAAAAAGTGCGATAATTCATTATAAAAGACAGATAAAGCGACGAAACTTGGTAGATATGGGTATCAAATGAAAGGTGTTAATGAGTACTTTAAAAGGGAGTGGGCCCTAGTTCTATAGGTGGACGCCATTTCGGGATATCGCCATAAAGGTGGACCAAGAGAGACTCTAGAATGTGTTTGTACGATATGAGTACCAAATGAAAGGTGTTAATAAGTATTTTAAAAGAGAGTGGGCCTTAGTTCTATAGGTGGACGCCTTTTCGAGATATCGCAATAAAGGTGGACCAGGGGTGACTCTAGAATATGTTTGTACGATATGGGTATTAAATGAAAGGTGTTAATGAGTATTTTAAAATTGAGTGGGCCTTAGTTCTATAGGTGGACACCTTTTCGAGATATCGCCATAAAGGTGGACTAGGAGTGACTGTAGAATGCGTTTGTACGATATGGGTATCAAATGAAAGGTGTTAATGAGTATTTTAAAAGGGAGTGGGCCTTATTTCTATAGGTGGACGCCTTTTCGAGATATCGCCATAAAGGTGGACCAGGGGTGACTCTGGAATGTGTTTGTACGATATTGTTATCGAATGAAAGGTGTTAGTGAGTATTTTAAAAGGGAGTGATCTTTAGTTCTATAGGTGGACGCCTTTTCGAGATATCGCCATAAAGGTGGACCAGGAGAGACTCTAGAATGTGTTTGTACGATATGAGTACCAAATGGAAGGTGTTAATAAGTATTTTAAAAGAGAGTGGGCCTTAGTTCTATAGGTGGACGCCTTTTCGAGATATCGCCATAAAGGTGGACAAGGGGTGACTCTATAATGCGTTTGTACGATATGGGTATCAAATGAAAGGTGTAATGATTATTTAAAAGCACCGGCCACCGTGGTGTGATGGTAGCGTGCTCCACCTATCACACCGTATGCCCTGGGTTCGCACCCCGGGTAAAGCAACATCAAAATTTTAGAAATAAGGTTTTTCAATTAGAAGAAAATTTTTCTAAGCGGGGTCGCCCCTCGGCAGTCTTTGGCAAGCGCTCCGGGTGTATTTCTGCCATGAAAAGCTCTCAGTGAAAACTCATCTGCCTTGCAGATGCCTTTCGGAGTCGGCATAAAACATGTAGGTCCCGTCCGGCCAATTTGTAGGGAAAATCAAGAGGAACACGACGCAAATTGGAAGAGAAGCTCGGCCTTAGATATCTTCTGAGGTTATCGCGCCTTTCATTTGTTTATTTTTATTATTTAAAAGGGAGTTGGCCTTAGTTCTATAGGTGGACGTCTTTTCGAGGTATCGCCATAAAGATGGACCAGGGGTGACTCTATAACGTGGTTGTACGATATGGGTATCCAATTAAAGGTATTAATGAGGGTTTTAAAAGGGAGTGGCCCTTAGTTTTATATGTGAAGGCGTTTTCGACATATCGACCAAAATGTGGAGCAGGGTGACCCAGAACATCATTTGTCGGGTACTGCTAATTTATTTATATATGTAATACCACGATACTGTTCCTGCCAAGATTCCAAGGGCTTTTGATTTCACCCTGCAGAACTTTTTCATTTTCTTCTACTTAATATTGTAGGTGTGACACCCATTTTACAAAGTTTTTTCCAAAGTTATGTTTAGCGTCAATAAACTAATCCAATTACCATGTTTCATCCCTTTTTTCATATTTGGTATAGAATTATGGCATTTTTTTAATTTTCCGTAATTTTCGATATCGAAAAAGTGGGCGTGGTCATAGTCGGATTTCGGCCATTTTTTATACCAAGATAACGTGAGTTCAGATAAGTACGTGAACTAAGTTTAGTAAAGATATATCGATTTTTGCTCAAGTTATCGCGTTAAAGGCCGAGCGGAAGGACAGCCGGTCGACTGTGTATAAAAACTGGGCGTGGCTTCAACCGATTTCGCCCATTTTCACGGAAAACAGTTATCGTCATATAGTCTATGCCCCTACCAAATTTCACAAGGATTTGTTCGACTTATGGCATTAAAAGTATTTTAGACAAATTAAATGAAAAAGGGCGAAACCACGCCCATTTTGAAATTTTCTTTTATTTTTGTATTTTGTTGCACCATATCATTACTGGAGTTGAATTTGGACATAATTTACTTATATACTGTAAAGATATTAAATTTTTCGTTAAAATTTCACTTTAAAAAATTTTTTTTTTAAAAAGTGGGCGTGTTCGTATTCCGATTTCGCAAATTTTTATTTAGCGCATATATAATAATAGAAGTAACGTTCTTGCCAAATTTCATCATGATATCTTCAACGACTGCCAAATTACAGCTTGCAAAACTATGAAATTACCTTCTTTTAAAAGTGGGCGGTGCCACGCCCGTTTTCCAAAATTTTACTAATTTTCTATTCTTCGTTATAAGGTCAACTCACCTACCAAGTTTCATTGCTTTAGCCGTCTTTGGTAATGAATTATCGCACTTTGACGGTTTTGGGAAATTTTCGATATCGAAAAAGTGGGCGCAGTTACGGTCCGATTTCGTTCATTTTAAATAGCGATCTGAGATGAGTGCCCAGGAACCTACATACCAAATTTTATCAAGATACCTCAAAATTTACTCAAGTTGTCGTGTTTACGGACGGACGGACATGGCTAAATGAATTTCTTTTTTCGCCCAAATCATTTTGATATATAGAAGTCTATATCTATTTCGATTAGTTTATGCCGTTACGGATTACCGTTATGCGAACAAAATTAATATACTCTGTGAGCTCTGCTCAGCTGAGTATAAAAATACTCTTTCAGATGTCATTAATGTTCCCTCTGGCGTCCCACAGGGCAGTCATCTCGGTCCAATTCTGTTCTTGCTATTTATTAATGATATCTGTACCACAATAAAATCCAAAATTTTAATGTATGCTGATGATGTAAAACTTTTTAGGTCCTATGCGTCTATTGATGAACGTCCCTTGCTTCAAGCGGATTTAAACTGCTTAGTTGCTTGGTGCAACGCGAATTCAATGCCGCTGAACAACAATAAATGTAAGTTCATGTGCTTCTCTCGGAGATCTTTGCCAGCAGCCTCTTACGTAATTGATAACTTTTGTCTTGTATCAGTAAATTATTTTGTTGGCTTGGGAGTCACGATGGATGCTAAACTTAGTTTCAACCTTCATACTATAACTACTGCCAATAAGGCTAGAGGTGTTCTATCATTCGTGAAGAGATGGTCTAAAGAATTTAGTGACCCTTATGTAACCAAAGCCCTTTTCACCACATTAGTTAAACCGATACTAGAAAACGGATCAATAGTCTGGTATACGCGATATCAAGTTCATGCAGATAGGCTTAAGTCAATACAGAAGAAATGTTTACTTTTTTCTTTAAGGAATTTTCATTGGGACTCTGCATATAATCTTCCACCTTATGCTAGTCGGTTAAAGCTTATCAATCTTACAACTCTCGCTAGTCGTAGAGAAATGCTAGGCGTATTATTTATGGCTAAACTACTGAGTGAACTAATTTCTAGCCCCCCCCCCCCCCCCTTCCGCCCTTCTTTTAAACGAAGTAAACTTCAATGTTCCATCACGAGCGTCAAAACTTTACAATCTTCTTCTTTTGAGGCAGTGCAGAACTAACTTCGTATTAAATGAACCTTTCCGGTGTTTGTGTAATCATTTTAACTCTCATTCGAATTCATTTGATATAACGGATTCACTTTTTACTATAAGGAAAACCATGATGGAATTATAGAAGGTGGCGGATGTAAGCAATTTCTCGCTCTAACGCCGCCATCTTGAACGCCCTTAGAAATAAGAATGTTGTCGCTTCACAAAACTCCTTTTTTATTCAATGGAAAACGTGTATGTAAAACATTACAAATCGTTGTTTCTAAAAAAATATACAACGGCATCACTTTTTTCTCTAATTCCGTTTTCTGTTGACTCTTCTATTATTCAAACTTATGACAATTCTCATACAATAATTTTGTTAATTCAACAAAATTATTAAAATCTGCACATTTTAGGCTTTAAATGCTGGTAAGATGCATTGTAGTTTAAATAATACAAATGGTAATTGTTTTAAATATGTTTTACAGCTTCCTTTGTGCGTTTTGTTGGTACCGAGAGACGGACATGTGGACATTTTTATTTTTAAACATGATGCTGAATGAGAACATGTCTGGGTCACCGACAAAGATACTTATGCTCAATGAATGCAAGAGACCTATTCGTAGAGGCTGAAAAGTCTGACGAGACTAAATACACCTTATTTTCTAATTCTGGCATTGAAGTCATCAATTACAACTTATACATATGTATGTATAATGTCAGGGGCAGTGCTCATATATGACTTGCAAGCGCTCCTGCGTCCTCTTCAGAATGTTCTCCATCGGAAGAAGAGCTCAGTACAATTAAATGTTAAAACTTCATGCCTTGATTAATATCATGAGGCGATGTCTGTCCATGATCGTGAATGAAAATTTGTACATATGTACCTCTCCAATCAACGTGGCAAGTTGTTAAAATAACGGGAATAATGTACTTCAGTGGTCTTCTGCTAATACTTGTCCAAAAATGTCGGGAGAGGTGTCCAAACATACACCTTGATCTTCCTACCAAAAACTTGAAGGCGGCAAATAAGAATTTTGCTTCTTTCAAAAGATGTTAACAAAAACTGAAAAACGACCTCGGAGCGCTCCCGAAATACGGGTTGGATTCGTAATACTTTTGAGTACATCTGTCGACATTGGGGATAAAAATTATTATTATCATTAATTATTATTATTGCATAAAGGACATTAAGTCTTATTACTATACCTTTCATGAAGATAAAATGGAATATCAAAGTTGGTTGAAAATGCTAAGGCCTTAAAGGAGAACAGATAAGATATCTTGATGAAATTCAATGAGTGGGTATGCTTTGGTGCCCGATGAATCATTTGTCTAAACCGAATCGATATATATCGCATGCAACTGATTTGTCGGATAAGGGAGTTTTCAAAATGTCTTAATTTTAACAGCTAGAAGCTTTTATAATATATATGCCATACAACTGATTGTTCAGATTTTATGAACTTTTGAAATTTCATCAGATATTCGTTCAGATCCATAAAGGAAAGGTATTAGGTCTTCGGCACAGCCTAAGGCCGTCCCGCTTACATTATGCCATTGGCTCCCAACCCCTGCCTACAGTTGATATGAGCGTCGAATTGTAATGGTGGCTGGCCAACAAGGAATCATATCACAGCGGAAACTTCTCAGGTTTACGCGATAAAGACTCAAATTCAGAACTTCAACTTATATCCAAAGTAATTTATGCACCTACTATTGTATATTGTTAAATTTTTCCACCACTCCGCTGGAAGGATCAGGTGGAAAACGATTTAAACTCCCTTGATGTGACCAATTGGCGCCAGCTGGCAGAGCCAAGAAGCGGCTGGCGCACCTTGTTGGACGGCCGTAACCGTTTAAACGGTTAAGCGTCAATTAAGTAAGTTATACTACAGGACAGTGGTAGGCTGCTAATACCCGTTCAAAACTGTCAGGAGCGTGTTCAAAAGACACGTTTTTGGCTCGGTATTTAAATACGAACAATGGCCCTCAACCGCTCCAAGACCAGGAGTACGATCCGTAGTCTTGTCGCAGGACCCCTTTCAGCATAAAATTTAATTAGTTTTTTTTTTTTGTAAACATCTTTTGACATTAGTAAGGTCTTTACTTTGAGGTTATTGATATCAAAGCACGTCTTTTGACATTTTTTCCGACATTTTTGGCAGTGTATTAGCAGTCGACCTCTGTCCTACAGTATTACCAGTAACATCGATAAGCTGCATACGTTTCAAAAATGAATAAAGCAAACTTAATTTCATAGTTTTTATTAAAAAGGTGCACTAAAATCAAGTTACATCTATATTCTATCATTATTTAAAAAGTATTAATTTAAGTACTATTTCAATAGGGGCCCTCTTTTATGCCCCCATTCCCTTGTACATCCAAAATACAACCTGGAGGTCACTGGAGCTAAGCGCGTTCGATATGACAGCTGTCAAATCTTCTGCCACCTTCTATCCTTACATTATGAGGAAAACTGTCCTATCCTATCTTAACTCGTAACAAAATAAAAATAAAAAAATAAAAATCTTATTTAACAATTTACTATATGTGACCCGGCCTATGAAAAGGTGGCTTACGACTCAAAAAGAAACAGCTGTTAAAGATAAACAATGCATTCCTTCTTTTTTCTTAGTAGTTTTTCTTTTGCATTATTTTTTTTTTTTTAATCAAAAGCCACCTTTTCTAGGCCGGGTCACATACATATGTATATTTTCAACTGTTATGTATATAATACTCAGCTGATGATTTTTATTATGTAGCTGAGCAGTTTTAGATCTCGACGCTTAAGAAACCTTCGCCTATGAACAACTTGGCAAAAACCAAAACAAATCCGTGCGTCCTGCGGATGCGCCCCTCGTGCCGGTTGGGCCGGCTTTGGAGGGTATTAATCCGTTGTGTTTATTATTATACTCAGTTGAGCAGAGCTCACAGAGTATATTAACTTTGATTGGATAACGGTTGGTTGTACAGGTATAAAGGAATCGAGATAGATATAGACTTCAATATATCAAAATCATCAGTATCGAAAAAAAATTTGATTGAGCCATGTCCGTCCGTCCGTCCGTCCGTCCGTCCGTCTGCCCGTTAACACGATAACTTGAGTAAATTTTGAGGTATCTTGATGAAATTTGGTATGTAGATTCCTGGGCACTCATCTCAGATCGCTGTTTAAAATGAACGATATCGGACAATAACCACGCCCACTTTTTCGATATCGAAAATTTCGAAAAATCGAAAAAGTGCGATAATTCATTACCAAATACTCATTAAGCGATGAAACTTGGTAGGTGAGTTGAGCTTATGACGCAGAATAGAAAACTAGTAAAATTTTGGACAATAGGCGTGGCACCACCCACTTTTAAATGAAGGTAATTTAGAAGTTTGGCAAGCTGTAATTTGGCAGTCGTTGAAGATATCATGATGAAATTTGGCGGGAACGTTACTCCTATTACTATATGTACGCTTAATAAAAATTAGCAAAATCGGAGAAGGACCACGCCAACTTTAAAAACAAAAATTTTTTTAAAGAAAAATTTTAACAAAAAATTTAATATCTTTACAGTATATAAGTAAATTATGTCAACATTCAACTCCAGTAATGATATGGTGCAACAAAATACAAAAATAAAAGAAAATTTCAAAATGGGCGTGGCTCCGCCCTTTTTCATTTAATTTGTCTAGGATGCTTTTAATGCCATAAGTCGAACAAAAACTAACCAATCCTTGTGAAATTTGGTAGAGGCTTAGCTCCTAGATGATAACTGTTTTCTGTGAAAAAGGGCGAAATCGGTTGAAGCCACGCCCAGTTTTTATACACAGTCGACCGTCTGTCCTTCCGCTCGGCCGTTAACACGATAACTTGAGCAAAAATCGATATATATTTACTAAACTCAGTTCACGTACTTATCTGAACTTACTTTGTATTGGTGTAAAAAATGGCCGAAATCCGACTTTGACCACGCCCACTTTTTCGATATCGAAAATTACGAAAAATGAAAAAAATGCCATAATTATATACCAAATACGAAAAAAGGAATGAAACATGGTAATTGTATTGGTCTATTGACGCAAAATATAACTTTAGAAAAAAACTTGGTAAAATGGGTGTGACACCTACCATATTAAGTAGAAGAAAATGAAAAAGTTTTGCAGGGCGAAATCAAAAGCCCTTGGAATCTTGGAAGGAACAGTATCGTGGTATTACATATATAAATAAACTAGCAGTACCCGACAAATGATGTTCTGGGTCAGCCTGCTCCACATTTTGGTCGATATCTCGAAAACGCCTTCATATATACAACTAAGGGCCACTCCCTTTTAAAACCCTCATTAATACCTTTAATTTGATACCCATATCCTATAAACACATTCTAGAGTCACCCCTGGTCCACGTTTATGGCGATATCTCGAAAAGGCGTCCACATATAGAACTAAGGCCCACTCCTTTTTAAAATACTCATTAACACCTTTCATTTGATACCCATATCGTACAAACAAAGTCTAGAGTCACCCCTGGTCCACCTTTATTGCGATACCTCGAAAAGGCGTCCACCTATAGAACTAATGCCCACTCCCTCCTAAAATGCTCAGTAACACCTTTCGTTTGATACCCATATCGTACAAACATTCTAGAGTCACCCCTGGCCCACCTTAATGGCGATATCTCGAAAAGGCGTCCACCTATAGAACTAATGCCCACTCCCTCCTAAAATGCTCACTAACACCTTTCGTTTGATACCCATATCGTACAAACATTCTAGAGTCACCCCTGGCCCACCTTAATGGCGATATCTCGAAAAGGCGTCCACCTATAGACCTAATGCCTACTCCCTCTTAAAATGCTCAGTATCACCTTTCGTTTGATACCCATATCGTACAAACATTCTAGAGTCACCCCTGGCCCACCCTAATGGCGATATCTCGAAAAGGCGCCCACCTATAGACCTAATGCCCACTCCCTCTTAAAATGCTCAGTAACACCTTTCGTTTGATACCCATATCGTACAAACATTCTAGAGTCACCCCTGGCCCACCCTAATGGCGATATCTCGAAAAGGCGTCCACCTATAGACCTAATGCCCACTCCCTCTTAAAATGCTCAGTAACACCTTTCGTTTGATACCCATATCGTACAAACATTCTAGAGTCACCCCTGGCCCACCTTAATGGCGATATCTCGAAAAGGCGTCCACCTATAGAACTAATGCCCACTCCCTCCTAAAATGCTCACTAACACCTTTCGTTTGATACCCATATCGTACAAACATTCTAGAGTCACCCCTGGCCCACCCTAATGGCGGTATCTCGAAAAGGTGTCCACCTATAGACCTAATGCCTATTCCCTCTTAAAATGCTCAGTATCACCTTTCGTTTGATACCCATATCGTACAAACATTCTAGAGTCACCCCTGGCCCACCCTAATGGCGATATCTCGAAAAGGCGTCCACCTATAGACCTAATGCCCACTCCCTCTTAAAATGCTCAGTAACACCTTTCGTTTGATACCCATATCGTACAAACATTCTAGAGTCACCCCTGGCCCACCCTAATGGCGATATCTCGTAAAGGCGTCCACCTATAGACCTAATGCCCACTCCCTCTTAAAATGCTAAGTAACTTCTTTCGTTTGATACCCATATCGTACAAACACATTCTAGAGTCATCCCTGGCCCACCCTAATGGCGATATCTCGTAAAGGCGTCCACCCATAGACCTAATGTCCACTCCCTCTTAAAATGCTCAGTAACACCTTTCGTTTGATACCCATATCGTACAAACATTCTAGAGTCACCCCTGGTCCACCTTTATGGCGATATCTCGAAAAGGCTTCCACCTATAGAACTAAGGATTACTCCCTTTTAAAATACACATTACCACCTTTCATTTGATACCCATATCGTAAAAACACATTCTAGAGTCACCCCTGGCCCACCCTAATGGCGATATTTCGAAAAGGCGTCCACCTATAGACCTAATGCCCACTCCCTTTTAAAATGCTCAGTAACACCTTTCGTTTGATACCCATATCGTACAAACATTCTAGAGTCACCCCTGGCCCACCCTAATGGCGACATCTCGAAAAGGCGTCCACCTATAGACCTAATGCCCACTCCCTCTTAAAATGCTCAGTAACACCTTTCGTTTGATACCCATATCGTACAAACATTCTAGAGTCACCCCTGGCCCACCCTAATGGCGATATCTCGAAAAGGCGTCCACCTATAGACCTAATGCCTACTCCCTCTTAAAATGCTCAGTAACTTCTTTCGTTTGATACCCAAATCGTAAAAAATTCATTCTAGAGTCACCCCTGGCCCACCCTAATGGCGATATTTCGAAAAGGCGTCCACCTATAGACCTAATGCCCACTCCCTTTGAAAATACTCATTAACACCTTTCATTTGATACCCATATCGTACAAACATATTCTAGAGTCACCCCTAGTCCACCTTTATGGCGATTTCTCGAAAAGGCGTTCACCTATAGAACTAAAGCCCATTCCCTTTTAAAATACTCATTACCACCTTTCATTTGATACCCATATCGTACAAACACATTCTAGAGTCACCCCTGGCCCACCTTAATGGCGATATCTCGAAAAGGCGTCCACCGATAGACCTAAGGCCCGCTCCCTCTTAAAATGCTCAGTAACACCTTTCATTTGATACCCATATCGTACAAACAAATTCTAGAGTCAGCCCTGGTCCACCTTTATGGCGATATCCCTAAATGGCGTCCATCCATAGAACTATGGCCTACTCTCTCTTAAAATACTCTTTAATACCTTCCATTTGATACACATGTCATACAACCACATTCCAGGGTTACCCTAGATTCATTTTCCTACATGGTGATTTTCCTTATTTTGTCTCCATAGCTCTCAACTGAGTATGTAATGTTCGGTTACACCCGAACTTAGCCTTCCTTACTTGTTTTTATACTCAGTTGAGCAGAGCTCACAGAGTATATTAAGTTTGATTGGATAACGGTTGGTTGTACATATATAAAGGAATCGAGATAGATATAGACTTCCATATATCAAAATAATCAGGAACGAAAAAAAATTTGATTGAGCCATGTCCGTCCGTCCGTCCATCCGTCCGTTAACACGATAACTTGAGTAAATTTTGAGGTATCTTGATGAAATTTGGTATGTAGGTTCCTGAGCACTCATCTCATATCGCTATTTAAAATGAAAGATATCGGACTATAACCACGCCCACTTTTTCGATTTCGAAAATTTCGAAAAACCGAAAAAGTGCGATAATTGATTACAAAAGACAGATAAATCGACGAAACTTAGTAGATGAGTTGAACTCATGACGTAGAATAGAAAATTAGTAAAATTTTGGACAATGGGCGTGGCACCGCCCACTTTTAAAAGAAGGTAATTTAAAATTTTGCAAGCTGTAATTTGGCAGTCGTTGAAGATATCATGATGAAATTTGGCAGGAACGTTACTCCTATTACTATATATACGCTTAATAAAAATTAGCAAAATCGGAGAAGGACCACGCCCACTTTAAAAAAAAAAAAATTTTTAAGTAAAATTTTAACAAAAAATTTAATATATTTACAGTATATAAGTAAATTATGTTAACATTCAACTCGAGTAATGATATGGTGCAACAAAATACAAAAATAAAAGAAAATTTCAAAATGGGCGTGGCTCCGCCCTTTTTCATTTAATTTGTCTAGGATACTTTTAATGCCATAAGTCGAACAAAAATTTACCAATCCTTGTGAAATTTGGCAGAGGCTAGATTCTAGGACGATAACAGTTTTCTGTGAAAAAGGGCGAAATCGGTTGATGCCACGCCCAGTTTTTATACACAGTCGTCCGTCTGTCCTTCCGCATGGCCGTTAACACGATAACTTGAGCAAAAATCGACATATCTTTAATGAACTTAGTTCACGTACTTATCTGAACTCACTTTATCTTGGTATGAAAAATGAACGAAATCCGACTATGACCACGCCCACTTTTTCGATATCGAAAATTACGAAAAATGAAAAAAATGCCATAATTCTATACCAAATACGAAAAAAGGGATGAAACATGGTAAGGTAATTGGATTGTTTTATTGACGCGAAATATAACTTTAGAAAAAACTTTATAAAATGGTTGTGACATCTACCATATAAAGTAGAAAGAAATGAAAAAGTTCTGCAGGGCGAAATAAAAAACCCTTAAAATCTTGGCAGGTATTACATATATAAATAAATTAGCGGTATCCAACAGATGATGTTCTGGGTCACCCTGGTCCACATTTTGACCGATATCTGGAAAACGCCTTCACATATACAACTACCACCACTCCCTTTTAAAACTCTCATTAATGTAGGATGCCGATCAAATTATACCACTTTATTGTAATTTAGTTCATGTTTTATTTAAGAATTCAATTATTCAGTTACATGTATTTACATGTATGTTTGCTTAGCTTATGTTTTAATTATAGTTTATTAATAAAATATGGTGATTCACACACAAAGTTTATGCACGAGATAAGTTTAGTGCGCGTTCGGTATGGCCTTCGGGTTTCAACTAACTTTAAAATATCGTCCGTTGAGAAATGTATGTATCTACTTTACTTTGTTTCGTCTAGTTCGTTTAGGTCAAGCCTACAAGGTTGCATTTAGTTAGTACTGTCGTCCACTCCTGGTTGCCATTCCCACATTCGGCCCTCCTGACGATTCATTCGGCTCGAATGATGGCTCGGGTTGAGTCGAAGGCTCCCAACTTTTTATATACTCCGCCACCGAGACTGTGTGGCCGGGTCCTTCGTGGTCTCCTACCTTTACCAACTCATACCTTCCGTGAGGCAAAACCTTGCTGATTTTATATGGCCCTAAAAATTTCGGCTTCAATTTAAGACCCGCCCCAAATTGTGTTCGCTTGATGGCTACTAACTCGTTTGGTCGGTATTTCTTCTCCCTTTTCCGGTTCCTATTAAAGGATTTACGGTTTTCCTCCTGTATTTTCCTGAGATTTTCTTGTGCATTCTTTCGCATGTTTTCCCGCTCTTCATCCAACTCTCTTATGCCTTCTTCATCCAACAACTCAGCTAATCTAGTATCGCTAACTACTCGCATCTCAACGCCGGTCAATAATTGAAACGGAGAGAACTTTGTGCTTCTTGGTGGTGTACTATTTATTGCTTGCTGGACTTTTTGAATATGTTTATACCACTGACCAGGACTTTCAGAACATAGCTTTGACAACAATGGGATGATGATCTTGTGGATTCGTTCCACCTGCCCGTTCCCGCGCGGAACACCGGTGGCTATAGTAAGATGCTCTATTCTTTCCTTCTCGCAATATTCCCTAGAACTATTGGAAATAAACGCAGCACCTCTGTCTGAAATAATGCGTTTGGGATTTCCAAATTCTGAAGCCTGCGATTTCAATTTATCTATGACTGGATCTGCTGCAGTGGTTCTGGTGGGATACAGCCAGACAAATTTTGAAAACGCATCAACTACTACAAATAAATAACTGTACGACTTAGCGGTCTGGTCCATTGGGCCCACATGATCTATATGATAGGTGCCCAGTGGCCTGTCTTCCTTGTCTATTGGCGCAAGAAAACCCTCTTTTTTCCCAGTTTTACTCTCACTAATTATACACTCTACACAACCTCGAACTACCTTGGTCACTTTTGCAGTTAATTGCGGAATATAAAATGTCTTTTCTACTGCATCCTTTGTTTTGGCAATCGAAAAATGAGCCTTTTTGTGAGCAATTTTTGTTATCTCGTCCTCCATAGACGATGGAACGACTACGAGTTCCTTAATGGGATCTTTGTGTAGGACTCCATGTTTAAGATAAAAATCCTCATAACTACTATTTTCTAATACTGCGCATACTGCCTTCACCCACTGATCACTTCGCTGCGCTTCCCTCAGTCTGTGTATTAGAGAATCTTCTAGCATCATGCAAGAGACTCTACTCAGCGCGTCTACATGCCTCATCTTTGACCCACTTCTGTGCTCTATCTCATAATTATAATCCTGCAGAAACATAGCCCAACGAGACTCTCTTAGTGGAATATCTTGTTTCTTCATTGTCATGGTAAACGCGTTACAATCCGTAATAATCTTAAATTTTATCCCCATGAGATAAACCCGCCACTTCTTAAGTGCTTCTACAATAGCTAATACTTCGTGCTCGTAAGAATGGTACTTTTCTTCAGCCGGTTTGCACTTACGGCTCATATACTGTACCGGGTAGAATTGTTGATCATCTACGTCTTTCTGCATTAGCACAGCCCCATACCCTGACGTACAAGCGTCTGCATGAACCTCCGTGATTGCTTTTGGGTTGTACATTTTCAACACGGGTGCTTTTATCAAAGCCGACTTTAGTTGGAGGAAAGCGGTAACGTGCTCGTCTCCTAACTGGAATTTTGCGTCCTTCCTGAGCAGGTCGGTAAGTGGTTTAGCTACCACGGCGTACCCTTCGATAAATCTGCGGAAGTAGGACGTTAAACCCAGAAATCTTTGCAATGCTTTTTTATCCCGAGGGAGGGGGAAATCCGTCACAGCCCTTGTTTTTGTCTCCGATGGTTTTATTGTACTATCTTTAATGATATAACCTAAAAAGTCCACTTGCCGCACAAGTATTTTACACTTACTCCATTTGATTTTTAGGTTATAGTCTGACGCCCTACTAAGCACACGTTCAAGCTTCTGGATACCATCACTTATATCCTTGGAGGGAATAATAAGGTCATCCATGTAAGCTATCACGGTACCGTCTTGTATCATATCCCTCAATACAGCAAAAACAAATCGCGAAAAAACAGCTGGAGAGTTCGATATTCCAAATGGAACATATCGGAACTCAAACTGATCGTCGTGCGTAACGAAAGCCGTGTACTTCCTCGAATCCTTGTCAACTGGTACGTGGAAAAAGCCATTAGCCAGGTCCAGCGTGGTATAAAGTTGAGCTCCTTGTAATCTTTCTATTACATCGTCCAGCAACGGCATAGGAAAGTTGTCTCGAACTATTTTAGCATTGAGGCGCCTGCTCGTTGCTAAGAAGGATGGTAGCAAGAGGCTCTGTTACGGGGTGGCTGGATAAATTCACTCAGCCACATCCCAAAAGAGGTAAGGTAAATTTATCCAGCCACCCCGTAAACAGTCGCAACAGAGCCTCTTGCTACCATCCTTCTTAGCAACGAGCACTATGGGAGATGCATATTCGGACGTACTACGCTGAATTACACCCTCGTCTAACCACTTGGCTACCTGCTCATCCACTACCTTTTTGTCCACGTGCGACATATGTTTCGGCCGTTCGTATACTGGAATATCATCCGTAAGTAAAATTTTCATGGTTATTGGGGACTCTTTTATCTTCATTGGTTTATAACCGGTAATCAAATATTCGACTGTATTTCTCTCAGGTGTCTGCAAATGCGACAGATCTACCTCTGGAGCTATGATCACTTCTTCTTCTTGTGCCAAGCACAATCCCTCAAACTCTTTTAAAAGGTCTAACTCAACTCCTTTCTTTTTATACCCTACTGTCTCCTCCCGATTTAGTACTGTGATTTGTTCCTTTGATTCGTTTGCATTTTTACCCTTCTTATTTCCTTCAACTTTCTCCACTTTCAATTTAAATACTACTAAATCTTCAGAGAAATTTAGGTCACCATTCTTCAGGATACTATTGCCGATTATGGCAGAGTAATGCATATCCTTTTCACGAACAGCATGGAAAGTAATATTGACCTTCAACCCGTCCACTTGAGCCTGAATATCGAAACTACCCAATGTGTTTAGGACACTATTACAAACACCAATTAACTGACGCTTGTCGTGACTTAGTTCTATTTCTTCGCCTAGCATCAGCAAAACATCGTATCGAATTAAACAAAGATCGCAACCAGTATCGATTAATGCCGAAAAGGTTACACCATTGCATGTCAAATCTTTAAATATACACCTTCCCATGCCACTTGTTTTCGAAAACAAGCCCTCTCCCAACGTATTAACGTTACCTTTTTCAGTTTTAATATGGGTTGATGGACTTTTACACTCAGCTGCACGATGCCCTGACTGACCACACTTAAAACATTTAAATTGCACTTGCTTACATTCCTTTGCTAAATGCGCAGAATCTCCACATTTAAAACATTTTTTATCTTTCTGGACTTGTTTCTGAACACCCTCAAATTTAGAAACAGTTTGACTAAAGCTTGAGTTAGCCGCTTGCTGGCGACCACTTCGCACTTTTTCATACACCTTTATCTGATCCTTGAGGTCAGAAAGCGTCTTAGCCTGATAGAGATTCGCTTTGTTTTGCCTAGAATCTGGAATACCCTCTATGAAATATTCAATCAAACTCAAATCGTCAAGCTTAATTGGTTTACCCAGTTCCATAAGACTATAAAGATATTCTCTGTGATCTTCATTGTTACGTTTTTTCCGGTTGCGCAACAATCGGTGCACCTCGATTGATGATACCACTGTACCAAATTCTAACTTTAAAGCCTGTGCTAGAGTATCCCAACTACTAATGCCTCGCTGACTGCGTATAAATAACTTTGCTGCCCCTTTAAGCAGCTGCTTCGCATATATAAATTTTTGCAGGGCGTTCCAATTAACTGCCTCCGCATTTTCAACAAATTCTTCGATCCACTCTTCGACCGACGGAGAGCCCACTCCACTAAAAGAAGTTAATGAGTCTTGAATATCTCGCAATGTGAATGGCGTACGACTATGTGTCTGGTAATTTATTTCACTTCGTGGTGATGTACCAGCATCGCCATATTCTGAGCCCTCATCACCGTTGCCATCATCATCACCATCGACAGTAAGACCGAAATGTTCCAGGAGTCTGTCCTGTAACGTCGTCTTACGTCCAGTAGTGTCAAGCCCTAACTCACTTAGCTTCGTTTTCAAAGCATTAACTGTCAATATCAAAATATCAGAACGTTCCATTGTAATAGCTTTTAATAGAGAAAACAAGAATCACCGGCACTGCAAACTTTGTATGTGTATTAATCAAGAAATATTTTGTGAAACTTTCTTACAACGCACCGTACTCAATAAATTACGACAACCGAAAAGAACTTCAAAAACAAGTATGCGATTAGTTTCATTCACGGTTAGGAACACAAAATCTCAATATATTTCTTGAGCCTTCCCTGAAATATTTTTTCTTATCTACAAACAACTAGAGTACTTAAAATGCGTGCTATAAAATTGGTAATTATGAAAGTATTCTGCATATGTTTTATTCTTGCGTATTTCGACAACTTTTGATTTTAATTTTCCATGAAAACATTAATTTGTACATTTGTTTTAGCTTTATTCAATACAAAACTATTTTGCTACCGATTTCCACCATTCGAAAATTCACCACTATTTCTATACGAATTCTACATTTACATTGAAACAGAACTATTCAATATTTATAAAATTTTTGCATGAATAAAATAAAGACTATTCTTTGTGTTTTCCTCCAAAGAATACATTAATCAAAGCAAGATAGGCATACTTATGACTTTAGTTGGAGTTTCTGATATTTGCAAAATGAATACTATTAAATCTCTTTCTTTCTGTTTTCTTATGATAACACATTGATTGAACTGAGATGGAAATGTTTGTACTATTAATTTCGGTTTTAATTTAAACACTAGTGTGTACTTCTTTTCTCCAGTTGGTTATGCTATTCTACATACATTACTACTCTACTCTACTCATCTGCTGCTGCTGCCCACAATACTTCTTTGAACAATTCTGCTGCTACTCGCTCCGTTTCGTTTCGGCCAACGCCACTCCAACTTGTTGCACAAAAACTCCAACACAATTGTTTCGATACAATCACTTAGCAACTGATTCGTTTCGCTCGTGTTTACAGCCTTTGCCACACGATCTCTTTCAAAATTTACGCTCTTCGGCCACCGCCACGTAATTACTTTGCCAACAACAACTTTGCTTTGTACTATTCGGCCAACGCCACACAAAGTTCGTTTACAACAACAAATTCAAATACTTTACGATATTCGGCCACCACCACGTAAGTACACTGCCAACAACAACTTTGCTTTGTGCTATTCGGCCAACGCCACACAAAGTTCGTTTACAACAACAAATTCAAATACTTTACGATATTCGGCCACCGCCACGTAAGTACACTGCCAACAACAACTTCGGTACATGAATATGCAAGCAATCATCCCTTAGACGAGTGGATGATGCAATTTTACAATATATTTGCCATCGAAAATTTTTGTTTCTAAATTTTTTTTCAGTAGCGCATGTGAAAATTAAACGAATCTCGTTTTATTACGCACAATGCTCAAATTTTGCAACAACTGAATGTACAGGCGCTAGCGCTTCGCACAATCACGAACTTTCGCGTCGATTCTATCTCACGTATGACACCATTTGTAGGATGCCGATCAAATTATACCACTTTATTGCAATTTAGTTCATGTTTTATTTAAGAATTCAATTATTCAGTTACATGTATTTACATGTATGTTTGCTTAGCTTATGTTTTAATTATAGTTTATTAATAAAATATGGTGATTCACACACAAAGTTTATGCACGAGATAAGTTTAGTGCGCGTTCGGTATGGCCTTCGGTTTTCAACTAACTTTAAAATATCGTCCGTTGAGAAATGTATGTATCTACTTTACTTTGTTTCGTCTAGTTCGTTTAGGTCAAGCCTACAAGGTTGCATTTAGTTAGTACTGTCGTCCACTCCTGGTTGCCATTCCCACATTAATACCTTTAATTTGATACCCATATCGTACAAACTCATTCTAGAGTCACCCCTGGTCCACCTTTATGGCGATATCTCGAAAAGGCGTCCACCTATAGAACTAAGCCCCACGCCCTTTTAAAATACTCATTAACACCTTTCATTTGATACCCATATCGTACAAACATATTCTAAAGTCACCCCTGGTCCACCTTTATGGCGATATCTCGAAAAGGCGAACACCTATAGAACGAAGGCCCACTCCCTTTTAAAAATACTCATTAACACCTTTCATTTGATAACCATATCGTACAAACAAAGTCTAGAGCCACCCCTGGTCCACCTTTATTGCGATACCTCGAAAAGGCGTCCACCTATAGAACTAAGGCCCACTTCCTTTTAAAATACTCATTAACTCCTTTCGTTTGATACCCATATTGCACAAACGAATTCTAGAGTCACCCCTGGCCCACCTTTATGGCGATATCTCGAAACGGCGTCCACCTATGGAACTAAGGATTACTCCCTTTTAAAATACTCATTAACACCTTTCTTTTGATACCCAAATTGTACAAACAAATTCTAGGGTCACCTCTGGCCCACCTTTATGGCGATATCTCGAAACGGCGTCCACCTATGGAACTAAGGATTACTCCCTTTTAAAGTACTCATTAACACCTTCCTTTTGATACCCATATTGTACAAACAAATTCTAGGGTCACCCCTGGTCCACCTTTATGGCATTCTAGAGTCACCCCTGGTCCACCTTTATGGCGATATTTCGAAACGGCATCCACCTATAGAACTAAGGCCCACTCCCTTTTAAAATACTCATTAAAACCATTCGTTTGATGCCCATATTGTACAAACAAATTCTAGGGTCACCCCTGGTCCACCTTTGTGGCGATATCTCGAAACGGCGTCCACCTATGGAACTAAGGATTACTCCCTTTTAAAATACTCATTAACACCTTTCATTTGATACCCATATCGTACAAACGCATTCTAGAGTCAACCCTGATCCACCTTTATGGCTATATCCCTAAATGGCGTCCACTTATAGAACTATGGCCCAATCCCTCATAAAATACTCTTTAATGCCTTTCATTTGATACACATGTCATACAAACACATTCCAGGGTTTCCCTCGGTTCATTTTCCTACATGGTTATTTTCCCTTATGTTGTCACCATAGCTCTCAACTGAGTATGTAATATTCAGTTACACCCGAACTTAACCTTCCTTACTTGTTATTATTATAATGCATGAAAGCCCCGTCACATAAGCAGTTTTTCATATACATAGATGCGTTTAACTCAATCTTCTGGATGTTCAGAGCATCACTCTCTGTCATAAAAAGTAACACTGCTGCAATAACTGGAGCTCAAATACACCAAGATATAAACTTCCTTTTATCAAATTTATGAGCATCGAAAAAGATTTTGGACAAAATAGGTTAACGATCACGTCTACTTTATACATTTTATTTTAAGTCTCACCTTCACATAAGAAACAACAACTGTAGAATTTACATTAGCTCTTTGCCAACATATCGAGCTATCCTAATAGAAAGGTCGTATATTAACATTTTTATTAACAAGAACGTATTTCAATGAAAAAAAGCTGGCAGACCAGTTATAATGGTTGTAACTGAAAAATATTAATTTTTTTTCAAAGAAAAGATACGAATTTAATCTGTTATTCGCTCAAGCGATAAAAGTTAGGCTATCCAACTATTTACGAAAAATAATCGTATATTATGGCCTTCTGTGATTCGGTTTTAATAATGATTTCACTGAGATACGTTCTTGTTAACCAAACTTTACAGTTATGACCTTTCTATTAGAATAAGTCGATACATGTTTAAAAATTATTTCTCTACAGTGTCCTTTATTTTTGTAAGCTGTGTTAAAAGATAAACAGATAAGCGGATGTGCCGATAATCAGCGTCACCTAAATATCCCTATATCTTTACGGCATACAACTACAGCAAATATATTGATATTCACCTTAGAAGGTGCATTGTGGTCATATAAATATGGTGCTTGTTACCAGAACGTTCTGGATCTATATCCGACAAATGACCATCAACATCGATAACACTCTCCAAAATCTTCGGGAGTATTTTTATCGTTACAACAACTACAACATATACATCCTCAGTACTGATATCGCACACCTTGATCAAAATAACGATCAACTCAATACATCACAATGCTGAGATAAGGCGAACCAACGAACTGCCTCCCGAATGCGCCAATGGAGTTTTTATTTTTGAGTATGTATACACTTCGGTAGGTATTGGATGGGGAAGCGCGGTGGTGGAAACTTCAAATTTTGAGTTAGCTCCAGTCTAGGTGTGCGAGAAGGGGTTAATAAGCGCAATAGAAAGCTTCACAACTTTCGCAACCCAATTGTAAACCTTACCTACCCCATGGGAGTCCCGTTACAAAAGATTTGGCGATCTCGAGTTCCTCCTGGGCGGAATGGCCTATAAGGTTCAATGCAGTCATGTTAAATCGTTGTCGGGATGGTCCGGCTAGTAACTTAATTGTGCTTGTTGCCGGAACGTACCTGATCTACATAGATCCGACAAGGGAGATCATCAACATTGATAGCACTCCACAAAACCTTCGAAAAGTGTCTTTATAGCTACAAGAAGAAGAAGCTATGATAGAGCAAAGTATAAAGATTATGAGTTCACGATATATCGGTATTGAAAAAGGAATAAATTTACTTACTCTAAAACTTCAAAAAAGAGAAACGCCACAATAAGAAGATCTAAATGAATAGATATTTTCTTATTTATTATTTTTCTTTAGCATATTTTATAAATTAATTTTATACTTATTATCGATAACAGTAAAGTTTTATGTACGTATGTATTAATGTATATATGCTATATTGTATTTATAAGGTATCTATTTAATATTTTTTTGCTTAAATACGTTTTATTTATGTTTTTACCAATTACTTAATTACATATTTTGCATATAAATATCTATTTATTTCTATGAGTACTTCTAGTTATATATGTAGGTATATGTGTATATTGTAATTGGTTTGCTAAAATTGCGCGCTTGGCGATTTTTAAAATGAGCTACATACAATAGAACAAATTAAATTTAAAAACTCAATTATTATATATTTTTGTTCGTACTATTGATTTGATAATTTATATATTTATTTTTATTTCATCCATTATTTAATACATAAACAAGCATTAGCCATTATTGATCTATAGTATGTATCTACTTTAGTTATATATACTTTGTTTTTATAAATTATTTTTAAATCATTTTATTTTGTATAACATTTCAAAATGAAAATATTGGAAGTTATAAAAAAACATATTTAAAAAAAAATAAAGTTTAATATTTTTTAAATTCAAAATTAAAAATAAATACTTTTAATTTAAACTATAAATGGCGATCCCACCAACGATCCTGTACAAAATCTGGAAATTCATATAGTAAAATAAATTTATATCAAGCACCAAAATCAAAAGAAAGAAATTAAAGGAAAACAAACAAATATTAATAACGCAGAAAGTTTACGTCTTACCAAAAATCCAGTTCTAAAAATGCCTTTAACAATTAGCCAAACCATTATAATTTTTAATCATTCAACGCATTGTTTATATTGAATTAACAAGAAGTATATTTCAAAAACCCAATTCGAGTGAAGAGTTAACGTTAACTACAATCACTAAAACAAACAACAACATATTTCATTCAATATCAAAGAGCAATTTTACATACATATAAACAACAATTTAAGATTGACATCAGTGATTAAAGTATAAAACGGTGCAATTTTTAAAATAAAACAAATAATGAACCAATTTCACTACTAGTCAACCATTTTCTTTTTATGAATTTATCATCTACAAAAAATATTTTTTTTATTGATTCTATAAACCTTTAGATAAAAATTTTATTTAAAAATATTACAATTCACAAAATCGTGAAATTATAAAATAATAAAATAGTTTACTTATTAGATTGTTCTAATTTATAATTACATTAAATATATTTTAATTATATATATTTTTCCTCCAGTTTAAAATCTCAAAAGATTTCTTAAAATAACGTTTATTGACATATGTATATCAATTCTTTCATATTGAATTTAAAATCATATAAAAAAAACAATTTATGCTCACTAACATAATATAAATCAATGACAATTTCACCCTCAAACAATTAAAGGAATCAACTTTTCATTCCTTATCAACAACTTGGACATACATTATGCAGAGTACAATTATATATTGAACATATATTCTGCATAACACAAGTTTTAATTTTTGAGTAATTGTGCACACAAAGTTGCAATCTACTATTATTCAACCTCATCCCAGGTTCTTCAATCACATCACGATAAATAACAATATTTCTCAAAAATCATAGAAATAATACAACCAAATATTAATATACATAAAATATTCTAAAAATCAGTTATCAAGTACATCAATTCATCAAAAGATTGGGTACTTACATCAATACTAACATAAACTTTTAACGCAATTAAGACACAATTCAAATGTTTTTCAAACTACAACACAAAATTCTTACAGTAATTAATATACACTGTAAATTAATATTTAAAAAATAAATTTTTCGTTTCACTGGAGGGGGAGTAAATATAGGGTTATCTACTTTAGTTATATATACTTTGTTTTTATAAATTATTTTTAAATCATTTTATTTTGTATAACATTTCAAAATGAAAATATTGGAAGGTATAAGAAAAACATCTTTAAAAAAAAATAAAGTTTAATATTTTTTAAATTCAAAATTAAAAATAAATAGATTTAATTTAAACTATAAATATTCCATAAATATATAGTGTTGAACTATATATTTAAATAAATTTATTCTATTTATTATTTATTATATTCACTTTTTTTTTAATTTTAAAGATAATTTTCATTTTGAAATAAGATTAAAAGTAATATGACATAAAAATAATTTACAAAATTAGAGTATATTTTACAAAGTTGATAGCCCTACACATACATATATATAGGTACATACAATTATTATTATTTACGCTTGAGATTTATTTTAAATATTTTTTAAAAACTCTAAAGACCCAAACACATGCGACTTTTGAGTCGTTTTGGCGCTGGCGTTACTTTGAAGGAACGCTCATTTAAAGTTTTTCTGCCACATTAAACGCAAATGGAAAACTCGAATTTTTTTTTGTCATTTCAAAAAGAAAGTAAATAACAATTTTTTTATTCGAAAAATAAGCCATTAGGGCAATTCTCTCAGTCTAGGCAGCGCAGAAAACGGAGAAAATATTCCACATTTTCTAGACTAATAGCGTCTTCTTTTCTGGCTAAAGTGTTACGCTTTTCGTACGCCACCCAAGGGTTGTTGTTCTATTCTAAAAAACAGGCAACGCAAAATGGGGTATTTCGTTCTTTTGTGAAAATTGTTGCCTGCTCGCAACGCAAAAGCGTTAAGGGCCCATTACTGATACTTAGCATAGACTTGACTTGACTTGAGAACTGTCACTTACAGTTCTGTTAAATGAACATTGCATGTTACTGATTACTCAAAACTTAGCAACACTTAACTTGACTTAGAAGGCTGTTGAATTTTGATTTCCTATGTAAGTTCTAATGACCATTTCATTTTGACAGTATAATCGTGGCTAAGTTGCCAAGTTTACGCCAAGTCAAGTCAAGTCTATGCTAAGCGTGGCAGTGCAACTCTGTGAAACTCTCAATTAGCTCTTAAGTTCCACATATACTCTGTTAATATGAGTGAATATGGTGAGTTGAAATGTTCTTTGTATGCACTATAAATGTTTAAAATTTTCTGGGGTAGGAGTAACAAGCCAACCTAATAAAACCGCACTGCGTTTTTTTAGCGCACACAAACAACCGGCGTTTTTGCCCTAACCCAAATAAGCATGCGTTGCGACTATGTAAAGCATGTGTGCAAACGTCAAATCTAAATGTCACGCAGAACAAAAATTGGAAATCGAGTTAGGTTTTCACGCAGCAAATTCAATTTGAGTTGCTCTCATACAAGTTGTATGTGCATGAGACATTTTTGACAGAAAATGACTTGCGTGCGTTTATATTAGGTTGGCTTGTAACTCTATTAAGGCTTTACCATTTACCTACTTAGGCAACAATTTATTTCAGAAAAGAAAACGCTATAAATGTACTACACTCAGAGAGCGCACCACTTACCCAAGAAATTTCCTTTCGATCTGATTCTGCATTTGCATTATGCATTGAATAAATTTGCAAAAAACCAACGCACACAAAATTGTTGTTTTTTTTATTTAAAAATTTGATTTCATTATTCTTGTCACATGAATAAATTTTCAAATGTATATGGGTTTTTCACAAATGTATTTTGTTGTTGCGTGAAGAAAACGCTTGACAGTAAAATGAAAAACTTACCATATTTTCAATGGATTTTGGACAGAGAGAATAATATTTTTATTAAAAATTTAATAAAATCAATTGAAAACAGAATCGAAAGGAACAAAATTCAAAGGCTAAAAGGAAATGAAGTGACAACGCCAGCAGAATGTAAGTTTTTGAATTCCTTTTTCTTTACTTTGGTGTTTCCGTTGCGTTGCCTTTGGATTGAGAACAACACCTATCAAGACGTATGTGTTCAAACTCAACTGTTAACGCAACGTAAGCGCCAAAATTACGCAAAAGTCGAATGCATTTGGGCCTTAATATTGTGTGCTGGTTTAAACTTTTTATATATTTATGCCTTGTTTTTCAGTGCGAGTTTAAACTTCAGTTAAAGTTGACTAGAGTTTAACCCTGCTACTTTGTCCGCTTAAGCTCAGATGAGCAGAAAAATTTTGTTATCGAACAAAGTGGCTAGGTTAAAATCTAGTCAACTTTAACTGGACTTTAAACTCGCACTGAAAAACCGGGCATTAGTACGAATAATATTTATGTATCTATTTCGAGTTGATTACTGTACATACAGTAGTGGTCAGATAAATGTTACAATTATTAATGCCAAGTAGTTCAACTGATGTGGAATAAACTTCTCGTTTCGAGTTTAAAAAGTTTCGGTACTGGTTTTTTTTTTTTGTTGTACAGAATTGTTTTCACTTTCGTTAATTAAAATGTAACTTGTTTTATTCACTTTCAACAAACATAAATAAAATAGTTTTAAAATCTTTTGCTGCTGATTTCTCCGATAAGGTATTTCATTATCAAATATTTCCCAAGCTTTGAAATTGCTTTAAAAAATTCTAGTTGGCTTGCTGATCTCTCTCTTATTATTCTCCAAAATTGACAAATTTTTAGAAGTGAAACGTTGTCTATTTGATCTTTTTATATGAGTCCTCCAAAATACCACATTTCAGTACCAGCACAGAACTACCTCTTCCTCGAGTTGAGAAAGCATACAAAAATGTGTTTTTAGCTTCCTACTTTAGATCTAATGTGGCCCAAGCGGTACTCTTCATTTCAGATCTGACTATCTTGACATAATACCAGATGGGAAGTTGGTAAGGAGACAGGATTCATGGTAAAAAGTTAAGAAGCGTTTGTTGTGTCGTTTATATATCGCGTGTATATGAACATTGCACATGGCTCTTGTCAAAGATATAAAACTGTGGTGCAGATGAAACTGAAACTCTTACATGGCCTATTGGTATAGCGTAGGGTTAGAACTTTACTACAATTACATTGATTTAACAGGTGTTGCAACACCACCTTACATTTAAAACAAGAAGTGTGGCAACACTAAAACAAGAATAAGAATCATTTTGTAATGAAGACGTATATCAACGCCAGAACCACTGAATAACACAAATATTTCTCTTTTTTCTAATATTATTCATTTTAACGGAAAACTAAAGTAAGAAAATCTTGTATTATACTATGAAATATTGTAACACATTTCTCTATTAAACAGTTTTTTAAAGCTTCTGTAAGCACAATTTTGCGTCTTATTTCTGGTGTGACAGTTGCTATTAAAAGTTGGTGGACCAACATTCTTTAAAAAATTTAAAACCTTGAAAAGCACCTTACAATGGCCGAAAATAACGAAGATAAGGTAAGCTGTGGACTATGCAATGAAGCTGGTGAAGGGAAAATGGTGCAATGTGATGACTGTGACAAGTGGTTTCACAACCATTGTGCTGGAGTCTCAGACGGAATCGAAAAGGTCGACTGGATCTGCAACGATTGTAAAAAAAACCAAACCATCATTCATACGGTAACACAAGCAACAAATACAATTGCAAGCCAAGCACAGCTCAAAGACAACACGGAGCATAAGAGTACCGACCAGACAAATGTAAGTACCACAGTTGATGTGAGTTTGGAGATACAGCGTTTGCAGGAGGAAAGACAAGCAGAGCTAAGTTACGTAGCAAGAAAGTACGACATTCTTAAACAACAAATTATAGCATGCAAAGCCACAGAAATTTCTCGTGTGGCAAACGTAAATGATGTAGTAAATTCTCGTACACCTAACATGAATGCATGCAATACAAGCAGTTGTGCAAAAGAATTCGTACAAAGTCAGTTTTACAAGTTTAGTCTTCCTTCATGTAAAAATGCGGTATACCCGACAGTCGGACCAGCAGGTACAACAAATCGAACAAGCGAGCAACACAGGCAAGTACATGATAATAAGAATCAACCTAATGATCAGAATGGTACCTATAATCGTTGTTATGATCACAATCAGAATAGTATGTATTGGGGGTCACCCTTGCGTGCTGAGCAGATACAAGCAAGGTATGACATTCCAAAAGAGCTGCCAACATTCAGCGGTAAGCCAGAGGAATGGCCAATTTTCATTAGCAATTATGATAGCTCGACACGTATATGTGGATTCACTAATGACGAAAATATGCTAAGACTACAGCGCGCACTAAAAGGCAAAGCCCTTGAATATGTAAGTAGTCAACTGCTGCTACCTGATTTGGTGCCAAAAGTTATTGCCACGTTGCGAATGGTTTTTGGTAGGCCTGAATTTATCATTAATAGCCTTCTTGAAAAAATTCGCTCAACACCAAGTGTCAATGCAAATAAATTAGAAACGTTAGTTTCTTATTCAATGGAGGTCAGAAACTTAGTTTCATCAATGCGAGCTACCGGCCTCATGAGCTACCGGCCAGCTAGGTTTAGCTTGGACTGGGAACTTCATTGCAAATACGTTACCGGAGCAAACTTGTCAGACTTTAGTGACTGGTTGTTCGAGTTAGCGCAGGCAGCAAGTTCTATCATGATGAAACCACCAATCTCTAGTCAACAAGAAGTACGTCGTACGTATCGGGTGGGATTTCACGAAGAAGATATATACTAAGAATACCGAGGAACGTAAATGTGCAGCATGTGACGAAAATCATTTTATAGCACAATGTGAGAATTTTCAAAGGATGAGCTATGACGACAAGTGGAACATAATTCATCGCACGGAATTGTGTCGCTCTTGCCTTAAAAAACATAATCCGAAATTTTGTAAGGAGCGCAACGAATGTAGTATAAACGGCTGCACCGCAAAACACCACCCTAGTCTACACAAGCCGGTGGCAGTAAACAAAAAAGCTGGTGCGGGAGGAAGTCTGCTTGCCACGCAGATGCATACTACATCAAAGGTGCTGTACAGGATTGTACCAGTCACGATTCACGGCCAGCATGCTGACGTTGAGGTGTACGCATTATTCGATGATGGGTCACGACCAACCATAATCGAACACGACGTAATAAAAATGTTGCAATTGAAGGGCGAGGTGCGTCCATTACACCTTCGTTGGACTGATGGGTCTACTCGAGTTGAGAATGATTCGGAACTGGTAAATCTGCAGGTATCAGCAAAAGGAAATAACAAGAGATTCACGATGAACGACGTTGGTACAGTAAAAAAACTTGATCTGCCTTCACAAACGCTTGTCATGTCAGAATTATCAAACAAGTACAAACATTTAAAGGGATTGCCCGTTAGGTCTTATCTAAATAACAAGCACTTGGCCATGCCATTGAAGTTTAGGGAAGGAAAGATTCACGAACCAGCTGCTACAAAAACACGTCTGGGCTGGACAGTGTATGGCACCGTGGAGGGTAATGAGCGTAATATAAACAATGATTTTCAACTACATGTGTGCGAGTGTGACAATAACATGGCACTTGATAGACTAGTAAAAGAAAATATGAAACTCGAAAATCTAGAGCAAGCTGCAATATCAAGTTTACGTACTATCCCGAGCCAGCTAGATATTTTGGAAAAGAACTTTACGCGAACAGGATATCACTTTACAACCCGCCTCTTGTGGCACTCTGACGATATATCACTACCAAGCAATTTTGAATTTGCAATGCGCAGACTTGTGTGTTTTGAGAAAAGGTTGGGAAAAGATAGCGATTTAAGAGGCCGAGTAAATGAGTTAATAGGTAGCATGAAAAAGAAACAGTACATACGGAAGCTCAGTGAGGGCGAGATCAAGCAAGAATTTCAACGTAAGTGGTACCTACCCATATTTTCAGTTAGCAATCCAAACAAGCCCAATAAAACACGATTGGTGTGGGATGCAGCAGCTACATATCAAGGAAGGTCCCTCAATAACTGCCTTGAGAAAGGCCCGGTCCTACTGAGACCACTTATACACGTACTTTTCAACTTTCGCATAGGAAAAGTCGGTATTTGCGGCTGTGAGATGTTTCACAGAATAAGAGTACACGAAGAAGACCAGCACTCTCAGCGATTTATTTGGCGCGATTGCGATTCGGCTCGAAAACCAGATATATATGTGCTAGAAGTAATGTCATTTGGTGCAACTTGTTCTCCGTCTATCGCGCAATATCTTCGTAACAAAAATGCAATGGATTATGCCAACGAGTTCCCACGAGCTGCTAAGTCAATAACAGAACGTCACTATGTAGATGACATGCTGGATAGCGTTGATACTGTTGAGGAGGCTATCAAGCTAATAAGTGATGTAACTGAAGTGCACAAGCGAGGTAATTTCCATATTAGAGGATGGCTTCCTAATTCAGGTGAGGTTGCCAACGATGCGGTAAGTGGTGGTTCACAACGTGAAGACTTTTGTACCGCTGGAAAAATTGTTGACCAAGTTATAGAACCGGATAAGGTACTCGGGTTATGGTGGAAAACCAGCGCTGACGTGTTTACATTTAGTACAAGGTTTACTAAAGCAAGTAAATAAATTCTAAACGGACACAGGCTGCCAACCAAGAGAGAAGTTTTACGGTTGCTCATGTCAATATACGATCCACTAGGATTCTTGTCCTTCTACACTATACAACTAAAAATACTACTACAAGAGATCTGGCGCAGTGGTATTGATTGGGATGCACACATTACTACAGAACATGTTAGTGCGTGGAAGCAATGGTTATCTGTTTTCGAATTCGGCAAACCAGTACACGTTCCTAGGTGCTATTTAGGTACGTTGCCAAGCAAGATGTGTCAGATAGAGTTGCATGTGTTTGCGGATGCTAGCGAGGCGGCATCTGCGGCGGTGGCGTACTTCAAAATTACAAACGGCAATCAAGTTCAATTCAAGTTTCCCTCATTGCTTCCAGAACTAAGGTAGCACCTTTGCGACCCATTTCGATCCCTCGTATGGAGTTACTGGCAGCGGTACTAAGTTCCCGTCTTGCTGCGGAAATCACTAGAGGCCATGACCTCCAAATTCAAAAAACATATTTTTATACTGATTCTAGAACAGTTCTTACATGGCTAAGGTCAGACCCACGGAAGTATAAGCAGTTTGTTATGTTTAGAGTTGCTGAAATTCAGGAAAATACAAGGGTTAGTGAATGGAAGTATATTCCATCTAAACTGAATATAGCAGACGATGCCACGAAGTGTAAGAACACCACAGACTTTAGCCCCACCAGTAAATGGTTTTGTGGACCAGATTTTCTACACGCACCTCAGACAGAGCTGTCCGACTATGCATCAGATAGTAGCGACGGTAATTGCCAGGACGAAGTTAACTTGCTACAACCAGAATATGTTGGCGTCCACATAGAGAGACAGCCATTGATTGATCCCGCCCGATTTTCCAAGTGGGAACGTCTTGAAAGATGTATGGCATACGTTAAGTGTTTTGTAAGCGCTACAAAGACAAGATACGAGGAACCAGAAGCTCGACAATGGTATCCCTTACCTTAACCTCCGAAGAACTACACTGGAGTCAATGATTCCTTTATCGGCTCGCTCAGGCCGATTCATTCCATGAGGAGTTTAAGTCACTTAAGACTGACATCAAGTGTATTTTACCAAAAGATAGTGCTTTATGAAAGCTGTCACCCTTTATTGACGAAGAGGACCTCATACGACAATGCAATCGCCTAGAGAAGGCACCAATTAAGGATGCGGCAAAAAATCCAATAATACTGCCTAAAAACCATAAAGTTACGCAACTCGTTATTGAATGGTCTCACCGCAAGTATAAACATTTCCTTCACGAAACTGTAGTGAACGAAATACTTCAACGATTTTATATGCCCGGCTTGCGACGAGCATTACGTACAGTGCGTCAAAATTGTAAACTGCACTCCACTAAACCAGTTCCACCACGAATGGGAGTGTTACCAGAAGCACGCCTATCGCCGTACACACGACCGTTTTCATTCGTGGGAATAGATTTCTTCGGACCATTACTAGCCACTGTCGGGAGGCGTACATAAAAGCGATATGGAGTCTTATTTACTTGTATGACATGCAGAGCTATACACGTCGAGATGGCGTATTCCTTATCCATGAATTCATGTGTGATGGCTATCAGAAACTTCATGAGTCGACGGGGAATGCCAATACAGGTGTTCACTGAAAACGGAACAAACTTGGTGGCGGCGGAAAAGGAGCTACGGGAAGCGTATCACAAACTGAACGTATAAGATCTACAAGCTCAATTTACGAGCTCTGAGATGAAATGGACCTTTATTCCCCTGCAAGCCCTCATATGGGCGGCGTCTGGGAACGAATGATACGAACATTCAAGAACGTCTTGTACCGCGTTGTGACACCTGAAACTAAGCTTAACGACGAAAAGTTGTGCATCGGCTGGCGAGTATCATCGTTCAGCAGCGAAAATAGCCGTACTTGATGTGAAATGTGATATCAGCGGTGACGTTGCATCGGGCTAGGGTATTATCTCCCTAGGGTCGCAATACCGGGGGGGGGGAGAATGTTGCAACACCACCTTTCATTTAAAACAAGAAGTGTGGCAACACTAAAACAAGAATAAGAACCATTTTGTAATGAAGACGTATATCAACGCCAGAACGACTGAATAACACAAATATTTCTCTTTTTTCTAATATTATTCATTTTAACGGAAAACTAAAGTAAGAAAATGTTGTATTATACTATGGAAATATTGTAACACATTTCTCTATTAAACAGTTTTTTAAAGCTTCTGTAAGCACAATTTTGCGTCTTATTTCTGGTGTGACAGTTGCTATTAAAAGTTGGTGGACCAGCAACAGGTTGTGTAAAATTTAGTTTAGTTCAGTTTAGTTTATGCCGTGCCACACACCCAGAAGAACCGTAAGCAAGTAGCCATTTTGATGTACATACATACGTGCTATCGAACTAATGAATCCCTTGCTGTTAAATGGTTTCGCCTATGAATCCCGTAGCGGCAGTTATGCAGAATTTTGACATTTCTTTAGGTGAGGCAACACAAACCTACATAAGGCCTTGTGCCCCATATTAGTTAGAGGTGGACACTCGCAGACGAAGAGAAAACTAGACTAGGCCGAAGAAGTCCCAAGAGTCCACCCCTAAATTTTAAGCTCATGCTAAGAGGGTCCCGGAATTTTTTTAGTTTTTATTTTTTTGATCGTTGCAAATACAGTGAAAATGGGTTTTTTTGAGCTCAAAAGGACATTCAAAGAAATTATAGAGGCTTTCAATACAAAAATAATGGCATCTACTTTGAAAATTGCATTGCAAATAACTGAATTAGATCAAGAAAATAATTTGAAAGATAAATAATCTAGTGCCCACTACCGTAATCTAAACTAGTGCCCACAGCCCTGTTATTGTGGGAGTGATTCTGAAGACTTATTTTATAAATTACATAACAGGCCATCGTTTCAGTGTAGTCAGGCCATGTATTTCTGGAAATCTTACAGCTGTACGAACAATACCAATTCCGTGCGGCAATCGTCAGTCGCTAGCGACCTTTTACAACTGTCAAAGACAGTTAGTTACGGGTGAACATTCGAAGAGTGCAGACGTGCGAGCATGCATAAGCTCACGACAATCGGCATATGAATTTCTATTTTCTATTCTTTCTTTAAACATAAATGTCAAATTCAATTACTTTTATTAAATTACATAAACATAACTCGGAACGTTTTATTATTTAATCGGGTCTTAATAGTTCAGAAGTAGGATTCGCGCGGGCCTACAAAATATTTTAGACATACGTACATACATATATGTCTACCTATCGAATGTACAAAAACGAAGTTTCTCCTCAACGCGTACAGATGTATGTACCAAAATAGAGCAACGTTCTCTGCTCAAACGAAATACTTAAAACGAAAAGCTTAACAAAAGGAGCAACGTACTTGGCTCAACGGAAAATATTTCAAACGGCACTGGCAACGGCTAGTCTTTCACAGCAAACAGCAACGTTATTGTCGTAGCGAAAGACAGTGCAAAATTCAGCGAATTAAGTCTGCTAAAGGCAAGGCAGCAACGTCACATGTGTATATGTGTGTACAGGCCAACGACAATCAACGTTACGGGTGCAAACGAAGCAGTAAAGCGAACATACACATAAACACTACTCAACGTTTTAAACGGCGCAAATCAACGCTAACGCAGAGACGGCGCAGCGATCTAGCTTTACAGGAATTGGACAACGGCAGCAGACGCTACGCAGAATTGTTCTGCCTAACGGGAAAACAAACGAAAGTTGTTGTTGGCATGCTTGCTTGGGGTCGAAGTGGAAAAATACTGGAGTGGCAAGCAGACAGCGACAAGAACGGACAGTCTTTGGCAAGCAACGGCGACGAAAGGAAGCAAAAGTTAATTGCTTAAGCAACGGCTTGTAAAATAAAGGGAAAAAACTGAAGCAAAAGTCACCATGCAAATAAAAATAGAATCTTTAGCCGTGGCACAAATAAATAAACTATTGCCAAACGCAAATATTTCAGCGACAGGCAATAAAGCACACAAAGTTGCGGCATTAATTCAACATTTTGATTCTGATGAAATTGATGCCAATGAGATCGATCAGGAAGAACCTTGGGAAAGACCAATCAGTGAGTTGAGGGATATGATCACGGAATTAACAAGGTCATTGCAAACGCAAAATGCATCACGACCATCCGTTGAACCTGTTACATCCCAAGAAACAGTACGAGAATCCAATGTACAATCGACCACACAGCAGGCATCCACGTACAAAATACAAGACATTGTTGGAATCTTACCAGAGTTTAACCCGTTGAAGAAATTAATCACTGCACAACAATTTGTAACGAAGGCTGAGCAGCTGCAACGAACATACTTATGGAGTGACAATTTGCTACTTTTTGCGGCACAACAAAAGCTCGTAGGCGTAGCAAAAAGCTGGCTGGATGCTCAACCGGTGTTCCAGTCTTGGACTGATTTGGTGAGTATGCTATTGAAAGATTTTCCGTGTGTAGTAAATTCTGCGGAAATTCACAGGGAACTTGGCCGACGCAAGCGAAAATCTGGCGAGACATTGATTGAATATTACTACGAGATGTTAACGCTCGGAAGACGGGGTAATTTAGATGACGCATCTATAAACTTTTATACGATCAATGGTATAAGCGATCCACAAACAATACGTACGCTATTAGCAATGAATCTAAATACCAGCAATGAGCTGCTACAGTCACTAGAAAACTTACAAACGGTACAGTCAACAAATTCGATACAGCCAAACCCAACGTCAACGTTTAGCACTAACATGCGCAGTGGACGCTCTGAACAATCGCAAAGATCAGTGAAGTGCTTCAACTGCAATGAACATGGACATATCGCTGTTAAATGTCCGCAACCACAAAAGAAACAACGCTGTTCTAAGTGCTCGAAAGTGTAAGAGTAAACACCAAGCCAAACGTAGCAGAAATTGTGGAGTCGAAAAAACCTTCGCAAGTGCCACCTATAATTCAACACGTCACAATTGATGGTAAATCTTACGACGCATTGGTCGATACAGGCAGCGACCACTCACTAATAAGCGAACAAGTAATACCAACGATGCAATGCATCCCTGCATATAAGCGCTTTAAAGGTTTCGGAGGTTCAACTGTGGAATCTACACGAAAGGCCGACGTAAAGTTAATGATCAATAACGAAAATGTCCACGCAAACTTATACGTAGTACCGGGCAATACACTTGGGTATGACCTACTACTTGGACGAGATATTTTGTGCGGAGCCAACAAACGGCTGGTCATCGACAATGGGTCTTTACAGTTACAAGTCAAATCGAACATGTCTAAAATCAACGATCAGCTGAATGATACACAACGTAACGATATAAAGTCCATGTTACATGAGTATGAAGATTGCTTTACGGAAGATGTGTCAACGTTGGGAAGGTGTAACACTACCACTATGGAAATTAAAGTGACACAGTCGGGACCAATAGTCGGAAAACGATATCAGGTTCCACTATCGCAACAACGAGAATTAACGTCAATTTTAAACAACTTATTGGTCAACGATATAATCCGTTCAAGTACATCACCACACGCTGCATCGGCACTTTTAGTACGCAAAGCCAGCGGAGAGAGCCGAATGTGCATCGATTACAGGGCACTGAACGTAAGAACTTCCCAATGCCTGTGGTCGAAGAGCAACTCTTTAAGTTAGCTGGAGGGAAATTCTTCACTACATTGGACATGACCTCTGGCTATTACCAGATTCCGATGGATGAAAGCAGCAAGAAATATACTGCCTTCCTTACTCATGATGGATTATTCGAATATAATGTCATGCCATTCGGATTAGTCAATGCCCCAATGTACTTCCAGGAAATGATCACCAAAGTAACGTCAAAATTATGTAATCGAGACCGGGTCATCAGCTACGTCGATGAGATGATAATAGCAACACCAACAGTGGACGAAGGTAAGATCGTGCTAAAAGAAGTCTTGGAGGCGATACGTCAATGTGGTCTCACACTCAGACCTTCCAAATGTAACTTCCTTTGCGAGACCGTCAAATTTCTAGGTCACAATGTAGGTGACACCGGCATAAGTCCAGGTGATGGCAAGACGAAATGCATCAGCGATTTTCCCAAACCATCGAATGTCGTAGAAGTACGTCAGTTTCTGGGACTGACCGGATTCTTCAGAAAGTTTGTAGAGAAGCATAGCCACATCGCAGCACCACTAACAAAGCTGTTAAAGAAAGACGCATTCTTCATTTGGTCAGAAGAACAAGACAGAGCGTTTGACCAGCTAAAGCAAGCAATCACGTCTAAGCCAGTACTAGTCTTGTACGATCCAAGTAAATCACATGAGGTGCATACGGACGCCAGCCACCTTGGTTTGTCAGGCATATTGCTGCAGGAGGAAGCTGATGGTCTTAAACCAGTGTCGTTTTATAGCCGTCAGTGCAATGATGCAGAGTCACGCTATGCAAGCCATGAATTAGAAGTCCTAGCCATAGTGGAAACACTAGACAGATTCCGAATGTATCTATTAGGCACGAAGTTCACCGTAGTTACGGACTGCAATGCGATCGTGACAACAAAAGCAACGTCGAAATTACCACCACGTATAGCCAGATGGTGGCTACGCCTACAAGAATATGAATTTGAGTGTAGGCATCGTCAAGGCTCGAAGATGCAGCACGTCGACTGCTTAAGCCGTTCGCCTACCCTACCTCCATCTGAGCCGGAGACTGTAGCTGAAAGAGTTCTAGCTATAACCAGTGAAAACAGCGACGACTGGATTTATACCATGCAGATGCAGGATGAACATGTGAAAACAATTGTTACAGCTTTGAAAACAAACGGCGATGGAGCATCTCAGTTCCGGGATGACTTCATCATTCACAACGGTCGATTATATCGAATTGTCCAAGATGAGCGACGACTAGTTATTCCTCAGGCTATCAGGTGGCGTGTCACCAAATCTTGTCATGACGACGCTGGCCACTTTGGAGTCGAGAAAACATTACAACGTCTGCAAAAGTATTTTTGGTTTAGGCAAATGAGGCGATACGTAAAGTCTTATATCGCAGCTTGTCCCGAATGCTGTTTAAATAAGATTAAAGGAGGCAAACCGGAAAGTCAAATGCATCTCACCGAAGTTCTACCAATTCCATTTCGAGCAATGTATATGGATCATCTCGGACCGTTCACCAAAAGCAAACGAGGAAACCAATACGTCATTGTTTTAGTTTGTGGTTTCACCAAATACACGATATTGAAAGCGGTACGTAACACAAAGACGACACCAGTCCTATCAATGCTGCAAGAAGTTATGGCAATTTTCCGGCAGCCTTTACGGATTACCACTGACCGAGGAACTGCCTTTACATCAAAGGAATTCGAATCCTTTATGACACGCTTTGGGATTCAGCACGTCAAAACAGCTGTACGAACGCCCCGAGCAAACGGCCAGGCAGAGCGCGTCAACCGCACCGTATTATCAGCAATTCGATGCTCAACAAAGACCACCAAAGATTGGGACAGCACCCTTTCCAACATCCAGTGGTGCATTAACTCGCAAAACAATAGCACAACAAAGATAAGTCCCAACGAACTTGTGTTCAATTTCGATTTACGATGCGTCAGCGATAATCGACTAATACAAGCACTAAGCGACGAAATATCCATGTCAGATGACGACGACAAACAGGAGAAGCTACAGAACGCCATACAGAATATCAGCAACGAGAGGCAAAAATGGAAGCAAAGATACGACCAAAAGCATCAGAGTCCACCAGTATACAACGAAGGACAATTGGTCGTTATTGACCATGTACCAACCGCAACAGGTGACACACACAAACTCGATCCGAAATTCAAGGAGCCTTATATTGTCACAAAACAGCTGGTTCATGATCGATACGTTGTGGAAGATCTACCCGACGCACCACGTACACAACGAAGATACTGTAATGTAGTCTCCAGCGACCATATGAAACCATGGTGCCGTTTAAGTCCAGATCTCGAAGGCGACTATAATGAAGCAAACGAAAGTACCGAGGATGAGACGTCCTAGGAGGACGAATGTCAGGAAAGGCCGAGCTGTCAAAGACAGTTAGTCACGGGTGAACATTCGAAGAGTGCAGACGTGCGAGCGTGCATAAGCTCACGACAATCGGCATATGAATTTCTATTTTCTATTCTTTCTTTAAACATAAATGTCAAATTAAATTACTTTTATTAAATTACATAAACATAACTCGGAACGTTTTATTATTTAATCGGGTCTTAATACAACGTAGTCGGAGAGTCAAGCTCCATAAGCACTATCCTCTGTCGAATTTTTAAAAGGATACCCTATACTAACCATTTTCGCTTGAAAGATGCTAGCCGAGTTTGGGAGAGGAATGAACCATGCGACCTGACATTACTCTAAGATAACTTCAGTTCCGACTTCGCAGTCGATTTTCGATCCATCTTTAAAAGCCTTGCCGCACATGCCATCTCTACTCGAGCAGGAACGCACGTCAGAGTTCATTGAAAATTTCAGGGAAGCAAGAGCTGGGCTGGTACTGTGCCCTAGAGCTGCAAAAGTATCGATATTCGACTTACTCGATATTTAAGAGGGAGGGTATCGATATATCGCGATATATATCGATTTTTTTTTATAGTGAAAAGCGCTTACTCAATTTATAAGCAATATCAGGTATCTATGTTACCACGGCACATATTTATATAATATAAAAAAAAAAACAAATATTCAGACACATAACACTCCAGACATAACAAACTGACAAAATTGCTGAAGCCGCAACACATACAAAGCAAACCGTGTGAACAGTAAGCGGTAAATGGAAACCAAATTAAAAATAAACAAACTCACCTGTGGGAAGCGCGTGATCAGCAGTTTTCACTTCCATCGCGGTAAGGCAAACGTAGGTTAGATTGTAAGAATTATTATTGTGTAAAGTCAGATATAAGTTTGCATTCGATAAAGGAGCACGTCTCCCGTGTAAAAAATATATTTTTTTAGAATTTCCAATTTGTAAAAGTTTAACTGGCGCCCGAGCAGGGACCAGCGTGCGAAAGTAGTATTAGCCCGAAAAACAAAAAGTACGGCTACGCGTGTGTAAACTAAATGCGGCATACACTTTACAAGGACCTGGATAAAAGTAGCGGCTAGAACCCTCAGTACCGGAAAGGAAACAGGATAAATTCGAACCACTCATCAACCCCAAGGACCTTCGCTGGACCAATGTTTTTTATGTAAGATTTAGCTATGTAAGAAAGTTACAAAAAGTGAAATCGTTTTTATGTAAAAGAAATTGCGAGAAAAAAAATTATTATCGAAGATACAACTGTGAAAAGTAAAAATTAAGATAAAAAGTTTATAAAGAAGAATAATAATTAATCTTAGAAAAAAAAAGGAGAAACAAAAGCAAAAATAATAAGTGAAATTTCAAGAATTGACTTTGCAAATTCTTGAAAGGAAAATATTTTTTTCAGAAAAAAGGAAACTACAAAAGGAAAGAAAAGAAAAATTAGTATAAAAAATTTAAGAAGAAGAATAATAAGAAATATTAGAAGAAAGGAAACAAAAAGTGAAATTTAAAGAACTATTCTTGCAAGTTTTAGAAAGTTAAAGATTTTTTTAGAAAAAAAAACGGGTCAAAAGCGGTTTAGTAAAAATTAATTAAAATTAATAAAAACTAAAAATTTTAAGGAAATCTAATTGCTCTGTTGAGAAAAATGCCGGATACCGCGGAAGAATTGGTTAATCAACTGAATCAACTCAGGTTAGAATATAGGTCTTCCCAGCATGGAAATCCCCCACAACAAGAAACCCCCTCTACCTCTAATTCCTCATTAGTAGAGACAATCGTTAAAGAAGTGATGGAGAGAATTAAAACTCCACCAATAAATGATTTTCATCAACCCGACCATAACGTGACAGTGAACGTAAATAACATCAATGAATTAGACAAAATACCAGATATGGTGAAATGCCTACGCGAGTTCTCGGGACGTCCAGGAGAATTTAACTCCTGGCGGAAAAGCGTCGACAGAATATTTAAGGTTTACGAAGGATTTAGGGATACACCAAAGTACTTTTCTATACTCCATACAGTTAGGCACACTGCACTATAGCACACCGCTCGATTGGGCACAAATTAGGAAATGCCTTATGATGCATTATTCAGATAAAAGAGACATTGGTACTCTCGAGTACCAAATGACAACTCTGACCCAAAGAAACGACGACATCCCGACGTTTTACCAAAAAGTTTACCAACATCTGTCCCTTATCCTAGACAATATATCCTGCCTAGACTTAGGAGAGGAATCAATTAGAACCATGACAAATTCGTACAGAGATAAAGCCCTCGATACCTTCATTCGCGGGCTTAACGAGGACCTTCCTCGTCTCCTTAGCATACGTGAACCAACCACACTGCCACAGGCATTACACCTGTGCCAGAAACTTGACAATATGGCATTTCGTATGAATCATGCGAAACTACGCACCACCCCGACCTCCTCGACAAAGCGCAAACTATAATAACAATAGACCATTTTATCCCGAATTGACATATTCTACGACACCTAGAACTAATTTTATGCCAAGAACGCAAACATTTAATCGACAACCGAATAGATATCAACCACAAACGTTTCGTCAACAACAACCATTTACGTCACCTAATAACTACAATTACCCTCAAAACAACCAAGGATTCCGTATGAATCAATTCGGTTATAACAATCAAGCGAACCATCCTAATACGAATAGGCCTAATTTACCCCCTAAACAACCTGTCCCTATGGACGTAGATCATTCTATCCACTCAAGACAGGTAAATTCCCCTCTCATCTCAACATATGCATCAACCCAATAAGATTCAAAGGAACTTCCATGTCGATACGGGATCAGCGAATCCAAATGAGCAACAAGTATATGAAGATCCTGACCACATATACGGGGGGAACACAAACCCCAATAGCTATGGAACGTCGAACCAATTTCCAAAATCAGATGATAATGTAATGAGACAAAATGGAATGGAGAATTGCGAACAGGAATGCTACAACCTCGACACCGTTCATTTTTTAGATTAACCCCGTCTTCACTTCCTTATTACGAATTCGTATCTAGAAGTGGAGACGCACTAGACTTTTTGATAGACACCGGGTCTAACAAAAATTATATACAATCTACAAGAATTAGGAACCCAATTCCAAACGAAGTCCCTTTTAAAGTAAAGTCGGTAGCTGGTGATATCGAAATTACACACCACACATTCATAGACATTCTAGGACCAGAGGTAGGAAAAATAAAATTCTTTATACTTCCGTCATTAAAATCATTTCACGGGATTATCGTTAATGACACATTAAAATAATTAAAAGCCACCATCCATACCGATAAAAATATTATGACCATATTTACGAATACAATCATACCTCTAAAACAACGAATATCTGAAGAAGTTAATAACGCGGTAATAAGGGTTCCCCATCTTTCGGAAGAACAAAAAGATAAAATCAAGGACGTAATAGCAAAATTCTCAAATTTATTTTCGGACCCAAACGAAAAACTGACGTATAATACGCTGGTCAAAGGCGAAATTAGAACAACGACAGACACCCCGATCTACTCCAAACCGTACCCATACCCAATGGCTCTGAAAGAAGAAATAGAACGTCAAGTCGAAGAATTTCTTGCTAATGGAATAATAAGGAGATCTAAATCCCCTTACAACTCCCCGGTCTGGATAGTCAATAAGAAAACCGACGGTTCAGGCGAAAAACAATATCGAATGGTCATCGACTACCGGAAACTTAACGCCGTAACTATCCCAGACAAATATCCAATACCCGAAATTAACGAGGTCATGGCCAACCTCGGAAACAATAAAATATTTACCGTTATAGATCTTAAGAGCGGTTTCCATCAAATACCCCTTCGTGAATCTGATATAGAGAAAACGGCATTTTCCGTGAATAACGGAAAATACGAATTCCTCCGATTACCTTTCGGGCTTAAAAATGCCCCTTCTACGTTCCAAAGAGAATTAGATGACATACTTCGCCAGCACATAGGAATTAGATGCTACGTCTATATTGATGACGTTATAATATTCGGTAAAACCGAATAGGAACACTTAAGGAATATTAAATTAGTATTTAAAACATTAGAAGAAGCGAACATGAAGATACAACTAGACAAATGCGATTTCGCAAAACAGGAAGTCGAATTCCTAGGATACGTCGTCACTCCCGATGGCATAAAAACCAATCCCAAGAAGGTAGAGGCCGTAGCACAGTTCCCAGTGCCGAAGAACCTGAAGGAACTATGATCATTTCTAGGTGTGTCAGGCTACTACGGTCGTTTTATTAGGGACTACTCCAAATTAGCCAAACCCTTAACTGTACTCCTTCGAGGAGAAGCCGGGAATGTTTCAAAAAATCAGTCTAGGAAGATCGAAATAAAACTCGACAAAGAAGCTTTAAATGCATTTGACAAATTAAAAACTTCACTAATATCAAGGGATATTGTCCTCGCTCACCCCAACTTTGAGAAAGATTTCGAATTAACCACTGACGCCTCCCATTTTGCAATAGGAGCCGTCCTTTCACAAGATGGAAAGCCCATCACCTATATTTCAAGAACTTTGAGCAAGACAGAAGAGAACTATGCCGTCAATGAAAAGGAGATGCTCGCGATAATCTGGTCTCTTAATTATTTGCGCCGTTATCTGTACGGCTCTAAGAAAATTAAGATAGTGACCGACCACCAACCTCTTACGTATGCCCTGAGCCACAAAAATACGAACAGTAAGATGAAAAGATGGAAAGCCATCTTGGAAGAACATAACTATGAGCTTATCTACAAGCCCGGTAAATCGAATGTAGTCGCAGACGTGCTATCAAGAATACCCGCCCAAATAAATTCGCTTACACCCACTACCCATAGTGATAAGAGTTCAGGATACAACCTAATACCCTGCACGGAGTTACCGATTAACGTGTTCAAAAACCAAATTTTTCTCGAGCATTCAGAAACGCCATCTTACCAATTCAAAATAATCTTCCCAACTGTACACCGCCATACAGTTAACGAACCATTTTTCGACGAGCAAAAGATTATAGATTTCTTCAAAAGATACCTAAACCCATCCGTAATCAACGGAATCAACACCGACGAGAGGACTATGGGTATAATACAAAACGTCTATCCACAACACTTTAGCAACTATAAATGCAGGTACACCCAGAAGCTGGTGGAGGACATAACTAACGAACAAGAGCAGGAAAATATTATTTTGAAAGAACATCTAAGAGCACATAGGAACGCGACCGAAAATAAAATACAGATCATAGAGAAGAGTTATTTTCCCGGGATGATGAACAAAATCAGGCGACTGATAACAAACTGCACGGTATGTATAGAAAGCAAGTATGAAAGGCACCCTAACAACCCAAAAATATCAGCAACCCCATTGCCAACCTTCCCAGGACACACAGTCCATATAGACATCTTTCTACCCGAAGGCAAGAGATAAGTTCTCGAAATATGCAGTAACAAGAATGCTAAATAGTAGGGCCATAGAGGATGTAAGGAGACCCTTAAGGGATATAATATTTTCCTTCGGCGTCCCGAAGATAATAGTGATCGATAATGAACTATCGTTAAATTCCATTTCAATGAAGTTTATGATGAAAGACGAATTAGGCATCGAAGTTTATACTACTCCCCCATATAAAAGCCAGGCTAACGGCCAAGTGCAAAGATTCCACTCCACCCTAAGTGAGATAATGCGCTGTGTGAAAGATAATGGGGGACATCGAAACTTTAAGGAACTTTTAGAAAGGGCAGTATCCGAGTACAATCATACCATTCACTCAGTTACACAGAAAAGACCGGTCGACATATTCTTCGGAAGAAATATGAACTTCACGCCCGAAGACATAGAAAAAAATAGATACGAGAATTTGCAAAAGTTAACACAAAAACAAAACAAGGATATTGAATTCCATAATAAAGGTAAACAAACGCCCAAATCCAACTTGCCAGGACAAGTCATATTTGTAAAAAAAAAATAGGAGGTTAGGAACAAAACTAAGCAAATTATATAGTAGGGAAATAGTTAAAGAAGACAGGAACAGCACGGTAGTGACCGAGAGAGGAAAAATCGTCCATAAAAGTAGGATACGGAATTAACTACTACAATAAAATTTTCTTTTTTCAGATTCTTTTTACCACTATGCCTCTCAGAGGTACAGATATTAGACTATTCGAACTCCCAATTAATCACAATAGAAAAAGGAACTGCCAGACTACAGACAGGATAATTTAAGATAATACACGAAATAAACATCGACAAATATACAGAAATTCTGGAACATATAGAAACAACGACAAAAGCAGAAAAATTCTACAGAAATCCGAATTACCCTTTTATATCCCTCCTAACATCCCAAGTGAAGGCCCATATTAATAATCTAAGGATAGAAAAAAGATCAAAAAGGTCACTCAATTTTTTGGGCAGTGCATGGAAATGGATTGCGGGAAGTCCAGACCATGAGGACCATGAAATAGTTCTGAACAAAGTAAATAACGTTTTAGAAAACAACAACAATCAAGTCCTCATTAATAAACTTACAGTAGAAAAAGTTAATGAAATCACAAATATTACAAACCATATTATGAAGCACATGCAAAACGACAAGAGTAAAGAAATAGAGGCATTTTTAGAATTAAAATACAAGTTAGAAATTATGAAAGAGGAAGTCGTGAACATCGCTTACGCGATTCATTGGGCAAAATAATATATTTTTTTAGAATTTCCAATTTGTAAAAGTTTAACTTATATCAGACATTTATATAAATCAATATGTACATGTATATATATGTGTAATATTGTCATCATAACTTCGAAACGATCATAAAACACATTCTGCAAAATTGTCCGCGATGGTAGCTTATACAGAGAAACGAGGATATATACAAAGTTACAACACCCTTTGTCATCCACTATGGGAAAAGGTCGAACGTCTACTCTAGTAGGGTGCTGTCAAAAGCCTTTTTACGTGATGGTGGATCTTCATAGGTTTTTTTATATAAAAATCAATCTCTTTTGGCGAGCTATGTTGTATGGGATCTTTCTAGATGGTGCAACAAATAAGACGTATTACCACTAGTTTTTTAACATTTTTTGCAATAATGGCATATTGCAAAAATATTACTGATTTTGTCAAAATGGATCCAAATGCTTGACTTTGTACTTCGTAGCTTTTTGGCAACACAATTTTCGTCTTCCAACTCAATGATGTCTTCTGTAGTGTGTATATCTACATATACAAAATACATGTATACGTATGTATATGTGTATATAATATGAAAAAAATAGCGTAGCTTTCACATTGAACTTTTGTAAGAATTTTCCAATATTCAGAGCCATTATTATTATTATTTATTCAGGTTTTATTTGTCTGACCAAAGTTTTAGACGCTGCTAATTCGGTCGCTAAAAAGAGGAATAAGAAATGGGAATACAGTACTCGATATTTAGAAAAAACATCGATAATCACACCATGAACCTAGAACTCGATGTATCGATATTTATATCGATACTTTCGCAGCTCTACTGTGTCCACGAAAGCCTGGCCAGGATACCACTTTGTACATACTGCTTCATGTTTCAGCACTTTTGCCGCGCGTAACAGACGGTCCAGAGGTAATTGTTTCTGAGCTATAGCCAAAGCGATCTAAGGGTCACTTCTCAATTGTGGAATTTAAGTTTTTAAGCCCATTTTCGCGATTCAGGCAAGAAACCTCCGCAGCGCTTCTTCGTAGATGGTCTTAATACTACTATAACTACCTGGTTTGCCTATTCTAATTCCTTTACTTCATTTATATTGAGCTTAAGTAGTATATCGTTCAGTGCAACAATCCCCAGTATTATGGAGATCGCATGTATTGTATACTAGATGAAGATGGAAGCATTGACAATTTTTCGAAATAAAGTTACACGTGAGGTCACCGATGTCTTGACCAACCACGGAATAGTATTTAACTTTGACGCGATACCTTCTCTGGATTTTGGCTTTGGCGACAAAAGGCCGAGCCATAGGGTTGAACAGGAGATGAGTGTTTTAAGACATGGATCGAAATCGCTGATCGGTTTTTATTATGAAGTCAATGAAAAGTTGACTCTTCCCATAAATAAAATTAACAACACAATCGTTATCTTAAGCTAAAAGTCGTTAGTTAAAATCAAGACAAAACGTATCGTTAAAAGTTTGAGAATTCTAACACAGACTTTATTTACCTTAGCACTTAAAGATTTAGGCATAAACAGAAACCATTAAAGACAGAAAGAAGATGTCTTGTAGCTTAATTATATTGATAGTTATATCGGATCACGTATATCCTGGAGTGTCAGTTGATGTATATTTCAGCGAATTTAAAAATGCTAAAATAAACCCAACAAATTAAACTCATTTTTCAACGGTGTTACGATTAGGCAAGAAGGATTACAACAACAACTTAGGATATGACAATGTTAGGGAGACGAGCTTCATATCAACATGAACCCATAAATAGAGCTCATATCTGATGGCAGTAAACGGCGAACGCATGGAAATCACAACTTCTGTCGAAGATATAGGAACGCAGATAACCTGCTTTGGCCGGTTCAAGTATGAAATGTTAACTTCATTGACTGTTTAGCGGAGCTGCTATATGTATACATATTGAAATAATTCTCTTTCTTCAGTACAGAAGAGGCGAAAGGAAATCCCTGAAATGCCTTGCAGATGCCTTGAATCGTAGATAAATCGAGTACTAGAATGCAAGTTGGAATACTCAAGAAAAAAATGGGTGTTCGCGCCCCTACCTAATAAATTATCATCGCCACACCTGCCTTTCCAATCAATCTTCGCTATCATCGAATTGGAATTTTCTCTAACTCCATGCACACTCATTTTAACATATCTTCATCGCTTTTGTTGTTGTCATCACTTGCATTCAAATTATTTCTTCGCTTTGAGCTCATAACTATTGCCCATCCACCTTCACCGCTTTCGTCGCTGCAGCATACATCACAAGCATACATACATACATGTTGCTATGAATGCATGTATGTGCCTACATTCATACGTAATCACAAGCAGAATTTCATATCATACTCTTCGCACCTATCATATTATAATTAGCCATCTCATGAAATCATCCGATGTCTAATTTGTGTTTTGTCAATATGAAACAACAGGATTTTTCCAAGGAAAATTCCTATGACTAATATTTTACAGCTTACCTATTTTGAATGGTGTTTTAGTTTTTAAGTTCAATCGAATTGTAACTTTTCTCGAATGAAGTACACTTTAATAAACAAGTAAAGGTAAATTGTCTCGCGTTTAATTTTTTAAGTAAGAAACAGAAAACTTGTAGAAAAGGCTCTACAAGTCACCAAAAGGTCCTTCGAGCCAGATAATTGTTCCGGCTCCCAACAGTATCGCAATAAATTTAAATAATATATTTAAATAATATAAATAAATAATTATCGTCACCATCAACATCATTTGGAAATGGATCCAGAACCCATCAGCGTGGCAGCTTATTAACACGCTTGCGGTCAATACAACAGGGAGTGTTGGACGGAGAATCACTTTCACTTCGCCAGCTTACAGCAAAGCCCAGTTTGGCTGAGCAACAATTTAGTACACTCGGTACCTTGCAAACCCAATTGGAAGAACTTGACGAATCGCAGTTAAATGAAGAACATCGTGTGCGATTTGAAGAATCATATGTAGAAGCAAAGGCAGCAATTCTCGACCAAATGGAAGAGTTACTGTTTGCGTCTAATTGGCATCTCTATATGTAATCATATCAAACGTCAATTAGTGGCATTGGCAGCACTGACTGCCAGATGTCGATGGCTACTTCCGATTATTCTTAAAAGTAATTAAACAAAGAAAAACAAGTGCAAGTGTTTTTTATAATCGGCTATAATCCTCGCGTAAGTAAACCTTACAACCCGCATTTTAATGCTAACATTTTGGTCCATCGACCCGGATCGCGTAATATTTCCGCAAATACAGTCCACATCGCTTTAATTTTATAAATTTCATAAAAACAAACAAAAAAATGCAAACAAAAAATGTCTTCGTTGAAAGTTCGCGATTCTGCTTTAAATGCATTAAAGCGGCATTTGCAATCGAGCAAAGCCGATTCGTTTGCAGTCGATGTAGAGGCTGCAACCACATGTTTGCAATTGCTAGGGGAGCAGTGGGAACGTTTCTGCAAAGCACAAGAAGAAGTGGAGGTTTCGTGTGGCGACGAAAACACAGCAGTAGAAGAGCAGGCACGAATTCAAGGTGAGGAATGGTATTTGATCGCTAAATCAAATTTTAAGCCCATTCTTGCGCCACAAAAGCAACCAACCCCTACAGTAACTCCGACTTCACCTGCACGCATGCCGCTACCGAAGCTGCAGTTACCATCCTTTAGTGGTGATCCAACAAAATGGATCACTTTTCATGACGCATTCTGTTCACTAGTGAATTCCAATGCAAGTTTGTCGGACGGACAGAAGTTGCAATACTTCCGCAATTGTTTAAATGGTGAAGCATTGGAATTAGTTAGTAGTTTTGCTGTAAGCGACAGCAACTACAGTGAAGCTTGGGATATGCTGACAGCACGCTATAAAGTTATGCGTATCATAGTGGACAGCCATATAAAAGCATTATCATCGATTGAAAAGGCATCGAAAGACTCCGCAAAAGCAATTAAATACGTTTTAAATTTAACATTGCAGCACGTTGATGCGCTACGTGCCCTCAAACGCCCGGTTGGATTTTGGGACGATTGGCTTATCCATTTGACTGTTTCGAAATTAGCCTATGAAACGCGAAAACAGTGGGAATTATCGCTTGTAGCCGTCGATGTGCCATCGTTTACATCGCTTCGAGATTCGCGAGACCGCTCTTTGGAGATGGTGCCCGCTGCCGCAAACGCACGTACAACTGCAAAGAACGCTTTGCATACAACATGCAACCAATTAGTACCAAAAAATCATCCGTCTTCAAAAACCGCTAAAACCACATCGTGTACATACTGCAAAGGTGAGCATCGAATCTACACTTGCGAAAAATTCAACCAACTCGACGCGAGAGCAAAGCTATCCACAATCAAATCAGATGGTGCATGTCTAAACTGCCTTAGTAAAGGACATGTTTTCGCTAACTGCCGCAGCTCGTCATCGTGCCGCATATGCCAACGCCGCCACACGCTTCTTCATGCTGGTCTCAATACAAACGAGGCAGCTCCTGCTATGCAAAATGCCGTCCAAAACAACGTAACGTGGCACTACGCCGATGCTGAACGCGTAGTATTACTAGCTACTGCTGACATTTTATTGCAAGATAACTCCGGCCGCTGGCAGCCAGCCAGGGCACTGTTCGACAACGGCTCACATGCTTCATTCATCACGGAGCCCTGCGTTCAACGACTTCGTTTACCACGAAATACGTCATCAGCTTGCGTCACGGGTATTGGATCCGTACAAGGAGGTCGCACAAAGGGTGAGGTCAAGTTATCCATAGCGCCAAAGTCACTAAACTCTAAATTTCACGTGAGTACGCTTATTTTATCTAAAATTACTAACGACATACCAACAAACGCCTTGTCCGAATCACGGTGGCCGCATGTCAGTGGCTTACCGCTTGCTGACCCTAACTATTTCAAACCTGGTCCGATAGATGTCTTGATTTGAATGGACGAAATGGACAAGTTTTTACTCGACGGCCTAAAAAAGGGTGAAAATGGCACTCCGATGGCAAAGAACACCGTGTTTGGGTGGGTGCTGTTTGGGAACGCGACTCCCTCACAAATAAAACCCCGGGTAATCTCAACGCATTATTGTAATACGCAACTAACTGACCTCCTCGCTAAGTTTTGGGAGCTGGAAGAGCTACCACCTAGAAAGTTTTACACGCCCGAAGAGTTGTAGTGTGAGAAGTTATTCGACGATACAACACAGCGCGCAACTGACGGCCGATTTATTGTACGTTTACCGCTAAAACCCGAGGTGTTGATTGGTGAGTCGCGTAACGCAGCCGTTCGGGCATTGTTGCGAATGGAAAGCAGGTTCGCCACCAACAAAGACCTTCACGAAGAGTACTGCAAATTTATGAAGGAGCTTCTTGACTTGGGTCATATGGAGCTAGCTACTCCAACAACGCAAACCGCATACTATATGCCACATCACGCCGTGGTAAAAGAAATAAGTTCCACTACTAAGCTTAGGGTCGTATTCAACGCGTCAATGAAGACGTCGTCAGGGCACTCGTTAAACGACGCGCTAATGGTTGGTCGTCAGCTCCAACAAGATCTCTTCCTGATTTTAGTCCGCTTCCGCACCCATCACTATGGTATAATTGCGGACATCGAGAAAATGTATCGACAGGTCTACGTCGATAAACGGGACGTCGACTATCAACGCATTGTATGGCGTGAGCATTCATCGCAGCCAATACGCGACTATTGTCTATTAAGAATTACCTATGGGGTAGCATCCGCTTCTCATCTCGCTGTCGATGCATCGCGCGGCACAACAAGCTGGCGCGTTATATCAAAATATCGCAAATATCGTTACGTCAGATTTTTACATGGATGACTTGCTCTCCGGCTCCGACTCTTTCCAAGAACTGACAGCGCTTCGTAACATCTCACACGTCTTATCTCAGTGTGGATTTGAGCTCCGGAAGTGGGCAACAAATTGCAAGCCATTGAGACAACGGATGCCGCATGCGTCTACACAGGTGTCCCATCTCTTGGCTGATGGAAGCGATATCCGAACTCTAGGATGTATTTGGCACACGGATACCGACTCTCTTGCGATAGCCTTCAATATAGAGCCACTCCAGTGCGAATTAACAAAACGCATTTTTCTCTCCGATACCAGCAAGTTTTTCGACCCTCTCGGCCTCATATCTCCATGCCCTATTTGCTCAAAAATTTGGTTGCAAAGAATTTGGCGTTGTAATGTCGATTGGGATGAGTTAGTTCCGCCTGAAATAGCTACAAATTGGTTAACGCAAAGAAAAGAGCTGGCCATGCTTTCATCGCTGAAGCTAAATCGCTGGCTTGGTACTAGTCCAAACGCCGACACAGAGTTCCATGTTTTCACTGACGCATCAGAGGCTGCCTATGCAGCCGCTATCTACTGCCGCACTCATTCATCGGACGACGAGATAAACGTCGTGCTCATTGCTGCGAAAACTAAAGTAGCTCCGCTAAAAACAACTTCGTTACCTCGTCTGGAACTCTGCGCAGCTCATCTAGGCGCTAAACTCGTCCGCCTACTTCAACAAAGTTTTGGTCACAAACCTGAAAAGCTGTACGCGTGGTCAGACTGAACGATAACGTTGGCATGGCTGCAATCAAATCCAAATCGTTGGGCAACGTTCATTGCAAATAGTGTAGCCGATGTACATGAAGTCTTGCCGTCATCGCATTGGAGACACGTCATCTCAGAGCATAACCCTGCAGATTGCGCTTCTCGGGGTCTCACACCTGCACAGCTCCTCGATCACCGCTTATGGTGGCAGGGGCCACACTGGTTATCCGAAACCGATAGTTTTTGGACGCAGTACATAACGAAACATACTACAAATTCGGAACTGAAATCAATCAAAGCTAGTTCTCATGTAACGCAAACGCACGAAGATTGGGATTTACTACCGAAATTTCACTCTTACAACAAACTCAAACGAGTGACCGCACATATACTTCGCTTCATAAACAACGCTCGCATATCTGCTCAGAAGTCGAGTGTACACGAACGACTGTCCGGACCGTTAACATGCTCTGAAATCCGCAAAGCCGAATTATCTTTGGTAAGGTATTCCCAAGCTAACGTTTTCCAACAAGAAATTTCTAATTGCAGGTCAGGGAAGCCAATACCGATACGTAGTAGCCTCGTTCGTCATCAGCTGTTTTTAGACGACGCAGGCATTTTACGAGTAGGAGGTCGAATTAAGAACGCATCGTGCACGAACGATATAAAACATCCGATTATTTTGCCTAAAAATTCACCGCTCGCTAAAGCAATAGCCGCTGAAACTCACATCGGTATGTTGCATGCTGGCCCGCAAATGATGCAAGCTGCTATACAACGTAAATTTTGGATCCCTGGCATTCGCAATTTAGTTCGGGGTACATACCGCCATTGCGTACGATGCAAACGCTTGAACCGCAAACCGCTACAGCGGCAGATGTCCGATCTACCACCTAGTCGCGTTACGAGTACGCGATGCTTTCTTCAAAGTGCGGTCGATTTTGCCGGCCCATATAATGTAAAATTTACTCATGGTAGAGGCGCGAAATCAACAAAGGCGTACATTTGCTCATTTATATGTATGAGCACAGGCGCCATGCACCTAGAATTGGCTGGAGACCTCACCTCTGCAAGCTTTATCGCCGCATTCAAACTTTTCACCAACCGAAGAGGAAATTGTCAGCATATGTTCTCCGACAATGGCACGAACTTTGTCGGTGCCGAAAAGAAGCTACGTGCCGCGTTTGAAAGGTGCGTTAACGACGACAAGTTGGCATCTTACTTCGCCAACACCCAAGCTGGCATTTTAACCCTCCCAGCGCTCCACACATGGGCGGCTATTGGGAGGCTGGAATTAAGCGCATAAAGCATCATTTAAAACGCGTACTAGACTCCGCGTTACTATCTTACGAAGAGTTTTCAACAGTCCTAACCGAGGTGGGAGCATGCGTCAATTCTCGACCACTCTGCTGGATAGCTTCTGACATACAAGACTTCGAAGTGCTAACACCTGGGCACTTTATGATCGGCGAACCAATAAAGGGGTTAGCGGAGCTTGACACAGAACCTTTCAAGGGCAACCTTCATCAGCTGTGGCAAGCAATCACAGCAATAAGGCAGCACTTCTGGAAGCGATGGCGAGACGAATATCTCGCGAATCTTCAGCGAGGATCGAAATGGGTTCGTCCAACGCAAAACCTACAACGAGATGATGTCGTGGTTATACACGACAACAACGCTCCGCCCACTAAATGGAAACTTGGTCGAGTTCTCGACAGCTATACCGGCTCAGATGATCGCGTACGAATTGGCAACCTACGAACATCCGAAGGAGAGCTGCTAAAACCTATTGCGAAGCTATCATTATTACCAACAAAAACAGACATTTTTTCACTTTGAATTTAATTGATGTAATCTTTAAATACTTTGTACCTTTTTCTAATTATGAAGGGTCGTTCAAGGCGGCCGGCATGTTTGCGCCTAATTGGCATCTCTATATGTAATCATATCAAACGTCAATTAGTGGCATTGGCAGCACTGACTGTCAGCTGTCAATGGCTGCTTCCGATTATTCTTAAAAGTAATTAAACAAAGAAAAACAAGTGCAAGTGTTTTTTATAATCGGCTATAATCCTCGCGTAAGTAAACCTTACAACCCGCAACCCGCATTTTAACGCTAACAGTTACAAAGAATTCCATCACAAGCCCAGCTTAGCAGCACACGGGTAGAACGCCACCCAGCTCATCGCATCAACTTGCCAAAGCTGCAGCTAACCAAAATCAGTGGGAAACAGTCGGAGTGGTTGGATTTTTATAATGTGTTCACCACTCTGGTGCATAACAACCGAGACCTAAACGAAGTATAAAAATTTCAATATCTGCGGTCTTGTCTAACAGAAGAAGCCTCGCGATTGATACAGTCCCTTGAAGTCACCAGCACCAATTACAACACTGCATTAGATCTCATCGTCAGTCGGTTTAACAACAGTCGTCTAATATTCCAGTCCCACATGCAGCAAATTTATGATCTCTCACAACTTTCGTCGTCGAACGCCTCATCACTTCGCAAGTTTATTGACACCATAAATGTTAATCTTCGAGCAATGCAATCTTTGGCAAGCACTCAACAGCTTGGTGATGCAATTCTACTACATCTTGTGTCAAGTAAGTTAGATAAAATAACGCGTACAAAATGGGAAGAGGAAGTGGCTATGAAATGGACTGCCTCAAATTCAACAGTTCTTCGGATTCCCACCTGGACAGATCTAGCCTCGTTTTTGGAACGTCTTTGCCAGACAGTCGATGTACTTGCGCAGAGTAATTCGTTTCTCGAGCCGTCACCCTCATCAAAAAAGTTTTCATCGAAATCAGCTAGCAGCAAAGGTCACTCAATGGCTGTAACAAATACAATTAACAAGTGTGTGTTGTGTGACAAAATCCCTCACCACAGTCCATTTAGTTGCGAGGAATTTATGAGCTTAGATGCATATGATCGTTTCCTTCACGTGAAACAGCTCAAGCTATGTCTTAACTGCTTAGGTAAGAATCATACGTCTAACACATGCCCTTCTAATCGTAGGTGTCAGCATTGTCGCGTCAGCCACCATACGCTGCTACACAGAACACCCGTTAAAGAAAATTCATCAAACAATGAAGATAAAGGTTCTTCAGAAGACAGAAACGCAAAAGCCGTGCTCAAGGTCAATGGAGGTTACGAAGATGTAATTCTTGCTACAGCTCGCGTTTCTTTATACAACTCATCAGGCAACTTTATCATGGTCCGCGAGTTATGTGGAATGCCCCCCATACCGAAGAAAAAGGGAAAACAAGTATATTTTAAAATATACTTGTTCACCCAAAATAAGAACTTAGTTGTCTTAAGCAATGCTTGCTCAGCATTTCACATCAGGCCACCCACACAATAAATAAAGCAAATAAGATACTTTGTTGCAACCAGCTAGACTGGGCTTTGTGCATGACTCCACTTTAGAAGCATACAAATGTACAAACATACATACATTAATAGAAACCAACTCAGTTGATGCCTCTGCTATGTTGTTCTACAGAGGCATACAGATATACAAACTGACATACTTATTGGTGTCAACATTCGGGAATGCAAAACATTCCTGAATGAAATGAGATACCCCAATAAGCATTATAAATAATAATACTGACTGCAACTATGTTGCAGCCAAAGTACATACATATGTGGGAATATGTGAATTGTTGAGTGGGCTTAGTAAATAGGTAATTATGTATATGCATCGAAAAGATGCCTTATATATTTAGGTTAAGCGACTTATTGAAAAATATTGAAGAGGCAGTTGTTGCCCGGAAACCAAAACGGCCTGTCGGTCGATCTCGATTGTGAAGTATTGTAATATCATGGATCGATAAATCCTGAATTAACCCGACAGCAAACCGTAGTTCGTTAAAACTATTGAATAAAGGATTATAAAATTATAACACCACTACTTAATGTCTCTTTTCTTGAGTGCGGTTTTTCTAACGTAAGTACCCTGCCCAGCGTCGAACCCTAAAGACGTAACTCGCGCAGTCGCGGCGAACCGAAAAAAAAAATATATATATGTAAGTCGGGTGAGGAGGCACTGTGACAGCACGCATATACCAACACATATGGCAGCGCAAATGTAAAACACTCAAGGCGAATAACGAGCGCACAGCCTGAGTAAATTAGCTCGGAGAAAATCTAATAGCGAGCGGACAAGGGAGTCGTAATCAGCCGTCGACCAAAGCAGCCGTCGTTACTATAATTATTCGCTGTACCAACCTACTTTAATTGTAATCCACTTTAAACCATAACTTTAATTGTACTTATTTTTGAATACTCAACTTTGAATTGAATAATAAACGTTATTAATTGCATAACTTTACATTTGGGGGCTCAACCTGCCGAACCTTAATACAAATTGAATCAAACTTATGTAAGTTGCAGCCGAATTGAAGAACAATAGGCAAGCAGTGCAATAAAGTGAAGTGGGCAAAACAGTACTTCTACAGTTGCAGTTCAGTCGCAAAAAAAAAAAAAAAAAAAAAAAGGGTCGTTGATCGGTCAAAAAAAATTCCGTTCAACGCATATGACTCGTGCTAGTCGCCAAAGCGCAGGCGATTCAAAAAACACCACCAAAGTCAAAAAGCAGACAAAGCAGGTAGAGGAAGTGAGACGGCGTTACAACACACGCTCAACAAAGCAGGCAACGAGGTGGAGAGAATACGCTCAGACAGCTTCCAAGAAAGTCATGGCCGAAGCAGAGCAGCAGAAAGCAGTAAAAGAAGCAGCGGCAATGGCAGAACAAAACAAAACAGTGGAATGTTAGAATAATGAATTGCTACAACAGCTGGTGCAATTGCTTACATTGAAAATCCAAGCAGACGAAACAAAGCAGGCCGAAACCAAAATTACGGCAGAAAGTTTTGGCAAAATTATACCCGAATTTGATGGAGGAAATATGCCAGTGAAACACTGGTTTACTAACTTTGAATTAAACGCAGCTGCATACGGTTTGAACAATGTACAGAAGTACGTGCAAGCAAGGGCGAAAATGACGAAAACTGCGAAACTTTTTCTTGAATCGGTAGCTGTTTACGAATATGGTGCAATGCGCACAATGTTGGAAGACGAATTTGACAAGTCAAAAATGTGTAGTGCTGATGTTCACGCAGAGCTACGAGAACGGAAAAAACAAAAGAATGAGAGTTTCCACGAATATGTGCTGCAGATGAAGAAATTGGCTACACGTAGTAATATAGACACGCAGTCGGTGATTCGTTATATAGTTGGTGGACTGCAATTAAAAGACGAATTTAAATACAACCTTTGGAGCTGTAAGTTATATAAGGAATTGCAAGATCAATACGAAGTTTACGAGAAAATAGTTTTGTGGGGAAAAAGCAACAAAGAGCATAAAGGGCAAGTACACGTAAACGAGAAGCGTTCGCACATTTCAAGCGAAAAGAAAACACATTGCTTTAACTGTGGCGCTACGGATCATATGCGGAAAAATTGCCAAGCAGAAACAAAGTGTTTTCGTTGCAATAAAAGTGGGCATATGTCGAAAGACTGTCCAACTGTAGCTGCTGCTGTAAACCTGGTTCATAATTCGAAACGCTGTAAAAACATAAAGATTAACAACGTCGAAGTAAGCGGGTTAGTAGACACGGGCGCAGATATAACTATTATGAAAAAAAGTACATTCGAAAAAGTTGGTGGAGGTGTGCTGCAAACATATATGCAACAGCTTCGCGGCCTCGGTACTAAATCTACAAAACCAATTGGGTGTTTCGTTGCTGAAGTAGGTGTTGACGACTTACTGACGCAGCAAAAATTCATTGTAGTATCTGACAAAGACATTATGTATGATGCGCTACTGGGTTACGATTTTATTTCGAAGTTCAACTTGGCGGCGACGGCAGATGGATATAAGTTTTCTCCGCTAAACGTGGGGGAAACTTATGAGGATCTTAATCAGATAAGTATTTATAATGTAACCGACACAAATTCTCATGTTGATGTTCCTCCGCAGTACGAAGCCGAAATTCGCTCCTTGATTGCCAACTACAAGCCAATCGATTATGTTGAGGAATGTCCAGTTGTATTGAAGATCATTCCGGATGGTAACGTTGTCCCGTTCAGGCACGCTCCAAGTCGCATACCATTCCACGAAGTTGAAGCAGTCAACAAGCAAATTGATGAGTGGCTTAAAGCTGGAATCATAAGACAGTCTACGTCCAACTTCGCCAGCCGCATGGTTATCGTGAAGAAAAAGGACGGTACGTGCCGCATTTGTGTGGATTTTCGAAAACTTAACTCGGCTGTACTAAAAGATTGTTTTCCGGTCCCTATAATTGAGGACGTACTCGAAAAGTTGCAGAAGTCGAAATTTTTTACGGTTTTGGATTTGGAAAATGGGTTTTTCCACGTCCCCATTGAAGAGAGTAGCAAAAAATACACCGCTTTCACAACAACAAGGGGGCTTTACGAATTTAATAGGGCTCCGTTTGGCTTCTGCAACTCTCCCGCCGTTTTTATACGTTTCGTTAACTATGTCTTCCAGAATCTAATAAATAATAACGTATTAGACTTATATATGGACGATATTATCATTCACGCAGAAACAGCTGATGATTGTCTTCGTAAGACAAAGCTGGTTTTTGCAACGGCAGCAGAACACGGTTTGAAAATCAAATGGCCAAAATGCCATTTTAATGTTGGTCACTTTGCGGTGCAAAAAACTATGCATGCTATACAACAAAATTATTGGATACCACACCTGGAACAAAAAGTTACGCAGGTAATCAACAATTGTGTGAAATGTATCATTTATAATAAGAAGTTGGGTAAAAAAGAGGGTTATCTGCACGTAATTGATAAAGGTGACCAACCATTGCATACGTTGCATATTGACCATCTGGGACCAATGGACGCTACCTCAAAGCAGTATAAATATATCTTGGCAATCGTCGACACGTTTACCAAATTTGTGTGGCTGTACCCCACAAAGAGCACAGGTTGCGAAGAAGCGGTTCAGAAGCTGGAGTCATGGTCTGCGGTTTTTGGAAACCCCGCACGCATAGTTACCGATAGAGGTGCCGCGTTCACGGCACATATGTTTTCCGAGCACGTAAAGGAGAGGGGTATTGATCACATCTGGAGCACTACCGGGGTCCCACGTGGAAACGGACAGATTGAAAGAGTGAATCGAACGGTTATGTCGATTATTACAAAGCTCTCGGCAGAAGAACCTGCAAAATGGTTCAAGTTAGTTCCAAAAGTACAGCAAGCTATTAATTCACATACTCATGCGTCTACAAAGCGGCCGCCGTTTGAACTTATGTTTGGTGTCAAAATGAACCACACATGCAGTGATCAGATACAACTTTTACTCGAGCAGGAGCTATATGATGCACACGACGAAGGGCGGCACAATTTGCGGCAAGAGGCGAGGCACGAAATCGAGCGCGCTCAGAATCAATACAAAAAGCAGTTTGATAGCAAACGAAAGAAGGAATACGGGTACAAGATCGGCGATTTAGTAGCAATACGACGCATGCAGTTTGTAGCCGGACGAAAGCTGGCTAGCGAATATCTCGGCCCGTACGAAATCACACAAGTTAAACGAAATGGCCGGTTCAACGTTAGAAAGGCGGCAGATGTAGAGGGGCCCTGTAATACGTCCACAAGTTGCGATAATATGAAACTTTGGAAGTATACAGTCAACAACGAAGAGCTTTTGTCATCTGAGGCAGATGACTAATCAGGGTGGCCGAATGTAAGTCGGGTGAGGAGGCACTGTGACAGCACGCATATACCAACACATATGGCAGCGCAAATGTAAAACACTCAAGGCGAATAACGAGCGCACAGCCTGAGTAAATTAGCTCGGAGAAAATCTAATAGCGAGCGGACAAGGGAGTCGTAATCAGCCGTCGACCAAAGCAGCCGTCGTTACTATAATTATTCGCTGTACCAACCTACTTTAATTGTAATCCACTTTAAACCATAACTTTAATTGTACTTATTTTTGAATACTCAACTTTGAATTGAATAATAAACGTTATTAATTGCATAACTTTACATATATATTGAAGTGAAAAAAAAAATTTTTTTTTTTTAAATGAGAAATAAATAAAAAAATAATTTAATAAAATAACAACTAATCGGGCGGCAACTCAATAATAACAAAAAAAAAAATAATAAATAATAATAATAATAATAAAGCGGTATAACGAAGTGGAATAGCGGTATAAAGAAGTGGAATATTGTGCTGCAATCCAGCAACGCGGAGAAAGAGAAAAGAAGGAGACCTACCAGGACAGCGGCATATGGGAGTGGAATAAAGTATCGGAAAGAAAAGGATACGGAAACCCATAACAGCTGCAGCAACACGAGATAAAGCAGGGTGAGAAGAAAATTAAGGAAGGAATTTTATCAGATGGTGCTTATTGTTCAATAGAAAATAAAAATAGAATAATGGTAAATATACAAAGTGATACCTGTAAAGAAGAACGGAAATAGTAAAAAGAAAGTAATCGTTCGAAAAATATTGTTCGATAGACAAAAAAAATATAATATAATACATAGAAGTATTAATATTAATAAAACGAAAAGTGTTGTAAAGGAAAAATAAGAAGAAAGAGAAGAAAATCCTTAATATTTTATAGAAAAAGAAAAAGGGTGAATGAAGAATGTTGTAACCCCTAAAATTTTGAAAAAAAAAAGGATATACATAGATATTAATAATAATAAAACTAGAAATGTTAACATAGATGATGATACATTATTGATTGTAAATGCACATGAAAGGGCCTTAAGCCAAAATTGCGACAATAGAGAAATCGTACTGAAAAATAACTTTTTGATTACATTCACGAATTGTAAAATTGAAATAGACAATGAAATCTTTGAAAATAATAAAGTAGAGTTTGCAGAAAAATTTCACTACCCTGTAAAAATGTTAAATCAGAGCTATACACAGGACATACTGTTTAAAGAAATAGAAATTAAAAATGTCGAAAATTTGAAAGAAATTAAAGAATTAAAATACCATAAAAATGTTTCGTATGGTATAAATATAACAATAGCCATATGCTTGCTAATTCTGATCGCCGTGCTGACGGTATTTTTCCGTAAGAAAAATTTAAAAATAAAAATTGTAAATGAAAAAAATAAAGAAAGGCCTAATTCCAACGTTGGGGGGAATAATGTTAGTAGAAGCAGCACCCAAGCAAATTGTAAATTTAGATAAAAGGCCTCAGGAGAGTCCTAACTCTAACGGTGGGGGAGTTATGTGGAATGCCCCCCATACCGAAGAAAAAGGGAAAACAAGTATACGGCATCAGGAGTCACCACATCGTATCCACTTGAAACAACGGGAATAGATTACTGTGGCCCCTTTTTGGTCACCCAAAACATCGGGGGGCGGTCGCCAATCAAGGTATACATGGCCCTATTCATATGCTTTACCACGAAGGCAGTACACTTTGAAATTGCTTCGGATTTGTCCACGATCGCATTCATCGCAACATTTAAGCGTTTCATTGCCAGACGTGGGAAATGTCGCTTAATTGTGTCTGACAATGCTACGAATTTTGTTGGAGCAAATCGAGAATTAAGTGAACTGCTTGAGTCATTTACAACCCAATCACACATCCAGCAAGTCGAAGAATTTTGCAGAAACGAGGGAATCGAATGGAAATTTATTCCACCTCGATCGCCACCTTTTGGTGGTCTGTGGGAAAGCGCAGTGAAACTAGCCAAACACCACCTGCGTCGTGCCATCGGTAACAATATTTTATCACACGACGAACTGCATACTGTCATTTGCCAAGCTGAGGCAATTGTAAATAGTCGGCCACTGACTCCAATCTCAAGCGATCCAAATGATCTTCGACCACTCACACCAGGACACTTTCTAATTGGCCGATCACTCCTAACAATTCCAGAGCCCTCACTGCAGACAAACGTAAGTAAACTGAGCCGATTTAAGACGATACAATATGTTCAACAACAATTCTGGCTTCGCTGGCGCCAGGAATACCTTAAGGAGTTACAAAAGCGCTCAAAGTGGAGCACGGTCTCTCCCAATCTGGCAGTTAATGACCTAGTAATTCTGAAGGATGATCTTACACCACCACTAAAATGGCCTATGGGTCGCATCACAGCCACTATGCCAGGTGATGATGGCAGAGTTAGAGTGGTCGAAGTAAAAACAGCCGATGGCATTTACAAACGGGCCATTGCGAGGGTTTGTAAATTACCAATTGAAAATATAAGTTCGACTTAGTCGCATTGAAAGTCACACTTTCAAAGGGGGGAGAATGTTCGCGTCCCTACCTAATAAATTATCATCGCCACACCTGCCTTTCCAATCAATCTTCGCTATCATCGAATTGCAATTTGCTCTAACTCCATGCACACTCATTTTAACATATCTTCATCGCTTTTGTTGTTGTCATCACTTGCATTCAAATTATTTCTTCGCTTTGAGCTCATAACTATTGCCCATCCACCTTCATCGCTTTCGTCGCTGCAGCATACATCACAAGCATACATCACAAGCATACATACATACATGTTGCTATGAATGCAAACATATGTGCCTACATTCATACGTAATCACAAGCAGAATTTCATATCATACTCTTCGCACCTATCATATTATAATTAGCCATCTCATGAAATCATCCGATGTCTAGTTTGTGTTTTGTCAATATGAAACAACAGGACTTTTCCACGGAAAATTCCTATGACTAATATTTTACAGCTTACCTATTTTGAATGGTGTCTTAGTTTTTAAGTTCAATCGAATTGTAACTTTACTCGAATGAAGTACACTTTAATAAACAAGTAAAGGTAAATTGTACCGCGTTTAATTTTTTAAGTAAGAAACAGAAAACTTGTAGAAAAGGCTCTACAAGTCACCAATGGGTGTTAGTGAAAGGCTTAGGAATAAAAGCGATTTAAATTCGAACATAGTCATAGCGTTCTTTAACGGAGCCTAATTACCAAATTAAGAAAAACTTTAGTTTTCCCATTTATGTCCGATGTTAATTACTAACGGGATTCTAATGTAAATTGTACATGCGACGGGATCATTTAGGGTCCCATTTTTATTATTTCTTAAGTTGTCCCTACATTTCTATTTTTTTTACCTATAAAGGTATTTACATATTTCTTTTCCTTTGTTTACATATATGCTTGCACTGTGCATTGTTTCCTTCAGATTTATTCATTTTACAAGCCAATAACACATAATAGAATTAACGGCTTATTAAGATTGTTTTATAAGTCTTTTTTTTTTTTTCTAAATTAATCTATACTTTCGAACTTCGTATTCAACAATTCGGAAGTTCACTCAGAAATTTATATTCCGATTAATCAAAGAGATTCATGCCTTTCGTGCTGCTTATTTTTCTGAGGAAAACATTAATTGATTGCAATAACTAAGAAATTGCACTTAGCAACATTTTGAAAAATTTTGGGATTTTTTGTATAATAAAAGAAAGAAAAATAAATATTTCACAAACAGCAACATTGGCACTATGGATTTCGAGATCTCCAGGGTAGGCCTCGGGAACACTAGATGGTTTTGAGAATACGGCGTCAAGCGCGGAACTCTACAGATCTCTACGCCTTTAGGAAAAAAAGTCGCGTAAGTTGCCACTCACTCTTCAGTTGGCAGTCACTTCATCTTCGTTTGACATAGTTATAGTTCTAATAATTTCCGAAGAGATTTTAGGCCGATCTTCTCTTCCAAGTCCACTCCTACGATGGGTGAATTGTTACAAACGCATTCAGCCACGTCATGCCTTAGTTGTTGCAAACTTTATCCCAATTGCCTTCCTTGCATATTTTATTCTTTGCACAGTACAGACTTTGTATCGAATCATGTGTTAAAGTTATGCCTTTTGTTAGTGGCGGTTTCAAAGATACTTGTATTTGCTTTGTTCTATTTATAGAAACACAGAGAATTTAACAACGTTGTCTAGTTATATGAATTAAGTGGAGATTGCCCTTACTGCTCTTAAATGTGTGAGAATATTTATTTAAAGCAATTTTTGTATTTTTCATCATTAAGGTCATTGAAATTTTTATTAGGCATTTCTAACCAAAAATTTACTCAAGGTTAAATGGATTGAGCGAAAACAAAAAATAAATTCCTTTCTATATTATTCAAAATGTTTTTATTGTTCAAAATCCTGGAATCTAGAAGGACACGTTTTTGCTTATTTTTCATTCACACGACCCAATTATGTATAAATAGCGTCCACAAAATTGGTCTTGGTGTCTGACATATACATACTACTTAGATTAACACACTCATATATACGTTCGACATTGGTGAAATAAAGGAGTTGTAAAGAAGAAAACGGAAGAACGTATTTATTACAATAGTGTACTTTATACTTAAGAAGCGGTGCAAAAATTCTTAAGCTAAAATGAATTTACGAAATTATTTCGCGCTCTTGTTAGTCGTGCTTAGCTGCCTTTTAACTAATACGAATCGCGTAAATATTAGGTGGTGTAGTAGGGATATAAAGGATAGTTAGCATTTGGTATAAATACATTATACCGGCAATAATCTTTGCGTTGGTTCATTAGTCACTGCGCAGAAGGTGGTTATAAATGAAGATAATTATTTCACAAACAGCAACATTGGCACTATGGATTTCGGGATATTCAGGGTAGGCCTCGGGAACATTAGCTGGTTTTGGGAATGCGACGTTAAGAGCGGATCCCTAAAGAATTATACGCCTTTAGGAAAAGTCGCCTAAGAATTTACCAATGTTGTCTATTTATATGAGTTAATTGGGGATTACCCTTATTGCTTTTAAATGTATGTGATAACATTTATTTGAAAAAATTTTTGTATTTGTCCTCATTACGGGCATTGAAATTTTAATTAGGCACCTTTTCTAAACTAAAAGGTAAGTTACTTTATAATAATTTTTTTAATGTTGTAATTACATGTAAATGTGCCTATTAGAACACAGAAGCCGGCATTGGATGGGAAGAAATTGGGCTTTTGACCGAATCTGATCTGGACAAAATTTTCCCTAATATAAGGATGTGGGCCTAAAGGCTAGATTTCGGTCCAAATTGCGGCTACTGGAAAACGTGAGTAATAATAATAAAAATCGTGTCTTTTAGAAAATCGATACAGTTTTTATGAATTTCATATCAAACCTTATAAAAAAGGCAGATTTTGAACCCGAACACCTCAGATTTTGATGAAATTTAATTTAAAAATTGTTTCAGTGTGATAAACAATTTTTACTGTGCATGTTTTGAAAAGCCGATCGGAATACCTTTCCAATGGTACCAAGATCTTTTAAATCTGTTGAGCCATTCCGTAGCTATCATAGCTCAAAAGTACCTATTACCATCATTTTAAAAAAATGCAATTTCTAAAACTAAAGTTGTGTTTGTATAGGTAAAATGTACCTCTATGCAAAATTTCATCAAAATCTGAGGGGGCCGGGTTCAATGCATATCGGCTTTGATATAAAATTCATCTTTTATTAAATGTATTGCAAATTATTTTTCAGAATTCGTTGGGTTGTGAGTTAGAGTCTCCAGTTCTTTAAAATTGCGGTCTTAATTCACAGGTATTATTTTCAGTGTCTGTATGTATACCTGTGATCACAAAAAAAGCAGTCAAAATTATTGAAAAAAATCTAAAAATCAATGTTGACTTTTACAAACTTCAAACTTTATTTTTGTCTGATTAAAATTGATCGAAATACAAAACTGCGTGCCCAAATATTTTCTGAAAATTCCTAGTAAACATTTTTGAATTTTTATGAATATTACCGAAAACGTCTAAAATTTCTTACTTTTTTCAAACACGTTTTAAAAATTAGTTCGTTCAGTTTTCGGTATACAATTTATTCAATTAATAACCGAAAAAATGTTTAAAAAGTTGTTACTGCTATTTTTGTGAACACAATTGTTCATTAGGCCGATCCTTATGTACACTTGAATATGATGCATTTTGGTAAAAAAAAACTGCTAAGTTGCATTATATTCCGCCCGGCAAAGTAAACCTTTTTTAATGGACAGCTTTATTTATTTATACATTTATAAGGATTTGAGAGCTATTTCGACACAAACATCTGCTGGTTAAGACGCTTTGGAATACTATGACAACAATAAAACACTAGCGCCAAAATATCAACAAGACGTTGTGAATTGCATTATAGACAATTGCTTAGCTGACGGGCAGAAGATATTCATCAAAGATATGGGGGCTTTGGCAGATTGTATTTGCTTACAGTTTCGAGGAGAAATGTGGTGAGTTCATAAAATCTAAAGCTAGATATATGTAGGTTAGATTTCATTCGAACTTCGTCTTCGTCAGTTTTCAATTATTTTTGTAATATTTTTTATTCAATGTTTAATAGGCTACATATTTTTGTCGTCGTGGTAAAAACCCCTCTGGAAAGCTTTACGACCGTTTTTTCAATGCCCGTAAAAAGCGTAGACTATCACTAACAAGCTCATCTAGCATCATAACGGGCACAGAGTCGTTTTACGAAGACAATGAAAGCTCTTCCAATGAAGTGGATGACAACGTTTTAGAAATATTTAAATCTTGGCTGAAATATAACGACTCGCCACTAGAGGAAGTCCAGGAAAAGTGGAGACGAACCTTCAGGGCAAGAAGAAGGTCCATAACAAATTTAGATATTGTGGATGTAGTTTCCGAGTGGCCACTCTATAAGAATGCCACCCTAGGATGGAGTATGGTAAACAACTTTAATAACACATTATGTATGTGTTGTATTAATGTACATACATAAATATTTATATATATCTACCTATTTACGTATACTATACCACTGTGCACATAACCTGTTCTACTCTTATACAATGAACCCTCTCTCTTATGTTATCAACTCATTAACTGTATATTTTATATACTTATGTTAAGCTATACTAAATACTTAATGCTATTGTTAATTTAATATTGAAGTACAGTAATAAAGAAGACATTGAAACGTAACATGGTGTCAGGTCATCTAGTCAGTCAAATGTAAAAATAAGTACTTTTTAATACCGCGTGTGAAATGAAAAAAAAAAAAAAATGACTGGAACTGATGAAGTAAAGCCAAGTACCAGTACTTAAATCATGTCGAATCAACAAGTTTTGTCGGTGGCCACGTCGATTCCACCAATCAATACAAAAACATCTAATTTGTCGTTAGAGTGGAAAAATTGGTATACCCAATTTAAAATTTTTCTCCGTGCATCTAATTTGGAGAAGGAGCAAGACACAAGAAAGGTAGCCCTACTATTACATCATATTGGAGCAGAAACTATGCACATAGTGAATTCTTTCAACGTACACATTGATTCAATTAAATACGATCAGTTAGTTAACAAATTACAACTTTATTTCGTGCCAAAGAAGAACATTGCTATGGAGCGCCATAAATTTTTCACTCGTCGTCAACTGGCTGGAGAATCGATCGATGCGTATTTCACAAGTCTAAAAAATTTAAGTTTATCATGTGAATTTACTAATTTGGCAGATGAATTTGTTCGAGACATTTTTGTTTGCGGTTTATCAGTGCAATGTGGACACATCAAAGAAAGGTTACTTAGCGAAGGCAATATAACTTTTCAAAAAGCACTTGATATGACAAAAAATATTGAAGCAGCTAAGGAAAACGCTCACCAACTACAAACATCAACTGCTGAAGATGCAACAATTGCAGCATTAAACAAGCAGGCCCGGAAACCAACGCAAGGTTACAAAACCTTTACAAACAACAACAGACCAAATCAATGGTACCATCAAACCATCACAACCAACGCGAGAAAATCCTACAAAAACAAAGTCGTAGTCATGCAATCGATGTGGGCAAATACGTAGGAAGAAATGCCCTGCCATTGGAGTAACTTGTCATAAATGCAACAGAAAAAATTATTTCTCAAAAATGTGCTTTCTTAAGCAGAATCCAACACAAAAATATGTGAAAAATATATGTATGCACAGCAGAAGAAGATTTATTTGTGGGAATTTTGGAGGCTCATTCGAACACCAAAAACCGTAGTGACAACAAAACCAACAACGCCTACAGATCGAGGGAGCAGCCGTCATACAATTCAGAGCAGGCGTCATACAATTCGTGTAAGGATACAGCAGTATCATCACGTGAATGGAATATAGAGGTAAAAATGTGCAATACCAAAGTTGTATTTCAAGTCGATACGGGTGCTCAGGCAAATATAATTTCGTCCGACACTGTTAAATTTCTTAAATTACACAACTCCATACAGAAGTCAAATAATGCTATAAACATATTGACTTTTAGTGGCGAAAAGTTACCTCTGTCAGGCATAATAAAAACATATGTTCATTTTAATGACTTAAGCGTAAATACAGTTTTTTATGTACTTAATATGCAATGCAAAAACATAATTGGTCTTGAAACAGCAGAAAAATTGAACTTAATTAAAATTGTAAAGTTATTAAATTACGAAAACATTTTTGAGGAGCATGCTGATCTTTTTGATGGCTTAGGTCAGTTAAAAGAAAGATGTAGCTTAAAGTTGAGGCCCGATGCTGTTCCTGTAGTAGAACCAACACGTAGAATACCTTTTGCTTTAAATAATGAGTTAAAGGAAGAATTGAATAGACTAGTTAGCATGCAAGTTATTACTACAGTCTCAGATCCCACTGAGTGGGTACACTCAATTGTTTTAGTCAAGAAGTCCAATGGAAAATTACGTATTTGTTTGGATCCAAGAAATCTTAATCGGGCAATCCTAAGACCTCATTACCCATTCCCAAACATTGACGATTGCAAATCGAAATTAAGTGGATCTAAAATCTTCAGTACATTAGACGCTAATTGTGGATTCTGGATGATTCCACTTGACGACTATTCTTCCAAGCTCTGTACGTTTAATACGCCTTTTGGGCGTTACCGTTGCTTGCGTTTGCCATTTGGCATCAACGCGGCCCCTGAAATTTTTCATGCAATAATGGTTAAACTTTTTTCAGACATAAAAGGCTTAATAATATATATACATAGATGATTTTTTAATATATTCATCTTCAATAGAAGAGCACAGGGCTATTTTAGCTCAAGTGCTTCAAAGAGCTAAATCGGTCGGTTTAAAATTCAACAAAAGTAAGTCAAATTTATTTAAAAGCGAAATTAAATTCATAGGGCAATTATTCAACAAAGATGGAGTTAGACCAGATCTGGAAAAAATTAAGGCTATTAGAGGTATGCCTAGACCAAATTCAGTCGCAGATTTGCAAAGGTTTTTAGGTATGGTAAATTGGATCCTTTATTCAAAATTTATCATCACTTAATAAAAAATTAAGAAGCCTTCTAAAGTCAAACGTAGTGCAATGGCAATGGGATCCAATCCATGACAAAGAATTTGACAAATTGAAAAAGTCATTAACACAATCGCCTGTGTTAACATACTTCGACACAAATAAAACGTTGACGCTTTCGGTAGATGCATCAAAATTTGCAGTTGGAGCTACCATACTGCATGAAAAAAACCCAATTGCATACGCAACTGCTTCATTAGCCGAATGTCAAATGAATTATGCCCAAATTGAAAAAGAATTATTTGCCATTTTATTTGGCTGTACGAAATTTCATCAGTATATTTATGGAGCGAACGTAGTGGTGGAAACGGACCACAAACCTTTGGTTACACTTTTCAACAAGCCTTTATATAAAACACCTGCGAGATTAGAACGCTTTATGCTTCGTTTGCAAGGATATAGTTTAACGGTGCAATACAAACCTGGGAAATACCGTTACATTGCAGATACCCTGTCTAGAGCACCTCTAGAAGATAAGGCGTTGTCAGACATTGACGAAGAACTATCCCTACATTGCAATTTAATTATTTCTAATATATCATTACCTGAATGCTGTATAAAGGAAATTCAGAGTTGTACTCAATCAAACGACGTCCTTCAAAAAATCATACACTACGTTAAAAATAGTTGGCCAATTTCGAAAAAAGCTGTCGATAAAAAAGTTATGCCTTAAAAAATAAAATAAATATATAACTATAACATAAAAGATGATATTTCGATAATAGACAATATGCTTTTAAAAAACGACCAAATCGTTATCCCACCAGTCTTAGACGAAAAATTTTAAGTCTATTGCATGAAGGTCACATGGGCATTCAACGTTGTCAAGCATTAGCTCGACAATCGGTGTACTGGCCAAACATAAATAATGATATATTTAATATTGTCTTTAGTTGCGAAATCTGCATGAAATATAGGAACTCAAATCCGAAATAAAAAATGTTGTGACATGAAATTATAAAAATTCCTTGGTTTAAAGTAGGCTGCGATATATTCGAATTTAACACGAAATCACATTTACTAGTAGTTGATTACTATTCCAAATTTATAGAGATAGAATTACTAAATTGCGGATATTCTGGGTTGCAAGTGATAACCAAGTTGAAATCACTATTTGCGAGACATGGAATTCCAAATATTTTTTTATTTCCGATAATGGACCTCCTTTTAATTCGAAAGAGTTCGAGTCATTTTGTAAAGATTAGCATATAAAACATACGACTACTAGTCCATATCTTCCCCGCTCGAACGGCTTAGCCGAGCGTTCAATACAAACTATCAAAAAAACTATTACAGAAGTCTAAAGAGAGTCAGTCTGATCCATACGTAGCACTTCTTCATTATAGATCCACTCCAAAGGGATTATTGCCTAGTCCAGCTGAACTTCTCATGTCCAGAAAGCTTAGAACTAAAATACCATCTCTCAACAAAATGTTAGAACCCAAAATCATTAATGAACAGGAATATAAAAAATATATAGAGAAATCAAGGCCTTACAAAAAATCGACTAGAAGCTTGCCGTAAATTAATGCTGGCGAAAATGTTTTGTTTAAGAGGAATCCTACATCAGTTTGGTTTCCTGGAACTGTCGTCCAAAATTGCAAAGAGCCAAGGTCTCACATTATTCAAGATGAAAAGGGTACATTATACAGAAGAAACCGTGAGCATATTTTAAAGAAACGTGTAGAAATAAATAACGAAAAAACAGCAAATGTTGAATACGAAACCGACATAACTGAGTTAAATAAAGAAAAAGCAACGAATATAGAAATAGAAGACACAGAAACGGATTTAGGAGAAAAACCTAACAATGAAGAATTTTATATTACTTAAAAAGGAAGAAAAGTTATTCCTCCAACAAGGCTCAATTATGATAGCTTCGCCCTCGGGGTTGAAATAACAACCTCATTTTTTATTTTCTCAACTTAATTCAACTGTTGCTCTCAATTTATTGTAGAGATTCAAGATATCGGAATTATGATGATAAATTTCAGATTAGGTACAATGTTAGCCATACTCGTTCATTTATACCTTGGTATAAGTGCTACAGAGGAAGGCAGTACTATACATCCTAAGTTACATCAAAGTGTAGGAGTAGTTGTTGCTCCTGTAGCTCCAATATACCTTAGCGAAGGTACATAGAAGCATGTTCTACGTGTCAAAATACCGTGTTTATCAGATATACTAACGAATAATGATATACAGTATATTAGTGATGCCTTATCTATCTTATCTCATTTACACTTCGGATTTAAGAAATTCAAAAAGACTTATCATCAGGATCCGAGATTCCTCACTGCTACGATGAGCTATCGGCTTACAAGATCACAAGTAAGATCATTCTATCAAGATTTGAAGACAATCAATAAAATCTCTCAGTTTGCTTGGGGTTTATTTGATAACTCATCATGTAAAAATATTGAATTTGAAGCACTTCAATTCGATGACCCGGAAGCAGAATTACTTGCGAATTCAACTATAGTGGATGTTATCACACTTCCATCTGCAGATGTGGTTCGAGAAAAGCGACAAACATTTCATATGGCTCCACAGTCAGGTGCTGCCTTTAACATGCATTATTATTATGGAAATAACACTTTGAGTGCTCCACCCTACACCGCATCCTCAACAGCACCCACGATGCCCTCGTATCGACGTGCAATTAATCAAATACATGGTCCCGTATCACACAAAGAACATCCAGATCTGACTCACATCCTGAAGAATCATACTATGACAGAGTATGACATGGATAAGGAGTTAGAAGAATTAGATGCTTTCATGTCTAATGGTACCTTACATCAGCCATCCATGACTCTGAAAACATGGAAGAAGACTTGTATTGCTCCATATCTGTCCTCAGCTGAAACTGAACTTAAGACTAAAGTGTGTCATTTTGATGAAGATGATCTTGGAGGAATAGGATATAACTGCAAGGATTATTCTATGACATTCGGACATGCAGGCGGCATTATTAAGCGACATAAGAGAGCATTATGTGATATTTGTGGCAAAACTTTTTCATGGCTTTATGGAACATCTACGCAAGATGACATGGTAGAGATGCTATCAGCTGTGGAGAATGATTTCACTGGGATTGTTGGAAAAGTTAAGCAACCCAAAATGAAATAGTTGTAAGTACCATTAATGATATGTTAACCTCTATGGGCAAGCAAATGGAACTTCTGAATAACCAGACTAAAATAATAAAAGATCTTGCTACATCTTTAGCAAACAGGCAGCAAGTTGTAGACACAGAGATGGAATTCACCATATCATTCTCTAAGTTCCTAGGTGTTGTCAGTGTCATTGATAATTATATCAAGCTATTATTAAACTCAGCTCAACAAATTCACAGTTGGTACAAAACACTAAAGTTCTCAGTGCAAGCACATACAATTGACCTAGAGCTCATTCCAGACTTTGACATCAAAGACTTGGTATACCAGATAAGTCGATTATTACCCGGTGATTGTGACATCCCTCCATCCTGGACAACTCTTAAAGTTCTGTCAATTAACATGGCATCATTAGCTATTGTAGATCATAATCTGGTAATCATCCTGACAATACCATTAACTGCAGTCTATTCTGATATGGAATGGTGGAGAGTTATGTCAATTCCACACAACCTTCCTATTCAAAGCTCAAAATCTACACATCAATATAAGGAGAAACCATACACCACTGCTCAGTTGTATCCTAAGGATCAATTAGTGGTAGTTGATAACACTAAGAAACGAAGGACACCTGATCCAGAACACAGCATGCGACTACCTCCGTGCGATACGGATGTTTTCAAAGGTGACTACCTCTCCTGGCCAACGTTCCGTGACATGTTCACGGCAATATACATACGGAATAAGCGCCTCACCCCAGTTGAGAAGTTATTTCACCTCAACCAAAAAACGCAGGGTGAGGCAAGGGATATAGTGAGAAAATGCCCACTTACAAACGAAGGGTTTGACACAGCGTGGAAGAATTTAGGGGAAAGATATGAGAATAAACGAATTCTCGTCAATTAAAAATATTATTCAATCTTGAAAGCGTAGAAAGTGAGTGTGGCACCGCGATTAAAACACTTCAGCGGGAAACAAATAACTGCATCTCAGCTCTAAAAGCTCATCAAATTGAGATAGGCAATTGGGATGCGATATTCACATATCTATGCTCCACCAAACTACCCGAAAGTACGCTAACTTTATGGGAACAGACCATAGAGAATAAAACTGAAATATCGAAATGGGAAGATATGGATAAATTTTTATCGAATAGGTTCCAGAACTTGGAAACAGTCTCAGGATTAACAGGTAGCAAAAATCCCAAAGCTCCCAAACAACCACCACCTAAACATAATAATGATTCGTCTCAAAAGAAAGTAGGCGCTTACCAAGCAAATGTAGCTAGAAACACTTGCAGATGCTGTAAGAAAAATAACCACAAGCTGTCACAATGCCAAAGCTTCCAACGGCTCTCTGTCGTAGACAGAGTAGCGTTTATAAAAGACAGTAGAGGGTGTCTGAATTGCCTCTCAGCGAAACACACAGTTTCCAAATGTACGTGCTCCTTTAATTGTAGCATTTGCCATCTAAAGCATCATACACTCCTGCATATTCAACAAAATGCGGGCATGAGTGCAAGACCAACCACAACCCAACAAACACAGTTAGATCAAAGACCATCTACTTCGGCACAGGCTCAGGCCCAACGTCAGTTTGCCACGGAAAATAATCAACCAACCAACTTCAATTCCTGTTTCGCGAATACAAGCAAGGGGGTTCTATTAGGTACTGCGCAAGTCAGTATCTTTTATAACAACGAAAACTTTTCGGCCCGCGCCCTAATAGACTCCGGATCAGAGTGCTCGTTCATTTCGGAGCGACTTAAAAGAAGAATAAATCTACCTAGTCGGAAGCTAAATGCACAAGTGTCAGGGATAAACAACACCGTGTCAGCCCAAGTGAAAGAGGCATGTTTCATTCAGTTGCGGTCATCAATAAACCCGAATGTACGCATACACACTACAGCATTGGTTTTGGCCCAGCTCACCGGCAATCTGCCAACCTGTCAAATTGACCCCATGACCCACCAAGTTTTCCCGGACTTGGTGCTAGCAGATCGGAGGTTCTTTGTAAATGAACAAGTAGATCTTATTCTGGGTGGGGATATTTACGCACAGATAATGCTAGGCGGTATACGAAAAAATGTTTTAGGCACCCTCCTTGCGCAGGAAACAGTATTTGGCTGGATATTAACTGGCCAAACGGAAACGGCCAGCCCAGCCGGCAGGTGTGTGTCGTTCTTTAATGAGGTATCGCTGGATAAACAAATAGCGTCATTTTGGGAGCTGGAAGACATTCCCAGAAACCATATTTATACCAAAGGCGAAAATTACTGCGAGGAGTTGTATCAAAAAACCACCAAAAGAAATGAGGATGGCAAATATATCGTGTCCTTGCCTTTTAAGCAGGACTTTCAAAAGGGTATATCATTAGGACCGTCGCTTAAGAGCGCGTGCTCACAATTTTTCAGGAACGAAACCCGGTTAGCGAAAAATCCCGAATTGCAGACGGAATATAACCGTGTCGTATCCGAATACGAAACGTTAGCTCATATGGCACGAGTAGAAGAGCATGTTCCGGCAGATACATGCGATACCTATTTTTTACCCCATCACGCAGTAATTAAGGAAGAAAGCACCACCACTAAAGTGAGAGTTGTTTTTAACGCCTCCTGTCCCACTGCGTATATACAGGAATATAAAAAATATATAGAGAAATCAAGGCCTTACAAAAAATCGACTAGAAGCTTGCCGTAAATTAATGCTGGCGAAAATGTTTTGTTTAAGAGGAATCCTACATCAGTTTGGTTTCCTGGAACTGTCGTCCAAAATTGCAAAGAGCCAAGGTCTCACATTATTCAAGATGAAAAGGGTACATTATACAGAAGAAACCGTGAGCATATTTTAAAGAAACGTGTAGAAATAAATAACGAAAAAACAGCAAATGTTGAATACGAAACCGACATAACTGATTTAAATAAAGAAAAAGCAACGAATTTAGAAATAGAAGACACAGAAACGGATTTAGGAGAAAAACCTAACAATGAAGAATTTTATATTACTAAAAAGGAAGAAAAGTTATTCCTCCAACAAGGCTCAATTATGATAGCCCTAGTAAATAAGTTAAAACAAAAAATTGCTACATACCTATGTAAATGGAAAATGCTATGTAAGTAAAATAAAACCTAACTGAATTCATGAACTAAAAAAAAGGAAGATGTTGTATTAATGTACATACATAAATATTTATATATATCTACCTATTTACGTATACTATACCACTGTGCACATAACCTGTTCTACTCTTATACAATGAACCCTCTCTTGTTTTAACTGCCAAATACTGTTGTTTTAGGATTAACAATTTTGATTCTGTTGAATTAACAGCTTCGAGTAATGGATAAGAATTGACAGTTGTGTGAACTTTATCCCAATTGCCTTCCTTGCATATTTTAGCACAGTACATACTTTGTGCGTAATCATGTGTTAAAGTTATGCTTTTTGTTAATGGCGGTTTTAAAGAAACTTGTATTTGCTTTGTTCTATTTATAGAAATACAAAGAATTTACCAACGTTGTCTAGTTATATGAATTTAGTGGGGATTGCTCTTATTGCTTTTAAATGTATGATAACATTTATTTAAAGCAACTTTTGTATTTTTCGCCATTAAAGGCATTGCAATATTTATTAGGCACTTCTAACCAAAAATGTACTCAAGGTTAAACGTTTCGAGTGAAAAAATAAAAATTTCCTTTCTATTTAATCCATAATGTAGAGGTGTTTTTATTGTTCAAAATCTTGGAATTTAGAAGGACACGTTTTTGCTTATTTTTTATTCACATGACCCAATTATGCATAAATAGCGTCCACAAAATTGATCTGGGTGTACTTAAGAAGCGGTGCAAAAAGTCTTAAAATAAAATGAATTTACGCATAGTAGGTGGCGTAGTAGGGATATAAAGGATATTTCGTATTTGTATAAATACATTATACCGGCAATACTCTTTGCGTTGGTTCATTAGTCACTGCCCAGAAGGTGGTTATAAATGAAGATAATTTTTTCACAAACAGCAACATTGGCACTATGGATTTCGGGATCTTCAGGGTAGACCTCGGAAACACTAGCTGGCTTCGGGAATATGACGTCAAGAGCGGATCCCTAAAGATATCTACGCCTTTAGGAAAAGTCGCCCAAGTTGGCACTCTAAGGCCCGGTTTATCAGTAGTTGGTTAAGCTAAGCTTAAACTAAGTTTGCTTCAACTCTAGTCAAATTTAAACTCCAGTTAAACTACTGAACAGTTTTTCAGTCACAGTTTAAGGCCGCCCTTGGGGTATGCTGTTTGTATCTAGATAATTTGTAGATGCAGCAACAGCTGGATTTTGTTTACCCAACAAACATGGAAAAAAATTCTCCGGCGAAGTATATATCTAGTTCCGGATGTGATATCCAACATCATTATTTAATTACTCTTAAACCAGATAGTTCTCTAGTTGATATCCAACTTCATTCAGCAGTCACTATCCAGCCTTTGAGAATTTTGTGAAATTAAAAGTTTTCCAGTTGATCTCCAACGTCATTAATATTTTGCAATTATTATCCTAATTTGAGAAATGTATGCGAGTTGGAAAAAAACTCCAAAACCACCAAAACCAACAGCTGTTTATTGTGAGAAATGAACACCTGGTTAATATCAGTAATGAAGAATAAGTTATATAAGCGGCCGCAGTTGTGTGATGGAAGCGTGCTCCGCCTACCATACCGAAGATCTAACATCAACACCATGGAATCTTACATTTGAGTCGAGTTAGAGAACCAAGTTGTTAATTACATTTTTCAACTTAAGTAATAGTATATTTTGCTTTATAAAATATTCCCTCTTTTGCTGAGTACGCTCTGATTCTCGAGTTGAGCCACTGTTTCGAAACAACTCTTGAGATTTTAGAAGTATGCCTAGTTATCAACATGAGCTCTAATGGTACTCAGGCCCAAATGCTTGTCGGGTATATTCGACGCCATTTCGTACGAACGCAAATAACTGATAGGTTAACTAGAGTTTAACCCTGGCAGATCGGCCGCTTAAGCTTAGCTTAAACTTCAGTTAAAGTAGACTGAAAAACTGTATAATAAGTTTAAGCATAGTTTAACTGACAAACTGAATTGAACTTGTACTGAAAAACCGGGCCTAAGTCACTAATCTTCATTTGACATAGTTATAGCTCTAACAGAATTGAAACAATACTCGGCATAGGTGACTTCAAGAACATGCTACTTAAATATGCTTTCTGTGCTCCAATTTCCCATTAAAAAAAAAAAACTATTTTTATTTTGTAAACTAGGTACTTAAGAATTAATTATGAATTAGTTATTCCTCAATTAAGTATGTATGAATAATGTAAGCCGCGATAACCTCCGAAGAGATTTTGGGCCGAGCTTCTCTTCTAAGCCTCACTCCTACGATGATTGGAGTATTACAAACGCATTAAGCCATGTCATGCCTTAGTTATTGTAAACTTTATCCCAATTTCCTTCCTTGTATATTTTATTCTTTTGCACAGTACATACTTTGTATGTAATCATCTGTTAAAGTTATCCTTTTTGTTAGTGGCGGTTTCAAAGAAACTGGTATCTGCTTTGTTCTTTAATCCAAATGTAGAAATGTTTTTATTGTTCAAAGTTCTGGAATCTATAAGGAAACGTTTTTGCTTATTTTTTATTCACACGACCCAATTATGTATAAATAGCGTCCACAAAATTGATCTTGGTGTACTTTATACTTAAGAAGCGGTGGAAAAAGTGTTAAACTAAAATGAATGGGTAAATTCAGGCAGGTGGCGTAGTAGGGATATAAAGGATATTTCGTATTTTGTATAACTACATTATACCGCCAATAATCTTTGCGTTGATTTATTAAGCACAACGCAGAACGTGGTTATAAATAAATATAAGTATTTCACAAACAGCAACATTGGCACCATGGATTTCGGGATCTTTAGGGTAGGTCTCGGGAACACTAGCTGGTTTTGGGAATACGGCGTCAAGAGCGGATTTCTACGCTTTTAAGTAAAGTCGCCTAAGTTTGCACTGTAAGTCACTTCATCTTCATTTGATATAGTTATAGTTCTAATAACCTCCGAAGAGATTTTAGCCGAACTTCTCTTCCAAGCCCCCTCCTACGATGGTTGAAGTGTTACAAACGCATTTAGCCACGTCATGCCTTAGTTGTTGTGAACTTTATCCCAATTATCTTCCTTGCATATTTTTGCACAGTACACACTTTGTGTGTAATCATGTGTTAAAGTTATGCTTTTTGTTAGTGGCGGTTTCAAAGAAACTTGTAGTTGTTTTGTTCTATTTATAGAAATACAAAGAATTTACCAATGTTGTCTATATATGTATATGAATTTAGTGGGGATTGCTCTTATTGCTTTTAAATGTATAAAAACATTTATTTAAAGCAATTTTCGTATTCATCATTAAGGGTATTGACATTTTTTTAGGCACTTCTAACCAAAAATTTACTCAAGGTTGAATGTTTCGAGTGAAAAAAAAAAAAAATTTCCCTTCTATTTAATCCAAATGTAGAGGAGTTTTTATTGTTCAAAATCCTGAAATCTAGAAGGACACGTTTTTGCTTATTTTTCATTCACACAACCCAATTATGTGTAAATAAAAATGATTTGGCAACTCTGTCTAAGCAAGTCGAAGCTTGTTTTACCTCCTCAATTATTTTGCTTTTTAAAACGTTATATGAATTAAGTGGAGATTGCTCTTATTGCTTTTAAATGTGTGAGAACATTTATTTGAAGCAATTTTTGTATTTTTCATCATTAAGGGCATTGAAATTTGTATTAGGCACTTCTAACCAAAAATTTAGTCAAGGTTAAATGGGTTGAGTAAAAAAAAATTTATTTCCTTTTATTTAATCCAAATGTAGAGGTGTTTTACTGTTCAAAATCCTGGAATTTAGAAGGAAAAGTTTTTGCTTATTTTTCATTCACACGACCCAATTATGTATACAAGTTAGCACAGTTAGCACAGTTGTCACATATTGCCTACACAGCAGTTACTGCAACCCAAATTCAGTAAAAAATATTTTAATAAAACAACAACAATAACTGCTTCACATTCCGTTGCACTAAATTTATGCGGAAGCCGTGCAGACGTAAGTGAACCTATTGGTTGCCCAATTACATAATTATAATTATTGATAATAAAGTCAGGTTCAGTTGTTTAGCAGTTCAGTTGATAAAGGTAAAGATTGAGTTTAATTTTGTTATCAACGGTGCACGGCAGTAACTGGCGCCCAACGAAAAAATAGTGCAATAAAGTAACTTTAAAAAAATGATACAAATATCCTCGTAAAATTGAGTGAAATTATAAATAAACCTATAAAAACTGTGGATACAATTATCCTTGTTCACTGAGTGAAACTAGTAAATAGACCCTCAAAAAAAGTTATAACGGAAAGGATACAAATATCTTTGTACAACTAGTGAATAAACCCTCAAAAACTGTGGAAAGGATAAATCTCCAACATCAACCGCCTGCAGCCGCCAATCACTATCAACCTTGGACGCCGTTCCTGTACCACGAGTAGGGGAGTAAAATTCTTAAAAGGGATTCATCAGGACGACAACCAAATATTACTGCAATGCTGTTCCTCATTTTATTGTAAGTGAATTTTGTCAACTAGAAAATAATTTAGTAAAGATTGTCAGAATTAACTTAAAACCATTAAGTGATAAAATTTTAGTTAAATTATTTGCTTAATTTTTTATTTGAAAATCACAAAAAAGAAAAAAAAACAAAAAATGGAGCAAACTGAAGAAGCGATAACGCAACTAACGGGTGCGGTTAACGCGCAAATAGAGCAAATGAGAACCATGAGCGCTAGGATAAACCAACTAGAAGCTAGGATTAGTCTCCCTGAAATAGTAAATTCTAATAATCCTATTAGACTGACTGAGGCAGACCTGCACGAAATAAATAGGCTGCCTGATAGTGTAAAAACCCTACCAACCTTCGAGGGTAACCCCGTCCAGTTCATATCATGGGTTCATAATGTGGAGTCAACACTAAAGGAATACGATGTACTCAAGACAAAACCGATATATCGGGCCATCCTACGACAAATTAGACAAAAAATAAAAGGCCCAGCAGATACAGCTCTTATCTCCTATAATATTTTCGATGAGGATTGGGGAAAAATCAAAAGCTGTTTGTCACTGCACTACGCAGACAAATGTGATTTAAGGACCCTTGAACATGAGCTAGGGTCATTGTCACAGAAATATTCTACGCAAGAATAGATCATCAATTATCTCTAATAGTAAACAAAAAAAGGGGCAAGACTACTCTAGGGAAACAAGCAACGCGCTTCTGGAAACCTACAGGAACAGAGCCCTTGATGTTTTTATTAGGGGGATTAAGCGGCGAACTGTCCAGGATGCTAGTCATCCAACGACCAAAGAGTGAGTGGGTACACTCAATTGTTTTAGTCAAGAAGTCCAATGGAAAATTACGTATTTGTTTGGATCCAAGAAATCTTAATCGGGCAATCCTAAGACCTCATTACCCATTCCCAAACATTGACGATTGCAAATCGAATTTAAGTGGATCTAAAATCTTCAGTACATTAGACGCTAATTGTGGATTCTGGATGATTCCACTTGACGACTATTCTTCCAAGCTCTGTACGTTTAATACGCCTTTTGGGCGTTACCGTTGCTTGCGTTTGCCATTTGGCATCAACGCGGTCTCTGAAATTTTTCATGCAATAATGGTTAAACTTTTTTCAGACATAAAAGGCTTAATAATATATATAGATGATTTTTTAATATATTCATCTTCAATAGAAGAGCACAGGGCTATTTTAGCTCAAGTGCTTCAAAGAGCTAAATCGGTCGGTTTAAAATTCAACAAAAGTAAGTCAAATTTATTTAAAAGCGAAATTAAATTCATAGGGCAATTATTCAACAAAGATGGAGTTAGACCAGATCCGGAAAAAATTAAGGCTATTAGAGATATGCCTAGACCAAATTCAGTCGCAGATTTGCAAAGGTTTTTAGGTATGGTAAATTATCTAGGATCCTTTATTCAAAATTTATCATCACTTAATAAAAAATTAAGAAGCCTTCTAAAGTCAAACGTAGTGCAATGGCAATGGGATCCAATCCATGACGAAGAATTTGACAAATTGAAAAAGTCATTAACACAATCGCCTGTGTTAACATACTTCGACACAAATAAAACGTTGACGCTTTCGGTAGATGCATCAAAATTTGCAGTTGGAGCTACCATACTGCATGAAAAAAACCCAATTGCATACGCAACTGCTTCATTAGCCGAATGTCAAATGAATTATGCCCAAATTGAAAAAGAATTATTTGCCATTTTATTTGGCTGTACGAAATTTCATCAGTATATTTATGGAGCGAACGTAGTGGTGGAAACTGACCACAAACATTTGGTTACACTTTTCAACAAGTCTATATATAAAATACCTGCGAGATTAAAACGCTTTATGCTTCGTTTGCAAAGATATAGTTTAACAGTGCAATACAAACCTGGGAAATACCTTTACATTGCAGATACCCTGTCTAGAACACCTCTAGAAGATAAGGCGTTGTCAGACATTGACGAAGAACTATCCCTACATTGCAATTTAATTATTTCTAATATTTCATTACCTGAATGCTGTATAAAGGAAATTCAGAGTTGTACTCATCAGACGACGTCCTTCAAAAAATCATGCACTACGTTAAAAATGGTTGGCCAATTTCGAAAAAAGCTGTCGATAAAAAAGTTATGCCTTACTATAACATAAAAGATGATATTTCGATAATAGACAATATGCTTTTAAAAAACGACCAAATCGTTATCCCATCCAGTCTTAGGCGAAAAATTTTAAGTCTATTGCATGAAGGTCACATGGGCATTCAACGTTGTCGAGCTAATGCTTGACTGCGGTGTACTGGCCAAACATAAATAATGATATATTTAATATTGTCTCTAGTTGCGAAATCTGCATGAAATATAGGAACTCAAATCCGAAACAAGAAATGTTGCGACATGAAATTATAAAAATTCCTTGATTTAAAGTAGGCTGCGATATATTCGAATTTAACACGAAATCACATTTACTAGTAGTTGATTACTATTCCAAATTTATAGAGATAGAATTAATAAATTGCGGATATTCTGGGTTGCAAGTGATAACCAAGTTGAAATCACTATTTGCGAGACATGGAATTCCAAACATTTTTTATTTCCATTTTAAAAATATTTTTATTTGCCTTCAAATATTATAATTTATTAAATTTTATTTCCGATAATGGACCTCCTTTTAATTCGAAAGAGTTCGAGTCATTTTGTAAAGATTAGCATATAAAACATACGACTACTAGTCCATATCTTCCCCGCTCGAACGGCTTAGCCGAGCGTTCAATACAAAATATTAAAAAACTATTACAGAAGTCTAAAGAGAGTCAGTCTGATCCATACGTAGCACTTCTTCATTATAGATCCACTCCAAAGGGATTATTGCCTAGTCCAGCTGAACTTCTCATGTCCAGAAAGCTTAGAACTAAAATACCATCTCTCAACAAAATGTTAGAACCCAAAATCATTAATGAACAGGAATATAAAAAATATATAGAGAAATCAAGGCCTTACAAAAAATCGACTAGAAGCTTGCCGTAAATTAATGCTGGCGAAAATGTTTTGTTTAAGAGGAATCCTACATCAGTTTGGTTTCCTGGAACTGTCGTCCAAAATTGCAAAGAGCCAAGGTCTCACATTATTCAAGATGAAAAGGGTACATTATACAGAAGAAACCGTGAGCATATTTTAAAGAAACGTGTATAAATAAATAACGAAAAAACAGCAAATGTTGAATACGAAACCGACATAACTGAGTTAAATAAAGAAAAAGCAACGAATATAGAAATAGAAGACACAGAAACGGATTTAGGAGAAAAACCTAACAATGAAGAATTTTATATTACTAAAAAAGGAAGAAAAGTTATTCCTCCAACAAGGCTCAATTATGATAGCTTCGCCCTCGGGGTTGAAATAACAACCTCATTTTTTATTTTCTCAACTTAATTCAACTGTTGCTCTCAATTTATTGTAGAGATTCAAGATATCGGAATTATGATGATAAATTTCAGATTAAGTACAATGTTAGCCATACTCGTTCATTTATACCTTGGTATAAGTGCTACAGAGGAAGGCAGTACTATACATCCTAAGTTACATCAAAGTGTAGGAGTAGTTGTTGCTCCTGTAGCTCCAATATACCTTAGCGAAGGTACATAGAAGCATGTTCTACGTGTCAAAATACCGTGTTTATCAGATATACTAACGAATAATGATATACAGTATATTAGTGATGCCTTATCTATCTTATCTCATTTACACTTCGGATTTAAGAAATTCAAAAAGACTTATCATCAGGATCCGAGATTCCTCACTGCTACGATGAGCTATCGGCTTACAAGATCACAAGTAAGATCATTCTATCAAGATTTGAAGACATTCAATAAAATCTCTCAGTTTGCTTGGGGTTTATTTGATAACTCATCATGTAAAAATATTGAATTTGAAGCACTTCAATTCGATGACCCGGAAGCAGAATTACTTGCGAATTCAACTATAGTGGATGTTATCACACTTCCATCTGCAGATATGGTTCGAGAAAAGCGACAAACATTTCATATGGCTCCACAGTCAGGTGCTGCCTTTAACATGCATTATTATTATGGAAATAACACTTTGAGTGCTCCACCCTACACCGCATCCTCAACAGCACCCACGATGCCCTCGTATCGACGTGCAATTAATCAAATACATGGTCCCGTATCACACAAAGAACATCCAGATCTGACTCACATCCTGAAGAATCATACTATGACAGAGTATGACATGGATAAGGAGTTAGAAGAATTAGATGCTTTCATGTCTAATGGTACCTTACATGATCAGCCATCCATGACTCTGAAAACATGGAAGAAGACTTGTATTGCTCCATATCTGTCCTCAGCTGAAACTGAACTTAAGACTAAAGTGTGTCATTTTGATGAAGATGATCTTGGAGGAATAGGATATAACTGCAAGGATTATTCTATGACATTCGGACATGCAGGCGGCATTATTAAGCGACATAAGAGAGCATTATGTGATATTTGTGGCAAAACTTTTTCATGGCTTTATGGAACATCTACGCAAGATGACATGGTAGAGATGCTATCAGCTGTGGAGAATGATTTCACTGGGATTGTTGGAAAAGTTAAGCAACCCAAAATGAAATAGTTGTAAGTACCATTAATGATATGTTAACCTCTATGGGCAAGCAAATGGAACTTCTGAATAACCAGACTAAAATAATAAAAGATCTTGCTACATCTTTAGCAAACAGGCAGCAAGTTGTAGACACAGAGATGGAATTCACCATATCATTCTCTAAGTTCCTAGGTGTTGTCAGTGTCATTGATAATTATATCAAGCTATTATTAAACTCAGCTCAACGAATTCACAGTTGGTACAAAACACTAAAGTTCTCAGTGCAAGCACATACAATTGACCTAGAGCTCATTCCAGACTTTGACATCAAAGACTTGGTATACCAGATAAGACGATTATTACCCGGTGATTGTGACATCCCTCCATCCTGGACAACTCTTAAAGTTCTGTCAATTAACATGGCACCATTAGCTATTGTAGATCATAATCTGGTAATCATCCTGACAATACCATTAACTGCAGTCTATTCTGATATGGAATGGTGGAGAGTTATGTCAATTCCACACAACCTTCCTATTCAAAGCTCAAAATCTACACATCAATATAAGGAGAAACCATACACCACTGCTCAGTTGTATCCTATGGATCAATTAGTGGTAGTTGATAACACTAAGAAACGAAGGACACCTGATCCAGAACACAGCATGCGACTACCTCCGTGCGATACGGATGTTTTCAAAGGTGACTACCTCTCCTGGCCAACGTTCCGTGACATGTTCACGGCAATATACATACGGAATAAGCGCCTCACCCCAGTTGAGAAGTTATTTCACCTCAACCAAAAAACGCAGGGTGAGGCAAGGGATATAGTGAGAAAATGCCCACTTACAAACGAAGGGTTTGACACAGCGTGGAAGAATTTAGGGGAAAGATATGAGAATAAACGAATTCTCGTCAATACCCAATTAAAAATATTATTCAATCTTGAAAGCGTAGAAAGTGAGTGTGGCACCGCGATTAAAACACTTCAGTGGGAAATAAATAACTGCATCTCAGCTCTAAAAGCTCATCAAATTGAGATAGGCAATTGGGATGCGATATTCACATATCTATGCTCCACCAAACTACCCGAAAGTACGCTAGCTTTATGGGAACAGACCATAGAAAATAAAACTAAAATATCGAAATGGGAAGATATGGATACATTTTTATCGAATAGGTTCCAGACCTTGGAAACAGTCTCAGGATTAACAGGTAGCAAAAATCCCAAAGCTCCCAAACAACCACCACCTAAACATAATAATGATTCGTCTCAAAAGAAAGTAGGCGCTTACCAAGCAAATGTAGCTAGAAACACTTGCAGATGCTGTAAGAAAAATAACCACAAGCTGTCACAATGCCAAAGCTTCCAACGGCTCTCTGTCGTAGACAGAGTAGCGTTTATAAAAGACAGTAGGGGGTGTCTGAATTGCCTCTCAGCGAAACACACAGTTTCCAAATGTACGTGCTCCTTTAATTGTAGCATTTGCCATCTAAGGCATCATACACTCCTGCATATTCAACAAAATGCGGGCACTAGTGCAAGACCAACCACAACCCAACAAACACAGTTAGATCAAAGACCATCTACTTCGGCACAGGCTCGGGCCCAACGTCAGTTTGCCACGGCAAATAATCAACCAACCAACTTCAATTCCTGTTTCGCGAATACAAGCAAGGGGGTTCTATTAGGTACTGCGCAAGTCAGTATCTTTTATAACAACGAAAACTTTTCGGCCCGCGCCCTAATAGACTCCGGATCAGAGTGCTCGTTCATTTCGAAGCGACTTAAAAGAAGAATAAATCTACCTAGTCGGAAGCTAAATGCACAAGTGTCAGGGATAAATAACACCATGTCAGCCCAAGTGAAAGAGGCATGTTTCATTCAGTTGCGGTCATCAATAAACCCGAATGTACGCATACACACTACAGCATTGGTTTTGGCCCAGCTCACCGGCAATCTGCCAACCTGTCAAATTGACCCCATGACACACGAAGTTTTCCCGGACTTGGTGCTAGCAGATCGGAGGTTCTTTGTAAATGAACAAGTAGATCTTATTCTGGGTGGGGATATTTACGCACAGATAATGCTAGGCGGTATACGAAAAAATGTTTTAGGCACCCTCCTTGCGCAGGAAACAGTATTTGGCTGGATATTAACTAGCCAAACGGAAACGGCCAGCCCAGCCGGCAGGTGTGTGTCGTTCTTTAATGAGGTATCGCTGGATAAAGAAATAGCGTCATTTTGGGAGCTGGAAGACATTCCCAGAAACCATATTTATACCAAAGACGAAAATTACTGCGAGGAGTTGTATCAAAAAACCACCAAAAGAAATGAGGATGGCAAATATATCGTGTCCTTGCCTTTTAAGCAGGACTTTCAAAAGGGTATATCATTAGGAACGTCGCTTAAGAGCGCGTGCTCACAATTTTTCAGGAACGAAACCCGGTTAGCGAAAAATCCCGAATTGCAGACGGAATATAACCGTGTCGTATCCGAATACGAAACGTTAGCTCATATGGCACGAGTAGAAGAGCATGTTCCGGCAGATACATGCGATACCTATTTTTTACCCCATCACGCAGTAATTAAGGAAGAAAGCACCACCACTAAAGTGAGAGTTGTTTTTAACGCCCCCTGTCCCACTGCTAATGGAATAAGTTTAAATGATGTCCTTCATTCAGGCCCAGTCCTTCAGAGTGATCTAACAATTCTCATACTCCGTTGGAGATTGTTCCGATACGTATTCAACAGTGACATTGAAAAGATGTACCGGCAGATATTGCTAGAGCCCAGGGACACCAGTTATCAACGCATCGTCTTCAGGTCATCCACCAGCGAACCCATCAGCATATACGAATTGAAGGCGGTGACCTTCGGAGTAAACTGCGCGCCCTACCTGGCCATAAGGACCCTTCTTCAACTAGCAGAGGACGTAGAGGAAACCTATCCCATCGCATCGGACATCCTACGACAGTTTATGTATGTCGACGACGTTTTAGCGGGCGGACACACCATTGCCACCGCCACGAAGGCACGGGACGAAATCCAAGCGGCATTACAATCAGCCGGCTTCTCCCTCAGGAAGTGGACTTCAAATTGCGATCAACTATTGGAAGGTATTCCAAGATCGCACTTATTAAATGAAAACTTTTTAAACTTTGAAGATGCTAGCATGGTTAAAGCCTTAGGGATCAGGTGGAATGCCCACTCTGACTATTTCTATTTTTCTACGAAACCCATAGACAACCAAGTCGTGTTCACAAAGAGAACAATATTGTCTGCTGTAGCAAAATTATTTGATCCACTAGGCTGGCTAGGACCATTCATTATTACCTCGAAAATCATAATGCAAGGTATCCGGCTCGAAGGACCATGAAAACTGGAGCTGGCGCTTTCCAGATTAGTTTCTCTCAGGGGGGTTAGAAATAAAAGGCAATGATTAATATTAAAAATTACGCTAGTATTTTATTTCAAAGGATGTGCAATAGAAAAAATGAGAACTAGAGTTTAAAAAGCAAACATGCAATTGCTACAATATTACCTTTTAATATATGCGGGGACTCTGCGTTCTGGCGGTGTGACGTTTGATGTGGTTTTTAACTTGCGGCTTGAAGACGTTCGAGCGTGCGCAAACTGCTGCGGTTTTAATCCAAGTGAACGAGTTCCCTTTCCACGCATTCCGTTTACCCCCAAAGCTAACAGGCCTTTGGCGGGGTAACTTAACGAAACGTCAATTTTGCTTTTAGTATATGTGCTAACGGACGTAATAAATAAGCGGTTCTGTATTAAATTGCATTAGGGTGGCTGGCCCTTAATTTTCCTTTGGGGTTAGCCTGCTGGCCTAAACAATAGCCCTAGTAAATAAGTTAAAACAAAAAATTGCTACATACCTATGTAAATGGAAAATGCTATGTACGTAAAATAAAACCTAACTGAATTCATGAACTAAAAAAAAAGGAAGATGTTGTATTAATGTACATACATAAATATTTATATATATCTACCTATTTACGTATACTATACCACTGTGCACATAACCTGTTCTACTCTTATACAATGAACCCTCTCTCTTGTTTTAACTGACAAATACTGTTGTTTTAGGATTAACAATTTTGATTCTGTTGAATTAACAGCTTCGAGTAATGGATAAGAATTGACAGTTGTGTGAACTTTATCCCAATTGCCTTCCTTGCATATTTTAGCACAGTACATACTTTGTGCGTAATCATGTGTTAAAGTTATGCTTTTTGTTAATGGCGGTTTTAAAGAAACTTGTATTTGCTTTGTTCTATTTATAGAAATACAAAGACTTTACCAACGTTGTCTAGTTATATGAATTTAGTGGGGATTGCTCTTATTGCTTTTAAATGTATGATAACATTTATTTAAAGCAACTTTTGTATTTTTCGCCATTAAAGGCATTGCAATTTTTATTAGGCACTTCTAACCAAAAATGTGCTCAAGGTTAAACGTTTCGAGTGAAAAAATAAAAATTTCCTTTCTATTTAATCCATAATGTAGAGGTGTTTTTATTGTTCAAAATCTTGGAATTTAGAAGGAAACGTTTTTGCTTATTTTTTATTCACATGACCCAATTATGCATAAATAGCGTCCACAAAATTGATCTGGGTGTACTTAAGAAGCGGTGCAAAAAGTCTTAAAATAAAATGAATTTACGCATAGTAGGTGGCGTAGTAGGGATATAAAGGATATTTCGTATTTGTATAAATACATTATACCGGCAATACTCTTTGCGTTGGTTCATTAGTCACTGCCGAGAAGGTGGTTATAAATGAAGATAATTTTTTCACAAACAGCAACATTGGCACTATGGATTTCGGGATCTTCAGGGTAGGCCTCGGAAACACTAGCTGGATTCGGGAATATGACGTCAAGAGCGGATCCCTGAAGATTTCTACGCCTTTAGGAAAAGTCGCCCAAGTTGGCACTCTAAGGCCCGGTTTATCAGTAGTTGGTTAAGCTAAGCTTAAACTAAGTTTGCTTCAACTCTAGTCAAATTTAAATTTCAGTTAAACTACTGAGCAGTTTTTCAGTCACAGTTTAAGACCGCCTTTGGGGTATGCTGTTTTGTGCGGCAACATTGGTTTTTTTATTATCTAGATAATTTGTAGATGCAGCAACAGCTGGATTTTGTTTACCCAACAAACATGGAAAAAAATTCTCCGGCGAAGTATATATCTAGTTCCGGATGTGATATCCAACATCATTATTTAATTACTCTTAAACCAGATAGTTCTCTAGTTGATATCCAACTTCATTCAGCAGTCACTATCCAGCCTTTGAGAATTTTGTGAAATTAAAAGTTTTCCAGTTGATCTCCAACGTCATTAATATTTTGCAATTATTATCCTAATTTGAGAAATGTATGCGAGTTGGAAAAAAACTCCAAAACCACCAAAACCAACAGCTGTTTATTGTGAGAAATGAACACCTGGTTAATATCAGTAATGAAGAATAAGTTATATAAGCGGCCGCAGTTGTGTGATGGAAGCGTGCTCCGCCTACCATACCGAAGATCTAACATCAACACCATGGAATCTTACATTTGAGTCGAGTTAGAGAACCAAGTTGTTAATTACATTTTTCAACTTAAGTAATAGTATATTTTGCTTTATAAAATATTCCCTCTTTTGCTGAGTACGCTCTGATTCTCGAGTTGAGCCACTGTTTCGAAACAACTCTTGAGATTTTAGAAGTATGCCTAGTTATCAACATGAGCTCTAATGGTACTCAGGCCCAAATGCTTGTCGGGTATATTCGACGCCATTTCGTACGAACGCAAATAACTGATAGGTTAACTAGAGTTTAACCCTGGCAGATCGGCCGCTTAAGCTTAGCTTAAACTTCAGTTAAAGTAGACTGAAAAACTGTATAATAAGTTTAAGCATAGTTTAACTGACAAACTGAATTGAACTTGTACTGAAAAACCGGGCCTAAGTCACTAATCTTCATTTGACATAGTTATAGCTCTAACAGAATTGAAACAATACTCGGCATAGGTGACTTCAAGAACATGCTACTTAAATATGCTTTCTGTGCTCCAATTTCCCATTAAAAAAAAAAAACTATTTTTATTTTGTAAACTAGGTACTTAAGAATTAATTATGAATTAGTTATTCCTCAATTAAGTATGTATGAATAATGTAAGCCGCGATAACCTCCGAAGAGATTTTGGGCCGAGCTTCTCTTCTAAGCCTCACTCCTACGATGATTGGAGTATTACAAACGCATTAAGCCATGTCATGCCTTAGTTATTGTAAACTTTATCCCAATTTCCTTCCTTGTATATTTTATTCTTTTGCACAGTACATACTTTGTATGTAATCATCTGTTAAAGTTATCCTTTTTGTTAGTGGCGGTTTCAAAGAAACTGGTATCTGCTTTGTTCTTTAATCCAAATGTAGAAATGTTTTTATTGTTCAAAGTTCTGGAATCTATAAGGAAACGTTTTTGCTTATTTTTTATTCACACGACCCAATTATGTATAAATAGCGTCCACAAAATTGATCTTGGTGTACTTTATACTTAAGAAGCGGTGGAAAAAGTGTTAAACTAAAATGAATGGGTAAATTCAGGCAGGTGGCGTAGTAGGGATATAAAGGATATTTCGTATTTTGTATAACTACATTATACCGCCAATAATCTTTGCGTTGATTTATTAAGCACAACGCAGAACGTGGTTATAAATAAATATAAGTATTTCACAAACAGCAACATTGGCACCATGGATTTCGGGATCTTTAGGGTAGGTCTCGGGAACACTAGCTGGTTTTGGGAATACGGCGTCAAGAGCGGATTTCTACGCTTTTAAGTAAAGTCGCCTAAGTTTGCACTGTAAGTCACTTCATCTTCATTTGATATAGTTATAGTTCTAATAACCTCCGAAGAGATTTTAGCCGAACTTCTCTTCCAAGCCCCCTCCTACGATGGTTGAAGTGTTACAAACGCATTTAGCCACGTCATGCCTTAGTTGTTGTGAACTTTATCCCAATTATCTTCCTTGCATATTTTTGCACAGTACACACTTTGTGTGTAATCATGTGTTAAAGTTATGCTTTTTGTTAGTGGCGGTTTCAAAGAAACTTGTAGTTGTTTTGTTCTATTTATAGAAATACAAAGAATTTACCAATGTTGTCTATATATGTATATGAATTTAGTGGGGATTGCTCTTATTGCTTTTAAATGTATAAAAACATTTATTTAAAGCAATTTTCGTATTCATCATTAAGGGTATTGACATTTTTTTAGGCACTTCTAACCAAAAATTTACTCAAGGTTGAATGTTTCGAGTGAAAAAAAAAAAAAATTTCCCTTCTATTTAATCCAAATGTAGAGGAGTTTTTATTGTTCAAAATCCTGAAATCTAGAAGGACACGTTTTTGCTTATTTTTCATTCACACAACCCAATTATGTGTAAATAAAAATGATTTGGCAACTCTGTCTAAGCAAGTCGAAGCTTGTTTTACCTCCTCAATTATTTTGCTTTTTAAAACGTTATATGAATTAAGTGGAGATTGCTCTTATTGCTTTTAAATGTGTGAGAACATTTATTTGAAGCAATTTTTGTATTTTTCATCATTAAGGGCATTGAAATTTGTATTAGGCACTTCTAACCAAAAATTTAGTCAAGGTTAAATGGGTTGAGTAAAAAAAAATTTATTTCCTTTTATTTAATCCAAATGTAGAGGTGTTTTACTGTTCAAAATCCTGGAATTTAGAAGGAAAAGTTTTTGCTTATTTTTCATTCACACGACCCAATTATGTATACAAGTTAGCACAGTTAGCACAGTTGTCACATATTGCCTACACAGCAGTTACTGCAACCCAAATTCAGTAAACAATATTTTAATAAAACAACAACAATAACTGCTTCACATTCCGTTGCACTAAATTTATGCGGAAGCCGTGCAGACGTAAGTGAACCTATTGGTTGCCCCATTACATAATTATAATTATTGATAATAAAGTCAGGTTCAGTTGTTCAGCAGTTCAGTTGATAAAGGTAACGATTGAGTTTAATTTTGTTATCAACGGTGCACGGCAGTAACTGGCGCCCAACGAAAAAATAGTGCAATAAAGTAACTTAAAAAAAAGGATACAAATATCCTCGTAAAATTGAGTGAAATTATAAATAAACCTATAAAAGCTGTGGATACAATTATCCTTGTTCACTGAGTGAAACTAGTGAATAAACCCTCAAAAACTGTGAAAAGGATAAATCTCCAATATCAACCGCCTGCAGCCCCCAATCACTATCAACCTTGGGAGCCGTTCCTGTACCACGAGTAGGGGAGTAAAATTCTTAAAAGGGATTCATCAGGACGACAACCAAATATTACTGCAATGCTGTTCCTCATTTTATTGTAAGTGAATTTTGTCAACTAGAAAATAATTTAGTAAAGATTGTCAGAATTAACTTAAAACCATTAAGTGATAAAATTTTAGTTAAATTATTTGCTTAATTTTTTATTTGAAAATCACAAAAAAAAACAAAAAATGGAGCAAATTGAAGAAGCGATAACGCAACTAACGGGTGCGGTTAACGCGCAAATAGAGCAAATGAGAACCATGAGCGCTAGGATAAACCAACTAGAAGCTAGGATTAGTCTCCCTGAAATAGTAAATTCTAATAATCCTATTAGACTGACTGAGGCAGACCTGCAAGAAATAAATAGGCTGCCTGATAGTGTAAAAACCCTACTAACCTTCGAGGGTAACCCCGTCCAGTTCATATCATGGGTTCATAATGTGGAGTTAACACTAAGGGAATACGATGTACTCAAGACAAAACCGATATATCGGGCCATCCTACGACAAATTAGACAAAAAATAAAAGGCCCAGCAGATACAGCTCTTATTTCCTATAATATTTTCGATGAGGATTGGGGAAAAATCAAAAGCTGTTTGTTACTGCACTACGCAGACAAATGTGATTTAAGGACCCTTGAACATGAGCTAGGGTCATTGTCACAGAAATATTTTAGCGTACATAAATTCTACGCAAGAATATATCATCAATTATCTCTAATAGTAAACAAAATAAAGGAGCAAGACTACTCTAGGGAAACAAGCAACGCGCTTCTGGAAACCTACAGGAACAGAGCCCTTGATGTTTTTATTAGGGGGATTAAGCGGCGAACTGTCCAGGATGCTAGTCATCCAACGACCAAAGAGTTTACCAGAGGCTTACTCATTTTGCCTCGAAATACAAAACCTTAACTTAAGAAACTATTCGATTTATCCTAAGAATACAACTATGCCTATTCAAGCGCTTAAAAACCAAACTAGGCAGAAGCAATCATTTGCACCGAGAGAATTAGGTCCTGCAGAAAAAAATCAGATTTACAATAGAAATTTAGAGACTCAAACTCAACCACCACCAAGGCCAACACAACCTAAGCCTCCGGTTCCAATGGAGGTAGATCTTTCGATTCATTCGAAGAGAGTAAATTATATGAACCGAATAGAAAGTATGCCAGTGGTAAGGCAGTCAAATAATTCATCAAATATTCCTAGAAAAAGCCAAAAACTGTTTAATGTTCAAACAGAAGATCAGGAACCCGAATCATTCGAAGGAGGCGAAGAGGTAAATTTTATGACGGTCGCCTATCTAGCCTACCCAATTTAGAACTTACCTTACAAAATGGCCATATCCTGAAATTTCTTATAGATACAGGGGCCAACAAAAACTTCGCTTGTAAAAAAATTGCCAAAAATTTATTGAAACTAAAGAACCCTTTCAAGGTTCAATCCGCTGCCGCCCAGGTGGAAATAACCCATAAACTTTCGGGACCATTCTTCAAAAGCATAGGCATAAAAAATAATTTTGATTTTTTTATTCTGCGAAATTTAAAATCCTTTGATGGTATCATAGATGATGATATTCTCAAGGAACTAGGAGCGATTATTAATAGATAGGACGACACACTAACCATAGGAGATGTAGTTTTGCCATTAAAACATAAAATTTCAAAACAAGTTAATAATCTTGAGGAAACACTCTATAAACATGAAGTTGAAGAAATTTTTAATAAATACGCGGGCATTTTCGGAGCAGTATCCGACATTGGAACAATAGACATAATCGTGTTAGCAGAAATAAGGACAACGACAGAGGAACCAATTTATACCAAATCCTACCCTTATCCAACCAACCTTCGTGGCGAGGTGGAAAAACAGATAACTGAACTTATAAACAACGGTATAATTAGGACGTCGAAAAGCCCATATAATTCTCCTTTGTGGATTGTCCTAAAAAAGCCAGGTCCTTCAGGGGAAAAGAAATACAGGGTTGTCGTTGATTTTAAAAGACTAAATTCAGTAACAATACCTGACGCTTACCCAATACCCGATATAAATAGCACTTTAGCTGGCTTAGGGGAGTGTAAGTATTTCACTACACTTGACCTAACATCCGGTTTTCACCAAATCAGGATGCAGGAAAGGGATATAGAAAAAACAGCGTTTTCGACCGCAAATGGTAAATACGAATTTACTAGGTTGCCATTCGGGCTTAAGAATGCGCCTTCTATATTTCAAAGGATGATAAATGACGTCCTTAAACCCCTCATAAGAATATCCTGCGTATCTATATCGACGATATCATAATAATAGGAAAAATCAAAGAAGAACATCTTAAAAATATTGAAGATGTTTTCGCTCTTCTATATAAAGCAAATTTAAAAGTAAATCTGGAAAAATCTAAGTTTTTCAGAACCCGAGTGGAATTTCTAGGGCATATTGTCACAGGAAACGGTATTTCACCTGACCCTGAAACAATTTCAGCGATTAAAAAAATTGCCGTAAATCTTAAAGAACAGAAAAAGTTTTCTAGGTTTAGCGTCATACTATAGACGATTTATACAAGACGTCGCAAAAATTGCCAAACCACTCACTAATCTGACTAGGGGTGGAAATGTGCAAATAAAGGCGAGCCAATCCAAAAAAATAAAAGTCTCTTTAACTGATGAAGGACTGAAATCATTTAATGACCTGAAAACATTACTTATGTCTTCTGAGATTTTGGCATTTCCAGATTTCAATAAACAGTGCACAGTGCAGCAGAGGATAGCTCACAGCTTATTCCTCATTGCGAGGCACCATTAAATGTATTTAAAAACCAAATTATATTTGAAGGAGGCAAAGATGAAATTATCCACGAAGAACCTCACCCAAGGTACCACAGACATCGTATTAAAAGAGAAATCTACGATAAAGGAAAATTAATTAAAATCTTAAAAAATTATCTTAATCTAAATATAATTAATGGAATCAACCGAAAAATAATAATTTAAAAAAAATAAGCAATTTATTGGAAAGCTCAGTTACGACAACAAGTCACTCAAATTGAATGGCACATTTATCATAAACTTCCTTAATGAAACCATAACATTAAACAATGTTAGTTATACAAGTTGGCAAACTAGCTCATACCAAATAATACCTCCAATACTTCAAAACAACCTAACTGAAAATGAAATCAAACTCGACCTCAACTATTTCCACCAACTCCATTTAACCAATGTAAGGAAATTAGAACGCATATCCTCAAAGAGTGTTATATCTATTAGCTCAAGATTCGCAGCCATTATCCTAGCAATAATATTGTCGATTGCTTTGTATATCGCATTACGACCCAGAAATAGGAAATCTTTTTTCATTCCACCAATAGTAGTGTAGCATTATGCGTCATACCCACCTATGCAATATACTTGCGGCATTATGCATCATGAACTTCTATGCCAAGTACCTCTTAGTAACAATCATATTACAATATTATATAACATAAATTATTGAACTAACACAGCGGTTAGCTAACATCAATGGAATACCGAATATGAAACCCTTGTCCGTTCACAGCTAATAAATTCTGCTTATTACTTACATACAACCAATAATGTGAATTAACCAAATATTCACATTGATCTGCTGACTTTGCAAGCATGCATACAAATCTACATGTAGGCATAGCATTAACCAAATTACTCGCATTGATCTGCTGACGTTGCAAGCAGGCATACAAATCTACATGTATGCAAGCATGCATACAAATCTACATGTATGCAAGCATGCATACAAATCTACATGTATACAAAGCATGTATACAAACCTACATGTATGCATACCCCATTACCAATGTACATATTTTTAGTTTATTAGTATTAAGATAATTATGAATGTATAGGTTAAGTAAATAACTATAAAACGGAAAGAATTTATTATCTTAATCTAAATATAATTAATGGAATCAACCGAAAAATAATAATTTAAAAAAAATAAGCAATTTATTGGAAAGCTCAGTTACGACAACAAGTCACTCAAATTGAATGGCACATTTATCATAAACTTCCTTAATGAAACCATAACATTAAACAATGTTAGTTATACAAGTTGGCAAACTAGCTCATACCAAATAATACCTCCAATACTTCAAAACAACCTAACTGAAAATGAAATCAAACTCGACCTCAACTATTTCCATCAACTCCATTTAACCAATGTAAGGAAATTAGAACGCATATCCTGAAAGAGTGTTATATCTATTAGCTCAAGATTCGCAGCCATTATCCTAGCAATAATATTGTCGATTGCTTTGTATATCGCATTACGACCCAGAAATAGGAAATCTTTTTTCATTCCACCAATAGTAGTGTAGCATTATGCGTCATACCCACCTATGCAATACACTTGCGGCATTACGCGTCATGAACTTCTATGCCAAATACTTCTTAGTAACAATCATATTACAATATTATATAACATAAATTATTGAACTAACACAGCGGTTAGCTAACATCAATGGAATACCGAATATGAAACCCTTGTCCGTTCACAGCTAATAAATTCTGCTTATTACTTACATACAACCAATAATGTGAATTAACCAAATATTCACATTGATCTGCTGACTTTGCAAGCATGCATACAAATCTACATGTAGGCATAGCATTAACCAAATTACTCGCATTGATCTGCTGACGTTGCAAGCAGGCATACAAATCTACATGTATGCAAGCATGCATACAAATCTACATGTATGCAAGCATGCAAGTTACCGGCAGCCTCCACACACAAACCTTACCATAACTGTAAACAAAATTGATCTTTCCAATCAATTCATGCTGCGAACTGAAATCGCTTCTTAAGAAAGCACAAGCTCGCCTCTTTGTTATTGCAGCTGCAAATGGTAAACAATTTGATCTTGAATCAATGATTCAAGCTACCCAAAAATAGTTTTATGATTCATATTTGTTATTGTACGAATACAAAGTATCCTGATTTGTTTACTTGATCAAATACTGGCGCATCGATTCAGATGTAGCTTAACTAGAGTCTTGATGGAATTTTCCATCAAATAGAAATTGATATCTTTATTTCAAGGCCAAGGTATTTCACAATATGAAGAAATTAGAATGTAAGCAAGCATTGTAATCCTATAAATAAGAGCAAAATGCAAATAGAGTTTTAGTTTTTGAGTAACCTTCAACATACTTGAATAAACTCGGCCTCAAGGCCTAAAATAAAAAGTATTTTTTAAAAGGTTGAGCCAAAGGCCACAACCTTAATTGGCGCCCAACGTGGGGCACGAAAAGTAGCGCGAGTGTTCGCGATTAAGAAAAAAAAGTATAAAAAAATTATCCTAGTTCATAAAAAAAGGGATAAAAAGTATCCCTGTTGTATTTAAAAAAAAATTTTTTGATAAAGAATAAGTTTCTGAATGGAAAGCTTGAGCTTCGCTAGATAAAAAAAATTATTATCCTAGTCCTTAGGATGGACAAGTAAAAAAATAAAAAAGGGAAATATATCCCAGTTATATTCAACAAATTCAATAAAAAATAAATTTCTAAATGGAAAGTGTTAATGGACGGTGTGTCCTGTGCGGAAGAAATGCGATAAGAACCTGTCAGAGGTGTGGGGTTTTTTATTGCACTGAATTGTGCCAACAAAGGGATTGGCACCGGCATCGCTACATATGCTTCCCTATGCCACCTCTGGTATCGGCTCCACCAGTCAGTGTCCAAAACGGACATCATAGTGAAAATGATCCGGAGAATTGATAAAGCTGCAAGGAAAAGAAAGGACTATCCGGCGATCTATAATAAAGGAGTTACGGCTATATAATACGAAGGATTATAGAGTAAGAAAAATTTTATATTTGTATTAGTAAAAATGTTGAATATTTGAAAGAATGGGAAATGTTCAAAACAAGCCTAAGTATTTCAGGCTAAAATATTGTGACTATTGTGGTGGGGAACATGATATTTTGAAATGTCCTAAATTATGTAGGAAAAAATAAATAAATCAAATTAAATCTGAAATTGATAATTTAAAATGGCAAATAGGCCAGATGTTAGTGATAATTTTGAATTTACTCCTGAGGAATTTGATATTGAAATAAATAAAATTATTGAAGGTTTTGAACCTGAGGAAGGTGGTCCTGTTTTAATACCGTGTTGTACCCCAGAGTTATCTCCTGATGAATGTGATGAAATAATGAAAATTTTGGAAAAATTGGAACAAGAAAATAGTGGTGAAACTTTAATTTAAATAATTTTTAGAAAAGAAAGAAAAAATGGCAAATGATAATGCCTTAAGTGTCAATTTAATCAGTAGATTAATCGCAGATAGTACTATTTCCTTAAGACAGGAAATTTATCGGTTGCGTTCTCAATTGGAGTCTAATACACCAAGTGCTACTGACTATACGGCAGAAACAATAGATGAGAATGTTCAATGTCAGGAATCTCTTGACATAATAAAATCTTTGCCAGAATTTTCAGGAAAATTTAATTCCTATGTCAGTTGGCGTGAAGCAGCTCATAATGCTATGAGCTTATATGTTAGGAAGAGTAGAAGATACTTTGCTGCTCTGACTATCTTGAGAAATAAAATAAACCATGACGCCAATGATATTTTAACAAATCATGGCACAGTTTTAAATTTTGATGCGATAATTGCACGTTTGGATTTTGCCTATTCAGACAAACGTCCCATTCATATAATTGAACAGGAATTGAGTGTCTTGCGTCAAGGCTCAATGACTGTAATTGAATATTATAATTTAGTCAACAAGAAGTTGACATTACTAATAAATAAAACAATAATGACGCATGGTAATGGTGCAGAGATAACTAAACAATTGAATAAAAAGAATAGGGATCAGGCCCTTCGAATATTTATTACAGGATTAAACTTGCCATTGAGAGATATCATATTCTCATTGAATCCTCAGGACTTGCCAGATGCTTTGGCAAAGGCTCAAGAACTTGAGTCTAATAATCAAAGAATTAGGTTTGCACAAAATTTTGCAAACGAAAAATCACAATTGAAGCAAGATCATACAAGTAATAATTTACGCTTTCCTCAGCGAACAAATTCCCCAAGAAATCCACAATACGTTAATACTAAATCTGAACCCATGGACGTAGATCCATCCACCTCTAGAATGTTTAATAGAAACTATAATTACAGAGGGCAACAAAATACAAATTTACAAAATATTAAGCCAGTAACGGCTAACGTAAATACAAATTCGAATGGGTTTCAAGCTCAAAGTACACATGGAGTAAAGCGACCAAGGGATAGCAATAATAGTTTCCGGCCGCAAGAAAAAAATCAAAGGGTAAATAATCTAAATGAGGATTATTTTTTAGAAGAAGAGGGGACGTCCTCCCCTACATCACAGTCCGAGATGACAGAATAAATAAAAAATTGAAAACTCTTGTCGATACAGGAGCCACTTCTTGCTACATAAAGCAAGGAGTATATGAAGATAGAAATGAATTAGCCATTTACAAAAGAGTAAAAACGGTGAATGGTTTTTCAATAATAAAATATTATCATGTAATTCGTTTGTTTGGAGTAGAACAGGTTTTCTATGAGATAGATAACTTGGAATCAGATCTGCTCCTGGGATATAATTTTTTGAAAAAAATAGAAGCGCATATTGACTTGCGCAAAGGAAAAAGAATTTATAAAAATATAGATGATAAAGATAATGTGAAAAGAAGCATTAATATTAACTTTCGTAATGATAGTGTTGCAAATCTAAACCCCTTGGGACAAGAAAGTCCTAAGGCTCCTGCCGAAGTTTTTACCGGCAAAACAAAAAAAGAAAGTGAAACAAAAAAAGAAAGTGAAACAAAAAAGGCAATAGGCTTAAAGTAAAAAATTAAACCCCTTGGGATTAAAAAGTCCTAAGGCGCCCGCCGAAGAAAATACCGGCAATAAGAAAGAAGAATGTGTAGGAGAGTGTGAAATATTAAACCCCTTGGGATTAAAAAATCCTAAGGCGCCCGCCGAAGTTAATTCCGGCAAAACCAAATTAAAAAATCTTAAAAAGGCAAAAACGCCTAACATATGTGAAGAATTAAACCCCTTGGGACAAAATAGTCCTAAGGCGCCCGCCGAAGTAATTACCGGCAATAAGATAGAAAAATGTGTAAGAAATAGTGAAATATTAAACCCCTTGGGATGCGAAAATCCTAAGGCGCCAGCCGTAGAAAATACCGGCAAAATAAAAAATAAATTCGAAAATCAAAATTTGAACAAGGTACAAAGGCCTTTTAGAAATTCAAAAAATGAAATAAATCCTAAAAAGGATATGCAAAATATTGTGGAACAAAAAGTTTCTACAAAGCCAGCCGATGATTTTACCGGCAACATTATATTAAACAAATATTTTATTTCGTTAGGACAAAAGGATCCTAAATTACAAAAAGAGGAATTTATGGGAAATTCATTTGATAATTGTTCTATATTAACTGAAAAAGATTCAGAAATAGCTGCAGTGCTCAGTGATAGGAATAATGACAATGAAGAATTGTCAAATTTTAAAAAATATGTGAGAAATAAAAATAGTGAAGAAAATTTTGAAACATTAAAGATTGAAAGTCAAGATGAGAACCTTTCGGAATTCAAAACGCAGATAAAAGAAAAAATTGCTAAAATACATTCAAGAATAAATACAAGATTTCCGTTTATGACCAACGTAAGGGCAGAAATAAAAACCAAAAATATTGAACCCATATGGAGTAGGCAATACCCATATCCTTTGTCAGTAAATTCATTCGTTAATAAAGAAATTAATAAAATGTTGAATGAAAACATAATAAGACCTAGTAAAAGCCCATATAATTCACCGAGTTGGGTTGTACCCAAAAAAGGAACAAATGATGATGGCTCACCCAAACTTAGAATGGTCATCGATTATAAAAAGATTAATGAACATACCATTTCTGATCGTTATCCAATTCCGGATACTAACATAATTTTATCAAATTTAGGTAAATCAAAATATTTCTCAAGCATTGATTTGGAATCAGGTTTTCATCAAATATTAATGTCTGAAAATGACATAGAAAAAACTGCTTTCTCCGTAAATAATGGAAAATATGAATTTTTGCGAATGCTATTCGGTCTGAAAAATGCACCTAGAATTTTTCAAAGAGCAATGGATGATATATTGCGTGAGCATATAGGAAAGATTTGCCATGCTTACATGGATGACATAATTATTTTTTCAGAAAATATAACACAACATTTGCGAGATTTAGAAATAGTGACGGAAGTTTTGAGGAAAGCAAATATGAAAATTTCACTTGAAAAATCAAAGTTTTTTGAAAAGGAAATAGAGTTTTTAGGATATATGATAGCACAAAATGTTATTAAAACAGACCCCAACAAAATAAGATTGATTTTAAATTACCCGATACCGGAAAATTTACGAGAACTAAGAGGATTTTTGGGAATTGCAGGATATTGTCGCAAGTTTGTTAAAGATTTTGCAACAATAGCGAAACCATTGAGTAGATACTTATCCGGAGAAAATGGAAGGGTTTCCAGAAATAAGTCGAAAAAGTTTGAAATAAATTTGGATCAAAATGCGATTCAAGCATTTAATAAATTAAAAAAACATTTGGCGTCAGAAATGGAATTGACGCAACCGGATTATTCAAAGGTTTTTGTTCTTACTACTGATGCCTCTAATGTAGCAATAGGCGCTGTGCTCTCACAGGAAGGTAGACCAATCACTTTTGTTTCGAAAACTCTTAATAAAACAGAAAGAAATTACGCAACAAATGAAAAAGAATTATTTGCCATTGTTTGGGCACTAAAGACTCTTAGAAATTATTTATATGGTGTCACTAATCTGGAAATTCATACTGATCATCAACCATTGACATTTGCTTTGTCACCTCGTAACCCTAATCCGAAAATGAAAAGATGGCACGCATTTATAGAGGAGTTTGCTCCAAAATTTATTTATAGGCCTGGTAGAACCAATGTTGTAGCAGACGCATTGTCGCGTCTTGAATTATACAATATGTCCGATGATCCACAGGATTCGCAGAGTAACGAATCACAACATTCCGCACAAAGTAGTGAGAGTATTAGAATTCAAGAAACAAAAAAACCTGTAAACCAATTTAAACAACAGATAATTTTGTATAAAAACAGATTCACAATTCATGAATTAATTGAAAATTTTGGAAATAAAAGGCATTTAATAGAATATGATACAGTGGAAAATTTGCTAACCATTTTAAAAGAATTTATTCAACCAAAATTGGTAACCGCAATTCACTGTACAATAGAGGATTTATATGAAATCCAAGAACCCTTAAAACAAACCTTTCAAAACAAATTTGTTTATACAAGTCTTTTTCCGATGGATATTATTAATAGGGAAGATCAGTCTGGAATAATTGAACAAACTCATAATAGAGCTCATCGTAACTTTAATGAAAACATAAAACAAATAGAAAAATTGTACTATTGGCCAGAAATGAGAAAAAGGATGAAAGAATACATTCGTAATTGCACAATATGTAATAAAAATAAATATGATCGTCATCCAAAAAGAATACCAATAGGCAAAGCTCCAATTCCAGAAGCAGAAGGAGAACAGCTTCACTTAGATATTTTTTACGCGCAGAAGTTGAAATTCATCACATGCGTAGATGCTTATTCAAAATTTTTAGTAATGAAACATATAGAAGACAAATCTAATGTGGAGGAAAAGGTTTTGGAATTACTGCAAACTTTTACAGATGTTAAACGAATAACTTTGGATAATGAATCAAGTTTCACAACGCCAACATTTAAATCTCTGATGCAACGATTAAATATCGAATTTTTTTTTTGTGATCCCCGACACAGTATAACCAATGGGCAAATAGAAAGGGTTCATTCGACAATAATAGAAATAGCTAGATGTATAAAAGAAGAATACAGTATAGTTAGTGATTTAGAAACAATTATTAGAGCGGCACAACAGTACAATGTAACGATACATTCAGTAACTAATTTTAAACCAAAAGAGGTTCTCTATAACAAGGTGAATCATGAAAATTTACCAATAAAACTTAGGCAGGCACAGGATAAAATGTTAACAACTCATAATAGAAATAGAGTTGAAAAACAATATTGCCCAGGACAAATCATTTATGAAAAAATTATAGGAGAAAGAAATAAGTTAAAGCCTAGATATAAAAAACAGCAGGTTAAGGAAAATTTAGAAAATAAAATAATAATTAACAATAGAGATAGAATCATACATAAGGATAATATAAAATCATAATTATTCGTAGATATTCAAAATGATATTGTTCATGATTGCATTCCTGCTCGGCTCAATAGTCGCCGACATCGTGGATTATACCCGACAAAATTACGTACTGATTGAGAATGGAGATGTTTCCATATATGAAGATTATGGAGATATTTTTCACATTACAAATTTAACATATTTAGAGGAAATCATAAAAGAAGAAAAACGAGATTTTGTTAATCATCCAATTCCATATAATGACAACAATAAAATTAACAGCTTAGACGCTGAATCAGAAATTTTAATAATTAAAACTTTGTTAGGACAACTTAGACAAAATTCCTTTAGGCAGAAAAGAGGGATAAATGAGTTGGGAACAATTTGGAAGTGGATAGCAGGAACTCCAGATCATGATGATTTTGTAAAAATTAATGACAAATTAAATGAATTAGTCGAAAATAATAATAAGCAATTTACTACAAATTCAGAAATGTTTAAGGTAATCACAGAATTAACAAATACAGTAAATAAAATGAAAGGAGACACATTTGCTAGAGCGTTAAAAATTAAAAGATATCAGTACATTAAGCAAGAACTTCAAAATTTAATAAATACCATCACTTTCGGAAAAATAGGAATTTTAAACCCAGTAATCCTTCACTTAAATGAGTTAAAAAACATAACAATCCATCAACATGGTTTAATGTCAATTACAGATTTAATGGATATATCAGAATTCAAAATAGTTCAAAAAACAGATATAATTGTATTATATATAAAATATCCGAAAATAAAATTTACTTGTAAATATTATGAAGCTAGAGCTATAGCACAGATAGATGGTAAGCTTATAATAGACAAAAATATAATAAATTGTAATAATGAATTTTTTAATGTACAGGATTGCAAAATGGAAATTACAAATACTTATTGTAAATTAAATAAAGAAACCACATGTTTATCACAACTTTTAAATGAAAAACAAGGAAAATGTAAAAAAATTAAAGAACGAAATAATAAAATTGAAATAATTAAACAGGGAGTTATTTTAGTTTCAGGAGAAAATTATGTTCAGAATCAAAATTTAACAGGAACATACTTAATTACTTTCGAAAATCAAACAATAATTAATAACAAAACTTATGTAAATGTTGAAACAAAAATATGGAATTATTTAAAACATAATAATGTAAATAATTTTGAAATTTTAGAATATATTGAATCAACTAATGAACAACTGAAATTTGAAAATATAAATCTTTTAAATCAGCGAAATGAAGATATCAAAAAACATTCATTTTTTTTGTATATTTTTGTGCCTTTTTGCATAATTTTGATAATTTACTTATGCGGAAGGTTACTGAAATCGGGTAAAATTAAAAAGCAAAACGTAGATTCAGAATTGCAAAAAATCACTTATAATGTCATTTTGGACAAAATAAATAATTTAACTGAATCCGGGACGATTCATCTTAGAGAGGGGGGAGTTACCGGCAGCCTCCACACACAAACCTTACCATAACTGTAAACAAAATTGATCTTTCCAATCAATTCATGCTGCGAACTGAAATCGCTTCTTAAGAAAGCACAAGCTCGCCTCTTTGTTATTGCAGCTGCAAATGGTAAACAATTTGATCTTGAATCAATGATTCAAGCTACCCAAAAATAGTTTTATGATTCATATTTGTTATTGTACGAATACAAAGTATCCTGATTTGTTTACTTGATCAAATACTGGCGCATCGATTCAGATGTAGCTTAACTAGAGTCTTGATGGAATTTTCCATCAAATAGAAATTGATATCTTTATTTCAAGGCCAAGGTATTTCACAATATGATGAAATTAGAATGTAAGCAAGCATTGTAATCCTATAAATAAGAGCAAAATGCAAATAGAGTTTTAGTTTTTGAGTAACCTTCAACATACTTGAATAAACTCGGCCTCAAGGCCTAAAATAAAAAGTATTTTTTAAAAGGTTGAGCCAAAGGCCACAACCTTAATTTGCATACAAATCTACATGTATACAAAGCATGTATACAAACCTACATGTATGCATACCCCATTACCAATGTACATATTTTTAGTTTATTAGTATTAAGATAATTATGAATGTATAGGTTAAGTAAATAACTATAAAACGGAAAGAATTTATTTAATAAAAAGAATTAATGTTTGACTACCAAACCTTTCAAATCTTTTTATTCTAAATCAAACATTTCATGGCGATCCTGCCAGCCTGATCTTAAATTAGCTGAAAATTTGCTCTTAAGCAAAATTAGCTAGATCTTGCTGGAGGAAAAGGTCCTGACAGATTTGGTTAAACATCTGAAAGGTCCTGCCAAGTTTAAAACATAGAGAAAAATTTTTTTTGAGATCATGTTGGATAAAAATCCTGCACAGAGGAAAAGGAGCAATAATTACATCGAAAGCTAGATCAACCCAACGTAACTTGGTATGACAACTACCAATAATATTTTAACGGACTTTTGGCAATTTCGAATAAACTCATGGTGGTTATCTGGATCAATTAGTTATGAACGTTTGTTTGAAGCAAAATAATGTAAGCTCAATAATAAATTAAACGCATAAATGGATTGGAATTATCATAATATGTGGCCGGACACTAAATAAATGCAGAGTAGCAAACCAACAGGACATAATGGACTATACGACTGGCAGCGAATGTTATGTATATTAGGTATATTTAAATTATTTAAATTTTTTAGAATCAATTGAGCGGCCTTTAAGGACGCTAAGCCATTAGCAAAAACGAAGTGTTTTTTGCTTGAAAAATTTAAAAATAATACATAGAAATCTACTTTTTAAAAAAAAAATAAAAAAAAAAAAAAAAGAATACTACTTTTTGAACAATTCAGCTATCTCCTTTATTATGCAAGAAATAGAAACGGAAGAAGAATTTCATAGAATTTTTAAGAAGTGCGAAGACACTATAAATGAATTCATAAAAATTTCTGAGAAAGTCATTAAAAGCAGTAATACCACCAAACAGGACACCAATTACTATAGAGAGTATTGGCGACGGAACCAGTCTATAAAAAAGGAAGAAACACCCAAAATACCTACCCCAAAAATCCGAAAAAGAAAAAGGGGAGGTACACAATTTAAAATAAAGAGAGATATAGCTGAAACCTTCAAACAATTAAACTTAACCACAAATACCGAAGATAGGTTAAAATTAAAAAGGAAAATTAAAGAACTGAGAAACAAAAAATAAATATTTACAAAAAAAATTTTTTTGTTTGAGTAAATTGGAATGCCAGCTAAATACGGGAAACACCCCATTGCATGGGAAGATAAAGTAACAATAGATAATGAAAGAAAACTGCAATGGTTAAAATCATTTTGGATGAAAATAGGTATGACTAGGGAACCTACAATAGAAGATGTAACAAACCCTACAACAAGGGAAGAAGAAACAGTTAGGCTGTTACGAATGGTCTTCCCAAATAAAAAATAAATTTTTTAATGTAATTACAAATCTTAGAATTAAAATCTAATACTAAGTCGTATATTTGCTGACGAATAAATAAAATAATTAAAAACTTAATACAAATTTTCTTCATTAATTGTTAAAAATGGCATGGTGGAAAACCATATTAAATGGTATACTAATAGGTATTGCAGGATACGAAGTTGGTAAGGAAAATACAGAAAACAATGTCGAAAATAAATTGGTCAAATACGAACCAAAAGAAATGATAGAAAATAAAGCAGAAATCTCCGATAAATGGCTAACTATTTTTGTTTGTGTAACTGCATTTTTGATTGTCGCAATTTCACTTCTAATAAAAAATTATATAAAAAACAAATTGAGACAATTAAATAATGTACAAAGAGTTTAACGGAAATGTCAAAAAGAAATGAATGCATGGCAAGAAATCTATAATAAATTAACAGAAGAAAAATTAAAAGCCGATAAATCATATAATTGCATAAACAAAAGTATTACCATAAAAACAGAAACGATAGCAAAACACCTGAACATAATTTTAGAAGCCTTAAATGCGATAAAAGAGTTGATTAGTAAAGTAAATCACATACTTACTAACGATCACCAAAACGAGGCTCAACAAATTTTTTCAACAGTAAGGGATAAATTAGTATCTTCATTAGCAAGATATAACATCGAAGAAAGTTTCCAAATTGATTTTAACTCCGTTCTAACTGAACCTTCAAGAAACCGTACCCCTTCACCATCATTTAATCTAACCTCATCAGTGGAAGAACATAAACCACTGCTTAACCGACCCATAAACGTCACAATGGCACAAACAGTAGTAGAGTTTATCAAAATTGCCTCATCAGTGCTGCCAGAGTTTGATGGCAAGCCTGAAAATTTGCACAGTTTCTTGGATGCTCTTGATATTTTAGACCAAATCAAGGACAATCATGAAGCTTTAGCGATAACCATGATAAAAACAAAACTAAAAGGCACGGCAAGGAATTTCATAAGTGACGAAAATACAATCGCACAAATAAAACAAAAATTAAAAACTGCAATAAAGGGAGAATCAGTAGAAGTCTTAACAGCTAAACTCCTGAATATCCAACAACGCAGCAAAACTGCAAACCAGTATACCGCTGAAATAGAAAAAATTACTAGATCATTGGAAGGAGCTTATATCTTGGATGGACTCAACCCAGACTTAGCAACGAGATATTCGACACAAGCAGCAGTAAAGGCCATGTGTAAGAACTGCTCCAATGATAAAGTGAAGATAATTATGCAAGCGGGAACGTTCACAACAATGAACGACGCAATTTCAAAATTCACAAACAGCTGCACAGAAATCACAGGCAGCTCGAATACAATTTTAAACATTCGTCAACAAAACCAATACCGGAGTAATTTCCGTGGAGGTTACCAAAGTAACAGCTATGGAGGTTGCCGAGGTAGGAGATTTAGATACCCGACAAGATTTAATAACAACTTTAGAGGAAATAACAACAATAATAATTCCCAAAGAAGATCACAAATCCAAAATAATAATAGACAGTAAAATCAAAAGCGCAACGTGCGAAATTGTACCCAGCAGGAAAACTAAGAAACTCCACTTCAAAATCAGTAGATAGCAACATATGTGTACTAAACTTACACTTAAATAGTTATATATCTACAAAAACATCATTAAATAACTCAATTTCAAATTTTTTAGTAGACACAGGAGCAGATACCTCCATAATTAAAAAGAATCAAGTACTTAATCATACAAAAATAAATACAGCACAAATAACAGACTTAAAGGGCATTGGTCAGGGTATAACCAGTACATTAGGCACAATTAAAGTTGATTTAAAAGGCGATGACCTTCTAATTTATCATAAATTTCACGTCGCAGAAGACGACTTTCCAATATCGTGCCACGGAATAATGGGTTTGGACTTTATAAAGAAATATAATTGTATTCTAGACTATGGCAAAAAAGAGGATAAACTAATCCTAAGACCATATGATTTTCCCCAAACAATCACGATGTACCTAACAAATTTTCTGTCTACGATCCCTGCTAGATCTGAAGTCATTAGACAAGTAACAGTCAACACAGATAATAAAACCATCTTCATACCCCATCAAAAATTATCTGAAGGCATTTTCATAGCGAACACAATCACAAATACAGAACAAACTTTTGTCAGAATTATAAACACCACACATAAAAATACAATCATTCAAAATTACAAAATACATACTGAAATTTAGATGACTACAATTGAATTAAAACAAACACACACAATAAACAAAGTAATGACACAGAAAAATTAAAAAGATTAACAAAAAATTTCCAAAATTTGTCAATTCACAATTAACCTCATTATGCACAGAATTCATAGACATATTTGCACTGGAAACAGAACCAATTTCCTCTAATAATTTTTACAAGCAAAAATTACACATGAAAGATGATACACCAGTATACATAAAAAACTATAGATTGCCCGAGACACAAAAAAGAGAAATAAGCAAACAGGTTAATAAATTAATCGAAGATGACATTATAGAACCCTCAATATCAGAGTACAACAGCCCAATTTTACTGGTACCCAAAAAATCCCTACCAGGTAATACTGAAAAAAGATGGAGATTGGTAGTTGACTACAGACAAGTAAACAAAAAACTAACAGCGGATAAATTCCCACTTCCAAGAATTGATGATATTCTAGACCAACTTGAAAGAGCAAAATATTTTTCATGCCTTGACCTTATGTCAGGTTTTCATCAAATAGAATTACACCAAGATTCTAGAGATATAACCTCATTCACAGCAGAAAATGGTACATATAGATTTAAAAGACTACCCTGTGGATTAAAAGTAGCACCAAACTCATTCCAAAAGGATGATGACACTGGCATTTGCAGGCCTCAAACCATCCCAAGCATTTCTATATATGGATGATTTAGTTGTACTAGGGTGTTCAGAAAAACACATGCTACAAGACTTAAGAGATGTTTTCTCTACCTGTAGGAAATACAACTTAAAACTACATCCAGATAAATGCCTATTCTTCAACGAAGAGGTAACTTACTTAGGACATAAATGCACAAGCGAGGGAATACTTCCCGACCCAAGCAAATTTGAAACAGTTCAAAATTACCCAACACCAAAAACAGCAGATGAAGTTAAAAGATTCGTAGCGTTCTGCAATTATTACAGAAGATTTGTACCGAATTTCGCAGAATACTCAAGAAAATTAACTAGGCTTTGCAAAAAGAATGTTTCCTTCGACTGGACAGAAGAATGTCAAAAAGCTTTTGTCTATTTAAAGGAAGCATTAATCAGCCCAAAACTTTTGCAATACCCCGACTTCAATAAAGAATTCTGCATAACAACAGACGCTAGTGGGTATGCTTGCGGAGCAGTCCTTAGCCAAGAACATGATGGCAAACATTTACCAATTGCTTACGGTTCTAGATCCTTTACAAAAGGCGAAACAAACAAAGCTACAATAGAAAAAGAATTAGCAGCAATCCATTGGGCCATAACCTTCTTTAGACCATATGTTTATGGCAGAAAATTCATAATTAAAACCGACCATCGCCCTTTAACATATCTTTTCTCGATGAAGAGTTCTTCATCTAAGTTAACACGAACAAGACTCGATTTAGAAGAGTATGATTTCGAAGTGGAGTACATTGCTGGAAAAGAAAATCACATCGCGGACGCATTGTCTCGCATCAACATAACAATTTTAAAAGAAATGTCAGTGGAAGCATGCAAAATAATGAAAGTTTCAACTAGATCAGCAGCTAAAAATATAAAAATAACATTAGAATTGTAGAAAGTCACACAGAGAACCCCAAAATATATGAAGCGCTAAATAAATTTGAAGTAAAAAGACTAGTCGAGCTCGTTTTCAACCCTTCGAAATTCTATTTCAAAAAAGGAAAGAAAATTTGTAGCGATTTTGATACAAGCAACCTAATTGTTGAGGATAAGATTGACTTAGGACAATTCTTTACCAGGCTCGAAAGAGAAGTCGGCAATTTAGGCCTTGTACGAATACAGTTGTCCTTAGGGGACAAATTGTTTAAAAGAAATTATACTGCAGTAGGAAAATTTATTGAAAAAGGAAACAAGGTTCTCAAAAAACTAACAATTGCACTAACCCCAGAGGTTATACATGTGACTAATCCCGGGAAAATTAAGGAAATTCTGCAAAAATATCATGACGATCCTATTAGTGGTGGCCACCCAGGAATAAATCGCATGACAAATTAAATCAAGCAGAAATATAGCTGGCAAAACATGAAAAATGACGTAAGAAAATACGTAAAGAGCTGCATCCACTGTCAGAAAAACAAAATAAATAAGCATATAAAAGAACCAATGACAATAACGGAGACACCTCCGAAGGCTTTTGATATAGTACAGATCGATACGGTCGGACCATTACCGAGATCAATAAATGGAAACGAATACGCAGTTACCGTCATATGCGACCTCACAAAATATTTGGTAGCAATTCCAGTCCCGAGCAAACACGCGATAACAGTCTCTAAAGCTGTATTTGAGCACTTCATTCTAATTTATGGATGCATGAAAACAATCCTAATAGACATGGGAACCGAATACAAAAATTGCTTATTCGAAGAATTATGCAAACTGTTAAACATTGAGCATAAAACCTCAACACCACACCATCATCAAACTCTGGGCACCGTAGAACGTAGTCATAGGACGTTTAACGAATATGTACGTTCCTACATATCCAGTGACAAAGATGATTGGGACGAATATCTCAAGTACTTCGCATACTGTTACAACACAACTCCATCGACAGTACACGGGTATTGCCCCTATGATTTTAGTATTAGTAAGAAAATTGACAAAAATAACAATTTTACTTTAATATCACATAAAGATAAAACTAGCGATAATAACAATAAAGATAAGGAATTATAATCCATAAGAATAGGCTTAAACACATCTGAAATACCATTTGATAATAATCTTAAAATAAGCATTCCACTTTACTTATCGCATATTAATTATCTAAGAAATTAAAAACAAAATTTTTTTTTCCCTCAGTTCTATATTTACACAAATTATTATAAATAAAAAAAATAAATAAAGAATATCTTCAAACACGCGGATTTTAGGTGGGTGCACACATTTAAAATCTGGCTATAAAATATATACAGTAAATACAATAAGTAAATTAAGTAAAAAAAGGGATATGCATAAAATGTAAACAATAAAAATATCAAGGTCAGCAAATCAGAAACAAACCAAACAACCTCTTTCACTACAATATCAAGTTACAGTAAAATATCAAAATCATTGAAAATACGACAAAGAAACTTATACAATTGTTCATAAAACAATTATATAACCCTCTTTTTCTAAGGCGGATGGTGTAGCATTATGCGTCATACGCACCTATGCAATACACTTGCGGCATTACGCATTGTTTGAGCGACTGTCGTAGTCGTCAACAACCAACCCTTTATTTTAAGAACAGTGAATTTATAACCAATTTTTAATTATTACACGCTTCAATATGTATTATTGCATATGTTGTATTGAATTTAAACCTATTTTGAATTTAAACGTATATTTATATATGGAAATATGTACTTCATTACATATTTTTTACTTTTATATTATATTTGAGCTATTCATGAATTACTTAGAATACGTATAACCATTATACGTAACACTCATGTTAAACTAGGATTAGCACTTATGGAATTGTAAATGAATGCTTGAACATATTTCGCTCCTCTGGCAACCCCAACTGATGAGTTGACAGGTGACATATGTACATATATATATACTCTTGTTGTTTTGACTTTTATTATAATTCGAAATCTTTACCTACTCGGTGTGACACAAAAATTGTTAATATCAGTGAAAGGAATATATATTTATATACTATATTAAAAGGAGTAGTAGTTCCTTAAAGTTTAAATCGTGGCTTCTCTTTAAAGTAATAAAGTGCCTTAAATTTGAGTCGAGAAATATTCCCCACCCCCCTTTGTGTGCCGCAAAGTATCGCAATCTTTAGGAACGCATTCGGTCACCACCACCATCTACAACCACATCATCGCCAACACCAACCACCATCATTATCGCCGCAGCTGTGTCCGCAGCAACCACATCAAGGAAAAAGAAGGTAAATTTTAGATTGTGCCCCCCCCCCCCCCCCCCCTAACCAATGGTCCCTCCTCGCCAAGAAGAAGCCAGCGACCAAAAAACTGAAAAAGACACAATAAATACCCATTTGCCAAAAACCGCGAGTATTAAATCGAATTTAATACCTACTTCCCAGTACGGAAAAACACAAAAACGAGAAAATTAAAGAAAAATTTCATTCCCGAGGATTATTATTATATACAAAAGAAAGAAAACGACATAAGCGGTGAAATAAAATCTCGTGCACAGTGGTACAAGAGTGGTGCAGCTATAAATTCTCAATCCCCATTAAGAATTTCGATAAGCTACTAATTTCTCTCGCCGCAAAGCCTCTAAAGTCCAACAAATCGAAGTGCAAATAAGACTCCTCTAAGTCACACCAAACACAGAAAAAAAAAACACATTTTTTAGATAATCTCATACGAATTAATTTCACGTATCAAAATTATAATAATTTACCCCCTTCGAGATACTTTTTAATACGTATATATACATATATCTCACATAATTTTTTCCACGTATATTTAAACCACCCTCATATACATATTAAATAAATTAAATATAGTGCAGTCGCAGCACAGTGGTCAAATTTGCTCAGTCTCACCCTCAAATAAATTTAACTTACTATTTTACGTTTAACGTGAATACTATTTAACGTGAATATTTAAACGTAACTCCTCACATAGTTAAAAGCAAATACTCTCTATTCAAAAAAAAAAAAAGTTGTTTCTCTCTGAACTTAAATTTTTGTTAATTCTCATTTGTAAGAGTCATAAAACAAAGCTCAAAAATGAGTGACGATGAAACCAAAAAAGGTGGCTCCAAAACTCAAGGAGTTAAAAGATTTAAAATCTCGTCTGCCCCCAAAAAATTTACATCCGAAACGGACAATTTTATGGAATATTGTGCTCGGTTTAGGTCGACGTCGCTCCAAGACAACACGGAGTCCTCACTCAAAATAAAAAACTCAAACATAGAAAAATTCTGGAATAGAGTCCAAACCGTCTTCGATAAGATTGTCGAAACCCCAGATCAGGACCTGCCCGAAGATTTTCCAACATCTGCTAATAGCATATACAGGTCCTGTCTCATAGCGTACGAAGACACAAAAGCCCAGATCGAAGACCAGCTTCAGTTGCTTAAACAAGCAAATGCCCCCGCTCCCCCTACCGTCACACCAGGTCCATCCGACAACTCCGGTATTTCACTAAAAATCCCTCCCTGCGATACCGAAATATTTTATGGTGGTTATGAAAAATGGCCTTCATTTCGTGACATGTTCACAGCCGTTTATATTAACCACCCAAAACTCTCCCAAGCGCAAAAATTGTATCACCTCAGATGCAAAACCCAAGGAAAGGCAGCTCAAATAGTCAACCAATTTCCCTTGACTGATGACAACTTTGCCTTAGCGTGGGAAGCCCTAAAGTCCCGATACGAGAACAGACGAGTTCTCGTAGATAACCAAATACGGGCCCTGATGAACTTAAAAACTATTACTACAGAAAACAGTGAAGACATTCAAAGGTTGCAATCGTCGGTAAATAATTGCCTTCAAATTCTCGCCACGCAACAAGTCTCCACTGATAACTGGGACCCCATACTTATTTATCTCGTGACCTCTAAACTCCCTGAAAATACAGTGACGTTATGGGAGCAGTCTCTGACTTCAAGAAGAGAACTTCCTAACTGGCCCCAAATGGACCAGTTCCTCACAACTCGATATGAAGTCGTAGAGCGAGTCGATCAATGGCGACCAAATAAATTTAAAGCCACCCCACAAGCTAGGCCATCATTTAAACCCCAGCAGTCGCATCCCTTTCAAAATATATCGACCTCCCACACCCAGTCTCATATGACAGAGCAGCGGACAATGTACAAGTGCGCTATGTGTAAAACCTCATCTCACCCCCTTATAAGTTGCTTCAAATTTAAGAAGCTGTCGACCTCTGATCGCAAAGGTTTGTGAGAGAAAACAATATGTGTTTCAATTGCCTCTCTCAGTCACACATATTGAAAGACTGTTCCAGTACTCAAACTTGCAAACCAATGTCAAGATCGGCACAACTCAGTTCTTCACGAAGACACATCTCAAGTGCCGAAAAGACAACCCTCACGATTGCAAAAGACAGCCTCACAAGCCAAGACCACTAATTCCACACTCTCACCCGGTAATACTCCCGATCAAGCCAATTCCCTAGATGAAAGCCCTTCATGCTCGCAGAAAAGCCAAGTCCAATCGTTTTATTCCGAAAACGATTGTGAAATTATTTTACCCACGGCTATCGTACCCGTAGAGCATAAAGGAGAAATTTTCAAACTAAGAGCTCTTGTAGATCAGGGATCTGAACGAACCTTTATCTCTACCAGAGCCCAAGATATACTCAAACTCCCATTCAAACCCTCTAGATTTGAAATATCAGGGATGGGCGGCAAGGTAGTTCAGACCTCAAACAAATTGTGCTCTCTGACTTTGGTATCCCCCGATTTTAAAACCAGAATAAGTGCAGAGGCAATAGTATTACCCCGGCTAACAAAAATGCTCCCCTCGCTTAAGCTCACTAGCGAGCTTCAAGCAAAATGGGCACACCTCAACCTCGCAGACTCGAACTGTCACTCCCCCTCGCAGATAGATCTCGTCCTAGGCAGTGATGTAATACCGCAAATCATCCAAAATGGCGTTGAGAAACTTTCCCGCCCTCTTCTAGCGCAGAAAGCCATTTTTGGATGGATTCTGAGCGGTAGAGCCCCTGTGATGGTCAACGCTTTCTGCATGCAAGTGTCAGAAGTTACGAACGAAGATCTTAACTCTCTATTGCGTAAATTCTGGGAATTGGAGGAAGTTCCCACCAAACCCCAAATAATCCCCGAAGACGAGTTTTGCGAAAATTTCTATGCAGCCACAACCTCACGCGATGATAACGGTCGTTATATCGTAAGGCTGCCGTTTAAACCCAGCTTCCTAGAGTCAATCTCATTATCCCACTCTCGGTCTTCAGCTCTAAGCCAGTTTCTTGGAATGGAGAGAAGTCAGCAGAAAAAGGGGATTTAAAGACTCAATATGATAGTGTTCTAGAAGAATACCTCACCCTCGATCATATGGAGGAAACCGGCTCCTATGAAAAATATGACTGAGGAAAATGCCTCTCATTTTATCTTCCTCATCACGCAGTTGTCAAACCCGAGAAAAAGACATCAAAGGTGCGGGTCGTGTTTAACGCCTCAAAAAAGTCGGCATCTGGACATGCGCTTAACGACGTTCTTTATACCGGCCCTACCCTCCAACCCGATCTGATGCTTCTGATCCTCAAGTGGCGGACATACCAGTTTGTTTTCAACGGAGACGTAGAAAAAAGGTATCGTAAAAATAATAATGCACGAAGACGACAGAGACTATCAGAGGATCGTCTTTCGCTCATCTCCGAGCGACCCCATAAAAGACTATCGTCTGAAAACAGTCACATTTGGTGTGAACTGTGCCCCCTACCTCGCCATACGTACTCTTCACCAACTGGCAAAGCCGTCCCTGTTTTGACGAAAGAAACATATGTAGATGACATTCTCTCTGGCAGCCATGAAATTTTCTCTGCTGAAACATCTCTCTCCCAAGTCATCCAAGTGTTAGCGTCAGCAGGATTTCCATTAAGGAAAATAACGGCCAATCACCCCAGTATAATAAAAAACATCAAAGAAGAGGACTTGCTAGATACCAATCTTTTGGAATTCGAGAAAGCAAGCAACACCAAAACTCGGCATACAGTGGAACGCCCTGACCGACACGTTTTCGTATACAGTGGACTCAATACCCCTCTCGTCCGCTAGTACGAAACGACAAATTCTCTCCTCGGTCGCAAAACTTTTTGACCCCGCAGGGTGGCTTACGCCGATTATGATTCAGGCCAAGATTTTACTCCAAGAGCTATGGATGGACGGAACTGGCTGGGACGAACCAGTAAAGCCCCTCCGCTTCATTAAATGGACGCAATTCGCAAAAAATTTACCCACCATCTCAAATATAAAGATACCTCGATGGGTTGACTACATCCCGAACCAGCAGGTTGAACTGCATGGCTTCTGCGATGCGTCAGAAAAGGCATATCGCGCCACTATATATCTGCGAACAACCCACGGTGCCACCACGTCGTCCCACCTTCTGGTCGCTAAAGGCAAGGTTGCCCCTCTTCGCACTACCAGTCTTCCAAGACTAGAACTATGTGCAACTCTACTCCTTGCCCGACTAATCGCCGTCGTACAATCCCATCTCGAGCTCTCTCTTAAAAATCTTTACATGTGGTCTGACTCGGAAATTGTGTTAGCATGGCTCGAAAAGCCTCCCCACGCTTGGAAAACTTTCGTATCCAATCGAACAGCTGAAATTATGGATCTCGTCGGAAGCGCCTCCTGGAAGCATGTAGGCAGTCGCGACAATCCAGCAGACATGGGCACTAGAGGATGCAAACCCATGGACTTGGCAAATTCTTCGCTGTGGTGGAATGGCCCTGCGTGGCTGACCCAGCCCCCGAAGCTTGGCCAAACCCATCTACCCGCAGCATCAACCCGCCTGAAATGCGCCGAGTCGAAGCACTATACTCAGCTGAAGATGACCCCGATGTATTGGATCGATTTTCCTCTTTTCCTCGCGCCCTCAGGGTCATGGCATATGCCTTCAGGTTCATTAATAATCTCAAGGACCGAATTCGAGGCATTAAACCCGCTTACACTCCCTCTCTGTCTCATGAAGATCTCCGCAAAACGAAAAATAAACTTGTAAATTTTTACAATAATAAACTTGTGACGTTAACGCAAACCCGATATTTTCCTCGCGAAAGAGCATGCTTAGGAAATGCAAAACCCATTGATAAAAGAAGCTCTCTACTAACCCTCAACCCCTGCCTCGATGAAAACGGGCACCTCAGGGTTCATGGTAGACTAGTTCATTCGACGTTGACTTACAATGAAAAACACCCCGTTATTATATCGGAGAAATCTAGATTCGCTGTCCTCTATATACAGTACCTCCACGAACTTCTCCTCCACGCCGAAATACGTCTAATGCAGCAATGCCTCAGACAGGATCTCTATATTCTACGCCTAAAACCCCTCATAAACAGATGCATCCATCAGTGCAAAACTTGTACCCTCCACAAGCAGCAAATGCGATCGCAAATCATGGCGGCCTTGCCCCCGGAACGATGCACATACGCTCCGCCTTTTACCACTACCGGTGTCGTCTTTGCGGGGCCTTTTCAAATAAAAGCCTCCTTGCTAAGGTCCCACACCTTACTGAAAGGCTACGTGGCCGTTTTTGTCTGTTTCGTGACAAAAGCTGTCCACCTTGAGCTGTGCTCGGACCAAACAACAAATGCCTTTCTCGCAGCATTCGCTCGCTTCGTCGGACGTCGTGGATATCCTGCCACAATGATGAGTGACAACGGCAAAACGTTTATTGGAGCTAAAAGAGCGACGGAAAAAGAGTTCGTTGACTTCATGAAAACTGCCTCTCAAGAAGTAATCGCAAAAAACTCTCCCCAGGGCATCAATTGGAAATTCATTCCGCCCGGAGCTCCCCACATGGGTGGCTTGTGGGAGTCTGCAGTGAAGAGTTTCAAACTGCACTTCAAGAGGACTGCAGGAGCCCACAAGTTCACATTTGAAGAATTTACCACCTTCTTGGTAAGAATTGAAGCCGTATTAAACTCTCGTCCTATCTCACCTTTATCCCAAGATCCCACAGAGTTTACCGCGCTGACCCCCGGCCACTTTCTCCGAGGTAGCCCCCTCCTCGCTATCTCTGAAGTGGATCACGCGGATTTATCTCTTATAAACCGATGGGACAGGGTAAAAAGCTTACATCATCAGTTCAGCAAAAGATGGAAGGAAGACTAGCTAAAGGATCTCCAAAAAAGGCAGAAGTGGAAAAATCCACAACCCGAACCCAAGATCGGTGAGTGTGTCTGCATTCACGACGACTCACTTCCCCCGACTGATAGGCGCCTTGGACGTATTGAAAAAATACATCCAGGTCCTGACGGCCATATACGTGTTGTTGACGTTCGTACTCAAACCGGCACCCTCACACGACCACTTGTCAAGCTCTGTTTCCTCCCTCAGATTGAAAGCCCACCCTCTCGGGCAACCCCGGAGAATTCGTAGCTACTCTCAAACCACCTCTGTCCACTCATACCACATCGCCGTCACTAATAGTCGTATTTCGCAACATAATGCCAACTGAAACTCCCTGCCTTAACATTTCTCTCACCTAAAAGGCATTTACAACTATACTTCCAGATTGTCATGGATCGCGATCAGCAACGGGCACCCCGAAATTCCTTGCGGTCAGCAGTGGTCGCGCGCAGCCCGCCGCTGCAAACCGACTACCGACGATGCCGCGTATGTGCACGGACCCACGCTCTTCGCAATTGCAGCATCTTCAAGCAAATGAAGCCGCCACAACGATGGAGACTCGCGAGGGCGCATAAATTCTGTTTGAATTATTTGGCGCTGTCTCATGCCACCGATGAATGCAGTTCGTATGATCGCTGTCGAACTTGCGGATTAAGGCACCACTCTCTGTTGCATCGACCGGATGCAAACCCGAGCATCCCACGTCATACCCAGGCACCCCGGCCTGGTCGCCAAGTAGTACCACCTCAGGTACCCTCTGCCCCCACCGTGCGACCCCGTTCTCGCCCAGCTGTCTCTCGGTCTCGTCCAGCTACCGAAGCACCATCGCCTGCATCTACTGCCGCTCGACGCACCGTTCGGTGCACTGCTCAAGGGCTGCAGACTGCCACTTTCAGGGGAAAGGTGTCAGACCTCCTCGTACGCGATGCAGAGGCTCTAGCCGCTGAACGCGCCTAGGGCGGGGACGATGTTTGAGCGACTGTCGTAGTCGTCAACAACCAACCCTTTATTTTAAGAACAGTGAATTTATAACCAATTTTTAATTATTACACGCTTCAATATGTATTATTGCATATGTTCTATTGAATTTAAACCTATTTTGAATTTAAACGTATATTTATGAATTATTATACGTGGAAATATGTACTTCATTACATATTTTATACTTTTATATTATATTTGAGCTATTCATGAATTACTTAGAATACGTATAACCATTATACGTAACACTCATGTTAAACTAGGATTAGCACTTATGGAATTCTAAATGAATGCTTGAACATATTTCGCCCCTCTGGCAACCCCAACTGATGAGTTGACAGGTGACATATGTACATATATATATACTCTTGTTGTTTTGACTTTTATTATAACTCGAAATCTTTACCTACTCGGTGTGACACAAAAATTGTAAATCTCAGTGAAAAGAGTATATATTTATATACTATATTAAAAGGAGTAGTAGTTCCTTAAAGTTTAAATCGTGGTTTCTCTTTAAAGTAATAAAGTGCCTTAGATTTGAGTCGAGAAATATTCCCCACCCCCCTTTGTGTGCCGCAAAGTATCCTAATCTTTAGGAACGCATTCGGTCACCGCCACCATCTACAACCACATCATCGCCAACACCAACCACCATCATTACCGCCGCAGCTGTGTCCGCAGCAACCACATCAAGGAAAAAGAATGTAAATTTTAGATTGTGCCCCCCTAACCACGCATCATGAACTTCTATGCCAAATACTTCTTAGTAACAATCATATTACAATATTATACAACATAAATTATTTAACTAACACAGCGGTTAGCTAACATCAATGGAATGCCGAATATGAAACCCTTGTCCGTTCACAGCTAATAAATTCTGCTTATTACTTACATACAACCAATAATGTGAATTAACCAAATACTCACATTGATCTGCTGACTTTGCAAGCATGCATACAAATCTACATGTAGGCATAGCATTAACCAAATTACTCGCATTGATCTGCTGACGTTGCAAGCAGGCATACAAATCTACATGCATGCAAGCAGGCATACAAATCTACATGTATGCAAGCATGCATACAAATCTACATGTATACAAAGCATGTATACAAACCTGCATGTATGCATACCCCATTACTAATGTACATATTTTTAGTTTATTAGTATTAAGATAATTATGAATGTATAGGTTAAGTAAATATCCATAAAACGGAAAGAATTTATTTAATAAAAAGAATTAATGTTTGACTACCAAACCTTTCACATCTTTTTATTCTAAATCAAACATTTCAGTAGACTTCCAACTAAAACAGTAATATTTCATCAGCGGGATACTTAAGAAGGGGGGAGTTAGCACAGTTAGCAAAATTGTCACATATTGCCTACACAGCAGTTACTGCAACCCAAATTCAGTAAACAATATTTTAATAAAACAACAACAATAACTGCTTCACATTCCGTTGCACTAAATTTAAGCGGAAGCCGTGCAGACGTAATGTGAACCCGTTGGTTGCCCAATTAAGTTACTTTTACTTGCATACGCAAAATTATAAGAATATCATAAAAGCAATAAAACAATTCGATTAAAAATCTATTTGATTATGAAGCAACTTTTGCAAAGAGAAACAACAATATTGTTAATAAATTATTGCGCTGTAAGTGAATTCATCTGTACGATATAAGTAAATTTATAAGTTTGTTAGCAACTTAGCTAAATAAATAGCATAAGAAAAATTGTATAAAAAAGAAATTGCCAATAATAAAGTCAGGTTCGGTTGTTCAGCAGTTCAGTTGATAAAGGTAACGATTGAGTTTAATTTTGTTATCAGCAGCGCACGGCAGTAACTTACATAGCGTCCACAAAATTGATCTTGGTGTATGTTATATATGTACGACTTAGATTAACACACTCTATATATACGTTCGACATTGGTGAAATAAAGGAGTTCTAAGAAGAAAACGGAAGAACGTATTCATTAAAATATTGTACTTTATACTTAAGAAGCGGTGCAAAAAGTCTTAAGATAAAATGAATTACGAAATTATTTCGCGCTCTTGTTAGTCGTGCTTAGCTGCCTTTTAACTAATACGAATCGCGTAACTATTAGGTGGCGTAGTAGGGATATAAAGGATAGTTCGTATTTGGTATAAATATATGATACCGGCAATAATCTTTGCGTTGGTTCATTAGTCAGTATGCAGAAGGTGGTTAAAGCTGGTTTCATGGCCAAGCCATTTCATGGCCAAGATATTTCAAGGCCAATGTATTTCACAATATGGTGAAATTAGAATGTAAGCAATTATTGTAATCCTATAAGTAAGAGTGAAGGTGGTTAAAGCTGGAATTTTCCATTAAAAAGAAATTGATATCTTTACTTCATGGCCAAGCCATTTCATGGCCAAGATATTCCACGGCCAATGTATTTCACAATATGGTGAAATTAGAATGTAAGCAATTATTGTAATCCTATAAGTAAGAGTGAATTACAAATAAAATTTAGTTTTGGAGCAACCTTTAATCAACCTATGTAAACTCGGCCGCGTTGGCGGTCTAACATAAGATGCGTTATTAATTGACGAACCTGCCAGAAGAACGTAGTTTTAAAAATTCCTTGGGCGAAAGGAAACGTCAAGCTCTTCCAAAAAAAAAAACAAGAAGTGTTTTTATTGTTCAAAATCCTGGAATCTAGAAGGAAACGTTTTTGCTTATTTTTCACTCACACGACCCAGTTATGTATAAATAGCGTCCACAAAATTGATATTGGTGTACTTTATACTATAGAGGCGGTGGAAAAAGTCTTAAACTAAAATGAATGCGTAAATTCAGACAGGTGGCGTAGTTGGGATATAAAGGATATTTCGTATTTGGTATAAATACATTATACCGCCAAAAATCTTTGCGTTGATTCATTAATCACTACGCAGAACGTGGTTATAAATAAAGATAAGTATTTCACAAACAGCAACATTGCCACTATGGATTTCGGGATCTTCAGGGTCTTCAGCTAGAACACTAGCTGGTTTTGGAAATACGGCGTCAAGAGCGGAATTCCACGCCTTTAAGAAAAGTCGCCTAAGTTTGCACTCTAAGTCACTTCATTTTCATTTGATATAGTTATAGTTCTAATAACCTCCGAAGAGATTTTAGGCCGAGCTTCTCTTCCAAGCCCACTCCTACGATGGATGAAGTGTTACAAACGCATTCAGCCACGTCATGCCTTAGTTGTTGTGAACTTTGTCCCAATTGCCTTCCTTGCATATAGTTACACATACGCATTATCACCAGCCCTCAACAACAGCAACAACATTAGCAGTAACACCGAACACAATCAATCCACGCTTTGAAAATGTTTAGTCACCAAGCGATAACGAAATGAAATTACAAACGTACATACATACATTTGATAATGAAATTGGAAGATTTACAAACATACATACATAAAAGCGGCGCAAAACATAAAATAGGAGAAATTGCGCTTGAACGCAATAAAAATTAATGAAGTCGGAAGAGATGAAATACGAATTCTCAAGTTAACGTTAGAAATTTCTATAATGAGATCAAATTCTGATTAGTCATAATAAATCAAGCCATAATCAGAATTTGCTATAAATACTTAACTTCGGATTCAAATGGGGCTCAGTCTTGTAATTTTACTTTTCAAGTGCAATTCAGTTTATTCAAAATTTAAGTTTGGGAGAAGTAGAAACGGCAGAAGCAGAGATATAATATTTACTAACCACGATTGTTAAATAAAGAGGATAATAAATTTAATTTATTGAATTTTTATTTAAATACAAAGTGTGGTAATCTACCAAATAACAAACATTAGATTGTTGGCTTAGAAATAAGTCACCAATCTAAAACTATATATTATTCTTTACACAGTACATAACTTGTATGTAATCATGTGTTAAAGTTATGCTTTTTGTTAGTGGCAGTTTCAAAGAAACTTGTATTTGCTTTGTTCTATTTATAGAAATACAAAGAATTTACCAATGTTGTCTAGTTAAATGAATTAAGTGGAGATTGCTCTTATTGCTTTTAAATGTATGAAAACATTTATTTAAAGCAATTTTCGTATTTTTCATCATTAAGGGTATTGACGTTTTTATTAGGCACTTCTAACCAAAAATTTACTCAAGGTTAAATGGGTTGAGTGAAAAAATATAATTCCTTTGGTGTATGTCATATATGTACTACTTAGATTAACACACTCTATATATACGTTCGACATTGGTGAAATAAAGGAGTTCTAAGAAGAAAACGGAAAAACGTATTCATTACAATAGTGTACTTTATACTTAAGAAGTCTTAAGATAAAATGAATTACGAAATTGTTTCGTGCTCTTGTTTTCGTGCCTTTTGACTAATACGAATTCGAAAATCGTGTAACTAGCAGGTGGCGTAGTAGGGATATAAAGGATAGTTCGTATTTGATATAAATACATGTTACCGGCAATAATATTTGCGTTGGTTATTAGTCAGTATGCAGAAGGTGGTTACAGATGGAATTTTCTATCAAAAAGAAATTGATATCTTTATTTCATGGCAAAGATATTTCAAGGCCAATGTATTTCACAATATGGTGAAATTAGAATGTAAGCAATTATTGTAATTCTATAAGTAAGAGTGAATTACAAATAAAGTTTAGTTTTGGAGCAACCTTTAATCAACCTCTGTAAACTCGGCCGCGTTGGCGGTGTAGCATTATGCGTCACACCCATCTATGTAATACACTTGCGGAATTACGCATCATGAACTTCTATGCCAAATACATTTTAGTAATAATCATATTACAATATTATCCAACATAAATTATTGAACTAACCCAGCGGTTAGCTAACATCAATGGAATGCCGAATATGAAACCCTTGTCCGTTCACAGCTAATAAATTTTGCTTATTATTTACATACAACCAATTATGGGAACTGACCAAAATACTCGCATCGATCTGTTGATTTTGCGAACAGGCACACAAACTTACATGTATGCATAGCATTAACCAAATTACTCGCGTTGATCTGCCAACGTTGGGAGAAAGCATACAAACTTACATGTATGCATAATATTAACCTAATTACTTGCATTGATCTGCTGACGTTGCTAATAACGTATACAAATCTACATGTATGGAGTCATACATACAAATCTACATGTATGCAAACCCTGTATACAAACTTACATGTAGGCATACCCCATTACCAATGTACATATTTTTAGTTTATTAGTATTAAGATAATTACGAATGTATAGGTTAAGAAAAGAACTATATAAAGAGAAAGAATTTATTTAATAAAGGCAATGATTTTCAGACCATAGAAGTCTTCACTCTTATTTATTCAAAGTAAATATTTCATGGCGATCCTGCCAGCTTGATCTTAATTTAGCTGAAAATTTGCTCATTAAGCAAAATTCGCTAGATCTTGCTGCACAGAGAGTTAAAGAAAAAAAAAAAGTTGTGTTAAAAAACAAAAAGGAAGCGATGTTAGCAGCAGCAGTACAATGAAGAAATTAAGCAGCGTTTAGATGGAATAAAATACGGACACTGGTAAAAATTTTAACTGGCAGCAGGCCAGCATATATAGAGGTGGAATATCATAAGGAATAAATACTACAAGGAAATTAAAAATTTTAATTGGCAGAATGCGAGCATATATAGAGGTGGAATATCATAAGGAATAAATACTACAAGGAAATTAAAAATTTTAACTGGCAGCATTCGAGCATATATAGAGGTGGAATATAATAAGGAGTAAATATTTCATGGCAATTTTGACAGGCAGCGAAATAGAACCCTCTGAAAACAAGACTGGCAGCAATAGAGAATAAGTATAAAAATTATAAACAAATTGGGCGGCCTTTACGGACGCTAAGCCATTAGCAAAAAAGAGAGTTTTTGCTTAGGAATTTAAAAAAAAAAAAAAAAACACATAATGTAAAATTTAAACGAAAGTATGTACAAACAATATCTTTTGGACTTGAAAAAAAATATATATAATATAAAATTTACTTTGTTAAAATTTAAAGAAAAAATTTTTATAGAAAAAAAGAAGTAGCAGGAAAATTAAAATTTCTTATAAAAAAAAAAGGCTAAAATGCTAAAATCCTTAAATTGAACAAAACGTTGCTTAAGCTTTTATAAAGAAAAATATTCAAGTAAATTGGAATGTTTAGCACACTCCTTTAAAATAGTCAGTTAACTTCAGACAGTTTCACCTTTCCTTTGGAGAAAGCCTATAGGACATTTTTATAAGGTTTAAAAATAAAATTACTCTGTTAATAATAAATAAAAATGCAAAGAGATACCTCGGACATTCCTCTCTATTGGTGGGATGAAATACCCGACACACTTGGGACCTACCCAAAGAATTAGAGGGTTTAAAGAAATTGTGGAAGATAATAGGTATGGAAAGGGAACCCACAATTGAGGACATTATAAACCCCACTACCAGGGTGGAAGAAATAATGCGTATGATGAGGAGAGTGTTCCCCAACAATGCCAAATGTTAAGAGCATCTGAAAAAAAAAATATTAAAAGTTCGTTTAATACAAATAGATAAGAATATTTCCAAATATATTATAAACTACACTAAGAAATTTTTTTTTTGGAATATTAAAATTTTTTTATATAAAAACATTTTTAATCAACAATATCCACAAAATAAAAAGTCGTAAAACAAAATATCTAACTTCTTATTAAAATTAGAAAACTTTCAAGATGCCTTGGTGGACAAAAATAGCCCAAGGCATTATGGTAGCCATAGCTGGCTACGAGGTAGGAAAAGAAAGCTCTGAAACAAGAGATAACAAAATAATCAAGTATGAGCCATCAACTAGGGTAGATACAGAAAATACTCCGAACATCCCAGATGTTTGGTTAGCAATTATAGGTTGTGTATTCATGCTATTGATCATAACAATAGCTATGATGCTCAAAAACTATATGAAGCACAAATTTAGGCAGGTAAAACCCGCCACAACTCGTATCTAACCCTTTACCAGTACCAAACCCAAAGCTGAGGAAGAGCGATAAACAATTCAATTATTAACCCTCAAAATGTAGCAAACGACCTTAAAGGCAGCTTCATTAGACCTGCCCAAATCTAATGACAAATCAATAATTTGCATACTTCAAAGTAGTAGTTTCCACGGAAGTTATCAAAATAACATCCTTGAAGGCTGTCAAAGGAAAATATTTATAAAACAGCTCTAGTAAAATTTGAGTCAGTGGACATATGAAAAAAAAAAACATAAATTTTACAACCAGCAAATATTAACAACAAAAATGAAGAAAAGTCACAAAGAGAACATATACATATATGTTAAAGCGCTATATAAATTTACAATAAAAGACTAGTCGCGCTCGTTTTCATCTTAGGATAGAAAAATGGTAGCGTAGAAAAATTTTCAAGTAACCAGATTGTTGAGGAAGTTATTGACTTAGGACAATATTCGACCAGGCATAAAAGAAATGCCGGCAATCCAGGACTTGAAATTTATAAGGCAAAACACAGTTGTCCTGAGGGACAAAGTGGTGATTAAGAATTGAATATTTACTGCAGTAGGCGAATTTATAAAATAATAATTGTTAACCAAGTTCTCTAAGATCAAATAATAGCACTAACCAAAGAGGCGGTGCATGTGACAATCCCGGTATAAAAATAAAAATATTCTTCATAAATGTCATGACGATTCTGTCCTGGTGGCCGCCGCAGAAATCACATGACACATAAGATTAAAGATATTGCTGCTGGAAAATAGGAAAATTATTAAAAATTTAAAGATACGAAAAATTTTTTTTTGCGCCCACTGTACCTTCCACTTATCTATTAATAAAACTACTATCAATACATAGCTACCCCGCTCTTCCATCAGCAACCCCCTCTAATGTATGTACAATTTATTACAGATTTACCTTATTATGAAAAAAAGGGGTCAAGTAAAAAAAAAAAACCCTTTTTTCCTTGAATAATATAAAACAAAATAAATAAAATCGTTTATTACCTAGGTCTCATAAGGTCATATTTTTACATATTAGGAAAGTCCTCTACTTTAGCCTCAATAGATTAGAAAATATTAATAGGAAAATATTTCGATAGGAAAATAATTTGCATAAGTTACTAAATAATGGTAGGAACAATAAAAATAATTAGTAGTCCTCTCTTGAAAATAATCTAAAAAGAAATATTCTAATTTACTCAGTTGTTTAATAATAATTTATATCTAAGCAATTGAAAACAAAAAAAAATTTTTTTTCTGCTTCATATTTCCATATAAATATTAAAAATACTTTCTAGAAGTCAAGCAGATTTTAAGTGAGTGCACACATTTAAAATCCGGCTATAAAATACGCAGTAAATACAATAAGTAACATAAGTAAAATAATAATTAAATTTAAAAATTTCAAAAAGGGATATGCATAAAATGTAAACAATAAATATATCAAGGTCAGCAAATCAGAAACAAAGTACCAGTAAAATATCAAAATCATTAAAAATACGACAAAGAGTCTTATACAATTGTTCACAAAACAATTATATAACACTCTTTTTCTAAGGCGGATGCTGTAGCATTATGCGTCATACCCATCTATGTAATACACTAGCGGCATTACGCATCATGAACTTCTATGTCAAATACATTTTAGTAATAATCGTATTACAATATTATCCAACATAAATTATTGAACTAACCCAGCGGTGGGCTAACATCAATGGAATGCCGAATATGAAACCCTTGTCCGTTCACAGCTAATAAATTTTGCTTATTATTTACATACAACCAATTATGGGAACTAACCAAAATACTCGCATCGATCTGCTGACGTTGCGAACAGGCACACAAACTTACATGTATGCATAATATTAACCAAATTACTTGCATTGATCTGCTGACGTTGCTAATAACGTATACAAATCTACATGTATGAAGTCATGCATACAAATCTACATGTATGCAAACCCTGTATACAAACTTACATGTAGGCATACCCCATTACCAATGTACATATTTTTAGTTTATTAGTATTAAGATAATTACGAATGTATAGGTTAAGAAAAGAACTATATAAAGAGAAAGAATTTATTTAATAAAGGCAATGATTTTCAGACCATAGAAGTCTTCACTCCTATTTATTCAAAGTAAATATTTCAGCGGTCTAACATAAGATGCGTTATTAATTGACGATCCTGCCAGATGAACGTCGTTTTAAAAATTCCTTGGGCGAAAGGAAACGTCAAGTTTTTCCAAAATAAAAAAAAAAACAAGAAGTGTTTTTATTGTTCAAAATCCTGGAATCTAGAAGGAAACGTTTTTCCTTATTTTTCATTCACACGGCCCAATTATGTATAAATAGCGTCCACAAAATTGATCTTGGTGTACTTTATACTTAAGAAGCGGTGGAAAGTCTTAAACTAAAATGAATGCGTAAATACAGGCAGTTGGCGTAGTAGGGATATAAAGGATATTTCGTATTTGGTATAAATACATTATACCACCAATTATCTTTGCGTTGATTCATTAATCACTACGCAGAACGTGGTTATAAATAAAGATAAGTATTTCACAAACAGCAACATTGGCACTATGGATTTCGGGATCTTCAGGGTAGGTCTCGGGACCACTAGCTGGTTTTGGAAATACGGCGTCAAGAGCGGATTTATACGCCTTTAATAAAAGTCGCCTAAGTTTGTACTCTAAGTCACTTCATCTTCCTTTGGCCTAGTTATAGTTCTAACAGAATTTTAAATAATACTCGGCATAGGTGACTTCAAGAACATGCTACTTAAATATGATTTCTGTGCTCTAATTTCCCATTAAACAAAAAAACTATTTTTATTTTGTAAATTAGGTATTTACGAATTAATTATAAATTAAGCATTCTTAAATTAAGTCAGTATGAATAATGTAAGGCGTGATAACTTCCGAAGATATTTTAGGCCGAGCCGCACTCCTATGATGATTGAATTGTTACAAACGCACTCAGCCACGTCATGCCTTAGCTGTTGTAAACTTTATCCCCATTGCCTTCCTCACATATTTTATTTTTTTGCACAGTACATATTTTTTATGTAATCATGTGTTAAAGTTATGCTTTTTGTTAGTGGCGGTTTCAAATAAACTGGTATTTGCTTTGTTCTATTTATAGAAATACAAATAATTTACCAATGTTATCTATATATATGAATTTAGTGGGGATTGCTTTTAAATGTATGAAAACATTTATTTGTAGCAATTTTTGTATTTTTCATCATTAAAGGCATTGAAATTTTAATTGGGCAATTCTAACCAAAAATTTACTCAAGGTTGAATGTTTCGAGTGGAAAAAAAAAAAAATAAAAATTTCCTTCCTATTTAATCCAAATGTAGAGGTGTTTTTTTTTTTGTTCAAAATCCTGGAATCTAGAAGGAAACGTTTTTGCTTATTTTTCATTCACACGAACCAATTATGTATAAATAGCGTCCACAAAATTGATCTTGGTGTACTTTATACTTAAGAAGCGGTGGAAAACGTCATAAACTAAAATGAATGCGTAAATTCAGGTAGGTGGCGTAGTAGGGATATGGAGGATAGTTAGCATTTGGTATAAATACATTATACCGGCGATAATATTTGCGTTGGTTCATTAGTTACTGCGCAGAATGTGGTTATGAATGAAGATAATTATTTCACAAACAGCAACATTGCCACTGTGGATTTCGGGATCTTCAGGGTAGGCCTCGGCAACACTAGTTGGTTTTGGGAATTCTAGCGGATCCCTAAAGATTTCTATGCCTTCAGGAAAAGTCGTAAGAATATACCAATGTTGTCTATTTATATGAGTTAAGTGGGGATTGCCCTTATTGCTTTTAAATGTAAGTTACGTTGCCTTATACCACTATACTTCCCAATGACGCACCCTTTGATCACATTGCAGTGCACGTGACCATTCAATTAAAATTCACAGAATAACTTCGCTGGCGCAGCACACGCGCAACCAACGATCAGGTCAGGTATCGAAATTATTGAAATCATGGGAATTTGAATATAAGCAATTCCTGTCTACACGCGCAAGCGTTCGACTTGCGAAATGTGGGAACTGCAACCGCAGCATAAATAGTTGGCAGTAGTAGGTTAGATAAAAGTTAATTTGGATGTTTCAGTTCAGTTATTTTTGGGACGTGCAAGTGGCACGTAATAAATTGTGATTAATTGAAATTGAAGTTGTTCGTGTTTTAATTTTAAATCAGTATCGGCGAACAGTGGGTTCGCCGCACCTTTAATTTTTTATATCTCTCAGGACACGAGAGATTAACTGGCGCCTGAGTAGTCGGTGCGAAGTGACTTGTGAAAAGAAAAAGAAAAACTTCATTCAAACTTGAATACGTGAGAAAAAATCTTTGGAAACATTTGGTTCTGGTCACGTCGTTTTTTATTGGATTGTGTAAGTCTGTCAATTTCTTAATCAAAATCTTCTATTTTCAGAAAAATGAACTCCGACGAGATTTCGAGGTCCCTCACGGAGATGAATGGCGCTTTGAATGCCATTCTTGCTAAGGTAAAGAAGTTTGAGGAGCGTCTCAATAGGGTGGAAGCGACGAACAGAGATGATTCTTTGCAAGGCCTTACACAGGACCTGGAACGAATAGAGAGAGAAGTACAGGAGGTACGGAGACAGTCCACGGACACCAGGCCAGAACCAGTTGCGCCGCTAGTTACGCCTCGATCGGAAAACGAACAAGCTCAAGTGGCCAAGATTCCGGACTGTGTCAAGGAGCTGCAGGTGTTCAACGGTTCACGGGAACACTACAGTTCCTGTGTGCATAGTGTAGAGTTAATGATAAAGGACTATGAAATAGTGCGGCATAAGCAGATATATACTGCCATCCAAAGACATATTAGGGGAAAAATTAGGGGGGCCGCGGATTCTGCGCTACTTGCGCACAACATCCACGATTCGGACTGGGCAAAGATTAAATAAACCCTTTCGCTGCACTATGCAGACATTAGAGACATCCAAACGTTGGAACAGCAACTTACGTTAATGTCGTAAGGGCGACAGAGATTATCCGACTTCTATTCACAAATTCAGAAGTAACTATCCCTGATGATAAACACAATCAAACCAGAAAAATACGCACATAAGGAAACGATAGAAGCGCTGACAGAAGCGCACCGGCGAAGAGCATTAGACGTGTTTATTAGGGGGCTCAACGGAGACCTACCGGCCCTGCTCCTCGTTCAAAATATTAAAACCTTGCCAGAGGCATACTCTGCTTGCCTGAAGATGCTGAATGCGGACCGCAGAAGTTCGTTCCACCGTCCATCCCTAGCAAATAGAGGAGACGGGAATACTATTGATACCCCATCCTTCTCCCGTAACAGAAGGGACTACACTGGCTCAGGCCAAGGCTATTCAAATCATATCGTCCACGCCAGCCGAACAACAACCGAACGTGGCAAGACCGCAACCGAGAAGTACCAGGACCGTCTTACTCAGGTTCGGGGCAAACAAGAACGCAAAATTGGCGGAGCACTCCGTCGGCGTTGGTAAAAACGAATTACGAGCCATCTTCCCAGTCGCGAAACACTAGATTTTCTGCATATGACGGCGCAAAGAGGGGTGCAGGTTCCACGGGACATATGAACCAACCCCCTAGTAAACAACAAAAGTTATTCCACCTGGTACCGGTAGATAAAGAAGAAACCCAGGATACAGCAGACAGAGAACAACTCACGGGCGACCAAGTAAATTTTACCATGGGAGCCTAATGTCTGGCGTACCATATTTAGAATATGTTACGCATGATCAGGGTACGTTAGAGTTTCTAGTAGACACGGGGGCAAATAAAAATTACATAAGTGAACGCGTAGCACGCAACATCATGCCAGTGGAAAAGCCATTCAAAGTAACCTCTGCAGGTGGCGACATAAAAGTAGACAGGAAAATCTGTGGACATTTTTTTAAGTTTGTGGGCAAGGACACTCCCACCACATTTTTCGTCCTCCCAGGACTCAAATCGTTCGACGGAATCATAGGCGACGACACGTTGACTGAAGTTAAAGCGATAATAGATAGGGAACTCAACGTCCTTATGCTAAAACCAAATGTAGTACTGCCCCTTAAGCGAAAAATAGCACAACAAGTTAATAAAATAGAAACAAACATACCGCTGAATCCCAACATTACTAACCTTACTAAAAATAGGCTCTACCAAATATTAGATAAATACGAAACTTTGTTTGGCCCGGTTGACCGCAGTATGGAAATTCAAACCAATGTCCAAGTCGAAATAAGAACTAATACCGGAAACCTATCTACACAAAAAGTTACCTCTACCCTGTAAACATGCGCGAAGAAGTTGAGAAGCAAATCCAGAATCTACTTTCAGAAGGAATAATTCGTCCTTCAAAAAGCCCATACAATTCGCCCATATGGATTGTGCCGAAAAAATCTCAGTCTGATGGGGAAAAGAAATATCGAATGGTCATAGATTTCAAGCGGTTAAACGCCGTAACTGTCCCTGACACGTATCCTATACCTGACATTAATGGCACCATTGCGAGTCTTGGTAACGCTAAATATTTCACGACACTTGACCTCACTTCGGGATTTCGCCAAATTCCAATGAAGGACAGCGACATCGCAAAACGGCATTTTCCACAATGAATGGAAAATACGAATTTTTGCGACTTCCCTTTGGTCTAAAAAATTCACCCTCTATCTTCCAGCGAATGATAGACGACGTGCTCAAAGAATTCATAGGTCGTATATGTTTCGTATACATCGACCACATCATAATCTTCAGCAAAGGCCAAGATACTCAGTTAAGGGACATCGAGACCATTCTCCTGAGGCTTCTGAACGCGGGTCTCAGAGTTAATCTAGAAAAAACGCAATTCCTTAAAACAAGCGTAGAATTTCTAGGTTATATTGTGACCTCCGAGGGAATACTTCCAGACCCATAAAAGATAGATTCTCTAAGGAAAATGCTACCTCCCTCCAGCTTAAAGGAGCTTAAAAGTTTCCTAGGCTTAACATCATATTATAGAAAATTCATCCGGGATTATGCTAAAATCGCAAAACCGCTAACCAACCTCACACGAGGAGAGCACACGCAGGTAAGAGCAACACAATCCAAAAAGGTACCGATAAGCTTGGACACAGAAGCACTAAAGGCATTTGTTGATCTCAAGGAGATACTGACGCATCGGAAGACCTAACCTTCCCCAGCTTCGACAAACCCTTCAATCTGACAACTGACGCCTCCGACTTCGCCATTGGTGCCGTGTTGTCACAAGATTACGATGGCAAAGATAAACCAATAGCATTTATATCAAGAAGCCTAAGTACTACGGAGGAAGCGTATGCTACCAACGAAAAGGAGATGCTAGCCATCGTTTGGGCATTGGACAATCTCCGGAACTACCTATATGGCGCTAGGAAGATCCGAATATTCACCGACCATCAACCGCTAACATTTCCCCTCAGTAACAGAATTACAACGCAAAACTAAAGCGATGGAAGTCTAGGATTGAAGAATATAATTATGAAATAATATACAAACCAGGTAAATCAAACGTCGTGGCAGACGCTCTTTCTCGCATAAAGACCCAGGCGAATCCCCTTGCAACGCCCATATCCGAGAATGCAAGCCAAATTCCAACCTCAGGATCAGAATCCGACTCGACAAGCGAGGACGGTTCAACAGGCAACACCGTCCACATCGCAGGGCAAGATAATTCGGATCTGATACCATTCGTGGAAGTGCCAATAAACGTATTTAGAAATCAACTTGTGTTTGGAGGTAGGTTACAAATATTCGAGGAACCCCATCCCGGTTACTCGCGGCACTACCTGTGGGTCAGAGGGAATTAGCGAAGCAGAGCTTACCGACGTCCTCAAAAAAAAAAACTAAGACCAAACGTTATCAACGGTATTAAGATGCAAGAAGCTCAATTAAGACTACTCCAGAAGGTATATTTAGAAAATTTTACGCAATATAAGATCCGGGTAGCTCAGACTATGGTAGACGACTTAAGGGATCCGGATAGGATTTGTGAGATAATATGGGGAGAACATAAAAGGGCTCACCGCAATGCTAGAGAAAATAAGACACAAATCCTAGAGAAATACTACTACTGAACAGTATAATCAAAGGGTATGTCTAGTCCTGCGAAACATGTAAGGTCAGTAAATACGATAGACATCCGAATGCACCAGAGCTGCAAAAAACACCAATTCCATCACGTCCTTGTGAGATAATCCATTTGGACATTTTCGAAATTCAAGGGGAGAAATTCCTCAGTGTCATCGGCAAATTCTCAAATTTGCGAAACTTTTCCATTTACGTAACAAGTCCACTTTGCACCTTAAGGACAAAATAATAAAACTCCTACACTATTTCACAACACCTGATATTCTCGTGACCGACAATGAGCGCGGTTTAATTAGTCCAATAATCCAGAACCTGTTAGATTCTTTGGGAATAAAATTGTACCGCACACCATCCCAAAGAAGCGAAGTGAATGGTCAGGTAGAAAGACTTCACTCCACCTTAATAGAAATAATTAGATGCCTGAAGATAGACAACCCAAACTTAAGGGCAAAAGAATTAATTAACATAGCATTAGACCGATATAATATTTCAATTCACTCGGTTATAAACCGAAAACCAAGTGAAATATTTTTTAACCGAGCAAAGTCCTCTAACTATCAAGAGCTGTTAGAAAAAAGTAGAAAGACTAATAAATATTTGAAAGCCTTGCTGACGAAAAAGCAGCTAGAACAGATCAAACGTCACAATAACAAAAGATCTGTACCGGAGCGTTATGACGAAAACGATGTCATATACGTGAAGGACAAGCAGATTAAAGGAAAGCAAAAACCCGCGTATAAGAGGGAGATTGTTGCAAAGGACAACAAAGTACCAGTCACCAAGCTAAGTGGCAAGAAAGTACACAAAACTCACATAAAAAATGTGAAACACAGGAATACACATCCTAGCACATAAAACAAAAAACACATAGGCAATTCACGGGGTCTCCTATTGTCTTATGTGCTATCCTTTTTTGAAAAATTTATCAGGGAAACCATGGAAACAAAATACAATATACAGCGATACGACGAATACGAGACCTTTGTGAGTTGCCCGATATACAAAAAAAAATAAAATAATAATAAAGAATAATACTGAATAAGAAATGAAAAGACTACCGAAATAAACTAAAACAAGAAATAGAACTTGGTACTAAGGGGTAGTTTGTCTAACAAGAGCGAGCTTGTAAGTGGGACAAATCGTCCCTTAATCGGATAACACGATTCTCCATAGCTGGTTCGAGAAATGATAACACTTTTAGTCCAGAACAAAAGGAAATGGTCATTACTACAAGAGCGGGCTTGTTAGTGGGATGAATCGTTCCCTAGTAGGCTCGTAGTGCCATCGAATTTGACAAATGGCTACACTACTTCCAAACGGAATTCTGGCGATCTCCCCGTAGCTGGTTCGACAACAGTATGGCTCTCTGTCCTATACAAAAATTGAAAATGCCTCCCTCGCCTAATTCGTTGGAGAAGAGAAAAAATATATAAAAAACAAAATTAAAAAATGCCTCCTTCGCCTAATCAGTTGGAGATGCCTCCCTCGCTTAAAATTCGTTGGAGAAGACAGAAACAAAAAAAAAGAAAAAGAAAGATTTTTTTGAGCTTATGCGTCTAATCCGCTAAGCAAATATCATGAAAAAGAAGAAAAACGAAAAAATCGTTAAATGAAAAAGAAAAAAAAAAACAAGAAAAAACATAACTTGTACACCACTGACATACTAACAAGATAATATCGCAGGAAAAGCGAAAATCCTAAACCAAGATTGTAACACTAGGTTAATGATAATCAATCTAATCCTAAAAATTCCGCTCACTATTAATACCTTCCTACTATCAACAACATTTTTTCTTTTCACTAAATAGATAACCGTAACTCACCCTCTTAGAACCTAACAACTAATAACTTACTAATAACATTAAATTAGAATTAACACCTTGCGTTACAGATTCCCACTGCTGGCAAATGCCATCAGCGTTTTGAACATTTTCAATTACAAGGCTCCGATCGTAACAATCCAAGATGGAAACGGGTGGATCATTGGCGGGTCATTCAAACTGGTACACGTCATCAACCTACAACAATATGCTACAACTATGAGGCAAATGGAGAGCTTAACAAACCGAATTGAGGATCAGATATTAGCACAGCACTACATTAATCAAACGCTAGAACGACTTCATGAACTAATGGGCAACACAAGTAGAAGAAGGAGTACTCGATCTATTGACTGGCTAGGCTCAGCGTGGAAATGGATAGCAGGATCACCTGACGCAACGGATTGGAGCAATATCCTGCACAGTCAGAATCGGATAATTCAGAATAGCAACCATCAATACAGGGTAAACAGGAAACTATTCACGGCTACACAGGAGGTATTGAAAAAAATCGACGAGGTCGTGGACCGCACGAATAACGTGACAAAAGAAACAGAAATCATGGAATTCAGACAAAACGCGCTTCACAAGATTTTTCTCCTTCGTGAGGATGTAAACGAAATGGTGCGGGGATGTCAGTTGGCAAAGAATGGGATTGCCAACACCAACCTACTGGATATGGACGAAGTCAAGCAGATCCTAACCGAAATAGAAACACTCCCATAGCAGAATATAATAGAAGCAATCGAATATGGCCAACCGTCGGTACTGACTAACGGAACACTTCTCCTCTACGTCCTTTCAATGCCAAAAGTAACAACTAAGAAATATAATCTCCTGGTCACTCGCACTGGAATCTATGGAGGTAAGCAACTAAATCTTCCTTTTGACAGGATACTCGTCAACCAGGAAGAGACGTACGGTCTAACAAAAGATTGCCTGGTAATCAGCTCATCCACGGTATGTAAAGCGGAATCCTTAACTAAACTGGAAGAAAGCAGTTGCCTACCGCGACTCTTAAAAGGTGGAGAAGCCAACTGCGAATTCATCAGACAGAATGGGTCCCAAATAGAGCTGATAAACGAGAACACTGTGTTCATATCAAACTTCCAAGGAGTAATCAAAAGTAGCAATGCCTCGAGTATGGTAAATGGCAGTTATGTAATCCAATTAAATAACGAAACAGTCACCATTGGTGACCAGGTATTTTCCAGTTATGAAACCATTACCGCACAGGCCCTTCCAGCAGTACTATCAAAAGTGAAGAGCCACACCATGAAGGTCAACCTAGAATACGTCCACGATCTGACTATGGAAAATATAAGGTATCTTGGGTACGTTAATAAAAAGTAAATTTCTCTCTCGCTTCAGACATCCTCTCGATATGCGCAATTGTTCTTATGGCCGTGCTGTGGAGATGCTACAACAGAAAGCTAGACCTTCCGCCAGTTGAAATCCCGACCCACTGGGCAGATAACACTCACAGCAGCAAAATCATTAGAGGAAAGTCAGCTCCTGAAATTTATCGCCTGGACAACAGCCTACCAGTCTCACCAGTCACATCAGTCACACCAGTCAACACCAGTCAACACCAGTATGTCGCCAGGAAAATGTAATTACTCTCTACAAAATTTTACCCCCTCGCAATTTTCGACTTTTGATCTGCGGGACGCAGATCTTTAAAGGGGGAGGAGTTACGTTGCCTTATACCACTATACTTCCCAATGACGCACCCTGTGATCACATTGCAGTACACGTGACTCCATTGCTCCAATTAAAATTCACAGAATAACTTCGCTGACGCAGCACACGCGCAGCCAACGATCAGGTCAGGTATCGAAATTATTGAAATCATGGGAATTGCAATATAAGCAATTCCTGTCTACACGCGCAAGCGTTCGACTTGCGAAATGTGGGAACTGCAACCGCAGCATAAATAGTTAGCAGTAGTAGGTTAGCTAATAAGTTAATTTGGAAGTTTAGTTCAGTTAATTTTGGGACGTGCAAGTGGTACGTAATAAATTGTGATTAATTGAAATTGAAGTTGTTCGTGTTTTAATTTTAAATCAGTATCGGCGAACAGTGGGTTCGCCGCACCTTTAATTTTTTATATCTCTCAGGACACGAGAGATTAACTTGTATGATAACATTTATTTGAAGCAATTTTTGTATTTTTCATCATGAAGTGCATTGAAATTTGAATTACCAAAATTTACTCCAGATTAAATGGGTTGAGTGAAAAAAAATATATATTCCTTTCTACATATATAATTAAAGTGTTTTTATTGTTCAACATCTTGGAATCTAGAAGGAATCGTTTTTGCTTATTTTTCATTCACATGACCCAATTATGTATAAATAGCGTCCACAAAATTAATCTTGGTGTACTTTATACTTAGGAAGCGGTGGAAAACGTCATAAACTAAAATGAATGCGTAAATTCAGGTAGGTGGCGTAGTAGGGATATAGAGGATAGTTAGCATTTGGTATAAATACATTATACCGGCGATAATCTTTGCGTTGGTTCATTAGTCACTGCGCAGAAGGTGGTTATGCATGAAGATAATTATTTCACAAACAGCAACATTGCCATTGTGGATTTCGGGATCTTCAGGGTAGGCCTCGGCAACACTAGCTGTTTTGGGAATACGGCGTCAAGAGCGGATCCCTAAAGTTTTCTATGCCTTCAGGAAAAGTCGTAGGATATTCCTACCAATGTTGTCTATTTATATGAGTTAAGTGGGGATTGCCCTTATTGCTTTCAAATGTATGATAACATTTATTTGAAGCAATTTTTGTATTTTTCATCATGAAATGCATTGAAATTTTAATTCCCAAAATTTACTCCAGATTAAAAGCGTTGAGCGAAAAAAAAAATAAATTCGTTTCTACATATATAATTCAAAGTGTTTTTATTGCTAAAAATCTTGGAATCTAGAAGGCAACGTTTTTGCTTATTTTACATTCACACGACCCAATTATGTAAGTTAGCGCACTGCAGGACAAAGCTTAAACAGCGTTTTGTCGATTCCTTAGAAACACCCAAATTCTTGGCTCATTGTTATTAGATCGCAAAACTTACTCCCACGCCTGCTTAAATTCTTGAATATTTGGAAGTAATCTTCATTGTGAATGATATCTAAGTGTGATATCTTATCTGTTAAATGCCTGACAGGATGTTCAATATTGCTACTTTTTAGCGTTTTGACAGGGTGTTCAATATGGCGGCGCCTATCTTCAGCGGGTGATAGAAAGAGATACAGAATGAGACAGCGATAGTCAAATACAAATCAGGTGATCCAATCACTTTGGAATTTTGACGTCTATGTAGAAGATATCACACTTAGTTATCATTCACATTGGTAATCTTCACAGCCGCCAAGCTTATCGACAATTGATCATAATAAAATTAAGGTAAAATTACCAATTACTGCATAGGCACGAATAGATGTACAACTCAGTAGAAATATTTTTATTATATATTTTTTTATATTGTATATTGTATAGTAATTGGTAATTTTACCTTAATTCATTAACACATTCAGAAAAAAAATTTTAAAATATTAAAAAACAAAAACAATTAAATTTCATGAAGTAATTCAACCAATTTTTGTAGTAACAAATAAATAAAATGCAAGTAGTGAGTCTTAGGGTTTTTATCAATTAAAAAAACTTAATATTTTTATATCTTTTATACATAATCATTCAAGAGAAATTAATATACGAGTTTAATTAGTGAAAGAATTTAATTAATGAATGATGAATTGCAAATTCAGTTGATACTTATTTTTTTTACTGTATTTTAAGGGTACTGGTATACTATTTTGTTTCAATTTTTTTTTAGCGTAGTATAACAAAAATGTGAAGCAGTATTTGTCATTATTATTTCGTTGTTTTTGTGTATTATTGTCTTCTGTATATTATGATTAATAATACAATAAATAATTTGGGTAGAAACAACATCACAACATACCTGGGTTGTATGGTCTCTCTGTATTCAATTTGGATGTCTTAATATAAAATAAATTATCTTCATCGGAATGATGATTACGTTTTTTACACAAAAAACGTCTTATGTCACTCATAACTTGAATAGAAAGTAATAATTTAACCAATAAATTGCCTAAAAGTGAAGATGAGTGACTGTTTGTTGATTTGCTCCTTATCGACAAAGAACTGCAATTATTAATAGATACAAATAAAATATCATGAAACATGAACTGACGCAACCGCAAGTAGGGAAACCCTCACATCCATTGCATGGCAGCGGGGATTCCCCGAGTAATAATGCCAACCATAATAAGAGCAACAAATGTACATAGCAGGAATTTATGTAAATAACCATATCAGTAAACAGAAGACTATTTACGAAATCTCTAGACCCTAAGAGAAATGATGTACCGCAAAATCCGAGAGTATATAAGAAGTAAAGATTTAGCAATAAGTGTTCAGTTTGTGATTAGAGCTTGACTAAAGCAGTACGCGGATAATTTAATTGTGTGAATAATTTTAGGTGCATAGAGTGCTTAATAAATAGCATCTTGACAAACTCAACATTGGTGGATTATTATGCAGTCTAGTGATAGGAACCGACTAGAAATAGGAGATTAAAAATATTCCAAACGGAAAATCGTCACAATATATTAGATCATAATAGTGTATAGATGCAGATGCACCTCCCTGAAAATAATCCTGGCGGCGCCCATGCTAGATCTGATCGCATAAATGATTTGATCGTGCCCAGCTACAATTATCTAAACTCTGCGAGACTTTTCTTTGCCAATGCTATCCGCATTTGGAACTCTATCCCCAACTCGGTTCGCAACAGCTTAAGTAAAAGCAACCTTAAGAATTTTAATTTTCTTTCTTTGGTAAGGTATATACAAATAAGAATCTGAGTTTAGCTACTTATAGTCTAGTCAATCATTGTTGTTAAATGTCCTTGTCACAGCATCGGCCGTAGGCCATGATGCTAGAATATGAGTTAGCAACCAAGGAGGAACAAATAAGAGAAGCTGATCTTGAGGCAATAAATAATTTTATAAATGATTGGAAACATAATCAAAGTTTAGCAGAACTAATAGGAATTATTGGATTATCTGTTAAATATGGTTTTGAAACAATTTTCGGTGTTCAATACCCAAGTATGTCAAATAGAGAAAAAACATTTGGTCGGTTATTATATGCATATAGAGAAAAGCATTTAGCTCAAGAATGGGACAATATTAAATTTAAACCCGGAAGAGACGGTTTTTTGAGATATTCATGATTTAAAAAAAATGCATTAATAGTTAAACAAATATATTCATATTACGCACCAGGAGGATATTATTATAATCAATTAAAAAAAGATTACGACGCGCAACATAATATTATAAATGAGGAACAAGCAACAACTTCTGGAACAAATAATAAGACTTCCGGAAGCACCATAACCAATAAGGAACCTCCCACCAAGCGAGCAAAGCCTTCAGATGATAGTGATACTGATCAAACAAGCGACCCTGATCCTACATTTATTGAAAAGCCTAATTATCGTAATAATAATACTCTTAATATGGATGTTGATATGCAAGAAAATATTCATATCCAAAGTGGTTCAGGTGGTTGCCCGAATACGGGAGCGCAATCGGGTGCAACGGGAAGTGGAGATTCCCCTTCTACGGGTATCACATGGATAAGACCAAGTCAACCATGTTCTAGTAATCATATGAATTTTTCTAAAACAAAAATTTTAATAAGTTATGGTTATAGTACTGAAAATATACAAACTTCTGCCAGTATTGATCAAATTACAACTTCATTAGCTCTAATTCCTGTATATTTTGTACCGTTCTATTTAAGTGAAGCTGAATATGATATGTTACCTTCTACAGCAGAAGTTACAAAAGTAAAATGTAAAGTTACACCATTGGGAACTCGAACGGCATTTGATGTTGGAGCAACTATGTCTGCCACTGCAACTTCAGAATATGTTCCCATAGGTTTAGTTGCAGAAGGATCAAATAAAAAAATTTATGGAAAAAATGTTAAATATACTTCTTCTGCAACTGATCCAATGAAAGTTATTGGAATTGAAAATATTCAGCCAAAAGAAATGTATGAAATATATTATAAACATGTTCCATCTAATGCTTTATGTGTACCGCAATCTATTGAACAATATTATATTAATGAAAAAAATCCAGATACAACCAAATTGTTTAAAAATTGTAAATAATGATATAAATAATTTAAATTTTAAAGAATTAGATTTATATTTAAAATGTATAGAACCTCAAAATTTAATATTTAATGCTCCTTTTGGAAATCTATATGATTATTATTATAATGTAAATGAATCAATAGAAATTTTAGAAGATTTATTAAAATTTCCATTTTATAATGATGAATATAAAATTATAAATTTTTACAAGATTTATATAATGTTATAGATACAATTTTCATGTCTAAAAATATATGTTCTACACCCGCACTATGCGTGGTAAAAATAATAAAACATTATAACGACGACGACGACAAGAGCGACAAGAACGCTGGCAGAGGCGGAGACAACGCCGGCAGAGGAAGCAATTTTCCGATCGACAGCATCGGCCGTAGGCCATGATGCTAATGTCATGATCTGTTTTTTAAAATTGTACATGGAATAATATATACATTTTAAGTTTTAAGTTTTAAAAATTATACCCATTAATATGTAACCGTTGTTGCACTATAAAAGATCATACAAGATCTTATTGTGCTAATACTGTCAATAAATGAATGAATGAATGAATGAATAGCATCCACAAAATTGCTCTTAGTGTATGTCATATACATACTACTTAGATTAACACACTCATATATACGTTCGACATTGGTGAAATAAAGGAGTTGTAGAAGAAAACGGAAGAACGTTTTCATTACAATAGTGTACTTTATACTTAAGAAGCGGTGCAAAAAGTCTTAAGCTAAAATGAATTTACGAAATTATTTCGTACTCTTGTTAGTCGTGCTTAGCTGCCTTTTAACTAATACGAATCGCGTAACTAGTAGGTGGCGTAGTAGGGATATAAAGGATAGTTCGTATTTGGTATAAATACATGATACCGGCAATAATCTTTGCGTTTGTTCATTAGTCAGTATGCAGAAGGTGGTTACAGCTGGAATTTTCCAACAAAAAGAAATTGATATCTTTATTTCATGGCCAAGCCATTTCAAGGCCAATGTATTTCATAATATGTTGAAATTTGTTGGATTTGAATTACTTCACGTCTTTATTATTCAACAGCACATCCTATCGGCTTATATACACATTGCAATTTCTTTTCATTGTAAACCTTCAGTTCTCATTGTACCACACAAGTTTAACAACACGTTTTTCTTTTCTCATTAAATTATATTAAAACTGTTTTATTGTTTTACTATAACCACTGAAATCCAAAAGGTTATGGGCCCAGTGGCTGTATTTATCGGGTAAAATTGAAGAACAGTTAAAAGTTGGAAAACCTAAGTAATTCTACTGAATAAGCAATATTCATCGTAGTGAAGATTGGTTCACGATTTGCTGTGGTATATGAATGTATATATATGCGTGTATGAAAACGCAACACGTGGGTAAAAAAAAACCAGAACTTTCTTGCATCAGATAAGTTGTAAATTTTTAATATAAATTATAAAATACATAGTCGTGTCGCCGTACCGTAGTATTTGCTTATTGTTTACTACACAATATGGATTTGGTAGACGAAAAACCTGGCAATGGTGGAGCCGTCACTCATCACAAATTAAATGGTATGAATTACAAGTTGTGGAAGTTCCAAATTGATGCTGTGATGAAACCCAGAGGCCTGATGGACGTCATGGCAGGCAATGTTCCTGGTGAAACTGCAAGTGCCGCTGAGAAAAGTCAATACGACAGAAATGATGGCAAAGCAATGGCGATTTTAATTTCATCGGTGGACAATGAACAAGCGAATCATATTCTTATGTGTAAGACTGCAAAAACGATTGCAGATAAGTTGTCCAATTTGCATGAGAAATGTAGCGAGGTGCGCATTATGAATCTATATGAGGAATATTTTTCGTTGAAAATGACTGAGGGCGAATCAGTTGCGGCGTATGTGTCAAATGTGAGTAGAATGGCATATGCAATCGAAGACCAAGGCGAAAAACTATCTGAGAATATTAAAATGGTGCGGATCGTTAACAGTTTGACGCCCAACTTGCGTAATTTCAAGACAGTTTGGTACAACATAAGAGAAGCAAGAACGTTGGATAGTTTGATGGCTCGTTTGCAGCTGGAGGAGGATGAAATGAACAAAGTGGATGATACACCATCAGATGTGGCTTTTGTAACTATCCAATTATATTTAAATTATTCTATTATCAAAACTAACGTATGATTTCTAACACCACAAAAATAGAATAATTTTTCAAACCAGAAAATTTTTGAAAAACAGAAAAATCAAAACTGAAAATTAAATATTTTTTTACATTTACAATAACAAAATGTTTAAGTAATAAATATTAAAGTAGAATAAATATAACTTAGTATAAACAATAAACAAATTGAATATAAGAACCCTAAAGTACTCCCCCTTCACGAAAAATTAATATCAAACAAATTAAATGTTACTCTCTGTTTATGTGCATTATTAGTGGTATTGTTTGTGTACGTTGTTTCAATAATCGCTGGTTTTAACCTATCTATAGGAATAGTTTTAATTTTTTTATTAATTTCAAGTTTAAAATATTTCTTATCCTTTTCAACAACTCTTAAAGGTCCTTCATATGGTTGTTGCAACGAATGTTTATTTAAAACACGAAAAAAAAAAACAAATTTACAAGTTTGTAGATCTTTAGGAACGTAAATTCCGGTATCAACATTTTTATGATGATTTAAATTAGATTTAATATTCCGAAAATGTTCATGTAAACTACTCAAAATTTCAGTTGATGAACTATTCTCAGCTGATGGAACAACAAGTTCCCCGGGTAAACGTAAACTCTGGCCAAAAACCATTTCCGCCGGTGTAGCCGAAATATCTTCTTTGTAAATATAACGCAAACCAAGTAATATGACAGGTAACTCGTCATACCAATTATTTGTGTCTTCTCTAGCCGTTATAGAAGCTTTTAATTGCCTATGGAACCTTTCAACCATACCATTTCCTTGGGGGTGATATCCGGATGTTGTTATTTGATGACTACCAAGTAATTTAGTTAACTCTGAAAATAATTTCGATGTAAATTGGCTACCCTGATCAGTTGTTATCTTTAACGGAACTCCAAACCGAGAAATATATTCTCTAAAAAACTTATTTGCAATTGTAGATGCTGAAATATCTTTTAATGCATATGCCTCAGGCCGACGAGTAAATCTTTCAATAATCGTTAAAATATAGCGATGTCCTTTTGAAATAGGTAATGGTCCAACTATATCTAAATGGATGTGCTCAAATCTATTTTTGGGAATTTGAATTTTGACAACAGGGGAATTTGTATGACGATAAACTTTAGACTTCTGACAATTAAGACACTCTTTTGACCAAATATTAATATCCTTATTCATATTAGGCCAATAATATTTTTTAACTATGAGCCGTCGTGTAGCTCTTGTACCAGGATGTGCAATTCCACGCAACATGTCAAATACCGTCTTCCGTAATTTACTCGGTACAAATGGTCTAGGTGTATCTCCAGAAACTTCACACCAAATATTGAAATTTAATATAGGTATATTAATTAACTTCAAATTTAAAAATTGTATTTTAGATATTAGTTCGTTTAAATCACTGTCATTTTGTTGTTCGCTTTGTAAAATTTTGAAATTCAGCTCTGTATTGTGTATTGCATTAACCTCGAAAGCACTAGATAGCGTATCTGCTACAACATTGGATTCTCCTTTAATGTATTGTATGTCATCAGTAAATTGTGCTATAAACTCCAAATGTCTCGTTTGTCTGGGACTCCGTTCTGTTTTTGAATTTAAAGCTGTAGTTAAAGGTTTGTGGTCCGTAAAAACTGTAAATTGTCGTCCTTCCAAAAGATATCGAAAATGTTTTATATTTAAATAAATTGCCAATAATTCCCTATCAAATGCGCTGTACTTAATTTCGGTTGGAGAAAGTTTTTTAGAAAAGAATGCAAGAGGTTCAATTTTGTTATTATACGTTTGTTGTATAACATCACCAATAGCCGTATTAGATGCATCTACTGTTAAAGATAATTTGGCATCTTTGTTAAAATGATTTAAAAATATCGTAGATGCAAATTTATCCTTAATGCATTCAAAAGCTTCACTCGATATATCATCCCATATTAAAGATTTGTTACGTATCTTACTTGTTCTGTTAATTAGATCATAAATTTTGTTCGTAAATTCTGCTAATTTTTGAATATATCTATGGTAATAGTTTACCATGCCTATAAATTTTTGGGCTTGCTTAACTGATTTCGGACGTTCGAAATTACGAATAGCTGCTACTTTTTCGTCAGAAAGTCGAATACCTGTACCAGAAATATTATGTCCTAAAAAGTCTATATTTGATACGCCAAAAGTACATTTACTTGGTTTAATGTTTAAACCGTACTCTGAAAGGCGTTGAAAAAGTATACGCAAATGTTTTAAATGTTGTTCTTCGTCGTTACTTGCAATAAGTAAGTCGTCGATATAAGAATATACAAAATCTAAGTCACTGACTATTCCGTTAATGAATCTTTGGAAAGTTTGTGCAGAATTTCTAAGTCCGAAGGGCATTCGCATGAATTGAAACATACCGAAAGGGGTTGTAATCGCAGTTTTATAAATGTCTTCCTCAGCCATAGGAATTTGGTGATATGCTCTAACTAAGTCTAATTTCGAAAATATATTTTTATTACGAAGATTCATATTAAAATCTTGTATGTGTGGTAAAGGATAACGATCCGGCACAGTTACAATATTTAATCTCCTAAAATCACCGCAAGGACGCCAATCATTCAACTCTTTTTTAGGTACTAAGTGAAGTGGAGATGCTACTGAAGAATTTGAAGGCCGACAAATGCCTGTTTTAACTAAAAAATCAAATTCCGTTTTAGCGACTTTGTATTTTATCGGATCCAAGCGCCTGGGTCTAGAAAATGGAAGACTACCTTCCGTTACAAGTAGATGTACCGTTGTATGTTTAACAGGTTTCGTATAATCTGGTTCTGCAATAAGTGACGGAAACTCTCTTAATAATTTCGTAAATTTATTATCAACCGCAAACAACTTTAGTAAAGGAATGTCACAAAAAGAAGAAATGGTATTGACCGAAAGATTTGTTAAGGGATCTACTAAGCGCCTATGTTTCATATCAATAAGGAGACCATATTTACAAAGAAAGTCTGCTCCAATCACTGGCTTAGCTATATCCGCTATCAAAAATATAAAGGGAAATTCAATTCTTAAACCTAAATTTACGTTTAAAAGCCTTTTCCCGTATGTGGAAATTGTTGAACCATTAGCTGCTGTAAGAATTACATCTGTACGTTTCGTATGTGGAAATTTCTGCTCCACTACCGATCAAAAAATGTAGTTTATTATCTTTACCAAAAATGAACAAGCGACGAGTTGAAAATTCCAAATTACCGTTGTTCGTCGCTGCAACAACGGTTGAATTTAGTTTGTTGAATTATTATTTTTATTATAAGAACACGGTTGTTCACAATTTCGGGCATTACTTCCAAACTTGTAGTGAAATCTACACAGCAAATTTGGTATATTACGCGAATTGGAACGACGTCTAAATGAATTTCTAAAATAATTTCTGGAATTCGACCGTGATCTAGATTGATTTTGATAAACTTGAGTTTTTATTTCAGATAATTCTAAAGAAAGTTTTTGAATATTTTCAAACATCAAAGAAGTAGTTTTTACCAAATTTTCAACCACAGAATTTTGCGCTACTGAATTCGAAACCGCGTTAACCGAATATACTTCATTTTTATTTATGACTTCCCAAATATTATCAGCGAGTTTTGTCAATTCATTTATATTAGTTGAATTGGAACCAGCTAAAATCGCACTTAAATTTTGGGGAAGTTTTCTTATCCAAATCTTTCTACGAATATTTCCACTGAAATTTGAACCGGCAAGTAAAATCAATGATCGATAAAATTCTGAGGGTTTACGAACTCCCATCTCAGAATCACTAAAAATGTTATCTAGCTTTGAACTTTCACTTAATGAATGCCTTTCTATTAAGATTTTCTTAAGCTTAGAAAACTTATTAACTTGGGGGGATTTTGAATAAAATCTAAAACCGTTAAAATTACTTCCTGTGGAAGTGCGGTAATAATAATAGGTTCATATTTTGTGTTTCCTTGCGTTATATTTTTAGTGCTAAATTATGTTTCAGCATGTATAGACCACGCTTCTGGACAACTAGTCCAAAATTGTGGAAGTTTGACTGCTGTTGCTGAAATTTCGTTTTGATTGTAATTATCATAGGGATTTGTATTACTTTGTTGAGAAGTGTTATTTGGTATATTTATTAATGAATCATTTGAATTATTAGAAAGTGTAGGTGCTTGTGTATTCTGTTGTGGTGAACGAAACATTTTATATATGTATATGTATATTGAATTAGTCAAAGAGGGAGTTTACAATTTAAATGTTTAGCCCTACAAATTTACTGCGTTAAAAGAAAGAACAAAACAAAAATAAATAAATAAAATTGTATCAAAAATTTCAATGATATGCAAATTGAACTTTCCTATTTACGCAAGACTAAGTATCTAAGGCACAATTTCAAATGATCTAATTATATATAGATTGGCAATTATCTCCGAAAATTCACTTAACTTTCAGACGACTGAATTTAACCCATATTTAAATGTCCACCACTGATTATTTAAATACGAATAGAACAACCCTACCTTCTATTGGATTATCAAACCACCAAACTAACGCTAATGAACAAAATACACTATTTATGTGTGACGTCCACGGAAATATAAACGAAAGGGACGTACATATGTTATGTTGATTTGCACATCACTGTATATGCAATAAAATAAAATGTCTTTATGACATATATACATATAAATAAGTTATAAAACCATCAATATATATACCAATGCATTTGGTTTACAATGAATGAATTCTCCACGTGCAATCAAATTTATTAATATTAATCACTCACTTTTTCGTCACCAGTATTTGTATATTACCCAAGAAATATATTTGTATTTTCACCCAACATTTTTCGGTTGTCCTTCTATACACTGGTAATTCTTTAAAAGTTGTCACAGTTTATATGAAGCATTCAAATAAGTGTTGTTGTATTTACGGGTAGACACTTATTCATAGACTTTAGTATTGACGTTATTATTTAAATTTTGAGGATAATGAATTGTTAACAAAGTTGGTTGTTGAGATAGATCAGATCTCCCTGTGATAGATAGTTGGCTTTAGTTCCACTATTGGTGTAGTTGTTGTCCTGTCTGTTTTAATATAACCAACCCTTAGCAATAAGTGTGTTGATGGTGATGGCGTAAGTTGTAAGACACAATTTATCTGAAACTGCAAACAGAACTGCACACTCTCTTGTTTTTTTTTAAATTCGATTCTGATGATAGTTTATCCTTATTTTGCCATCTACTTAATTTACGCGACTTCTATGTTGTCAATTAGCTTCATTTAGCTTGATTATGTGCAATTTTGGTGGTCCCACTGCAATTCTGGTGGTCTTACTGCTCGTCAATCTTGTATATGTTGGCAGAGATCGCCAATTGTAACTATCAAGTTAAGTAAGATAGATGTTGGTTTTATTTTAAATTATTTTATTATCAAAACTAACGTATGATTTCTAACACCACAAAAATATAATAATTTTTCAAACCAGAAAATTTTTGAAAAACAGAAAAATCAAAACTGAAAATTAAATATTTTTTTACATTTACAATAACAAAATTTTTAAGTAATAAATATTAAGGTAGAATAAATATAACTTAGTATAAACAATAAACAAATTGAATATAAGAACCCTACAGCTTTCAGTGCGAAATTCAAATCAAGACAACAGCGGACTAACAACAAAAAAACGTCAACATCGATTGATGAGCTGAAAAAGAAAACAAAGTGTAACAAATGTTATGAAATTGGACATTGGAAGCGTGAATGTCCGAAGCGTGGTGAAAAGTTTGCCGAACGCATAAAGGCTGACAGTGATATTGCATTTTGTGGCAAAGTCGGTGATGGGTTCACTGCGAATTTTGAGAATATTTGGATTGCTTATTCAGGTGCAACAGAGCACATGACAGGTCGGATTGAACGGTTTACAGATTATAAGAAGTATGAAGTTGAGGCGATTTGTACAAATAGCAAATAATGATCGTTTATTGATTCGTGGCACGGGAACAATTTTAATTAAAGCAAAAGTTAAAGGCAAATGGCTACAGATACAGCTTAGGAATGTGCAGCATGTTCCTGAACTGAAGCAGAATTTATTTTCAACGGCATCCTCCACCTCGAAGGGATTTCAAATGGTGATTTCTCATGATGGTTGCAAACTGACGGATGTTGATGGTGAAATATATGCTGTGGGTGTGAAAGATGACAGTAAGTAATTGAGAATTGTATTTAGACAGAGAATTATTGAACGAGCGTGCGCTGCAACGGTCACGCTTGAGCAGTTGCATCATCGGTTTGGGCATCTGAATGTAGATGCAATAAAACGTACATATGTGCAACCAGAATTTGATTGAAGGCGTCAAATTGTAGAGTGAAACAACGTTTTTCTGCGAAGATTGCCATTTTGGTAAAATGCAACGTGTTTCACATAAATCAGCGCAAACCCGAGTGACCGCGACAGGCGAATAATTGCATGTCGATCTGTGTGGGCCGATGGAAGAAGTATGTATTGGGGGAATGTCTTACTTTCTTCTGGTTAAAGATGAGGAAAGCGACTTTTAAATATGTGTACAATCTGGCTAATAAATATGAGGTGTATGAAAAACTTAAGGCTTTGTTGCTACTTGTTCTCAGCACAACAGGTAATTGTGTGAAGCACATTCGTTTTTATAATGGCACAGAGTTTGTCAATAAGGAATGTATGCGAATGCTGGGGTGGTAGTTGAACGGATTGCACCGTACACACCGGAGCAAAATGGGCGTGTAGAGTGTGCTCGCACAATGCTGCTAGCCAGTGGTTTGCAAAAGCAATTATGGCCAGAAGCGGTACGAACGGCTGTGTACATTCTTAATCGATCGCCAAACAAAAAGTGTCTTAATTCAACGTCGTATGAAGAATGGTTTGGGACGAAACCTGAAATGGGACATGTGCGAGTTTTTGGCAGTGAATGCTTCGTGCAGACGTAAGAAATGGGATGCCAAGGCAAAAAAGGGTATTTCTGGGTGGGTACGAGTCCATATCAAAGAATTTTCGGCTGTAATCGAAAGCTGCAACGTAAAAATAAAGGAGAAAATTGTGAATAACGTTCAAGTGTACCATCTAGCTGGCAATGATGATAGTGATGGGCAAACATCCAAGCAAACATCGCATGAAGAGTTGCCAACTATTAAGCAGTCTCCAGAAAATACTAGAATAGATGAAAATGAGCATAATAATTCAGACGTGTCGGACGACTTTTTCGATACAAGCAATGATATACCGGGTGGCGAAGAAGAGGAAGAAAGACCACGTAGTACTGAACGCTATGGTTTTCGCGAGAGGTTGAAGAAACCAAGCCGTCTAATTGAATGTGGATATTCAGATGTAGTTCTAGAGCCGAGCACATACGAAGATGCGGTTAATTCAGAAGAATCTATAAACTGGAGAGACGCAATTAAAGATGAGTGCGTTCAATGAAGAAAAATTCGACTTGGGATTTGGTGAAGCGTCCAAAGAAACACAACGTAATAGGAAGTCGATGGGTCTTTAAGCGAAAATTGAGTATGTCCAATTTTCAAGGCACGCCTTGTGTCAAAGGGCTATTCACAAAAGGAGTGCGTTGATTATGGGGGAAACATTTTCTCCAGTGGTGCGCTACGAATCTATTCGAACTATTCTTGCGATCGCCGCAGTAGAAGACTTGGTAATGGTGCAGTACAGCGTGAAGACAGCGTTCTTAAATGGGGACCTAGAAGAGGAAATTTTCATGGAGGTTCCAGAAGGACTTGAAGTTGACGATAAGAACCTAGTTTGCCGCCTCAAGAAAAGTTTGTATGGACTAAAACAAACATCCAGATTATGGAACAAAAAATTCACAAAATTCCTGAACGATTATATCATGATCCAATCGAAGGTAGATCCATGTGTGTTCGTCGGTAGTGTAAATGGCAATAAGATTATCATAATGTTGTATGTGGACGACGGATTGATTTTGTCAAAAAGCAAACAAACACTGGAAGTATTGATGGCTCATTTGAGTGACAATTTTGAGATGACACGAGGAGAAGACGGTAATTATGTTGGCGTTGAAATACACCGAGATCATTAATCAAAATGCATATATCAAAAAGGTTATAGAGAAGTTCAATATGCAATATTCAAAGCCCATATCCAGTCCAGCAGACAGCAATAACACGTCATGTGAAAATGGGTGTGTTGAATTCCCATATCGACAATCGATAGGATCGCTTATGTTTGCTGCGATTGTGTCCAGACCAGACGTTTCATATGCAGTGGGAGAATTCAGCCGATTTATGGATAATCCAAAGCCCTCGCATATTTCGGCATTCAAGCGTATTCTATGATACTTGAATGGGACAGCTGAACGAGGAATTCAATACTCTGGTCTTCCACGACATTGAAAGGATTTTCTGACTTTCAACCACTGAGGCTGAATTTATGGCAGCATGTGAAGGTGCAAGGGAAGCAGTTTGGTTACATCAGTTACTTCGTGACGTAGGCTGTGCACAAGAAAGCCCACCGTCACTTTACATCGACAATCTGAGCGCAATTCGACTTAACGAAAATTCGGAATTGCATCAACGAACCAAACACATCGATGTTCGACTACATTTTATTCGGCAGCTATACGAGTCGTAGAAGATATCGATTTACTACGTTTGCAGTGAAGACCAATTGGGCGATGTTTTTACTAAGCCGTTAACAACTCAGAAGTTTATCAAAAACGTAGAGATGTTGGGAATGAAAGACTTGAAATAATTAGTGGGAGTGTTGGATTTGAATTACTTCACGTCTTTATTATTCAACAGCACCGCCTATCGGCTTATATACACATTGCAATTTCTTTTCATTGTAAACCTTCTGTTCTCGTTATACCACACAAGTGGTTTTTTCATTAAATTATATTAAAACTACTTTATTGTTTTATTAGAACCACTGAAATCCAATAAAATTAGAGCGTAAGCAATTTTTGCAATCCTATAAATAAGAGTGAATTACAAATAAAGTTTAGTTTTGGAGCAACCTTTAATCAACCTATGTAAACTCTGCCGCGTTGGCGCTCTAACATAAGATGTGTTATTAATTGACGATCCTGCCAGAAAAAATTAGTTTAAAAAAAAAACAACCCGCAAAAAAGGCAGAATGGTGAAGTGAAATCCAAAAAACTTTACAACTATAACATTCTTTGTGTAAACGTTCAAAGAAAACTGAAAAAAAAACTTAAGTATTTTAAAAAAGGAAATAACAAACAATCGTCAAAAACAAATCAACAACAAAAATTATTAGCTAATAACAAACCAAATGAAATAGAGTTATTGCATGTCGCGCCGGGACGTTGCCAACATGGGGCATCAAGCGATTCAACTGACAAAACATAGGAGGCCAACCAACACCAACAACAAGCTGGCCGTAAGTTAAGTTTAAAAAATAAAAAATTAATGTAAGGCGCGATAACCTCCGAAGAGATTTTAAGTCGAGCTTCTCTTCAAATTTGCGTCGTGCTCCTCTTGATTTTCCATACAAATTGGCCGGACGGGACCTACATGTTTTATGCCGACTCCGAACGGCATCTGCAAAGCAGATGAGTTTTCACTGAGAGCTTTTCATGGCAGAAATACACTCGAAGCGCTTGCCAAACACTGCCGAAGGCCGACTTCGCTTAGAAAGATTTAAGCTTACACTAAAATAATAGATAGTATTATGAAAATTTTTAAAATTAATGGGAAACTATCCGACAAGAATTAAGTACGACAGGTTTTTTTATTGCGACTATTGTTAGAGTAGTAGACACGACAACCTCAATTGTTTTTAGGAAAAAAAGATGTAACCTTAAAACCAAATAAAAGCACAGTGGAAATAGTTACTAACCAGTTTTCCAAAATGGCAGTTGGCAATATTTCTGCAGAGGATATCGCTAGGATAGTAGCGACACAAACTGCTAATCTTAGGGACGAAATTAACCAACTGACGAATCAAATCAAGACATTAACTAGCGCTACGAAAGGGACGGAATATCTTACACAAACTATTAATGAAAGTTTAGATATTATTAAGTCAGTGCCAGAATTCACGGATAGTTCCTACATTGGTTGGAGAGAGGCTGCAAAAATTCGATGAGTTTTCATATCGATATAAAATAGTAGGGAATGCCAATGATATTCTTATTAATCATGGCACAGTATTAAACTTATAAGCTATATTTGCTGGCATGACTTTGCCAGGAAATGAGCATATTAAGGCAAGGATCGAAATCCTTGATCAATTATTATAATGAAGTTAATCAGAAATTAACACTAATAATAAATAAAACTATTATGACACACGGCACAAATTCCGAAATTACAAAGCACCTAAATATTAAGAAACGCGAAACTGCCCTAATAACCTTTATAACAGGACTAAATCCTCCTTTAAACCAAATGCTTTTCACATTGGCACTAAGGGCAGCCGTGGACGAACTTAAAAATAGCACTATTGAGAGTCAACGTGACATCATTCCATTGCGGGAGCAGATTCAGCCACATAACACTAATGAGAATTAGGCATCACCCGGCGGATTAGGGTATCTTTCTCAAAGCCAGCCAGCAGAAAGCGTGCAAGGGCAAGTCATGCCACTACGGGAGGTTGAACAGGTCGTGCCAGCTACGGATGCCAAAGTTAAACTTTATGATTTACCGACGTTTAATGGCAACGTAGAAGAATGGCCTCTGTTTCGCGCCAACTTCGATGATACAACTGCGATGTTTAAATACAGCCGCAGACAGTGCCTTAATGGTCCGGCAAAAGAGGCAGTGGCATCAATGCTTATTCATCCGAACGACGTGCCAGCTGTAATGAGCGGGCTCGAATTTAGATTCGGAAGGCCAGACATCCAGATCAAATATCAAATTAGCAAGTTGTAACAATTCTCCTCAATATATGAAACAAAGCTCGATCAGATTGTGTTATTTTCGTCAAAGGTGCGCAATGTTGTGGCATTCATAAAGTCAGCGAAATGTCCACAGCACTTAGCCAATGTTACATTATTAGAACAAATGGTGGGCAAGTTACCACAAACTCGACAATTCAACTGGGCAAAGCAGGCATCGACCATACAGCCATATGCGACCATAGAAGACTTTTCGAAGTGGCTTAGCGAACTAGCACGTATCGTTTGTTTGATGCCTTCAGTGGACGCAGTGAGTACGAAGGTAAGCACTTCACAAGTCAACCCCCGTCGAGGGATGCATATTGAACAGGCAATGGAATGTTATAAGTGCAAAGGCAACCATGCAATATTTCAATGCGAAACATATAAGAAAATGACTTTGCAAGAACGATGGCAATTAATAAAAGAGCGGCAGTTATGCTTCACCTGCGTGTAATGTAAACGGCTGCCAAAGATATCACAACCCATTATTGCATAGTGAAGAACCTAAAACTCAGACAGTACGGCAAGCTACACCAACTAATGAAACAGTAAAGCCTATATTAAATTGCCGCTCAATTCAAAGCACATGCGGGCAATTATTCAAGATAATACCAATCAACATATATAGGCAAAATGGAAAACACGATGTGTTAGCGATATTTGATAAAGGATCCTCAATATCAATAATGGAAGAAAAGGTTGTAAAAGAAATTGGGGCCAAAGGTAAAGATCACTCACTACCGCTTCAGTGGTATGATGACAAGGTATTCACCGAACGTTCGCTAAAATTAAACGTTAGAAAACCGCCTAGACAAAACCAAATATGTTTTGAGAGACGTTTTTACCGTAAAAGATCTAAACTTGCCTGAGCAGTCGTTGAAAAAAGAAGATTTTCAACACTTGAAACACTTGCCACTTATAAATTATTTTGCTTCAAAGCCGGTATTGCTAATTGGGTTGAAACACGCGTATCTAGGCGCCATGTCTACAGTCGTTAAAGCTGGCATTGACAGTCCGCTGGAAAACAAAACCCCACTAGGATGAGTCGCTTACGGTCCAATTCAATCACCTTCAACAGTCAGTGGAGTTTTACTTGTCAAAGAAGATCAACAACTACATGCTCTAGTCGAAGAGTATTTCGCAACCGACAGCTTTGGCATCAATTCAGCACCCCTCAAACTAGAATCGGAAGACGATAAACTAGCGCGTTCAATTCTAGAGCGAACCACTAGAAGAATGTGTGTTACTATGGAAAACGTATCCACCGGATTTGCCTTGTAGCAGGCAATGGCTGAAAGACGCCTAATGTCAGTCGAGAGACAAATTAAATGTAACAAAAAATTCGGTGATGCGGTAATGCCAGATTCGGTAATGCCAGAAAACTAAGTAGCGACGATGTCGACCGGATTCATCCGCACCCCTGGTGCTTGCTCCACTTTGCGGTCCATAATACAAATAAGACTGCAAAATTGAGAATCGTTTTTGATGCCGCCGCCACAGTAGAAAACGTATAGCTGAACTCAGCTGTTTTAAAAGGGCCCGATCAAGCACAGTCGTTGCTAAGAGCGCTACTTGAATTTCGCCAGGACCGAATAGGAGTGCATCCGATCAGCATGGACAACACTATTTGTGGAAAGATGGTGATGCCGCTAAACCAATTGAAGAATATGTTATGACATCGTTAATATTTGGTGCTGTATGTTCACCGTGCATTGCCAAATACATAAAAAATAAAAACGCCGAAGACTACCAAGCCCGTTTCCCTGATGCCGCATCAACAATAATCAACAAACATTAATCGCGTTCCAACGGATGCATTTCACGGAACGCGTGCACCAACGAAGAGGGAACTTCTACGAAGAGTGATGGCAGTTTTTGATCCTTTTGTTATGTTGTGTGTTTATTAAATTTTTACTAAACTTCTAATTCAGGAGACCTGGAAACGTGAGATCGCTTGGGATGAAGAACTGCCACCGGATCTAAGCAGTAAATGGTTTCGTTGGTGGCAAGAATTTCGTAATGTAAAACAGTTTAAAATACAACGTTGTTACTCCCCACTTATCGCCAAGGGGGGCCAAGTAGAGGTGCACATATCCGTAGATGCAAGTCAAGTTGCGTTCGCAGCAGTTGGTTATGTACGCGTGGAGCACTGTAACGGAATAAATATCAGCTACATTATTGGCAAAACTTGTACGGCACCGTTAAAGCTACTATCCATGCCTAGGCTGGAGCTTCAGGCCGCCGTGTTGGGGACACGAATATTAAAGTTGGTTCGCGAATGCCACATATTTGCCAGGGTAACGTTATGAAGAGACTCCCAAACACTTTTGCAGTGGCTTAACTCATCGGAAAGAAAGTACAAAGAATTTGTCGCTCACCGTATCGCCGAAGTCCTTGACACAACATCACAAGACCAGTGAAGATGGGTACCCACTTGCCAAAACCCTGCTGACGTAGCAACTCATCCGTCAATGACACCGAAGTTGGTAGAAACCGCTGTTGGGTGAAGGGTCCGGAATTTTTGAATCTCGACGAGAAGTATTGGCCGAAAAAATTTGTAAATTCACCAGCCGTGCTACCGGAGGAAGTTAAGTCTCATTGTTTACTATTCGTCAAGCCTAGCAACACATTCATCGAATTCGCTAAATTCAATTCATTTACAAAACTAAATCGTACGATAGCATGGGTCATAAGAGAAACAGAATGCACCATCACTCAGCCATCAGTGCTCACAGTCGCAGAGTTGGAGCAAGCCGAACACATCATTCATTTAACCGTACAACGAGAATGGTATTCGAATGAAATTGCAGATCTTTCAGCGTCACGTAAGTTGTCGAAACAAAGCTCAATATATAAATTATCACCCGTTTTAGACCAAAGCGGAATATTACGACTCAGTAGGCGCATCGATGGGTATCTGCCAATTGAAGCGCGACACCCAATTATATTGCCGCCAAAGTACATTGTATCAGCCCTGATTGTGCAACATCACCACGAGCAGAATCGCCACCAGAACTTCGCTAATACCAAATTTGAAATCGCTCTCAAAACCCATACAACGTAAATGCCTCATATGTTAAATTGATAAGGCCAAACCAAGGCCCCCGATGCTGGGTCAGCTACCAATCGACCGAATTACTCCGTTTGTACGTCCGTTCACATACACTGGCGTGGACCTGTTCGCACCATTTAACGTTTCCATCGGGAGACGTCGCGATGAAAGGTGGGCCCTCATATTCACATGCCTGACGATTCGAGCAGCACATGATTTCTACGTTCCGGGCTACGTACGTACGTGCGTTGCACGTCGGTGAGTTTTCGTTTACATTGCACACTCATAAGTTAAGCGGCAATTACCCACCGACGTGTGCCGTACGTACGGACATTTGTCGTACGAAACACGTTTGACCGAACCCTCAAGCCCGTAGGAATCAATGTGTGCGTCTGTGTACATATACATAACATATTTGTGTGTGTATTGTTTACAGATAAGCACTGTTGCCATTGATCATTTTGCATGCATGCTTATGGAAGCATCAACTTTTTCCAATTTAATTTTTGATGTTGTAAAAGGCTGGAATTAATATTAAATAAATATAAGCAGGTTACATATTTATAATCTGCACTTTTACATAATTATTTCGAATTATTTTCACAATTTTTCAAACTTTAATTAGTTGTTTTTGCATAAAACTGCAAACGGTCAAAAATTAGCGCACAAAAGTTTACTAGGCAACTCTGTCTAGTGAGAGAGCGATCAGCTGACACGTTCTTACGGAAAAAATCAAAATTGTTTTGATTTCTACGTTCCGGGCTACGTACGTACGGGCGTTGCACGTCGGTGAGTTTTCGTTTACATTGCACACTCATAAGATAGGTCGTGTCAGCTGACACGTTTTTGGTACGTACGTTCGTGAGTAATGCGGCAGTTACGTTCGTGAGTAACTGCCGCATAAATGTGTAACAAAACCATTTACATCAAGTTCAAATCGAGCAAGCGAATTACTTGAACTAGTACATATATTTGGGCCAGTAAAAACATCGGCTGGTGGCTCGAAATACGTATTAATATTTGTAGATGACAAATCAAGATATGGTTTTGTTTATTTAATGAAGCACAAAAGCGAAGTTTTCAATAAATTTAAATAATTCAGGATTTTCTCTGAACGTCAAACTGGGTGTCTAATTAAAGCCATTAGAAGTGACAATGGCACTGAATACACAAATAATTTGTTTCAGCAGTATGTAAAATATTGTGGCATTTTGCATCAGTTCACGGTACCCTACACTCCGCAGCAGGATGGTGTAGCTGAACGCTATAACCGGACATTAATAGAGATGGCACGGAGCATGCTTATTGGTGCGAACTTGAGTGATACATTATGGGCAGAAGCTATAAATACTGCAGCCTTCTTGCGAAATAGGTCACCAACAAAAGCAGTCGATAAAATGACGTCTTATGAAACATGGTATAAAATAAAACCAGTTGTGTCACATCTAAGAACGTTTGATAAAAAACCTTAGGTAAAAAACCTAAAAATAAATTCAATGCTAAGGGAAAGGCGTATGTAATGGTTGGTTACGGTAGTGCTACCAAGGGCTATCGCTTGTATGATTCTGCCACAAGAGGAACTATTTTAAGACGTGATGTATCATTTATAGAGCCAACTATTCCGAAAGAAAATCTAAACGTTGATTTACATATTTTAAAGTCAAATCAAGACAAGCCAGAAGGTGAATGTGTAACCACTGAAGACAAGCTAAAGAGTGAGTGGGTTAGCACTGAATACAAGCCAGAGAATGAATGTGTTAGTACAGTAGACAAGCTAGATAATGAATTTGTTAGTGCTGAAGACGACCCAGAGAGTGATTATAAATCTGCAAAAGAAGAAAGTGATGAAGAGCCTGCTACTAAACAAGTAGGACCTGGTTGGCCTAAGTTGGTGCGCTCAGGGAAAGCAGGAAGGCCAAAGAAAGAATAAAAAAAAAAATAAATAAATGTAAGGCGCGATAACCTCCGAAGAGATCTAAGGCCGAGCTTCTCTTCCAATTTGCGTCGTGCTCCTCTTGATTTTCCCTACAAATTGGCCGGACGGGACCTACATGTTTTATGCCGACTCCGAACGGCATCTGCAAGGCAGATGAGTTTTCACTGAGAGCTTTTCATAGCAGAAATACACCCGGAGCGCTTGCCAAACACTGCCGAGGGGCGACCCCGCTTAGAAAATTCTTCTTCTAATTTAAAAACCTTATTTCTAAAATTTTGATGTTGCTTTGCCCGGGGTGCGAACTCAGGGCATACGGTGTGGTATGCGGAGCACGCTACCATCACACCACGGTGGCCGCCAAAGAAAGAATACCATTATGCAAATTTTCTCTATGATGTTGATATTCCGAATACAGTGAGTGAAGCCATGTCTAGTGACCATGCAAGTGAGTGGCGTAAAGCAATGTGTTCTGAATATCAAGCTCTTTTAGACAACGATACATGGGAGGTAGTAGATTTACCAAAAAATCAGAAAGCTATAAAGTGCGAATGGGTTTTTTCAATCAAGAAAAACAAGAACGGTGAAATTGATCGATTTAAGGCAAGGCTAGTAGCCAAAGGGTGCAGCCAAGTATATGTGGTGAACTACACCGATACGTTTTCACCTGTGGTGCGGTATTCTACGATCCGTACAATTTTCGTGTTAGCTGCAGAGTACCAGCTATACCTACACCATGTTGACGTTTCATCTGCGTTTTTAAATGGTATCATAGATGACGAAATATATATGGTGCAGCCTGAAGCATTTACAAACAGCGAATATCCTAATAAAGTCTTAAAGTTAAAGAAAGCTTTATATGGTTTGAAACGGGCAGGACGTCAATGGAATATGATGTTGCATGATATTTTAATTAATATTGGTTTTAAACAATGTGTAACAGAGCCTTGCGTATATACGAAGCATCACGACGGGCACATCAATTTGTTAGCAGTGTATGTAGACGATTTGCTAATAGCCAGCACAAACAAGAAAGAGATGAGCTCTATTAAACAAGAAATTTCGAAAAGGCTGCAAGTGGTAGTTGAGGGTCCTGTTCAATTATTTCTTAGTATGGAAGTTGACAGAGAAAGGGGCGCAATAGGTATACGACAAAAAGGGCAAAGCAAACAATTGCTGCAACAACATGACATGTTAGACTGTCTTCCTATAGCAACAACACTTGATCCTAAGCAACAAATATTATGCGCTGATTCTAGTTGCAAGCGCGTTGGCAAACAAGAGTACCAGTCGCTGATAGGCTCGTTGTTCTATCTGGCGTTGTGCACAAGGCCAGATATTATACATACAGTGTACAAGCTTGCGCAGCATAATAATGAGCCACATAGCGAACACTTGGCAGCAGCAAAAAGGGTGTTAAGATATTTATGTTCTACGATTGATTTATCGCTCACGTACAGTAAGACGGGAACGCCGATACAATGCTATGCTGATGCTGATTGTGGTGGAGAGTTACTCGAGCGCAAATCGTTCACTGGCTATGTATTTCTTTTAGCCGGTGGTGCGGTGTCTTGGGAGTCGAAGAAGCAATCAACAGTAGCCTTGAGCAGCACCGAAGCGGAATACATATCGTTGTCAACTGCCGCAAAAGAGGTTATGTTCATAAAACAATTTTTGGACGAAATAAATGTACATAGGCCTGACAAAATTGTTGTAAATGGTGATAATTTAAGCTCATTACATCTTATCAAAAATGCTGTACACCATACAAGATGTAAGCACATAGAAATTAAATATCATCATATAAGAGATATGTATGTATCAGAAAATTTAATTGAATTACAATATTGTTCAAGCTCAGATAATATTGCAGATGTATTTACGAAAAATCTAAGCAAGTTAAATCATAACAAGTTTGTAAAATTGTTAGGTTTAATCTAGTACATGCAAAATATCTTCAAAGTTTTTTTTTGAGCTAAATTATTAATTTGTGACTGCAAATGAATACCAGATTTGAAGAGGAGTGTTGAAATTCTATTTTATGTGGCAACTCTGTTTTTCATTTGCAACTTGTAGTCGCATTTTTGGTTTGCGAATTCATTCTTTATATTCGCCATTTTAACTTATGAATAATTTTTTCTATCTGTGTATATCTAACCGAAGTTGAAGTAAGTCGAAATATACATTCTTTATTGTTCAGAAGAGCGGCTGGTTTTATTTTAAATTAGAGGACCTCCAACAGAACAATAACCAGATTTTTTTTTGTTTTAGAAGTTTGACTTTTTAATTTAGGTTGAAAAATATGCACATACACAGGGCTGCTCAAATCTCTCTACACTTATAGCACTTGCACTTACTGTGACCAGACGTATGTATTAATACGGACACGCATTTTCATTGCATTTGTTGAATAACACGTTCCAAAAAATTACTTTCAAGATTTCGATGCATTAAGGCGCTCGCGCGGACAGCTGGTCACACGAGTTATGTAGAATGCTCCCTATACCGTTCAGCCTAAGAAAAAGGGTAAATAAGTACATTTAAGATATATACTTGTTCGCCCAAAATAAGCTTCTTGATTATTTTAAGTAGTGCTTGGCATTCCACACCACGTCCCCCACACAGCCAATAAAGTAAACAAGATACTTTGTTACAACCAGAAAGACGGGGCCTTGCCTATGGTTCCACTCTGTAAGCGTACAGATGTTCAAACAAATATAAATGCAAAGAGAATGATTCAGTTGATGACTCTACTTATGTTGTTCTGAAGAGGCATACAGATATACAAACATACTTATTGGTGTTAACATTCAGGAATGCAACACATTCTTGAATGAAATGGGATAACCAAATAAATACAATAAACAGTTAACAATGACTGCAAATACATATGTGGCAGCCAAAGTAAATATGTGGGAATGTGTGGGTTGTTGAGTGAGCTAGGTAAATAAGTTATGTACATTAAACAGATGTTTTTTTTTTTGTAAGTTAACACACGTTTTGTTAATTCTTGAACCAATAATTGCTGACGTTACGTTTACGCAGGCTATTGACTCAAAAGCCAATGACAAGCTGTGTCAACGTTAAAGTAAACTGGAAACTGGAGCCGAATCGTAACATGCGATCCGTGATCGAATGCCGTTTTTTAAATCACAATACCACCGAAATTGTGTATCGGATTAATGAAATATGTGAACTAGAGACAACGCGTACTCACTAGATCTATAATATATTATTATTTTTTTTTTGATAGTTGCATAGCATAATTTTTGTCGCTTGTGTGAAAATAGTTTTCGATCAGTGATCGTAGTTACGATTCCATAGCTGTTCTTCATTTTATTATTATTTGCAAACTACATTGTATTGGCCAAAAAGCCAATAATGTTGACGCGGCACATTAAAGTAAAATTCAATAAGTTGGTAAACAGGAAATTGTTCTTTTTATTAATATTTGTAAATTACATCGTGTTGGCCAAAATCGCTGTGGCAACAATAATACTTTAAATTCAATAATAATTCTTATTAATATTTGCAATTACATATTTACCTTTTCCGGTCAAGCGTCTGGTACATATTTCAAAACATAACTCACGTTTTGCAATAGTAATCAAAATTTTGCTATGAAAACCGAACAAATGTAAATTTAGTTTTAAAGCCTTAATTAAGCTTCGAATAAATCGGGCATAGCCCTAGCATCAAACGTAAATCGTTTTATTTTGTGTTCTCCAACCAAGAGGCACGTAAATGGCGGCCGAGCAAATGCTCAAGTACACGCGTGAAATAAAATCCTTCTAAAGGAATAAAAGTAAGTGCTCAAACGTACGTAAGTAGAAAAAAGAAAATCCCTAGTAAACTCTAGGTACGCGAGTGACTAAAAAAGTGGTGTGTGAGCAAAACGGAAAATATAACAATTTATTTTGGTAAAAGGATAGCATAAGAGGAAAACACGTCAGTGTTCGGAAGTGGTACTGTAGTAGTCTACAAGCAAACGAGATAGACTAATGAGTTAAGCCAATCGATACTCGAGAAGAAGATAAAACAAACGAAAAAAAAAAAGTTTTAAGTGATCGAGATATGATCCTGGATATTGTAGCGCGAAATATTCGGGGATCGAGTAAGACAGCTGGTATCTCGCAGCTATCCAAAAAACAACTGTGGACGAAAACGATCTCAATATTTTTTAACGGAATCAGGATAAGAAACCTGAATACCTCTCTAGAAGCGAATGACTGCGGCCTTAGCAACCATTCGAAGCCGCATTATAAAAATATATGGTAAATTACGCTCCATTGCAGCAGTAGCGTGAAACAAGTTAAACATCGATACTGAAGAAACAGGAGGAAAAGGAAATCTACACACTATTGCAGCATCAACTGTGAAAATAGTGGAATAAGTCAAAAATCAATGCTGTGGAAGCAGCGAAATAAAAGCGGTATTAGCAACAAAATTCTTAAGAAAATTACACTATTGGCCTTGCCATTGGTACTTGGTGCAAAAAGCCAGCAAATAGACGTACAGGACCTGACGAAAAACAATGGATACATACCAATTAGGACAGGAGAACTAAACACAATTAATCATTACGACAAGGTACTACACATTATCAACTTAACCACATACGAAGACACGATGTTACGTATTACGTACAATATAAAAATTAAAAAAAAAAAACGACCTCCTCAGGGAGTTGCACGTTTTGGAATCCATTTCCGAAATGATAAATCCAGGACTACAAAGACGTTGGGAATCAGAATCAGGTTAATTACTCAATTGGAAAGAATGTATCCGCTGATATAGGACAGCACGTTGACTCCGATCTTTTCCTCCCTCTTAATGGCAGTGAGCTCGCGGATACAAATGTGCGAGCCGAAATACGGACCACCACCCCCGAACCTATCTACAGCAAAAGTTACCTTTTTCCGGTATGTATGAGAGACGAAATAGACAGGCAAATCAACGAATTGCTTAATGAGGGAGTTATTAGACCTTCCAAAAGCCCTTACAACTCCTCAATATGGGTAGTGCCCAAAAAAACCAAAGCCAAATGTGGAAAAACAATATAGAATGGTTATTGGCTATAAGAGATTAAATGCTGTCACTTGTGAGGTACATACATAAGTACATGTACAAGCATTCGAACATGACTTACGTTTAACGCGGTCGACATCAACAAGCGCAATAGAAGTCGATCGGCCAATAACATGACCATTGAAGTTGGCTAATGAAACTGCGATGCAAGCAAAATTTTGAAGACACGCTGCGCTGCCAAATGCAATCTACTTACTAATACTGACTCAGCGAACTGAGCCATGCACTAGCCCCTGTGGAAAGTGCTTGGGCAAACAAAAAAAAGTGAGGAGTTATGGAACGTGACCAAATAGTTGTATAAATAGAACTAAGTTTGAAAAAATAAAACAGAATGATCACAACAGCGAAACTAAATCGTCACATGTTTTTATTTTCTTCCATGCAAGCTTTCGGCAACCTATTGAACGGCAGATCTCTCTCTGCCTTTAAAAAAAGAGAGACTTAGATAATATCAAATCCTACCACGGGACTACCACATGACGATCCTGCCAAACCAAACTAATCCTAAGACTAATACCAACTCTAAAATTTTAAAAGCAAATGAACAGCTTCAGGGAAAACCCCATCCGCAAGGCCGAAATTTACAAAATGTTTGCAAAAAACGAAAATTTTGTAGAAGAGGCTTACGTTCCTCAACAAACAAGTAAAATATCAGGAGAGACTGCTCCACCTTACACACCAACTCCCATCAACGCCGGCCCAAAAAGGCTAACAATCGAGGAATACCAAACCCGACAACAAAAGAAACAGGCTCAAACAACTCCTAGCAATAACAAAAAGACGTACAAGGGCAAAAGAGGCGGCAGACTATACCAAATCAGAAAAAAAGGCCATACTATTTAGGGATTTAAATATAGAAGCAGAACAGAAATAAGGAAGGACATCATTAGTAAACTTAAGCAAATATAACACTAAGTATGAATACATTTTATATATAAAAAAAAAATAATAATAAAAATAAAAATATATAAAAAAATAAACAAAAGAAGAAAAAAATTAAAAATAAAAATATACTATACTCGTATAAAAAAAAAAAAAACTTAAAGATATGTGTTCACAGAAATCAAAAATAAGTGACCCAAAAGCGAATGTGATTAATGAAGTTTTAGTGGATACCAACCAAAGCAAGAATGTCATTGAAACCTTACTAATTATAATCACCTGTATCTCAGTACTAGACTTTATAATCAAACTTCATTCCATCTATAGAAACCAGCTAAAAAAGAGAATACAATGTAATATAAAAAATGACCAAATTTAAAAAATTTCTACTTGGCCAAAGCTATCTGAGGAAAAATTCAATAAATCATATAAATGCCTAAACAAGTATCTTAGAGTAAGAGAAGATACATTTTTAAAACATATAGCCGTTCTATATACGGAATTAGAAACTATAAGAAGTATTTCCAATGCATACATTGAAAAGCTTACGAAAGAACATAAGAAAGTCCTTTTAGAGTTATTTTGGAAAAAAGAGAAAAACTTTTGAAAATTTTGTCTAAATACGAATACGAAGTTAAAATTCCTCACGATATAGACAAAAACATTGAGTTTACTATAGAACTTTTTGAAAAACACATTTCTCAAAGCGTAACAACAATGTCGGAATTTAATTTACAATTAACCTCAAAAGCTATTCCGAGCTTTTCCGGAAATTACAAAGAGCTTGAAGCCTTTTTAAAGATTACAGAAATCATTTATAACGATTTAGCCGAAGCAAGCAAACCATCACTTATCGACTTTGTAATTTATGTAAAACTGAGTCAAACGGTGAACACAAACGTGATTGTAATTCAAACCCCAACAACATTTGAAGAACTCAAAACTACCTTACAAAGAAGGTATAGAAGCACAGCTACAATACCACATATACAGAACCAAATAGCCAATCTCTGTTAAAGAAATTTAAGTATATCGAACTATAAAAATAAAATTTTACAATTGGTGTCTGAATTAAACGCTTTGCAAATAGGGCAATTAGGTGGGAGTGCATCGAACGCACAAAAAACTTTGATTGCGAACTTAAATGTAAAATATAGCCTAACGGTATTCAAAAACGGACTTAATGAACAGTCGGAACAAACGGTATTGGCCGCACTACCGAAAACGTTTTATAGCGCTGTTGACCTGGCCTTAGAGATAGAGCAAGGAATACAAAACATCAGCAGAAATGTATTGTTCTTCAGAAATGATCGACAGAACAAGTTTAAGAGGTACAACAATTACAACCAAAATACTTATCGGCAGAATAACAACAACAGCAGAAATAGTTTTCAGCCTAGCTACAACAACAATAACAACAGACAACATAATGGTTCAAGGAACATGCCAAACAATGGACGGAAGGAACAATAATTCCACTAATAGGTATTCAAATAATCCCAGACCTAACATTCAAAATAATAACCAAGGATATTCCTTAAACCAAAGACAGAGTAATTACCCCAACCAGAATCACAGTAACCCAGCAGTTCAGGAGCAATGAGCGGAATAGTCGCCGAGTCAACTATGTCCAATTTCAGGGAAACCCAGGAGACCCGGGGACAGGGAAATATAAACAACTCTCGGCCCAATTGTATTTACGTTATTACAGAAAATTTAACTATCTACGTAACAATAAATAACTTAGAACTGAATAAGCCAATGACATTCCTCATAGATACAGGAGCGGATATCTCCATCTGCAAAAACCCATTCAATAACGAATTTGATTTTGATCACACATCAAAAGGCAATTTAACTGGTATAACTTAATTTTCTCATGGATAACGACAAGGCGGGCATAGATTTTCAACTGGTGAATGATGATTTCCCGATAGCAACTGATGGAATTTTAGGTAGAGATTTCCTGATCAATTACTTATGCAAAATAGACTACGAGATATTTACAGTAACATTAAATTTTAGGAACAAAGAATCTATTTTACAAATGTATACAAAATTACCCTCGAACAAGACTGTAACAATACCTCCAAGAACGGAGATCGTTCTAGCAGTCAACTTGAATATAAAAGAAGACAGTGTTGTCTTCAACCAAGAAATTCAGGAAGGAGTATTTTTGGCAAACTCCATTTCACCCGGCAAGGGAATTGTCCACGTAAAAATTATGAACGTTAACAGTTATGCAGTCAATATCAATGAATTAAAATGCGCGACTGAAAAACTGACGGATTACAATATACTAAATGCAAAATACGAAACAGACCCTTATAGCACTGAACGTTTCAACGGGTTGATAAAAGAACTAAAGCTAGAGAAACTAGATGAGGCCACAGGAGCCGAACTTACGGAAATTTTCCGCAAATATTAATCAATTTTCCACCTTGAAGGAGAAACGCTTTCAGTAAATAATTTTTATAAACAAAAACTGAACCTAACGGACAACTCACCCGTATACATAAAAAACTATAGGTTACCACAAACTCACCAGCATGAAATAGAGAAACAAGTACAGGGAATGATTGACCGCGATATAATAGTATAATAGTCAGCCCGTATAACTCCCCATTACTGTTAGTTACCCAAGAAAAGCGAAAATGATACAAAGAAATGGCGCTTAGTAGTGGACTACAGAAAACTAAATGACAAATTAGTAAGCGACAAGTTCCCATTAACACGATTAGAGGACGTACTAGATGTTCTAGGCAGAGCAAAATGTTTCACAACGCTCGGCCACTTAATAACGGACAAAGATATAAAAACCGACCTAGCCAAATGCGAAGTAATACGCAATTACCCCAAACCGACAAATCCAGACGAGACTAGAAGGTTAATTGCATTTTGCAATTATTACAAACGTTTTATCCCGAACTTCGCAAAAATCGTCAAATGTCTCAACTCACTATTGAAGAAAGGAAAACCCTTTATTTGGTCAGAACAAAGCGAAAAGGCATTTAATAGCCTAAAAGAAAAACTAATTAACCCACCCATCTTACAGTACCCAGACTTTGACAAACCCTTTATAATTACAACAGACGCATCCGATTTTGCACTAGGAGCCATACTGTCAGAAGGAGAAAATGGTCATGATTTACTAATATCATACGCAAGCAAATCAATGCAAAAGCATGAAATAAAAAACCCATTACAGAAAATGAGTTATTAGCCATTCACTAGGGAATGAATTACTTTAGAGCATACCTTTATGGCAGAAAATTTATTGTGGTGACTGACCACAGACCACTAATATCACTATTTGCACATAGAAATCCATCAACAAAATGGCAAGAATCCGTATAGATTTGTCAGATTATGATTTCGAAATTGTATACAAACAAGGTAAAATAAACACCAATGCAGACGCACTATCACGTATCAAATAGTGACGAGCTTAAATCAATGATCCCTACTAGTAAAGGTGATAAAGGAGATAAAGTAATACATGTATTAACAAGGAGCAAGGCCTCAAATTTAAAATAAAAGAAAGAAAAGAAAAACAAAAAGGAAGATAAAAAATAGCCCAAGAAAACATAAGGAAAACATATCTCATACGAAGTCTGATCAACTTCACATTTGAGAATGTACATCTTTTAATGACGTAAAGAAAATGAAGAAATTGAAATTTATTATTGAAAAATAAAGTGATATCACAATTGAATTAATTAAAAATGAAGTGCACGTAACTTGTAGCGATGACCCTTTGAATCTAGATTCAATGTTGGAGAAACTACATGGAGCTAGCCATTTGTGAAAAGGTTATATATATAAAAATATCGATATGAATGTATTCAAGAGGAGGTACGATGATTTAGAAATAAACAAACGCGCGCAAATTAAAATACTTATATACAAAGCTCCAAGGGAAATAAATAGCATGATACTAAAATACAAACTAATAGACGAATTTCACTGCTCAAACATTGCAGGCCACTTAGGAATTCGAAAAACTATTCTGAAACTCAAACAAAGATACATTTGGAAAAATTTGAGACAAATGGTCGAAGAAATTATAAACAACTGCAGGAAATGCACACAAAATAAAACTGTAAGACACACCAAAGGACCACTCGTTCTGACAGACACGCCAATGTCGACGTTCGAAACCATAACGATTGACACGGTTGGCCCACTTAGCATATCAAACGGCTACAGATACATATTGAAAATGCAATGCGATTTATCAAAATTTGTAATAACACACCCCATTGAGAGTAAAGACGCAAAAACAATAGCAACCACTTTGGTTGAACAACTACCTCTCACGTACAGTTTAATAAAAGCACTAAACATAAAATCATCGCAGAAAATTTTTTTTATTTTTTAGCGCAGTCCAACCTGTAACCAAGTCGTCTTGAAATAATTTTTCAATTTTGTTTTTGTCATAAATGATTAAATTTCTCCACTCGCTATTTAATGACTCTTCCGATCCCTCAAAAAAAAAAAGATAATATGTACTGTAATAGTGGTAAAATAGTTGGCATATCACCTTGCTGTATAATAAATGGATCAAAATATGATAACAGTTTCAAGCTTTTGTCAGAAAAATTAAAGTGTTTAGATAATCGCACAGCTTGATATAATAATTTAAAAGTTTACATTTAACTGCATTGATATCAATATCACCACAGTCGCTTTCCTCAAATTTTTGAAATTTTTGAAAATATATTTGAGAAAGATTCAAGTACAATTTTGTATCATGGTAGTCAACTTTTAGGTCTAAATAATCGATTTTAATAAAATTTTGCAAAATACTTTTGAAGAAAACTGTAATTCGTTCATATAACAAGTGAATATGAGTACCACGGGATTGGTACAATTTATTTTATTTATTTATTTCGCCTATTATATAAGATAAAAACAAGAAAAAACCTTTGTTGGTATTGCTAAGATTGTTCAGCATATCTGAAGCAGTAGATTCGTGTAATTCCACAAAGGACATGAGCAAAAAATAATGTCTAAGTGGTTGCCATTGCTCAAGGACCCTTTTAACTGCAGCTTCAAGCGAAAGCCACCTTGTGTTGAAATTTGTCACAACTTATACAGAGTGTGCTTTACGTTTAGTTTTCAACATACTTAAAAACCTTAATTTTAAGTCATTGTGAGCAACTTAAAGAACATAGTCAAATGCAGGCAAATAAAAAAGTGGTAGATTTTAAAAAAAAGTGGTAGGAGTGGTAGATCCGGATTTTAGCCTAATTAGTGGTAGATCCACCACTATAGTGCTAGAGTGACAACACTGCTCACGGCTGCCTATTGTACGGCAAATCTCTCTCTGCCTTATAAAGAAGAGAGACTTAGATAAAATCTCACAAATCCAACCACGGGACCACCACACACTATCCCTGATACGTACCCTATCCCAGATATAAACTCCACCTTGTCCAGTTTAGGACAGGCCAATTTCTTCACAACTATTGACTTAACGTCTGGCTTTCACAGATAAAAGTGTCTGATATACCTAAGACAGCATTCTCAACGATGAATGAGAAATACGAGTTCCTACGTTTACAATTTGGTTTAAAAAATGCTCCCGCCATTTTTCCAAAGAAATAGAAGTAGAATTCCTTGGGTACGTCATCACTCCTGATGGCGTTCGCGCTGACCCAAGTAAAGTCGAAGCGATTAAGTTTATTTCACCACCACAAAATCTCAAGGGTTTGAAAAGCTTTTTGGGCATGACTTCTTATTACAGGAAGATCATAACAGACTACGCAAAAGTGGCCAAACCACTAACCAATCTCACTCGAGGCGAGAATGCTCAGGTGAAAGCAAATTGTTCTAAAAAAGTAAAAATTGAACTTGACGACAGGGCCCTTCAGGCTTTTCATGACTTAAAACAGCTTCTGGTATCTGCTGATGTCTTTTCCAGATTCCAGATTTCGAAAAACCATTTAATCTCACGACGGATGCCTCGAATTTCGCCATTGGGGCAGTCCTCTCCCAGGGAACAGTAGGCGAGGACAAGCCTATAGCTTACATTTCACGATCCTTAAATAAATGCGAAGAAAACTGTGCCACTAACGAAAAAGAGCTCCTCGCTAATCTGCGGTCGTACCTATACGGTGCCAAGAAAATTAAGATATACACCGATCATCAACCACTAACGTTTTCTCTGAGTTGCAGAAACTACAATGCTAAACTGAAACGCTTGAAGGCCAGGATAGAGGAGTACAAATGTGAAATAATATACAAAACCGGGAAAATCGTACTTAGTCGCAGATGCTCTCTCTCGTCTCAAACCGAAGTTAATGCGCTAACCGATCCTATCGTTATTCAACCTTCATCTGTTTCAGGACAGAATCCCACATTGTCACTTAATGCACGATGCATTGAGCAGATCAGGATAACTCGTATTTAATACCACATGTAGAGGCCCCCCTTAACGTTTTTAAAAAACAAATAATCTTCAGAGACGGTAAGCGGCCACAATGCCTGGAGCATCCTTCTCCGGGCTATATCAGACACAATGTGTAATTTCCTGAATCGGATACGGCCGCATTGGTTACTATTTTAAGGGAGTGCCTCAACCCAAATGTGATAAATTGGATAAAAATTCATGAGATATTCCTCGCTTCACTTAAAAACGCGTTCATTAACAACTTCCAAAGGTACCGTATTAGAATAACCCAGAGGGCAGTAAAAGATGTTACGGTTCCTGACAGGATCTATGAAATAATCGAGAAGGAGCACAAACGAGCCCACAGAAATCCCCGTGAGAATGAAGCACAAATACTCGAACAATTTTATTTTCCCGCAATGTCCAGGCAAATCAGAGATTACGGCAGGCAGTGTGATACTTGCAAATTAAACAAGTACGATAGACATCCGGCGAAACCGTTCCTCCAATCTACTCCAATACCAAGTTATCCCTGCGAAATTTCACACGTGGGCCTCTTCGAAATAGAAAAGCAAAAGTATCTTAGTGCAATTGATGAATTCACGAAATTTGCGGAGCTTTTCCCAATAAAGAACAAATCTTCCGTTCACCTCCGAAGAAAGCTTACTGATCTCCTGCACTATTTCTCCGTGTCGAAAATATTTGTTATGGACAATGAGAGGGGACTTTTTACTCCCCTTGTCCCAAATTATATTCAATCCCTTGGCATAGAGATTTACCAAACTCCTACACAACGAAGCGAAACTAACGGTCAGGTTGAGCGTCTGCACTAAACGTTGATTGAGATATACCGCTGTATTTCGTTTGAATATACATAACAGACTTACTCAAAAAGAACGCATTTCTATTGCAGTGGACAGGTACGACAATACTGTCCACTCTGTTATCAAACAAAAACCAGCGGATGTGTTCCTCAACCGCACCTCAAGAATAAATTATCAGGAATTGGTGAATTTTCGAGAAAAAACTTTGGAGGATAAAAGGCCTTACTGCAGAAAGAATAGGAGGTCAGGAATGCGATGTTGAACGCTAAACGCACAACACAGCGTTCCTTTGAAACAGGGGAAAAGTTGTTGATTGCCAACAAGCAAATAAATGCCAAACAAAAGCCTCTTTATAAAGAAGACACTGTCGCAGAAGACAGAAACGTAACTATTGTTACCGAAAGTGGAAAAAAGTTCCACAAAAGTGACGTTAAAAACGTCTAAGATAACATTGGTCAGAAGGCAACTCTTATGCTTAGATCCTTGTGACCCAGGGTTTTCGGTGCAATTAACTTGCAGCCGATCTAGTCAGATATTGGTTTAATTACAAATAACTCCATGGCTCCACGGACGACAATCGGTGTGGTTCAACTCAACCACGAGGACTATGCTTTAATTGACGTGCAGCTACTCGTGCCATTAGTAGGTCATTTGCAATTATCAACACTTATGTCTAAAAAGGATTACACGAACCTTCCAATGTCGGCTGGGAAAACGCCTATATTCCAATGCAAATTTAAAGAAACGAATTTCTAACCAACAGTGTGCGCATATACATAAATTGTACACATATTATAAACACCAAATCGGTGAAGAAGAAAAATTTCGCTCATTACAAAAAAAAAGGAGAATGGAATTCTCTTATTAGACCGACACTAACACAAAATAAAAAAATATAATACTAAACAATTAACCACTAACATCGCAAAACAAAAAAAAAAGTTTGGCAAAATGCTAACAATCAAGACTTTCACAAGCGGTCCAAATAATTCTTTCCTTTTTCTTCATAATTCCCCAGCAACAACTCACTTTCTAATACTAGGTATTTATTCTATGTGGGCCACTACTCACATCACATTCAGAATTCTTGTCAACTTATGTAATTAAAAGATTTGAATAAAAAAATATTCCATGTAAAACCACTATTTTATAAGTTAAACTTTTCAAACACATCAAAACAAATGTAAATATTGTAAAACAAAAAAGAAAACATTAACAATTTCAAGTTTCTTGTTACCTCTAAGTCACTACTATTAACTATTTGAGACATAAGTTGACGTGTAAATTCCTATCTTTAATATTTTTTACTACAAACAAATTAATTTTTTTTACTAAGCGGGGTAATGCATCGAATTAAGTGTAATTAAAATAAATCGAATCCCCGTAGCATCTGTCTCTGCGCAACCGCGCACAAGTATGATGTCTTCAAGACCGATTCTCCAATCGTTTCAATCCGCAATGGATACGGCTGGATAACGAATGGATACATCAAACTAATTTACGCGATGAACCTATATCGATATGAGGAAATAACAAGTTGCCTGAAACTCGAAACATTGAAACTCAACGAAACCAACGATTTTACAGTTGTTCTTTCCTACCACCTGGAGAAAGTCCAAACTCAGCTCAGTGAACTAAAAGGCCCGGAAGATAAACGGGCTAGACGCTCAATTAATTGGATAGGGTCGGCTTGGAAATGGATTGTCAGCTTCGGACTGGGATAAAGTCTTACAAGTACAGGATTCATTAGTATCTGTTGAAATAATAACTTGGAGTTTTCAGTTCAATATTTCCTAACAATTAGAATGAATAAGACATATTACATATATTGATGAGTTAACTATATGTACACATGAATTTTATCTTTTAGTCCTCATTAAATCGTTGAACTAAGAAGTGCTTTTCTTTTATTGTACCGGACATTCACGCAAGTATACAAATCCCCTTCCAATTCCTACCAACAAGGTTATGGACCCAGATCGCGTGTGAAGTTATTTAAAATTTAATATTTAATCGGGTTTTACAAAATAAAATTTTAAAAATGAATTCGAGTTTGCAAATTGAAAAACTGAGCGATAATAACTATGATGTGTGGTGCATGCAAATGCGCAGCATATTGGTTAATATGGACCAATGGCGCATCGTTAATGAAGATTGTAAGCGCAGTGATGAAAATGCAGAAAAGTGGGATCAAGATGATCAAAAAGCGCTAGCTAATATTATTTTATACGTAAAACCGACGCAACTCAGCAATATTAAGGCTTGTAAAACTTCAGTGGAAGCATGGAAGAGGCTTCGAGATGTTCATGTGTCGAGGGGACCTTTACAAAAAGTTTCGCTTTATAAAAAGTTGCTTGGTTGCAGTATGTCTGCTGTTCAAAGCATGTCAACTTATCAAACTTCGTTTGTCGAAGTCGTAGATAAATTAGCCGAAGTGAACATCGAGTTAAACGAAGAGCTAAAAGTCATAATACTATTATCTAGTTTGCCGTCCGAGTACGAAAACTTCGTGGTAGCTATCGAGACTCCTGATGAATTGCCGACTTTCAGTACTTTAAAAGTAAAGCTGTTAGAATAAGCTTAGAGCTAGATTACAAAATGATTTGTTTATATTCATATTTATTTATATAATTTAAAGTGGCATAATCGATATGGTCATATAAACTTCGAAAGTTTAAAGAAAATTGCCGACAAAGGATTAGTGCGAGGTATGGACACAAAAGATGTGAAAACAAAAACAAATTGTGACACATGCAACAAAGCAAAATTAAGTACAATGCCTTTTCCGGAAAAATGTGAAATTGAGTCAAAAGAAATATTAGAGCTTGTGCATACAGATGTATGTGGACCCATAAACGTAAAATCAGTAGGTGGTGCACGATAATTTCTCACATTTATTGACGATTTCTCGAGAATGGTTTTTGTTTATTGTATTAAAGAAAAGAGCGAAGTATTTCAAAAGTTTAAATTATTCAAAAATATGGTCGAATGTCAAACGCAAAAGAAAATTAAAAAGCTCCGAAGTGACAATGGTACGGAGTACATAAACAATAAATTTACCGATTTTTTAAATGAGTACGGAATTAAAAGGCAGTTAACTGTGCCATATACTCCGCAGCAAAATGGAGTGGCAGAGAGAGTTAACCGCACAATTGTAGAAATGGCTAGAAGTTTGCTGGTGCAAGTAAATATAGAACAATAATTGTGGGGTGAAGCTATACATATATATATTTACGTAATCGCGCACCTACAAAATAACTTAGAGATTGCACTCCATATGAGGTTTGGTACAACAAAAAGCCGTCGGTAAAACATTTCAGGGTTTTTGGTTTGCGTGCATTCGCGTTAAATAAAACGCAGCGTGGTAAATTCAGCGCAAAGGGCAAAGAATATTTGTTCGTCGGATATTCTGAGGTTGCAAAAGCTTATCGCTTGTATGATAAGGAAACGAGGCAAATTTGTGTAAGACATGACGTAAAATTTTTAGAAGATGAAGTCAACTTAGCTGTGCCCGAAGGTGACACCAAAAACAGAGATGAAAATGACATTGCTACAATTTTTGTAAAAATCGACGATCGTAAACATGTTGAAGAAGAGCGGAAAGAAGATGAAGAGTTTGAAAGTTGCACCGAAGACGAAACAGAGGTAGAAGAGGCAAATGTAGGCAATGTTGCAGAGAATGGCATCGTTCCAGATGAAATGCAAATAATAAGTGAGTCTCATAGAAATGAAAACGAATCACGTCGCGGTCGAGGTATGCCAAAAATTATTCGCACTGGTCAAGTAGGGCGTCCCAAAAAAGAGTATCAGATGCTAAATTATCTACAATATGGTGAAGATGTAGAAACGCCTCGATCGGTCAAAGAAGCATTGTCAAGCGAATTCTCCTTTGAGTGGAAGAAATCAATGGAAGAAGACTATTCGGCGCTTCTTGCTAACAACACTTGGTCAGCAGTAGATCTGCCTGATGGTCAAAAAGCGATTGGATCGAAGTGGGTTTTTCGAATAAAACGTGATTCAGATAGCAACATTCAAAAGTTCAAGTCGAGACTAGTAGCAAAAGGCTGCAGTCAGCAGCTGGGTTTAAATTACTGGGAAACTTTTTCGCCTGTAATGCGATATGAAACAATTCGTATGCTACTTGCTATTGCCGTTGAGAAAGAGCTTCACTTACATCAGATCGATATTTCCAATGCATATCTCAATAGTAAGCTTACGGAAGAAATTTACCTTAAACAACCAGAAGAATTTGTAGACAATAAAAATCCTAATAAAGTTTTAAAGCTAAATAAAGCCATTTACGGCTTAAATCAGTCTGGGTGACACTGGAATAGTACTCTTGATGTAGCATTGAAAGATATGAGTTTTAGCCCTTGCAAAAGCGAACCGTGTTTGTATGTCAAACGATACAATGGCAGTTATAGTTACATTGCCGTTTATGTCGACGATCTTATCTTAGCATGTCCAAGCGAGAAAGAGATTGCGAGCATTAAAAAATCATTATCGTCTAAATTTCAACTATACGATAGCGGGGCAATGACATTTTTTCTTGGCTTCGAAATAGAACGTCAGGGTAAGACAGGTGCGATTTCTGTGTGTCAGAAGAACTATATAAACGAATTATTGAGTATGTATGGTGTGACATCATGTCGTCCGGTAAGCACACCTCTAGATCCTGGTTTTCAAGTAAGCTGCAGAAATGAAAAGTGCACTAAAATAGACGCAGCAAGCTATCAATCGTTAATTGGATCTTTAATGTACTTGGACATTTCAACGCGGCCAGATATTATGCACGCAGTAAGTATATTAGCACAAAGAAACCAAGAACCCCACACCGAACATGAGGCTGGTGCAAAACATGTTCTACGATATTTATCAAAGACCATCAATTTAAAGTTACACTACTGCAAAAATGGCAAACCGGTAAAAGGCTATGCGGATGCGGATTGGGCGAGTAACGATTTAGATAGGAAGTCATACACCGGTTATTCGTTCTTTTTGGCGGGTAGCGCTTTTTCCTGGCAAGCAAAGAAGCAAGATGTAGTCGCATTGAGCAGCACAGAGGCTGAGTACATCGCTTTAAGTACGGCAGCAAAAGAGGCTGTATATCTGCGGCGCTTACTTAAAGAAGTTGGTTTTATTCACGACATCGGTCCTGTTAAGTTAAACGGCGACAACATGAGCGCAATTCAAATTTCAAAGAACCCTGTATTCCACAAGCGAACCAAACACATAGATTTGAAATATCATTATATGCGAGAAGTTGTCGAACAAAAAGTAATAGAATTAGAGTACGTATCCACAAATGAAAATGTTTCTGATATTTTTACAAAAAATCTGCAAAAACAAAAACATGTAAAATTTGTTCAAATGCTTGGTCTTAAAAATTAACTGAAGGAATATTTAACTTAAGAAAGAGTGTTGAAATAATAACTTGGAGTTTTAAGTTTAATATTTCCTATTGAGAACATATTTCTAATAATTAGAATGAATAAGACATATTACATATATTGATGAGTTAACTATATGTTCACATGAATTTTATCTTTTAGTCCTCATTAAATCGTTGAACTAAGAAGTGCTTTTCTTTTATTTTACCGGACATTCACGCAAGTATACAAATCCCCTTCCAATTCCTACCAACAGTATCCAATAAAAATAAAGCAATATACGGTAAACTCTGAAATATTCAAAAAATCTCATGAGTTATTGCAGACTGTCAATGGCATCATAACTGCCAAAAATAGAATCCTTGGGCATGATCACATAATGAAGATATCACAGGTAATCCTACACAAGGTAAGGATTCTGAGGGACGATGTTAACGAATTGGTTCAAGCCTGTCATATTGCTAAGGCAGGTGTGGTCCACAGCAACCTGTTAGACAAGGAAGAAATCAACAGAATCATAAGCGAGATTGAGGAAGCCATTGAGTACGGAGAACCATCCATCTACACAAACGGCACAATGCTACTTTACGTTTTGCCAATGCCTAAGGTGGCCGAAACAAGGTTCAACCATCTAATCACCAGGTCAATAACAAAGAATGGTCATCGGGTGGAATTGCAATACAGTTTAGTCCTAGTTAACAAGGAGCAAACGTATGGTATCAAAGATAGTTGCACCCACCTTACAAGCGCAATGGTATGTAAGCAAGAATCATTGGACCTACTTTGAGAGGACGATTGTGTGCCACGTCTGCTTAAAGGTGGTAAAACTAGTTGCCGCTATATTAGCTGGAATGACTCAATGATTAAGGCAATCAAGGAGGACACGATCCTCTTGGACAATTTCAATAAAACTATTTGGCCAGGCAATACCTCCAATGACTTAAGCGGCTCATATATTCTCCAACTGGACAACGAAACGGTTCGAATGGACGGTAGAACCTACTGGAGCACAGCAGCTCAAGCATCCAAGTACTACCTCCTGTGCTATCCACTATTACAAATAGAAGTCTCGCAGTCAACCTCAATCTTCTCCATAAGATGACAATAGGAAACGTGAAAATTCCTCGATACCTTAGAGGAAAAACAGACTGGTTTATCACATCGGAAGTCATTTGGTTAATTTGGAAAAGGATTACAGCAAAATTAAACATACCTACCTTGAACATTTCAGCATTGCACAAGAGCTTCCGCGGGCACAGGCGCGAGGATTGACACCAAACACCTAATCTACGGGACGTAGATCTTTAAAGGGGGATGAGTTAACACGCTCAGCCACTGTCCAGTCATACCATTCCCACATTCGACCAACACACGCGCCACAACGTCAGCACATTTGTTTCCCATCGATCGTTGCACGCGCTGCAACGTAAGCATATGTATTTGTATTTCATCATGAAATAGAACAATACCAATAAATTCATAATGCAACGCTTGTGGGAAATCCGTGTTATTAAGTCAAGTTGTCTGTAAGATAATATTTAACCATTTAATAAAGAAACCTTGTTAACTTTAAATCTCACTGTTTTGTATTAACTTCAACTTCCTGGTTTGTGTGGAGCGAGTTGGCTCCTTAATTTTTTAGTGAAATGATCTAAGATCCTTTAAGTTGTATAAATAGCGTCCACAAAATTGCTTTTGATGTACTTTATACTTAAGAAGCGGAGGAAAAAGTCTTAAAATAAGATGAATTTACACATAGTAGGTGGCGTAGTAGGGATATAAAGGAAAGTTCGTATTTGGTATCAACACCGGCAATAATATTTGCTTTGGTTCATTAATCACTACGCTGAAGGTGGTGTAATTTATACTTAAGAAGCGGTGAAAAAAGTCTTAAACTACAATGAATGCGTAAATCCAGGTAGGTGGGGCAGTAGGGATATAAAGGATAGTTCGCATTTGGTATAAATACATTATAAGGGCAATAATCTTTGCGTTAGTTCTTAAGTTACTGCGCAGAAGGTGGTTAAAAATTGAAGATAATTATATCACAAAGAGCAGCATTGGCACTATTGATTTCGGGATCTTCAGGGTCGGCCTCGGGAACATTAGCTTGTTTTGGGAATACGGCGCCAAGAGCGTACAGATTTCTACGCCTTCAAGAAAAGCCGCCGAAGTTGGCACTCTAAGTCACTTCATCTTCGTTTGACATAGTTATAGTTCTAATAACCTCCGAAGAGATTTTAGGCCGAGCTTCTCTTCCAATCCGCACTCCTACGATCGTTGAAGTGTTACAAACGCATTAAGCCATGTCATGCCTTAGTTGTTGTAAACTTTATCCCAATTGCCTTCCTTGCATATTTTATTCTTTGCACAGTACATGCTTTGTATGTAATCATGTGTTAAAGTTATGCTTTCTGTAAGTGGCAGTTTCAAAGAAACTGGTATTTGCTTTGTTCTTTAATCCAAATGTAGACGTATTTTATTGTTCAAAATCCCGGAATCTAGAAATAAACGTTTTTGCTTGTTTTCCATTCGCAAGACCCAATTATGTATAAATAACGTCCACAAAATTGATCTTGGCGCACTTTATACTTAATAAGCGGTGGAAAAAGTTTTAAACTACAATGAATGCGTAAATTCAGGTAGGTGGCGTAATAGGGATATAAAGGATAGTTCATATTTGGTATAAATACATTATACCGGCAATAATCTTTGCATTGGTTCACTAGTCACTGCGCAGAACGTGGTTATAAATAAAATAAGTATTTCACAAACAGCAACATTGTCACTATGGATTTCGGAATCTTCAGGGTATGCCTCGGGAACATTAGCTTGTTTTGGGATTACGGCGTCATGAGCGGATCCATACAGATTTCTACGCCTTCAAGAAAGGCCGCCTAAGTTGGCACTCTAGGTCATTTCATCTTCGTTGAACATAGTTATAGTTCTAACAGAATTTGAAATAATACTCAGCATAGGCGATTCAAGAACATGCTACTTAAATATGATTTCTGTGCTCTAATTAAAAATTAAAATTAAAAAAGAAAAAACTATTTGTATTTTGAAAAATAGGTATTTACGAATTAATTATGAATTAGTTATTCCTAAATTAAGTAAGTATGAATAACGTAAGTCCCGATAACCTCCGAAGAGATTTTGGGCCGATCTTCTCTTCCAAGCCGGTTGAAGTGTTACAAACGCATTCAGTCACGTCATATACGCAGTACATACTTTGTATGTAATCATGTTAAAATTATGCTTTTTGTTAGTGACGGTTTCAAAGAAACTGGTATTTACTTTGTTCTACTTATATGAATTAAGTGGAGATTGCCCTTATTGCCTTTAAATGTGTGAGAAGATTTATTTAAAGCAATTTTTGTATTTTTCCTCATTAAGGGCATTGAAATTTTTATTAGGCACTTCTAACCAAAAATTTACCCACGTTTGAATGTTTCGAGTGAAAAAAAAAAAAATAAAAATTTCCTTTCTAATTTAATGCAAAGGTAGAAGTGTTTTTATTGTTCAAAATCCTGGAATCTAGAAGGAAACGTTCTGGTATATTTTTCATTCACACAACCCAATTATATATAAATAGAGTCCACAAAATTGATCTTGGCGTACTTTATACTTAAGATGCGGTGGAAAAAGTCTTAAATTATAATGAATGCGTAAATTCAGGTAGGTGGCGTAGTAGGGATATAGAGGATAGTTAGCATTTGGTATAAATACATTATACCGGCAATAATATTTGCGTTGGTTCATTAGTCACTGCGCAAAAGGTGGTTATAAATGAAGATAATTATTTCACCAACACAAACATTGGCACTATGGATTTCAGGATCTTCAGGGTAGGTCTGGGGAACACTAGCTGGTTTTGGGAATACGGCGTCAAGAGCGGATCCCTAAAGATTTCTACGCCTTTAGGAAAAGTCGCTTAAGTTGGCACTCTTAGTCACTTCATCTTCGTTTGACTTAGCTATAGTTCTAACAGAATTTGAAATAATACTCAGCATAGGTGACTTAAAGAACATGCTACGTAAAGATTTCTTTTTGTGCTCTAATTATCAATTAAAAAAAAAAATTTGTATTTTGGAATTTGGAATTTGGAATTAGGTATTTACGAATTATTCCTACATTAAGTAAGTATGAATAATGTAAGGCGCGATAACATCCGAAGAGATTTTAGGCCGAGCTTCTCTTCCAAGCCGCACTCCTACGATAGTTGAGGTGTTACAAACGCATTCAGTCACGTTATGCCTTAGTTGTTGTAAACTTTATCCCAATTGCCTTCCTTGTATATTTTACTCCTTGCACAGTACATACGCTGAAAGAAAAAGACTGGTAAAATCAACCAAACTAAGGGTCAATTCAACCGAAATTTCTGTCAAATTTGTATCCATCGCAACAAGATGTTGAATCAACTGCGCACAAATCGTTGATTCGTAATTGACCGTTTTAGTAGTCAAATGAACAAAAAAAGTTGTTGCGACAGCTTTGTACGAAAGTACCTATGTTGCGGCATTTGCAAGGCATATGAGTTTTCACTGAGATCGTTTCATGGCAGAAATACACTCGGAGTGCTTGCCGAACAGTGCCGAGGGGCGACCCCGCTTAGGAAAATTTTCTTCTAATTGAAAAACCTTATTTCTAAAATTTTTATCTTGCTTTGCCCGGGTGTGAACCCAGGGTCTAACAGAATCTGAAAAAATACTCAGCATAGGTGACTTAAAGAACATGCTACGTAAAGATTTCTTTTTGTGCTCTAATTATCAATTAAAAAAAAAATTTTGTATTTTGGAATTTGGAATTTGGAATTAGGTATTTACGAATTATTCCTCCATTAAGTAAGTATGAATAATGTAAGGCGCGATAACATCCGAAGAGATTTTAGGCCGAGCTTCTCTTCCAAGCCGCACTCCTACGATAGTTGAGGTGTTACAAACGCATTCAGTCACGTTATGCCTTAGTTGTTGTAAACTTTATCCCAATTGCCTTCCTTGTATATTTTACTCCTTGCACAGTACATACACTGAAAGAAAAAGACTGGTAAAATCAACCAAAATAAGGGTCAATTCAACCGAAATTTCTGTCAAATTTGTATCCATCGCAACAAGATGTTGAATCAACTGCGCACAAATCGTTGATTCGTAATTGACCGTTTTAGTAGTCAAATGAACAAAAAAAGTTGTTGCGACAGCTTTGTACGAAAGTACCTATGTTGCGGCATTTGCAAGGCAGATGAGTTTTCACTGAGATCGTTTCATGGTAGAAATACACTCGGAGTGCTTGCCGAACAGTGCCGAGGGGCGACCCCGCTTAGGAAAATTTTCTTCTAATTGAAAAACCTTATTTATAAAATTTTTATCTTGCTTTGCCCGGGTGTGAACCCAGGGTCTTCGGTGCGGTAGGCGGAGCACGCTACCCTCACACCACGGCGGCGGCCATATACATACGTAAATATATGCATACATATAGTACACAGCATACATAAGTACAAAGTAGAGAGCGCAGTGAGCGTAAAATTCTCTTTCAAATTTGCTCAAGTATTGACTGTTGATCGCTGTTGAAATGGCCAGTTTTGTGTTAACAAAAAAATCAGTTACATTGATTAGGGATCTGTCAATTTTACAGAATTTTGTTAACTTAAGAGCGACAGTTTCTCTTCTGTTGAAATGACTAAACTAATTTCTTCGCTTGACAAAGAACTCGGTCGAATTAACCATAATTCGATCAATTTCACCGAATTCCTTTCTATATAATTCAAAGTATTTTTATAGTTCAAAATTTTGGAATCCAGAACGAAACGTTTTTGCGTTTCACGCGACCCAATTATGTGAGTTAGCGTACTGCAGTTCAAAGCTTAAACAGCGTTTTGTCGATTGCTTAGAATCACCCACATTATTGGCTCATTGTTATTACAACTTACTGCCACGCTGCTTAAATTCTTGAATATTTGGAAGTAAGCTTCACAGCCGCCAAGCTGATCGTCAATTCATCAGAATAAATCCCACGCTTGGCTTGCCGTTCAGTTATGTTCGCAGACGGACACCTGATAGCGTACGTCACTTTGGATGGCTTGAGACGATGCAGCAAGCAATGCATTCACACATACAAACATACAAACAGGGCTACCGGCGCATTTAGGGAACTAGGGTAGATTTAAAGACTACAATTGCCGTCATCCAGTGATCACGCTCAATTCTCACGGGGATGCTCTGGATCATCGAGAGACTTGAGAAGCAGATGTCGTGATATTTTCGCACACGTGAAATGTGATAGGCAGATGTCGCTGGTGTTTTTCATTTAACTCATACGGCGAAAGGCTACGCAGAGACATCTATTTTTGAAAAAGTAGGGTTATTAAAGGCAGCGTTGCCAAACTAAAGACAAGTAATTAACAAATTATCTGGCTCACAAATTGAACCAGACTTCTATCTGGATTTATCTGGCTCAAATCGTCGTTGTTGCATTTACATGCAAAATTATTAATCTGGCTCAGGCTCTTTGCCACCGGATGATGGCTAATGTTTAGTTTAGTGTTGGCAAGTTCTATAGATTTTTGGCGAGAAAACAATCGATAGTTTCGATAGTATCGATAGTTATTAGTAGAAATAAAACATTCAGAAAAATTGATAATGAAATATAGAAGAATTATTATTAAACGAAAGTTTATTTAATTCGAATCCTTTTTGAATGTAACAAACAAGTTAATGACAAAAACTATATTAAATATACACAGATGAAAAGTTATGTTTCACAGTAAAATGATTTAATCTGCCTACTGCCAAAATATTTCAGAGATAATCACATATTCTAGAGCAGTCTTGCATTATTGATTGTGAATATGGCGGATATGGTTTTAATCAAAGTATTTTATATTTTGCTTTAAAAATAAAATTTTATTCAAATTGGTATCTTTCAATCTATTTCTTTTTTCATTATGTATGTGACCGGCTTTCGAAAATATGCGCTCAGATGCCACTGATGTTGCGGGAATGCATAAATGCTTGTAGTTTCTTCAATCCAGCTCTTTATAGTTGATTCTCTGCATTTGACGTAATCTGTCGGAAGCTAACGTGCTTGAACGAGAATATGTTACTAAACGTTTACACTTTTTTAAAGCGTTTTCATAATGTTTTCTTTTAAAACTGTCCTGCACTACTAAGTTAATTGAATGCGCAAAACATGGTAAGTGACGAATTTTAAGAATATCTGCGGCCTTAACTATTGTAGTGGCGTTATCCGTTACAATCGCTACCACTTTTTTTTTAATTTTAAACTCCTCCATTACCGAGTCTATTACCTGGAAATAAGATTTTTTACATCTAATCCTTTAATTATAGAGTGCAATTGACAACTTACTGTAGCAGTAGCATTTGCGCTGTGGCTTCCCTCAAGTTTTATAACTTTTAATAGCGGTCATTAAATATTTTAATTTTTGCTGACATGGCATGTGACAGCCAATATACCCTCAATTGATGTCGAAGCAAAGAGGATAAATATAATAAGAGCCGTCACTCGTTATTTTTTAGGCATTTACTCGATGTAAACTGTGAGGTAGTCGCTACTTTTTTTTGGGCGATATGTTTATATATATTTTCATGGGGTATTTGTGTTTATTTTTCCGACTGTATTTAATTAATTATTTAATTCTCTTTCCAAAAAACACGTGTGCATAAAGTGACAACACCGCATGGATAAATGGAAGCCAATTCAAAAATGTTCCTCATAAAACAAAAGTAGCGACTACCTCACAGTTTACATCGAGTAAATGCCTAAAAAATAACGAGTGACGGCTTTTATTATATTTATCCTCTTTGGTCGAAGTCCACATATCAGTTATTATAGCTGCATATTCGCAAAAATTCAAAAGCTCGCTGAATTTTTGTTTAATCTCTTCATAATAACTGGGAATCAAAAATCTTTTTACCGTGCTCCTACTAGGCATTTGATACTGCTTATTTAAAACACTTACAAACTCTCTCAGTCCTTCATGTTCACAGCAAAGAGGATAAATATAATAACAGCCACCAGTCTGCTACGAGTGGCGAGTAACTCGCTGGAAATTAAAAAAGTTGATGCCTAATGTTTTCCATGAGGGACATTTTCAATCGTCTCGCATTTATCCATTTCTTAAAGGCACCTTGTGCAAATGTCATTTTTGGAAAGAGAATTAATTAATTATTTAAATAAAGTCGGAAAAATAAACACAAATACCCCACGAAAAGGTATAAAGACATTTATGCACATCTCACCCAAAAAAAAAATCGTGCGAGTACCCTAACGAATAACATTATGTAACGAGTGACGTCTCTTATTATATTTATCCTCTTTGTTCACACAATCTATATGGCTGCATATCGACCGCAATCATCTTTATGAATGCTTTAAGGAATCTTTGATTGCACTCTTCTTTTTTGGTACATCTGGTTTAGAATCAGGCAGGATATCTAGGGAATCGTTTTCTTCAGTTGATGGCTCATAAAGTAAACGCTTTAGTTAGTGGTTATGCTTTCTTTTAATATGGTCAAACATGTCTGTGGTATTCCCACAATAGTTATATTTACTGCAACAAAGCTCGCATTCTACGAACTTAGAGTTTTCAACTTTTTTTAAAAATTGCCACACACTGGACTTCTGCTTATTCATTTTTCACATTTATAATTTTCTGAGCTGAAAAGCGTTGCCACTAATTCAAATAATGAGACGGCGAATTCGCTCAAGAGATGCCAATGTGTAGAAATTTGGTAGGTTTTCTATTCACGTAAAGTGCGACATAATCGATAGTTTTAACGAATGTTTTAACGAACTATCGATGGATCGAAAGTTCAGAAACCATCTATACTATCGATAGACTATCGATGTTTTGCCAACACTAGTTTAGTTCCAATTGGCGATTAATAAAGTAAAGTCATACATTTGCAAACTTCTATAAAAGACGTCCACCAAATTGATCTTGGTGTACTTTATACTTAAGAAGCGGTGGAAAAAGTCTTAAACAAAAATGAGCGCGTAAATTCAGGTAGGTGGCGTAGTAGGAATATAAAGGATAATTCGCATTTGGTATTAATACATTATACCGGCAATAATCTCTGCGTTGGTTCATTAGTCAATACGCAGAAAGTGGTTATAAATAAAGAAAAGTATTTCAAAAACAGCAACATTGGCACTATGGATTTCGGAATAAATATAGTTTATAGTTTTTATTGTTCAAAATCCTGGAATCTAGAAGGACACGTTTTGCTTATTTTTCATCCACACGACCCAATTTTGTATAAATAGCGTCCACATAATTGATCTTGGTGTACTTAAGAAGCGTTGCAAGAAGTCTTAAACTAAAATGAATTTACGAAATTATTTCGCGCTCTTGTTAGTCGTGCTTAGCTGCCTTTTGACTAATACGAATTCGCAAACTCGCGTAGGATGCGTAGTAGGGATATAAAGGATAGTTCGTATTTGGTATAAATACATTATACCGGCAATAATCTTTGCGTAAGTTCATTAATCACTACGCAGAAGGTGGTTATAAATAAAGATAAGTATTTCACAAACAGCAACATTCGCTCTATGGATTTCCGGAAATATATAGTTAATGGTTTTTATTGTTCAAAATTCTGGAATCTACGACACGTTTTTGCTTATTTTTAATTCACACGACCCAATTATGTATAAATAGCGTCCAAAAAATTGATCTTGGTGTATGTCGACGATGGTGAAATAAAGGAGTTTGAAAAAAACGGAAGAACATATTCATTACAATAGTGTACTTTGTACTTAAGAAGCGGTGCAAAAAGTCTTAAAATAAAATGAATTTACGCATAGTAGGTGGCGTAGTAGGGATATAAAGGATAATTCGCATTTGGTATAAATACACTATACCGGCAACAATCTTTGCGTAAGTTCATTAATCACTACGCAGAAGGTGGTTATAAATAAAGATAAGTATTTCACAAACAGCAACATTCGCTCTATGGATTTCCGGAAATATATAGTTAATGGTTTTTATTGTTCAAAATCCTGGAATCTACGACACGTTTTTGCTTATTTTTAATTCACACGACCCAATTATGTATAAATAGCGTCCAAAAAATTGATCGTGGTGTATGTCGACGATGGTGAAATAAAGGAGTTTGAAAAAAACGGAAGAACATATTCATTACAATAGTGTACTTTGTACTTAAGAAGCGATGCAAAGTCTTAAACTAAAATGAATTTACGAAATTATTTCGCGTTCTTTATTGTAGTACTTAGCTGCCTTCGGACTAATACGAATTCGCAAAATCGCGTAACTAGTAGGTGGCGTAGTAGGGATATAAAGGATAGTTCGCATTTGGTATAAATACATTATACCGGCAATAATCTTTGCGTAGTTTCATTAATCACTACGCAGAAGGTAGTTATAAATAAAGATAATTATTTCACAAACAGCAACATTCGCTCTATGGATTTCCGGATAAATATAGTTTTTATTTTTCAAAATCCTGGAATCGAGGACACGTTTTTGCTTATTTTTAATTCACACGACCCAATTATGTATAAATAGCGTCCACAAAACGGCATATGCTGATGACATTGATATCATCGGCCTAAACACCCGCGCTGTTAGTTCTGCTTACTCCAAACTGGAAAAAGAAGCGGTAAAGATGGGTTTGATGATGAATGAGGACAAACCGAAGTACCTGCTGTCATCCAGCAAAGAGTCAGCGCATACGCGCCTTGGCAACCACGCTACTGTTGGCAGCCATAATTTCGAAATAGTAAAAGACTTCGTTTATTTGGGAACCAGCATCAACACTAGCAACAACATCAGCACTGAAATCCAGCGAAGAATCAATCTTGCCAATAAATGCTACTTTGGACTACGTAGGCAATTGAAAAGTAAAGTCCTCTCTCGGTGAACGAAAACCATACTCTACAAGTCACTTATCGTACCCGTCCTGCTATATGGGGCAGAAGCATGGACCATGACAACAGCAGATGAAGCGGCTTTGGGAGTGTTCGAGAGAAAAGTTTTTCGAAAGATTTGTGGACCTCTACGCGTTGGCGATGGCGAGTACCGAAGAAGATTTAATGATGAGCTGTACGAGCTATACGCAGACATCAGCATAGTCCAGCGAATTAAAACGCAGCGGCTGCGCTGGCTAGGCCATGTTATGCGAATGAAAGATGATGCTCCGGCCAAGAAAGTGTTTCTATCGGAACCCGCCTATGGAATCAGAGGTAGAGGACGGCCCCCACTCCGTTGGAAGGACCAGGTGAAAAGGATTAAACTTCCTTTGGTGTGACCAATTGGCGCCGTTTGGCGGAGCGAAGGAGCGACTGGCGCACCTTGTTGGACGGCCATAACCGTTTAGACGGTTAAGCGCCAATTAAGTAAGTATGTCGATATTGGTGAAAAAAGGAGTTGGAATAAAAACGGAAGAACGTATTCATTACAATAGTGTACTTTATTCTTAAGAAGCGATGCAAAAAGTCTTAAAGTAAAATGAATTTACGAAATTATTTCGCGCTCTTGATTGTAGTGCTTAGCTGCATTTTTACTAATACGAATTCGCAAAATCGCTTAACTAGTAGGTGGCGTAGTAGGGATATAAAAGATAGTTGGTATTTGGTATAAATACAACTTAACAAGGGGCAGACACAATTACTTGTAAGAATGTGCTGACATCACACTTCAGCAAACACGAGCAAAGCCAACGCAGGTAATTGATCCGATATTATATTGCGTAATCAGACAAAATGCAATTCATGGGAACTGCAGCGTAAGCGATATGATATGCGGACAAAATGCAAGTTGTGTGATTTGCCACGCAAGCGATAAAATATTATTTTGGCCAATCGTGTGAAGTGCAGTGTCAGCAATTAAGAAATCACTTAGACTAATGTAGAAGCTTAGAGTTAGTTTAAGTTAACAATAAAATTCAGTATGTTTTTGATGATCAACAGGAATAAATGGTAAATATTCTTAAGCAGAAAATAAACTATTTTTTATTTGGATCTTTGCAGGTTGTAATTAATTTTTTGAGCCCTAGTCCTTGGGCTCCTTAACTGGCGCCCGAGCAGGGACCCACTAGCATGTGGGTCCTTCAAAAAGAACCTCCCTAAAAAAGAGGTCCTGAAAAAGTGATAGTGCAAAAAACAATAAGGAATTGTGTTGTGTGGTGTGTAGAGAAGAATCTAAGTGAAACCTTTTTTGGTAAAAATTCCCCAAAGGATAATAATTTCTCAAGAGGCGTATGAATGTAATATTTCTAAAACCGCGGTTAACCACCCTCGGGGTGATCCTCCGTTTTATAAAGTAAAAACGAGGAACTAAACAAAATTAAAAAATAATTTAAGGCTTGTACAGCCGATAACAAATATTTGTGAAACCGTGACCCTCCGGTTTATAATATGGCTTAATTCTGCGATTCCCTTCGGGATCCTCCAGGGTATAAAAGCTCCTCTCCCCAGGAGAGGTTAAATCTCATACAATAAATTTAATAATTTTACTACGTCCTATCCTGATAGCTAAAGCGCTAATACAGGAATAATACGAAAATTAAAGAAAAAACGCGTAAAGTGAAAATTTTTTTTTATAATTTTACTATGTCCTATCCTGATAGCCTAAACGCTAATACAGGAATAATACTATAATTAAAATAAACAGAACACGCAAAAAAAAAAAATTCAAAACAGTGATTCTTCCTACGACCCGCTATCGCATATCCGAATGTTAATTCACAATCGCATTGGCGGAGTGAGTCCGTATGCCTATACTCCTAGGACGGAACTCACCACATCGAATGCCAAATCGTGGTTAAAGAACCCCGTGACCGTGCAATATAAACCGAAACATTTTGCATATTGCGTGCACCCTGCCAGAGCTTTACCCCTTGCGTCAAGTTATCTCCAGCGTACACATGAGAACACACTGGGGACGACTTCATATTTTTGGAGGTTTCCAGGGTACACATAAAAACACACTGGAAGTGGCCACTACAATACTTCCAGTATAGCCATAAGAACATTCTGCAGTTTCGTGTTTATTCGTACTTCTGGTGTATACATAAGAACAGACTGCAGATTGCGTCAAGTCCGGGATTGCGTTGTGGAGCAACTGTGCCCAAGTAGGTTGCCTTCAATCTGATTGAGGGAGATTAAAAAGGTAAAAACACAGCCTCCCCAGACCAAAACTTTACCTATAATGACTAATGTATGGTGAAACGCCCATTGGGTACATGTCGCCGTTTACATAAGAACACGGTAAAAGTTTCACCAGCCTAATCGGGGTTCCTTTTTTATTTTCAGGAAATCCAAAAATTGTAAGGACCCGAATTCAAACTAAAAATTTGCAAACAACAAAAAAAGAGTTTTGCCACAGAAAAAAACAATTATAAAAATTCTAAGCCAAAGAGAAGTAGAATTACTGGGATACATAATCACATCTAACGGAATAAAACCAGACCCGTCTATGGTTCAGGCTATAGAGAACCTCTCTCCTCCGGAAACACTAAAAGAACTGAAAAGCTTTCTGGGAATGACGTCATATTACCGAAAGTTCATTCGGGACTACGCAAAGGTTGCCAAACCTTTGACCAATCTAACTAGGGGTGAAAAGGCACAGGCCAGGGCAAATCAGTCCAAGAAAATACGAATCTTTATGAACAACGAAGCCGTTCAGGCCTTCGATAACCTGAAACAATTGCTTGTCTCCTCAGATATTCTTGCCTTTCCAGATTTTGAAAAACCTTTTAATCTTACTACCGACGCTTCAAATTATGCCATTGGTGAGGTGCTGTCCCAAGGAGAACCAGGAAAGGATCGACCCATCGCCTACATCCCAAGATCTTTATCTAGAACAGAGGAGAACTATGCCACAAACGAGAAAGAAATGCTGGCAATAGTTTGGGCCCTAGATAACCTTAGGTCGTACCTCTATGGCGCGAAAAAAATCAGAATTTTCACCGACCACCAGCCTCTCACATTTGCGTTGGGAAGTAGAAACTACAACGCTATGTTGAAGAGGTGGAAGGATAGAATTGAAGAGTATAACCGCGAATTGATTTACACTCCTGGTAAATCAAATGTTGTGGCAGATGCTCTCTCCAGAATCCCATGTCAGCAAACCATTTAACAGCACCGTCGGAAACCAGCGACGTATTTGCGGAAGCCGGAAGCGAGGAAGGGACGGTTCACAGTGCGGACCAAGATTCGTCAGATCATATACCACACGTGGAGGCTCCTTTAAACGTTTTCCGAAACCAGATTATCTTTACAGAGGGGAGTGCAATGACTTGTTCGGAAAATTCGCATCCGGGTTTCACTCGTTAACGTAGTGACCATTGGCCGCCATTGAAAAACCCAGTTTAATCGAGGCCTTAAAAGAACGCCTTCTACAAGAAGTATATTTAGAACATTTCCTTTTGTACAAAATCAGGATAACACAAAGGGTAGTCGAAGATGTAGCCAACCATGATAGAATTTGCGGAATAATAGAGTCCGAGCATAGGAGGGCTCATAGAAAGCCTAAGGAAAATAAGGGGAAAATCTTGGAAAGATACTATTTTCCGAAAATGGCGAGTCGAATAAAACAGTTCGCTGCCACTTGCGAAATTTGCAGGGCAAATAAATGATAGGCATCCCGCGGTGCCGCCTATGAAGGACACACCTATCCCCAAATATCCATGTGAGATAGTACATGTGGATATCTTCGAAATGCAAGGCGAAAAGTTTCTATCCTGTATAGATAAATTTTCAAAGTTTGCAAAACTATTCCCCATAAAAAACCGCTCAGCAGTTACTCTTCGGTCTAAATTGGCTAAGGCAATACACTATTTCACAACCCCTAAAATGATAGTGACGGACAATGAAAGGGGATTCATGACCCCCTTAGTTTGCAACTATATAAGGGGCTTGGGAATAAAATTGTACCAAACACCAATCCAAAGAAGTGAGGTAAACGGACAGATTGAGAAATTTCATTCAACCCTGATAGAAATTTTCCGATGCCTTAAAGGAGAAATTCGCAATACTGTCTAGTAAAAAAATATTTTTTTTTTTAATTTTTTTGTTGCTTAAATCGTAAAAAATGATTGTTAAAAACCAGAAAAAAGGAAGAATAATTGTAGTCATGAAAAATTTAAGAATCCAAATTACCGTCCCCCGAAACTAAAAAGTCTTCGCACTTTAAAATAAATAATCTAAACCATTATATTTTTTTTATGGCAGTTTGATATGAATATCTGGCGTTTCTGGCCTGAACATTTACGGCTATGTTTCCCCGTTGGTGACTTTAGAGCATGCGCATGGTTGTATCCTAAACGGACATTTCAGTTTAGTCCATGTGGTCGACCTAAACTACTTCAACACGGCTTTGGTCAAATTGATGGAATCAACAGAGCACGACATTACAAGCAGGGCTGTGTGGACTGTGTTACAATTCCACCTAAATCAAACTAAGCTGCGTCTCGAAGAACTACAAATAAGCAAATCACGAAGCGTACGTTCCATTGACTGGATTGTTTCTGCATGGAAGTGGATAGCTGGGTCTCCAGATGCAGCGGATTGGGACTATAATATTCGAAGCATGAATGACGTGGTAATAAACAACAATCACCAGTACCGGATCAACGAAAAACTATTCAACGGTACCCGCGAGGCAATCGAGAAAGCAAACGAAGCGATGCTCCATATTAACGCTATAAGCAAAAACATTAGCGAGGAGAATATGGAGCTTCTTGACCTGAGCAAAGTCCCTATATTGAAGGAACAGGTGTCAGAAGTCGTCCAAGCGTGCCAAATGGCGAAATCTGGCGTAATTAACACAAATCTTCTTGATCGAGACGAGATTGGAAAGCTCATAATGGAGGAAGATTCCCTACCATATCAGAACACCATTGAAGCCATAGAGTACGGCTCGGCCTCCGTGTATTCAAACGGTAGCACACTTTTGTACGTACTATCAATGCCAAAGGTAAAACCAGATGGCTACCGACTCCTAGTAACACGAGCCGCTGTTATAAAAGGACAACACGTTGACTTCAACTACGAAAAAATGCTAATAAAGGAAGTTGAAACGTTCGTATTGAACGAGGATTGCCCTTCGATCAGCAATACAACAATTTCTTCTCCCAAATCCCTGACCAAACTTCGGGAAGGCGGGTGCCTAGCTAGGCTAGTTAAAGGTGGCGATGCCAAATGCCACTTTGAACCAGACAACACCAAAACCGTCGAGATGATCGCAGACTCAACAATATTTGTTACAAACTTTGAAGGTCTGTTACAAGGGAGGAACTAGTCCACATACCTAAATGGAACGTACGTCATTCTTTTGAACAACGAAACAGTAACGGTGGGAAATCAAACATTTACCAGCAGATCAGTAAGCACAGCGCATGCCCTGCCACCGCCCTTGGTAAACATCACGAGCGAAGGACTAAATAAAATTGAACCTTAACTAATTCACGGCCTCAACATGGAAAATATTAATCAGCTTAAACAACTTGGCAATAATTTTCAACTTTCGCTAATTTTTGACGCTCTTGCCTTGGTCATTCTGGCAGCCGTATGCTATATTATCCGGAGAAAACTCACTACTACAATCAACTTTCCAAGACTAAATCAGACCATAGATCAGGATCAGCCAGGCCATGCTAAGAATTCTTCTGAAAAAGAAGCTCATCTGCGGGACGCAGATGTTTAAAGGGGGTACTTAACAAGGGGGCAGACACACTTACTTGTAAGAATGTGCTGACATCACACTTCAACAAACACGAGCAAAGCCAACACAGGTAATTGATCCGATATCATATTGCGTAAGCAGACAAAATGCAATTCATGGGAACTGCAGCTTAAGAAATATGATATGCGGACAAAATGCAAGTCGTGTGATTTGCCACGCAAGCGATAAAATATTATTTTGGCCAATCGTGGGAAGTGCAGTATCAGCAATTAAGAAATCACTTGGACTAATGTAGAAGCTTAGAGCTAGTTTAAGTTGACAATAAAATTCAGTCTGTTTTTGATGATCAACAGGAATAAATGGTAAATATTCTTAAGCGGAAAATAAACTATTTTTTATTTGGATCTTTGCAGGTTGTAATGGGGCCGCGGGGCGGCCCCCAACTTTAATTTTTTGAAGCCCCAGTCCTTGGGCTCCTTAACTTACATGATACCGGCAATAATATTTGCGTTGGTTTATTAGTCAGTATGCAAAAGGCGGTTGCAGCTGGAATTTTCCATCAAAAAGAAATTGATATCTCTATCTCATGGCCGAACCATTTCAAGGGCAAGATATTTCAAGGCCAATGTATTTCACAATATGGTGAAATTAGAATGTAAGCAATTATTAGCTATCATCCGGTGGCCAAATCCTGAGCCAGATAAATAATTTTGCATGTAAAGGCAACAACAACGATTTCAGCCAGATAAATCCAGATAGAAGTCTGGTTCAATTTGTGAGCCAGATAATTTGTTAATTACTTCTTTTTAGGTTGGCAACGCGGCCTTTAATATAAATACTTTTTCAAAAATAGATGTCGCTGCTTAGCCTTTCGACGTATGAGTTAAATGAAAATAGCGGCGACATCTGCCTATCACATTTCACGTGTACCAAAATTTCACGACATCTGCTTCTCAAGTATCTCAATGATCCAGAGCATTCCCGTGAGAATTGAGCGTGAGCCGGAGCTGTAAAACTCACTGAAAGACGGCAATTGTAATCCTATAAATAAGAGTGAATTACAAATAAAGTTTAGTTTTGGAGCAAACTTTAATCAACCTCTGTAAACTCGGCCGCATAGGCGGCCTAACATAAGATGTGTTATTAACTGACGATCCTGCCAGAATAACCTAGTTTTGGAAATTCCTCGGGCGAAAGGAAATGTCAAAATTCCTTGCGCGAAAGGAAGTGCTAACTTAAAAACAAGTATCCCACACAAAATGCGAAGTGAAATCTAAAAAACTTTACAACTATAACTTTCTTTATGTAAACGCTCAAAGAAAACTTAATTATTTTAAAAAGGAAATAATAAAAAATTGTCAAAAAACAAAAAAACAACAAAAATTATAAGTTAACAAAAAACCAAATGAAATAGAGGTATTGCATGTCGCGCCGAGACGTTGCCAACGTGGGACATCAAGCGATTCAACTGACGAAAACATAGGAGGCCAAACAACACCAACAACAAGCTGACCGTAAGTTAAGTTTACACCTAAAATAATAGATAGTATTAAGATAATTTTTAAAATTTGTGGGAAACTATCCCACAAGAATTAAGTACGGCAGGTTTTTTTTATTGCGACTATTGTTAGAGTAGTCGACACGATAACCTCAATTGTCCCTTTAGGAAAAAAAGGAGTAACCTTAAAACCAAATAAAAGCACAGTAGAGGAACTTACTAACCAGTTTCCAAAATGGCAGTTGGTAATATTTCTGCAAAAGACATCGCTAGGATAGTAGCGACACAAACTGCTAATCTTAGGAACGAAATTAACCAACTGACGAATCAAATCAAGACATTAACTAGCGCTACGTAAGTGATGGAATATCCTACACAAACTATTAATGACGGAATAGCGTGTAGTGAAAGTTTAGATATTATGAATAGCGTTTTCTTTTCTGAAATAAATTGTTGCCTAAGTAAATGGTAAAGCCTTAATAGTGTTACTCCTTACTTACTTACTTAAATTGGCGCTTAACCGTCTAAACGGTTATGGCCGTCCAACAACGCGCGCCAGTCGCTCCTTCGCTCCGCCAACCGGCGCCAATTGGTCACACCAAGGGAGTTTAAATCGTTTTCCACCTGGTCCTTCCAACGGAGTGGGGGCCGCTCTCTACCTCTGCTTCCATAGGCTGGTTCCGATAGAAACAATTTCTTGGTCGGAGCATCATCATTCATTCGCATAACATGGCCTAGCCAGCGCAGCCGCTGCGTTTTAATTCGCTGGACTATGTTGATGTCTGCGTATAGCTCGTACAGCTCATCATTAAATCTTCTTCGGTACTCGCCATCGCCAACGCGTAGAGGTCCATAAATCTTTCGAAGAACTTTTCTCTCGAACACTCCCAAAGCCGCTTCATCTGCTGTTGTCATGGTCCATGCTTCTGCCCCATATAGCAGGACGGGTACGTTAAGTGAATTGTAGAGTATGATTATCGTTCGCCGAGAGAGGACTTTACTTCTCAATTGCCTACCTAGTCCAAAGTAGCATTTATTGGCAAGATTGATTCTTCGCCGGATTTCAGTGCTGATGTTGTTGCTAGTGTTGATGCTGGTTCCCAGCGTGGTAGCGTGGTTGCCAAGGCGCCTATGCACTGACTCTTTGCTCGATGACAGCAGGTACTTCGTTTTGTCCTCATTCACCATCAAACCCATCTTTACCGCTTCTTTTTTCAGTTTGGAGTAAGCAGAACTAACAGCGCGGGTGTTTAGGCCGATGATATCAATGCCATCAGCATATGCCAGTAATTGCACGCTTTTATAGTATATTGTTCCAGTGCGGTTAAGGTATGCAGCTAGTATAATTTTCTTCAGCATCAAATTAAAGAAACCGCACACGATATGGGGTCACCCTGTCTGAAACCTCGTTTAGTTTCGAACGGCTCGGAGAGGTCCTTCCCCATTCTGACTGAGCTGATGGTGTTGCTCAACATCATTTTGCACAGCCGTATAAGTTTTGCGGGGAAACCAAATTCAGACATAGCGGCATATAGGCAGCTCCTTTTCGTGCTGTCGAAGGCGGCTTTAAAGTCGACGAAGAGGTGATGTGTGTTAATTCTCTTTTCACGGGTTTTTTCCAAGATTTGGCGCATTGTGAAAATCTGGTCGATGGTAGGTTTAGCAGGTCTGAAGCCGCACTGATAAGGTCCAATAAGCCGGTTCACGGTGGGCTTCAATCTTTCGCACAATACACTTGAAAGGACCTTATATGCGATATTAAGAATGCTGATTCCACGATATTTGGTGCATTTTGCAGTATCCCTTTCTTGTGGACTGGGCAAAGAACCCTTAGATTTCAACCGTCGGGCATGCACTCGTCCGCCATTATTTTGCTAAGAAGTTGCTGCATGCGCCTTACCAACTCCTCGCCGCCGTACTTGAATAGCTCCGCAGGCAATCCATCAGCGCCCACGGCCTTGTTGTTTTTCAGTGTAGTGTTACTCCTACCCCAGAAAATTGTCAACATTTTTAGTGCATACAAAGAACATTTCATCTCACCATATTCACTCATATCATAAATCACACAAGAAGATTGCGCATTGCGCATGTAAACATTAGATCATCTCTTTTTTTTATGGGAATTTCTTACGTCATTTTCCTTTAGCTCTTGTTTTTTTCGCTCTTTCTTTCATTAGCTCAAACAGTCAACTGTGACGTAATGCGCAGAACGAAGCAATTTTGAACTCGTGAATGCGCAATCTGGGTAGGTGATTTGTGCACTCATATTAACAGAGTATATGTGGAACTCAAGAGCGAATTGAGAGTTGCACTGCCACACCGCCATTTTATACAAGGTAAAAGTGTAACGCTTTTGCGTTGGGAGCAGGCAACAATTTTCACAAAAGAATGAAATACCCCGTAAAGGCGTTGCCTGTTTTTTAGAATAGAACAACAAGCCTTGCGCGGCGTACAAAAAGCGTAACACTATAGCCAGAAAAGGAAACGCTATAAGTCACTGCCAGAATTCTCATGTAGATCCTACGTTAGTTGGAGAGAGGCTGCAACAATTCGATGAGTTTTTATATCGAAATAAAATGTAGGGAATGCCAATGATATTCTTACTAATCATGTCACAGTAGTACACTTGGAAGCTATATTTGCTGGCTTGACTTTGCTTATGCAGACAAACGACCAATCCAAGTAATTGATCAGGAAATGAGCATATTAAGGCAATGATCAAAACCTTTGATCAATTAATTTAACAAAGTTAATCAGAAATTTACACTAATAATAAATAAAACTATTATGACACACGATACAAATTTCGAAATTACAAAGCAACTAAATATTAAGAATCGCGAAACTGCCCTAAGAACCTTTATAACAGAACTAAATCCTCCTTTAAACTAAATACTTCTCAAATTGGCTTTTGCCGATTTGACCAAATGTGTTCAGAGTTTGCTTACCTTCCAGAAAATAAAAGCTTCAATAATAATTTCCTAGCAATAATACACAAAGGATGGGAAATCACTTTCAAAATCACATGAGATATCCACAAGTGAGAAATAATAACAATGAGAATTTCCCAAATAAGAACCGATGGATACATCATCCGATAATCTGCGACTTGGTCAACAAAAAACATTTGGTTATAATCAGCCACCTCTACAAAAAACATTCGGTTATAATCAATCATCCAAACCAAAAATATTTCAGGGTCAACAGCAACAGAAATGGCAATTTAACCAGCCAGTGAAAAGGAATATGAATTTTAGAGGTCAACCAAGGTTGAAAGAGCCGCGAATAAATAATTTTAATGAAAATCATTTTTTAGATCATGTCTCTACTTGCTCTACATATTTCTAAGAGAGGCATAGAAAAGTAATAAGTATATTGTAACGAATTTACTTGCAAATCCTCTTATTTTCAATCTTCTGCTAAGTTCGAACCACTAAACTGTTGAATAAATAACTCCAATATTGAATAATGGAAAAAATGGCCTTTATTAAAGTACTTCACAATAACACTTATACTTTGCAACAAATAGCTTGCTTAATAACCAAACTGATTGATAGCTCAAATGAAAACTGACTTTCAAAATAATACTGCTATGGCTCGCTAGATAGCTTGATAGCTTGATAGCTTGATAGCTCAAATCCATTGTTTACTATATAGTTTGGAAGCTTAATTCGGGGATATGTTGCGAATAGAGTGGAAGGCACTCGCAGGCCGTGAAAATAGGCACTCGAATGGAGTGGAATGAAGAACAGTAGGAAGACCAGAGTTCCATTGGATCAATCATTGCATCAATATTAAAGATAAATTTAGAAAAAATAATTAAATACTTGAGTATAAGCAAACATTTTCTTTCAATTACTGCAATTAGGTGTCCTAGATGCTATATATTCCAAAATTATAACATTTTATGTCTGTTTAAAAATTTAACTTCAATTTCCCTAATATGGCCATTAGTGATGTTTGTGTGTGTGTGCAAATTTTGAGCGATCAGCTGTTGTTGCGCTACTTGGTAAAGTTTACAATGCTCAAATCAAACTGAATTCCAGCACCCCTACATTTGCTGCCTTTTATACTCTCTGATTTCAACGTTCGCATCTTCTAGGCGCTTCCATTTCCAGAATCTACTAGATGCCATCAGCTCTCAAACTTCTCAGCTGTAACTACAATTGCACGATTTTATAGCTTCTCTCATTGCATACTTTCAGGAGTATCTCAGATATATGCATGTGTTTGTGCATTGATTCTCCGCTGCTCGTATACGTACATGGTACATATGTGTAGACGCAATTATTGTTTTGTTTATGTAGATACCTAATGATTGATCCATGGATGTGCATGATATCACTATTTAGCATCGGCTTAGGGATAGCAGCACCCCTTAGTTTTTCTAATATTCGTAACAATGTTAATAGATACCGGGGCAACGAGTTGTTACATGAGAAGAGGTATATATAACAATGGTAAGGAATTAAGAAGAGTGTAAGAATCATTGATGATTCGACGATAATTACTTTGTACCATGACGTAACCTAGAAATTGACTTTCTAGTAGGAGTCAACATTTAAAAGAAGATTAAGGCAAAAATAGATATGGGGAAACCAGAACTTATATATGGAGATAACAATCAGAAGTTATGTTTTGTGAACATGGAAGAAATTAACCATGGTGAAATATATAAAGAGAACCCCTTGGGACAAAATAGTCTTAAAGCGCCAGCCGACGATATTTCCGGCTACTCAGTTAAAAAATACACTGTGGAACAAAAAGGTTCTACAACGCCAACTGATGAGACATACCAGTTCAAAACCAAAAATTTAAAAAAGTTACTGCGGAGAAAGAAATCCCTGTAGTCTTTACCAGTAACGTATTGGGAATAAATAATTTAAAATTTGAAAAAAAATTACAGTAAAAAAATTTGCTTATAAATATATAAATAAAGAAACAAAAGCTATCAATATTCCGCTGCTGAAAGAGGACGTTATTAAAATAATAGAAAAATATGTACATATGGATCTACCCTTCAGATATTGAAGCAGAAATAAGAACTGAGGATAACAAGCCAGTATGGTCAAAACAATATCCATATTCTATATGTGCATATAGTTTCGTTAATGTGGTAATTAAGGGTTTAGTAGAAAAAAATTTAATAAAGCATAGTAAAAGCCCAAACAAATCACCTGTTTGGGTTGTTCCTAAAAAGGGAAGTCCTAAATTAGGGATGGTCATAGATTATAAAAAACTAAATGAAAAAACTCTATCTAATAGGTATGCAATGTCAAATTCTGAGGTTTAACTTTTTAATTTAGGGGAGTCAACATATTTTTCGACAATCGATTTGAAGTGTGGATTTCATCAGATACTAATGAAAGAGCAAAATGTAGAAAAAATAGTGTTTTCGATAAATAATAGAAAATATGAATATCTGAGAATGCCATTCGGATTAAGAAATGCCCCAAGCATATTTCAGAGAGCAATGAATACTATTTTGCATGAGTATATTGGTAATTTCTTTATGTTTATGATCTTAAAACATTAAAGGAGCACATACACTGAAAGAAATGGTGCTAGTAAAATCAACAAATCGGTTCTGTTGTTCTTGACTTCACGGAGATTTGGTCAAATTGATCGAATTTTGGTTAATTCGACCGAGTTCTTTGTCAAGCGAACAAATTAGTTTAGTCATTTAAACAGAAGAGAAATTGTCGCTCTTAAGTTACAAAATTCTGTAAAATTCCTAATCAATCTAACTGATTTTTCTGTGAACACATCTGGTTTCCCTGGTCATTTCAACAGCGAGCAACAGTCAATGCATGAGCAAATTTCAAAGAGAATTTTACGCTCACTGCGCTCTCTACTTTGTACTTATGACGATACTGACACTTGTTAAAAAAAACACTAAAATAAGAAAACCACCAAATCAAATTGGGAAAAAAATAAAAAACTAGTTTTTCTGTTATCAATACAAAACGACAAAACATTTTTTTTTTTTTTGAATTTGCTATGCATAACACTGAAAAAAATTATGCGATATCGGGACACCTATTTATCGGGTACAATTTTGCAAATTCTCCTCCAAGCGAAATGCAAAATTTCGCCCTTTTGTTGCAAAAGTTTGAACCAACAGGATTTTTCCAAAGTTAGTAAGATTTTGTTCATGTTTTTACGAATTTTGACTCACGCGAACGAATCTAATAAGATAATAAAAAACAGCCTTTTTAATGTTGATGTTTCTGACAGCATAAAAGTTTGAGTTGTTTTGGAATCGTTTCAAAATAAAGTGTTACGAGAATTAAACTTGCCGAATTAGATGTAAAATTACTCCAGTGGTGAATTATCTTCCCGCGATTTGATTCTTTACTTTTCTATAACTTACAAGTTCTCTATAAAATGTTATGTCAAACATTTATACTACAAGTTTGTTCGAAGCAATCAAGTGTTGCAACTCTACATGCGAGAGAAGAAATTGAGAATGAGCTGCAACTGAAAGAATTGAGAATCAGTTTCGTGACTACTATTTTCTTTTCTATTTGAAAAGTGAAGTGACGCGCGGCGAAGTTCAAAACTGTAAATTAAATAAATTATAAAAAAATAAAATTTGGTGAGAGTGCGTTTAATAAAAGTGTATAATGCTTAATGTGTGCCAGCATATTTGATCTACGCCCAATTGAAGTTTGGTTAGTAAGTACATACATATATATTTGTCGGATTTTCGTATTAAATTTAAAGAAAATGGAAACATTTTATATCAAATGTGCATACACAAATATAACCATAATTATATATAACAATATGGTGACAATTTTTGAAGAAAAAGTTGAAATAAAGTTCTTGAAACCGACGCTAATGTGATTCGCTAGAGCATGTACTAAGGCGTTTGTGAATATGTATGTAGCAAATATATATATAGCAATCATGCATATTTATGTATTCACATATTTACGTATATATATTGCAACATACTTTCCTACAAAGCTGTCGTAATTCGGAACAAGTTTTGTTTATTTGAATTCAGATTTAAGTTATTATTATTATTTTAATTAATATTACTAAATATAGCAATAAAATCATTAGAAATGAAATGTACTTATGTGTAATTTATACAAATAAAAAAACTAAGTAAGTTTAAATATATATGTGTTTATCCGGCTTTTATTTTTTCCACAGGTATTAATGTCATATGAACAGAAAACTCTGTTGATGTAAAAGTTACCCTATTAATCCAGAAAAAACAGAAATATCTGTTATTTCAATAGATTTCAATAAACTCTGTTAATTTAACAGTTTGCAGTGGTACTTTCAAAAGAACAGAAATCCCTTTCACAACAGTTTTGATTTGTATTCCTAGAGCGACAATAATAATTGTTAATTTAACAAATCCATAGGTAAAGTATAATCATTTAAAGGATATAGTGCAAACACTTGAAAAAGTTCATATGAAAATATCTATCTAATCAAGATCAGTTCGGAAAATAAACGAATTCCAAAAGGAGCTCCGCTCAGAAAAATATTATTTTTATTATTTTCTCCACGCGGACACTTAACTGGGGGCTCAACAAAGATAACAATATGTTTTGCCATCTAAAAACTGAATCCTTGAAATAAAGGAAAATATAAAAATTCACGGTCTTGAAGAAAGACAAAAACGGTTTCTGAAAAATTTAAACAAAAATTATAAAAGTGAAGCATATCCATACGAGAAAAAACTGGAGCACTTTAAAGCCTTACGGCTAGGTAAAAAACAACGTATCCACGACAGTCATCGGAATATAGAAAACGAGATGGAGGCCGAAATAGCAGCCCTGAAAGCCCAAATAACTGCATTAACAATAAACGTGCAACAGATCGAAACTACCAGAAGAGAATCATTTCAACAATTAAATCAACATGAAGAGGTCCGTTTGGTATTAACAGACCCTAAGGATGTTGGCCTGGAGTTATTTAAAGCGCTACCAAAATTTGATGGCGATAAAAAGCAATACCGCTCCTGGAAAAACCAAGCCTAGACATTTATTGAGTCCATCAAACAGTTTATGCAACACCCTCGTTATTACTCGGCATTGGGAATAGTACGCACGAAGATTATTGGGTCTGCAGCAGATATACTAACAAACCACAATACCAAATTAAATTTCTACTCCATAATCAACCCACTAGATTATACGTATGCAGATCAGCGTCCGTTATATGTCCTACTAGACGATATGAAGAGAATAGTTCAAGGAAAACGTACATTTTCCGAATTCCACAGTGAGGTCAGCAAGGCATTAAATTTAGCCTTGTCTAAAATCGAGATATCTGCCAGCCAAAACAATGCAGCAATGTTAGAATATGCTAACGAAGAACCTGTGCGTACCTTTATACTAGGACTAAACAGCAAATACATTAGCGGAACATTATACAGCAATAACCCAAAAGATTTGGAGACAGCCTACGCCATTGCATGTACAATATATCACGACAATGTTAATAAACAATTTAATGTACAGCCGCAGCGATCAAATCCAGCACGTCATCATTATTCCGAAAATCGTCCAACACCACGATACGAAGACAGACAAAATCGATATAACCCAGGGATACAGGTATACGGGCATAATCAGCGATTCCAGCACCAGCAGCTGCCGCAGAGACCAGTCCCCATGGAAGTCGACAACTCAAGAGAATTCGTTCGGACTACACAGAATGGTAAATATAATAACCCATTTAAGAGAGAAAGAGTGTCATCAAACCAAGATATAAATCCTCAAGAATTACAGAGGATAAATAATACAGTCAAAGAAGAAATTAGAGTAGAAAATCTAGACAATTTTGAGGACAAAGGAAGCACTTTTTTAGGCGTGTAAAAGGTTTCCCATGTATTGTAACAAAATGCGGTATGACTGGCAAACCAGTAACAGTTTTAGTAGATACAGGAGCCACAAATAATTATATTAGTTTCAATTGTGATATAGGGAAATCTGTCCAAATTAAGCCAACGTACACAAAAATATTGCATGGAAACTCAGTAATAAAATCAAAAAAAGTTATTACACTATTCGGACACCACTTATCTTTCAATGAAATTGATGAACTAAATGAATACGATATGATTTTAGGTGAACAGGGATTACGTGTAATAAAATCAGAAGTAAATTTGTTTGATTATAGCCTGAAATATAAAAAGAAGGTTGAAGAACAAAAAATTAATTACACCTTAGATGATGAGAGATATAATAAGGAAATTTTTCAAATTATGCAAAGAAACGATTATATAAGTGAAATTTTACCATTCACAACAACAATTCAAGCTTCAATTAGAACTCAGTCGGACGACCCCATATGGACTAAGCAATACCCTTATCCTATGGCAGACCATGAGTTTGTGAAAAGTGAAATAAATAAATTACTTAAAGAAGGAATTATTTAACCAAGCAAAAGCCCGTATAATTCTCCTATATGGGCTGTTCCTATAAAGGGCACCGATGACCAAGGCAGACCCAAGAGACGGATGGTTGTTGATTTCCAGAAAATAAATTCCCATGCAATTACAGATAGGTACCCGATGCCCGATGTAAACATGACTATACAAAGTCTAGGGAAAGCAAACATTTTTTCAACAAGAGATTTAGAATCAGGATTCTACCAAATCCTCATTAAAGAGAAAGATAGAGAAAAGACAGCATTTTCAGTAAATGGTGCAAAATATGAATTTGTTAGGATGCCTTTTGGTTTAAAAAATGCACCGGCAATATTTCAACGATGCGTTGACGATATTTTGCGCGAATATGTTGGAAAATTTGCATATTGACGACGTACTAATATATTCTTCCTCAACCGAAGAACATATTGAACATATCCAAACTATAATAAATGCACTCCATAATGCCAACATGAAGATCTCGAACGAAAAATCGCATTTTTTCAAAGATTTTGTTGAATACTTAGGACACATCATTAAATACAATAGAGTGACTGTAGACCCAAATAAAATCGAAACAATAAAGAAGTTCCCCTAACCAAAACCTTTAAATGAATTGAGGTCATTTTTAGGACTAGCTAGGTACTATAGGAAATTTATTAAAAACTTCGCAAAAATAACAAAACCCTTGACAATACATCTCAGTAGAGAACAAGGTATGGTAAAAAAGAATAAAAGCGCAAAAATAGAAATAAAGTTAGACGAAGCTGCAATACAGGCCTTCAAAAAAATTAAAGTAGAATTACAAGCACAGGTAGAATTGTATCAACCAAATTTTTCAAAACCTTTTGAACTCACGACTGACGCAAGTAATTTCGCTATAGGAGCTGTACTTGCCCAAAATAGAAAACCTATCGCTTTTATTTCCAGAATTCTTAGCGATACCGAACAAAGTTATAGTACCAATGCAAAAGAACTTTTAGCTATAGTACGGGCACTGCAAAAATTACGAAATTACTTATACGGAGTAGCCGATTGGACAATTTATTTATTCTATATCGGAAAAAAATCCAAATAGCAAACTAAAAAGAAGGAAAAATTTAATAGAGGAATACGGAGCAAAATTAGTTTACAAACCTGGTCATCAAAATATTGTAGCAGATGCGCTTTCTCGGCAACAAATAAACACATATAAGGATTGCTCAACCCATTCCGCCCAAAGCTCACCAACAGAAATAATGAAAAAAGTGAAACAGCCATTCAACTCATTCAAAAACCAAATAATTATTATAAAAACTAATGAAGAGAAAGAAACCGTATTTCAGACAATATTTGCCGACAATTTTAGACACACGATATATTACAACGATCCAAAAATTTTAAACAACAAGTTGAAAGAGGTTGTCAGACTTAACGTTACAAACGCTTTAAGAGTACAAAATGAAGAAATATTTCACTTTGGAAAAGATATTATTCGTGCATTTCCAAATTGTACGTTTGTACAAGCACAAACAGTCCTTATTGATACTACGAATATCGATAGACAAATAAATATTACCATTCAAACTCACAGAAGAGCTCATAGAAATTACAAAAACAACGCTCAAGAGATACATTTAAACTACTACTGGCCAAACCTAAAAAAATGTGCAGTACGGAGACAAATACATGTGAAATATGCCTTGTATATAAATATGAACGTCAACCGAAGAGACAACCTATAGGAAAAACACCAATTCCAACAAAAGTAGGGGAATACATACAAGTGGACATATTTCATATGAACAACAATATATATCTCAGTTCAATAGATAGTACTCGAAATACTGTTTCATTCGAAAACTAGAAAATAAATTACATTGCCACGAGTATATTAAGGAAGTTCTCACACAAGTCTACTCCAACGCACATTATCTTATGACTGATAACGAGGGCTTATTCATAGGAAATATGGCAAAATCAGTATACAGTCGACTACAAATAACACACTCCGTCACGCCTGTGCACCATTCAACACCAAACGCTCAAATTGAACGGGTACATAACACTCTTATCGAACTCTGTCAAACTTTAGCTGCAGAGAATAAGACAGCTCCCGCTGACGAATTATACAACGCAGTTCGCCAATACAACAAAACTATTCACTCAAGTACAGGACATAAAGCTGAGGACGTGTTTTTTAATCGCGAAAAATATCCTGATATTCGTGAAACACTTGAACAGAAGCAGCACCAGTTTTTAAGGTACCATAATAAAAATCGAAAGATTATCAACTACAAAGAAGGCGATACGATTTACAGCAGCAGATCGAAGAAATAAAACTGCGGCAAAATACATCAAACATCAAGTCAAAGAAGATCGAGGTGACAAGATTCTGACAGTAAAAGGGAAAATTATTCACAAAGACAATATCAAGAAGCAAGCAACATGAAGGCTACTGGATTTATATTATTACTTAATCTTTCATCTTGTTTTTCCGACAAAATTACGAACTTGAAAGGGAAAAAATGTGTGCTTGTAGAATCAGACACGGTGTATATGTTTGACAACACAGCTTACCTGTATCACATAGCAAACTTACATATCTAATATATTAGCCCCATACGAAAACATTATGTCGACACACTATAAAATACAGGAATCATAACAAGAGGAAATACTTATAAACAGAATAGAAACTTTAAAAACACAATTTGTATCACCAGAATATCGTTCTAAAAGAGCTCTTAATTTTTTGGGCTCGGTACTTAAATTTGTAACAGGGAAAACAGATCACGATGACTTAATAGAAATTAAAACACCAATTGATAGAAAATAATAAAGAACAACGTAAAATAAATTCACAATTCGAAAAGATCCTTGAAACTCTTGATCCTAAATATATTACAGAGGAACTAATTATGACGGAAGTCCTGAAAGAATTGTCAACTATTACGAATACAATAAATTTTGGTAAGGAAAGAATTGTCAAGTATTACGAATACAATAAATTGTGGCAAGGTAGGAAACTTTTATTCAGGAACGTTAAATTTGAAAGAAATAAATGAAGTAATCAACAACGAAATATATAATATTCCTGTAATTATAAATTTAATAATATCCAACAATTATATAAATATATTATACCTATAGAAGAGCATCCATTAAAACTTGCACTGTATATTATTTTATTCATAACAACGTTTACATTAACAATTTACTTATACATAAAATTAAGCGAATATCAACGAAACCAACGAGAGGAAAAGAGACGCTTAATATTCCAGAGAGCATATGAATCCGAACTCCTCCGACTACAGCAGATCTATCTGAAATGGGGACATTCCATTTTAAACACCGGTGAGAGTTAACGACGTTGACACATACACTACACAGATAAATATATACATACATACATACATACCACACACAGACACATAATTATTGTTTACGAATTTAAATATCTGTAAACAATAACACACTCTTTGTTTTAAAATATCTGGAAGCAACAACATACCCCTTGTCCCTTCAACTGATAATAAAGGACAAACAAAGAAACATATTCTTATTGAATAATAAAGGCATTTTTCTACATTAAGACGCTTATTGAGCTCAATCTTCCCTACAAAATTCGAATCTATTATTATTTCATTAGTAGCTAATCGAATGCCTAATGAAGTCAAAAGCACAATGCCTTATATCGTTCCGCCATGATTGTCTGTCATATAGCATTGTCATTTTATTCGCTTGACATTTCATCCTTCATACTAATCGAGCAGTTACTTCTGTGTGAAAGCAAAAAATTTACGATTTCATTAGAAGGTGAAATGAGATCATTAAGTTTCTGTGTGAAAACAGTATTATACTATTTTCACACAGACGGCTTATTGAATAATAAAGGCAGCTTTCTACATTAAGACGCTTATTGAGCTGAATCTTCCCTACAAAATTCGAATCTATTATTATTTCATTAGTCAAAAGCACAATGCAACTCTGTTGGTAGCGTTCCACTTCCGTTTCCGCTTCTTAGTTTTTGGTGTGTTCAGTGCTTAAAAATGTCATTTGTCAAAGCAAATGTCATTGTCTGCATGGCGGAACGATACAAGGTGGCCGCATCGAACAGCTGATTATAAACTTTTTTATTTGATTTGATACATCAACTTCCGCGCAGTACGATTGTGACATTTGTCCATCGAATTTACAAGTACATGGAATTTTTTTTGTTTGTAGGTATGTCACCATGCTGCCACCTTGTATCGTTCCGCCATGATTGTCTGTCATATAGCATTGTCATTTTATTCGCTTGACATTTAATCCTTCATACTAATCGAGCAGTTACTTCTTTGTGAAAGCAAAAAATTTACGATTTTATTAGAAGGTGAAATGAGATCATTAATGCTATTTTCACACAGACGGCTTATTGAATAATAAAGGCATTTTTCTACATTAAGACGCTTATTGAGCTCAATCTTCCCTACAAAATTCGAATCTATTATTATTTCATTAGTAGCTAATCGAATGCCTAATGAAGTCGAAAGCACAATGCAACTCTGTTGGTAGCGTTCCGCTTCCGTTTCCGCTTCTTAGTTTTTGGTGTGTTCAGTGCTTAAAAATGTCATTTGTCAAAGCAAATGTCATTGTCTGCATGGCGGAACGATACAAGGTGGCCGCATCGAACAGCTGATTATAACCTTTTTTATTTGATTTTATACATCAACTACCGGCGCAGTACGATTTTGACATTTGTCCATCGAATTTACAAGTACATGGAATTTTGTTTGTTTGTAGGTATGTCACCATGCTCCCACCTTGTATCGTTCCGCCATGATTGTCTGTCTCATCCTTCATACCAATCGAGCAGTTACTTCTGTGTGAAAGCAAAAAAATTTACGATTTCTTTAGCAGGTGAAATAAGATCATTAAGTTTCTGTGTGAAAACAGTATAAGTTTCTGTGTGAAAACAGTATTAAAAACGTTAACAAAAACGTGATACTTTATGTTTGAATTGTGCTGGCAATGCTATAGCCATGGTGAAGCCGTAAGGTGGTAACAGCGAGCGGACATACACACACAAACTCCATGTAATTTGTTTGTGTAATTCGTTGGTGGTAATGTCAAAAATACTCTGAGAAATGTTCTGACTGTCAAAATTCATGAGAAAAGTTGCAATCAGCTTGGCTAATGCTTTCACCTTTAATGACTCCGCAATCAATCAGCTTTGCCAGCATAGTTTGAAATTAATAATCAACATAAACGATTTGATTTCGTTTTGATATGGCAGAAAACAAAACAAAATCATTTCGTTAATTTGACGTTTTTAACGTTAATAAACGAAACGAAATGACTTTGTTTCGTTTATTAACGTTAATTATCGTAACGAAATGATATCGGTTCGTTGGTTAAGCATGCCTGAAATAAAGTGTGCAAATAAAAAAAGGCACTATATGGAATGAAACAGGCATCAAGAGCCTGGAATGAAAAATGCAATGAATTCATGTTGAATATAGGTTTTAAGCGATGCGCGGCAGATTCATGTTTATATATGGAGACTGAAAAAGATACTGTATGTTGCACATACATAGTACTGTATGTCGACGACATTTTGATTTTTTGTAGTAACGAACAAAAATTACTGTCATCAAGAAATTATTAATGAAGAAGTTCGATATTGGCAAAGTGGATACTTTTCTTGGTATGCAAGTTACCGGCAGCCTCCACACAAAAACCTTTAAATAACTGTAAACAAAATTGATCTTTCCAATCAATTCATGCTGCGAACTGAAATCGCTTCTTAAGTAAGCACAAGCTCGCCTCTTTGTTATTGCAGCTATAGTGTTAACTACTTTGTATTCTTTACTTTAATTTTTAAAATAATTTTTATTGAGTTTTCGTGTTAACTTAAAATTTTTGAATAACTTCAAAAAAAGAAAATTCTAATTAGTTGGAAAATATTTAAACTCAAAAATAAACAAAAATAAATTTTTGGAGTAAATATAGTGTTAACTACTTTGTATTATTTACTTTAATTTTTAAAATAATTTTTAATTGAGTTTTCGTGTTACTTACTTAATTGGCGCTTAACCGTCTAAACGGTTATGGCCGTCCAAAAAGGCGCGCCAGTCGCCCCGCCAACCGGCGCCAATTGGTCACACCAAGGGAGTTTAAATCGTTTTCCACCTGGTCTTTCCAACGGAGTGGGGGCCGCCCTCTACCTCTGCTTCCATAGGCGGGTTCCGATAGAAACACTTTCTTGGCCGGAGCATCATCTTTCATTCGCATAACATGGCCTAGCCAGCGCAGCCGCTGCGTTTTAATTCGCTGGACTATGTTGATGTCTGCGTATAGCTCGTACAGCTCATCATTAAATCTTCTTCGGTACTCGCCATCGCCAATGCGTAGAGGTCCATAAATCTTTCGAAGAACTTTTCTCTCGAACACTCCCAAAGCCGCTTCATCTGCTGTTGTCATGGTCCATGCTTCTGCCCCATATAGCAGGACGGGTACGATAAGTGGCTTGTAGAGTATGATTTTCGTTCGCCGAGAGAGGACTTTACTTTTCAATTGCCTACCTAGTCCAAAGTAGCATTTATTGGCAAGATTGATTCTTCGCTGGATTTCAGTGCTGATGTTGTTGCTAGTGTTGATGCTGGTTCCCAAATAAACGAAGTATTTTACTATTTCGAAATTATGGCTGCCAACAGTAGCGTGGTTGCCAAGGCGCATATGCGCTGACTCTTTGCTCGATGACAGCAGGTACCGACTGTCGGTAAAACATATTCAATTGTTTCCTGAAGGTGATCGCAGAATGAGATCGAAATATCGACCAAATAAAATTAGAAATACAAACATTTAAACTGTGTTTCAATTTTTTAAACAGCCTCGAGCTCATCAAAATTTAATAAATTATAATATTTGAAGGCAAATAAAAATATTTTTAAAATAAAAAATAAATATTTAAATATTTGGTTAACCACCAAAGCTGCTGCAAATGGTAAACAATTTGATCTTGAATCAATGATTCAAGCTACCCAAAAATAGTTTTATGATTCATATTTGTTATTTTAAGAATACAAAGTACCCTGATTTGTTTACTTGATCGAATACTGACGCATCTATTCAGATGTAGCTTAACTAGTGTCTTGATGGAATTTTCCATTAAATAGAAATTGATATCTTTATTTCACGGCCAAGGTACTTCACAATATGATGATATTAGAATGTAATGAAGTGTTGTAATCCTATAAATAAGAGTAAAATGCAAATCAAGTTTTAGTTTTTGAGTAACCGTCACCATACTTGGATAAACTCGGCCTCAAGGCCTAAAATAAAAAGTATTTTTTAAAAGGTTGAGCCAGAGGCCACAACCTTAATTGGCGCCCAACGTCGTAAGGCACGAAAAATAACACGAGTGTTCGGTTGAGTTTTTGATATTAAGAAAAAGGATACAAAGTTATCCTAGTCCAAGTTAAAAAGAAAAAAGAGGATAGAAAATTTTCCCAGTCCTTATAAAGGACAAGTGAGTTTTTGATATTAAGAAAAAGGATAAAAAGAAAAAGGATACAAAATTATACTAGTCCAAGCTAAAAAGAAAAAAGAGGATAAAAAATTATCCCAGTCCTTATAAATGACAAGTAAGTTTTTAATATTAAGAAAAAGGACAAAAAGAAAAAAGGATAGAAAATTATCCTAGTCCTTATAAGGGACAAGTGAAAAAGAAAAAATATATCCCAATTAATAAATTCCTAAATGGAAAATGTTAGTGGACGGTGTGACTTATGTGGAAGGAACGCTTTAAGAACGTGTCAAAGGTGTGGAGACTTTTATTGTACGTTATTGTGCCAGCAAAGGGATTGGAACCGGCATCGATATATATGCTTGCGACAAGTTACGGCTAATATAATACAAAGGATTATAGAGTAAGAAAAATTTTATACTTATATTAGTAAAAATGTTGAATATTTAAAAAAATGGGAAATGTTCAAAATAAGCCTAAGTATTTCAGGCTAAAATATTGTAACTATTGTAGTGGGGAACATGATATTTTGAAATATCCTAAATAATGTAGGAAAAATTAAATCTGAAATTGATGATTTGAAATGGCAAATATGCCAGATGTTAGTGACAATATTGATTTTACTCCTGAAGAAATTGATAATGAAATAAATAAAATTATTGAAGGTTTTGAACCTAAGGGGCCTGTTTTGATACCCTGTAATATCCCAGAGTTATCTCTTGATGAATGTGATGCAATAATGGAAATTTTGAAAAAAATAGAGCAAGAAAATAGCGGTGAAACTTTAATTTAAATAAAATTATTAAAAAAAAAAGAAAGAAAAAATGGCAAATGATAACGCCTTGAGTGTCGATTTAATAGTAGATTAATCGCAGATAGTACTATTTCCTTAAGACAGGAAATTGATCGGTTACGTTTTCAATTGGAGTCTAATACACCAAGTGCTACTGACTACACGGCAGAAATAATAGATGAGAATGCTCAATGTCAGGAATCTCTTGACATAAGTAAATCTTTGCCAGATTGTTCAGGAAAATTTAATTCCTACGTCAGCTGGCGTGAAGCAGCTCATAATGCTATGAGCTTATATGTTAGGAAGAATAGAAGATACTTTGCTGCTCTGACTATCTTGAGAAATAAAATAAACCATGATGCCAATGATATTTTAACAAATCATGGCACAGTTTTAAATTTTGATGCGATAATTGCACGTTTGGACTTTGCCTATTACGTCCCATTCATATAATTGAACAGTAATTGAGTGTCTTGCGTCAAGGCTCAATGACTGTAATATTATAATTTAGTCAACAAGAAGTTGACCTTATTAATAAATAAAACAATAATGACTCATGGTAATGGTGCAGAGATAACTAAACAATTGAATAAAAAGAATAGGGATCAGGCCCTTTGAATTTTTATTACAGGATTAAATTTGCCATTAAGAGAAATCATATTCTCATTGAATCCTCAGGACTTGCCAGATGCTTTGGCAAAGGCTCAAGAACTTGAGTCTAATAATCAAAGAATTGGATTTGCACAAAATTTTGCAAACGAAAAATCAAAATTAAATCAAGATTATACAGGTAATAATTTGTGCTTTCCTCGGCGAACAAATTCCCCAAGAAACCCATAATACGTTAATACTAAACCTGAACCCATGGACGTAGATCCATCCACCTCTAGAATGTTTAATAGAAACTATAATTACAGAGGTCAACAAAATACAAATTTACAAAATATTAAGCCAGCGGCTAACGTAAATACTAATTCAAACGGCTTTCAAGCTCAAAGTACACATGGAGTAAAGCGCCAAGGGATAGCAATAATAGTTTCCAACCGCAAGAAAAAAATCAAAGGGTAAATAATCTAAATGAGGATTATTTTTTAGAAGAAGAGGGGACGCCTCCCCTACATCACAGTCCGAGATGACAGAATAAATAAAAAATTTAAAGCTCTTGTCGATACAGGAGCCACTTCTTGCTACATAAAGCAAGGAGTATATGAAGATAGAAATGAATTAGCCATTTACAAAAGAGTAAAAACGGTGAATGGTTTTTCCATAATAAAATATTATCACTTAATTCGTTTATTTGGAGTAGAATAGGTTTTCTATGAGATATATAACTTGGAATCAGATTTGCTCCTAGGATATAATTTTTTGAAAAAAATAGAAGCGCATATTGACTTGCGCAAAGGAAAAATAATTTATAAAAATATAGATGATAAAGATAATGTGAAAAGAAGCATTAATATTAACTTTCGTAATTATAGTGTTGCAAATTTAAACCCCTTGAGACAGGAAAGTCCTAAGGCTCCCGCCGAAGTTTTTACCGGCAAAACAAAAAAAGAATGTGAAACAAAAAAAAGAAAGTGAAACAAAAAAGGCAAATAAGCCTATTAAAAGTAAGCAATTAAACCCCTTGGGATTAAAAAATCCTAAAGCGCCCGCCAAAGTTAATTCCGGCAAAACCAAGTTAAAAAATCTTAAAAAGGCAAAAACACCTAACATATGTGAAGAATTAAACCCCTTGTGACAAAATAGTCCTAAGGTGCCCGCCGAAGTAATTACCGGCAATAAGAAAGAAAAATGTGTAAGAAAGAGTGAAATATTAAACCCCTTGGGATGCGAAAATCCTAAGGCGCCAGCCGTAGAAAATATCGGCAAAATAAAAAATAAATTCGAAAATGAAAATTTGAACAAGGTACAAAGGCCTTATAGAAATTCAAAAAATGAAATAAATCATAAAAAGGATATGTGGAACAAAAAGTTTCTACAAAGCCAGCCGATGATTTTACCGGCAACATTATATTAAACAAATATTTTATTTCGTTAGGACAAAAGGATCCTAAATTACAAAAGGAGGAATTTATGGGAAATTCCTTTGATAAATATTCTATAATAATTGAAAATTATTCAGAAATAGCTGCAATGCTCAGCGATAGGGGTAATGACAATGAAGAATTGCCAAATTTTAAAAGTGAAGAAAATTTTGAAACATAAATTGAAAGTCAAGCTGAGAACCTTTCTGAATTCAAAGCCCATATAAAAGAAAAAATTGCTAAAATACATTCAAGAATTAATACAAGCTTTCCGTTTATGACCAACGTAAGGGCTGAAATAAGAACCAAAAATATTGAACCCATATGGAGTAGGCAATACCCATATCCTTTGTCAGTAAATTCATTCCTTAATAAAGAAATTAATAAAATATGAACAACTCATAATAAAAATAGAGTTGAAGACAATATTGCCCAGGACAAATCAGAAAAAATTGCTAAAATACATTCAAGAATTAATACAAGCTTTCCGTTTATGACCAACGTAAGGGCTGAAATAAGAACCAAAAATATTGAACCCATATGGAGTAGGCAATACCCATATCCTTTGTCAGTAAATTCATTCCTTAGTAAAGAAATTAATAAAATATGAACAACTCATAATAAAAATAGAGTTGAAGACAATATTGCCCAGGACAAATCAGAAAAAATTGCTAAAATACATTCAAGAATTAATACAAGCTTTCCGTTTATGACCAACGTAAGGGCTGAAATAAGAACCAAAAATATTGAACCCATATGGAGTAGGCAATACCCATATCCTTTGTCAGTAAATTCATTCCTTAATAAAGAAATTAATAAAATATGAACAACTCATAATAAAAATAGAGTTGAAGACAATATTGTCCAGGACAAATCATTTATGAAAAAATTATAGGAGAATGTTTGCGCCTCATTGGCATCTCTATATATAATCAATCATTATCGATCAATCATATAAAACGTCATTTAGTGGCATTGGCAGCACTGACTGTCAGCTGTCAATGGCTACTTCCGTTTATCTTGCTTATAATTAAACAAAGAAAAAACAAGTGGAAGTGTTCTTTATAATCGGCTAAAATCCTCACGTAAGTAAAACTTACAATCCGCAACCCGCATTTTAACGCTGACATTTTGGTCCATCTATCCAAAATACAGTCCACATCGCTTTAATTAAAACATTTCATAAAAGCCCGCAAATAAAAAATGTCTTCGTTGAAAGTTCGCGATTCTGCTTTAAATGCATTAAAGCGGCATTTGCAATCGAGCAAAGCCGATTCGCTTGCAGTCGATGCAGAGGCTGCAACCACATATTTTCAATTGCTAGAGGAGCAGTGGGAACTTTTCTGCAAAGCACAAGAAGAAGTGGAGGTGTCGTATGGCGACGAAAATACAGCAGTAGAAGAGCAGGCACGAATTCAAGGTGAGGAGTGGTATCTGATCGCTAAATCAAATTTTAAGCGCATTCTTGCGCCACAAAAGCAACCAACTCCTACAGTAACTCCGACTGCACCTGCACGCATGCCGCTACCGAAGCTGCAGTTACCATCCTTTAGTGGCGATCCAACAAAATGGATCACTTTTCATGACGCATTCTGTTCACTAGTGAATTCCAATGCAAGTTTGTCAGACGGACAGAAGTTGCAATACTTGCGCAATTGTTTAAATGGTGAAGCATTGGAATTAGTTAGTAGTTTTGCTGTAAGCGACAGCAACTACAGTGAAGCTTGGGATATGCTGACAGCACGCTATAAAGTTATGCTATCATAGCGGACAGCCATATAAAAGCATTATCATCGATTGAAAAGGCATCGAAAGACTCCGCAAAAGCAATTAAACACGTTTTAAATTTAACATTGCAGCACGTTGGTGCGCTACGTGCCCTCAAACGCCCGGTTGAATTTTGGGACGACTGGCTTGTCCATTTGACTGCTTCGAAATTAGCCTATGAAACGCGAAAACAGTGGGAATTATCGATTGTGGCCGATGATGTGCCATCGTTTACATCGCTTCGTGATTTTTTGGAAACGCGAGCCCGCTCTTTGGAGATGGTGCCCGCTGCCGCAAACGCACGTACAACTGCAAAGAACGTTTTACATACAACATGCAACCAATTAGTACCAAAAAATCATCCATCATCAAAAACCGCTAAAACCACATCGTGTACAAACTGCAAAGGTGAGCATCGAATCTACACTTGCGAAAAATTCAACCAACTCGACGCGAGAGCAAAGCTATCCACAATCAAATCAGATGGTGCATGTCTAAACTGCCTTAGTAAAGGACATGTTTTCGCTTACTGCCGCAACTCGTCATCGTGCCGCATATGCCAACGCCGCCACCACACGCTTCTTCATGCTGGTCTCAATACAAACGAGGCAGTTCCTGCTATGCAAAATGCCGTCCAAAACAACGTAACGTCGCACTACGCCGATGCTGAACGCATAGTATTACTAGCTACTGCTGACATTTTATTGCAAGATAACTCCGGCCGCTGGCAGCCAGCCAGGACACTGTTCGACAACGGCTCACATGCTTCGTTCATCACGGAGCCCTGCGTTCAACGACTTCGTTTACCACGAAATATGTCATCAGCTTGCGTCACGGGTATTGGATCCGTACAAGGAGGTCGCACAAAGAGTGAGGTCAAGTTATCCATTGCGCCAAAGTCACTAAACTCTAAATTTCACGTGCGCTTATTTTATCTAAAATTACTAACGACCTACCAACAAACGCCTTGTCCGAATCACGTGGGCCGCATGTCAGTGGCTTACCGCTTGCTAACCCGATGGCACTCCGATGGCACAGAACACCGTGTTTGGTTGGGTGCTGTTTGGCAACGCGACTCCCTCACAAATAAAACCCCGGGTAATCTCAACGCATTATTGTAATACGCAACTAACTGTCCTCCTCGCTAAGTTTTGGGAGCTGGAAGAGCTACCACGTAGAAAGTTTTACACGCCCGAAGAGTTATATTGTGGGAAGTTATTCGACGATACAACGCAGCGCGCAACTGTTGGCCGATTTATTGTACGTTTACCGCTAAAACCCGAGGTGTTGATTGGTGAGTCGCGTAACGCAGCCGTTCGGGCATTGTTGCGAATGGAAAGCAGGTTCGCCACCAACAAAGACCTTCACGAAGAGTACTGCAAATTTATGAAGGAGCTTCTTGACTTGGGTCATATGGAGCAAGCTACTCCAACAACGCAAACCGCATACTATATGCCACATCACGCAGTGGTAAAGGAAACAAGTTCACTACTAAGCTTAGGGTCGTATTCAACGCGTCAATGAAGACGTCGTCAGGGCACTCGTTAAACGACGCGCTAATGGTTGGTCCTCAGCTCCAACAAGATCTCTTCCCGATTTAAGTCCGCTTCCACACCCATCGCTATAGTATAATTGCGGACATCGAGAAAATGTATCGACAGGTCGATAATCGGGACGTCGACTATCAACGTATTGTATGGCGTGAGCATACATCGCAGCCAATACGCGACTATCGTCTATTAAGGGTTACCTATGGGGTAGCTTCCGCTTCTCATCTCGCTGTCAAATCATTGCATCGCGCTGCACAACAAGCTTGCGCGTTATATCAAACTTCGCAAATATCGTTACGTCAGATTTTTACATGGATGACTTGCTCTCCGGCTCCGACTCTTTCCAAGAACTGACAGCGCTTCAACGTAACATCTCACACGTCTTATCTCAGTGTGGATTCGAGCTCCGGAAGTGGGCAACAAATTGCGAGCCATTGAGACAACAGATGTCGCATGCTTTTACACAGGTGTCTCATCTCTTGGCTGATGGAAGCGATATCCGAACTCTAGGATGTATATGACACACGGATACCGACTCTCTTGCGATAGCCTTCAATATAGAGCCACTCCATTGCGAATTAACAAAACGCATTTTTCTCTCCGATACCAGCAATATGTTTGACCCTCTCGGCCTCATATCTCCATACACCATTCGCTCAAAAATTTGGTTGCAAAGAATTTGGCATTGTTATGTCGATTGGGATGAGTTAGTTCCGCCTGAGATAGCTACAGATTGGTTAACGCATAGAAAAGAGCTGGCCATGCTTTCATCGCTCAAGCTATATCGCTGGCTTGGTACTAGTCCAAACGCTGACGCAGAGTTCCATGTTTTCACTGACGAATCAGAGGCTGCCTATGCAGCCGCTATTTACTGCCGCACTCAGTGATCGGGCGACGAGATAAACGTCGTGCTCATTGCTGCGAAAACTAAAGTAACTCCGCTAAAAACAACTTCGTTACCTCGTCTGGAACTCTGGGCAGCTCATCTAGGCGCTAAACTCGTCCGCCTAATTCAACAAAGTTTTGGTCACAAATTTTAAAAGCTGTACGCGTGGTCAGACTCAACGATAACGTTGGCATGGCTGCAATCAAATCCAAATCGTTGGGCAACATTCATTGCAAATCGTGTAGCCGATGTACAAGAAGTCTTGCCGTCATTGCATTGGAGACACGTCATCTCAGAGCATAACCCTGCAGATTGCGCATTACGGGGTCTCACACCTGCACAGCTCCTCAATCACCGCTTATGGTGGCAGGGGCCACACTGGTTAACCGAAACCGATCGTTTTTGGACGCAACATATAACGAAACATACTACGAATTTGGAACTGAAATCAATCAAAGCTAGTTCTCACGTAACGCAAACGCACGAAGATTGGGATTTACTAACGAAATTTCACTCTTACAACATACTCAAACGAGTGACCGCACATATACTTCGCTTCATAAACAACGCTCGTACATCTGCTCAGAAGTCGAATGCACACGAACGGCTATCCGGACCGTTAACATGCTCGGAAATCCTCAAAGCCGAATTATCTTTGGTAAGGTATTCCCAAGCTAACATTCTCCAACAAGAAATTTCTAATTGCCGGTCAGGGAAGCCAACGCCGATACCTAGTAGCCTCGTTCGTCATCAGCCGTTTTTAGACGACGCAGGCATTTTACGATTAGGAGGTCGAATTAAGAAAGCAACGTGCACGAACGATATAAAACATCCGATTATTTTACCTAAAAACTCACCGCTCGCTAAAGCAATAGCCGCTGAAACTCACATCGGTATGTTGCACGCTGGCCCGCAAATGATGCAAGCTTCTATACAACGTAAATTTTGGATCCCTGGCATTCGCAATTTAGTTCGGGGTTTACACCGCCATTGCGTACGATGCAAACGAACCGCAAACCGCTACAGCAGCAGATGTCCGATCTACCACCTAGTCGCGTTACGAGTACGCGATCCTTCCTTCAAAGTGCGGTAGATTTTGCCGGCCCATATAACGTAAAATTTACTCATGGTAGAGGCGCGAAATCAACAAAGGCGTACATATGCTCATTTATATGTATGAGCACAGGCGCCATGCACCTAGAATTGGCCGGAGACCTCACGTCTGCAAGCTTTATCGCCGCATTCAAACGTTTCACCAACCGAAGAGGACATTGTCAGCATTTGTTCTCCGACAATGGCACGAACTTTGTCGGTGCCGAAAAGGAGCTACGTGCCACGTTTGAAAGGTGCGTTAACGACGACAAGTTGGCATCTTACTTCCCCAACACCCAAGTCATTTTTTCATTTTGAATTTTATTGATGTAAACTTTAAATACTTTGTACCTTTTTCTAATTTTGAACGGTCGTTCAAGGCGGCCGGCATGTTTGCGCTTAATTGGCATCTCTATATATAATCAATCATTATCGATCAATCATATCAAACGTCATTTAGTGGCACTGGCAGCACTGACTGTCAGCTGTCAATGGCTACTTACGTTTATCTTGCTTATAATTAAACAAAGAAAAAACAAGTGGAAGTATTCTTTATAATCGGCTATAATCCTCGCGTACGTAAAACTTACAACCCGCAACCCGCATTTTAATGCTAACAGGAGAAAGAAATAAGTTAAAACCAAGATATAAAAAACAGCAGATAAGTTGTTACTATTGCACTTGTTAATCATGAATTGTTTTTGGGTCTGCCTGCTTAAGGAAATCGTGGGCGACAAATTCGGAAGTAAAATGAGAAGCTAGAGATAGGCATATGAGTCAGTGGGCTTCTACCATTGATCATAAACGCGACTTGAAGGTTTCCACTTCATTTTACGTATAGTTTTTATATTCGATAGGAGGTTTTCACTCCAACCGACGGAGAGCTTAGCTGGGGGATTCTACCTCAGCTACTCTTATTGAGGCAGGGCAAGAGAATAGGAGTAGATCTAATACCGTTTTCAGAAGTCTTTTGTTTATTTCCTGTAGACAGGAATATGTTATACGATTTATCCTAGGAACCCTGGACGGACTGGGCGTACCTCAGCAAAAATAAGTCCGTCACAACAATATGCCACTGCGAGACACAAATATTTGATTATATTAATTTCCAAATAATAGCTATCGATAACGGAACTGCATTGCTACAAACCGGTACATTTAAATTTATTCATACAATCAACTTAGACCAATAAGAAAACGCAATCTTCGACATTGAATCTACAATAAAAAACTATGTAACACCCAAGGACAGTAGCTAACTTTTCCTCAAACATGACATCGATTCACTTAAAAACATGCTTAACGGTCTCAAATCTAGGCAAAAACGATCCTTGAATATCCTTGTAACCGCTTGGTAAAGGCTCGCAGCATCACCCGCCAATGATGATTTCCAACTGCTTTCCGATCAGACAAGTAACTTATTGAGTAATAACGACAAACAAGTAATAATCAACAGGATAAAAATCGATAGACTGAATGAAATTTCAAAAATTACAAATACAATTCTAAACACACTTCAATCAAGTGAAATAGCTAATAAAGAAGAGATCATACGTATTATAGAACGTGAATTGAATTGAATTGGGTGCATGTGAAGCAAGCCGACACATTAGTTTACATTAAGAATAACTTCAATATTGTAAAACAGTTCTGATCTGAATTCAATAAAAGAATGATGTGCACTTAGAGCACTTAAACAAATATTTTTTTAAACTTTGTAACTTAAATAAAGTTAAGTTCTACTTAATTTTAGCAAGACAAGTAACATTTATCTGACCACAACTGTACAACTTATTACTCATATTTTTATTAATAACTCATTTTCTTGTTGGTTTCTCTAATCTCAATTGGCAACTATGGGTTGTGCATTTAGAAAATATTTATTTACTGTTATTTGAATATAGATTTTTAAATGTATTTATCTGACTTTTTTCAGCCATTTGGCTATTTATTAATTTTTTAAAAGTGGTCGAGTTTGGTGGGTTTTATTAATTTTTTACCTCAATTGAATATTGAGTGAGCATTGCTAATTAACATAACTTGTGTTTTTATGAATTTATTATTAACTTGATAATTTGTATTTTACACAACTAACAATTATCAATTTGTAATTATTTATGTGGCTTTAAACCTTTGGTTAATAATACAAAGCCCTCTTTCTTGGATGCTGTTAAAACATGCTCGTGGTAAAACTAATTTATACAGTATCGCCCTTATTAATTTATTCGTATTTATGAAAAGAGTCATTCCAGTCAGATATCCTGTTACTTTAACAGTGCGCTTACTATAAGCACAGATCAACGTAGGCAGTCCTTCACTCGAGCGTCTGACTATTTAGTCGAGTTTCAGCAAATTTCAATACAAAACTGCAGTATAGGGAAGTTTCAATGATGTAAAAATCTGTATAGAGAAGATACCAGCCCACACAATTAGGTTCATCTTTGAGCCTTCTTTGAGCCACGCGTTTCGATACATATTTTCTATCTTCATCAGGAAGACCGTATATTTTAATCTATATCGAAAAATTAACATAACTATTTATAGCTACAGCAGGGATGAGAGTACCTGATCTTGTTTTTTGTCTACATATCTGCTTACTAACTTAGCCCCCCCCCCCCCCCAAGCCCACCTACTTTCTTATGATTATAAGGAAGCGCGAATATCTAATTTCTTATTGTTTCCACCACCTTTGTCCTACTGACGACAGAATCTATCGCGTCAGTCCTATATGGCCAGTTCATGTGCTCTTCTGCCTGACTTGGGATAAAAATCAAGCCTACTGACGAATGCACATTACAAAGAATTCTTTAAATGCTTTAATAAAGTATTTTTGGGTTATACATACGTCCGGTGAGAGAGAAAGAGAGAAGGCAATAATTTCTTCGGCAAATATTTTGTTCATTATCACGACAAGTGCTTTCTGATATGTCGCTCCGCTCAGTAGGTTGCCTCTCCCCGACCAGAAAATGATCATTGATACGGACATCCAGGCGTTCAGGCTAATCATGTCCATCATCGCGCTTCACAAAGGTCTTATTAAAATCATTTCTGGGCAGAGATTTTTAAAGCTTTGCTAAGTCCTTTGTTGACTCCGTCCTCGTCATATTCTTTTGCGTCGCAATGCAATAATATAATCTTATAGAGGCTCATCCTCGAAGAGCATCAACATTATGTCGGACATCCAGGCGGCCCTGCGTGCCTTGCGATCCTACACAATTACATATAAGGGAGCCAAAAACAAGGTTTTGTTAGGATGGGTTCCCGGACATCAGTTACATGAAGGTAATGAACATGCAGATTACCAAGCCAAGCAGGGTGCTACAGCAGCATTCTATGGTCCAGATCACTTCTGTAGCACGCACAAGGGAAATCATAAGTAACTGGGAAACAAAACAGTTCAGACGTCACTGGAATGACTGCCCAGGGCAACGATAGTATCAGCCAAACTCATTAATCTAAGCTGGGGGGACCTACGAACTCTCACTGGGTACTATACGAGACACTGTAGCCTACGATATCACCTAATTAAGTAAAATCTATCCGATACTAAAATGTGTCGTTTGTGTGAGCTGGAGGATGAAACGCCGGTTCACATTCTCTGCAAATGCGTCGCTCTGGCAAGGCAGTGACTCTCTCATTTAGGTGGTGTGACTCTTAAACCCCATGTGATATCGAGTAAAAAGCCTGAACATGTACTTAAATATATTAAAAGCCTCAACATACAAAATTAGGCTGAAAGGTCATGCACAATAGATCTACACAAAGGTCGCAGTGCTTCCAGGCCTAATAATAATAATACGATGAAGCATTTGGTTACTCTCGGAGTGTTTGCCAGATCACTTCCGAGGGGCGACCCCGATTAGAAAAACTAATTCGATTGTTATATGGTTTAACTGATGTCGATGTAACTTAAGCTAATTTGTTTGCACTAACATATCTGTATTGACTTTTGACCAGCTTCGTTACATTTATATTTGTGTGCTTATAAATAGAGCTTACGATTTCTCGATGTTGTTCGGGAAAAAAATTTCTCGCGGGTGCCAGTTGCTCTTCAAGCTTTTTGATATTCATTTACTTCGCTGCATTTGGCAGTATTATAAAGTTTACGATTTCTTTTCGAACATCGAGAATTTCGAGAAGAAATTGTAAGCTCGCGAACTTTACGAGTATTTCGAGAATCTCTAGGGAAACCGAGTTCTCGAGTCTAGAAATGCTCGCTTGTGTTCGAGCTGAGATCATAAGCTCCATTTATAAATATATCTTCACTTTCTCTTTATCTTTTATTCAAGACCGAATGAATTTAATATTATTGAATTAAATATTCTCGAATCTTCGGTAGGGGGTTGTTGTTGTTGATCAAGTTGAACAAGGCTTACTTGAATTTCTTGCATCTCTTGGTGTTTCTGTTGTTCACTCAACAACAGCGTTACATTCGCATTACTACTAAATGTTGTATTTGTTTTTATAGTCAATGAACTGCCAGCACACACTTCTACTGTAGCCGTTAAATTTGCTGACTTCAATTACTGACGAGGTTTGTGTAAAAATTTGGCTGATATCATAAATTTACCTGATTTATTTGTAAACTTTGGAGAGTTTGCAGTGGTAGTTATTTTAATTGTTGTTGTTGGCATGATTGCGTTTGTTGTTGTATTAACTGCTAAATTAACGTGATTTCGTGTTACTTCCTCGCTTTCTGCGCTCTGCCGCGCGGCTTCATTTTTGCCATCCACACAACATTCACTTTCTTGTTTCTGCAATATTTCTTGTGGCATTTGTGTGGCACATGTTGCAGCAACATTTGATTTACGTTTACATTTGTCTTCGAAGCAATTGAGAAAATTTTGTACATGCATTAAATTATCATTACCACCGGCCAGCTTGCGTTGCAGCTCCATGCCCTCACATTCATTGGCATCCTCCCCGTCGGCTTCGTCTCCGTAATCTAACGAACGAAATGAAGATGAGGGTGTCGATGTCAGACTACTGCTGTTACTACTCGGTGTGTGACTACGCCTACGCGTACGTCTACGCTTGCTACCACGATTTTGATTGCGTTGGTCTCGTTCACATACTGTAGCGCTGCTAATGGGCGCGCCAATGTTGTGCCCTACATTGCTTGTTGTGCGCGAGGCACTTATAGAGGTTGCTCTTCATCGGTTGAAATTGTGATTGTTTCATCATCGGTAACATGTTGTTGATTTTGCTGTTTTACGTTGCTTTTACGTTGTTGTGGTTGTTGTTGTTGCTTTTGCGCTTGACTACTTTTATGTGTTTTTGCGCTCTTTTACATTTTGAGACATTTTTTCTTTTTTTCTCGCTCGTTTTCCCGCTCTCTGTTGTTGTTGTAAGAGGAGCATGTTTTGTTGCTTTTGATTTTGTTGCTGCTGCTGTCGGCTAGGGCGGAATGCCAATAAAGCTGCTGTCGATTTTCAGCTGGGCTTTGCTATGTTATCGCCTCGTCTTAGCTGCGACTATAATTCGTGCCAATTTCGGGAGAAAAAGTTGAAGTAAAAAATATAAATTTTCTTAATCTTTTTCCATTAGTAAAAAATAGCGAAAATCAAAAATGTATTTCTGTTGAAAGTTATTTACACAAAACCGTAAAATGACCCCGACGGCCGAGACGTGTCTTTTGATACTACCTTTGATATTTTTTGATAAAAATTAGGTGGTACACCGTCTTGTAAAACGTTACCCAAAAAAGTAAATATTCTTTATATAACATTCTATTTCAACATTTAACAATGATGTGTTGATATTGTTGTTGGTGATCAGTGAATGATGTGGCCTGAGGGGAATTTTTTTTTTAATTTTTTGCCAATTTCTTTTTAATTGATTTTAAAACTTTATTAAAAACAAATTTTTGTTGCAAAAGAATTACATAATACATTTACTATTCCAATTTTGTCAATAATGATTATGAAGATGTTTATGACTGCAAAGTGTTTGTTGTTGTTCTAATTTTATTCTTATTTTAAATCAATTGGGTTAAAATCGTAAAGCTTACAAAAATAAAATTCACTCCAGACAAATAATTGTTTAATAGCTACATAAGTTCAAACTGAGGTGACGTGAATACCCCGAACGACTTTTTACCGTGTAGGGAAAATCTATAGTTCAAAACTGAAGGGATGTCAGTAACTAATAATACAAATTTCGCGTTCGGAACTAAACCTAAAGTGGTAAAAAAGTAATAGTTCGTAATTAGCTAGATTTTCTCCAGCTATAAAATCGGAAATTTGGATTTATATATTTAATACATATTTGAGAAATAGGCCACCAACAAAAAAAACTGCTACCAGTTTTAAGGACCTTCCAATATGAGAATGCCTTTTTTCTCCACAACTTTCCACCAGTTCGGATAATCGAAAAAGGGGACAATATCGTACTACAAGCAACATGTAAAACTTCGGAGCCAACGGAATAGTACCAAGAAAAGAACTAGATCTTAGCTGTTAATTTTTACACTACTTCGGAACTATAGACAGCGAACTAGTAGTGCTTCGGAATGCACAAGAAGCGCATTAGTATTGAACATAGACTTTCTCTACAGGGAATCTCTTTTACATGCTTTCAACTGCATTACCATTGAAGAAGACCAAACTGTTCTGAGATAATATGTTATGAGATAATATGTGAGAGAGATGGGTAAAGATAATAGTGATGGGGAGTGTTCCCTGCAAAAAACGTTTGATTATGTGGTCCACTGGAGTACTTACCAATATACTCCACTGTAATGCAGCAATGTACCAACTCATGTTTCTACACGAACACATTGTAAGCCGAGCATTGCTCGTTTTTAACGATTGTAATCACTACACGATGTTTATTGGACTGTGGGTACTCCATGGATTACTCTGATGTAATGCGAAGCTGGAGTATATGGTCCAGTCCTAGGACATCGCAATGTTAATTGGACCATATTTTTTGTATGAATTGTGGCTAATTTTGGGTACTCGGTTGGTCCATAGCGAGTACTCCATACATGCATGCATGGAGTACTCGCGATTTTTGCAGGGTTGCCACATATTAAAAATTAATTACTAATTTATTTCCAACATTCCTTCTCAACACTTTATATTAGTATTTTTATTTTATTTATGTACAAACATATCTTTTGTAAATTTCATATGATTAACTTTTTGCAAATTTGTAGTTACCCAATAAACGTTTTGGTCAAATCTCAGTTTGAGATACATTTGAGAATCAGTCCATTTCTCACATTTCAAACGTTAGTTTTCAAATGCATTTAAAATAACCGTTGATAGCGTTCTCAAGCTAAAAGGCTCATTTTTAATATGGGATTTTTCTTTATTTTCAAATTGAGAATTTTTGGATTCTCAACTTTTTCTCAAACGAAAATAAATCGGAACGAAATGGAATCCAATTACTCTAATTTAATTGTTTATTCAGTGTTACCTACGCTGTAAAAGAAATACCCAGTTTTAATAATAAGAGTTCTTTTCTATGAGTTTTGACAAATTTTTTAAATTTTCTTTATTCAGTTAATTCAAAAAAGTATATCAAAGCAAAAAATTATTTACATACCAGTTTTTCAACCATCTTTCTATTTTATTAAAATATTCTGTAACAAATATGTATACATTTTATATTGTTTAATGTTGATAGATAAATGAATAAAAAAATTAAAATTATATTATAAAAAAATTATTATTTCATGAAAATCAAAAAACTAAGCATTAAATTCAATGTTACAAAACAGCATAGGATGTAGAGAAACTCCGACTAGTTATATATACATGGTGAATACATTAAAATATTATTTCATGTTGATTAAGTACACATATAGGTAACCAAAAAACTTAGGCACAAAAATTTAAGGTTGCAAAGAAAAGTGCAAATGAGGTACAAAAGTTCCCATTAGTGACATAGATACAAGCCTAACATATTAGATGTGTTCATCTACAAAAAAATTATTACTGGAAGTTAGGAATTTCTGTCATTGCTCATACAAAACATCAACAATTAGTAAATTCCAGTAACAATTTTTTTGTAAATGAACAGGCCTATTATTTCACATAAATAAAAAAAAAAATTTACATAAAAGGTTACAAAAAATGCATATAGCTAGAAAAACTCCTACGGGTTACACATAAAAATGTTCTTTCAATTTAGTTGAAGAAGTGAAAAGAATTTAATACAAAAATTCAAATAAAATTTTTGTAGTTCAAAAATACAACAGAAATATCCTGCGTTTTTAAGAAAAATGAAACATTATATAATAAATAAGTAAATAAATAAAATGCATTTAAAAATTATTATACATAGATTATAATCTATTGCAAGCTGGTATTCTTCTGTTTTTCCGTGTTTCCGAAGTATTCTTAACAAACCATTAGTTGAATCAGTGGAAATATTAAAATGGACGGCCCATACAGCAAGCTCTTCTCGAATAACACTTCCCATTTCACTTTCTGCATCAATGTCAGATTCCGAATAGTCGCAATCCACACTTTCTGAATCACTTCGATCATAAATAACACTATTGGAAATAGAAGGGCCTTCGCCTAAGGTGGCGCCTACTCCTGAACTTTCTATTATTCCCGGTGCTACTGTTGTTCCACTTTCGGTAAGCAAATTTATTATTTGCCTCACTTCACTTTTAACTCGTTTAGATTTATGCATAATGTAGTAAAATATCACTTAATATTATCAAAATGTATATATACTTCCTTATTTTTTCACTTTATGTCCAACTTCACTCAATAAAATAGCTTGTTTACATTTCCAGCTAAACTATGCAAATTAGAGATCGACGAATATCCACCGATTCGATAGATTTCGATATCTTTGCTATGTTGACATTTCAGGAATGGAATGAAATGAAAGCATATCTAAAACCATTCTCAAGTTGAAAAACAACGTTTGAGAAAAAGTTGGGAGAATATTTAGTTTCGAATGATTAATAATGCTGAATATCAAACTAAGAATTAATGTTTTCTCAAACAGTTGAGAGAAAAAAAATTGTCAAGTATGTCTCAAATTATTCTCAAGTTGAAGATCGACTTTTGAGAAAAAGTCGAGAAAATATGTTGTTTCAAATGATAAATAATGTTGAATATCAAACTGAGAATCAATGTTTTTCTCAAACATTTGATATTTTTGTTTTCAGTGTTTGTTGGGTAATATACCTGACATCATATTATCGGTTTGTATATAATTTAAATCAATTTCTTTTCTGTAGTGGAATTCACTAACTTATAACGATACGATTTGTTGAGATGTTAATTAAAGATTTTGTCGCTTGCCTTATCGATTGTACTATTCACTACTTAATTTAGTTTCAATGACTCGAAATAAATAACATTTAAATTTAGTTTTAATTGTAGAAAGGTGGCTGCACAGTTTAACGAAACCTAAAAGATGCGAAAAGCACAAAAGGAATGCCAAAAATAAACAAAATCCGTATACTAACTGCTTTTAAGTCATTATTGTGCAATTTTTTACATATTTTAACAAAAGGTAAGTAAATGCGGTATTAGTTTCTTTTTTTTCTCTGTTGATATCGCAGTGATTCTTGTACCTCTTTATTGACCATCAAGTTGAAAAATAATATCATGGGCCAAGTCTGGGTTTAGTCGGTACAGCTTTCGAAACTCCGTTACATTCAAGTGGAATGGGTTATATGTTTCTCTTAGAAGGTGTCTGCCCACTGGCGATGCACTTAGTAATTCTTCATCTTGTTATAAAACGTACGCCAAGTACTCAAATGTCATTTGATTTATAAAGCAGCTTTGCGTGTTTGAAAGTGTTTAATTAAATTCCTGATTTTTTTTTTAACTAAAAGTGCCAGAAATATTAATTTCGTTATTTTTAACGCTGCCAATTTACTTGCCGTTTATTTAACAGCACAGCTGATCGTTGATAACCAAATATCGATACAAAATAGCTACTTAATAACGAAATCGTTATAGTTATCGATTCGTAAACAAAGCGATGGCAAATGTCATTAAAAAAGTTAGTGAATTCCACTACTGATATACATTTGCCTGATGCGATGATATTCTCAACAGATTCAATCAAATTAGTTGCATCATTAGCTACAACTCTGTCATCGTTTTTTTTGGAAATTTACGATATTTGTATGTGCTCCTCCGATTACTTTATCTGCATGAACGTCGTTTGTGTACAATACCACGTCTTCGACACTGTTGTCAAAAAAATCAATTAGGTTTGGTTCCGGCTCCTTACAAACATTCCCATTCTGAATAAAACATCACGACATACAAAGACTTTACGATTTTCTGGATTATAACGATAACCTTTGCTAGTTTCAGAATAACCGATCATTATGTATTCTTTACCTTTTCCTCGAAACTTTTGCGCCTTCTTTTTATCAAGTGCCAATGCCACTGAACCAAAAACTCTTAGATGGGAAACACATGGCTTTGTTCCTGCCCTACGATTACGAAGATATACGGCAGCTCGTATTGCTTCCGCCCAAAAATGCTCACCAAGCTTTGCATAATTTAGCATGGCCCTGGCCATTTCAACCAAAGTTCTTTTGGCACGTTCTGTTACCCCCGTTTTGTTGCGGAGTGTAAGGTAGGGTCAATTGCCGTTGTATGCCATTTTGTTTTAAAAATATGTACATCAAACGCATTTGATACGTATTCGCGGCCGTTGGGTCTTTATCTAACTGTCTGATCAACGCCTTAGATTGAAGAGGAGTGTATTAGTATTAGAGCTTAAGATTTCTTCTCGAACACAAACGAGATTTTCGAGACCCAAGAAATCGAGAACTGGACATCTCGCGTGATTCTCGTGGCTCGAAGTACTCGTAAATCTCGCGAGTTTCTCGACATTCACACTTAATCACTGTATGGTATTTATACACTTGGTTTTTTTTACTTGTGACTTTTTTGTTTATTATATTGCTTCAATGACATTTAACCCAAAACACATTTATTATACATATAATTTTGTTCGCAATATTTTATTTTTCAACGAGACATCAAGAACACGGCTTTTCGCGAGATTCTCGAATTACTCGTAAGGCTCTCGAGATTCTCGAATCTCGAATTACTCCTAAGGCCCGCGAGAGTCTCGAAACTCAAATTACTCGCAATACTCGCGACTTCTCGACTTTCAATTCAGTCGCTGCATTGGCAATATTCTGTACATTTCGGGGTTTTTTACTTGTGGTTTTGTGAACATTTTGGCTTGTGCTTCAGAAGAAATCGTAAGCTCTATATAATATAGCCAAAGAATCGATTAAATTGAAATTCGAGAAGCTCGCGAGCCTTACGAGCAATTCGAGATTCGAGAGTCTCTCAAGCCTTACGAGTAATTCGAGAATCTCGAGAGAAGGCGAGAAATACAGGCATGCTTAACCAACGAACCGATATCATTTTGTTACGATAATTAATGTTAATAAACGAAACAAAGTCATTTCGTTTCGTTTATTAACGTTAAGAACGTCAAATTAACGAAATGATTTTGTTTCGTTTTCTGCCATATCAAAACGAAATGAAATCGTTTATGCATAGCGGAATGATACAAGGTGGCAGCATGGTGACATACCTACAAACATAAATAAAAATTGCATGTACTTTGTTTTTGTAAATTCGATGGACAAATGTCAAAATCGTACTGCGCCGGAAGTTGATGTATCAAATCAAATAAAAAAAGTTTATAATCAGCTGTTCCATGATGCCACCTTGTATCGTTGCGCCATGCGTTTATGTTGATTATTCATTTCAAACTATGCTGGCAAAGCTGATTGATGACGGAGTCATTAAAGGTGAAAGCATTAGCCAAGCTGATTGCAACTTTTGTCATGAATTTTGACAGTACGGACATTTCTCAGAGTATTTTTGACATTACCACCAACGAATTACACAAACAAATTACATTGAGTTTGTGTGTATGTCCACTCGCTGTTACCAGGCTTCACCATGGCTATAGCATTGCCAGCACAATTAAAACATAAAGTATCACGTTTTTGTTAACGGTTTTAACGTTAACGAAAGCTTTTCGTTTCGGTTGAAAACGAGACACAATTTATCTTGATAATTTCTTTATCGATAATATTTCGAAGTGTTTCAACGGAAACGGTGGAAATTTTTTGATAAACGATTAGCTTATCGTTAAGGTGCATCCCTGGAGAAATCGCTTCTCGAACATGTTCGAGAAATCGTAAGCTCTAATTAGCATTATTATTACTTAATGCAAGTATTGTTTTCAGTAAAATCGTTTAACTTAAATTCTTTTTTAGTATTTTATTTAAGTTACTTTTGTACCGTCTATGTCAAAGTCCCCACGACTTACAACTTTTATACAATTTACGCCTGCCAACCAAATATTTTCTCTACATTTTTGATAGTTTTTGAACGAACTGCGCACACATTATAAATGCGACGTCGCGCTCGAACTTAAATCAAGCCGCTGTCGGCGCACGAAACATTCGTACTGATTCTCCTTGTTGGTGGTTGTTATGCGCTTAGCACAAAACACGAACGATCATCGTTCTCTTTTCGTTCTCTTTTCTTGCCATTGCATATAGCAGCGAAATGCCCTTGTTTACCGCAATTAAAACACTTCAGGTTTTTATTCCTTTTATTACCCGAACCATTATTAGCACTGCTGGGAATTTTTTTTACTGTTTTGTTGAAGCTTGTAGTTTTGTATGAACATGCTTGCATTAACGCTTTCCCTTTTTCGTTTTTAACATCATTGTCATACTGCCGCGCGCACTGATTACCTGATACGAAAACCCATTCTCTCTCAATTCGTTTCCAGGAATGGATTTTGAAGTTCATTCGATTGTAAACAAAAGTTCATTCGTTTCCAAGAATGGGTCTTGAAGATCAGATGGCTATAGAGTTGCCTAAAATACGCAAAAAAAAAAATTCAAGAAATCCGTCCAGTTTCATTATTTTCAAATAAATCAGCAAGTAAGCTGATAAAAACTTATCAAAATTTATAAAAAAGGCAAAGTTTTGTAGAAATATTATGTAGTAGATAAGTGAAAAAATATGAAATAATAGGGGGACTCATGTAACCGTATAAATGCCTTATAAAGTGTGTAAACGTATAAATTTATCTAGTGCGTAAACGAGCTATCAAATTTTGTATGAAAAATCATTTACACAATTTGTATAAATTTACGCGCACATTTCATTGTGTAAACGTGGTAAACTCAAAGGAATGCAACCTTGCAGACATTACAGCAGGCATTTTCATCAGAAATCTCCAACATCAGCAAGTAAAGGCGTTTTAGTTTATATTATTCACTTAATCTTGTCATTTTTTAATTTGTATAACAATCAAAAAAATTTTGTTTGGCAATAATACAGCTGTAAACAATCAAGTTTATCAAGAGTATTACTAGGTGCGTTCATATAACCGCGTGTGTAAATGGATATAATTTTACACCTTATAAGTTTATATGCTTTCATGAGTCCCCCCTAATATATTTCGATTTCGTTGCTTTGCCTTGATGCTCTGGCACCGCCACAAGATAACAATGAACGGCTAGCCCCTTTTTTCACTTTGATGCGACCAAACATACATATGTATATCCACATACAATAAAAAACGCAAAAAATGTATAAGAAATTACCAAATTAGATCACTTGGTGAAGTATCTGCGTTGTCGTCCGCAAAAGGCTGTTAATTAAACATGTTGCGTTAACCTATACGTATACCTGCAATTTATCTCAGCTGTCAAAAATGCAATGTCGCAACGCTCCACAGAAACATGCATCCATTTACATCAGTGTGAAGACTAAAAGCTGACTTTTTCACCAATCGAAAGTTGCTACCAAAACCCGTTTCGTGTGCAGCCCTTCGATGAAAGGTGTTGTCACTGATACATTTTCCACGGGTGAAAAAGAGTTATTTTTTCTTCGGAGTTTAATCCTGACAAAAATTTGAGTTTTTTCATATCCCATTTGACAATCTTGAGTAAATTTTCGGTGAAAATCATAAATTAAACCTTTACCATGTAAAATACCCCAAAGGTGGTATTTATCGCGTTTCTTTGTCAAACTGTCTGGGAAAGTCAAAAACAGACGAGCAAAGATGACTTGATACGAAACACTCTCATTTTTTGCGCTCTCACGAGGGATTTATCTCAAATTTGAGCTGGCAACAATCACAGATAAATCCCTCGCGCCAGCTGAAGCGGGTGCCAGAACAAAAAAAGTGCCAGCTAAAATCAAAAACGGCCAAAAATTTCGGTAAACGTTTGTTTGACCTACAACTGTAGAAATGCGTTCAAAAATTATGGGAAAACGGATAAAAATACTTGCTTTAGTGTAAAAATTATTATTTCGAAGGCGGAAGGTAAATATTGTTTCCTATTCAAAAGTTATCACTAAAAACAAGTTTTGTAAATATGAAGTCCCGATGCAACCAGTCCACAGAACCTGGAGCGTCAGACATTTAGAATAATCCCTATCCATTAAGTGATGTTAACTATTATATCATAGGTCCGATTTACTGAAATTTCAAAAGAATATATGGTTTTCACTGTGAGTTAAATGCGTTACAATATTTGACTAATTAATTTAATCAAAATGTAAATTTTACTTATATTTGTTTATATTTGACTCTAACTAGCCGTATTATTGTAAAATACGTTTAAAGAAATGAATATTTTACGACTACCATTTTATTAAATGATTGAAAATATAATCGCCGAAATGTATGTCCAAAATCCTCATATTCAGATCTATTAATGTTTGTTTCGAGTGGCATCATTGACAAATGTTATAAAAAAATGCATTTTGACAGCGCTCTCTCGAAACAAATCCATTCACCTATGGCCGCGCGCCTTCTTCCAACAATTTAATTTTTACTGTCATAGAGGAATGGATTTGCGACTATTTCTTTCGAGAGAGCGCTGTCAAAATGCACATTTTTGTCAATGATGCCACTCCAAACAAAAATGAATAGATCTGAATATGGGGATTTTTGACATACATTTCGGATTTTATAATTTCAATAATTTAATAAATGATAGTCGAAAAATATTCATTTCTTTAAACTTATTTTACAATAATACGACTAGTTAGAGTTAAATATAAACAAATCTAAGTAAAATTTACATTCGGATTAAATTAGTTAGTCAAATATTGTAAAGCATTTAACTCACAGTGAAAACCAAATCTTCTTTTGAAATTTGAGTAAATCGGACCTAGGATATAATAGTTAACATAATTTAGTGGATATGGCTTATCTAACATGTCTGACGTTCCACGTTCTGTGATCAAAATGTACTGGTTGCATCGGAACTTCATATTTAAAACCCCGGCGCATAATCATAATCAAAATTAAATAGATTTTAAATTTAGTTGCAGCTTTTTGACATAATTTTCTATAAGTTATCTGTCAAAAAAGCTGAAACTAAATTTAAAACCTATTTTATTTTGACGATGATTATGCGCCCCTGTTTTTAGTGATAACTCTTGAAAAAGAAATAATATTTCTACAGGCTCATTCCATTTCAAGACAGCCGGTCCGCGCAGGACATGATTTTTGATTTCGATAAAATTTCAATATGTTGTTCTTTGGTCAAAATAATGAAACACGTGTTTTTTTTTTGCCTGAAAAAATGTTTTTTCGGATTTATCGGCAATTACAGTGATTTTGTAACAGGACAGGCAAAGGCTCTTGTGACGGTATTGAAGGTTTAGTGAAATATTTTGCCATATTCTGAAAAATAATAACAAATGAATGTTTTCAATAATAAATGTGATATTTTAATTAATTTTAAACATTTGGCATTGATCGCCTTGTATGCTGATATGTATTGCATAAATATATGACGAAAAAAAAGTTTAATATTCGTAAGTTCATATTTCGAAAACAACGAGTTTTGGCTAATGGATGTTTACCCATGTTGAAATATAAACTGCACACACTCGATACAGAAAAAGTTTAAGCAAAAAAAAAAAAAATAACGGTTTTTTGAAATATTAATTTTTGAAAAAAAGCCATACATTTTTACTAAATACTAAAAAAATATTTTTTCAGCTATATGCAATCGTTTATAAATTTATATAAAATTTAAAGTAATAAGGAACATTTTAAAGAAAATGTAATGCATCGCATCATTAATGGGGGAAAAAATTTTTAATATTCAAAAATTCATATCTCGAGACAACGATTTTTGGCTAATAGGCATTTGGCCAAGTTGAAACATGAACTGTTCACTCAATATAGAAAAAGTTTAAACAAAAAAAAACCTTTTTTGAGAAATAAATTTTTGAAAAAAGTCATAAATTTTTACTAAATACAAAATTTTTTTTTTAACTTATGCTATTGTTTATAAATTTATATAAAAGTAAAAGTAATAGCGATCATTTCAAAGAAAAAATCATGAGAATCGGTTAATTTTTGACAAAGTTATTGACAGTTGAAGAAATAGGTAAATAAAATATCGATTGCATTTTATCGAATTCAATTGCCGATAAATCCAAAAAAATAATTTTTTTGAGGCAAAAAGTACGTGTTTCATTATTTTGACCAAAGAACAACATATTAAAATTTCATCGAAATCAAAAACCATGTCCTGCGTGGACCGGGTGTCTTGAAATGGAATGAGCTTACAGTTGTAGGTCAAACTAAAGTTTACCGAAATTTCTGGCCCGTTTTTCATTTTAGCTGGCACATTTCTTGTTCTGGCACCCGCTTCAGCTGGCGTGAGGAATTTATCTGTGATTGCTGCCAGCATAAATTTGAGATAATTCCTTCGCGAGAGCGAAAAAATGAGAGCGTAAGCATATGTTTCGTATCAAGTCTTCTTTGTTAAATGTAGGCAATGCATCGCGAGTCTCCATTGCTACAACAAAATTTTCGTATTGTGCAGGCAAACTTGCTAGCAAAATTATAACTAAAATTTCGTCTGTGATTTCTACACCTATATCAGCAAGGCCCTCTTTAATTTTGCAAAACTCTTTTACGTGATTTGCCACTGTAGTACCATCTGACATACTAAGATACAACAAACTTTTAAACAATAAAACTTTTCGCGACGGCCCTTTTGGCTGATGGATATTGCGCAGCTTATCCCACGCTACCATGCGATTTCTATGTTCTTCACATGATTAAGTTGTATTAGGCTCCAAAAGACGCGTTTGGGTCCCAGGATCTCGAATCCGAAAGCGGAAATAAAAAATTTCATTTGTGTGAAAAGATATTTCCAAACAACCGAAAAATGGCCCGAATCGCTCCGAACGGGGGGTGAGTATTTTTGCGCAGAACACCTTTCTGCATTGGCGGCATTCGGCCCAGCTTATAAAAAATTACCCTGGGTGGGTTCAAGACCGGTTTGGATACCAAAACTATATACGCGCAAAACACTTTTACCCACAGTTTTTTTTTTGTGGGTACGACAAAATAATCAAAATTACAACAGCCACATGAAAAATTTCAATTTTGTTTGCAAATATCTCTGGAAAGAAATACAATTTTCAATTTCCGCTTTCGGATTCACGATCCTGGGTCAAAAGCGCGCCTTTTGACACCTCTCCCTATATACATATTTGGACATGTATTAAGAGTGTCATGCTGTCGTATAGAATTACCTTGGTCATTTTATCCGATTTCCTTTCATGACCACACACAGCCCCCACAAATCAGAGTGTACTAGCACGCTTTTCATTTGAACATACCATGACGCGTAATTGCAATCATCCAATTTTTCTATTTTAAAAAGCAAACCCATTTTGATATCTTAAATTAAACTTATTAATGCACCGAACAACGGCACAATAACTCACGATAGTCTTTTAAATATAATTATTTTATTATGACCGACACACAGCGAACAGTTGAACCTTGAACGCGCTAACTATTTTAATTTTACTTTTTACGCTGCGAACGCGCTCCGAGCCCATAACCTGTTGAGTTGATTTATTTCAATAGACTGTGAAGAATGTATATTTGAAGAAAAGAGCTTGGTATGAGAAAATATGTGGAAGATTGGTGAAGAAGATAGTGATGAGGAGTGTTGCCACATATTAAAAATTAATTACCAATTTATTTCCAACATATGGAATGCTTCATAAGAGCCCAGTTATATTTTACATGAGAAATTCTAAGCACTGGGTTTAAGTTCCAGTAAAAGCAACATCAAAATACATACATTAGAAAAAAGATACTGAGTAAGTGCGAAACGTGAGAATAGAATAGAAAAAAAAAATGTGGAGGGTTTAGTCCCTAGATCTTTTTTTGAGGCTCTTTAAAATGATTGTTCCTTTTTGACTCCAAATCTATTTCGGCAATACGTATTGTGAAATTTGTAATGTGTTTTATGTGTGTCGAAGTTTTATTTTATTTGTTTCTTTATGTATGATGTGGCAACTCAGTACTCAACTGATAGAAAAACTTTAATCGCTTTCCAGCTTTTGCAACAGCATAGTGTCACATTTTAAGAATTTCGACCCTTTAACTTCAGATTATAATACATTTTTGTCTCCCGTACCTTATTTTCATTATACCTTTGAAGAATATCTACGAATTAAAAAATAAGATAAATTCATAGACGAATTCATTGAAAGAAGGATACGTAACATATGTCGCGACTTCATAATTAAATTAATAGAGCAATTAAGGCAGCCCTTGGTGTACAATATAGAAAAGCTTAGCAAAATAGATTTATTTCGATTTAAAACACATTGAGAATTGTAAAATCTCAATGGTTTTCAAAAAAACCGAGTATAGTACTGATAAAATAGCGAAATTACAAATGCAGTGGAAAAATATCTGAACACAAAAAATATTTATGAGTGTAGCAATAATAATAATTCATCTTCTGAGGACGAAAACAAAGATTTTGAAGTCTAAGGCCCTTCAAACATATCTCGTCCCAACATAAACTTGAATATCTTACACGTGTATTTTAATAGTGATTCGTACACCCGTAGTCGTATTTTGAGCGAACCTATAGCCGTGCCGTCATCGTAACAGTGTGAAATATAATGCTTACTTTTTAACGATACCTTACCCCCAAATGGCAAAAAAAAAGTTAAAAAAAACGTATTTTTGTTATTAAAAAATATAAAATGAACTATAAAAACAGTATTATTTTTGTACCTCTCTTGTACCGTATTTCTTTTTTTTTTTTTGTGAGTTTACGGTACCTTTTTTTTAACTTTGTCTAAGTTTGATTTGAAATAAATGTGAAAACTTACATTGAAAAATATATGTACATATACCCTATATGGCTCTTTTTGCAACGGGTTTTGGATTTTCTTGAAGAAATTTAGCTCTTTCTAGCCCTTTTTTTAGATTCTAGCCCAAAAGAATTTTTTTTTCTGGCAACACTGCTAGGAACCATTAAACCTGCCACCAGTGTATTAAAGGGCCAATTAAACTTCCTCAACCCTAACGCCATAGTCATAACCATATTTTTACTTATCCATATCAAATTGGCATCAGTTATTGGTGCCTTAGCCTAAAAATCGTGAAAATTTCATAAATATGAAGAAAACGCAAAAAATTACAAATATATACCACTAAAAATAAGTATCTTAGTCACAACGCATCCAAAACAATAAATAAAATCTACAAAAAATTAATAAATTCTCCAACTCAAATATTTGTAGGTTATGGATGTGGCGAAAAACCAAAAACCAATTGGTTAGCTATGATATGGTTATGAATTTAGCGTTATGGTATGGCAACATTAATCGATTACATTGATTTCCATAAGGTTGGTTCGATCAGCTGTTTTATCTGGCTATGGATAAGTCACCATTAAAATGGCCAATACAAATTTTTGCTGGCAACAATCACAGATAAATCCCTCGCGCCAGCTGAAGCGGGTGCCAGAACAAAAACTGTGCCAGCTAAAACAAAAAACGGGCCAAAAATATCGGTAAACTTTAGTTTGAACTACAACCGTAGAATAGCGTTCAAAAATTATGGGAAAAAGGATAAAAACACTTGTTTTAATGTAAATATTGTTAGTTCGAAGGCGGAGGGTACATATTATTTCCCATTCAAAAGTTATCACTAAAAACAGGTTTTGTATATATGAAGTCCCGATGCAACCAGTCCATTTTGATCACAGAACCTGGAACTTCAGACATGTAGGATAAGCCCTATCCATTAAATGATGTTAACCATTATATCATAAGTCCGATTTACTGAAATTTCAAAAGAATATATGGTTTTCACTGTGAGTTAAATGCGTTACCATATTTGGCTAATTAATTTAATCAAAATGTAAATTTTACTAAGATTTGTTTATATTTAACTCCAACTAGTCGTATTATTGTAAAATAAGTTTAAAGAAATGAATATTTTACGACTATCATTTTATTAAATGATTGAAACTATAATCGCCGAAATGTATGTCAAAATCCCCATATTCAGATCTATTAATTTTTGTTTGGAGTGGCATCATTGACAGAAATGTGCATTTTGACAGCGCTCTCTCGAAGCAAAGAGTTGCAAATCCATTCATCTATGACTAGTATAGCTGAAAAAAAAATATTGTGTGGACATTCATTCTCAATGTGAATAAAAATGTCGGATGGATTGTTTCTATGTCTTGCCTGTTTTCAGAATCAGCAGTATATTCACTTAAATGATCCGAACACCCCGAAGCTGTTGAAAGAGTTAGCAAATCTAGTGACAGGTCTTTTTGTGTCAGTTCTACCATGAGTTTGTGATGCTTAAATTTAGGTACCTCATAAACTGATTGCCAGGGATGCGAGTTTCTGATAGAACTGAAGGAAATTCCTTCTTAAGTGAACCTTTTGTTCATTTTCAGGATATCTACCTTCCTTGCATTTTGCAATATCACTGCAACACTCTTTGAAACAATTAATTTTTGAATCAGTTTCTTGTACCTAGCAAAACCGATCCCGCTCACAAAATTTGTTTTGAAGGTTCGGTTCAGAAAGTTTACCTAGTTATCTCTAAACTTTACGTCTGTAGCCCGTCGAAGCTTATTCAAACTGCCATGTAGAACAGTCGCTAAGCTTACTATATCAATGGCATGATCGGATAAGATTTTACGTGGTGCATCAAATTCCCGGTCTGTAATAAGTTCCCATTAAAGCTTAAACGGCTATGCCAAAATCGCGTTGAGAAACACCAAAAGCTATGACAGGGTGTCAAGGGATCTCTTCGAGCAATTCAAAAAAATCTCATTCGCACCTTGGCAGCCTCGTCACTGCTGACAGGTATAATCTGTGACCCTGTGTAGGCCTTCGACGGTTTGGGAAGTACTTTGATTAGATCAGAATATGCGAATAAAGACGCTCCTAAATAAAAATAAATAAATGCAAGGCACGATAGCCTCTGAAAGGATTTTAGACCGAGTTTCGCTTCCAATGTACGTTGCGCTCCTTTTAAGTTTTCCTACAAATACGCCGTCTTCCAACGGCACCTGCAAAGTTTTCACTAAAAAGCTTTGCATGACAAAAATACACTCGGAGTGTTTGCCAAATCACTGCCGAGGGGCGAACCCGCTTAGAAAAACTGTATTTATATCGACACCCTTATATGGTAGCGCAGGAAGGTAGATGCCTCCACTGAGTTAGGAGAAGCATGACGAAGATAATTTGATCTGTTTAGTTGCTCTTAATTAGCGTTAGTTACGGCCATTAAGGAACGCCTAGACCACTTTTCCATGAAGCGGCGAACATATAGGCGGTTTTATAATAGCGCTGATCGACATGTAACACTTGGAGCTCGTCCCTAAAATACAACCAGTCCTGTTTTTTCTTAGGATTCAGTTTGGCGCACAGGTTATGGCTTTTCCACTAGATTTGTGCTGTTAATCTTCAGGAGGCTTTGGATAGCTTAATTTAGCTTGATAGTACTCTGCAATTCACAAAACCCGATTTGGAAGGTTCACTTGTCACTGTTGCGTTCAATATTTATGCATTACTAAATTATTATTATTATCGCGGGCTTGGCGACTAAATCAAAAAACACCGTAACGAATATTTGTCAAAAAAGGTTCGAAAAGGTTCGAAATAGTTCGGTGTTAGCAACAGGTCAAATACATAAAATTGGATCTCTATCATAAAGTTAAAGTTAAAGTTTTTTTTTTTTTTTTGTGTTTCGTGGAAGGAGGAAATGCTTTATGCACTGACCGGGATATTTAAGCCGAGTGTAGGACTCCCTTCTTCATGAAGGCCTACCCACTAAAACCTAATCCTGCTTTCCTAGGTTTCATAGTTCGCACGGCAGTTTTAAGCTGTTCTTCTTGGAATGGTTCCACGTTGCGATCTTCATGGGTAACGTACCCGTTCCCTTGGGTGGGAAACAGGCCATCCACAATGTTCCTTATTTGGTTCTCGTCCATCAGCTGGTTTGGCGGACGGAACTTCTTCATTACTATCTTATATCCCTGCCCCCAGGGGTCTCGATCCACTTCCTCGCAAAGCGCTTTCCTGCACTTAAGCTTGCTAAAACCTAACCTCCCACGGCCCGCGCAAATCCTCGTACCTGGGACCGCGTTTAGCATTATTTGGGTACGGGTGCGCACTACGTGAGCTCTATGGCTACTCTCACGCTAATGGGCTAGGCATCCGTCTTCTCGTTTACTGGTAAGTATATGCCTCACATATGTGCTGACCGTATCCCATCTGTCTCTTCGACAGGTCGTGTTGTTAATTACACTGCCCGGGGATAGGTCGCCAAGTACCTCTACTACCCTCCTTCGCCTGCATTCGAAGAAGGTGTGGCGTACATCGTCTATTTTCCCACAGTACAGGCAGCTCGGGCTATCAACCTTACCCATTATGTGTAGGTATTTGCGGAAGTAACCGTGTCCCGTTAGAAAATGGGTCAGGTAAAAGTCTACCTCTCCGTGCGGTCGCTTCAACCATGGATTCAGTTCAGGGATTAGTTCCCTAGTCCACTTTCCTACGATGCTGTTGCTCCACTGATCTTGCCAGCGTCGGATCGATTCTTCTCGCGCCTGCATGGCAACAGCAGCTCTACTTGCTCGCGATCCGTTGTCACATATTGTTTTTCTTTCCTCAACGAGAAGATATATCGGTATGGTTCCCGCAACGACCAGGACAGCTTCAGCTGATACCGTGCCGTAAGCCGAAGATATTCGCAGCGCCCCTCTGCGTTGGACAGAGGTGAGGGCGACTCGGTTCTTCCGGTATTTCATTGCGTTCGCCCAGATTTCTGCACCATATAAGAGTATAGAATCCGAGGCTGATGCAAGCAACTTCCTTGTGCATGGCTTTGGGCCACCTGTGTTTGCCATTAATCTACTCAACTGCGCTATTATGCTCGCAGCTCTTTCGCAGGCCCCTCGTATGTGATCCGAGAAGTTGAGTTTGCTGTCTAACCTCACTCCCAGATATTTCGTTGAAGCGAGTGTTTCTATTGGCTGGTCCCCAACCATCATGTTCCTGGTAGTGGGAATACGTCTCTTTGTGAGGATGACGATCTCCGTTTTGGCTGTTGCTTACTGGAGACCGTGCTCAGCCATCCACCTATTTACATTACGCATGACCTGGTTTAATTTTAGCTGTGCCAGCTCGCAGCTTGGTGCTGTTATCACAGCTGCCACGTCGTCTGCAAAGGCAACGAGGAAGGTGCTTTCTGGCATGTCTAATCGAAGAAGACTGTCGTAAGTTATATTCCAGAGATCGGGACCTAGTAACGAACCCTGGGCTGCTCCACCTGTTATTTTTACCTTTTTTTGACCGTGAGTACTTTCATATATTAGATACCTCTCTCTTAGGTAGTCCCTTAAAATTTCTAACAAATATTGCGGTACTTTGAAAGTGCTTTCTAATGCCTCAAGCATGTCCTCCCACTTAGCTGAGTTAAAAGCGTTTTTGACGTCCAGCGTGACCAGCAACACTATAGGTCTTGCTCTGTGGCACGCTGTATCGGCTTTCTTGACTGCGTCTATAACTTCTGCTATGGTATCGATTGTGGAGTGCCCCCTCCGAAAACCATGCTGTCTGGGCGACAGTCCTCCGGCGTCCTGTAACGCTCTGGTGAGGCGTTGCTTTAGGAGACTCTCCATCAATTTCCCTGCTGTGTCCAACATACATAGGGGACGGTAGGATGATGGAGAGTTGGGATCTCCCTTCCCTTTTGGAATGAGAACCAGTCGTGCTGTCTTCCATATGGTGGGGAAAGTTCTTTCTTCGAGACATTTGTTGTACATGTGCAACATAAGTTCTGGGCAGTTGCTTTCCTAGGTTTCATAGTTCGCACGGCAGTTTTAAGCTCTTCTTCTTGGAATGGTTCCACGTTGCGATCTTCATGGGTAACGTACCCGCCCTCCCTAGGCAGTTGGGTGGGAAACAGGCCATCCACAATGTTCCTTATTTGGTTCTCGTCCATCAGCTGGTTTGGCGGACGGAACTTCTTCATTACTATCTTATATCCCTGCCCCCAGGTGTCTCGATCCACTTCGTCGCAAAGCGCTTTCCAGCACTTAAGCTTGCTTTGCTTAATGGCAGCACTAAGAGCTTTCTTCGCTCCTTTGTACGCTTCCGACTTTTCTAGAGCTTCAGGCCTGCCGCGCGCGCGAGTTGCTAGCCTTCGCATACTGTGGCATATTTTTCGCAGCTCCGCGATTTCGCTATTCCACCAGTATACCTGCTTTTTACCCCTCCACACTCCCCTCCGTAGCATAGAGACGTTGCAAGCGTGGCGAAGACAGCTCATTGTCTTTTCAACCGTCTCTTCCGTCGGACTGGAGTTGTTGATTATCCGTCGGGCATCCCCCAGTACTGATGCGGAGAACGTGGCGGTCGACCTTGGATGCGTCCCATGCTTTTGTTCTACGTGGGCCGTTCGGAATCTGCCTCTGACCGGGATCGTTTAGTTGGAAAGTGATGTAGTTGTGATCGCTGCCAGTCAGATCCTCTATGACTCTCCATCCAGCAGATGTCAGCAGCAGGCTTTCTGACACTAGTGTTACATCGGGGATCGAGTATCCAAAGCCTGGCCGTCGGTATGTAGGGGTCGTACCAGTGTTAAGCACGTTCAAACCGAGCCTGGCTGCCATCTCAAGGACTAACCTTCCACGGGTGTTAGTCTGCGGCATTCCCCATTCGACGGCTCTTGCGTTAAAGTCTCCCGCCACAACCAGGTTACTAGTTAAGTCCCTCAGGTCGTCTTCAATAAGTTCAAGCTTGTCCCTGAACGTTTGAATGGGATCATTCGGGGACAAGTAGCAGCTTACTATTGTGGTATTATTCGTAGTTAGGCGGACGTAGCCTTGTCCGGCAACACGGTTCACAATATTGGCGTTTGCATCTGTCATCCAGATTGCGGCGGTGCCGGTGTTGTCTATATGCCAATCATTTCGGGCTCTATAGGGTTCGCTGATGATAATGCAGTTAGCTTTATGGTCTAAGACCAACTGTTGTAGTAGCTCATCAGCAAGTCTGCTCCGGTTTAGGTTGCCTTGGATAAAACTAATCACTACTGAATTGAGACTTTGGCCTTTGCAACAGCGAGTGCCGCTCTGAAAATGCTGCATGCTCCAGATCCAGGGACATGATCGAGCTTCTGTGTATTACGCAGGTAACATTTTGGAGCTGCGGTACAGGCCGAAGCTTTGTGGCCGCTTTGCCCACACTTCCAGCAGGCGTTACTCCTGTCTGGACCCTTGCATTCTGCCTTCCGGTGTCCGTAGCCGAGACACCTAAAGCAGCGTTGTACTTCTGCTCGCTGTCTGATTCGGCACTGTATCCATCCGATAGGAATTTTACCTTTTTTGAGTAGGGCGTTGCCAATATTCTCGTCCACTTCGACGACCGCCATTTTCTGTTCTCTTTGGTTTGCTGCGAATACAGAGACACGGAGAGGTCTAGTGATTTCTTCTTTTCCGACCTCCCTCCTTATTGCGTCTTGGATTTCTGTTTCAGTTGTGAGACAGTCCATGCCAAGTACTTCCAACTTCATCCGCTTGGAGAGCTGTTGTGCTTCACTGACCTCTCCTACTGCACTACCTATAGCTGCTCTGAAGGCCGTCTGGTCACTGCAGCGCGCCGTTTCAATCAGTACGTTACCAGATTTGGTTTTTCGTACTGACCGTACCACCGTACCTGTGTCATTAGGGCGGAGCTGGCCGCGTATGGCCCCTAGTACCTGGGCATAGCTTTTGCCTTCCACAGGTTTTACCACAAAAGTTGCTGCTTGTCTCCTCTTTCTCGCCCGTTTTTGAGCTTTAGGAGCTTGGACGGAGGTTGCCTGCTTGGCTGGCTTGGCCCGCTGTTTCAGCCTCCGGCGCGCTACATTGGACCAAGACTCACCTTGTGAAAGCGTATTTGTTCTTTCATCTCGTTTCTTTTTGGCTTCCAAGTCCTCCGAGTGGGAATCTCGTGCCCCGATTCTCTGCTCTCATCTACCTTTTGGGCCCTTAACGATCCCATGCAGCTTATAAAGTTAAGGTTAAAGTTAAAGTTGAAGTTAAAGTTAAAATGTCTGAGATTTCAGTAGTAATAGAAATGGCATTTTAATAATGACTTTCAATTGCCAAAGTCGAAATAGTCACAAATACGATTTACAAGATTCAGTTACGAGACAAACAAATGTCTTACTTCTTACCGAAACTTGCATGACGCGTGATAATCCGATTGAAATACCTAATTTCAACTGTATTGTTCAATTCAAACGAGATACTGCTTCAAAGGGTGGTGTAGCTATTTACCAAAATAACAATAAGGTTACTAATATTATGACTCCGAATATTGAAATAAATATTGCACACGTTAGCGATGTTAATGCTAGGCGCTCATTTGTTGGAGATATTTGTGCGTGCTTATGCAAACTTAGAAATGGTCCACACATTGTCATGGTAGCAATTTACATTTCTCGAATCCAAAATTGGAAGAGGTAGAGCATTTTATTCATCGCACTTTACTGGAGTAATCTGAAGAAGGGGCAAAAATACTTGGTACAAATGGTAATAAATTTTCACATATCTTGGCCGGCGATTTCAACATCAATTTCGCTGATAAAAAATCAGAGCGGTTGACAAGTTTTCTTTTTGAAAAATTTAATTTGAAAATAAATAATGATCCAAAAGAATCCACAACAAAATACGGGACCACCATTGACGCGGTATTTTCAAGATATTTAGAGGATATCAAGTCTCAAACGTATGTTTCCTATTTCAGTTACCACAAACCTATAATTTCAATTATAAATATTCCTGAATAACCTATGTATGTACATATCTTGTAAGATAATAATACAAATTTTTTAACAGATATTAACTTCTCATTTATTCAATAAAATTAAAAAATTTGTTTTCTTATCGGTCACCACGCTTAAAAAGTGTAACTTGAATTAATGTCAAAGACAAAACTTGAATTAATATCAAAGAAAACAAAATGTTGCATAAATATTATAATTGCATAAGTTGATAATATGCAATAGCTTTACCGCGGCAGTCCCCAAGTGCCACACGTCCTTTTTTTGAAATCTTTCTATAAAGCTTGTCTCCACCCCAAGTGGCGTTAATATTAATTTTTCAAAAAGTACCTTAAAATACCCTCACACATCGCACTGAGTTCAAAAAGCGCGTACAATTTTAATAAAAACGATTTGATATTTACGACTTTTTACCTTACCACTTGGCAAATAATATGCAGCCGTTAGTAAGAGTTTTTCAATAAATATGCCGTTAACGTTTTAAAATAATTTAACACTAGAAGTGTCTACAAAAATGAAAGAGTTTTTATTCAAAGTTCAAGAGATGAGTGGGTGTGCGTACATACCCACATACAATGTGCGATCAGATATCTCAAAATTTGAATTTTTTGAGAAATTGCGAACAATGTTTTGTTACTTCAAATCTTTCCGTTATCAAAAAAAAATATGCAAAACATGTAGAATTTTTTTTTGCTCAACTTTTAAGTTAGTTTAATAACTATGTTTCTGATTTTTTTCTAAACTATGAGCTTTATCTTAATAGCCGGTGTGTAGTCTAATTAATGAGACATTAGGGGGGCTCGCTTTGTCTTGCAAGGTGCATATCCTCCTATCCAGTTACAAGCGTCAAAATTTTGGAATCATAATTCATCATCCTTAATTGGCCCTTAACCGCCTAAGCGAATTTGGCCGTTTCGTAAGAGTCTATTCTTTTTGCGACAACTGACCCCAATCGGAACCACAAATCATTCTCCATCTGGCTCTCCCAACTCAGTAGACGTCTCCCCGTAAAATATCGACATACAAAATAACAAATTTCGACGAAAAGTTATGAAATTAATACTTACTATATTTTTCCGTAAGGGAAATGATAGGAATACTGTTGAAACGGGTTTGTAGTGTAACGAATTTTGGGAAATTCTGGTTATACTGCACCTTCTGTTATAGTTCGAATCGCTGAACTGTCGAATAAATATCTCAAATATTCAGTATGGCGAAATGTTCTTTATTCACAACAGTATTGTGGTATGTGTACTTCACAATTTAACTACTCACGTACTAAAGGCCGAGCCACAATGAAATTTTTCATATAAATGTGTTCAAAGCAATCTTATGCATACCAATAACATCGCCACAATCAACGAAGATGTTGCCTTTGTAAATATGAAGGAACTTCAGACTTGGCAATTAAAGTTTATTACCCTTTGCCCATTCTAAAAAATTCGCGAGCTCTTATAAATCTTCTCTCTATACAACAAAAATACTTGCTAACATATTTTGTGTCGTATTCATTTGTTAAATTGCAGTTTTTACAGTGAAAAATGTTAAAAAGATACCAAAGAGTGGGAAAAATACAAAGTGTGAAAGCACCCTTAGCCAAAACAAATGTCAAGTTAATCTTTTTATGCTTTGCTTGCAACAAAAGTTGGAAGTAGGCTACTTTTTCATGTCAGCTGGCGCCAGTGTCGTTCAATCTGCCGTTCTCCATAAAAACACGTTGAAAGTATTCATAATGCATAAAAGCCCCGTCACATAAGCACTTTTTCATATAGGTGCGTTTAACTCAATCTTTTGGATGTACAGATCATCACTCTCTGTCAGAAAAAGTATCACTGCTGCAATAACTGGGGCTCAAATACACCAAGATATAAACTTCCTTTTATCAAATTTATGAGCATCGAAAAAGATTTTGGACAAAATAGGTTAACGATCACGCCTACTTTATACGTTTTTTTTAAAGCCTCACCTTCACAAAAGAAACAACAACTATAACATTTACTAATAGAAAGGTCGTATATTAACATTTTTTTTTAACAAGGACGTATCTCAACGAAATAAAGCCGGGAGGCCAGTTATAATGGTTGTAACTGAAAAATATTCATCTATATTTGTAAGAAAAGATACGAATTTAATATGTTATTCGCTCAAGCGATAAAAGTTGGGCTATCCAACTACATATTTACAAAAAATAATCATATATTATGGTCTTCTGTGATACGGTTTTAATAATGATTTCACTGAGATATGTTCTTGTTAACCAAACTTTACAGATATGACCTTTCTATTAGAATAAGTCAAGGCGAATTCAGTAGAGGTGGTGTTATCCCAAAAGCTGATTGCTTCTTCTTGATAATTTTCCATACAAAGCCTTGTACGACAATATGTCAGTTAATCGAAATCAATGAAAAATTTCTTTTGACTTGACATTCTTCTGCACGGCGAATTGGTTGAATTCGCTTTGCCAGCACCTGGTAGGATTTCGCCTTATCGCGAATTTCACGCGGAAAAGTGTTCGCCTTCACTTCTTTTGTTCGGGTGAACTTTTTCCGCCTATCGGCAATTTCGGGCGAACAAAAGTTCACTTCGAAACAGCTGATGTGAATTAGTAGTGAACAAATAATTTACTTACAATTGTGTAAATTTTGTAACCAAGCATATATCTCCTTAAAATGCATCAATAATTTCAATAAAAAATTTATAAAATAATAATTAAATTGCACTTATGTTGGTATTGATTGAGCTCGAGGAGAATATAATTGTGAAAGCAATTCGGAGGCAATTAAGGGACAGTTCTAACCCTTTGGAGCTAAATTATTCACTGTAAGCTAAAAATTACTATTATCAGCACTTTGGATAACAAGTTAAGTTTTTTTCAATTAGCTTTCGCCAATATTTCAGGCTTAATATTCCGGCATTCTAATATTTGCTAGATATTCTTACCAACTCCTTGCCACCATTGATGCAAAAGTTTGGAGTTCCACCAATTGTAGAGTTGAGTACTTGTCTTTGTTTTTTCGCATACGGAAAGGCGTTGGAAAGGACCATGAAGTGGGTCTTAGCCAATCTTGCTTCAGTGAGGTGCTCAACATTTTGAAACCGCTGCTTTGTCCACAATGGATAACTTGGCCGACTGATACGTTGTCATAAAAAATAGAAGCTACATACTTAGCAATACAGGAATTTCACTTTTTTCCACTCAGCTTCCGATTGTGCATTATTTATTGATTTATTTCTAATAATAAAAGTACATACATATACACCCTTATCGCGAAGTTCACGCGGAAAAGTGTTCGCCTTGCCTTTTTTTGTTCGGGTGAACTTTTTCCGCCTATCGGCAATTTCGGGCGAACAAAAGTTCACTTCGAAACAGCTGATGCTCTGAACAAATAATTTACTTGCAATTGTGTAAATTTTGTAAACAAGCATATATTTATTTAAAATACAACAAAAATAGAAATAAAAAATTTATAAAATAATGTTTAGTATTGCACTTAGGTTGGTATTGATTGAGCGCGAGGAGAATATAAATGTGAAAGCGATTCGGAGGCAACTAAGGAACAGTTCTAACCCCTTAATGATTCACTGTAAGCTAAAAATTACTATTTTCAGTAGTTTTGAATAACAAGTTATATTTTTTTCAATTAGCTTTCGCCAATATTACAGGCTAAATGATCCGGCATTCTAATATTTGCTAGATATCTTACCAACTCCTTGCCCCCATTGAAGCACAAATTTGGAGTTCCACCAATTGTAAAGTTGAGTACATGTCTTCGTTTTTTTGCATAGGGAAAGACGTTGGAAAGGACCAAGGAGTGGGTCTTAGCCAATCTTGTTTCAGCGAGGTGCTCAATATTTTGGAACCGTTGCTTTGTCCACAATGGATAACTTGGCCGACTGATACGTTGTCATAAAAAAATAGAATTTACCTACTTAGCAACACAGGAATTTCACTTTTTTCCACTCAACTTCCGATTGTGCATTATTTATTGATTTATTTCTAATAATAAAAGTACATATAATTATAAGAGTACCAAATTTCAAAATAAAAAATTACTTATGTACATTTTGTTTTCCTCTCGTTCGCCTGTAAAATATAAGTGAACAAATTTTGGTTTCCCCGCTGTTCATTTCGCCCAACAAAGAGTTGCCGATAAGGTGAAATCTTTTTCGAACACGAAAAATTCTTTCGCCACCCTCTGCGATAGGGTGAACAAAAACTGTGAATATTTTCAGGCGAAAAAAAAACTCGCGATAAGGGTGATAATTATAAGAGTATCAAATTTCAAAACAAAAAATTACTTACATTTTGTTTTCCTCTCTTTCGCCTGTAAAATATAAGTGAGCAAATTTTGGTTTCCCCGCTGTTCATTTCGCCCGAACAAAGAGTTGCCGATAAGGTGAAATTTTTTTCGAACACGAAAAATTGTTTCGGCTTTCTCTGCGATGGGGTGAACGTGAATAAAAACTGTGAATATTTTCGGGTGAAAATAAAACTCGCGGTAAGGCTGAATATATGTTTAAAAATTGTTTCTCTACAGCGTACTTTATTTTTGTAAGCTATGTTAAAAGATAACCAGATAAGCGGATGTGCCGATAACCAGAGTTACGTAAATATCCCCATATCTTTACGGTATACAACTACAGCAAATATATTGATATTCACCTTAGACGGCCCATACATGACACAAAAGTCATGCGCAAATATAAAACGACGGAATTTGTGCAAATGATAATTTTGACATACACGGCTCAAAAACACTGCGCAATATTCTTTTTAAAGTAGCGCAACAAATGAAACATGTGTTTTAATTGTATAAAAAAGGCACTAATTGTATAAAAAAATCACTATTTACTTTCCACAGTGCTGGTAATTCACGGTATAAGTCGAAAAACTCGCACCAGAAGCGTTTATTTTCCATTGTATTTATAAAATATATATTTTAATTGCAAGACCAACTCAACTCATTGCAGCACTGCGCAATATTCATTTTTCAACTAGCGCAACAAATGAAACATGTGTTCTAATTGCATAAAAATTATTATGTATTATTGAATTTGTGTGAATTCCTGTTACAAGCTAGAGATGGTCCTTACGCCTTCGATATTAACATTTTTAAGCAATAATTTCTGATGTTATATTATCAGGAACCACAGGTAAACTGTGTAAGATTCGCCACACACGAAGAAAAAAGCATGTGCAATATTTGCAGACATGCGTAAATATCAAAATCGTTTTGATTTTAGCGCAGTTCTCTGCGCAAATAGCGCAACCAGTGCACACACCGGGCAAATACTTGTGCAAATTGGTAATTGGCACAAGGATACTTGAGCCGTGTAGTTGGTGTATTAGAGGTTCATTGTAATGCTGGCCGATCCCGTGATTTTTGAGAAACAATGTTATCTGCGATTGTGACCTCTCAGTCACATCGGCTTTTAACCGTGACTGTGACTAAAAAAAAAAAAACAAATAACATGCCAGCAGGAATCAGTTTTGGTGATCTATACGACGGCATGGCACTGCTAAAACGCGTCCAAAAATATCGAGAGATAAGCGAAAAGACACGTATTGACCTCGACAATAATCCGAAAGCGGTAAATAAAAGTTTTTGGTTTGTCAAGAGATATTTGCGAAAGAAATTGAAAATTTTCATGTGTTTGTTGTAATTTTGAAGATTTTGTTATACCCACAAGAAAAATTGTGAACATAAGTGTTTTTCGAGGATATAGTTTTGGGGCAATTCTTTATTTTAGGGTACAACCGCTAAAACTCGTCCAAAAATATCGGGAGAGGCGTCAAAAGACGCGCTTTGGACCCAGGATCACGAATCCGATAGCGGAAATTGTAAATTTCATTTCTTTTCGGAGATATTTGCAAACAACATTGAAAATGTTCACGTGGTTGTTGTAATATTGATGATTTTGTGGTACCCACAAGAAAAACTATGGATACAAGTCTTTTGCGCGGATATAGATTTGGTCTCCAAACCGGTGTTGGACCCACCCAGGGTAATTTTTTATAAGCACCGACGAAGGCCGCCAATGCAGAAAGGTGTTCTGCGCAAAAATGCTATGGATCCCACCCCCGGTTTCGGAGCGCTCCGGGGCCATTTTGCGGTTTTTTGGAAATATCTTTTGACAGAAATAAAGTTTGGAATTTCCGCTTTCGCATTCGTGGTCCTGGGATCAAAATGCGTCTTCTGACACCTCTCCCGATATTTTTGGACGAGTTTTAGCATTTATACCATAAAGTAAATAATTACCAGTTTTGGACTCCAAACCGGTTTCGGAGCACTACGGGGTCAGTTTTCGGTTTTTCGTTAATATTTTTTGAACGAGCTAAAATTTTTATTTTCCGCCTTCAGATTATTGTTGTCGAGGTCAATACGCGTCTTTTGACACCCCTCTCGATATTTTTGGATGTCATGCTGTCATATAGAATTACCTCAGTTTTATATTTTTCCCTGCGGATTCTTTTGCGAATAATAAACTCTGCGTAATTTTTTGGAACATTTACTGTTCTTCAGTCGCAGCTGAGGTAACTTGCTCATTGTATTTGTTCATAGCATAGAAGCGATTTGTTCCTGTGATGAGAGCTATGTTTGGGTCTGTGATTGGTAACGGGAAATAAATGCTGTCACAGGCAATCAGCCACCAATATTCCTCGTGTCGCTGAAGTGTACTGTGATATTTCAGTAGCTGTGCCAAAATCACAGGTACACGGATATTTGCCATGATAAAATTTTAGAAGGTGGCGCAATGCGCATGTAAACATTAGTTTAGCTGTTTTTTATGGGCAATTTTTACGTAATTTTCCTTTAGCTCTTGTTTTTTTCTCTCTTTCGTTCATTCGCTGAAGAAGTCAAGTGTGACGTGTACGCGCAGGACGAAGCAATTTTGAACTCGTGAATGCACAATCTTATGTGGGTGAATTGTGCCAGAACGTACTGGATCTATAACCGACTACAAATCACACACAAAAGATTGCGCATTCACGAGTTCAAAATTGCTTCGTTCTGCGCATCTACGTCACACTTCACTGTTTGAGCGAATGAAAGAAAGAGAAAAAAACAAGAGCTAAAGAAAAATGACGTAAAAATTGCCCATAAAAACAGCTGTTCTTTTGTTAAAGCTGGAGACATTGGTGCTTTATCGGTAACCGTATCGGTAACCTTTTAACAGCTGATTCGACCAACCTTATGAGAATCAATGCAATCGATTATTGGTGCCGCTAAGGTCGTAACCGTATCGTAGCCAACCAATTGGGTTTTGGTTTACCGTCGTAACCATAAACAGCTGATTACGTTAGGGATACGGATACAGCAATACGACATACGGCACCAATGACTCCGGCTTTACATGCGCAATGCGCAATCTTGCGTTTGTGATTTGTAATATCCGACAAATAACCATCAACATCGATAACACTCTCCAAAACCCGCGGAAGTATTTTTATCGTTACAACAACTCCAACATATACATTCTCACTAGTGATATCGCAAACCTTGATCGAAACAGCGATTAGCAGTGTCATGCTGTCATAAAGATTTACCCTTTTGGCAACGTCGTTTCTCGCTGATTAGGAGAGGTATTAATAAATCGAGTATATACTTTGGTAGGTATTGGATGGGGAAGCGCGGTGGTGGAAATTCCAGATTTTTGAGTTAGCTCCATTTTGATCTAGATGTGCGAGAAGGAGTTAATAAGCGCAATACAAAGCTTCACAACTTTCGCAACCCAATTGTCAACCTTACCTACACGAGGGGAGCCCCGTTACAAAAGATTTGGCGACCTCGAGTTCCTCCTGGGCGGAATGGCCTATAAGGTTCAATGCAGTCATGTTAAATCGTTGTGGAGATGGTCCGGCTAGTAACTTAATTGTGCTTGTTACTGGAACGTACCGGATCTACATAGATCCGACAAGGGAGATCATCAACATTGATAGCACTCCACAAAACCTTCGGAAAATGTCTTTACAGCTATAAGAAGAAGAAGATATGATAGAGCAAAGTATAAAGATTATGAGCTCACGATATATTGGTATTGAAAAAGGGCGAAATAAGCCTTTTTCTATAATACTGATAATGTGGGGAAACTTGGCGAATAAATTTACTTACTCTAAAACTTCAAACAATAGAAACACCACAATTAGAAGGTCTAAATGAATATATATTTTCTTATTTATTATTTTTCTTTAGCATATTTTATAATTTAATTATAAACTTATTATAGATAACGGTAAAGTTTAATGTATGTGTGTATTAATGTATATATGCTATATTGTATTTACAAGGTGTCTATTTAATATTTTTTTGCTTGAATGCGTTTTATTTATGTTTTTACCAATTATTTAATTACATATTTTGCATATAAATACTAATTTATTTCTTTGAGTACTTCTAGTTATATATGTAGATATTATGTGTATATTGTAATTGGTTTGCTAAAATTACGCGCTTGGCGATTTTTAAAATGAGCTACATACAATAGAGCAAATTAAATTTAAAAACTCAATTATTATATATTTGTGTTCGTACTATTGATTTGTTGATAATTTAAATATTTATTTTTATTTCATCCATTATTTAATACATAAACAAGAATTAACCATTATTGATACATTCATATATATAGGTACTTACAATTATTATTATTTACGCTTGAGATTTATTTTAAACATTTTTTAAAAACTCTAAAGACCCAAACACATGTGACTTTTGAGTCGTTTCAAAAAAAAAGTAAATAACAATTTTTGTATTCGAAAAAGAAGACATTAGGGCAATTCTCTGAGTCTAGGCAGAGCAGAAAACGTAGAAAATATTCCACATTTTCTAGACTAATAGCGTTTTCTTTTCTGGCTAAGGTGTTACGCTTTTTGTACGCCGCGCAAGAGTTGTTGTTCTATTCTAAAAACAGGCAACGCATTTACGGGGTATTTCGTTCTTTTGTGAAAATTGTTGCCTGCTCGCAATGGCATACGAGTTAATAGGACCATGAGTATATTTCTTTAATTATAAGAAAATTTATAAGTCTGGCAATACTGCGCTTGCCAGCAAGAATAATGTAAATTGAGATGACTAGAGTTAGTTCTGAGATAGGCAGTGAAGTGTATAGAACATTGTTTACTATATAGTTTGGCAGCTTAATTCGAGGTTATGTTGCGAATAGGGTGGAAGGCACTCGCAGTCCGTGAAAATAGGCACTCGAATGGAGTGGAATGACGAACAGTAGGAAGACCAGAGTTGCATTGGATCAATCACTGCATCAATATTAAAGATAAATTTAGAAAAAATAATTAAATACTTGAGTATAAGCAAACATTTTCTTTCAATTACTGCATCTAGTACACCTTAGATGCTATATATTCCAAAATTATAACATTTTATGTCTGTTTAAAAATTTAACTTCAATTTGCCTAAGATTTCCGTAATATGGCCATTAGTGATGTTTGTGTGTGTGTGCAAATTTCGAGCGATCAGCTGTTAGTTGCGCTATTTGGTAAAGTTTACAATGGTATAGAAGTTTGATAATAAAGAGATGGGTTTTTTTATAAATCTGTTTTCCCAACTTTAGAAAACTCTTTTATTTAACCAGAGGTGAAATATACATACAGTAAAACATGTAAGTAATATACATTTTGGTCCATGTAGAGCCGGATAGACCGGTGAAAGTGGATATTGTTGAGTGAAAGAATATCTAGAAATGTGTGTACATATATACATACGTATATGTGATAGAAGCCGCCTGGTGGTAGCTTCTGGAAGGTGAGGCTGTATGTATGTGAGAGAATGTATGCGCATGCATACATACATGTTTAGAAGTTTGAAGGAAATTACTCGTCTTATGTATTATGACGTTTGAAAAGAGCTATGGAATTAGGAGAATGTGATGGCATTTGCGCAGGTCCGCAGTGATAGAGCGCGTGCTAACAGTATTGCATATAGATGCGTTTGTCTTGCGGACGAATGTATGCAAGGGTGCGAAAGAGCGCTGAGCGCAAAATTTTGAATGAGATAGAGCCCTTGCGCATATTGAGTGAAAGGAATGTAAGCTGTTTGAGTGCGAGATGCCTAGGTTTGTTCGGTTTGGCGAGGTGGTTGAAAAACCGAACTTCACTTCGTTATAATCGTGAAAGTATTGAGGCGTGTTTTACCAGTGATTTTCTGATAAATTTTATCCAAATATTTTTATAACAGATTTTGCTTCGAAATTTTCATAATTGTAAGTATAAAATATATGGAAAAAGTTAGTTACAGTCCGCTATGTGTGAAAGTAAATGAAATATGTGAAAGTTCCTTGTTCTGTTGTGATAGTGTGATGGTTGGAGAAAAGCAACTCGTTGACTTTTTTGTGACTTGAATTATGTCAGAATGTATAACGAAATTTACACACGGTGATAGAATTTGTGCTGTTGCGATAGATATGTTAGATTTCAGAAAGAAATTAACATTGTGATAGATTTTGATGCTGTTTTATTATATGGTAAGATGCTGTTAGAAGCAACAATTTAAGAAATTTCTGGGAAATGTGCAGCCATTTTGTGGAAGAGGTGAAAGAGCTAAAATCGTGAGTGTGATTATAGGTGTTACTGAATAGTGAGCATCATACGGCACAGACTGAAAGGAATTCTCCGAATTCTATTGATAGTATTCGCGGAGCGATATTATCGATATGCAATTCGATAACATGCATGTTGTGAGAGGCGATAGAGCGAAATTTTATGGCAGCTATCCACAACAATAATCAGATTTCACCAGCATATAAATTTGCCTATTTAAAAAAATCGATGAAGGGAAGGGCTGCCAAAACTTTGGGTGAATGGCAATTAACAGACGGCAATTATCAAGAGGCGTGGGATAGATTGAATCAACTTTAAAATCGCAAGTACTTGATTTGCCGGGAGCACCTTAGACAGTTTAGTCGCCTGCCAATGCTGCAAGGCAATCCCAGCGCTGATGAGTTGCAGCGAATGTCAAATATCACGCACGAGACATTACGCCAGCTACGCGCCCAAGGTTTGCCGGTTGAATACTGGGACATGTTTATTGTCCACATGCTCCATGAACGGTTGGATGCCGAGACAGGGAAGCAGTGGGAGCTGCAGAGAAAAAGTGGGACACCAACCACACAAGAGATGCTAGAGTTTTTCGATCGCCAGGCAGCAGCCTCTGGCAAATCAAGTGATAGAAGATCCCGTGCCTTAGAGTTAGGTCAGGGCAGATCGCCAGGAAATTCACGAGATAGGGTGACCAAGGTTGCATCATCAAGTGATAGAGATCGGAATCCCACGAAAAAATTTCCATGCCAAGCATGCGGTAGTGAGAGACATCAGTTATTTGAGTGCACTGAGTATAGGCTCTTGAATCTGCGTGCCAGAAAGGAGCTCGTGAAGCGACGCAATCTATGCGAGAATTGCCTGAAAAAGGGCATAAAGTCGATCGATGCTATCAAGGTGGATGTATGCGTTGCCCTGGAAAGCCGTTCCATAACAGCACGTTGTGCCCAGCAGGTGAGACAGCAAAGCCGGTCCTCTCCATATCTGAGTAAAAGGAGAAGAAAAAGAATGACGCTAAGGGAAAGAATAAAAACTGCGGTGATAGCCAAGAGAAGGGGAGAGAAGAGGATGGGACAGCTCCCGCCTGACTCGCGCCGAAGCGGAAGAGGGTGATAGAGTCTGAAAACGAGAGAAAGAAGTTAGATTTAAGTGAAAGGATAACGTCATTGGAATTAAAAAATGAATTATTAAATAATAAGATCAAGGCGTTATCCACAGAAGCGAAAGACCTGAATGAAAATAAAGAGAAAAATATGCCTTTATCGTATTTGAATAATTTATATTCCGAAGGTTCTAGTGTGGCTCTTCTTCCCACAGCGAGGGTAAGGGTCGATGTGAAAGGGGTCAAGTATGGTCCGTTTCGGGCGCTTCCAGATACAGGGGCACAGCCCAATCTTCTTCAGTATGATATGGTCCGGTTGTGCCAACTGCAGGTTGTATCGACTTCGGATAAAATGGTTGGTATCAACGGCGACTCAGTTGAGGTGAGAAAGAAAACTCAGATAAAAATTATACCATGGTTTGAATCTGAAAATAGTTTCCAAGATGAGTTCTGGATTTTGCCGAGAGACAGTAACTGGCAGATGAAGCTGCCAGGGGATGGGTCAAATCTTCTACCAAAGGAGAACCCTACATATATTCCTTTGGCAGACCCTGAATATTGGGTGAATAGTTCTGTGAGCATGTTGCTAGGTGTAAAGTTTTTTGCAAGGGTGATAGTGAGAGTAGTGAAAAGGGACATTGATTTAACGATTCTAATGGAAACAGTGTTGGGCATTGTGGTATTCGGGCCACATTCCCAAAGATATAGTGAGGAGACAGGTGCAGGGATAGGAGTGATTGAGTGTCAGGGTTGTGAGGAGTTAAATCAGCTTGTCCAAAGATTTTGGAAGCTCGATGAGATAGGAAGCTCTCATAAGCGAACAGATGAAGAAGAAGCAGTCCAATTAAAGAAAAGGAATTGGGTACTTCCCGGGAGATTGCCCTGCGCCGATTTATGTACTTAGAGAGAAAGCTAGAGAGAGAACGTAAATTGAGGAATAAATACATTGAGTTTATGAGAGAGTACAAAAGCCTCGGGCACATGCGAATGGTTACAGAAGCAGCTAAGCCAGGTGAGATGGTATATTATATACCTCACCATTGCGTAACGAAGAAATTCAGGGTTGTTTTTGACGCAAGCTGTAAAACTGAGAGAGGGATATCACTAAATGATATTCAGATGCTAGGTGAAAGGTTACAAAAAGATTTATCAGAGATAGTAATGAGGTTTAGGAGACACAAGATAGCCATTAGTGCTGACATCAAGATGATGTTCAGGCAAGTGAAAGTGGCAAAAAGACAATGGAATTTACAAAGAATATTTTGGCGAGAAAGCCCAAGGGAAAGTTTAGAGGAATACTGGCTAACAGTTGTCACATATGGCATGACTTCGTCGGCACATAACGCAGTGAGGTCAGTAATCCAGTATGCAAGAGAGGCCCAAGATACTTTCCCCATGGCAGCAAGAGTGATAGAAAATTACTTTTATATGGATGATCTTGTGACAGGGGAGGAAAATGGGTTAGCGGCTGTCAAATTAGCGAAAGAAATTGACATCCTCCTAAAAGGTGGCGGGTTTGAGCTGCGAAAGTGGAAATCGAATTCCATGGAGGTGAGGGAGGCCATGAGCTCCGACTCGGATGACTCAATGATGCTGATGGAAAGTGATAAAACCTCAGTCCTCGGGCTTAAATGGTCAGTAGAGAAAGATACCTTTTCATTTGTGGTAAAGACACCTGAGCTAGATGATAAAGTTACTAAGAGAGTGATATTGAGTCGGGTGGCTCAATTATACGATCCGAATGGATACATCTCTCCCGTGACTATTTCGGGAAACATAATTATACAAAACCTTTGGAGGCTAAGTTTAGGTTGGGATGAGAAGGTCCCTGATGACCTGGAAGCCAAATTCAGAAAATATTTGTAACAAACAGTTCTGTTGGAACAATTTCAGATTGACAGGTGGCTAGGCACAGCCAGAGAAAGTAAAATAGAAGTTCACGGGTTTTCCGATGCATCTTCGACGGCGTATGGCGCTGTAATCTATGTACGGTCAGAAAGTCCAGAGGGAAAGATAACCAGTAAACTCGTGGTTTCAAAAACACGGGTTGCGCCGTTGAGAACGGTTACCATTCCGAGGTTAGAATTAGCAGCAGCAGAGTTATTACGTAGACTCTGGACTGAGGAATGGACTCAATGGAATGGAATACCGTTAAGTATACTCTGTGGACTGATTCATTGGTAACATTGCACTGGATCCGAAAGCTTCCATGTGATTTAAAGCCATTCGTAGGTAATAGGGTTGCATCAGTACAAACCAACACTAACGTCAATTGTTGGAAGTATGTAAATACCAAAGATAACCCAGCAGACTTATTGAGTCGTGGGTTAAAGCCGATCGAGCTGGTGGGTAATAGTCTGTGGCTGCATGGCCCCAGATGGTTGGGCTTACCGGTTGAACAATGGCCAATAAGGGAAATAGAGAACGATGTACCAAAGGGAATAGAAGTAGAAATGAAGGTGCATACAGTGATGGCTTTCGAGCCATGGCTTTCAATTCTTGACAATTGGTCAGGGAAAGATATTCCACTACTCACATATGTGAGTAAACTAGAGAAAGCAATTAATATTCTCAGTTATGTAATAAGATTTGTGAGGAAAGTAAAAGATAGGGCAAGAGTGAGACGATCAAAGAGGAGAAAGATAGATTCATATACGCTTATGGCTGAGGAAAAGGTTTCGGCTTTAGAATATATGTTGAGAAAGGCCCAGCAGGAGTTCTATGGAAAAGATTATGCTGCATTACAGAAAGAGAAAGATTTGCCCGAGAAAAGCAAAATTGAAACGTTAAAGCCCATCATGGATAGGACCGGGCTAATACGGGTTGGTGGTCGAATTGATGCAGCGGAGATAGACTATGAGATAAGGCATCCTGCAATCGTTCCAAATGGTTCTAGGCTAGCGTGGCTCATAATGGACTACGCCCACAGGAAGACAAGGCATGGGGCTGCACAAGTAATGATGCAGTATATTAGGCAGATATATTTGATTCCCAAGTTACGAAGCGAGATAAGAAACTACCTACACAACTGTGTAGTATGCGTTAGGTATAATCATCGATATGAGCAACAACTCATGACTGATTTACCGGGGGATAGAGTCTAAGTAGGCAAACCTTTTCTACACACAGGTGTAGACTATGCTGGCCCATTTGAGATAAGAGTGATAGATAGAGAGGGCATGATTGAGAGAAGGAAGCATTGGGTTGCAATTTTTGTCTGCCTTAAGACGAGAGCAGTCCACATAGATGCTGTAAGTGGACTAACATCCCTGGCTTTCTTAGCCTGCTATGACCGTTTTGTTAGCAGGAGAGGTAGATGTGAAAGAATGTACAGCGACAACGGAACAACGTTCGTTGGGGCTGCAAGGGAGTTAAGAAAGGCGATAGAGTCATGGCGAACGAAGGAAGTGTTCGACCATTTGAGTACGAGAGGTACTGAATGGCGTTTCATGGTCCCTGCAGCACCCCATCAAGGAGGCATCTATGAAGCTGCAGTAAAGTTCATGACACATCATCTAGTTAGGGTGATAGGTATGAAGGTGATGGTACATGAACAGTTCATCACACTGTTAGCAGAGATAGAGGGCATTCTGAATTCTCGCCCACTCCATCCGCTCAGTGATGATCCAACCGATATGCAAGCTTTGACCCCAGGACATTTCCTGGTAGGAGAGCCAATTATTCTGCCTCCACCTTACGCGATAGAGCAACAGCTCAACACATCCGGTGTTAGGTTGTGGAGAGATAGAAAGAAAATGTTGGATCACTTCTGGAAGAGATGGAGTGAGGAATATTTGGTGACACTTCAAGAGAGAAAGAAATGGAGAAGAGAGATAGAGCCGGTCAAGGTTGGGCAGCTGGAACTACTAAAAAGCGAGAACTTCCCACCAGCACAGTGGGCGATAGCCAGAGTGATAGATGTTATTAAAAGTAGAGATAGACGCATCCGGTCAGTGGTCGTAAAGACAGCAACCGGGCAATTCACAAGGCCCGTGCAGAAGATCTGCATCCTACCAGTCGATGTGACATCCGAAGAAAATCAGAGCTGCACCGAACGAAGGCGAGAGGATTGAGAAGGGGAGGCATAGAGAATACGATTAAGGGAAAACATCCTGTTTTCGTCGGCACTGTATCGTATTGGCATACGAGTTAATAGGACCATGAGTATATTCCTTTAATTATAAGAAAATTTATAAGTCTGGCAATACTGCGCTTGCCAGCAAGAATAATGTAAATTGAGATGACTAGAGTTAGTTCTGAGATAGACAGTGAAGTGTATAGAAGTTTGATAATAAAGAGTTGGGTTTTTTTATAAATCTGTTTTCCCAACTTTAGAAAACTCTTTTATTTAACCAGAGGTGAAATATACATACAGTAAAACATGTAAGTAATATACAATAAATGTGAAAGCGATTCGGAGGCAACTAAGGAACAGTTCTAACCCCTTAATGATTCACTGTAAGCTAAAAATTACTATTTTCAGTAGTTTTGAATAACAAGTTATATTTTTTTCAATTAGCTTTCGCCAATATTACAGGCTAAATAATCCGGCATTCTAATATTTGCTAGATATCTTACCAACTCCTTGCCCCCATTGAAGCACAAATTTGGAGTTCCACCAATTGTAAAGTTGAGTACATGTCTTCGTTTTTTTGCATAGGGAAAGACGTTGGAAAGGACCAAGGAGTGGGTCTTAGCCAATCTTGTTTCAGGGAGGTGCTCAATATTTTGGAACCGTTGCTTTGTCCACAATGGATAACTTGGCCGACTGATACGTTGTCATAAAAAAATAGAATTTACCTACTTAGCAACTTAGCAACACAGGAATTTCACTTTTTTCCACTCAGCTTCCGATTGTGCATTATGTATTGATTTATTTCTAATAATAAAAGTACATATAATTATAAGAGTACCAAATTTCAAAACAAAAAATTACTTATGTACATTTTGTTTTCCTCTCGTTCGCCTGTAAAATATAAGTGAACAAATTTTGGTTTCCCCGCTGTTCATTTCGCCCGAACAAGAAGTTGCCGATAAGGTAAAATCTTTTTCGAACACGAACAATTCTTTCGCCACCGTCTGCGATAGGGTGAACAAAAACTGTGAATATTTTCGGGCGAAAAAAAAACTCGCGTGATAATTATAAGAGTATCAAATTTCAAAACAAAAAATTACTTACATTTTGTTTTCCTCTCGTTCGCCTGTAAAATATAAGTGAACAGATTTGCGTTTCCCTGCTGTTCATTTTGCCCGAACAAAGAATTGCCGATAAGGTGAAATTTTTTTCGAACACGAAAAATTGTTTCGGCATTCTCTGCGATGGGGTGAACGTGAATAAAAACTGTGAATATTTTCGGGTGAAAATAAAACTCGCGGTAAGGCTGAATATATGTTTAAAAATTGTTTCTCTACAGCGTACTTTATTTTTGTAAGCTATGTGAAAAGATAAACAGATAAGCGGATGTGCCGATAACCAGAGTTACGTAAATATCCCCATATCTTTACGGTATACAACTACAGCAAATATATTGATATTCACCTTAGACGGCCCATACATGACACAAAAGTCATGCGCAAATATAAAACGACGGAATTTGTGCAAATGATAATTTTGACATACACGGCTCAAAAACACTGCGCAATATTCATTTTTAAAGTAGCGCAACAAATGAAACATGTGTTTTAATTGTATAAAAAAGGCACTAATTGTATAAAAAATCATTATTTACTTTCCACAGTGCTGGTAATTCACGGTATAAGTCGAAAAACTCGCACCAGAAGCGTTTATTTTCCATTGCATTTATAAAATATATATTTTAATTGCAAGACCAACTCAACTCATTGCAGCACTGCGCAATATTCATTTTTCAACTAGCGCAACAAATGAAACATGTGTTCTAATTGCATAAAAATTATTATGTATTATTGAATTTGTGTGAATTCCTGTTACAAGCTAGAGATGGTCCTTACACCTTCGATATTAACATTTTTAAGCAATAATTTCTGCTGTTATATTATCAGGAACCATAGGTAAACTGTGTAAGATTCGCCACACACGAAGAAAAAGCATGTGCAATATTTGCAGACATGCGTAAATATCAAAATCGTTTTGATTTTAGCGCAGTTCTCTGCGCAAATAGCGCAACCAGTGCACACACTGCTAAAACGCGTCCAAAAATATCGAGAGATGAGTGAAAAGACACGTATTGACCTCGACAATAATCCGAAAGCGGTAAATAAAAGTTTTTGGTTTGTCAAGAGATATTTGCGAAAGAAATTGAAAATTTTCATGTGGTTGTGGTAATTTTGAAGATTTTGTTATACCCACAAGAAAAATTGTGAACATAAGTGTTTTGCGAGGATATAGTTTTGGGGCAATTCTTTATTTTAGGGTACAACCGCTAAAACTCGTCCAAAAATATCGGGAGAGGCGTCAAAAGACGCGCTTTGGACCCAGGATCACGAATCCGAGAGCGGAAATTGTAAATTTCATTTCTTTTCGGAGATATTTGCAAACAACATTGAAAATGTTCACGTGGTTGTTGTAATGTTGATGATTTTGTGGTACCCACAAGAAAAACTATGGATACAAGTCTTTTGCGCGGATATAGATTTGGTCTCCAAACTGGTGTTGGACCCACCCAGGGTAATTTTTTATAAGCACCGACGAAGGCCGCCAATGCAGAAAGGTGTTCTGCGCAAAAATGCTATGGATCCCACCCCCGGTTTCGGAGCGCTCCGGGGCCATTTTGCGTTTTTTTGGAAATATCTTTTGACAGAAATAAAGTTTGGAATTTCCGCTTTCGCATTCGTGGTCCTGGGATCAAAATGCGTCTTCTGACACCTCTCCCGATATTTTTGGACGAGTTTTAGCATTTATACCATAAAGTAAATAATTACCAGTTTTGGACTCCAAACCGTTTTCGGTTTTTCGTAAATATTTTTTGAACGAGCTAAAATTTTTATTTTCCGCCTTCGGATTACTGTTGTCGAGGTCAAAGCGCGTCTTTTGACACCTCTCTCGATATTTTTGGATGTCATGCTGTCATATAGAATTACCTCAGTTTTATATTTTTCCCTGCGGATTCTTTTGCGAATACTAAACTCTGCATAATTTTTTGGGACATTTATGCGGCAGTTACTCACGAACGTACGTACAAAAAACGTGTCAGCTGATACGACCTATCTTATGAGTGTGCAATGTAAACGAAAACTCACCGACGTGTAACGCCCGTACGTACGTAGCCCGGAACGTAGAAATCAAAACAATTTTGATTTTTTCCGTAAGAACGTGTCAGCTGATCGCTCTCTCACTAGACAGGGTTGCCCAGTAAACTTTTGTGCGCTCATTTAACTTAGCTTAGGTAACTTGCTCATTGTATTGGTTCATAGCATTGAAGCGATTTGTTCCTGTGATGAGAGCTATGTTTGGGTCTGTGATTGGCAACGGGAAATAAATGCTGTCACAGGCAATCAGCCACCAATATTCCTCGTGTCGCTGAAGTGTACTGTGATATTTCAGTAGCTGTGCCAAAATCACAGGTACACGGATATTTGCCATGATAAAATTATAGAAGGTGGCGCAATGCGCATGTAAACATTAGTTCAGCTGTTTTTATGGGCAATTTTACGTAATTTTCCTTTAGCTCTTGTGTTTTTCTCTCTTTCTTTCATTCGCGGAAGAAGTCAAGTGTGACGTGTATGCGCAGGACGAAGCAATTTTGAACTCGTGAATGCACAATCTTATGTGAGTGAATTGTGCCAGAACGTACTGGATCTATAACCGACTACAAATCACACACAAAAGATTGCGCATTCACGAGTTCAAAATTGCTTCGTTTTGCGCATCTACGTCACACTTCACTGTTTGAGCGAATGAAAGAAAGAGAAAAAAACAAGAGCTAAAGAAAAATGACGTAAAAATTGCCCATAAAAACAGCTGTTCTTTTGTTAAAGCTGGAGACATTGGTGCTTTATCGGTAACCGTATCGGTAACCTTTTAACAGCTGATTCGACCAACCTTATGAGAATCAATGCAATCGATTATTGGTGCCGCTAAGGTCGTAACCGTATCGTAGCCAACCAATTGGGTTTTGGTTTACCGTCGTAACCATAAACAGCTGATTACGTTAGGGATACGGATACAGCAATACGACATACGGCACCAATAACTCCGGCTTTACATGCGCAATGCGCAATATTGCGTTTGTGATTTGTAATATCCGACAAATAACCATCAACATCGATAACACTCTCCAAAACCCGCGGAAGTATTTTTATCGTTACAACAACTCCAACATATACATTCTCACTAGTGATATCGCACACCTTGATCGAAACAGCGATCAACTTAAAAAATCGCAATAATGAGAAAAAGCGAACTAAATGCGCCTCCCGAATGCGCCAATGCAGTTTTTATTTTTGGCGGTAATTCTTTACATCAGTATCAATACTCCGAAGGCGGAAAATAAAAATGTTAACTCGTTCAATAGATATTAACGAAGAACCGAAAAAAGACCCGCGGGTCCCATAGTATTTTTGCGCAGGACACGTTTTAGCGTTGGCGGCCTTCGGCCGCGCTTATAAAAAATTACCCCGGGTGGGTCCAACACCGGTTTGGAGACCAAAAATATATCAGCACAAAGCTTATGTTCACAATTTTTTTGTGGGTACTACAACAACCACATGAAAATCGCCAACTTCAACTGCAAATATCTCCGGACAGAGATACAATTTTTCTTCGGATTATTGTTATTATTGTCTCGATATTTGTTGACGCGTATTAGCAGTGTCATGCTGTCATAAAGAATTATCCTTTTGGCAACGTCGTTTCTCGCTGATTAGGAGAGGTATTAATAAATCGAGTATATACTTCGGTAGGTATTGGATGGGGAAGCGCGGTGGTGGAAATTCCAGATTTTTGAGTTAGCTCCATTTTGATCTAGATGTGCGAGAAGGAGTTAATAAGCGCAATACAAAGCTTCACAACTTTCGCAACCCAATTGTCAACCTTACCTACACGAGGGGAGCCCCGTTACAAAAGATTTGGCGACCTCGAGTTCCTCCTGGGCGGAATGGCCTATAAGGTTCAATGCAGTCATGTTATATCGTTATGGAGATGGTCCGGCTAGTAACTTAATTGTGCTTGTTACTGGAACGTACCGGATCTACATAGATCCGACAAGGGAGATCATCAACATTGATAGCACTCCACAAAACCTTCGGAAAATGTCTTTACAGCTATAAGAAGAAGAAGATATGATAGAGCAAAGTATAAAAATTATGAGCTCACGATATATTGGTATTGAAAAAGGGCGAAATAAGCCTTTTTCTATAATACTGATAATGTGGGGAAACTTGGCGAATAAATTTACTTACTGTAAAACTTCAAACAATAGAAACACCACAATTAGAAGGTCTAAATGAATAAATACTTTCTTATTTATTATTTTTCTTTAGCATATTTTATAATTTAATTATAAACTTATTATAGATAATGGTAAAGTTTAATGTATGTGTGTATTAATGTATATATGCTATATTGTATTTACAAGGTGTCTATTTAATATTTTTTTGCTTGAATGCGTTTTATTTATGTTTTTACCAATTATTTAATTACATATTTTGCATATAAATACTAATTTATTTCTATGAGTACTTCTAGTTATATATGTAGGTATATGTGTATATTGTAATTGGTTTGCTAAAATTACGCGCTTGGCGATTTTTAAAATGAGCTACATACAATAGAGCAAATTAAATTTAAAAACTCAATTATTATATATTTGTGTTCGTACTATTGATTTGATAATTTAAATATTTATTTTTATTTCATCCATTATTTAATACATAAACAAGCATTAACCATTATTGATACATACATATATATAGGTACTTACAATTATTATTATTTACGCTTGAGATTTATTTTAAACATTTTTTAAAAACTCTAAAGACCCAAACACATGCGACTTTTGAGTCGTTTCAAAAAAAAGTAAATAACAATTTTTGTATTCGAAAAAGAAGACATTAGGGCAATTCTCTGAGTCTAGGCAGAGCAGAAAACGTAGAAAATATTCCACATTTTCTAGACTAATAGCGTTTTCTTTTCTAGCTAAGGTGTTACGCTTTTTGTACGCCGCGCAAGAGTTGTTGTTCTATTCTAAAAACAGGCAACGCATTTACGGGGCATTTCATTCCTTTGTGAAAATTTTTGCCTGCTCGCAATGAAAAAGCGTTACACTTTTACCCTGTATAAAATGGCGGCGTGGCAGTGCAACTTTTGAGTCGTGGCAGTGCAACTCTGTGAAACTCTCAATTAGCTCTTAAATTCCACATATACTCTGTTAATATGAGTGAATATGGTGAGTTTTGAAATGTTCTTTGTATGCACTATAAATGTTTTAAATTTTTTGGGGTAGGAGTAACTCTATTAAGGCTTTACCAACTACTTAGGCAACAATTTATTTCAGAAAAGAAAACGCCATAAATGTACTACACTCAGAGAGCGCACCACTTACCCAAGAAATTTCATTTCGATCTGATTCCGCATTTGCATTATGCATTGAATAAATTTGCAAAAAACCAACGCACACAAAATTGTTGTTTTTTTTTTTATTTAAAAATTTTATCTCAATATTCTTGTCACATGAATAAATTTTCAAATGTTTATGGGTTTTTCACAAATGTATTTTGTTGTTGCGTGAAGAAAACGTTTGACAGTAAAATGAAAAACTTTCCATATTTTCAATGGATTTTTTTAGACTGAGAGAATACTCATGTTATTAAAAATTGAATAAAATCATTTTAAAACAGTATCGAAAGGAACAAAATTCAAAGGCTAAAAGGAAATGAAGTGACAACGCCAGCAAAATGTAAGTTTTTGAATTCCTTTTTCTTTACTTTGGTGTTCCCGTTGCGTTGCCTTTGGATTGAGAACAACACCTATCAAGACGTATGTGTTCAAACTCAACTGCTGACGCAACGTAAGCGCCAAAATGACGCATAAGTCGAATGTATTTGGGCCTTAATATTGTGTGCTTGTTTAAACTTTTTATATATTTATGCCTTGTTTTTCAGTGCGAGTTTAAACTCCAGTTAAATTTGACTAGAGTTTAACCCTGCCACTTTGTCCGCATAAGCTCAGATGAGCAGAAAAATGCTGTTATCGAACAAAGTGGCAAGGTTAAAATATAGCCGAACTTTAACAGGAGTTAAAACTCGCACTGAAAAGCCGGGCATTAGTACGAGTAATAGTTGTGTATTTCGAATTGATTACTGTACTTACAGTACTGGTCAGATAAATGTTACAATTACACAGGCCGACAAAATGAGACCGATTTTTTTGACCATAAACCAGACCATACTTTCCTAATGGTTTTCGATGCGCTGAATTCAAATCTGGACGCAGAGATGCTCTATCACGTCACGCGAAAAATAAAGATATTTGAGCAAACTCAACGCCGTTCGTAAGAGAGAGACTTCTTCTTTAAGATGCTATGTGTGCTTTTAAAAAAAAAATCTGTCGTTTATATATAACCTCAAAAATAGGCAAAAACGGTGTTTTTTGCACATTTAGATTAGGATATCTCAAAATCCTGACGTGATAGAGCAATTCTGCGTCCAGATTTGAATTCAGCGCATCGAAAACCTTTAGGAAAGTATGGTCTGGTTTATGGTCAAATTTCTTGTCGGCCTATGTTATTAATGTCAAGTAGTTCAACTGATGTGGAATAAACTTATTGTTTCGAGTTTAAAAAGTTTCGGTACAAGTTTTGTTTTATTGTTCAGAATTGTTTTCGCTTTCGTTAATTAAAATATAACTTGTTTCCATTTCAACAAACATAAATAAAATATTTTTACAATCCTTTGCTATTGATTTCTCCGACAGGGTAAGCGAATGATTTTGGTGTGATTTTCAGCCATCAACTGCCAATTTTGGTTTGTCTCCAAATAACTATATTTTTATGTTTTGAGAAATTTAAAATTCTCTAGTAGATATTTCATTATAAAATATTTCCCACGCTTTCAGATTGCTTAAAAAATTCTAGTTGTCTTGCTGATCTCCAACATCTTTCTCTCATTATTCCCCAAAATTTGACAAATTTTTAAAAGGTAAACGTTGTCTATTTGATCCCCTTTATATGAGTCCTCCAAAATAACACATTTCAGTACCAGCAGAGAACTACCTCTTCATCGAGTTGAAAAAGCATACAAAAAAATGTTTTTTTTTAGCTTCCTACTTTAGCTCTAATGTGGCCCAAGCGGTACTCTTCATTTCAGATCTGACTATCTTGACATAATACCAGATAGGATGTGTCGTTTATATATCGCGTGTATATGAACATTGCACAGGGCTCTCATCAAAGGTATAAAACTGTGGTGCAGATTAAAGTGAAACTCTTTCATGGCCTCTTGGTATAGCGCGGGGTTAGAACTATACTACGATTACATTGATTCAACAGGTTGTATAAAATTTAGTTTAGTTCAGTGCAATAGCAGAGATAAGCCATTGATCGTGAACAACTTTTTTTATTTTAAAATTTTTCTTGCACATTTTGTTTTGTATTGACAGTTATTAAATTGCTTATCTAGTTGAAAAAATATACTACAGTTTTTGATATTGCATATTTGCAATGACGTATCAAATGCATAGTCGTATATTTTCTTATTGTATTGTGTAAATATACTACACCAGTTTGCATGGCAATATATGCTAGATCATTTGCACAAAATCCTGAACTCCCATACTTAGTACTGCCCTGCATTCGTTTGTTGCCGTGCCACACACTCAGAAGAACCGTAAGCAAGTAGCCATTTTGATGTACATACATACGTGCTCTCGAACTAACGAATCCCTTGCTGTTAAATGGTTTCGCTTATGAATCCCCTAGCGCCAGCTAGGCAGACTTTTGACATTTCTTTAGGTGAGGCAACACAAACCAACATAAGGCCTTGTGCCCCACATTAGTTAGAGGTGGACACTCGCAGACGAAGCGAAGACTAGACTAGGCCGAAGAAGTCCCAAGAGTCCACCCCTAAATCTAAAGCGCATGCTAAGTGGGTCCCGGAATTTTATAATTTTTTTGATCGTTGCAAATACAGAGGAAATGGTTTTTTTGGAGCTCAAAAGGACATTCAAAGAAATTATAGAGGCTTTCAAGACAAAAATTTAAAAATTGCATTTCAAATAACTGAATTAGATCAAGAAAATAATTTGAAAGTTGAATAATCTAGTGCCCACTGCCCTAATCTAAACTAGTGCCCATTGCCCTGTTATTGTGGGAGTTATTTTGAAGACTTCTTTTATAAATTACATAACAGGCCATCGTTTCAGTGTAGTTAGGCCATGTATTTCTGAAAATCTTACAGCTGTGCGAACAATACCAATTCCGTGCGGCAATCGTCAGTCGCTGGCGACCTTTTACAACGTAGTCGGAGAGTCAAGCTCCATAAGCACTATCCTCTGTTGAATTTTTAAAAGGATACCCTATACTAACCATTTTCGCTTGAAAGGTGCTAGCTGAGTTTGGGAGACGAATGAACACTGCGACCTGACATTGCTCTGAGATAACTTTAGTTCCGACTTCGCAGTCGATTTTTGATCCATCTGTATCCATCTTTAAAAACCTTGCCGCCTATGCCATCTCTACTCGAGCAGAAACGCACCTCAGAGTTCACTGAAATTTTCAGGAAAGCAAGAGCAGGGCTGTTACTGTATCCTCACACGGAAGCCTGGTTAGGATACCATTTTGCCCCGCGCAACAGACGGTCCAGCGGTAGTTGTTTCTGAATTATGCTCATGGCGATCTAAGTGCTCACTTAACAATTGTGAAATTTAAGTTTTTAAGCCCATTTTAGCGGTTCAGGCCTGAAATCTCCGAAGCGCTTCTTCGTAGAGGTGAATGGTCCTAATACTTCTATAACTACCTCGTTTGCCTATTCTAATTCCTTTACCCCATTTATATTGACTTTAAGTAGTATATCGTTCAGTGCAACAATCCCCAGTATTATGGAGAGCGCACCCCCCCGGTAGGATACATCCTTCTTATCGTTCGAAATATTGCCACCGAGCCCTTTTCATCGCAATCGCTTGCGTCCATTCGCTTTTCAGTAGAGCTTTGATAATCGACTATTCAAATAATCGATTAGCAAAAGTTGTTTAATTAAACAAATTGACTATCCTTAATCGATTTGTTGTTTGCATTTGATTAATGACAGATTCAACTATTGGAATAGTTGTTTTTGTAATTTTTTTATGACTTCTGCGTTCGTAGCGACGTTCTGGAGTTATTGTAAGCCATCTGCAGCTGCATATGCATTGGTTTCTATGTTTCTATTGTAATGAAGTACATTTTCTACAGTGTAAACCCCCCGCTGAGTGCGTCTATGTCCATAGTAATTCATCAAACATGGAAATTATATTAAGACTAATTGCCACTCGTACGACGTCACTACTGACAGACGTCACTACTGACAGAGGCGACTATTACTGGCCATCAGCACTAGCGAAAATGTGACAGAATTCAATACAGAACAGATAGATTCGACAATAATATGCGACTAACCTTTAGATGTCATTAAATCCCTGTCTGAGTTTTATGGGAATATTAACAACTACGTAAGTTGGCAGTCAATAGAGGAAGATGGAAGCATTTCGCAGCATTGACAATTTCGCGAAATAAAGTTACACGTGAGGTCAACGACATCTTGACCAACCATGGAATGGTATTTAACACTGACGTAATACAAACGGAGTTGAGCGAGAACAGCGAACTTGGTCGCAAGCATTAAATATTCACTATTAGTTTTCTTTTAATTAACTTGTATTTCTTCAAACTAAATAAACCTTAAACCTTAACGAAAATTTTCAACGATAAAGTGGATCAGCGCAAAAGGCACGTATAGCAAACGGCGCAACGTCACTTTATATAGAAGAATTTTCAACGTCGCAGTCAACGTACCACAACTGCAAGGCAGCGCAAGTGCTGAAAATAAACGACGGCATTTTGATAGACAATTTGCTACGAATGCAAAGCAAAGTATAAACGTATTTGCACTCTATACGATATAAAAGCAAATTCGGTAACGCAACGAAAGGCATACAATTTGTATACACAACGAAAGCAAAAGAAGCAAAAGCAAGCTTCAACGTGAAATGAGCGACGCTAACTTCTCTGCTTAAAACGACATCGACTGCGCAGTTCAAGTTACCAAGTTACCAGTTCTTGAGTGGCAAACTGAAGCAATCAACGAGTCAACGGATAAAATTTGAAGAAGAAACACACAAAAGTATAAGGGTGTGCGCGAAATTCTAAACAAAGAAGAATATAACGAAAAACAATTTTTTGACGTTGGACGGCAAAATACTACAATTGAAGAGGAGCAACGAGTTATTAGCTCGATTCAAAGGCGAGTATAGGGTAAACAAATACGAATATTGGTTTTCTACTAATATAATATATCTTCTGCACAATGATCAAGCTGCATATGTTAAAGGTTAGCCAGTTGAATACACTTCTACGGGCAAATGATTTACCAGTGTCGGGTACCAAGGCAAATAAACTTTTGAAGTTGCAAGATGTTTTGGGCGTCGACGAGGTGGTTGATACAAATGAGATTGAGGCTGAAAGTTCAACATCCACAAACGATATACGATTGCAACTCAACAGCTTAAAAGAAGCAATGACATTGTTGACGGCAACTATTTCTACAATGGCGTAAAATGCAACACCGGCACCAAATAATGGTGGAATTCAGCAACAATTAAACGATAACGACGACGAGGGACAAGAAAGTATATCATCATGGGAATCAGCCAATGATTTACGAAGACCAATACGTAGAGAAATGTCTATTCAGGACATGATAGGTGTCATGCCTGAATTCGATCCGTTAAAAGGTTCCACATCATCAATACAATTTATAACACGTAGCTAAGCGTGGGGCAGTTGAGGGCGAGCAGTTTAATATGAGTTATAAGGGAGTAATTTGATGCGCTTGTAGGCGTATGAGTCGTGGCACAGTGGATGAGGTACCCGACTCACACGTTTGGGGTTGCGGGTTCAAAGCCCACTGCAAGCAAGCATTTTTTTTAAATTTATTATCTTTTTTTATTTTATAAATTATTATTTTAATGGACTGTATGTTATTTTACTTAAAGAGAAGTCACTATGTACCTGTTACACCTTGTATTTATTCATTGGGGGCGAGCACTGGGGGCTCCAAGGTATTGGCTGCGGGATGAGCCACCTTGTTTTGCTTTGAAAAACCCCTATTACACCTTGTATTTATTCATTGGGGGCGAGCACTGGGGGCTCCAAGGTATTGGCTGCGGGATGAGCCACCTTGTTTTGCTTTGAAAAACCCCTATTACACCTTGTATTTATTCATTGGGGGCGAGCACTGGGGGCTCCAAGGTATTGGCCGCGGGATGAGCCACCTTGTTTTGCTTTGAAAAGCCCCTATTACACCTTGTATTTATTCATTGCGGGGGAGCACTGTGGGCTCCAAGGTATTGGCTGCGGGATGAGCCACCTTGTTTTGCTTTGAAAAACCCCTATTAAACCTTGTATTTATTCATTGGGGGCGAGCACTGGGGGCTCCAAGGCATTGGCTGCGGGATGAGCCACCTTGTTTTGCTTTGAAAAACCCCTATTACACCTTGTATTTATTCATTGGGGGCGAGCACTGGGGGCTCCAAGGTATTGGCTGCGGGATGAGCCACCTTGTTTTGCTTTGAAAAACCCCGCTTTGGGATAAAAAATTTTAACTATGTCTTTAGAATATTTCACTAACAAGTTGAGAATTACAAGCACACTCAATGGCTAATGAAACAAACGAAAGAAAACAAAGTCATAGTTTAAGTCGCTTAAACAACACGCACTGAGCAATTGCAACAGTGTTATAACTGGAAGGAAGATAAAGTACTGATTGCGGTTCAGCATAAAATGAAAGGCATGGCCAAGCATTGGTTTGATGCACATTCAGTTTTCCAAACATGGTCCGAATTTCGCGAGTCGTTTAAAATTGACTTTCCAACAACGTACAACGCAGCTGAAACGCATAAATCACTTATTAAGCGTAAACGTAAAATCGGCGAAGACTATTTAGAGTATTACTACTCAATGTTAACAATCGGTAGACAAGGCATGGTGGATGACAAGTCTATCAATACGCACATAATTAGTGGCATTAACGACGCAATTTTAGTGAAGACATTGGCAACTATGAATCTATCAACGTGCAGTGAACTATTGGTTGCGCTTAAGAATTTAACAGCAGTCAGTCGCTTGTCGGCCACATCTACGATACCACCGCCACAAGCAATGAAGGCTGAAACAAAAACCGATGGAAAGCAAACGCAAATCAAATGTTTTAACTGTAATGGGTTTGGACATATTGCAGCCAAATGTCCACAGCCTCAACGGAAGACACGGTGCACGGTGTGCACAAAAGTAGGTCACGAAGCGAAGAATTGTAACAAGAAGTCAACGGTTGCAAAAATCGTCGAACAAGATAACAACAACCCTCCTCCGGTTACAAAGACAATCGAATTTGATGGGAAAAAACTGCAAGCATTCATTGACACAGGCAGCGTATGTTCTTTAATACGCGCATCAGCAACGAATAGCATGAAGACTGAGGAAGCTAATAGATGTTTCACAGGATTTGGCGGGCCCAAAGTTAAGGTGACTCAACAAGTCAACGCGGTGGCAACCATCGACAACGTTCAACACGATGTACTATTGTACATAGTTGATGATGATCTATTACCCTATGACATTTTGCTAGGGCGCGACGTATTACAAAACAACGGGTATCACATGGTGATCGACAATGGAGTGCTAAATCTATCCGAAGAGGAGAAAGTGAATTTCAACATATCAAGTTCTCTTTCGCAGACCGATAAAGACAAAACATTGAACTTGTTACTGACATACGGAAATTGTTTTGCAGAAAGTATTAGCCAAATTGGTAAATTAAAAACGCGGAAATGGCAATCGAGGTTACAGCATCAGGTCCTATTTTAGGTAAACGTTATCAAGTTCCGTTTTCTCAAATACCGATGTTATCAAAGATTTTAAGGGAACTGCTGGATAATGACATTATCCGTCCGAGCAATTCACCACACGCAGCATCAGTGTTATTAATCAAGAAATCTAACGGCGAAAGTCGAATGTGTATCGATTATCGCGCACTCAATGAGGTCACAGTCAACAAGAACTATGTAATGCCAATAGTGGAAGAACAATTGTCGCGATTATCAGGTAATAAATTTTATACAACTTTAGATATGACATCCGGTTATTACCAAATACCGATGAACGAACAATCAAAGAAATTCACAGCATTCCTTACGCATGAGGGACTGTTTGAGCATAACGTTATGCCTTTTGGTTTGGTAAACGCCCCAATGGTTTTCCAGGAAGTAATCGTAAATTTGATAAAGACGCTTAAGCATCGTGACAAGGTGATTAGCTATGTGGATGAGGTCATCATAGCCACAAAGACAGTTGACGAAGGTTTGGAGGTACTCAACGAATTTCTAGATGCGGTACCTGCATGGGATCTCACGCTTAGACCATCTAAGAGTACTTTTCTAGCTGAGCAAGTCCAGTTCTTGGGATACTACATCAGTGGTGATTGTATACGTCCAGGTGAGGCCAAAACGAAAGTGATTGAAGAATTTATAAAGCCATCAACGACAAAAGCAGTACGACAATTTTTGGGCATTACTGGTTATTTCCGGAAATTTATCAAAGATTATAGCATTCTATAGCACTGACGACATTGCTGAAAAAGAATGTGGCATTTGTATGGACCGAGGAGCATAACGACGCTTTTGAAAAACTAAAGACTTGCATAACTACTAAACCAGTCTTGACCATGTACGATCCAACGAAGGATCATGAGGTGCACACTGACGCGTGTTCCATAGGGCTGTCCGGAGTGCTAATACAAAACGACGATGGGTCAAAATGGAAACCCGTGCTTTATTTCAGCAGACAGTGCAACGACGCGGAACGCAACTATGCCAGCCATGAATTAGAGGTTCTGGCAATAGTTGAAACGCTACAACGTTACAGAATGTATTTGATCGGTAAGAGGTTTACAGTGGTCACGGGCTGTAAAGCAGTAGCCGTCACTAAAGCAACAACGCCATTGTTACCACGAGTAGCGAGGTGGTGGCTCAAGCTGCGGGAGCTTGATTTTCTGTGTGTTCACCGCGCAGGAGCAAATAATACGTTAGCTGACGGGCTAAGCAGAAGCCCTACGCTTCCACCAGTAGCACCAACGACTATTGCTGAATCCATATATCGAGTGGTCGATATAGATACCGACTGGGTATCGCATATGCAACGACAGGACGAAGTCTTGAAGGAGATCATAGATGTGTTGAACGGTAAAAACGCATCGAACGCATGGCAGCTGAAGGACGACTACATATTGTTAGATCAACGTTTGTGTCGCAAAGTAGATAATGGTAAAAAGCTGGTTGTACCAAGAGGAGTTAAATGGCGCTTAGTAAGAACGTATCATGATGAAGCAGGACACTTTGGTTTGGATAAGACATGCGAACGGTTGTCAAAGGACTTTTGGTTTGCCCGCATGCGGCCATATGTGAAGTCATACATCGCATCGTGTCCCGAATGTTGCATGAATAAGGTATCAGGGGGTAAGAGAGAAGCGCAACTGCATGTTAGCGAAGTTGTGCCAATACCTTTCAGATGTGTTCATATTGACCATCTAGGTCCATTTATACGGAGTAAGCACGGCAACGTCTACATATTGGTTATTGTGTATGCTTTCACCAAGTATGACAACACGAAGACTACGCCAGTCGTAAAAACACTTCATGAGTACATTAGAGTCTATGGGTGTCCTATGAAAATAATTTCCGACAGGGAAACGGTTTTCACCTCGAAAGAGTTTCAGAATTTTGTGGAGAGTTACGACATCCAACACACGAAGATCGCAGTGCGTACACCGCGCGCAAACGGACAATCGGAACGTGTCAACAAGACAATTTTGGCATAGTTACAGTGTAGTATTAAAAACGATAAAGATTGGGATGAAGCACTACCCTTCAGTGGTGCTTAAACTCTCAAAGCAACGCAACAACAAAGCAAAGTCCAAACAATTTAGTTTTCAATTACAAACTGCGTGATGTAACTACTAATCGATTAATCCAAGCAATCACTGAAGACAGCAGTGACGACGAAGTTCCATATGAAGACTTCCGATTAGACGCAGTAGCAGAACGCATTAATACCGAAAGAGCTAAATGGAAAAGGCGATTTGACGCAAAGCATCAAACCCCTAAGAAGTACACCGAAGGCGATTTGGTTGTGGTTGATTACGTACCTTCACCCACTGGTAACTCCCACAAACTAGATCCTGCATACAAAGGTCCATATTTGGTAACTAAGGTATTACCCAACGATCGATATGTGCTAGAAGATTTACCGGATAAGCCAAAACAGGGAAAACGTTACGCTGGAGTATTTACTAACGATAACATGAAGCCATGGTGTGCTTTGAGCACAGATGATGACGAGTACGACTTTGAAATTGCAACAAATAGTGGTAACGGTTATGATAACCCGAATACGAACACGGGATCGTCCCAGAGTGACGATGTATCAGGAGTGGCCGAGCTGTCAACGTCAGTTTGCAACCCTACCATCGGATGACAGGGTGGCAGGGCGAACGACTGAAAAAAGGGAGTTGAGCGAGAACAGCGAACTTGGTCGCAAGCATTAAATATTCACTATTAATTTTCTTTTAATTAACTTGTATTTCTTCAAACTAAATAAACATTAAATTTATTATTGAACATAAATCGATTAGCTTTAATACTAAGTCGTCTGGATTTTGGCTTTGTCGAAAAAAGCCCGAGCCATAGCGTTGAACAGGAGATGAGTGTTTTAAGACATGTATCGAAATCACTGATCGGTTTTTATAATGAAGTCAACGAAAAGTTGACCCTTCTCATAAATAAAATTAAGCTAAGATAACTAATAAAAATAGTCGTGAATTAGCCTAATTGACACATTTATAATATTTCAAAACCTGTATAAGAACTTTCAATACACGACCCGAAAACACGGAATAATAAGATATCCTTTCCAATAGGTTGTTTAGGGTTCACAATAAGCGTAAATTTTTCATGAAACATAAACTTTCTCATCAATAAAAAATGAGGGTTTCCCCAAAAAAAAGTGAACACTTGTTATTTTCATCTTATAATTATTTAACTGGAATTTAAGCTTAACTTATTGATTTTGCTGGTTCAAGACTCTGGTGGCGCCGTGGTGTAGTGGTAGCGTACTCCGCCTACCACACCAAGGGTGCTGGGTTCAATACCCGCGCAAAAGCAACATCAAATTTTAAGAAAAAAGTTCATTTAATTACAAAAAAGCATTTCTAAGCGGGGTCGCCCTCGACAGTGGTTTGAAAACACTCCGAAAAGTTTCTGCCATTAAAAACCTCAGTGAAAATTCATCTGCCTTCCAGGTGCCGTTCGGAGTCGGCATAAAAATTAAAGCTCCGTCCCGTATATTTGTAGGAAAAAATAAAAAGCGGCAAGATGCAAACTTGAAGAGAAGCTCAGCCTAAATATTTTCTGCGATAAATTGCGCCAAGTATATATTTGTTTTTATTTATTTTTTATCACGGTTCAGGCCTGCTTATTCAGTCGTTTATTTGTCAATTTAGCAATGTCTGGCTTCGTCTTAAAATAATGTGACAATTATTTCTTGGTGCTAAAAAATCTGAGAACGTATGTTAAGTGATCCTATTGCCCTACTATGAAAAAAGATATACACACATAAAAATAAATCTTTTATTTCATGGTAAGTTTGGCTGACAACTCGGCCAAAAAGCCACCTGAATATGCATTGCAATGTGATATCTTGGAGAAAAATCTTTAATTTTGTTAAACGGTCTTGGTTTAAGTATATATTTTAGTGGTGCAAACCATATATATAATACTTCTCTATATCAATACCTTCCTATCTTCCTAATGTGCAAATTTTCTGTCAATCATTATTTGCCGAAACTGTGCAAATGTATGTTCTGCGCATGCGCGGGCTTTGTTAGTGTTAGTGTATTGTAGTAGCGTGTGTAAAAAAAGTATTAAAGGGATCACAACTGGTCACTATCCCCTTTACCCAACTTCTGCATACTAATTCTTATAAAATCTCAGTTTAGTCGATTAAACAATGAAAGGGCCAACAAATAAAATAAAAGGCTTGATTTATTTATTATTTAAACATGGGCTGCAGCCATACAAAGTATATTATTTACATAAATAGGAAAAAAAAACAAGGCGAAGAATTCATATTTTTGAAATGAAAAAAATTCAAATATACATGTATAAAAATATACTTATACATACATCTCAACAAGCATTTCTTTAAACGTTTTCAAAAATAATTTAAAGTGAATTAGCTTGAACCATATACATACATATGAGTGCCGATATATTGCTGTTTAAACGTTTTTGTTTTTGTATTCAATAATCGAATGTACCTAAATTTAAATTTTTTCCCGTCACCCATGCTGCTACAATCACATGGATCCATTATGTACAGGTTAGCTCATCTCATCAGCTGATTTTATTTATGTCATTGCATGGTCGAAGGAATTGTCAAAAGGAGATGGCAAACTCAAAATGAAACCAACACATTGGCAACATTTTACTTACACATACAAAAACTGCTAAGTTTTATGTTTCCATTCCATACCATTCGCACCAACACCAATACACAGATTTTGACAATTTGAACAGACATATTTTGTTGCTTTACAGATGAGCCAACCTGTATATAGTCGAACCATGCTACAATCACAAAAATTTTATAGGCTGTCTTGTTTTGATTTCGAATTCAAAACACATTGCGAGCATTTTCTATTAGCAATGTAGGAGTATTACATATATGGCTTGAATAAACGAGTTTTCAAAATTTGACTTATTTTAAGTTTTTAATGAAGTAAATTTTTGATGAAGTAAACAAAATATGAGTACTGTGCTGGCTGCTATTGGTATTGAAATAATATCAAGTTTGTAAAAATTTTTTTAACATACTCTTTTTCGTGAGAAATACGTAGTTGTCAGTTGGCATTATTTGCTTTTTTTGTCGCATTTGGTCACTAAGGGCTCATTTATATACGTATATCTGCGCACTCAGGACAAATCGGTAATGCTATTCTGCAGAGTCTTTAAAACAATAAAAATTTTATAATACTAATGGAAAACAAAAGCTTACTTTTTCATTTGGAGAACGAAATAGCCTAATGTACAATATTGATAGAAGCAAGGCGGCTTGTTGAAATATACATATATTTAAGCCCCTTTTTTACAAAAATTTAACGACAGCCTTGAGATTTTGTCTCCTTCTCTCGGTGTATATCTGTACTGTAATGTTTGACAGGCTGCACAGTTCAGGAGTACTGATATAGGAGTATTGCATATATGGTGCAAACAAATCTATTTTTTTGTTATCACTTTTGCTCTCGCTTCCGTACAAACATGGCAGAACGATACAAGGTGGCAGCATGGTGATATACCCACACACAAATAAAAATTCGATGTACTTTGTTTTTGTAAATTCGATGGACAAATGTCAAAATCGTACTGCGCCGGAAGTTGATGTACCCAATCAAATAAAACAAGTTTATAATCAGCTGTCCCATGCTGCCACCTTGAATCGTTCCGCCATGCGTACAAAGAACCAGACTGGAGAAAAGTGGTCATCAGACGAAACCTAAACAAAAAGCACCAGTTTTGTATAAATGGATCGAAGTGGTAACCGTAGCCGCTTTGTCAAAACTACCGTTCTTCGAATCTGCTGTGAACAGTGTTGCCGTTCAAAAAGCGGTCAATAGGGATTTTACTTTTATGCTGCACTTCTACACAGAAGCGTTCCACAAACTTTGTGTAGCAAGACCGCACCAAAATTATACATTGAACTGATCCGTTAAAGTCAAGCTCTTAGCAATGCACCTTTTAATTGAAATTTTTAACAGCTATAAGCTGTAAATCAATTTAAAAGGACTAGCAAAAATCCTTCTCTACATTAAAATACCCATAAAACTATGGTCATATTCACAATCAATGTTATGTAGGTGGGCATTTTAAAATAATTTGCTATGGACAACATGTCAAAAAAGCTGTGACCAAATTTAAAGTTTCGGTAACTATATTTCGACTTTGTTATGGTCCACTTGGGAGATTCAACCTTGGAACGTACCAGTTGGCTAGTGATAGGGAAAAAAGTAGGATTCACCCTCACTCATGTCTGCCTGGGGTGGTTAAAACAAAATTTTGTTAGTTTCGTGCGGGTGGCATCATCAAAAATTCCCATGACATTGACGAATTTTCAATAACACCTGGCTCAATGGTGTAGGTGGCTCATCTCATCAGCTGATTTTATTCGTTTCATTGTACTGGCATAGAGATTGTCAAGATGAGATGGCGAACGCAAAATGCAACCGATGCATTAGCAATTAACGCTGTCGTGGTGGTAAAATTTTACCTAATTTAGCGCACAACGTTCCCACAACACACAAAAGTTGCAAAGCTTTACGCTTTCTCTACGTTCCATTCACCTAACATCAACACAAAGGCTTGACAGCCGGAACGCGACATGTATAATGCTGTAGGGCTGAGCTATCCATAACGATGAACCAATCGATAATCACCGCCACAGTTAGATAACTGCGCTTTTCCATCCCTGGATGGAAGGAAAAAAAATTTCTACAATATCAGGGCGTGTGCAGCATTTTGGATAGAAGCAAAAAAGTTAAGTAATTGCTAGCGTGGTGGTCGGACGGACCTGCGAGTGTTCCGGGAGTCGAGAAAAATTTACTGAAAAATAACCAGCGTGTGCTGCAAGTTTGTGCTTGGGTTTTTCCCAATACTGCGATAAGAAAAAGAGACTTTTAACTTGCTTTTAATATCCCACAACAAGAAGTGGATACATTTTTACAAAACCCAAACAAATTATGCACGCGGCATAAGCGAGATCGAAGTTGCGAGGAAAACGTGTGGTTTAGCTTTAAAGAAGTGAAAAAATGTATAGTGCCATGACGGGGCTGAAAATAACATATAATCAGAATTGAAAGGAGTTTGTCCACAACTAAATGCCCATAAGTGTAGCTGAAGATAATTCTTTAATGGTGAAAAATGTATACCACCAGTAGAAGGGAGGTGCACGATCGTTGGGAAAAGGGGCAGTAACGTGAAAATAGAACATCTTGCTACTGGGCCGTACAAAACCTGCCACAGCCAAGATAATTCAATCCAGACTCCACCGCGGGAGTGTTATGCACCCAAACACTTATTGTACACAAACTTCCGTACCTACTGGCGTCATAGCCGCATTGAATTACAAAATTTATATATACAGACATAAGCGCATACTGTAATATAATCTGTTCATCGCAAACTACAAGTTTTAAGAATGCTTATTGCCTCTGGAGCACCTAAAACACGCTGATCGGTTGCACGCTCATACTGTTAAAATTATAAATCATACATATTGCTCCGGAAAAGTGTATACAATTTTATGTTGATATCATCAAAAGGTAACCCAAAAAACGGTCAGGACGCGGTAAACATAAATTGCACTTTTGACATCCATCGGCAAGCCGAAGTTTAACCTAAAGTGGTAAAGATAAAACAACTTACGATAGGTTGGTTATGGGTTACGCTGCCGCCGTGAAGAATATTCGGTGCCAAAACCGCTCGCATCACCACTGTCCACCTCTATCAGCGCTCTCGACACTATCAGCGCCATCGACACCATCGCCACAACCACCACCAGCACGGCTAGACCGAGCGCAACAACCACTAGCGCAGCAGTACCAAAATAGCGCGCTATCACCACTTTCAGCGCCATCGACACCATCGACACCATCGCCACAACCACCACCAGTACGGCTAGGCCGAGCGCTACAACCTCCAACAGTACCAACACAGCGCGCCCAAGACCGCGCGCCACAACCACCAACAGCGACAACTTAACCAGCAACAACAACGTCACCAGTAACCACGCCGGCAGAGGCCCACGGTACGTACTCTGGCCGGCTATGTAAGTACCAGACACCGGGTGAGTCACCGCCAAGTATTTAGTAGCATACACAGTAGACATTTGACACAAGTAAATATATATATATATATATTAGACCTGGCGCAGCTTATATGAGATTTGTTTTTTTGGGAATTTTGAGTGCGGGGATTGGTCAAATATGCGATTCGATGTAATAATTCATGTGGTAAATTTTTAACTCGATCAGAGTGTGCCAACCTGTGCCATAATGAGGTCAACGGTCAAAATATAGAAAAACACTTGGTTTTTTTACTTTTTTTACTGTTATTTGTTTATTTATTATATATAGAATGTAATGCCCTCGTTTTTCCTCAATATTTTGCACAGTAATTTTTTCTATATGTCCAATAATGATAAGAAAATTTATAAATATTAGAAAAGAGTAAATTAGTAAAAATTCCATTGAACTAAGGCGGGCCACTGACTACACAAATTATCTGCACAAGACTGTTGTTGGAATTGAGTGGAATTGCGTTCACTGAGTTCACAACAAATTACTCGAATTTGCGCAGATAATGTAGTCAGTGGCCCGCCTAACGGTAAATTCATACATTACGGTTCACATACGCCAATGTTGATAATTAGACAGACTGAGACGTGCAAATAGAGCTTTTAATATTTTGTCATTGCGAAATTGACTGTGGTTAAGAAAGGGTCTTTATTAAAATAATTAAAAATAGTAAAAGTTATACTGCAATATCGTGATGGCTGTAAATAATTTTGTTACACTTAGATCTGCTGACACAAACGTATATTTGATAGGAAAATGTGAAAAAAATATACTTGGAAGCAAGTTACCGTCAAAACTACAAGTGCTGAAATGTTTTTTTTACTATGTGCGGTGTGAAAAGAAAACAATTAAGGAAAGTGCTAAATTGGCTTCGAAGGAAATATTGCCTTTTTGGGAAAGAGCACGTGTTCCAACGTTAAACAAAAAAACATGTGACGATAAATTGGTGAAATTATATGATGAGTGGAGAACAGTACAGAAATTTTGTACATCTTCGTTTCCTAGTTCTCGTAAAAAGGAAAATGATTTCAATGATAATTTGAACAATTTATTCGATATTGCACATGCTGATGCTTTAGAAATGATAGCTATTCCTGAGGACCGAGACTTTTTAATTAAACAAAGAGAGCCAGGTCGTGTTGGGAGCATGATTTCTATAGATCAAAATCTCGCAAATAAAGAAAAACGGAAGGCGCAAAGGTTAGAAGAAGAAAATCGACGCAGAGCAAAGTATCAAAAATTGGAAAGCACTCAAGGTATTTGGTTAATTCTGCTGCAACAAATAACATGTAAGTTTCTCTTTCAACTAATTTTTTTTAGAGTTGAGTGTAGACTATGATGTACGTGATGAAAGTGAATGTGAGTCTGAAAAATCTGTAGAGCAGTTGATGATCATATCAAACACCAACGAGCTGAAAAAAACAACGTGGTAAAAAAAGCTTCATAGATGATAGAATGCTTGCTTGCATGGATGCTGGCAATATGTCAACCCCACTCGTAATTCATTTTATTATTGCAACAGCTAAAGCTTTGGGTCACAATATTGAAGATCTGGTTATTAATTGTACAAGTTTGAGAAAACAGCGCAAGGAATATCGTCGGCGTCATGGTACAGAAATTATTGAGAATTTCAAGGTATAAAAGTTTATTTTGGATTTGTTATGAATACTTCTCAAAGCGAAAATTTTTCAGATCCCTGATACATTTGTGTTACACTGGGACGGTAAACTACTTCCTGCAATGACTGGAAAGGAAAAAGTAGAACGCCTAGCTATTGTTTTAACGGCAGATAATATAGAAAAATTAATTTCCATTCCAATTATTGAATGTGGAACTGGTGAAGCAATCGGCCAGTCCATATATAATTACTTAGAAAAAATGAATATGATAAATTCGGTGGAAATGGTATGCTTTGACACGACAGCTACAAACACTGGTAAACGTAACGGTGCTGGAATGTTGCTGGAACAAAAATTGAAACGTAGCTTGTTGTGGTTGCCATGCAGGCATCATATTGCAGAAATCATACTACGAGCTGTATTTGAAATATATTTTGGAAAATCTTATGGCCCGGAAGTTGCCATATTTGAACGTTTTTCGCGGGAATGGAACACTTTCAATTTAAAAGATCTTTCAATTGGAATCATGGATGAAGAAGTGCGACGTGCTATAAATGCAGAGGAATGTGAAGCCAATAAAGAATTTTGCATCAAAAATATAGCAAAAGACCACATTCGCCATGATTGCAAAGACCTATTGCAACTCATGTTTATTTTCTTAGGTGGCAGCATCCCGAACTTTTCCTTTCGTGCACCTGGCGCGACGTCACATGCCAGGTTTATGTCAAAAGCGATATATGCCTTAAAAATGTTTGCTTTGCAAAAACAATTTAAAATGTCTTCCAGCCATTTGAATGAATTCCGCAATGTGTGTATTTTCCTGGTGCGTCCTTATATTCCGTATTGGTTTCGAACTACTAATGCAGTCGAAGCACCAAATTTGGATTTGCAGCTGGTAAAAAACATTGCCGGTTATTACGACCCAAAAATATCTCTAGCCTTATTAGATAAAATGAAAAACCACTTATGGTATCTGTCCGAGGAAGCCGTTGGTCTCGCCTTTATCGATTCTAATGTGGACTTAAATGTGAAAAGAAAGATGGTTGAAGCACTAGCATTAGAAAAAGAGTTTGAAAGCAATGACGACAATGGCGTTTATCTGCATAAAAATGTAAATGCCAGCATTGAAGAAATGAAAGCATTCATAAGTAAAGATTTAAGTTGTTTTGTAACGCAAAGAACTAGAAATATCTTTTCACGATTGGAAATAGACGTAAAATTTTTCAACTTAGATCTTTCAAACTGGTGCGAAAATGCAGAATATTTAAAAGGTGTTCAAATCCTCAAAAACGTCACTGCTGTTAATGATTCTGCTGAGAGGAAAGTAAAACTAATAACAGATTTTAACCGGTATTTAACTCATAGCGAAGAAGATAAACAATACTTGCTTCATATTGTCGAGAACTACAGGCAAAAGTTCCCTTCATATACTAAAACTTCGCTTTTGTAATATTCTTGAGACATATATTAATGATTGAAATGCAAATTGTGGAAAAATTGCGTCATTTTATTTTTTCTTTAATAAATAAACAGATAACAGTAAAAAAAACCAAGTGTTTTTCTATATTTTGACCTTTGACCTCATTATGGCACAGGTTGGCACACTCTGATTGAGTTAAAAATTTACCACATGAATTATTACATCGAATCGCATATTTGACCAATCCCCGTACTCAAAATTCCAAAAAAAAAAATAACGCCAGGTCTAATATATATTTTGTAAATTAACATAAACCAAAGACAAATGAAGTCAAGACTAGACCACTAGGATATGTAAATGTACTTAAGCATTTAAATAAAATTGTTTTCGGTGTGAATTTTAGTACTTAAGGCACAACCACCACCAGCACGGCTAGACCGAGCGCAACAACCACTAGCGCAGCAGTACCAAAACAGCGCGCTATCACCACTATCAGCGCTATCGACACCATCGCCACAACCACCACCAGTACGGCTAGGCCGAGCGCTACAACCTCCAACAGTACCAACACCGCGCGCCACAACCACCAACAGCGACAACTTAACCAGTAACAACAACGTCACCAGTAACCACGCCGGCAGAGGCCCACGGTAGGTACTCTGGTCGGCTATGTAAGTACCAGACACCGGGTGAGTCGCCGCCAAGTATTTATTAGCATACACAGTAGACATTTGACACAAGTAAATATATATATATATTTTGTAAATTAACATAAACCAAAGAAAAATGAAGTCAGGAATAGACCACTAGGATATGTAAATGTACTTAAGCATTTAAATAAAATTGTTTTCGGTGTGAATTTTAGTACTTAAGGCACAACCACCACCAGCACGGCTAGACCGAGCGCAACAACCACTAGCGCAGCAGTACCAAAACAGTGCGCTATCACCACTATCAGCGCCATCGACACCATCGCCACAACCACCACCAGTACGGCTAGGCCGAGCGCTACAACCTTCAACAGTACAACTTAACCAGCAACAACAACGTCACCAGTAACCACGCCGGCAGAGGCCCACGGTACGTACTCTGGTCGGCTATGTAAGTACCAGACACCGGGTGAGTCGCCGCCAAGTATTTAGTAGCATACACAGTAGATATTTGACAGAAGAAAATATATATATATATATATATTTTGTAAATTAACATAAACCAAAGAAAAATGAAGTCAGGAATAGACCACTAGGATATGTAAATGTACTTAAGCATTTAAATAAAATTGTTTTCGGTGTGAATTTTAGTACTTAAGGCACAACCACCACCAGCACGGCTAGACCGAGCGCAACAACCACTGTAGCATTATGCGTCATACCCATCTATGTAATACACTTGCGGCATTACGCATCATGAACCTCCATGCCAAATATATTTTAATAGCAATCATATTACAATATTATACAACATAAATTATTGAACTAACCCAGACGGTTAACTAACATCAATGGAATGCCGAATATGAAACCCGTGTCCGTTCACAGCTAATAAATTTTGCATATTATTTACATACAACCAATTATGGGAACTAACCATATTCCCGCATTGATCTGCTTAGGTTAGACAGGCATACAAACTTACATATATGCATAGCATTCACCAGACGTTGTGAGATAGGCATACAAACTTACATGTATGCCTAACATTAACCAAATTACTTGCATTGATCTGCTGACGTTGCTAACAACGTATACAAACCTACATGTATGGAGTCATGCATACAATTCTACATGTATACATAGACTGTATGCAAACTTACATATATGCATACACCATTACCAATGTACATATTTTTAGTTCATTAGTATTAAGATTATTATGAATGTATAGGTTAAGTAAATTACTATAAAATAGAAAGCAATTATTTAATAAAGAAGATTCATGTTTTGACTACGAACGTCTTAGCTTCTTTCATTTTTAAAATTAAACACTTTTCATGGCGATCCTGCTGTCTAGGTCGAAAATTAGCACAACTACTAAAAGATCTGGCTGGTCAGAAGAGCCTGTTTAATAAATTAAATAAATTTGAAATAATAAACAAAGCAGGATTCGCCTGTAACTTAAACACTTTTCATGGCGATCCTGCCAGCCTGATCTTAAATTAGCTGAAAATTTGCTCATTAAGCAAAATTCGCTAAGATCTTGCTGGACAGATATCCTGCCAAGTTTTAATTTTTGCCGAAATTAAAATTAACTAGATCTCACCAGATCCTGCTAAAGATCTGGCAGATCCTGAAATAGTAAAAAGTATAAATAACCAACATAAAACAGTCCTGAGAAAAAGGTGGTACATTTTATAAACGGATCAAAGGATAAAAAGGGATTAAACAAACACATCAATGATCTTGGCAAACGAATTGAAGGCTAGAGAAGATTAGGCGAGCACATGCTACTAAAAATTTAGATATCAAAACAAAATCGTGAAGTCGTACAAAATTACTACGAGCATAAGGCGAAGTGGAATATGCGGACTTAAATGACATGTTACAAACAGCAATATTCTGAAGGATCATCCAAAGCATAAAAAAAACAAGATCGGAGGCGTAACCCAAAAGCAATTAATATAAGTATACAAAATTCTAGAATCAATTGAGCGGCCTTTATGGACGCTAAACCATTAGCAAAAACGAAAGTTGTTGCTTAGGAATTTTTTTTTCTCTCTCTTCTCTAAAATTTGAATTAAAATAATTAAGGAAAATTAGTTGAAAATTTTTTTAATAAAATACATAATATATTAAACTAATTTGTTAAAAGTTGAAGTAAAATTCTTGTAGAAAAAGAAGAAGCGAAAAAGTAAAAATTTCTTATTAAAAAAAAAACTAAAATGCTAAAAATCTTAAATTAAACTTTTATACGAAAAAAAAAAAATCAAGTAAATTGGAGAAAAAGTGAAACAATGGAAAAAGAGATATACATTGGAAATGTTACATATAGTGAATACACCGACGGACATACGTATGAACTACAAAACAGATATTGATAACACAGCGCAAGCATACAGACACTTGTTAACAAAAAAGAAACAGTTTAATACTCCTCGTTATACAGTATGAATGTAAAATAATGTATATGTTTTTTGCTGGCTCAAGGTCCAAATTAAAACACAAACGTTTCGTCTTTTTTGTCAATATATTTCGGTTACACTTCGGTAACCATCCTCAGGACACTATTAACAATATAAAAAAAAAAAAAAAAAAAAAAATTGTAAAATAATGTAGGTATCAAGTGTTTTGATTAAAATATAAAATTATTGTTTGTTACATTAAATGTTTTTATGTTTGTTGTTAGTTCGCCCTTGAAGACGATTACCGATGTGTAATCGAAATATATTGGCACAAAATATAAACACCGTGTTTTTATTTATATGACCTCGAGCCAGCAAGTAAAAACGTGTAGTAGGTAACATCTAAGTGGCACACACTGTACATAAAATATATGAGACAATGGATTTACATATGGTTGGCTATGTTGGTAAATAGCGAACATGCTATAGTTACAGTTTGAGCGCTCGCTCTTGCCTTGTAGCGCTATTGATCAACACGTTCGAGTATAAATACATACATAATACATAAGTATGTGTTTTTCTACTCTAAATACATGTATACTCGTACATACTGCATTGCGGTTGAAGCTTGACACACATGTACTTTGATATAGAATATGAATAGAAAATAAGGCGGTTATGTTTCAAATAATTTCATGTATCTAGTATTTGTCATATAATATACACAGGAATATATGTATAGGTAGAATATACGTAGCTTGTAAGCGACATTTTGTACAACAAGAGAATCAGAATAAAGTAAACCATTAAACTGAACGGTCGTCCTACAAAGGTAAAATTTAATAGGTCGCTAAACAATCATAATAGTAAATTGGAATGTTCAGAAGACTTCTGTAAAATAGTAAATCAACTTCGGACAATTAACCTATCTTCTAAGAAAGACCATAGAACAATTTAAGAAGGGTTAAAAATCAAAATCACCATAACTACTAAAATGCAAAGAAACTTCTCAGATCTTCCTCTCTATTGGTGGGACGAAAATACCCGACACACTAGGGACCTACCCAAATAGAAGGTTTTAAAAAAATTGTGGAAGATAATAGGTATGGAACCCACAATTGAAGATATTATAAACCCCACTACCACAGTGGAAGAAATAATGCGTATGATGAGGAAAGTGTTTCCCAATAATGCTAAATGTTAAGTAGCAACAAAAAAAAAATATATTAAAAGTTCGTTTAATACAGATAGATCAGAAAATTTCCAAATTTTTTTTTTGTTTGGAATATTAAAAAAAAAAAATAATAAAAAATTTTTTTTAAAAAGGTCATAAAACAAAATATTTAACAATTTTTGTTGTTATATCGGCCTACTGATTTTAAGATCGCGGGTTCGAATCGAGCTCAAGGCCTAACAATAATTTTTTTTTATCACTATTATTGTTATGATACATTTTTTCTTAATTGAAAAAATTTTTAAATTAGAATAGAAGAAAGAAAAAATTTAGACAACTGCCAAAGCTCGTTGTATAGATCCATTTCGGGAACTGCTAAATTCCTTCATCGGCAACGTTTAGGCGCCGCTGCTATAACCATTCAGCCATCACAGCGGTTTTTTGTTTGTCTTCATTAATCCTACTTCTATTCTGGTTCGTGCCAATTGATATTCACAACACTGCGACATCTGTTGCAGAATGGATGTGAAAATTGGACTTGTTTGATGGCAATGCCGCCATAGTGTCATATTTTATTGACACTTTTTCCCCGTGGTCTGGGATGTATTAACAATTTTTGTTGTTATATCGGCCTACTGATTTTAAGATCGCGGGTTCGAATCGAGCTCAAGGCTTAACAATAATTTTTTTTTTATCATTATTATTGTTATGATACATTTTTTCTTAATTGAAAAAATTTTTAAATTAGAATAGAAGAAAGAAAAAATTTAGACAACTGCCAAAGCTCGTTGTATAGATCCATTTCGGGAAATGCTAAATTCCTTCATCGGCAACGTTTAGGCGCCGCTGCTATAACCATTCAGCCATCACAGCGGTTTTTTGTTTGTCTTCATTAATCCCACTTCTATTCTGGTTCGTGCCAATTGATATTCACAACACTGCGACATCTGTTGCAGAATGGATGTGAAAATTGGACTTGTTTGATGGCAATGCCGCCATAGTGTCATATTTTATTGACACTTTTTCCCCGTGCTCTGGGATGTATTAACAATTTTTGTTGTTATATCGGCCTACTGATTTTAAGATCGCGGGTTCGAATCGAGCTCAAGGCCTAACAATAATTTTTTTTTTATCATTATTATTGTTATGATACATTTTTTCTTAATTGAAAAAATTTTTAAATTAGAATAGAAGAAAGAAAAAATTTAGACAACTGCCAAAGCTCGTTGTATAGATCCATTTCGGGAACTGCTAAATTCCTTCATCGGCAACGAGCTTTGGCAGTTCTCTAAATTTTTTCTTTCTTCTATTCTAATTTAAAAATTTTTTCAATTAAGAAAAAATGTATCATAACAATAATAATGATAAAAAAAAAATTATTGTTAGGCCTTGAGCTCGATTCGAACCCGCGATCTCAAAATATTTAACTTTTCATTAAAATCAGAAAATTTTCAAGATGTCTTGGTGGACAAAACTAGCCCAAGGCATAATGATAGCGATAGCTGGCTATGAATTCGGTAAAGAAACCTCTGAAGAGGAAGTAGTTAACAACAAATTGATAAAATATGAGCCACAAGCCCAAGTGGACACAAATCTACAGACATTTGGCTAGGTGCCTTAATATGCACAATAATGCTATTAATCATAGCGATAGCCGCTATACTTAAAACCTATATGAAATTTAAATATAGGCAAATGAACAACGTGCAACAGCGCGTCTAATATAAAATTACCAAACCCAAAGCCGAGGAAGAGCGATATTCCTCAAAATGTAACAAACAACAGACAAGAATTATAAAACAGCCCTAGTAAAATTTGATTCAGTGGACATATGGAATTTTTTACAACCAGCCCATAACAACAAAAAAAAAATGATGAAGAATAGTCACAAAGAGAACATATATAGAAATATAAGTGAGGCGCTATATAAATTTGCAGCAATAAGACATGTGGCGCTCCTAAAATGGTAGCGAAAAAAATACAAGAAACCTGATTGTGGATGATAAAATTGACTTAGGACAATCACTTATCAGGCTGTACACACGTTGTACAAATGCCGCCAATACAGGACTTGGTATTTATAAGAAAAACACAGTTGTCCTGAGGGACAAATTGGTGGAAAATGATTAATCATTTACTCGAGTAGGCAAATGTAAAATAATAATTGAAAGTTCTCTAAAATCGAATAGATGCATTAACCAAAGAGGTTGTGCATGTGACAAATCCCGGTATAAAAATTATTATTTTTAATTTTTCATAAAAGTCATGACGATTCTGTCCTGGTGTCCGCCGCAGAAATCGCATGACAAACAAGACCAAAAAGAGTGCTGGAAAATATGAAATTGTCGAAAATATAGAAAGAACATTTAAAGATACGAAAATTTTTTTTTTGCACCCACTGTTCCTTCCACTTATCCATTAATAGTACCACTACCAACATATAACTTCTCGCTCTTCCATCAGCAACCCATCTATTGTTTACACAATCTATTACAAATTCATCTTATTATGAATGAAAAAAATAAGGTCATGTGGAAAAAAAAATTCTTTTTTTTCTCCTTGAATAAAAATTAAATAAATACGATCATTTATTACCTAGGTCTCATAAGATCATATTTTTACGTATTAGGAAAATACTTTACTTTAATCCCAATAGATTAAAAATATTAATAGGAAAATATTTTTACTCTAACCCCCAGTAGATAGATAAACAAAACAATTTTTACGGTAACTCATATACATAGAAAAATCTCTACAGGAGAATAGTACGGTATAATTTAGTACAAATTAAAAAAAAAAAAAAAACGAAACAAAAAAAAATTCTCTATATGTTAAAATTAAAAATTTTTTTTTGAAAAAGAAATTATACAAAAAAAAAAACCAAAGAAAGTATATGTAAAATGTAAACATTAAAAAAAAAAGGGGATATGCATAAAATGTGAAAATATCAAGGTCAGCAAATCAGAAGCAAATCAAACAAACTCTATCACTACAATATCAAGTAACAGTAAAATATCAAAATCATTAAAAATACGACAAAGAGTCTTATACAATTGTTCACAAAACAATTATATAACACTCTTTTCTAAGGCGGATGGTGTAGCATTATGCGTCATACCCATCTATGTAATACACTTGCGGCATTACGCATCATGAACCTCCATGCCAAATATATTTTAATAGCAATCATATTACAATATTATACAACATAAATTATTGAACTAACCCAGACGGTTAACTAACATCAATGGAATGCCGAATATGAAACCCGTGTCCGTTCACAGCTAATAAATTTTGCATATTATTTACATACAACCAATTATGGGAACTAACCATATTCCCGCATTGATCTGCTTAGGTTAGACAGGCATACAAACTTACATATATGCATAGCATTCACCAGACGTTGTGAGATAGGCATACAAACTTACATGTATGCCTAACATTAACCAAATTACTTGCATTGATCTGCTGACGTTGCTAACAACGTATACAAACCTACATGTATGGAGTCATGCATACAATTCTACATGTATACATAGACTGTATGCAAACTTACATATATGCATACACCATTACCAATGTACATATTTTTAGTTCATTAGTATTAAGATTATTATGAATGTATAGGTTAAGTAAATTACTATAAAAGAGAAAGCAATTATTTAATAAAGAAGATTCATGTTTTGACTACGAACGTCTTAGCTTCTTTCATTTTTAAAATTAAACACTTTTCACCACTAGCGCAGCAGTACCAAAACAGCGCGCTATCACCACTATCAGCGCCATCGACACCATCGCCACGACCACCACCAGTACGGCTAGGCCGAGCGCTACAACCTCCAACAGTACCAACACAGCGCGCCCAAGACCGCGGGCCACAACCACCAACAGCGACAACTTAACCAGTAACAACAACGTCACCAGTAACCACGCCGGCAGAGGCCCACGGTACGTACTCTGGCCGGCTATGTAAGTACCAGACACCGGGTGAGTCGCCGCCAAGTATTTAGTAGCATACACAGTAGACATTTGACACACGTAAATATATATACATATTTTGTAAATTAACATAAACCAAAGAAAAAGAAAGTCAGGAATAGACCACTAGGATATGTAAATGTACTTAAGCATTTAAATAAAATTGTTTTCGGTGTGAATTTTAGTACTTAAGGCACAACCACCACCAGCACGGCTAGACCGAGCGCAACAAACACTAGCGCAGCAGTACAAAAATAACAACCACCACCAGTACGGCTAGGCCGAGCGCTACAACCTCCAACAGTACAACTTAACCAGCAACAACAACGTCACCAGTAACCACGCCGGCAGAGGCCCACGGTACGTACTCTCGCCGGCTATGTAAGTACCAGACACCGGGTGAGTCGCCGCCAAGTATTTAGTAGCATACACAGGAGACATTTGACACAAGTAAATATATATACATATATATTTTGTAAATTAACATAAACCAAAGAAAAATGAAGTCAGGAATAGACCACTAGGATATGTAAATGTACTTAAGCATTTAAATAAAATTGTTTTCGGTGTGAATTTTAGTACTTAAGGCACAACCACCAACAGCACGGCTAGACGGAGCGCAACAACCACTAGCGCAGCAGTACCAAAATAGCGCGCTATCACCACTATCAGCGCCATCGACACCATCGCCACAACCACCACCAGTACGGTTAGGCCGAGCGCTACAACCTCCAACAGTACAACTTAACCAGCAACAACGTCACCAGTAACCACGCCGGCAGAGGCCCACGGTACGTACTCTGGCCGGCTATGTAAGTACCAGACACCGGGTGAGTCTCCGACAAGTATTTAGTAGCATACACAGTAGACATTTGACAACCAAAGAAAAATGAAGTCAGGAATAGACCACTAGGATATGTAAATGTACTTAAGCATTTAAATAAAATTGTTTTCGGTGTGAGTTTTAGTACTTAAGGCACAACCACCACCAGCACGGCTAGACGGAGCGCAACAACCACTAGCGCAGCAGTACCAAAATAGCGCGCTATCACCACTATCAGCGCCATCGGCACCATCGCCACAACCACCACCAGTACGGCTAGGCCGAGCGCTACAACCTCGAACAGTACAACTTAACCAGCAACAACGTCACCAGTAACCACGCCGGCAGAGGCCCACGGTACGTACTCTGGCCGGCTATGTAAGTACCAGACACCGGGTGAGTCGCCGCCAAGTATTTAGTAGCATACACAGTAGACATTTGACACCACTATCAGCGCCATCGACACCATCGCCACAACCACCACCAGTACGGCTAGGCCGAGCGCTACAACCTCCAACAGTACAACTTAACCAGCAATAACAACGTCACCAGTAACCACGCCGGCAGAGGCCCACGGTACGTACTCTGGCCCGCTATGTAAGTACCAGACACCGGGTGAGTCGCCGCCAAGCAATTAGTAGCATACACAGTAGACATTTGACAACCAAAGAAAAATGAAGTCAGGAATAGACCACTAGGATATGTAAATGTACTTAAGCATTTAAATAAAATTGTTTTCGGTGTGAATTTTAGTACTTAAGGCACAACCACCACCAGCACGGCTAGACGGAGCGCAACAACCACTAGCGCAGCAGTACCAAAATAGCGCGCTATCACCACTATCAGCGCCATCGACACCATCGCCACAACCACCACCAGTACGGCTAGGCCGAGCGCTACAACCTCCAACAGTACAACTTAACCAGCAACAACGTCACCAGTAACCATGCCGGCAGAGGCCCACGGTACGTACTCTGGCCGGCTATGTAAGTACCAGACACCGGGTGAGTCGCCGCAAAGTATTTAGTAGCATACACAGTAGACATTTGACAACCAAAGAAAAATGAAGTCAGGAATAGACCACTAGGATATATAAATGTACTTAAGCATTTAAATAAAATTGTTTTCGGTGTGAGTTTTAGTACTTAAGGCACAACCACCACCAGCACGGCTAAACCGAGCGCAACAACCACTAGCGCAGCAGTACCAAAATAGCGCGCTATCACCACTATCAGCGCCATCGACACCATCGCCACAACCACCACCAGTACGGCTAAGCCGAGCGCTACAACCTCCAACAGTACAACTTAACCAGCAACAACAACGTCACCAGTAACCACGCCGGCAGAGGCCCACGGTACGTACTCTGGCCGGCTATGTAAGTACCAGACACCGGGTGAGTCGCCGCCAAGTAATTAGTAGCACACACGGTAGACATTTGACACAAGAAAATATATATATATATATATTTTGTAAATTAACATAAACCAAAGAAAAATGAAGTCAGGAATAGACCACTAGGATATGTAAATGTACTTAAGCATTTAAATAAAATTGTTTTCGGTGTGAATTTTAGTACTTAAGGCACAACCACCACCAGCACGGCTAGACGGAGTGCAACAACCACTAGCGCAGCAGTACCAAAATAGCGCGCTATCACCACTATCAGCGCCATCGACACCATCGCCACAACCACCACCAGTACGGCTAGGCCGAGCGCTACAACCTCGAACAGTACAACTTAACCAGCAACAACGTCACCAGTAACCACGCCGGCAGAGGCCCACGGTACGTACTCTGGCCGGCTATGTAAGTACCAGACACCGGGTGAGTCGCCGCCAAGTATTTAGTAGCATACACAGTAGACATTTGACAACCAAAGAAAAATGAAGTCAGGAATAGACCACTAGGATATGTAAATGTACTTAAGCATTTAAATAAAATTGTTTTCGGTGTGAATTTTAGTACTTAAGGCACAACCACCACTAGCACGGCTAGACCGAGCGCAACAACCACTAGCGCAGCAGTACAATAATAACAACCACCACCAGTACGGCTAGGCCGAGCGCTACAACCTCCAACAGTACAACTTAACCAGCAACAACAACGTCACCAGTAACCACGCCGGCAGATGCCCACGGTACGTACTCTCGCCGGCTATGTAAGTACCAGACACCGGGTGAGTCGCCGCCAAGTATTTAGTAGCATACACAGGAGACATTTGACACAAGTAAATATATATATATATATATATATATTTTGTAAATTAACATAAACCAAGGAAAAATGAAGTCAGGAATAGATCACTAGGATATGTAAATGTACTTAAGCATTTAAATAAAATTGTTTTCGGTGTGAATTTTAGTACTTAAGGCACAACCACCAACAGCACGGCTAGACCGAGCGCAACAACCACTAGCGCAGCAGTACCAAAACAGCGCGCTAGCGCCATCGACACCATCGCCACAACCACCACCAGTAGGGCTAGGCCGAGCGCTACAACCTCCAGCAGTACCAACACAGCGCGCCCAAGACCGCGCGCCACAACCTCCAACAGTACAACTTAACCAGTAACAACAACGTCACCAGTAACCACGCCGGCAGAGGCCCACGGTACGTACTCTGGCCGGCTATGTAAGTACCAGACACCGGGTGAGTCGCTGACAAGTATTTAGTAGCATACACAGTAGACATTTGACAACCAAAGAAAAATGAAGTCAGGAATAGACCACTAGGATATGTAAATGTACTTAAGCATTTAAATAAAATTGTTTTCGGTGTGAGTTTTAGTACTTAAGGCACAACCACCACCAGCACGGCTAGACCGAGCGCAACAACCACTAGCGCAGCAGTACCAAAATAGCGCGCTATCACCACTATCAGCGCCATCGACACCATCGCCACAACCACCACCAGTACGGCTAGGCCGAGCGCTACAACCTCCAACAGTACAACTTAACCAGTAGCAACAACGTCACCAGTAACCACGCCGGCAGAGGCCCACGGTACGTACTCTGGCCGGCTATGTAAGTACCAGACACCGGGTGAGTCGCCGCCAAGTAATTAGTAGCACACACGGTAGACATTTGACACAAGAAAATATATATATATATATATTTTGTAAATTAACATAAACCAAAGAAAAATGAAGTCAGGAATAGACCACTAGGATATGTAAATGTACTTAAGCATTTAAATAAAATTGTTTTCGGTGTGAATTTTAGTACTTAAGGCACAACCACCACCAGCACGGCTAGACGGAGCGCAACAACCACTAGCGCAGCAGTACCAAAATAGCGCGCTATCACCACTATCAGCGCCATCGACACCATCGCCACAACCACCACCAGTACGGCTAGGCCGAGCGCTACAACCTCGAACAGTACAACTTAACCAGCAGCAACGTCACCAGTAACCACGCCGGCAGAGGCCCACGGTACGTACTCTGGCCGGCTATGTAAGTACCAGACACCGGGTGAGTCGCCGCCAAGTATTTAGTAGCATACACAGTAGACATTTGACAACCAAAGAAAAATTAATTCAGGAATAGACCACTAGGATATGTAAATGTACTTAAGCATTTAAATAAAATTGTTTTCGGTGTGAATTTTAGTACTTAAGGCACAACCACCACCAGCACGGCTAGACCGAGCGCAACAACCACTAGCGCAGCAGTACCAAAATAGCGCGCTATCACCACTATCAGCGCCATCGACACCATCGCCACAACCACCACCAGTACGGCTAGGCCGAGCGCTACAACCTCCAACAGTACAACTTAACCAGCAATAACAACGTCACCAGTAACCACGCCGGCAGAGGCCCACGGTACGTACTCTGGCCGGCTATGTAAGTACCAGACACCGGGTGAGTCGCCGCCAAGTATTTAGTAGCATACACAGTAGACACTTGACACAAGTAAATATATATATATATTTTGTAAATTAACATAAACCAAAGAAAAATGAAGTCAGGAATAGACCACTAGGATATGTAAATGTACTTAAGCATTTAAATAAAATTGTTTTCGGTGTGAGTTTTAGTACTTAAGGCACAACCACCACCAGCACGGCTAGGCGGAGCGCAACAACCACTAGCGCAGCAGTACCAAAATAGCGCGCTATCACCACTATCAGCGCCATCGACACCATCGCCACAACCACCACCAGTACGGCTAGGCCGAGCGCTACAACCTCCAACAGTACAACTTAACCAGCAATAACAACGTCACCAGTAACCACGCCGGCAGAGGCCCACGGTACGTACTCTGGCCGGCTATGTAAGTACCAGACACCGGGTGAGTCGCCGACAAGTATTTAGTAGCATACACAGTAGACATTTGACACAAGAAAATATATATATATATATATATATATTTTGTAAATTAACATAAACCAAAGAAAAATGAAGTCAGGAATAGACCACTAGGATATGTAAATGTACTTAAGCATTTAAATAAAATTGTTTTCGGTGTGAATTTTAGTACTTAAGGCACAACCACCACCAGCACGGCTAGACGGAGCGCAACAACCACTAGCGCAGCAGTACCAAAATAGCGCGCTATCACCACTATCAGCGCCATCGACACCATCGCCACAACCACCACCAGTACGGCTAGGCCGAGCGCTACAACCTCGAACAGTACAACTTAACCAGCAACAACGTCACCAGTAACCACGCCGGCAGAGGCCCGCGGTACGTACTCTGGCCGGCTATGTAAGTACCACACACCGGGTGAGTCGCCGCCATGTATTTAGTAGCATACACAGTAGATATACTTAAGACGGAGCGCAACAACCACTAGCGCAGCAATACCAAAATAGCGCGCTATCACCACTATCAGCGCCATCGACACCATCGCCACAACCACCACCAGTATGGCTAGGCCGAGCGCTACAACCTCGAACAGTACAACTTAACCAGCAACAACGTCACCAGTAACCACGCCGGCAGAGGCCCACGGTACGTACTCTGGCCGGCTATGTAAGTACCAGACACCGGGTGAGTCGCCGCCAAGTATTTAGTAGCATACACAGTAGACATTTGACAACCAAAGAAAAATGAAGTCAGGAATAGACCACTAGGATATGTAAATGTACTTAAGCATTTAAATAAAATTGTTTTCGGTGTGAATTTTAGTACTTAAGGCACAACCACCACCAGCACGGCTAGACCGAGCGCAACAACCACTAGCGCAGCAGTACAAAAATAACAACCACCACCAGTACGGCTAGGCCGAGCGCTACAACCTCCAACAGTACAACTTAACCAGCAACAATAACGTCACCAGTAACCACGCCGGCAGAGGCCCACGGTACGTACTCTCACCGGCTATGTAAGTACCAGACACCGGGTGAGTCGCCGCCAAGTATTTAGTAGCATACACAGGAGACATTTGACACAAGTAAATATATATATATATATATTTTGTAAATTAACATAAACCAAGGAAAAATGAAGTCAGGAATTGACCACTAGGATATGTAAATGTACTTAAGCATTTAAATAAAATTGTTTTCGGTGTGAATTTTAGTACTTAAGGCACAACCACCACCAGCACGGCTAGACCGAGCGCAACAACCACTAGCGCAGCAGTACCAACACAGCGCGCTAGCGCCATCGACACCATCGCCACAACCACCACCAGTAGGGCTAGGCCGAGCGCTACAACCTCCAACAGTACCAACACAGCGCGCCCAAGACCGCGCACCACAACCACCAACAGCGACAACTTAACCAGTAACAACAACGTCACCAGTAACCACGCCGGCAGAGGCCCACGGTACGTACTCTGGCCGGCTATGTAAGTACCAGACACCGGGTGAGTCGCCGCCAAGTATTTAGTAGCATACACAGTAGACACTTGACACAAGTAAATATATATATATATTTTGTAAATTAACATAAACCAAAGAAAAATGAAGTCAGGAATAGACCACTAGGATATGTAAATGTACTTAAGCATTTAAATAAAATTGTTTTCGGTGTGAATTATAGTACTTAAGGCACAACCACCACCAGCACGGCTAGACGGAGCGCAACAACCACTAGCGCAGCAGTACCAAAATAGCGCGCTATCACCACTATCAGCGCCATCGACACCATCGCCACAACCACCACCAGTACGGCTAGGCCGAGCGCTACAACCTCCAACAGTACAACTTAACCAGCAACAACGTCACCAGTAACCACGCCGGCAGAGGCCCACGGTACGTACTCTGGCCGGCTATGTAAGTACCAGACACCGGGTGAGTCGCCGACAAGTATTTAGTAGCATACACAGTAGACATTTGACAACCAAAGAAAAATGAAGTCAGGAATAGACCACTAGGATATGTAAATGTACTTAAGCATTTAAATAAAATTGTTTTCGGTGTGAGTTTTAGTACTTAAGGCACAACCACCATCAGCACGGCTAGACCGAGCGCAACAACCACTAGCGCAGCAGTATCAAAATAGCGCGCTATCACCACTATCAGCGCCATCGACACCATCGCCACAACCACCACCAGTACGGCTAGGCCGAGCGCTACAACCTCCAACAGTACAACTTAACCAGCAACAACAACGCCACCAGTAACCACGCCGGCAGAGGCCCACGGTCCGTACTCTGGCCGGCTATGTAAGTACCAGACACCGGGTGAGTCGCCGCCAAGTAATTAGTAGCACACACGGTAGACATTAGACACAAGAAAATATATATATATATATATTTTGTAAATTAACATAAACCAAAGAAAAATGAAGTCAGGAATAGACCACTAGGATATGTAAATGTACTTAAGCATTTAAATAAAATTGTTTTCGGTGTGAATTTTAGTACTTAAGGCACAACCACTAGCGCAGCAGTACCAAAATAGCGCGCTATCACCACTATCAGCGCCATCGACACCATCGCCACAACCACCACCAGTACGGCTAGGCCGAGCGCTACAACCTCGAACAGTACAACTTAACCAGCAAAAACGTCACCAGTAACCACGCCGGCAGAGGCCCACGGTACGTACTCTGGCCGGCTATGTAAGTACCAGACACCGGGTGAGTCGCCGCCAAGTATTTAGTAGCATACATAGTAGACATTTGACAACCAAAGAAAAATGAAGTCAGGAATAGACCACTAGGATATGTAAATGTACTTAAGCATTTAAATAAAATTGTTTTCGGTGTGAATTTTAGTACTTAAGGCACAACCACCACCAGCACGGCTAGACCGAGCGCAACAACCACTAGCGCAGCAGTACCAAAATAGCGCGCTATCACCACTATCAGCGCCATCGACACCATCGCCACAACCACCACCAGTACGGCTAGGCCGAGCGCTACAACCTCAAACAGTACAACTTAACCAGCAATAACAACGTCACCAGTAACCACGCCGGCAGAGGCCCACGGTACGTACTCTGGCCGGCTATGTAAGTACCAGACACCGGGTGAGTCGCCGCCAAGTATTTAGTAGCATACACAGTAGACATTTGACAACCAAAGAAAAATGAAGTCAGGAATAGACCACTAGGATATGTAAATATACTTAAGCATTTAAATAAAATTGTTTTCGGTGTGAATTTTAGTACTTAAGGCACAACCACCACCAGCACGGCTAGACCGAGCGCAACAACCACTAGCGCAGCAGTTCCAAAATAGCGCGCTATCACCACTATCAGCGCCATCGACACCATCGCCACAACCACCACCAGTACGGCTAGGCCGAGCGCTACAACCTCCAACAGTACAACTTAACCAGCAATAACAACGTCACCAGTAACCACGCCGGCAGAGGCCCACGGTACGTACTCTGGCCGGCTATGTAAGTACCAGACACCGGGTGAGTCGCCGCCAAGTATTTAGTAGCATACACAGTAGACACTTGACACAAGTAAATATATATATATATTTTGTAAATTAACATAAACCAAAGAAAAATGAAGTCAGGAATAGACCACTAGGATATGTAAATGTACTTAAGCATTTAAATAAAATTGTTTTCGGTGTTAATTTTAGTACTTAAGGCACAACCACCACCAGCACGGCTAGACGGAGCGCAACAACCACTAGCGCAGCAGCACCAAAATAGCGCGCTATCACCACTATCAGCGCCATCGACACCATCGCCACAACCACCACCAGTACGGCTAGGCCGAGCGCTACAACCTCCAACAGTACAACTTAACCAGCAATAACAACGTCACCAGTAACCACGCCGGCAGAGGCCCACGGTACGTACTCTGGCCGGCTATGTAAGTACCAGACACCGGGTGAGTCGCCGCCAAGTAATTAGTAGCATACACAGTAGACATTTGACAACCAAAGAAAAATGAAGTCAGGAATAGACCACTAGGATATGTAAATGTACTTAAGCATTTAAATAAAATTGTTCTTGGTGTGAATTTTAGTACTTAAAGCGGGGTTTTTTTGTTTCCCTTTTGCGAATTTGTTTGCGCACATGTAAGGATAGGACATACATACAAATTTGATGCACATTGGCGCGTGTGGATTCATTTAGTGCACTACAGCCTAGCTCCACTGGAGCTCAGTTGCAGTCGAGTTTAGTATTTGGATGCAATCCTTTTTTGCATTATCCTACGTAGTAGGATAGATGAAAATTTGGAATTTTTTTTTTCTTCCAAGGCATAAGCCTTCGATAAATAATACCAATGTGTATAAATTTAGGTAAAGTTAGTAGAAAAAAAACCCCTACGCGAGAACTGCGAGGTCTTCGTAAACATTTTTTTCCAACATTAGCAGTTTCGGTAAGGATTTCCAAAGTTTTTTTTGAACTTTTAATGAAGTTTTGTTTTGAACGCTTTCGAATCTTTAACAAAAATAAGTGAAGGGAGATAATAACGTAAAACATTTGTTATTAATTTTCGATGCTATGTTCGTGCTCGCTACTGTAAACAATTCGAACATTTTTTTTCTTATTCAAGTTAAGGAACTCATGTTAGATTCTTGAAATAACACCATTTAAAATATACATAAATGCATGTACATGCAAAATCGTAGAAGGGAAGTACATAAAATTATATGAGCTGCATTTAATATTTTTTTGCATAAAATTTATTCTTCATACACTACGCATGTATATGACGCCTATATTTAAATATACTTAGATTATAAGGAAGCGCACTTTTGAAAGACGAAAACTATTGCGTTGAGGTCAATAGGCATCGAACATCTTGCACCATCTATTCATGATTTTCGAACCGTAATATTTACGGCAACCCCAAATTGGAAAATTAAATTTAAGATCATTATTAAATTTAAAATTAAATGGAAAAACAATTAAGGATTTGATATCAAATGCATAATCATGATAAATGCATTGACTATATATGAATATTTATCCATACAAATAACTTTTTTTTTGTCTAGATGCAGGTAAAATGTATTGAACATTCGCAAGAATACTGTAGAAGTTTGACAACAATTGCAATTGTTTGAAAGCATAGTATATTTATAGCTAAACCTGCGAAAACAGAGAGCGTTTCTTATTAAAAGCTTAGAATTCTTCTTTAACTTTTCCCTCTTGCAAAAATTTTATATGTAGAAACATAAGAATTGCTTCCATGAGCTGCAGGGTTATATTAATTAAACCAAACCAAACAAAAATTGTATCATTTGGATTTTGTCTTTTGGAATGAACTGTAAATAAAAAGTTTGTACTAATGGGAATGCTGATGTCGACATTTATTTAGAAGGCACATAGGGTATTCAGGTAAGGGGCCACCGACAAATAGGTGCGTCGGTGGCCATGGATTTGAGGGTGGGACAAGCACCAGGCGTCGCAACAACACCCGCGGCGCCGCAAGTTATATTCGACCCTTTTCTTTTTTTATTTTAATTTTTCAGCTTTTTTTTTTTTATTTTTGAAGTTCAGCGTTAGTAACCGGCCATGTCCGGTTCGGTAATTTTTTTTGCGTTAGATTTTTTTTTGAATTTCTTTTTTTTTGAATTTTAAATTTTGAATGTTTAACGGTCTGTCCGTGGCATCCGGCTCTGCGCTTTTTGACGGTTTTTTTTTCAAAGGCATGATAGGCATTTTTTTCTGTTTATGGTGCAGGACAGTAAGGTTGGCAAGGACCCCGCCCAGCCGACATGACTAGCCACAGAGCACCCCCAGATCATGCCGACTGCCTTCCTTACTGCTCCCGTAGAAAGATGCGATTCCATAACAACTTTGAATACGTACCTTTATTTTTAAGTTATGGATTTCTTATAAATTCGAAAGGATATAATTTCTGAATCATATTTCTATAGGTACCTCTTAAAATAATCAAGTGCATTTTTAATTTTGATGTTTATGACAGGGTAAAATATTGAGCCCCAAAATAGTTCTACAAAATTTTTGAAATAGTTTTCAAAGGAGCAAAATGTTCTAAAAAGGATGAAATCTTCGCAAAGCGACACAAGGGCAACACTGTATGTATGTACATATGTATTTCAAAAAATCTCTTTGATTGCCCGCAAACGTACATGCAAAACCCCATCTGAGAGATAAATTCTAAAAATTCTTACTGAAAGTTAAAAATTTGCATGAAAATTCGCGGAATTTTGCAGCTGAACAATTTGAAGTAAAAACATTGCCAGTAGTTCAATCCGGCGCAGACATCAGAGCAGAAAACTTGCTAAAAAACACAACAGAATATAGGAACGCATATATGAGACTGTTGTGGTGCAATGACCAAGTTTTATTCCCGGAGGGTTATAACGCCGCAGTAAAACGTTTACTGCAAATTGACTATAAAATGTCAAATGATGCTGAATATTGTAAATGGTATTGTAATAAAATAAACGAATATGTTAGCAAAGAGGGGTTGGAGTCAAAATTCTGCTTTTTTGGAAATTCTGCATTCATAATTCTGGAAGTCGGTACACCGGAAATCAAAATTATGGAATTCAATATTCTGGAATCCAAAATTCTCGATAACGAAATTCTAAATTGCAAAATTCTGAAATTCAAAATTCTGTAATTAATGATTAAAAATGCGTGTTGATAACAAAAAATGTGCGCACTTTAATCATTAATTACAGAATTTTGCCGTTCTGTAATCATATGTTTTATTGCCTAGTAAGTAGTTTTTTACAATTGCATGATTGTATTTCTTATTGTTATTGCTTTGTTTGTTGTTGGTCATTTACTGTTTTGTACTACCATAATGATTTAGTATAATATGTACCTACATATATATGTACATACTAAGCAATGTGTTACTGCAATTTCATTAATAAACACGTTGTTCAAATAAAAATTGAACATGCATATACACATGTGAACAAATATTAGTAATATAATCCGTAGATATTTTTGAGAAGTAATATTGACACGTAAACTGATTTTTCCAACAAACACATGTACATACATATATTTAGCAAACGATCACTTCGTTCACAACACATAAAAATTACAAATGTTTACATACATATACAAATATACCTAAATCATTTTACTGTCTGACATTTATAGCCAAACACAAGATACGTTTCTTATCTTAGTTTTAAAATGTTTGCCTACTTGTAAATGCTACAAATCCCCACATCACGATTATAAAAATCAAGAGGCTAGCATTAATCAAATAATAAATGAATCTCTATCATCATACATATAAACAATCACACATACACATATAATTAGTTTTAGGAACATATTTTTTAGATTTTCTTTATAAGCTATTGTAAATATCTTTACAAGTCAGAATTAAAAAATATTCTCAAACGACAACATTGCTTTTATTTACCCCTCAACATTTGGTCCATACGAGCAACCAAATTGAGCTCCAACAAATGTGGAAATAAGCTGTATAATATAAAAAATTATACGAAATTAAAGTGATTTGTAATCAATCCAAGGAATACATCAGCTCTGAGTCGAGGCACAGCAAGGTCAACCGGGCGACCAAACCAATTTCCTCCAACGATTCCTTTGGAGAAAAACAAGTCAAAATAAAAAGTGAAGTGTTTTAAATAAAGCTCAGTGTTTATTTTTGAATAGTGAAAAATAAATAAAAAAAAAAACAAAAAAAATCAATATGGGAATAAACAGAGGAAAAGTCCTTGAATCCCAGATGGACATAAGTGAAAAAGTACTGCAGATGTACAATAATGTTGCAGGAAAAAAAGTAACTAGGTCGAAGGCCGAGGAGGTGATAAAAGCAATAGAAAAGCTCCAAAAAGTATTGGACGCCAACAACGAGAAACTTTTGGCGGATGGCGTTGGCAATGAGGATTTTTTCACGCAAGATAAATACAGTGCCATAAGAATGCAAAGTGACGAAGTAGTTCAAGGGTTCAAACAATCCCTTAGTAATGAAGTATCATTTCAACCAAGAAGATTGCATACTTCTTTAGCAGATAACCGCATGCCACAAACACCAACAACAGCAGCACAAACTACAAGCATGGGTAAAAATGACCCAAAAATTGAATTTTTCATGAAGAAAATTCAAACAATAACAAACAAAATGACTGATATGCGCTCCGAGAGCACGATCGGTAATAATCAAATAAAATATTTAGAAAGTTTATATATCGACATCAAAAATGCGTACACAAATGATTTTTCAAAATACTACAATGCTGAAATAGAAGATGCCTATGCCAAGGTAGTTGCAGAATATTTTGAAAATCTGGGGCATTTGGAAAGATGTCTAGTGAAAGAAGAGCCAAAAATAAATTATCGCCCTAATTTGGAATTAGAAAAATTAAAAATTCCAATATTTTATGGCGAGATAAAAGAATGGGCCAATTTCTACAAAGTGTTCCAGGATATGGTCCATAAAAATGAGCAATTATCAAGCTCAGAAGAAATGCTACGCCTTCGCCTTTGTTTGAAGGGTGAAGCTGCAAGGTTAATACAACACCTGCAAATATCAACCGAAAATTATGAAGCAGCGTGGAGTCTGCTTAAACAAAGATACGATAATAAACGTATTTTATTTACAACACAGTGGGATAGGATAATGGATCAGCCGCCCATAAATAGTGACAATGCTGAAAGCGTAAGGCAATTGCTCGATACTACAAATGAGTGCCTTAACGCAATACAGTCACTAGGAATACAAATTGAAAACGCAGATCCATTTATTGCTCGAGTCATAGATCGCAAATTGGACAAAGATGGACTCAAATTATATGAACAAACGGTTAAAAAGACAAGGAGGTGCAGACCTTATCTTATATTAGAGATTTTCTGGATCAACACTTCCAGACATTGAAAGCTGTAGCCGAAAAGGAGCAAGGTTACAAAATCCGAAAGCAGCAAATATTTAAAGCAAATCATTCATAACCGAATGCAGAAGTTTCAAGAGCATATCAACGGATGAAAGGCATAAATATGCCAAAGACAATAAAATCTGCTACAGATGTCTGCTTCACAAATTAGGAGAAACTTGTGCTAGTAATATGAAGTGTAAAATATGCAACTTCAGCAGTCATCATGAGCTCCTTCATTTCGATAACGTTCAAAAGAAGCCAGCAGTGTCCACAAAAGCAGGTCTAACAACGGTAATTCTGGCCACAGCCCAAGTGAGAGCAAAAGCTGCGAATGGTGAGCACATATTATTAAGGGCTCTTATTGATCAAGGGTCACAAATAACATCAATTTCCGAAGAGGCAGCACAGATATTAGGTGTACCAAAGAAAAAGTGATGACAAAGCTTCATGGTCTAGGAGATGTTGTGGTTGGTGAATCGAAGTTTAAAATTAAAGTGCAAATTACACCACGTTTTCTGAGCCAGCACGTCGAAGAAGTGGATGCCATAGTTTTATCAACCCTTACAACTGCGCAACCTGATCAATCCTTCAGGTTCAACTTTAAAAAATGGGAAAACTACACTCTTGCTGACCCATTATTTAACAAAGTTGATAGAATTGACATGGTTATTGGTGGTGATATATTTGGCAGAATAATAGAAAAAGGCATAAAAAAACACAATGGAGTTATTGCACAAGCTACGAAGTTTGGCTGGATTTTGTCTGGAATAATTAAGCAAAAGAAACCAAGCAAAGTCACATCGGCAGTAACCAACCTTGAGAGATTTTGGGAGCTAGAGGAAGAACAGGATGAAGAAGCTAAAGTGGAAGACGAAATGTGTTTGACAAAGTTTGAGGAAACCACTACACAAGATGCAGATGAGCGATTCATTGTGGAAATTCCATTTAAAGATGACATGGAGCTGGGTGACTCTCGTAAACAGGCAGTTGCTCGGTTGCTATCCATGGAAGCTAAATTCAAAAAGAGTGAAAAGATTTGCAATGATTACAAGGAGTTCATTCACGAATACCAAAACCTTGGGCACATGATAAAAGCAAACGAGAAGGTAAATGGGAAGTATTATTTGCCACACCATGCTGTTATACGCGAGGATAAATTAACTACAAAACTTCGTGTTGTTTTCGATGCGTCAGCCAAAACTTCAAATGGAAAATGCCTAAACGATATCATGTTAACAGGACCGAAACTTCAAAGGGATGTGTTTGATATCATCCTCAAGTGGGGACTATGGAAAGTGGTAATCACAGCAGATGTTGAAAAAATGTTCCGGCAAATCAAAAAGATCAAGTGTATCATCGAATTTTGTGGCGGGAACATCCTTCAAATAATATAGAGGAATACGAGTTGACAACAGTGACATATGGTACCGCTTCAGCACCATATTTAGCAGTGCGTACATTATTTGAAATTGCCAACAAATGTTCAAGTGAAAACAATTGGCTACAAAAAATCATAAGGGAAGATTTTTATATGGATGATCTAATGACTGGTGGAGATACGGTTAATCAATGTATTATGATCCAGAAAGAAATCAGCAAGCATCTTCAGTTATTTGGTTTTCATTTGAGGAAATAACTATCGAATTGCGACAGTATTACCAAAAATATCACCACTATGGGAGAAGATGAAATAATTCAAATAAAAGAAAATGAAGCAGTGAAAACACTTGGGCTATACTGGGATCCAAAGAAAGATGAGTTCCAGTTTAAAACTAATTTGGGAATGCCGAAGAAAATAACAAAAAGAAGTATTTAAAAATTCCACGTTACATTTAGACTGCGGTAACAGCAAAACCGAAATAATGGAAATTCCAGTCCAAGGAATTCTTTCCATCAAATCCGGTTGCACTGCCAGGCACGAAGGTATAACCATATCAGGTTTACAAATATTTAAAATGCAGAGCACAATCAATACAGAACAGGATCCAATGGCCACAGCCATACACAACATTTCTGAGGACAACATAACTCCACTACAAATCAACAATATAAGCAGTAACAAGGAGTTAGACAAACTCAAAAGGGATATTGAAAAATTGGCCAAAAATTAACTAAAGATAAGCAACCTAAACTTAAAAAATCATAGCGGACATTTGTCTCTAATACTAATAATTTTACTTATCATTTGCCTTTTAATATTTTATGTCATATACAAATGCAAGTCAAACGATAAAATCACTATAAATCAGGGATGCACCTTAACGTTAAGCTAATCGTTTATCAAAAAATTTCCACCGTTTCCGTTGAAACACTTCGAAATATTATCGATAAAGAAATTATCAAGATAAATTGTATCTCGTTTTTAACCGAAACGAAAAGCTTTCGTTAACGTTAAAAACGTTAACGAAAACGTGATACTTTATGTTTGAATTATGCTGGCAATGCTATAACTATGGTGAAGCCGTAAGGTGGCAACAACGAGCGCACATACACACACAAACTCTATGTAATTTGTTTGTGTAATTCGTTGGTGGTAATGTCAAAAATACTCTGAGAAATGTTCGTACTGTCAAAATTCATGAGAAAAGTTGCAATCAGCTTGGATAATGCTTTCACCTTTAATGACTCCGCCATCAATCAGCTTTGCCAGCATAGTTTGAAATTAATAATCAACATAAACGATTTGATTTCGTTTTGATATGGCAGAAAACGAAACGAAATCATTTCGTTAATTTGACGATCTTAACGTTAATAAACGAAACGAAATGACTTCGTTTCGTTTATTAACGTTGATTATCGTAACGAAATGATATCGTTTCGTTGGTTAAGCATGCCTGCTATAAATCTTTCACGTCCACAAACATAAAAATATAAAAACATGTACACACACAGTAAAATAGCAAAATAATACAGTCCACACACATCCATTTCAATAAAATCATACCTAGAACTAAACGATAATTTTCCCCTCGGCAATACGTTCAAATAAAAATTGAACATGCATATACACATGTGAACAAATATTAGTAATATAATCTGTAGATATTTTTGAGAAGTAATTTTGACACGTAAACTGATATTTCCAACAAACACATGTACATACATATATTTAGCAAACGATCACTTCGTTCACAACACATAAAAATTACAAATGTTTACATACATATACAAATATACCTAAATCATTTTACTGTCTGACATTTATAGCCAAACACAAGATACGTTTCTTATCTTAGTTTTAAAATGTTTGCCTACTTGTAAATGCTACAAATCCCCACATCACGATTATAAAAATCAAGAGGCTAGCATTAATCAAATAATAAATGAATCTCTATCATCATACATATAAACAATCACACATACACATATAATTAGTTTTAGGAACATATTTTTAAGATTTTCTTTATAAGCTATTGTAAATAACTTTACAAGTCAGAATTAAAAAATATTCTCAAACGACAACATTGCTTTTATTTACCCCTCAACACACGTGCTAAATATTTTTGTGAAATAATTGCTTTATGATGGAAAATATAACTGTGGTAAAGTCCAATAAAGGAAAAGACATGTTAAACGTCGACGGCTACTTCTTCTATTTGAAACGAAAAAATAAGAAAACATTTAACTGGATTGTTCTGAACGAATTGAAAACAAATGTACCGTGTGTATTATCACACAATTTTATGGCTGTGAACATGTTATACGAAAAAAAAGAAATGATCCCTGTGCGCGTAAAAAATCGATTGCAGAAACAAATTATCTGGTTAAAAATATGGCTCGCTCGAGTTTTCTGCAGCCTAGCCAAATAATTCAGCGTTCGGTATCTATGACAGAAAAACATATTAGAGATTATCTGCCATCAAGAAATGCCCTCAATTTAAAAATTAGAAGACAACGGAACAGTTTGAAATGTTTTAAATAACCAACTTGTGTTGAAGAAATAGACATTGCTTTATCACTTTATGTTTTGGAAGGTCAATTACTTATTTTAAGTGAGAAAGTTATTGATGGCGAATGCATTCTTATATTTGGAACAAAATCTTCGCTGCAGTTGTTAAATGAGAGCGACTGCTGGATATGGACGGTACATTTGACGTTGTTCCAACGATGATGAGGCAGCTATTTTCTATACACGGAAGAGTAGAAGGAGAAATTGTTCAGCTGGTATTCTGTCTTATGGCCAAAAAATCAAAGCTAATGAATATTTCTTTTTTTGTTGAGTTGGAGAACGTCGCATTGAACTATGGTATCCAACTGAATCCGACGCGTATAATTAGTGATTTTGAAATGGCTATTATTCTGCAGCAAGGTAGTGTTTCCCATTTGCACGCAAAGTGGTTGCCTCTTCCACTTCGGGAAAAATATTTGGAGAAAAGTTCAAAAAAAGTGTAAATGTATTGCATAACCACAACTTTCTGCATTTAAGATAAAATGATTATTAAATATTTTCAGACTAAGCCGTAAATATGGCAACAGCGAGCAGTTTTCAATCCAAGTACGAATGCTTAAAAGCTTAACACTCGTTCCTCATAGCGAAATCTCAGGACCAAAATTGTGTTAAATATTTAGGCTGTGACTTTTTACCAAACTACGACAGCGATTTGCAAAAACTTTCAAAATGGTTTGAAAAAAATTATGAATTTGGTAAAAAGTCACAGCCTAAATATTTAACACAATTTTGGTCCGTGTTTGATGAGACTACATCGAAAGTTTTTCCAAGAACGCAGAACAGTGTGGAAGCTTGGCATCGCCGCCTTAAAGTCATAGTTGGAAAAAGTCGTACGACGCTGTACAAATTGATATCTGACTTACAAAGGGAGCTTATTTATGCTGAAACACAAGTACAAAAAGTTAAAAGCGGCGAAAAAATAAAAAAAAAAAAACAAAAAATTCATGACAAAAGCAAACAAATTACAAGAGTAATGAAAAAAAGATTAGATTTAAGTCACTTAGCGTATTTAAAGCGTATTGCTTCAAGCATGACATTAATGCAGTATCTATTTAATTTTTTTTTTGTTAATAATGTTGTTTTTGGGTTTTCCGATAAACATGTTATTTTTGGAGGTTATGTTTTGTCTATGTTATATTATTATGTATGTATAAGCAAATTTATATAAAATACACGATTTTGCCCAAATTTTGGGGGAAAAATTTCCAGAATTAATTCTGGAAAACGTAAATTCCGGAATTATGAAGAATTTTGAAATACAGCCAAAAAAAGCAAAGGAAGTGCGGAATCCCGATTTCCAGAATTTTGTCGACCCAGAATTTTGATTCCGGAATTTTGACTTCAGAATTTTAATTTTAGAATTTTGACCGTTTCCCAGCAAAGAGTATGCAAGGAAGCTGTCAGAGACAGAGGCAAAAATAGTCGACAATCGTACGTGGTATTTACCGCATTTTGCGGCAAGCAACCCCAATAAAGGGAACAAACGTCGACTAGTTTTTGATGCCGCCGCTAAAATAAGTGGTGTATCATTTAATAGTGCGTTAATGAAAGGTCCAATAGAGTAGAGAGAGAGCGTAGTAGTAGAGAGAGTAGAGGAGAGGAGGGGAGGAGAGGGAGGGAGAGAGGAGAGGAGGGAGAGGAGAGGAAGGAGAGAGGGAGGAGAGAGAGAGGGAGAGAGAAGAGGGGTAGAGGGGAGAGGGAGAGGGAGGAAGAGAGAAGAGGAGGGAGAGGTAGAGAAGAGTAGGGAGGGAGGGAGAGGGTAGGTCTGAATGCTGAAAAGTATCGGTGCACTGATCCAAGGGCGGTTGATGCTATAGTCGACCGACATTACGTTGATGACTATATGGATAGTTTCAATACACTTGAAGAAGCTATCAACGTTACAAATAGGGTGATTAAAATACATAATCTGGGAGGATTTGAATTGAGGAATATTATCTCCAACTCTGAAACGGTTATGGAATCAGTTTCCGGTAGTTCAGCGGTTACCATGTTGAACGATGTAACTACGTGCAAGGGTGAAATTAACACGGAGAAAGTGCTGGGTATGCACTGGTGTCCGAAAGAAGATTATTTTTGCTTCAATCTGTCTTTTGTAAGGGTACCAACGGCTGTATTAGATGGCACTCGAAAGCCAACAAAGGGTGAAATGCTAAGTCTTTTAATGTCGATCTTCGATCCTTTCGGAATATTGTGCATTGCGACAATTTGTGCCGGCTTATGGCAACGAAACGTAGATTGGCATGAGCCAATTCCCGACGACATATATGCAAAATGGTTTGAATGGTACAACGGGCTAAAGGATATAGAAGATATGAAGTTAAGCCGATACTATCATCCACACTTCCTGGATAAAGGGGCCGACGTTCAACTGCATATATTTACTGATGCAAGCGAGCTTGCTTTTTCAGCAGTCGCTTATTGGCACATAAACATTAAAGACCAAATAGACGTAATATCTATTGCGGGAAGATCAAGATGTAGTCTTCTTAAGCCGTTGTCGATACCACGATTAGAGCTGCAATCAGCTGTCCTAGGAGTGCGGTTAAAAGAAACTATCATTAACAGTCACGACGTTAAGCCAAGCGTTGTCAAATTTTGGACCGATTCTAGGACCGTAATTCAATGGATAAAGTCAGATGCTCGGAATTATAAGCAATTTGTAGCACAGCGCACAGCAGAGGTACTCCAGGCATCAGAGGTGCATCAGTGGAGATGGGTACCGGGCAGTGAAAATCCGGCCGACGATGCGACTCGTCCAAAGGTCTTTAACCCTAAATGCAAATGGGTGAATGGTCCACAATTTTTGAAGTGTAAGGAAGATCGTTTGCCTGCAATGCCAAACGACCCCATGAAGGGCAAAATGACTTAGAGTTGCGATCTAAGCCATTGTATATAATTAATATACATAATATTTTCATTCCTTTTGCGAAATATACAAACCAATATTAATTTCTTAGGGTTATGTCATGGGTTCGATGTGCAGTACTAAAGTTTCAATCTCTGGCACATAATACCGACTTCGGGGTACCAAACCCACTATCAGCACTACACATTAAGCAAACGGAAGCTTTTATTTGTCGACTGGTTCAGGAAGCCGAATTCCCGGGAGAGATGCAATTATTACGTCAGCTATCGGTAAAAAAAGGTAGTCCACTTTACAAATTATGTCCGGCGGTGGACGAAGAAGGCGTTATGCGATTAAGTGGTCGCATAGACTATGCAAATTGTATACCATCATCAGTTAAACGACCAATAATATTACCGAAGTGTCATCCGTTTTCACGACTTATAGCAAGACATTACCATGAGATGTTCCACCATCAGAATTTCAAAGCTACAGTTGCTGCAATACGCTACAAGTACTGCATCCCGAGTATTCGTCGCTTGCTAAGGGCCATAAAAGCAAGCTGTCAGCTGTGCAAAAACCTAACAGCAGTATCTGAAACTCCGCAAATGGGTCAACTTCCTAGGGAAAGGCTTACGTCATTCGTAAGACCATTTTCGTATACGGGCGTGGACTACTTTGGCCCATACATTGTTTCCATTGGACGCCGCCATGAAAAGCGATGGGTCGCCATATTCACGTGTATTACAGTGAGAGCTATTCATCTTGAGCTGGCCAAGGACCTGTCATAAACCGAAGAGGGGTTCCTATCCGTACGAGGAGCGATCGAGGAACAAATTTTGTTGGCTCCAGTACGGAAATATGGGTTCAGGTGGAAGGGTGCATTGGCGAGGAGTGCGGACCGATGACGATCCACTCACGCCAAATCATTTCCTTTTGGGGTGTCCTAATTTTGTTCAGACACCTGAGCATATATCTCAACAGCTAAAGCAAACGTTCTGGAAGAGATAGGTCCTGGAGTATCTCCCAACTCTGAAAATACGCACCAAGTGGTTCAAGCGAGTAAAACCGATATGTGTCATAGTATGCGATGATAATGAAAGCCGCGGGAAATGGAAACGTGGTATAGTGTTGGAAGTAACAAAAGCTGAGGATGGCCAAGTGAGGTCGGCGCTCGTAAAAAACCCTTGCAGGGAATCTACGGCGGTCTGCATCGAAGTTAGCCGTGCTCGACGTAAAAGGTGATTCTCTCCACAACGAACCGAATCACGCAGAGGAGGATGTTACTAATGGAATCTAGATATTCATACTCATATCTTAACTAAGTCCATATTATCTTAATTTTGAATTTTAAACCGCAACACTTAAAAGTATCGATATATTTGTAATTCTTAGTTGTTACAACCCTGTATATTTTCCCTTAAAATAACGAAGAACACGAATAAGTAAGTTATCCTTTATATTTGACATTTTCTTTGTACCAAAATTGAATTTCATTTTGTTTTATCAGATATTAAAACCTTGCAAACATTGTATCGTTAAAATATTTATTAGTTGTTAATATTTATATTTTTATTTTTAATTTTTATATTATTAGTTAAAATCTCGCAAAACGTATCGTTAAAAGTTTGAGAATTCTAACAGATTTTATTTACCTTAGCACTTGAAGATTTAGGCATAAACAGAAACCGCTAAAGACAGAGAAAAGATGCCTTATAGCTTAATTATATTGATAGTATATAGGATCATGTATATCCTGGAGTGTCAGTTGATGTATATTCCAGCGAATTTAAAAATGCTAAAATAAACTCAGCAAATTAAACTCATTACATGGATTACAACAAAAACTTAGGATACGGCAATGTTAGGGAGACGAGTTTCATATCGACATGAACCCATAAATAGAGCTCATGGCTGATGGTAGTACACGGCGAACGCATGGAAATCCCAACGAATAATTTCTGTCGAAGATATAGGAACGCAGATACGCTGCTCTGACCGGTTCAAGTATGAAATGTTAACGTCATTACATTTTTAGCGAAGCTGCTATATATGCATATATTGAAATAATTATCTTTCTACAGTATAGAAGAGGCGAAAGGAAATCACTGAAATTGCAGATGCCTTGAATCGTAGATAAATCGAGTACTAGAACTGCAAGTTGGAATACTCAAGAAAAAAAATGCGTGTTAGTGAAAAACAGCAAACGAAATCCGACAACCAATCAAAATTTGGAGCACGACATAGGAAACAGCGAGGAAACAAGGAAAGGAGCCTTATTGTCAAATTAAGAAAACATTTTGTTTTCACATCGATGTCCGATGGTAATTACTAACGGGATTCTAATGTAAATTGAATCCCCACTTAGGTTGTACACGATACGGGATCATTTATGGTCTCATTTTTATTTATTGAGTTTTCTCTACCTTTCTATATTTTTACCTATAAAGGTATTAACATATTTATTTTCCTTTGCTTAAACGGCATTGTATGCTTGCACTGTGCATTGATCCTTCATGATTACAATTACTCATTTTAGAATCCAACAATATAATAGAATTAACGGCTTATTAAGATTGTTTTATAAATCGTCTTTTTTTTAAATTAATCTATATTTTGGAACCTCGTATTCAACAATTCGGAAGTTCACTCAGAGATTTATATTCCGATTAATCAAAGAGATACATGCCTTTCGTGCTGCTTATTTTTCTGAGGAATATATTAATTGATTGCAATAACTAAGAAATTGCACGTAGGAACATTTTGCAAAATTTTAAGATTTTTTTATAATAAAAGAAAGAAAAATAAATGTTTCACAACCAGCAACATTGACAATATGGATTTCGGGATTTTCAGGGTAGGCCTCGGGAACGCTAGATGGTTTTGGGAATACGGTGTCAAGCGCGGATCTCTACAGATCTCTACGCCTTTAGGAAAAGTCGCCTATGTTGTCAGTCTAAGTCACTTCATCTTCGTTTGACATAGTTATAGCAAAGAGGATAAATATAATAACAGCCGTCACTCGTTATATTGTTGCGAGTAACTCGCTGGAAATTAAAAAAATTGATGCCGAATGTTTTCTGAGAGGGACATTTTTAATTGTCTCGCATTTATCCATGCCGTGTATGTACCTTATGCAACTGTGAGATTTGGAAAGAGAATTAAATAATTAATTAAATACAGTCGGAAAAATAAACACAAATACCCCACGAAAATGTATAGAAGACATTTATAAACATCTCGCCCAAAAAAAGTAGCGACTACCTCTCAGTTAAATTCGAGCAAATGCTTAAAAATAACGAGTGACGGCTCTTATTATAGTTATCCTCTTAGGTTATAGTTCTAAAAGAATTTGCAATAATACGCAGGAGGTGACTTCAAGAAGATGCTACTTAAATATGCTTTCTGTCCTCTAATTGTCAATTAAAAAATAGAACTATTTGTATTTATTCTTTGCCGAAAAAGTTTCGTATTAGTGAAATTTTTTTATAATAATGCATAAATAACGTCCATAAAATTGATCTTGGTGTACTTTATACTTAAGAAGCGGTGGAAAATCTTAAACTAAAATGAATTTACGCATAGGAAGTAGGTCGTGTAGAAGGGATATAAAGGATAGTTCGGGTTTGGTATAAATACATTATACCGGCAATAATCGTTGCGTTGGATCATTAATCACTACTCTGAAGGTGATGCACTTTATACCTAAGAAGCGGTGAAAAGTCTTAAAATAAAATGAATTTACGCACAGGATGTAGGTGGCGTAGCAACGATATAAAGGAAAGTTCGTATTTGGTATCAACACCGGCAATAATCTTTGTTTTGGTTCATTAGCCACTACGCAGAAGGTGGTTATAAATAAAAATAAGTATTTCATAAACAGCAACATTGGTACTAATGATTTCGGGATCCTCAGGGTAGGCCTCGGGTTTTGGGAATACGGCGCCAGGAGCTTATCTCTACAGATTTATACGCCTTTAAGAAAAGACGCCTAACTTGGCACTCTAAGTCACTTCATCTTCGTTTGACATAGTTATAGTTCTAATACTCTCCGAAGAGATTTTAGGCCGAGATTCTCTTCAAAGCTCACTCCTACGATGGTTGAAGTGTTACAAACGCATTCAGCCCCGTCATACCTTAGTTGTTGTAAACTTTATCCCAATTGCCTTCGTTCCATATTTTATTCTTTTGCACAGTACATGCTTTGTATGTAATCATGTGTTAAACTTATGCTTTTTGTTAGTGGCGGTTTCAAAGAAACTTTTATTTGCTTTGTTCTATTTACAGAAATGCGAATAATTTACCAATGTTGTCTAGTTATATGAATTAAGTGGAAATTTCCATTATTGCTTTTAAATGTGCGAGAACATTTATTTAAAGCAATTTTGGTATTTTTCATCATTAAGGACATTGAAAATTTAATTAGGCACTTCTAACCAAAAATTTACTCAAGGTTTAATGTTTCGAGTGAAAAAAAATACAAATTTCCTTTCTATTTAGTTCAAATGTTGACGTGTTTTTATTGTTCAAAATCCTCGAATCTAGAAGGAAATGTTTTTGATTATTTTTCATTCACACGACCCAATTATGTATAAATAGCGTCCACAAAATTGATCTTGGTGTACTTAAGAAGCGGTGGAAAAAGTCTTAAACTAAAATGAATGCGTAAATTTAGGTAGGTGGGTAGTAGGGATATAAAGGATAGTTCGCATTTGGTATAAATACATTATACCGGCATTAATCTTTGCGTTGGTTCATTAGTCTCTGCGCAGAAAGTGGTTATAAATGAAGATAATTATTTCACAAACAGCAACATTGGCACTATGGATTTCGGGATCTTCAGGGTAGGCCTCGGGAACACTAGCTGGTTTTGGCAATACGGCGGCAAGAGCGGATCCCTAAAGATTTATATGCCTTTAGGAAAAGTCGCCTAAGAATTTACCAAAGTTTTCTATTTATATGAGTTAAGTGGGGATTGCCCTTATTGCTTTTAAATGTATGATAACATTTATTTTAAGCAATTTTTGTATTTTCATCATTAAGGGCATTGAAATTTTAATTAGGCACCTCTAACCAAAAATTTACTCCAGATTAAATAGGTTGTGTGAAAAAAAAAAATTCCTTTCTACATATATAATTCAAAGTGTATTTATTTTTCAAAATCTTGGAATCTAGAAGGAAACGTTTTTGCTTATTTTTGATTCACACGACCCAATTATGTATAAATAGCGTCCACAAAATTGATCTTGGTGGACTTTATACTTAAGAAGCGGTGGAAAAGTCTTAAACTAAAATGAATGCGTAAATTCAGGCAGGTGGCGTAGGGATATAAATGATATTTAGAATTTGGTATAAATACATTATACCGCCAATAATCTTTGCGTTGATTCATTAATCACTATGAAGAATGTGGCAGAAAAGCTTGAGGAAATTGGGGTAAGTCTCCAAGACGAATTTTTCGTCATTATGCTACTAGCAGGCTTGCCAAAATCTTTTAAGAATCTGGTTGTCGCATTGGAGTCTCGCGATGAATTACCCAAAATTAATTCAATAAAAATAAAATTAATAGAAGAAGGCGAACGACGTAAATCTTGTGGTGCGGAAAAACCCGAAAGTAGCGTACAAGCGTTTATGGTTTGAGAAAATTCTGTAAAAAGAAATAGTTCTATGAATTCGAAATCAACTGATGCTTGCAACATATCAAACAACAAGAACAAACGACACAACATGAAGTGCTACAGTTGTGGCAAAAAGGACCACTTCGCTGCTCAGTGCAAAGAATGATAAAACTCACACGTACAATACAATGGTGACAAAAACAAAAGCAATGGATTATTTGCGGCAGTTAACAAACTTGTGTTAAGCGCCAAATACACGACACGAACATTTCCGCGAACATTCCGCAATCTTGTTCGCAGTTTTGGCCATACACCATACGAACTTTTGGCCGAACATTAGTTCTCTTGATAGGGTCGTTAATGTATTTAGCTGTGTGCACACGACCAGATATTTTGCATTCAGTTTGCAAACTGGCGCAGAGAAATAATGATCCGCATTCCGAGCATTTATCAGCAGCCAAAAGGATATTACGATATTTAAATTCAACGCAAGATAAAATGCTAACATATCATCGAACGGGTAAAGATGTGGAATGCTTTGTAGACGCAGATTGGGGCGGAGATGGTAGTGATCGTAAATCATATACGGGATATGTGTTTATACTAGCTGGCGGAGTTTTTTCTTACGAGTCGAAAAAAAATCAACGGTAGCGCTCAGCAGTACTGAGGCTGAATACATGGCTCTTACATCTACAATTAAAGAGGCTGTATTTTTACGACAAATTTTTGGTGGAATGAAGCTCGAGTTCCCTAAGGCAATCGTAGTAAATGGAGATAACCTCAGTGCTATGAATCTTGTGAAGAATCACGTATACCATTCAAGAAGCAAACACATCGACATTAAATACCATTATATACGAGATATCTATAGAGGAGGCGACATTGATCTCAAATATTGTTGTAGCAGTGACAAAGTTGCTGATATTTTGACTAAGAATTTGCCTAAACCTAGCCATGAGAAATTAATGATGATGCTAGGTTTAAATTAATTGAATGTATATTTTTATTTAATATACATGCATATGAACGTTGAGGAGGCGTGTTGAAATACAATTCTGTGTACAACGTACATATTCATGCAACCCTGAACTTTATCTGTTCTTTTTTCTCTTTGTATCCATTTTAATATTCGGATTCTCAAATTGAACTACAAATGAATAAAACGTATAATGTGTAAGCATTAACTTGTCTGTGCTTGATTTTTTCACTTGGACATACAAAAGTAAGATAATAAAATTCCAACAAATAAAAACAAAGTATTTCCCATACAGCAACATTGGCACTATGGATTTCGGGATAAATATATTTTATAGTTTTTATTTTTCAAAATCCTGGAATCTAGAAATATACGTTTTCGCTTATTTTTCATTCACACGACCCAATTATGTATACATAGCGTCCACAAATTGATCTTAGTGTATGTCATATATGTACTACTTAGATTAACACACTCTATATATACGTTCGATATTGGTGAAACAAAGGAGTTCTAAGAAGAAAACGGAAGAACGTATTGATTACAATAGTGTACGTTATACTTAAGAAGCGACGCAAAAAGTCTTAATAAACTAAAATGAACTTTCGAAATTATTTCGCGCTCTTGTTTGTCGTGCTTAGCTGCCTTTTGACTAATACGAATTCGCAAATCGTGTAACTAGTAGGTGGCGTAGTAGGGATATAAAGGATAGTTCGTATTTGGTATAAATACATGATACCGGCAATAATATTTGCGTTGGTTCATTAGTCAGAAGGTGGTTGCAGCTGGAATTTTCTCTCAAAAAGAAATTGATATATTTATTTCAAGGCCAAGATATTTGTAAGGCCAATTTATTTCACAATATGGTGAAATTAGAATGAAAGCAATTATTGTAATCCTATAAATAAGAGTGAATTACAAATAAAGTTTAGTTTTGGAGCAACCTTTAATCAACCTATGTAAACTCGGCCGCGTTGGCGGTCTAACATAAGATATGTTATTAATTGACGATCCTGATAGAACTTAGAACTTAGTTTTAATAATTGGGCGAAAGTAAATGTCAACTTTTTCCAAAATAAAAAAAAGACCAGAAGTGTTTTTATTGTTCAATATCCCGGAATCTATAAGGAAACGTTTTTGCTTATTTTTCATTCTGTAGTGTAAACAGCCAACAATTGCAATGCCAAACGGGTAAACCACTTAATGTGCCACCCTGTGACAAAATGAGTTTAAATTTTAATCAATACAAAGCGGCGAATTTTCTAATTGTTGCTGATAGCGCAATTCCCACGATTTAATACAGATGTGTGTGCACCGCGCGCCTAACAAAATTTGCATTTAGGCAAATTAGCTGATACTGCATTTCCCAGACGGCACAAGTCAACACAAAGATGAAGGTACATATATGTGTCGATTTGTGTGTAGATATGTAAGTATGTAAAGTTTAAAGTAAGTATATGTGTAGAATATGTAAGTATGTAAAGTTTAAAGTAAATATGTATGTAAGAATATGTTTAGAATAATTTAGTATAAATAAGCTGACAATATATGAATAAAGGTAATTCATACTTAAACTTCAAAACACACCTTTTATATGCGATCCTGCCTTTGATTCTGCTGGCTGATTATTCAGGCTAAGCTCTATAAGGAAGCGAATTTGCCAAACAGTTTATCAAGTGCAACCGCAGAAAAAACAGACACATACAACTATTTAGGCATTATTTTTAAGTGAGATAAGCATACAAATATTACGGCAACCTAACGGCTGCCTATTGACGAGCAAAATTTTTATATTTTTGCTGTAAAATACATATGTATATCTTTTTTCCCTTCTAAAATTATGTTCCCAGAAGAGGACATAAAAAACCAAGAGCAGTTTAACCAAATCTTCGATAGTTTAACTGCATTGACTTTGGATTTAACAAAGAAAAATAAAGTAGCCGAAGATATCAGTCAAGGTCCTAAGCCGCTGACAATCGAAGAATATAAAAAAAGGAATAGAGTCCAAAAAATTCAATAACTAAAAATTCCAAAGCCAATAAAGTTAAAAACGAAAAGGGGAGGAAAACAATTTAACGTTAATAAATCAATAGCTAAGATTTATGAAAGAATAAATTTAGGTACAAATGGGGAATAAAAAATTAAATTAAAGAAGGAAATACAGGAGTTGAGGAATTATAATAATAAAAAGAAAAATTAAATAATTGCTATTAATTAAAATGGATTGTTAAATAATGCCCACTAAAGGCCCAATTGAAGACCTTAAAAATGAATTAGAAGTAATAGATTACAATAAGGAATTAAAATGTCTAAAAGAATTCTGGAAAACTATAGGAATGACTAGGGAGCCAACTAATAATTGTGTTATTAACTCTACAACTAGAGAGGAGGAAACTAGGCGTATGATGATATTGTATAACACTACAGATAATAAATTAATAAACAAAACAAAAAAAATACAACAACTTTTATATCTATCTTTTGACAATGGGAGGCCAAGAATCGAAAGTCACTAATCCAAATGCTAACGTGGTAAAAACAGGCCAAATAATAGACCACACTGAAGCCTTGGAAACCATAAAAATTTAGCTTCTGGCTATTGATTGGCGCTGTGAATTTATTTTTGAGATGTTATTCAATACATAACAAAATTTTGAAAAAGAGGTATCAGAGCCGTGCAGACGGCATAGATAAAATATAAAAACCTAATTTTTTTCTCTCTTTACCTCAATGGGTAAATGGGAAACCATTTTCAACACAATTGTGGTAGAAAAATCTTTGGCCGAGAGGCTTATAAATGCATTAATAAAAATTCAAGCATAAGAAATGAAACTGTGTTGAAGCATCTCACGATAATATTACAGTCGTTGAATAACATAGGCAAAAAGAGGTAAATAGCCTAGTTATTAACAGACAATCATCAGCTGGAAGCACATCAAATTTTTTCCAGTGTTAGGGATAAATTAGTATCCTCACTAGCAAGATATATTATATGTAGGGGCAACCGTCCCAATCACATTTAAAAACGTAATAGAAATAGACTTTAGTACTCTCTTAGAATCTCGATCCAATTTAGAGGACACTACGAAAATTGAAACCCAACACAAAAATTCCCAAACAGAAGATTTGCAAAGTATAAAGATGGCGCAAACAACAGTAGAATTTTTGAAAACGGATTCGTCAATTCCGCCTAAGTTTGATGGTAAGCCTGAAAACTTGCATGGTTTCTTAGGATAAGGATACTCATGAGACCATAGCAGTCTCCATGATAAAAACTAAGCTGAAGGGAACAGCTAGAAACCTTTTGAGCACTGAAAATTCAATACTAGCAATAAGGCAAAAGTTGAGTTCAGCAATTAAAGACGAATCTGTAGAGGTTTTGACAGCAAAACTCTTAAACGTCTAACATCGCAGTAAAACGGCTAACCAGTACACTTCAGAAATCGAAAAATGGACAAAATCGTTGGAAGGTGTTTACATATCTGATGGTCTTCCACCTGGTTTGGCAATCAAATATGCCACACCAGCAGCTGTAAAGGCTATGTGTAAGAACCCGGCTAACGAAAGAGTTAAATTGATAATGCAAGCAGGAACGTTCACATCTATGAACAGGCTATTTCAAAATTTACGAATAGCTGTACTGAAGTCACGGGTAACTCAAATACAGTGTTACGTCTGACGCGCTCACAAGGTAATTACCGGGGTAACTTCCGAAGAAGCTACCAAAATAATAATTATCAAGGCAACCCAAACCGAAGATATTATAATAACTCAAATCGGTATAATAATAATAATAATAATAGACAAAATAATAATTTCCCAAGACGTAATTTTGGAGGTCAGTCAAGATCATCTAATCAAAGTAACACGCGAAATCTCCGTAATATAAAACAACAGGAAAACCAGAAAACTCCACTCCAAAGTTTGTACATTCAACTTGCATCTGAACAGCTACATATCTTCCAATACTACTCTAAATAAGTCAACTTCAACGTTTCTCATAGATACAGGAGCGGATATCTCAATTATAAAGAAGGGTCAAATTTACAGTAATGTCAGAATAAATAACTCACAGATTTAAAAGTTATTGGTCGAAGCATAAAACGAGGAACAGTAAAAGCAGATCTAACAGATGATATTCTTTTAATACGACACAAATTTCACATAGTAGAAAATGATTTCCCAATCCCATGTAATGGAATTTTGGGACTCGATTTCATAAAAAATACAATTGCATTTTATATTATAATAAAAATGGTGACAGCCAAATACTACGACCATATGATTGCCCAGAAGATATAGTTATACAAATTTTGAATAAACCAACAATCAATAGCATTACAATACCCGCAAGAATTAGAGAGGTTCATATCAACAGTAATAATGAACTATTACATTTTTGTAGCCAACACGATAGTAAACTCAAATCAAGCTTTAAAAAGAATAATAAATACAACAGATAAATATGTAATCATTCAAGATTATGACATGAAAACAGAAAATTTAGAGGAGTATGCAAATGCATAAGCATTCTGAAAAAAAAGGGAGGTGTAGTGTAAACAGCCAACAATCGCAATGCCAAACTGGTAAACCACTAAATGTGCCACCCTGTGCCAAAATGAGTCTAAAATTTAATCAACACAAAGCGGCGCAGTTTCTAATTGTTGCTGATAGCGCAATTCCCACGATTTAATACAGATGTGTTTGCACCGCGCGACTAAGCCATATTTGTATTTAGGCAAATTTGCTGATACTGCATTTCCCACAGACGACCAAATCAACACAAATATGAAGGTACATATTTGTGCCAATTTATATGTAGATATGTAAGGATGTAAAGTTTAAAGTAAATATGTATGTAAGAATATGTTTAGAATAAGTAAGTATGTTAAGTTTAAAGTAAATATGTATGTAAAAATATGTTTAGAATAATTTAGTATAAATAAGCTGGCAATATTTGAATAAAGGCAATTCATACTTAAACTTCAAAACACAACTTTTATACACACCTTTTATAAGTCACATGAAGGGAACTATGGTAGGTTTTAAGACTACAATGTTTAGTTCTAATATGAGATTAATAAAGTAAAGTTATACATTTGCAAACTTGTATAAATAGCGTCCACAAAATTGATCTTGGTGTACTTAAGAAGCGGTGGAAAACGTCTTGAACTAAAATGAATGCGTAAATTCAGGAAGGTAGCGTAGTAGGGATATAAAGGATAGTTCGCATTTGGTATAAATACATTATACCGGCAATAATCTTTGCGTTGGTTCAATAGTCACTGCGCACAAGGTGGTTATGAATGAATATAATTTTTTCACAAACAGCAACATTGGCACTGTGGATTTCGGGATCTTCAGGGTAGGCCTCGGAAACACTAGCTAGTTTTGGCAATACGGCGTCAAGAGCGGATCCCTAAAGATGTCTATGCCTTTACGAAAAGTCGCCTAAGAATTTATCAATGTTGTCTATTTATATGAGTTAAGTGGGGATTGCCCTTATTACTTTTAAATGTATGATAACATTTATTTTAAGCAATTTTAATATTTTTCATCATTAAGGGCATTGAAATTTTAATTAGGCACTTCTAACCAAAAATTTACTCCAGACTAAATGGGTTGAGTGAAAAAAAATAAAAACCATGCAGCAAGCAATGCATTCACACATACAAACAGAGCTACCGGCGCATATACACCAATACAAACACAGGCATCAGACCGCCAGTAGGGAACTATGGTAGATTTTAAGATTACAAGGTTTAATTCTAATTTGAGATTAATAAAGTAAAGTCATACATTTGCAAACATGTAGAAATAGCGTCCACAAAATTGATCTTGGTGTACTTTATACTTAAGAAGCGGTGGAAAATCTTAAACAAAAATGAATTTACGCATAGTAGGGATATAAAGAATAGTTCGTATTTCGTATAAATACATTATACCGGCAATAATCTTTGCGTTGGTTAATTAATCACTACGCAGCAGGTGGTTATAAATAGAGATGTTTAAGTGACTTGCGTCGACTTAAATAGGCAACGGTTCTGTGAATTGCGATCACGTCTCCAAGTGACTTGCGTTCACTTCACTAGTTATGACTTGCGTTCATACAACCCTGGCGGTAGAGTAGACTGGAGTTGCCATCAAGTTCTTCCAGTCAACAGTGTTGGAATTGCTTTCCATAACTAATCCATGTTATAAATACAAGTGCAATGCATTAACTCTTTCTCTTGATTCGGGGAACACTGAACATCTACCAGCAACCAACATCATCTACCTTTTTGACAAAATTTGCATCGGATCATCAACTCCGGAGCAAGTACAAACATCATCACCTACGCCACATCCAACTGCAGGAGAAAAGCAAAGGAAGTATTATCCCACAATCGTAAGTTATATCTTTCAATATAAAAGCAACCGAGGTAGCACTTGCGCTGCGGTACTCCCCTAACTTAATCTAACCCTTTCGCGGTTCACCACCCTTGCGTGAGATTGGTTCTCGAACCCCACCTAGCCCTTGCGCGGCCGCAAGACGGATCAAAATCCCGAATTATATCCTTCAAATTCACTATTCAAATTCATTTCATAAAATTTTCGTTCCATTGTGGAATTAGTTATCTTTACATCTTCATATTTGCTGTGTGAAGTATCAGCGTTTAAGTTCCAATTGTTAGCTTTAAGAGTTTAAATACAATAAATGAATTAATATAGAAACAAGCATTTGCGTCAATGCGTTAAACATTTGGTCCTTGCGAGCCAAATTTGAATCAGTGGCAACGCAAAAAGTACACAACACTGTTCATATATCGCTATCGCCCCATCGCTAACTTTTTCACTCGAACTTTTTCAACTTGTGCGTGTGCTCTCATTTTCAACAGTTTAAAGTAAAGTTTAAATTTAACTAAAAGTAAGTTCAAAGTGAAGTGCTAAAAACTGAATTTAGCAAACACAAATCTGTGGTCTCCAACAATCTGCACACAACAGCATTATTTTGAGAAGTGGTCCAGTGGACAAAAACAAAAAAGCCGGTCACAAACATCTGGCGAAATTATTGCGGCAAATCACTATTGTGGCAAATTCATTTGTGAAGAAATTCCGGAAAATACCTATTGCGAACGTCAGGATTCGAACGTAAGTCCATCAATTGACATTTTTTCAAGAACATACATATATTGGCATATAAATCCGGTATAGTTAACGGGAACCGTTATATGCGCATATTCACACGTATATATATATATGTGTTCTTCCAGTACGCTACCTTGCGAATAGCGGGATGCCTTTTCCACAGTTACACGGCATACATAGTTTTTTCGCTCGTAGCTTACGCTAGCAACCTCTCTTTGGCTTTTACATATGCATATGTATATTTATTTAGTTACAAATTGCATGTAACTCACGCTATTTGCGCTACTTGCGCAGACCAAACAATCTCCTTTCCCTTTAAATTAACTTGCGTTTCAAAAAGTTTACGAAAATCCAAATTTTATACGAAAATTTTCTCAAATTTAATAAATTGCATATTTGAATTTTCCCAATTACGTATATAAGTTAAGCACATAAAATTGAGGACCACCCTGATATCTCTGTTATGACGTCATCTCCAACTTTATAAATATAATACTTAACAGCATCGCTATTATTTGCAATGCAAAAGTGCGCTGACTGCTGTGAGAGCGGACCGAATGGTTGGCAGCGTAAACCAAGATAACGGTAGCCTTGCTTTGGTAGTTCTAATTGGAATAGAGTGTAACTCTAATGAATGACAGCGAAGAGCGAACTAGTGGAAGTTTACAGCATTCTTATCGGAGCAAGGCTAATTAGATTTAAGTTGCAATTGGATTACCGCGGACGTAACATTTTGACAAGCGGTATTGTAAAACTTTGTATAACTAAAATATATGAAATAAAATATCGAAAATTGGCGCCCGACCTTAGGACCCGAAAAATCTTAAATTCACCTGAAAATTTTTAGAATATCGATTAAAATTCATATCTAAATCACGTGCAAAAAAATCTATAATCTCGATCCAACATCATATAAGTTACACGCATAGGTACCATAATACGGCACACCCTACGATCACGTTGCTAAGCGTGTGACTTATTTAGTTCAACAGAATAAAGTCGCTGACGCGGCACACGCGCAACCATCGATCAGGTCACCTTACATTAGTTATGGGAATCGCACGCTAAGCATTTCCTGTTTACACAAGCGAGCAGTTCTGGGTAAAGCATGGGAACTGCAATGTAGACATTTTAGTTAATCTAAGAAGTTATTTAAGTAAGTTACAACGTATGTTTAGGGCAGTGGTTAATTAGCGTGCAAGTGGCACGAATAAAGAAGTTGTGACGTTAATCTAAAATCGTTCCTTGTTTCATTTCACAAGTATCGGAGGACAGTGAGTTCTCCGCACCTTTAATTTTTTTACATCTCCCACGAGACGGAAGATAACTGGCGCCCGAGCTTCGGAGTACAGGGTTCGCGTCGCGTGTATTAAGTGAAAAGTGCAAGAAAAATAGAGAAAATTGAAAATTCCCCAATCTAACAGGGAAAAGTGAAAGAGAAAGAGAGAAAATTGAAAATTCTCCAATAGAATCCTCAAATGAGACATTGGATTGTGTAGGTCACACGTATATTTTCTTACAGTTCTTATCTTTTCAGCATACCTAATCATGAACGCCGACGAAATGAAGAAGTCGTTGACTGAAATGAATGGCGCCGTGAACGCCATCCTCGCTCAGCTGAGGAGATTCGAGGAACGCCTCAAAAGCGTAGAATCGACGAACGCTGACGAGTCCATACAAGGACTTAGCCAAACCCTAGAGAGACTAGAAAGTAGGGTAGAAGAGGTTCATCGGCAATCTGTCGATAGTGAGGCAACACCAGTAGAAGAGCCTCTTGTGACTCCTCAGACGGAGGAGGACCTCAAAGAAATAGCAAGGTTACCAGATTGTGTGAAAGAACTTCAAGTGTTTGATGGATCTCGGGAGCACTATACCTCCTGGATCCATAGTGTAGAACAGTTTTTAAGTGATTATAAGCCCGTGCGGCAAAAGCCAATATATAGGGCAATTTTAAGGCACATAAGATGCAAGATTAGGGGAGCGGCAGATGCCGCCTTGGTGTCTCGCAATATTTTAGATTCGGATTGGAAGAAAATCAAGGAGATTCTCTCCTTGCATTATGCGGACGTTAGGGATATCGAAACCCTTGATCAGCAACTTACCCTCATGACCCAGGGGCGGCAAAAGTTGTCCGAATTCTATGCCCAAATAAACAAGCAATTGTCACTCATGATAAATACAATAAGCACTGATAAATATGTGCACACAGAAACGGATAAGGCATTGGCCGAGGCACATAGACGAAGAGTCTTGGATGTCTTCATCAGGGGGCTAAACGGCGACTTGCCGACCTTGCTTCTTATGCAGAAGCCAAAATCCTTACCTCAGGCATATTCGTCATGCCTCACGTTCATGAACGTGGATCAGCGAAACGCTATTTACTGCCCCCCACAGGTATTAAACAGAAGTGGCCGAATGTTCGGCGATTCGTACCAAACTCCATCACAGCGTTATTTTCCTCGCGGCAGCACAGACTACTCTGGCACACCGCAGAATCCAGCCCCGAACCATTCAAGGTATAATAATGCAACCCACTCCAATGGGAGCTTTATAGACCGACATCAAAATCAGAGGGGATTCAACTCCCCATACGCCAGGTCAGGGCAAACCAGGAATAGCCACCAATCTGCGCAAAGCTGGCGCAACAACAGTGACCCCCCACGGCTTTAAGAGCGGATGCCGGTGCATCCTCTCAAACCCGCCAGACAGGAAATTCCAGGTTCTCTATGTACGACGGGCCAAGGAAAAGTCAGTTTCCAACAAAATTTTCAAACAACGAAACAAACAAGAAACAAAAATTGTTTCATCTGGTGGCCGTAGACGAAAAGGAGGCAGAAGATGCCTCCAATGAACAAAAAGATTCAACAATTGACCAACTAAATTTTACTATGGGAGCCTCGTGTCCGGCGTACCATATTTAGAGTACGTCACTCAGGGTCAAGGTATATTAGAGTTCTTAGTTGACACCGGCGCAAATAAAAACTACATTAGCGAGCGCGTAGCCTTAAACACTACCCCAGTGGAAAAACCATTCCATGTAATCTCGGCGGGGGGTAGAATCAAAATCGACAAGAAGGTTTGCGGAAACTTTTTTCAGTTTGTTGGTAGGGATCTGCCGACTACATTCTTTGTCCTTCCCGGTCTAGAACCATTTGACGGGATAATAGGGGATGATACTCTCTCAGAAATTAAAGCGGTGTTAGATAGGGAACTCGATACCATCATCCTTAAACCAGACATCCTTCTGCCTCTTAAGCGAAAGACTGCGCAACAAGTTAACTCCATTAATATAGTCATGCCCCTTGACAACTATGTCACCGAACATACGAAAAGCAAGCTATATGGAATACTAGAAAAGTACGAAACTTTATTCGGTCCAGTCGACCAATCCACGGAAATTCAAACCAACCTCCAGGCTGAGATAAAAACAGTAACCGAAAACCCCATTTACACCAAAATCTATCCCTACCCCGTCAATATGCGTGGAGAGGTCGAAAGACAAATTCAAGAACTGCTTTCACAAGGCATCATCCGTCCGTCAAAGAGTCCCTATAACTCCCCCCTATGGATTGTCCCAAAGAAATCCGGCTCGGATGAAGAAAAGAAATACCGGATGGTCATTGATTTTAAAAGGTTAAACGCCGTAACGATTCCCGATACATATCCCATCCCGGACATCAACGGGACTATTGCCAGCCTTGGCGAAGCCAAATGTTTTACCACACTGGATTTAACGTCAGGATTCCATCAAATCCCAATGAAAAAGCGTGACATCCCTAAAACGGCATTTTCCACCATGAATGGAAAATATGAATTCCTGCGACTTCCTTTCGGGCTAAAGAATGCGCCCTCTATCTTCCAAAGAATGATAGACGATGTCCTCAAAGAATTTATAGGCCGAATTTGTTTTGTATATATCGACGATATAATTATCTTCAGCAAGGACGAGGCCACCCATTTGGAGGACATCGAAACAATTCTTTTTAGACTACTAGACGCGGGACTCAAAGTTAACCTCAAAAAAACACAGTTTTTAAATAGAAGCGTTGAACTTCTGGGTTATATAGTAACCTCCGAAGGAATCCTGCCAGATCCTAAGAAAATAAATTCGATAAGAAATCTGTTGCCACCCTCAAATCTAAAAGAGCTCAAAAGTTTTTTAGGTTTAACTTCTTACTATAGGAAATTTATTCGGGACTACGCCAAAATCGCGAAACCGCTCACTAACCTCACAAGGGGTGAACACGCACAAGTTAAGGCTACGCAGTCCAAAAAAGTGCCAATATCACTAGACAGGGACGCCCTTAGGGCATTCGATGACCTTAAGGAAATGTTGACAACCTCAGAAGTCCTAACACTTCCCAACTTCGAAAAAACCTTTAACTTAACAACAGACGCCTCAGACTACGCTATTGGCGCGGTATTGTCGCAGGACTATGATGGTCAAGACAAGCCAATTGCGTTTATATCGATAAGCTTAACAACCACAGAGGTAGGGTACGCTACAAATGAAAACGAGATGCTCGCCATCGTTTGGGCGTTAGACAATCTGCGAAATTACTTGTATGGTGCCAGGAAAATACGTATATTCACTGACCACCAACCACTAACTTTCCCCTCAGCAATCGCAACTACAATGCTAAGCTGAAGCGATGGAAAGCCCGGATCGAAGAGTACAATTATGAACTCATCTACAAACCCGGAAAATCTAACGTCGTGGCTGATGCCCTTTCTCGTCTAAAAACCCAAGTAAACCAATTGACGGATTCAATGCCGCCCACATCCGAGGTCGGTAGTCAGAATGCAACCATGGGATCAGATTCCGATACAGTCCATATCGCAGAACAGGATAACACAGGCCTGATCCCCTTCGTGGAAGTACCACTAAATGTTTTCAGAAACCAAATTGTGTTCGGGGGCAGACTTCAAATCTACGAAGAACCGCACCCTGGACACTCACGCCACTACGTAGGGATAGAAAACATTAGTGAAAACGAACTAATTAGCATCTTGAAAGAAAAACTGAGCCCAAATGTCATCAATGGTATCAAAATACCGGAAGATGAGTTAGGTCTATTACAGAGAGTTTATTTAGACCATTTTACCAACTATAAGGTACGAATAGCGCAAACCCTTGTGGAGGACTTAAGAAATCCAGATAGTGTGTGTGAAGCAATAGCAAAGGAGCACAAGAGAACTCACCGTAATGCCACGGAGAATAGGAAACAACTTCTTGAGCGTTGCTATTTTCCCAAGATGAGCAGTCAAATTAGGAAATATGTACTGGCTTGTGAGACGTGTAGACTCAGTAAGTACGACAGGCACCCCCATAGGCCAGAATTACAGGCTACACAAATCCCATCGCGACCATGCGAGATCCTTCACTTAGATATATTCGAAATTCAAGGGGAAAAATTTTTAAGTTGCATCGATAAATTTTCTAAATTCGCAAAGCTTTTTCACATCAGAAACAAAGGAACCCTGCACCTTAGGCAAAAAATAGTGAAACTTCTGCACTATTTCACCACCCCTAGAATTTTAGTCACTGATAACGAACGCGGATTGATTAGCCCTGTTATACAAAGCTTGTTAGAATCTCTAGGAATTCAGCTTTACCGCACCCCAACTCAGAGGAGCGAGGTGAACGGCCAAATCGAGAGATTTCACTCTACGTTACTTGAAATTTTTAGATGCCTAAAGGCGGAGACTGAAGGTCTCAGGACCAAGGAACTTGTTATCATAGCTGTAGATCGCTATAATAATTCAGTCCACTCGGTAACGAACAAAAGACCAACAGACATATTTTTTAATCGCTCACAAGCCTCCAACTTCCAAGAGCTCCTTGACCAGAGCAGAAAAATGAATATCCAAATTAAAGCACTATTGAGGGAAAAGCAAATGGCTCAGATAAAAAGACACAATAAAAAAAGGATGCTACCGGAGCGTTATGACGAAAATGACGTCATATACGTGAAGGATAAGCAAATAAAGGGGAAGCAAAAACCTCTATACAAGAAAGAAATCGTTTCAAAAGACAATAAAGTTTCAGTCACCACACTTAGTGGAAAAAAAATTCATAAACTCCACATTAAAAATATAAAAAGAAGGGGACAAACTGCCCCCACACAATAAAACAAACGAACATACAAAAAACATGAAAAGAAATTATAAAAGATCTGGCACCAAGAGGGAGTTTATCTAACAAGAGCGGGCTTGTAAGTGGGACAAATCGTGCCTTAGTAGGCTCGTAGTGCCATCGAATTTGACAAATGGCTACACTACTTCCAAACGGGATTCTGGCGATCTCCCCATAGCTGGTTCGAGAAATGTTAACATCTCTGGTCCAGGAGAAAAAAGAAAAATTTGAGCTTATGCGCCTAATCCGCTAAGCAAATATTTATTTAATTCTCTGCGCCTAATCCGTAGATGAAACAGAAAAAATTTGAGCTTATGCGCCTAATCCACTAAGCAAATATTTATTTAATTCTCTGCGCCTAATCCGTAGATGAAACAGGAAAAAATTTGAGCTTATGCGCCTAATCCGCTAAGCAAATATTTATTTAATTCTCTGCGCCTAATCCGTAGATGAAAAAGAAAAAAAAAAAATTTGAGCTTATGCGCCTAATCCGCCAAGCAAATGAATATTTATCTTTCAAAAAAAAAAAAAAAAAAAAAAAAAACAACTTAAGCTTATGCGCCTAATCCGCTAAGCAAAAATAAAACAAAAAAATTTTTTTTAACAAAAACAAATAAACAAATCAAAATAAAATTAAAATATTAATCCAAAGAAAAGAAGAAAAACGAAAAAATTGTTAACAATGAAAAAGGATACAAAAAAAAAGACAACCAAAATTTTAAAATTTTTCACCTTTTTAATTTTCCTAATTTTTTGTTCCCTTTTTATTTTTGAAACCCTTTGTAATAACAGTATAAAGCAAAATTTTTAAATTTTATTTTAATCTTCCCCACTAATCATAATTTGTAAACCCCCGACACATTAACAAATTAACATCGCTAGAAAGGCGAAAATCTTAAACTAAAACAGTAACGCTAGTTTAATGATAATCAATCTAATCTTAAGAATTCCGCTTACTAATAATACTTTCCTACTATCAATAACATTTTTTTCTTTTTTATTAAATAGATAACCGGAACTTAGTACTTAGAACATAACAACTACTAACTACATTAAATTAGAATTAACATCTTGCGTTGCAGATTCCCCCTGCTGGCATCAGCCATCAGCGCACTACACATATTCAACTACAAGGCCCCAATAATAACAATCCAGAGCGGGGATGGGTGGATCATAGGGGGCTCATTCAAACTCATACACGTCATCGACCTACAAAAGTATACCACGATGGTGACTCAAATGGATAAATTAGCAAGTCATCTAATCAAACGAACCGACGAGCAACTCTTAGCCCAGCACTACATCAACCAAACACTCGAACGACTCGAAGAGTTGATGGGAAGCACAAGCAAGACTAGAGTCATCCGATCCATTGACTGGATTGGGTCAGCATGGAAATGGCTGGCAGGATCGCCTGACGCAACAGATTGGAATAACATCCTCCACAGCCAAAACCAGATAATAGCGAACAACAACCATCAATATAAGGTCAATAGAAAGCTATTCACAACCACCGAAGAAGTATTGAAACGAATTGAAGAAGTGGTGAACCGCACCAACTACGTAGTAAAGGAAACAGAAGGAATCGAATTCGAGCAAAGCGCACTTCGCAACATCGTCCTCATTCGTGAAGAGGTCAATGAATTTGTGCGAGCATGTCAATTGGCAAAGCGAGGAATTGTTAATACCAACTTGCTAGACATAGACGAAGTGAACCAAATCCTATCCGAAACAGAAACCCTCCCATACCAGAATGTAATTGAGGCAATAGAATATGGCCAACCATCGGTCCTCACAAACGGGACACTTCTACTCTACGTCCTATCGATGCCGAAAGTGACGACCAGTAAATACAATCTTCTGACTACCCGCGCTGGAATCTACGCTGGTAAACAAGTGGACTTACCGTTCGACAGAATGCTGGTCAATCAAGAGGAGACATACGGGTTGACGAAGGATTGCATGGTTATCGGCTCATCCACAGTATGCAGCTCCTTGATTGCGCTGGAAGAAAACAGCTGCCTGCCACGACTCTTAAAAGGTGGGGCTGCTAGTTGTCAATTTATTAGACGAAACGGATCCCGTATAGAACTGGTAAACGAAACACCATTTTCATTTCAAACTACCAGGGCATAATAAGGAGCAACAATGCCACAATTACTATTAATGGCACATACGTAATTCAATTCAACAACGAGTCAATCAAGATTGGCGATCAGGAATTTTCCAGCAATGAAGCTGTTACCGCAGACGCCCTCCCAGCCGTACTTTCTAACATAAAAAACCATACCATGAAAGTCAACTTGGAGTACATCCATGACATCACAATGGAGAATGTTAAGTATCTAGGCTATGTCAATGAAAAAATCAATTTTTCTATCGTTACAGAGGCTATCTCGATTTGCGCAATAGCCCTTATTGCCGGAACGCTGTGGAGATGTTACACAAAGAAACTAGACCTTCCTCCGGTTCAAATTCCAACGCATTGGACGGGAAACATTAGCATAAATAGGATCCCCAAAGGCAAATCTGCACCTGCATTTTATCGCTCAGATCCTAGCCTGCCAGTCACAAGCGTCAGTACTAAATCATCACCAGAAGGCCGCAATCACTCCTTACAAAATTTCTCCCCCTCACGCTTTTCGACATTTGATCTACGAGACGCAGATCTTTAAAGGGGGAGGAGTTACACGCATAGGTACCATAATACGGCACACCCTACGATTACGTTGCTAAGCGTGTGACTTATTTAGTTCAACAGAATAAAGTCGCTGACGCGGCACACGCGCAACCATCGATCAGGTCACCTTACATTAGTTATGGGAATCGCACGCTAAGCATATCCTGTTTACACAAGCGAGCAGTTCTGGGTAAAGCATGGGAACTGCAATGTAAACATTTTAGTTAATCTAAGAAGTTATTTAAGTAAGTTACAACGTATGTTTAGGGCAGTGGTTAATTAGCGTGCAAGTGGCACGAATAAAGAAGTTGTGACGTTAATCTAAAATCGTTCCTTGTTTCATTTCACAAGTATCGGAGGACAGTGAGTTCTCCGCACCTTTAATTTTTTTACATCTCCCACGAGACGGGAGATAACTTATATATTCAGCAATCAATTCAATATATAACGGAGACACTCAAGTAGCGGTGCTACAAAAAATCACGTTTTGGCAAACTACAAGAAACACTGGTGACAGCGGACAAACCAACGGTGTATTTTTTTATAATAAATTTCTGTGTAAGTGAATTTTTCAGTTTATTTAAGTAATATAAAGTAGCTTTTTGATACACAAAATTATTTTACTGCGTCACAGTTTTTTTTGGAGCTATTTTGCTTTGTCGCACTTTCAATTAATGAGCGACTCTGAACTATCTAGCCTTTTTGACTCATTAGCTATAATAGATAAAACACAAGCGACCATGCTTCCTGAAGACATAAGCACTGTTGTTACAGCAGCAATATCGGCTGCATTAAAATCCCAAAGGGAAGATTTCGACAAGATGTTAGAAGACCTTACGAAAAAGTTTACAACCTCCTTAACTACCAAAGTAGAATCTTTTGAAGAAGTGCAAATTGTAAGTCCTGTGAAGAAACCCTCGATCTCGTAAAATCTTTGCCTGAGTTTGACGGCAAGCAGGAAAATTATGTATCATGGAGACAAGCGGCACACACGGCTTACAAATTGTACCAAGGTTATGACGGAAGCGCAAAACACTACCAAGCCGTCGCAATTATCAGAAATAAAGTGAGAGGCTGTGAGGACTGTGTTGAATTTCCATGCTATTATTGCAAGACTAGACTTCACCTATGCCGATAAAAGGCCGATTTATTTAATAGAGCAGGAGTTGAGCACTTTAAGGCAGGGAAATCTGACGGTTTTGAAATTTTATGATGAGGTCGAGAGAAAGCGCACCCTGCTAACTAATAAAACTATAATGACTTACGAAAGCCATTTATCGATATCTTTAAACGAAAAATATAGAATGGATGCACTGCGCGTTTTCATTTCTGGTCTGAAAAAACTCCTTTGTGACATTTTATTTTCTGCGCGCCAAACGGACTTACCATCAGCCTTGGCTCTTGCACAGAAGGTGGAAGCGAACCATGAACGGTACGTGTTTGCCACAAATTTTTAAAGCGTTCCGAGGAAAATGATAGAAAGTTAGACGGAAATACCAGTAACCAACCAGAACATTTAGGTGCCCATAAAAATCCACATTATCAGAATAATAGCAATAAACCACAAAAGCGTAGTACCTTTTACCATGGACAGGAAAAGCCTGAGCCGATGGATATAGACCCATCAATATCCCGTTTACGTCGTTCAACAAACTATGAACATCAAAACCCTTCGAATGAGTACTCGCAAAATAATAAGACCAATAATTTGTAAAGTTCTAAACAAAGACAATTTTCGTCAAACGCCGTCAATCACGGACCACAGTTTAAGCGACGTTACGAATATGATAGGAGTACGGGACCAAAAGTTCTAAGAATAAATCCAATTTCGCAAGATGCGCCTGAAAATAATTCTTACGATAAAATTGTGAATAATGAGGTTGACGATATTGATGAAGAAATTAATTTTTTAGGGGGAGGACCCTACTCCCTTGGATTAACAGATACATAGGAACTGAGAGAAGAATTATTAAAATGCTAATAGATACAGGATCTTCCAAAAGTTACATTAAACCATTTACAGAACTTAAAGGACTCGTACCATTAATGAACCCATTTTTAGCCAGATCAATACATGGGGAAACAAAAGTATGTGAGAAATGCAGAATAAATTTGTTTGGGGTCACTTCAGATTTTATTATATTACCTAATTTGTTAACTTTCGATGCAATAATTGGACTTGATCTACTAACGCAGGTTAATGCTATATTAGACTTGAAAAAATGTAGAATTATACACGACTTTGGAGCCGAAAGGCTTTTCTTTACTAAATGTGAGAGTATCAACACTATCAAAATTACGGAGGATAACGTACCTTATGCAATAAAAGGAGAATTTTTAGAAATGATCAAAGAAAGATCAAATGCTTTTGCTGACCCAAATACATGTTTACCATTCAATACGAATGTAGTTGCCACAATTCGTACAAAACACGAGAATCCCATTTATTCTAAGTTATATCCATACCCAATGGGGGTTGCAGATTTTGTCAATAAAGAAGTGAAAGAACTTTTACACAATGGAATTATAAGGCCCTCTAGATCCCCCTACAATAACCCAATTTGGGTAGTGGATAAGAAATGTTTCGATGATGAAGGTAACAGGAAGAAGCGTCTAGTAGTAGATTTCCGAAAATTAAACGAAATAGCTATTGATGATAAGTATCCAATACCAAATGTTATGTCGATCTTATTAAACATGGGCCAGTCTCAATACTTTACAACCCTCGATCTCAAATCAGGGTTTCACCAAATTGAGCTGGCAGAGCGAGATAGAGAGAAAACGGCTTTTTCTGTCAACAATGGAAAATACGAATTTTTTCGTCGTCCATTTGGTTTAAAAAACGCTCCTAGTATATTTCAAAGAGCTATAGACGATGTACTTAGTGTAGCATTATGCGTCATACCCATCTATGTAATACACTTGCGGCATTACGCATCATGAACTTCTATGCCAAATACATTTTTGTAATAATGATATTACAATATTATCCAACATAAATTATTGAACTAACCCAGCGGTTAGATAACATCAATGGAATGCCGAATATGAAACCCTTATCCGTTCACAGCTAATAAATTTTGCTTATTATTTACATACAACCAATTATGGGAACTAACCAAAATACTCGCATCGATCTGCTGACGTTGCGAACAGGCACACAAACTTACATGTATGCATAGCCTTAACCAAATTACTCGCGTTGATCTGCCAACGTTGCGAGCAAGCATACAAACTTACATGTATGCATAATATTAACCAAATTACTTGCATTGATCTGCTGACGTTGCTAATAACGTATACAAATCTACATGTATAGAGTCATGCATACAAATCTACATGTATGCAAACCCTGTATACAAACTTAAATGTAGGCATACCCCATTACCAATGTACATATTTTTAGTTTATTAGTATTAAGATAATTCAGAATGTATAGGTTAAGAAAATAACTATATAATGAGAAAGAATTTATTTAATAAAGGCAATGATTTTCAGACCATAGAAGTCTTCACTCCTATTTATTCAAAGTAAATATTTCATGGCGATCCTGCCAGCTTGATCTTAATTTAGCTGAAAATTTGCTCATTAAGCAAAATACGCTAGATCTTGCTGCCCAGAGATCCTGCCCAGTTTTTTTTTTTTTTAATTTAAAGAAAAAAAAAAAAGTTTTGTTAAAAAACAAAAAGGAAGCGATGTTAGCAGGAGCAGTACAATCAAGAAATTAAGCAGCGTTTAGATGGAATAAAATACGGACATTGGTAAAAATTTTAACTGGCAGCATGCGAGCATATATAGAGGTGGAATATCATAAGGAATAAATACTACAAGGAAATTAAAAATTTTAACTGGCAGCATGCGAGCATATATAGAGGTGGAATATAATAAGGAGTAAATATTTCATGGCAATTTTGACAGGCAGCGAAATAGAACCCTCTGAAAACAAGACTGGCAGCAATAGAGAATAAGTATAAAAATTAGAAACAAATTGGGCGGCCTTTACGGACGCTAAACCATTAGCAAAAACGAGAGTTTTTGCTTAGGAATTTTTTTTTAGAAAAAAAACACATAATGTAAAATTTAAACAAAAGTATGTACAAACAATTTCTTTTGAACTTGCAAAAAAAAATATATAATATAAAATTTACTTTGTTAAAATTTAAAGTAAAAATTTTTTTATAGAAAAAAAAGAAGTAGCAGGAAAATTAAAATTTCTTATAAAAAAAGGCTAAAATGCTAAAAATCTTAAATTAAACAAAACTTTGCTTAGGCTTTTATAAAGAAAAATATTCAAGTAAATTGGAATATTTCGGACACTCCTTTAAAATAGTCAGTTAACTTCAGACAGTTTCACCTTTCCTTTGGAGAAAGCCTATAGGACATTTTTATAAGGTTTAAAAATAAAATTACTATGTTAATAATAAATAAAAATGCAAAGAGTTCCTCGGACATTCCTCTCTATTGGTGGGACGAAAATACCCGACACACTAGGGACCTACCCAAAAAATTAGAAGGTTTAAAGAAATTGTGGAAGATAATAGGTATGGAAAGGGAACCCACAATTGAGGACATTATAAACCCCACTACCAGGGTGGAAGAAATAATGCGTATGATGAGGAGAGTGTTCCCCAACAATGCCAAATGTTAAGTAGCATCTGAAAAAAAAAATATTAAAAGTTCGTTTAATACAAATAGATAAGAATATTTCCAAATATATTATAAACTACACTAAGAAAAAATTTTTTTTGGAATATTAAAATTTTTTTTTATATAAAAATATTTTTAATCAACAATATTCACAACATAAAAAATCGTAAAACAAAATATCTAACTTCTTATTAAAATTAGAAAACTTTCAAGATGTCTTGGTGGACAAAAATAGCCCAAGGCATTATGGTAGCCATAGCTGGCTACGAGGTAGGAAAAGAAAGCTCTGAAACAAGAGATAACAAAATAATCAAGTATGAGCCATCAACTAGGGTAGATACAGAAAATACTCCGAACATCCCAGATGTTTGGTTAGCAATTATAGGTTGTGTATTCATGCTATTGATCATAACAATAGCTATGATGCTCAAAAACTATATGAAACACAAATTTAGGCAGGTAAAACCCGCCATAACTCGTATCTAACCCTTTACCAGTACCAAACCCAAAGCTGAGGAAGAGCGATAAACAATTCAATTATTAACCCTCAAAATGTAGCAAACGAGCTTCATTAGACCTGCCCAAATCTAATGACAAATCAATAATTTGCATACTTCAAAATAGTAGTTTCCACGGAAGTTATCAAAATAACATCCTTGAAGGCTGTCAAAGGAAAACATTTATAAAACAGCCCTAGTAAAATTTGAGTCAGTGGACATATGAAAAAAAAAAAACATAAATTTTACAATCAGCCAATATTAACAACAAAAATGAAGAAAAGTCACAAAGAGAACCTATACATATATGTTAAAGCGCTACATAAATTTACAATAAAAGACTAGTCGCGCTCGTTTTCATCTTAGGATAGAAAAATGGTAGCGCAGAAAATTTTCAAGTAACCAGATTGTTGAGGAAGTTATTGACTTAGGACAATATTCGACCAGGCGTAAAAGAAATGCCGGCAATCCAGGTTTTGAAATTTATAAGGCAAAACACAGTTGTCCTGAGGGACAAAGTGGTGATTAAGAATTGAATATTTACTGCAGTAGGCGAATTTATAAAATAATAATTGTTAACCAAGTTCTCTAAGATCAAATAATAGCACTAACCAAAGAGGCTGTGCATGTGACAATCCCGGTATAAAAATAAAAATATTCTTCATAAATGTCATGACGATTCTGTCTTGGTGGCCGCCGCAGAAATCACATGACACATAAGATCAAAGATATTGCTGGAAAATAGGAAAATTATTAAAAATTTTAAGATACGAAAAATTTTTTTTGTACCCACTGTACCTTCCACTTAATAAAACTACTATCAATACATAGCTCCCCCGCTCTTCCATCAGCAACCCCCTCTAATTTATATACAATTTATTACAGATTTACCTTATTATGAAAAAAAGGGTTAAATAAAAAAAACAAAAAAAAAGAACCTTTTTTCCTTGAATAATATAAAATAAAATAAATACAATCATTTATTACCTAGGTCTCATAAGATCATATTTTTACATATTAGGAAAGTCCTCTACTTTAGCCTCAATAGATTAGAAAATATTTCGATAGGAAAATAATTTGCATAAGTTACTAAATAATGGTAGGATAACAATCGTAGGAACAATAAAAATAATTAGTAGTCCTCTCTTGAAAATAATCTAAAAAGAAATATTCCGATTAACTCAGTTGTTTAATAATAATTTATATCTAAGCAATTGAAAACAAAAAATTTTTTTCCCTTCTGCTTCATATTTCCATATAAATATTAAAAATAATTTCTAGAAGTCAAGCGGATTTTAAGTGAGTACACACATTTAAAATCCGCCTATAAAATATACACAGTAAATACAATAAGTAACATAAGTAAAATAATCATTAAATTTAAAAATTTCAAAAAAGGGATTTGCATAAAATGTAAACAATAAATATATCAAGGTCAGCAAATAAGAAACAAAGTAACAGTAAAATATCAAAATCATTAAAAATATGACAAAGAGTCTTATACAATTGTTCACAAAACAATTATATAACACTCTTTTTCTAAGGCGGATGGTGTAGCATTATGCGTCATACCCATCTATGTAATACACTTGCGGCATTACGCATCATGAACTTCTATGCCAAATACATTTTAGTAATAATCATATTACAATATTATCCAACATAAATTATTGAACTAACCCAGCGGTTAGCTAACATCAATGGAATGCCGAATATGAAACCCTTATCCGTTCACAGCTAATAAATTTTGCTTATTATTTACATACAACCAATTATGGGAACTAACCAAAATACTCGCATCGATCTGCTGACGTTGCGAACAGGCACACAAACTTACATGTATGCATAGCATTAACCAAATTACTCGCGTTGATCTGCCAACGTTGCGAGCAAGCATACAAACTTACATGTATGCATAATATTAACCAAATTACTTGCATTGATCTGCTGACGTTGCTAATAACGTATACAAATCTACATGTATGGAGTCATGTATGCAAACCCTGTATACAAACTTATATGTAGACATACCCCATTACCAATGTACATATTTTTGGTTTATTAGTATTAAGATAATTAAGAATGTATAGGTTAAGAAAATAACTATATAAAGAGAAAGAATTTATTTAATAAAGGCAATGATTTTCAGACCATAGAAGTCTTCACTCCTATTTATTCAAAGAAAATATTTCATTGGGGAGAAAATCGGTAAGAGTTGTTATGTTTACGTGAATGACGTAATAATATATTCGCAAAAAAAGGAGCAACACGTTAAAGATATAGATTGGGTTTTGAGAAGTTTATACGATGCTAACATGAAGGTTTCAGTTGAAAAATCACAGTTTTTCAAAAACGAAATTGAGTATCTCGGTTTTGTTGTGTCAAGGACTGACATTAAAACATGTCCTGATAAAGTTAGTGCAATGCTTAACTTCCCGGTTCCTGAAACTTTGTATAGTCTCAGGTCATTTCTAGGATTAGCAAGCTATTACAGGTGTTTCGTTAAAGAATTTGCCAGTATAGCTAAACCTCTGACGGACATCCTGAAAGGTGAAAATGGTACAGTTAGCGCTAATAAATCGAAAAGAGTAAAAATCGCATTAAACTCAAAACAATACCATGCCTTTGATGTTCTAAAACGTATCTTGATATCAGAGGATGTAATGCTTACTTACCCAGACTTTAAGAAACCATTTGATTTAACAACGGACGCATCTAACCATGTATAGGATGCGGTTTTATCTCAGGAGGGTAGGCCCATAACTATGATATCCCGAACCTTAAAGGATAATGAGCTAAATTTCGCAACAAATGAAAGGGAGCTTTTAGCCATAGTGTGGGCATTAAAGAGCCTTCGAAATTACCTCTACGGTGTTCGTCAATTGAACATATTCACGGATCATCAACCTTTAACGTTTTCCGTTTCGGATAGAAATCCAAACGCCAAACTCAATCGTTGGAAAGCGTTCATTGACGAACATAACGCAAAATTATATTATAAGCCCGGAAAGGAGAATCATGTTGCTGATGCTTTGTCGCGGCAGCAGGTGAACGTAATAGAGGAAAGTCCAAATTCGGACTCAGCGACAATTCATAGCGAGCAATAATTAACTTATACCATAGAAGTGGTTGAAAAGCCAGTAAATTGCTTTAAAAATCAAATAGTTATCGAGGAGGATAATTTCCCATCCAAACGAACTTTTAACCTTTTTTGAAATCGAACAAGACATATTATTCACTTTAGTGATAAAAGCACGCTCTTGAAAATTCTTCGTGGTAAACGCAATTCACTGCAGTTTACCCATTCTAGCTCACATTCAACATGAACTAGTAAAAATGTTTCCAAATACCAAATTTAAATATGCAAAAAAATTGTAACTGACATTTTTAACCCAAATGAGCAAACTGAAATTATAATTACCGAACATAATCGTGCCGCGCAGGAGAATGTTAAACAAATATTGAATGACTATTTTTTTCCAAAACTGGAAAATAAGGCAAAAGAAGCTGTCGGAAACTGCAAAATTTGTTCAAAATCAAAGTACAATAGACACCAACGTAAGTATAAAATTTCTGAAACACCAGTCCCTTCATACCTGGGAGAAATCCTCCACATTGACATATTTTCTACTGACTCGAAATATTTTTTAACATGTCTGGACAAGTTTTCTAAATTCGCGATTGTTCAAACGATAACATCCAGAACAATTGTTGACATAAAACCCCAACTCATACAACTTTTGAATATATTCCCAAGGGCTAGAGTCATTTATTGCGACAACGAGAAGTCATTAAATTCAAATACCGTCAGATTTCTCCTGACCAACAGTTTCGGTATTGATATTGTAAATGCCCCACCTCTTCATAGCACTTCAAATGGCCAAGTGGAAAGGTTTCATAGTACCTTGATAGAGATTGCTAGATGCATGAAGCTAGAAAAAAACATTGACGACACAAGGGATTTAATTTTGCTTTCGACAATCGAATATAATAAAACAATACATTCCGTAACTAATAAAAGGCCAGTCGACATCTTTAGACCCAATACAGACATTATTAATAATGAAATATCGACACGCATAAAAAAGGCACAACAATTAGAATTAAAAACCCACAACAGAGCCAGAATAGAGCGTACATTCAAGGCAGGGGACAAAGTTTTGGTGAGAAGGAACACTAGACTTGGAAATAAGTTAACGCCCCTCTACGAAGAACATATTGTTGAAAAGGACTTAGGAACTACAGTTCTTATTAAAGGAAGGGTGGTCCATAAGGACAATTTAAAATAGATATACCTTGCAAACACAAGTTCAGATACGCATCAATTTAACTGACAGTCGTTATTCGATTTACCCTTAAAATGTTGATTGCAGAAGTTTATGACTGAGCATTTTACAAATATTTATTTCAATTGAAGAACCAATGTTTTTATATATTTATAATCTTAAGAATTGCAAAAGAATATTTTGTACAAAGTTATGAATTAGTAATAGGAAAATCGAGTTAATAGCCCACGTATAATTAAGTTCCTGTCACTTGCTCCAAAAGAACTCCCAACTCCAAAACACTTGCCATCCACACCTGGCTTACATATTTTTCAAATTGTCATCCACAAAGTCAACGGCTCAATTCTATAAAACGAACATACTATGGTTAAGACCGGCCAACACAGTAAACGTAAAAAAACCTGAAGACGCTGCCAATTTAGAGGGGGAGGAGTTAAGCACATAAAATTGAGGACCACCCTGATATCTCTGTTATGACATCATCTCCAACTTTATAAATATAATACTTAACAGCATCGCTATTATTTGCAATGCAAGAGTGCGCTGACTGCTGTGAGATCGGACCGAATGGTTGGCAGCGTAAACCAAGATAACGGTAGCCTTGCTTTGGTATTTCTAATTGGAATAGAGTGTAACTCTGATGAATGACAGCGAAGAGCGAACTTTTGGAAGTTTACAGCATTCTTATTGGGGCAAGGCTAATTAGATTTAAGTTGCAATTGGATTACCGCGGACGTAACATTTTGACAAGCGGTATTGTAAAACTTTGTATAACTAAAATATATGAAATAAAATATCGAAAATTTATACATACAACACCACTAGTTGCTGAGGTGCATATACATAGAAACGCCGGTTTGTATGCATGTGTTTTACACATTCCAAGCACCAACAATCTTAAAAGCTGTGCACTCCAGCACGTAAATAAATGCGTTATTACGTTGCTTGCGGTCAACCCTTACATCTTTTGAGAAAACCGCTTATCTTGGGTTTCTCAAATATTGAAGATCCCACGTTATTTTGCATATAACGTGTTTGCTACCACTCTTATCTACATATCTCCATCATCATCCATCAATCCATACCACGTTTATTTATACATCACACAAACATTTTATATCACAAAAAATTCAACATCATAGGTATATTTCAGTGAATTTGGGGGGAATTCCCTAGTAAACCGTACTAAGTTCCCTTTTGTGAAATCCTTTCGATATCAGTGGGGCATTCCATAATTAACATTGATTAGTCTCCTTTGGTGAATCTCTTCGTGAGCAGTGCAAACCCGATTAAGTGCCCATTCGTTTTCAAAGAATCGTTATCCCTCTGACCGACAGACGGAAAGTCCAATCTCCAAATAAGTGTCTCTTGGCTTGCGTCTGTAGTGTTGAAGTTTCTAAACCTGAATCTTCGCGCACAATACCAATTGTGAACTAAAATAATCTCCACCCAGCTTGTCTTCCTGATCATTTTTTATCAAATCAAACCCTTGATACCGTCTCCAAACATGCCTGCTTCAACAGAAATGTAGCATTATACGTCACACCCACTGTATTGTATCATTATACGTCACACCCACTGTAACATACTTGCGGCATTACGCATAACAAACTCCAAATATATTTTAGTAATAATCATATTACAATATTTTCCAACATAAATTATTGAACTAACCCAGACGGCTAACCAACATCAATGGAATGCCGAATATGAGACCCATATCCATACACAGTTAATAAACTATACATACAAACATACAACCCATGGTGGGAAAATATCAAAACACTCAAATTGATCTGCTGACGCTGCTAAATGTACAAAACTACATGTATGGAGTTATGCATACAAAACTACATGTATACAAAGACTGTATACAAACGTACATGTATGCATAACCCATTTCCTATGTACTTATTTTTAGTTATTAGTATTAAGATATTTATGAATGTATAGGTTAAACAAATTACTATAAAAGACGAGAAATTAATTAATAAAGCAAGATTTAATGTTGGACAACCAAAGTCTTCACTTCTTTTATTTTAGTACCTTTCATGGCAATCCTGCCAGTCTAGGTCAATAATTAGCACAACTGCTAAAAGATCTAGCTGGCCAGAAGAGCCTTATAGAATCAAATCAACACGAGATCCTGCCTGTTCGCGTTGTATAGTAAATCATTAACTTTGCTCAAGCAAGACTTAAAATTTAAATCCTGAAAAGAAAGAGGATCAATTATTTCCTTGTAACAACGGGTTAACATATTTTGAATCCATCGAAGATGATGAACAACTTAATACAGTAATACTTGGAGAATTGGCTATTAATCTCAAGGAACAATAAAAACCATCAAATGACTAGCACACAAAGAGGCAAAATATTACACGGTAACCAGCAGCAAGGAAGCAGAATATTACCCAAAAAGAAGATTTTCATTGACGACATGACCGCATAACAGGGTGGAATATTACATGAAAAGAAGATATTGATGGCAACATTCTGACGGGCAGTAAGGCGGCGTAAATTTTTAAGTATCATAATTAATTTAAATTCTAGAAAACAAATTGGGCGGCCTTTATGGACGCTAAACAATGAGCAAAAACGAAAGTTTTTGCTTAGGATTTTTTTTTCTCTAAGTAGGAAACAAAATAATAATATGAAGAAAATTAGTTGAAAATTTTTTTTTTGTATTAAACGTCGAGCAAAAACTTTATTTGTTGAAAAAAAAAAGAAAAAAAAACTCAGTTATCTCTTTAGTATGCAAGAGATAGAAACGGAAGAAGAATTTCACAGAATTTTTAAAAAGTGTGAAGACACTTTAAAAGAATTCATTAAAATTTCTGAGAAAGTTCTTGAAAACCGTAATAATACCAAACAAGGTCCGACACCAATTACTACAGAAGAGTATCGGCGACGGAACCAGTCGGTAAAAAAGGAAGAAATACCTAAAATACCTACCCCAAAAATCCGAAAAAGAAAACGGGGAAGTAAGCAATTTAAAATAAGGAAAGAGATAGCTGAGAGTTATAAACAACTAAATTTAACAACAAAAACCGAGGATAGATTAAAATTGAAAGACAAGATTAGAGAATTGAGAAAGAAAAAATAAAAATTTTTGAGTAAATTGGAATGTCATCTAATCACAGGGAACACCCCAGTACATGGGAAGATAAAGATATTAGAAATAAAACAGAGGTAGATTATGAAAAACAGCTCCGATGGTTAAAACCATTTTGGAAGAAAATAGGCATGAAAAGAGAACCTACAGTAGAAGATGTAAAAAACCCTACAACAACAGAGGAAGAAATAGCTAGGATGATAAGAACGGTCTTCCCAAATGAAAAATAATTTTTTTTAGAATTAAAATCTAATACTAAATTATATACTGGTTGACAAATAAATGAATAAATAAATAAAAATAAAATGGAATGCATAGGATAAAGAATAAAATCAAAAATTTTATTAAAAATTAAAATTTAGTTCATTACTCATAGAAGCAGGAAGATAGCCAAAATGTCTTGGTGGAAAAAATAGCCCAAGGCATTATGATAGCCATAGCTGGCTATGAATTCGGCAAAGAAACCTCTGAAGAGGAAATAGTTGACAACAAATTGGTAAAATATGAGCCACAAGCCCAAGTGGACACAAAAACTACAGACATTTGGCTAGGTGCTTTAATATGCACGATAGGGCTATTAATCATAGCGATAGCCGCCATTCTTAAAAACTATATGAAAATCAAATATAGGCAAACAAATAACGTGCAACAACGCATATAAAATTTTTTTTTGCCCTTTCTACCCAAATTTCCAAACTGAAAGCTGAGGAAGAGCCATAAATAATTGGAGTAAAATCTCAAATAGTGTCTCAAAATGTCACAATCGACAGTAAAGGTAGCTCTGCCTAATGCGAACAGCAAATCCAAAATTCGCATAATTCCTTCGATTGCCCCTGACAAAGATGGCCAGGAAGCAATAGGAAATTCTAGGACAGTGGAAGTAAGCAAGACCTAAAGAAGAAAAAAAAATATACTAATATTTTACAACCAGCTCATAACAACAAGCATGAAGAAAAAGTCACAACGAGAACATATATATATATAGATAAATATTAAAGCGCTATATAAATTTGCAAGAAAAGACTAGTCGCGCTCGTTTTCATCTTAGGATAGAAAAATGGTAGCGTAGAAAAATTTTCAAGCAACCAGATTGTTGAGGAAGTTATTGACTTAGGACAATATTCGACCAGGCATAAACGAAATGCCGGCAATCCAGGACTTGAAATTTATAAGGAAAACACAGTTGTCCTGAGGGACAAATTGGTGAAAATAATTGAATATTTACTGCAGTAGGCGAATTTATAAAATAATAATTGGTACCCAAGTTCTCTAAGATCAAATAATTGCACTAACCAAAGAGGTTGTGCCTGTGACAATCCCGGTATAAAAATAAAAATAATTCTTCATAAAAGTCATGACGATTCTGTCTTGGTGGCCGCCGCAGAAATCGCGTGACTCATAAGATCAAAGATGTTGCTGGAAAATAGGGAAATTATCGAAAATATAAAAATAACATTTAAAAGATACGAAACATTCTTCTTTGCACCCACTGTACCTTCCACTCATCCATTAACAGAACTACTATCAATACATAGCTACCCCGCTCTTCCATCAGCAACCCCTCTATTGTATACAGTTTATTACAGATTTACCTTATTATGAATGAAAAAAGAAAAAAAATGCCAGGTGAAAAAAAAAATCTTTTTCCTTGAATAATAAACGGAATTAGTTTAATAAAATAAAATAAATACAATCATTTATTGCCTAGGTCTAAGGTCATATTTTTACATATTAGGAAAATACTTCACTTTAACCCCAATAGATAGAATAGGAAAATAGTTTGCATAATTTACTATATAATGATAGGAACAATAAAGATATGGAATTAATAATTCATAAGAATAGGCTTAAACGCATATGAAATAAGCATTTCACGTTAGTCATTGCACATTAAATATCTAAAAAATCGAAAAAAAAAGAATTTTTTTTTTTCTTTCTCAATTCCATATTTACATAAATTATTATAAATACATAAACATTAGGGAATATATACCGACAAGCGGATTTTAATTGGGTGCACACATTTAAAATCCGACTATAAAAATGTATACAATAAATAAAATAAATAAAATAAGAATAATAATCATTAAACAAAAAATAAAAAAAAAAAAACTTTTTCTTTTTAAAATAATAATAATGTAAACAATAAACATAGAAGTAATAAATATATCAAGGTCAGCAAATCAAAAACAAAAAGCAAAATATCAAAATATTAACAATACGACAAAGAGTCTTATACAATTTGTTCACACAACAAATGTATAACACTCTTTTTCTAAGGTGGATGGTGTAGCATTATACGTCACACCCACTGTATTGTATCATTATACGTCACGCCCACTGTAACATACTTGCGGCATTACGCATAACAAACTCTAAATATATTTTAGTAATAATCATATTACAATATTTTCCAACATAAATTATTGAACTAACCCAGACGGCTAACCAACATCAATGGAATGCCGAATATGAGACCCATATCCATTCACAGTTAATAAAGTATACATACAAACATACAACCCATGGTGGGAAAATATCAAAACACTCAAATTGATCTGCTGACGCTGCTAAATGTACAAAACTACATGTATGGAGTTATGCATACAAAACTACATGTATGTTAACATGGCATATGTTAACAATTGCTACAACAATAAATGATTAATAAGCAATAATATATACAGGTAAAGCGGATATGCAACTCTCGTTGCACAATATTTCACATAAAAGCTCAAGAAGCAATGTCAGCAAAATTAGCTTGAATTTATTTAGAGCGGAAGTTCAATACTTTCCCACAAAATTGCCAGACGCGACGTCAGCAAATTAAAGCTCCAATTCATTTAAACAGGAAGCCCAACATGCGCAACTAAAGTTGGCTAATTCGCGGAATAGCAAAACGCAGCAGCAACGCCAGCGGAGTCGGCCAATTAATTAAGCATAGTTATAAGTTAATGATTTTTGTAAAGTTAGTTCTACTTTTGATGTGACTCAATAAAGGTCGTAAAGACCCTAAAAATATATTTTTTTGGATTTCTCAATAAAAGAATCCTTAACTGGCGCCCAACGTGGGGCCTACGGTTGTTCGCGGGTTGTAAAAGTAGTGATTAAATCCTTTAGATTCCGTTTCGAAAAACACTAAACAAAAAACCGTGTAAAATCGCGCGAATAAGAAAGCGTGCAATATTCGAGTGGAATACGTTAAGAAAAGGAAAAACGAAAAAGCAACGAAAGCAGCAACCGAGGCCAGAGGATAGAAGCAGCGTATATCGGCCCCCCAGTAGACCGACAAAGGACAAAAAGGAGACGCCCAGTCGTCAGCCGGTACGCGAAGGACCTTCCCCAAAAAAATGGAGAAGCTAGCAATGTAAGTTAAGTTTAGAAATAAGTAAGTGAAAAAATTTGTGAAATAAAATTTTTTTTAAGTAAATGAATAGTAGATTACTAAGGAAATCGCTTGAAAAGTGAAGTTGAAAAAAAATCTTATTTTGGAGGTAAAAGTAAAATGAAAAATTAATTTGAGAAATTTTATTGGATAAACGAAAAATTGAAAAGCAAAATCTGCGAAAAAAGTATTCGCCTTAGAATTAAAATTTTAGGAATAGTAACAAGCCTCTATTGAGAGCTAGATTTATAAAAAATAAAATAAAAAGAGTGTAGAATTAACCCTTTGTGAATAATTAGTGACAACACCGAGCAAATTTTATGATAAAAGTGAATCAATTACCAAAATTTAAATAACTAAATTTATCACTTCTTGTGAAAAACGGTTTTATACTTTAGATTTTCAATTGGTTCGGTTCATTGAATTTCACTATTAATAAAAGAAATTAATTATATCAAATAAATTTAACATTTGAAATGAATCCAAACAACCTCGTTCGTCCACCAATCTTGAACGCACCCCAAGCTCCAGCTGCACCTTCTGGTCAGCAAGCTCCTCGTAACCCCAATGCGTTTTCAATGGAAGAACTTACAAATATTGTCTCAGGACTTGTCACCAACATCCTGAAAACCGAGGGGCGGAACCTAGTTCAAGCCGCCCTAAATCCTAACGCGAATTTTTCGAACTTTACGGACATTACAATCGATACAAATTTAACCGGTAATGTTTCCGAACTTGACAAAATTCCGGATGTCGTAAGATGTCTTCGGGAATTCTCTGGAAACCCAGGAGAATTCACATCTTGGAGGAAAAGTGTGGACAGAATCCTCCAAATATACGAGCCTCAAAGAGGAACTCCCAAATACTATAGCATACTTAATGTCATACGAAATAAAATTGTGGGCAACGCCGATGTCGCCCTGGAGTCGTACAACACTCCATTAGACTGGCAGGCCATATCAAAATGCCTGACACTACATTACGCGGACAAGCGCGACCTTGGTACCCTCGAGTACCAAATGACTTCACTCGTACAGGGTAACCTTACGATCCAAGAGTTTTACCAACGGGTATACTCTCATTTGTCCTTAATATTAAATAAACTAGGCTGCATGGAAGTCGGCACAGAAGCCATGCACCTACTAACCAGCACTTATAGGGATAAAGCCCTAGACACTTTTGTCCGTGGCCTCAAAGGAGATCTCCCCAGACTCCTAGGAATGAGGGAACCGGCGGACCTCCCTCAGGCACTCCACCTGTGCCTTAAACTAGAAAATCAGAATTTCAGGTCACATTATGCTCTAAGCAATAATGGCCAAGGTAGAAAGCCGCAGGAATTTCGACCACCTTTCTCCTAGAAGGCTAAATAATGAATTCTACCCAGAATTGGCATACATGCCCCAATCCAGGTTGTACGCAACCAACCCATACCAACCACCACAGGTAAGTGGTCAAGGCCAACGTCCACAACCAGCTAATCATTATGGTCAGCAACCAAACTATCCACCACCGAGGCCCTTTCAGAAGCCTCAGCCCCGTCCAGAACCTATGGATATAGACCAGTCGCTAAGAACGCGCAACATAAATTATATGAATAGGCCGCGTCCTAATGACCCAACTAACAAAAGACCCCCTATCGGAAACCCTCCAGCACCAGTTCCCCCAAACAAAATCCAAAGGAACTTCCATATAGATGCCGACCAACCTGAGGAATATTCCCCTACCATGACAAATGACGACCAGACAAATGCAGATTATTACAACGACGAAACTTATACCACTCCTGACAACTGCGACGAACAACACAAGGACAATTACCTAGACACAACAGACCTACATTTTTTAGGATGAACCACTCTTCGCTGCCTTACTTCCAGTGCAAACTGAAGAGTGGAGAAACTGTAAAATTTTTAATAGATACAGGATCTACAAGAAACTATATACAGCCCTCCATTGTTCCCAATCCAATCAGAAACGACAAAATTTTTTTTGCAAAATCAATAGCGGAAGACATCGAAATCAAAGAACACACCTATCTCAATCTTTTTAACGCCGATAACAAATTGAAATTTTACCTCCTCCCCACATTAAAATCCTTCCATTGTATCCTCGGAAACGACAGCCTCAAGGAACTCGAAGCTGTGATCCACGTCAAGGATGACTTTATGGAAATAAAAGGAAACACAAGAATTAGGATAAAACAGTTAGCTTCGGGATCAATTAACAAAATTGACCTTAAGGAAGACAACATGTCACCAAGTCAGAAAAGTAAAATCAATAATCTAGTAGAAAAATTTTCTAGTCTCTTCGCGGAACCCAACGATACACTTACATACACCACTAAAGTCGTAGGCGAAATCAGAACCAATAAAGATACTCCTGTTTATACACGACACTATCCCTACCCCATGTCGCTTAAAAGCGAAGTTGAATCCCAAATAAACAAAATGCTAGACGACGGCATTATTCGACCATCAAGGTTACCTTACAACTCACCCGTTTGGGTGGTAGCGAAAAAGCCTGACTCCCAAGGCAACAAGCAGTATCGAGTCGTTATCGACTATCGCAAGCTTAACGCGATTACTGTAGCAGACCGCTACCCAATACCTCAGATAAATGAAGTATTGTCTCAGCTCGGGAAAAATAAATTTTTTTCCGTGTTAGACCTAAAAAGCGGATTTCATCAAATCCCGCTCAAGGAATCCGATATTGAGAAAAAGGCTTTCTCAATCAATAATGGCAAGTACCAGTTCACGAGATTGCCATTCGGACTCAAAAATGCCCCGTCAATATTCCAGCGAACCCTAGATGACATTCTTCGTCATCATATCGGCAAACTATGCTACGTCTATATCGATGACATAGTCGTCTTCAGCAACTCTGAAGAAGAGCACGCTCTCCACTTACAGCAAATTTTTAAAACTCTAGAAGACTCTAACATGAAGATCCAACTCGATAAATGCCATTTTTTCAAGGACTCTGTAGAGTTCCTAGGATTCATTATTTCCTCAAGAGGAATTACAAAAAACCCCGCAAAGGTTGAAGCAATATCAAAAATACCTTACCCAAAAACCATTAAGCAACTTCGCTCATTCTTAGGCCTTTCCGGCTACTACCGCCGCTTCATTAAAGATTACGGCACGTTGGCTAAACCCCTAACGATACTCTTAAGAGGGGAAGAAGGGCGTATATCCAAAAACAAATCAGCTAAAATAAATATCGAACTAAATGAAGAAGGAAAAGATGCTTTCAATAAAATAAAAAAATCTCTTATGTCTGACGATGTCATACTTGCATACCCTGACTTCAGCAAAGATTTCCATTTAACAACCGATGCCTCTAATTATGCGATTGGTGCAGTCCTTTCTCAGGATAAAAAACCCATCGCATTCATTTCAAGAACACTCAACAAAACAGAAGGAGCCTATGCTACAAACGAGAAAGAGTTTTTAGCTATAATATGGGCCCTAAACAATTTCAGGAACTATCTTTACGGCTCAGCAAAAGTAAAAATATTTACAGATCATCAACCCCTCACTCAGGCTCGTAGCAATAAAAACAACAACTCTAAAATGAAACGCTGGAAATCCATTTTAGAGGAATATAATCACGAACTCCTTCAAACCTGGCACAACTAACGTTGTAGCTGACGCCCTTTCAAGAATGCCACCTGAACCAATTAATTCCTTATCCTCAACTCAACATAGTGACGAGAGTTCATCGGATAATTTAATTCCTCACGTCGAAATCCCAATAAATGTTTTCAAAAATCAGCTATTTCTGAAAGTAGCTGAAACTTCAACGTACCAATTTAAAATAATATTTCCCATTTACCACAGGCACATTTTAGAGGAACCCGACTATAGCCCAGAAATTTTGATAGACCGCCTTAAAAGATACCTCAACCCCTCCGTAGTTAACTGTATTAAAACAGAAGATCGAATTATTGGAAAAATTCAGGAAATATACCCAATCCACTTTAGCAACTATAAGATCAGTTTTACACAACTGCAAGTCCAGGACGTGACAGACGAACAAGAACAGGAAGAAATCATAATCAAAACCCACAAAAGAGCTCACAGAAATTGTCGAGAAAATAAAATTCAAATTCTCGAAAATTTCTACTTCCCATCTATGACTACAAAAATTAAAAGAATAATTCAACAATGTTCAACCTGTAAAGAAAATAAATATGATAGACACCCCAGTAAACCAAAATTAGGAGAAACTCCCATACCTCAATTCCCAGAACAAATTTTGCACATCGACATTTACATGACCGACCGAAACATAGTCCTGACAGCAATAGACAAATTTTCAAAATACGCTCAAACCAAAATACTTAAAACCAGGGCAATAGAACACGTTAAAGAACCTCTCCGTGAAATACTTTTTCAATTTGGCGTACCCGAATATGTCATAATAGATAACGAAACATCCCTGAACTCAGCTTCCATAAGATTTTTAATGGAGGACACTTTAAACATATAAGTTTTCAAAACACCGCCTTATACCAGTTCCGTTAACGGTCAAGTGGAACGATTCCCCTCGACCCTCACAGAAATAATGCGTTGCTTAAAAGCAGAACGCACCTTCTCTTCATTCGCCGAACTTCTCGACAACTATGTCTACGAATATAATTATACAATTCACTCAACAACAAAAAAGAAACCAATAAAGGTGTTTTTCGGGAGAACAGTCTCTACTGACCCAAGCCAATTCGAAAGAGCGAGGGAAGAAAACATCTCCGAGTTAAGAAATAAACAGCTTAAAAATCTTTCTTATCATAATAACACCCGGCATCCCATAAAGATTTTTCACCCAGGAGAAACCGTATATGTGAAAATCAATAAACGGTTAGGTACGAAAATTTCCCCCAAGTTTAGAAAAGAAGTAGTAAAGGAAGACAGAAACTCAACCATTTTAACAGAAACAGGAAAAGTAGTCCATAAAAGCAATATTAGAAATTAAAAATTTACCCTTTCATTTTCAGACTCCTGTTAATTTACTGTGCCACTGCGACAGTAGACATTTACGACTATACGAACTCGCAACTAGTGACGATTAATGACGGGCTAGTAAAAATACAGAACGGTGCCTTTAGGCTTATACATATAATTGACCTCAACAAGTACGAACAATTTTTGACAGACATGTACAAATTTATTTCATCGGACATACCTAAGGATAACATCCTGTATCCCACCTTAATACACGAGCTAACCCAATCCCTCCAGATATTAGACACGATCAAACCAATTGAAAAGAAACAAAAGAGATCTATAAACATTTTAGGGACGGCATGGAAATGCATCGCCGGAAGCCCAGATCATGAAGACCTTGAAGTAATAACAAATAATCTTAACGAAATTAACAATAATAATAATAAACAAGTAATTATAAATGAACTTTTCAATGAAAAAATTAATAATATTACAAATATAGTAAATAATCTCTTTAATAACATAAGGAAAGATATTTATGTAGAAAACGAAACAATAACCAACTTGCAAAATAGAATAAGATTAATTAAGGAAGAATTGACGAATATTAAATACGCCATACAGTGGGCGAAAAAAGACATATTGAATACACTATTGTTAAATAAAATTGAAATTGAAATTGCTATGGAAAAACTCGAAGATGAGAAAATACCGTTTAAAAATGCGGAAGAGGCACTAGAGATTGCCAATATAAATGTTATTAGTCAAAATATGACAATTTTTTACTTGGTAAAAATACCACTAGTTATTAAAGAAAATTTTCAAAAAATTATTTTAAGACCTGTTGTAAAAGCAGACAACACTATAATTGATATAGAATTCGAAAAAATATTAAGAGGAAAAAAAGAAATTTACGGAATAAAAAAACTTTGCGAAAGCTATAAGAAAATAGAAATTTGTAGACAGAATAATTTAGTTGACATAAGTAATAAAACTTGTATGCCTAGGATAATAAGTAGTCTTAATTCAACTTGCACTAAAAGCAACGGCCACCACATTCCCCAAATCGAAGAAATAAAATCCGGTATATTACTCCTTAATGGCTTTAAAGGACAGATATTCACAGACGGCGAGCTTAAGAATATATCAGGAACACAACTTATCAACTTTCATAATTCAACGCTGAAAATTAATAGTCAAACGTACATTAACTATGACATAGTACCATTTCCCGCTATCCCAACAGTCTTGCAACCTGCACCAATCGAAAAGAATCGAATTGAGTTACTCTCCCTCAAGGCTCTAAAAGAGTTACACATAGAGAATATACACAGAATAAATCTTCTTAAAGTAGCAACTATATCCAACAGCTCACTTTCACTTGGAGCAGTTGTGACTACTTTAATCATCATAATAATTTTTTGCAAATTCTGGAAGAAGTCCAAAAACAAGATAGTAATTTCATCAAATCTTGACATTAACCAGATACCTGCACCAAGCATCACTCTAGGTGAGATCAAAGATTTTTCAAACGAGCAGCCCACATACATAAATTTTAATAACTTACCTTATTTTTGACAACGCTCGGGACGAACGTTTTTAAGAGGCGAAGTGTTAACATGGCATATGTTAACAATTGCTACAACAATAAATGATTAATAAGCAATAATAAATACAGGTAAAGCGGATATGCAACTCTCGTTGCAAAATATTTCACATAAAAGCTCAAGAAGCAATGTCAGCAAAATTAGCTTGAATTTATTTAGAGCGGAAGTTCAATACTTTCCCACAAAATTGCCAGACGCGACGTCAGCAAATTAAAGCTCCAATTCATTTAAACAGGAAGCCCAACATGCGCAACTAAAGTTGGCTAATTCGCGGAATAGCAAAACGCAGCAGCAACGCCAGCGGAGTCGGCCAATTAATTAAGCATAGTTATAAGTTAATGATTTTTGTAAAGTTAGTTCTACTTTTGATGTGACTCAATAAAGATCGTAAAGACCCTAAAAATATATTTTTTTGGATTTCTCAATAAAAGAATCCTTAACTTGTATACAAAGACTGTATACAAACGTACATGTATGCATAACCCATTTCCTATGTACTTCTTTTTAGTTAGATATTTATGAATGTATAGGTTAAGCAAATTACTATAAAAGACGAGAAATTAATTAACAAAGCAAGATTTAATGTTGGACAACCAAAGTCTTCACTTCTTTTATTTTAGTACCTTTCAGAAATCATTCGAAATTTATCTTCGACTCCAACAATGTGGTGAAATTTTGCACCAATTTTCAAAAGGAAGATCCTGATGACCAAACGGACTCTCTATTGAAGGTCAAGTTAGAGGACCTCAACGGTCGCTGGGCTTCGTTAAAAAACGCCTATGAAAACGGCTGCATAGCTGAGGACAGCGCAGTTTCTGGAGAGTTTAAAGAGGAAGCCTACAACAAATTTCAGCTTTGTGCTGACTCTTTCTACATCTGTAAATCACATATATTGGACCAATTAAAAATCCTCCGTGAGAATTCATCAGAGTCTGGCAATACCTCCCATGGAAATCCAACAGGGCCAGGCAATACCTCCCGCCTTTCGATTCCAGCTCGGTGTCATGTCTCAAGGTGGCACCGTGTGATACAGAAACCTTTTACGGTAGTTATGAGGAGTGGCCATCCTTTCGTGATATGTTCACGGCCGTTTACCTCAACCATCCCAAACTGACTACCGTACAGAAACTCTATCACTTGCGAAATAAGACTCGAGGAAAGGCAGGCGCAATCGTAAAGCAGTACCCCTTGTCCGATGATATTTTTTCATTAGCATGGGAAGCGCTAAAAGCCCGATTCGAAAACAAACGAATCTTAATAGATAAACAATTGAAATTGCTTTTCAACATTCCTCAAACTGTCTCTGTGGGAGCAGTCCCTCGAATCTAGGAAGGAGCTTCCTAACTGGTCCCAGATGAACCAGTTTCTGACCAAGCGTTACGAAGTGGTTGAACGCCTACATGAATATAAAGGCACTAAATCACGCACTTCGTTCCCATCGAAATTCTCGCCTAAAATCCAATCCTATCACTATCAAGAAAAACTTGCGTTTACTTGTAGATTATGCAACGACAGTCATCCCTTGAAATCTTGCCCCGAATTCCGAAAACTAAGCGTACCAGAGCGTACCAAATTTGTGAAGGATATCCGGTTTTGCACGGATTGCTTCGCTTACAACCATTCATCTACCAACTGTCCCAGTGCCTTCCGATGTCTGCACTGTAAGAAAAACCATCACACCATGTTACACCCTCCCTTAACCCACCAGCCCGAATCAAAGGATACGCCTAGCACATCCGCAAAAAAGGCAACCAATCTATTACACACCGAATCTTCCCAAGAGCCCAGACATCCAATCTTCAACCTCACCGAGGGCAATTGGGAAGAGTCTCCTTCTCCCACAAAACCTGATTTCGAAGTTCAGGCTAATTTCTCCACCAACAACGAGAAAACACTCCTTCCCACCGCCCTAGTGAGCATCGAAACCAAGGGTTCTATCTTCACGTTACGAGCACTCAACGATCAAGGCTCACAAAAAACCTTTGTGTCCGAAAAAATACAACACCGTTTACAACTACCTACCTATAAAGAAAACTTCTAAGTCACGGGGATGGGCGGAAAACTAGTAGAAAATGCCAATCGTGTCTGTCAACTCACGTTGGTACCGAAATTCAATCACACCCGTATCCATACCAACGCCATCGTCTTAAAACAGCTGACCAGTTTTCTTCCCTCCTTTAAACTATCGAAACCAAATCTTTGGGAAATTCAGGATTTAGATCTTGCGGATCCATACTTTTATACACCCGGTCCCATTGATCTCGTCATTGGCAGTGACCTCATACCCCAGATCCTCCTACAGGGAATGAGACACGGAGTTTTTGGGAGTTTGCTTGCGCAAAATACCGTTTTCGGGTGGTATCTGAGCGGACCACTGACCTCCACCCAATGCTCTACATTTCATACCCATGCCACAACGGTTTCAAGCGACGATCTGAGCTTCCAGATGAAACGTTTCTGGGAATTAGAGGAAGTCGCTGAATCACATCCCCCATCCGAGGACGACCGTGCGTGTGAGTCGTTCTATCAAGAAACCACATACCGACAAGCCAATGGACGTTACGTCGTACGCCTCCCCTTCAAAGCAGGGTTCCCATCCCATCCCATCTCGGTCGCAGGCGATGAAGCAAGCGATTCGTATGGAACACATGCTCAAAAAAACTATGCTCCTTGAATCTGAATATAATCATGTGCTAGAAGAATATCTAGCCCTGGAACATATGAAACCGACTTCTCCCGAAGAAATCCATCAAAACGAAAAGTATTTTTCGTATTATTTTCCTCACCATTCGGTAGTGAAACCGGACAGTGCATCCACCAAAGTCAGAGTGGTTTTTAACGCCTCCAAGCCGACGTCTTCAGGCACGTCATTGAACGATATCCTCCACATAGGCCCTACTTTGCAAACCGATCTTATGTTCATCATTCTCAACTGGCGTCTTTATAGATATGTATTCAATGGCGACATTCAAAAAATGTACCGTCAGATCCTCCTACATGAGGACGACCAGCAGTATCAGAGAGTTATTTTTCGTCGACCCCATGACACAAAACCTACCGATATCGCCTTAAAAACCGTAACATTTGGAGTGAACTGTGCGCCATACCTAGCTATCCGAACATTACACCAGTTGGCAAAGGACTTGAGGGAACCCTACCCTATGCTGAGCGAATTCTCACCAAAGAAACTTACGTTGAAGACATTTTGTGTGGAGGACATGACCTTCGCTCCTGCATGCAAGCCCAATTCCAAACCATTCATTGTTTAAACTCCGCGGGATTCCCCTCAAGAAAATCACAGCCAACCATCCAGAGCTTCTTGTCCATATTGCAACAGAAGACTTGCTTGACTCCGACTTCTTGAAATTTGATTGCTCAAGTTCAACAAAAACCCTCGGCATTAGATGGAATGCATTAAACGATTCCTTTTCGTATACCATAGAACCCACTCAAGTACCTTCTCAGGCAACTAAAAGGCAAATCTTATCTTCGGTTTCGAAACTTTTCGATCCCGCAGGGTGGCTCGCGCCTATTCTGATTCAGGCAAAGATATTGCTACAGCAGATATGGTTAGAAGGTACTGAATGGGACGAATGTGTCCAACTACCCTCCATCCAAAAGTGGATTCAATTCGTATCCGACCTACCGGTTATCGGAAAACTTCGAATACTCAGATGGACTGAGTTTTCTCCAAACCAAAACATCCAAATTCACGGCTTTTGCGATGCTTCCGAGAAAGCGTATTGCGCAACTGTATATATACGTTGTCAATCGGATGAAAAAGTCTCATGTCATCTTCTCTTTTCTAAAACAAAAGTAGCACCTTTGCAAACAGTGAGCCTGCCGCGCTTAGAACTGTGCGGTGCAGTCCTATTATCCAAATGCATAAAAAATCTAATCAATCAACTACCTTTAAGAGATATCGAAATTTTCTTATGGTCGGATTCATCAATCATCCTTGCGTGGCTCGAAAAGCCACCATGCAATTGGAAAATATATGTAGCGAATCGTACGTCACAGATTATCAACAACGTAGGTAACATCAAATGGCGCCACGTATCCACTAACCATAACCCAGCAGACCTCGGCACCCGAGGATGTAGACCACAGGATTTAATTTACCAATCACTCTGGTGGACCGGACCAGACTGGCTTCTAAAGCCACCCGAGCAATGGCCCCTTTCATCGCGCCAGAACGTTGTTCCCCACGAAAAACGAAAGGTTGAGGCGTTTCACATTTCGGAGAATGAACCCGACATCCTAGACCGATTCTCATCTTGGCCGAGGGCATTACGAGTGATAACCTACATTTTTCGTTTCCTCCATCGAATCAAGCCCATACAGTCCACTCAGTCGATCAATTACGAGTCTTTACTTATCACTCAGGCTGAAATTAACTGGGTAAAAACACGTCTCATAAAACTTGCGCAGACCAGATACTATCCCGTGGATTATGCCCAACTTTCCAATGGACAAACTATCTCAAAAAGGAGTTAACTTCTCCCCCTGAATCCCCTTCTCGACGCAAACGGCTTTCTCCGGGTAGATGGCCGACTAATCAACTCTGATATCCCGTATAAAGAAAAATGTCCAGTCATCTTCCCTGAATCCTCACGTTTCTGCTACTTATTTCTCCAATATCTACAAATTTATTAATGCATGCTGAACACCAACTCATGGTGAGAACTGCTAGACAGGAATATTTCATTCCGCGATTGAAATCAAAAATTAAGTTTTGCATACGTAATTGCAAAACATGTACCATCTTCAAAAAAGCCTCGAGATCACAAATCATGGTAGCCTTACCACCAGAACGTTCTAACTATTCCTTACCATTCACCTATACCGGAATGGACTTTGCAGGTCCCTTTGACCAATAATTAAAGCCTACGTCTGCGTCTTTGTGTGTTTCTGCACCAAAGCAATACACTTAGAACCCTGTTCGGACCTTTCAACCAAAGCCTTTCCAGCCGCCTTTTCCCGATTCGTCGGAAGACGCGGTCTTCCCTCACGAATCTTCTCCGACAATGCGAAAAACTTTGTCGGCGCCAATAGGGCATTTCAACGATACTTTAAACAATTCTTGAAAGAAGCTTCTGATGATATCAAGAAAAATACTCTCTTCAACCTCTCGAATGGCACTTTTTACCACCCAATGCCCCCCACATGGGTGGCCTCTGGGAGGCCGCCGTTAAGAGCTTCAAATTGAATTTTAAACGCATTGCTAGCGGTCATCATTTTACATTCGAGGAGCTGGCCACATTGCTTGCGCGCATTGAAGCCATACTCAACTCCCGACCACTCTCCCCTATGTCCGACAATCCACAGGAACTACTTGTGTTAACTCCAGGACATTTCCTACAAGGTGCGCCATTGCTGGCTGCGCCGGAGCCCCAACTCGATAATCTACCTCTCCATAACAAATTGGAAAAGCTTAAAAGGTTACATCACCAATTTAGTCAAAGGTGGAAGGATGAATACCTCAAAGAGCTTTATAAAAGGTATAAATGGAAGACCGCTCAAAAGGACCTTTCTGAAGGAGATTTCGTCGTTCTTAAAAATGAATTGCTGCCCCAAACGAATGGCGCCTAGGCCGAGTAGAAAAGGTGTACCATGGAGTTGACAATCGTATACGTGTCGCCGACATTAGAACGCAACAGGGAACTTTCACCCGACCAATAGTCAAACTATGTCCTCTTCCCATCCAAGCTGAGGTGCCCAGCCCTTAACCCGAATTCACAAACACTTTCACCGTCCAATTACCACCGCCAAACCTGGTTAATACTTTTACTAAATCGCATCTCTCTTACAGAAGCCGTGACACCCATCAATCGTCATCGTCGGATGTCTCCGTCGGCAATCGTTCCCGGGTACACCGTGACCCCAACGTGCACCAGTGCTTGGTATGCTTCCGCTATCACGCCCTGCGTTTTTGCCGGGAGTTTAATTTGATGGATGTAGAGGAGCGTCGCGTCAAGGTACGCTTCCTCGATTACTGCCCCAATTACCTCGCCCGAACACGCAACCATGTCAGAGACTGTCAATCCGAACAGAAGTGCAAGATATGTCGTCAATGGCACCACACCCTACTGCATCGTCCATCCACGGAAGAGCTAGAGGTGGAACACACCACTACCGAAACGGCACGTCAACGGGCAACAACCCCGGCGGCCCGACCAACCTCACGGCCCGCCGCCGCCACCTCTCGATCGGCTTCAAGACCCGCTACTTCACCTCGACGTAGACCTCAGCCGTTGGATGCTCGCTGGTGCCTCGAGCTCGACAATGCCATCACTGCCTTACAACGCCTCCGCACAGCAGTTGCACCTGTGCAACGGGGCCGCCATGTTTAAGTGACTTGCGTTCACTTAAATAGGCAACGGTTCTGTGACTTGCGTTCACCTAACCACCCATCTGTGACTTGCGATCACGTCTCCAAGTGACTTGCGTTCACTTCACTAGTTATGACTTACGTTCATACAACCCTGGCGGTAGAGTAGACTGGAGTTGCCATCCAGTGCGTCCAGTCAACAGTGTTGGAATTGCTTTCCATCACTAATCCATGTTATAAATACAAGTGCAATGCATAAACTCTTTCTCTTGTTTCGGGGAACACTGAACATCTACCAGCAACCAACATCATCTACCTTTTTGAAAAAATTTGCATCGGATCATCAACTCCGGAGCGAGTACAAACATCATCACCTACGCCACATCCAACTCCAGGAGAAAAGCAAAGGAAGTATTATCCCAAAATCGTAAGTTATATCTTTCAATATAAAAGCAACCGAGGTAGCACTAGCGCTGCGGTACTCCCCTAACTTAATCTAACCCTTGCGCGGTCATCACCACCCTTGCGTGAGATTGGTTCTCGAACCCCACGTAGCCCTTGCGCGGCCGCAAGACGGATCAAAATCCCGAATTATATCCTTCAAATTCATTTCATAAAATGTTCGTTCCATTGTGGAATTAGTTATCTTTACATTCTCATATTTGCTGTGTGAAGTATCAGCGTTTAAGTTCCAATTGTTAGCTTTAAGAGTTTAAATTCAATAAATGAATTAATATAGAAACAAGCATTTGCGTCAATGCGTTAAACAAGAGATAAGTATTTTGCAAACAGCAATATTGGCACTATGGATTTCGGGATAAATATAGTTTATAGTTTTTATTGTTCAAAATCCTGGAATCTAAAAGGACACGTTTTTGCTTATTTTTCTTTCACACGACCCAATTATGTATAAATAGCGTCCACAAAATTGATCTTGGTGTATGTCATATACATACTACTTAGATTAACATACTCTATATCTACTTCGAAATTGTGTAGCATTATGCGTCATGCCCACCTATGCACCTAAATACTTCTTAGTAACAATCATATTACAATATTATACAACATAAATTATTGAACTAACCCAGCGGTTAGCTAACATCAATGGAATGCCGAATATGAAACCTTTGTCCGTTCACAGCTAATAAATTCCGCTTAGTACTTAAATACAACCAAGAATATGAATTAACCAAATATTCCCATTGCACATGAATATCGATCTGCTGACTCTGCATACAAATCTACATACATGCATGGTAGTACAAATATGCATATATGCACAATAATACAAATATACATATATGCATATTAATACAAATCTACATATGTATATGCATAACAATACAAATTCACATATATACTCTGTAATACAAATGTACTTATTTTTAGTTGTTAGTATTAGGATATTTGTAAATGTGTAGGTTAAGTAATTAGCTATAAAAAGCGAAAGAATTTTTGTAATAAAGTGAATATTGATCTGACCTCCAAAGTCAACACATCTTTTGTTTTTGTTACTTTTCATGGCGATCCTGCCAGCCTGATCTTAAATTAGCTGAAAATTTTCTCTTAAGCAAAATTAGCTAGATCTTGCTGGAGGAATATCCTGCCAGTACAGATCAAAAATTAGCACAACTGCTAAAAAAAGATCTGACTGCCAAGGAATCTTGACCATTTTTAAACAGTTAAAAATTGTTTGTTAAAAAAGAGAATAAAGGACAATAAAAGGAACACAAAAGCCTTTTCGTTTGAATTTTTTGGCAAATAGCAAAATGAGAAAAAATCACCAAATGACAAATTTATTACTACCATAAAAATGATCAGTATAATGCAGACGGAGGCAAGGATTCGGTAATACAATAAAAAGGAGAAAATTGACTATTGATGACCAACTGGCAGCAAGCGAGCATAGAAGAAGTGGAATAAATTGGACAATTTAATGGCAAAACGGGTCCGAAAGATATCTTATCAATTGGCGGCGCAACATTTGAGGCGACAGCAAAACTGGCAGCAATATAAAGTATAAGTATAAAATTTAGAAACAAATTGGGCGGCCTTTATGGACGCTAAACCATTAGCAAAAACGAAAGTTTTTGCTTAGGGATTTAAAAAAAAAAAAAAAATAGGAATTAAAAAAAAAAACAATGTAAAGCACTTCTTTTCACAAATTTTTTTTTTCTCTGCAAGAAAATCAAAATGTACTAAATTTTAAAGAATTTTTTTTCCTTGCTTGAAAATTTTAAAATAATACATAGAAATCTACATTGTTAAAAAAAAAGAAGAAAACTACTTTTTGAACAATTCAGCTATCTCCATTATTATGCAAGAAATAGAAACAGAAGAAGAATTTCATAGAATTTTTAAAAAGTGCGAAGACACTATAAAGAAATTCATAAAAATTTCTGAGAAAGTCATTAAAAGCAGTAACACCACCAAACAGGGTACTTTAGAAGAGTATTGGCGACGGAACCAAACTATAAAAAAGGAAGAAACACCAAAAATACCTACCCCAAAAATCCGAAAAAGAAAAAGGGGAGGTAAACAATTTAAAATAAAAAGGTAGATAGCTGAAACCTTCAAACAACTAAACTTAACCACAAATACCGAAGATAGGTTAAAATTAAAAAGAAAAATTAAAGAACTGAGAAACAAAAAAATAAATATTAAAAAAAAAAAATTTTTTTTTAGTACATTGGAATGCCAGCTAATTACGGGGAGCAACCCATTGCATGGGAAGATAGTGCAACAATAGGTAATGAAAGAAAACTGCAATGGTTAAAATCATTTCGGAAGAAAATAGGTATGACTAGGGAACCGACAATAGAAGACGTAACAAACCCTACAACAAGGGAAGAAGAAACAGTTAGGATGTTACGAATGGTATTCCCAAATAAAAAATAATTTTTTAAACGTAATTACAAATTTTAGAATTAAAATCTAATACTAAGTCGTATATTTGCTAACAAATAAATAAATAAATAAAAACTTAATACAAATTTTCTTCATTAATTGGTAAAAATGCCATGGTGGAAAACCATATTAAATGGTATACTAATAGGTATTGCAGGATACGAAGTTGGTAAGGAAAATACAGAAAACAATGTTGAAAATAAATTGGTCAAGTACGAACCAAAAGAAATTATAGAAAATAAAGAAGAAATCTCCGATAAATGGCTAACTATTTTTGTTTGTTTAATTGCATTTTTGATTGTCGCAATTACAATTCTAATAAAAAACTTTATAAAAAACAAACTGAGACAATTAAATAATGCACAAAGAGTTTAACGGAAATTCCAAAAAGAAATGAGTACATGGGAAGAAATCTATAATAAATTAACAGAAGAAAAACTGAAAGCCGATAAATCATATAAGTGCATAAACAAAAGTATTACCATAAAAACAGAAACGATAGCAAAACATCTGAACATAATTTCAGAAGCCCTAATGCTGTAAACCAATGCTGTGACCAATTGGCGCCGGTTGGCGGAGCGAAGGAGCGACTGGCGCGCCTTGTTGGACGGCCATAACCGTTTAGACGGTTAAGCGCCAATTAAGTAAGTAAGTAAGTAAGTAAATGCTGTAAAAGAATTGATTAGTAAAGTAAACCACATACTTACTAACGACCACCAAAAAGAGGCTCAACAAATTTTTTCAACAGTAAGGGATAAATTAGTATCTTCGTTAGCAAGATATAACATCGAAATCCCCATACCAACTACTATAGAAGAAAGTTTCTAAATTGATTTCAACTCCGTTCTAACTGAACCTTCAAGAAACCGTACCCCTTCACTATCATTTAGTTTAACCTCATCAGTAAACCACTGCTTAACCGACCCATAAACGTCACAATGGCACAAACAGTAGTAGAGTTTTTCAAAACTGCCTCATCAGTGCTGCCAGAGTTTGATGGCAAGCCTGAAAATTTACACAGTTTCTTAGATGCTCTTGATATTCTAGACCAAATCAAGGATAATCATGAAGCTTTAGCAATAACTATGATAAAGACAAAGCTAAAAGGCACGGCAAGAAACTTCATAAGTGACGAAAATACAATTGCACAAATAAAACAAAAACTAAAAAAATTCAATAAAGGGAGAATCAGTAGAAGTTTTAACAGCTAAACTCCTGAATATCCAACAACGCAGCAAAACTGCAAACCAGTATACCGCTGAAATAGAAAAAATCACCAGATCATTGGAAGGAGCTTATATATCGGATGGACTTAACCCTGACTTAGCAACGAGATATTCGACACAAGCAGCAGTAAAGGCCATGTGTAAGAACTGCTCCAATGATAAAGTGAAGATGATTATGCAAGCGGGAACGTTCACAACAATGAACGACGCAATATCAAAATTCACAAACAGCTGCACAGAAATCACAGGCAGCTCGAATACAATTTTAAACATTCGTCAACAAAACCAATACCGGAGTAATTTCCGTGGAGGTTACCAAAGTAACAGCTATGGAGGTTACCGAGGTAGGAGATTTAGATACCCGACAAGATTTAATAACAACTTTAGAGGAAATAACAACAATAATACTTCCCAAAGAAGATCACAAATACAAAATAACAATAGACAGTACAATCAGACGCGCAACGTGCGAAATTGTACCCAGCAGGAAAACCAAGAAACTCCACTTCAAAATCAGTAGATAGGAAAATATGTGTACTAAACTTACACTTAAATAGTTATATATCTACAAAAACATCATTAAATAACTCAATTTCAAATTTTTTAGTAGACACAGGAGCAGATATCTCCATAATTAAAAAGAATCAAGTATTTAATCATACAAAAATAAATACAGCACAAATAACAGACTTAAAGGGCATTGGTCAGGGTATAACCAGTACATTAAGCACAATTAAAGTTTATTTAAAAGGCGATGACCTTCTAATTTATCATAAATTTCACGTCGTAGAAGACGACTTTCCAATACCGTGCGACGGAATAATAGGTTTGGACTTTATAAAGAAATATAATTGTATTCTAGACTATGGCAAAAAAGAGGATAAACTAATCCTAAGACCATATGATTTTCCCCAAACAATCATGATGTACCTAACAAATTTTCTGTCTGCCAACACAATTACGATCCCTGCTAGATCTGAAGTCATTAGACAAGTAACAGTAAACTCTGATAATAAAAACATCTTCATACCCCATCAACAATTATCTGAAGGAATTTTCATAGCGAACACAGTCACAAATAAAGAACAAACTTTTGTCAGAATTATAAACACCACGCAGAAAAACACAACTATTCAAAATTACAAAATACATACTGAAAATTTAGATGACTACAATTTAATTAAAACAAACGCACACAATAAACAGAGTAATGACACAGAAAAATTAAAAAGATTAACTAAAAATTTCCCAAAATTTGTCAATTCAGAATTAACCTCATTATGCACCGAATTCATAGACATATTTGCACTAGAAACAGAACCAATATCCTCTAATAATTTTTATAAGCAAAAATTACACATGAAAGATGACACCCCAGTATACATAAAAAATTATAGATTACCCGAAACACAAAAAGGAGAAATAAGCAAACAGGTTAATAAATTAATCGATGATGGCATTATAGAACCCTCAATATCAGAATACAACAGCCCAATTTTACTGGTACCTAAAAAATCACTACCAGGTAATACTGAAAAAAGATGGAGACTGGTAGTTGACTACAGACAAGGAAACAAAAAACTAGCAGCGGATAAATTCCCACTTCCAAGAATTGATGATATTTTAGACCAACTTGGAAGAGCAAAATATTTTTCATGCCTTGACCTTATGTCAGGTTTTCACCAAATAGAATTACACCAAGATTCTAGAGATATAACCTCATTCACAGCAGAAAATGGTACATATAGGTTTAAAAGACTACCCTATGGATTGAAAGTAGCACCAAACTCGTTCCAAAGAATGATGACACTGGCATTTACAGGCCTCAAACCATCCCAAGCATTTCTATATATGGATGATTTAGTTGTACTAGGGTGTTCAGAAAAACACATGCTACAAAACTTAAGAGATGTTTTTGCTACTTGTAGGAAATTACATCCAGATGTAACTTAATTAGGACATAAATGCACAAGCGAGGGAATACTACCCGACCCAAGCAAATTTGAGATAATTCAAAACTACCCAACACCAAAAACAGCAGATGAAGTTAAAAGATTCGTAGCGTTTTGCAATTATTACAGAAGATTTGTACCGAATTTCGCAGAATACTCAAGAAAATTAACTAGGCTTTGCAAAAAGAATGTTTCCTTCGACTGGACAGAAGAATGTCAAAAAGCTTTTGTCTATTTAAAGGAAGCATTAATCAGCCCAAAACTTTTGCAATACCCCGACTTCAATAAAGAATTCTGCATAACAACAGACGCTAGTGGGTATGCTTGCGGAGCAGTCCTTAGCCAGGAACATGATGGCAAACAGTTACCAATCGCTTACGCCTCCAGATCCTTTACAAAAGGTGAAACAAACAAAGCTACAATAGAAAAAGAACTAGCAGCAATCCATTGGGCCATAACATTCTTCAGACCATACGTCTATGGTATAAAATTCAAAATCAAAACCGACCATCGCCCTTTAACTTACCTCTTTTCGATGAAGAACCCTTCATCTAAGTTAATACGAGTAAGACTCGATTTAGAAGAATACGATTTCGAAGTGGAGTACATTGCTGGAAAAGAAAATCATATCGCGGACGCATTGTCTCGCATTAACATAACAAATTTAAAAGAAATGTCAGTGAAAGCATCCAAAATAATGAAAGTTTCAACTAGATCAGCAGCTAAAAATATAAAAAATAACATTAAAATTGAAGAAAGTCACACAGAGAACCCCAAAATATACGAAGTGCTAAATAAATTTGAAGTAAAAAGATTAGTCGAGCTCGTTTTCAATCCTTCGAAATTCTATTTCAAAAAAGGAAAGAAAATTTGTAGCGATTTTGATACAAGCAACCTAATTGTTGAGGATAAGATTGACTTAGGACAATTCTTTACCAGGCTCGAAAGAGAAGCCGGCAATTTTGGCCTTGTACGAATACAGTTGTCCTTAGGGGACAAATTGTTTAAAAGAAATTATACTGCAGTAGGAAAATTTATTGAAAAAGGAAACAAGGTTCTCAAAAAACTAACAATTGCACTAACCCCAGAGGTTATACATGTGGGATTGACAGACGGACGTAGGACAACTAGAAGCGGACATACCTTTTAATTATACACTGCACTAATTGCATCCCTGCAATAGTTAGACCGGCAACCCGAACTAGACGAAGAGAGCCCAACACAAGTTAGTTAAAAGAGACGAACGACAATCAAGTTTGAAGTGCTGTACTGACAACACGTATATAAAAGTATATGTAAATGTAATAAACGCTAATATACACGTTCTAGTAATTAACCGAGTTTTAATTGGAACCCTAGACAAAGAAATCCCACAATTGGGGGCTCGCCCGGAATTTTTTACAGTCGTTATACAAGTTAAAAAAAAAAGTTTTCTAAAATAAAATCGGTTCAATCGTTAAATTGCTGCATAAATTAGAAACGCGAACGTGTATGTATGCACATATTATATGGGCGCACTGTAACAAGGGCAGAGGTAAATCGCAACGCACATAGCAGAAGGAGAAAAGTACCGCATCTTCGCTTGTGTAAAAAGCATCAACTTTTACACAGAAAACTTGGGAAAACCGTGGTGTGTAAGTAAATGCAGATTAAACCACCCGAAATAAGAGCCAGAAAAATAACGGTTATACCGTGGCAAATAACGGCGTCATTCAGTGGAGATCTCGTTAGAGCAGTAGCAGAGCGCAGCCAAGCCTCAGTTGCGCGAAACAGCAAGAGTAAGCAGCGAACATTAAAATTCTGTCAGCAGCAGCAGAGAAAGATCAAACAATTGGTATAAGTTGCAATTTGAATAAGTTTGAAATTCAATTGCGTTTGGCAGAATTGTCTGCGAGTTGATAGCGAGGAAGGTTTGATCTAAGTTTTACTGCAGTGTGTATTGGAAATTGTGGCGTCGACAGAGGTTCGATAGTGAGAACAGTTGAGCTGGCACATTGTGTTCCAGGTAACGAAGGGTTACGATTGCAGTGGAAGAGTGGAAGTAAAGCAGAGCTGAGGTCAGTTAATGCGTGTTTGAGTGAAACAGAACGAAGGCGTTTGAAACAGTAGTTGGCTACAGCGACGTTACAGGCGAGATCAAACTAAATGCAGTTGTTCGAGTTATTTGCAGATAAGTTGTTATAAATATATGTACGTTTTGTGTAATACATGTATGTGCACTGTTCGATATTTCTGGTGAGCAAAGTTAAATTGGAGTTTGTATGTCTGATGACGTTTTAGACACATTCTGTCTTGAGTAAAATAATTCGATTGATTAAAATAATCATACATAATTTCGACAGTTTAGAAATTAAATCTCAATTGCAAAATAAGTACATTGAGCTTCAGTTCAGATAAAGCCACTATTTGAGCAAAATAAATTTTGACCGCGTTTAAATATACTAATTACATTTTGTGAATTTGGGCTGAATTAAAACAAACATTCAAGCAATTTGAGTGCACTGTATCAAACTAGAGCTGTCGAATAGTTTTTAGTTGAGTGGAAAAAAAACATTTCTGTTTAAGTTTGTCTAAAAGTAAAGCAAAAAAAAAAATTGACTTCTCAAAGTTATTTTTGAAATCGATTCAAAACAAATTCATTCAAGAGTTGAATTTTAAATTAATAAACACTCAGATTTTCTTGTAAACCTTTGACTTAAGAAAATAAAGGAAACATTTACTGGTTTTCCACTTTGTACGTAAATTTACACTGCGATTTACGCGGAAATAGTTCACAAAACCTGTCTACAGGAAATTCTGAGTACAACCAATATTTTGACAAGAAAGAAAATCTTTTTTTTGTGATTTTAAGTATTGATACAATTTGAATACATAATATACCTCTCGAGTTGTAAAACATATTTATTGTAAAGACGTCGACATGGACGTAAACGAAATTTTAGCATTGAACTTGAACGGTCTTAGGGAAAAACTAACGTCGTTAGGACTATCAACTAGGGGACGTAAACGTGAACTCCAAGATACGCTTTTAGAACACTTCGGCCTTTCCAGAGAAGAAGGTGATGATAGTTCAGATTCGGATGGAAGTTTTCAGAATAGGTTGAACAATGCGACTCATAGCTATTTTAGTCTTCGAGACATTGAGGATACTCTGTCTTCGTTTTCAGGGTGTGGGCAACCTGACATTAATCAGTGGTTGCAAGAGTTTAAGAGTAATGCAGCTGTTGTTAATTGGAATGACCTGCAAAAATTTATTTATGGAAAACAACTCCTTAAAGGTGCGGCTAAAATATATGTTAGGAGTCAGAAAGAAATTAAGGATTGGAACTCGTTAAAGTCCATCCTTAAAGAAGAGTTTGAAGTTAAGCTTAGTGCAAATGAAATCCATCGCCGATTAAAGAACAGACGTAAGAGGCAAATGAAAGCTTTCTAGAATATTTGTACTCGCTGATGGAAATTGCAAGCATGCTAGATATGGATGATGCCAGTATCATTGAATATTTTATTGAGGGTATACTCGATACGAGATCCAATAAACAAATTCTTTACCAAGCTCTCACTATAGCTGATTTAAAAGAGAACTTGCGCGTATATGAAAAATGTCATGGACAATTCCAAAGTTTAGGTAGTAGAGCGGTTCCACAACCACCTCAAGGGAAAAATACAGACAAAAGTGAAACCCACAGCAGCAAAGCGTGTTTTAAGTGTGGAAAAGTAGGGCATCTGGCTAGGTATTGCACTCGTTCGGCTGTTCGGTGCTTTAAGTGTAGTCAAGTTGGTCATAAAGCCAATGATTGTAAGCAGCAGACATCGCGTACTGAAGAAAACAGCGAAAACAAGAAGGTTCATGTAGTTACCGACGGCAAAGAACAAGCAGATATTAAGCCAGTTGCGCGAGATACATGCCTATTTAGAGATTTAGAAATCAACGGGCACACATTTTCAGCTCTTTTAGACACGGGTAGTGACATTTGCGCGATAAGATACGACACTCTAGTGAACATTGGATATGTTGATCTACAACCAAAAATTAAAACCTTGTATGGCATCGATAACAAAATGATTAAAACTATCGGGTGTTTCACCGCGCGTATGAGTTTAGATGAAGTCGAAGTCGACATCGAGTTTCATGTCACTAAAGAGAGCGATATTTTGTACGACGCTATCTTGGGTAAAAACATTTTGAGTCAAGTCGATATAGCCATAAATGATGAAGGCGTAAGATTTTTAAAGAAAAGAATTGCAACTCAGGAACTCGAGAATAGAGAGAAAACACCAGTTAGCAAGAAATTAGTTGTGAGTAAGGAAGCGAATATAGGCGAATTGGAGAAAGAGGTTGAGGCAATGTTGCAAATTGGGGTTAGCGTGAGCGTAGGGCCACAGTGTGAGCTTGATCATTTACAACCCGATACAAAAGCAAGTGTACTAGGTCTGATTACAAACTACAGATGTGTGAAGGAAAAACCATCGCCAATTGAGATGAAGATTATTTTGTCGGATGAAGTGCCCATTTACCAAAGACCGCGCCGACTGTCCTATGCAGATCAAGCCGTTGTCGAAAAACAAATTGAGGAGTGGTTAGCCGACAATATTATCCAGGCCAGCACATTCGAGTACGCGTCACCGATAGTTCTCGTTTCAAAGAAAGATGGTACAGAACGATTGTGCTGCGATTATCGTAAATTAAATGAAAAAATTATACGCGACAACTTCCCCATGCCGTTGATTGACGACGTGCTGCAAAGACTTCAATCGGCAACTTTCTACACAACATTAGATCTTCGTAACGGATTTTTCCATGTACCATTAGACATTGCGTCACGGAAGTACACGGCTTTTGTCACACACAATGGGCAATATGAGTTTCGGTATTTGTAACTCCCCAGCAGTTTTCACGAGATATATTCATGCGGTGTTAGGAGAGCTTATCCGCAATAAAACAATTATTGTATACATGGACGACATAATTATTCCTTCAAAGAGTGTGGAGGATGGGTTGACTAGTCTGAAGAGCGTGTTGGAGACAGCAGAGTTGTACGGGTTACAAATAAAATGGGAAAAATGCCAAATATTGAAGAGGCGAGTTACTTTCTTGGGCTACGTTGTTGAGGCATCAACTATAACACCATCGCAGGAAAAGACTCAGGCAGTACAGAATTTCCCTGTTCCGACTGACATTAAAACGTTGCAAAGCTTTTTGGGACTCACATCGTATTTTAGGCGTTTCATTCCGAACTATTCGTTGGTGGCTAAGACACTGACTGATCTTTTGGGAAATCATGCAGAGTTTCGAATGGAAAACGAGCAAATAGCCTCAGTCCAACAATTAAAGACTGCGTTAGTGAATCCACCAGTACTCCGACTATTCGATCCAGCATTGCAAACGGAAATACACACGGATGCTTCTATGCAGGGATATGGCGCAGTCTTGCTGCAAAGAGACTCGCAGGATAGATGTCTGCATCCCATCGAATACATGAGCAGGAAGACTACAACCGCGGAACAGAAATACCACTCATATGAATTGGAAGTTTTAGCCATCGTAGCAGCGCTCAAAAAGTGGAGGGTATACTTAATGGGAATCAAATTTAAGATCATTACGGATTGTAACGCGTTTGCGCTTACAATGAAAAGACAATAAGTACCCTTACGAATTTCGCGTTGGGCTATGTACCTTCAGGATTACCAATATGAGATAGAGCACCGTTCAGGAAAACAGATGAGGCATGTGGATGCGTTAAGCCGTATGCATTGTCTAATGATGACTGATAGTTTACGACACAGAATACAGGAAGAACAGCTTAAGGATGACAAGCTGGCAGCGATACGGAAAGTTTTGGAACATGAAAATTATCACGATTTTTATATAAAGCATGGTATTATCCATAAAGATCTCGCTAAAGAACTTATGGTAGTACCAGCGCCTATGGAACGAGAAATCATCGAGATAGCTCACAGACAAGAACATTACGCATCCAAGAGGACACAAGATTTGGTTGAGAGAGATTTCTTTATCTACGATATAGCACCCAAGGTTACACACGTCGTGAAAAGCTGTGTAGAATGCCTAGTCGCGGAGGCCAAAGTCGGGAAAAAGGAAGGAATGCTAAACCCCATCAATAAAGAGGACAAACCGCTTGTGACATTTCATCTAGACCACGTCGGTCCTATGGAAGAAACAAAAAAGCGATACAACTATATTTTAGTGATCATCGACGCGTTTTCTAAATTTGTTTGGCTTTACCCCACCAAGAGCACAGGTAGCGACGAAGTGTTAGATCGTTTAGAGAAACAATCGGCGATATTTGGAAACCCATCCAGGATTATAACGGATAGAGGGACTGGTTTTACATCAAATGCTTTCGAAGACTACTGTAGAAGTCAGCACATTCAGCATCTAGTTATAACCACTGGTATGCCACGCGGTAACGGACAAGTGGAGAGGGTCCATAAAGTAGTTATGCCAATGTTGTCGAAGCTTTGCATCGAAAATCCCAAGTTGTGGTATAAGCACGTAGACAGAGTTCAACAACTAATAAATTCCACGCCGACGCGAAGCACCCAGCATTCTCCGTTCAAACTCTTAACTGGTGTCGATATGCGCGTTAACGCAGACCATGACATTCGAAGGTTGTTAGAAGATTCAGTTATAGAAGAGCTGGAGGCAGAGAGGAACACGGTGCGGGAGGAAGCGCGTGAAAACATATCTCGCATACAAAAGGAAAATATGAGAAACTTCAACAAGAACCGCAGGAAAGCAACAGAGTATGAAGTCGGAGAGTTGGTCGCAATTAAGCGCACACAGTATGGAGCAGGACTTCGACTGAAACAAAAATTTTTCGGACCATACAAAATAAAAGAGAAACAAGATCACGGTCGCTATATTGTACATAAAGTTGTTGACGTCGAAGGTCCGAGAATAACGCACACAGTGGCAGAGTACATGAAGCCATGGAATCCTTCATCCGAGTCGAATGAAGCATCAGGATGGCCGAATGTGGGATTGACAGACGGACGTAGGACAACTAGAAGCGGACATACCTTTTAATTATACACTGCACTAATTGCATCCCTGCAATAGTTAGACCGGCAACCCGAACTAGACGAAGAGAGCCCAACACAAGTTAGTTAAAAGAGACGAACGACAATCAAGTTTGAAGTGCGGTACTGACAACACGTATATAAAAGTATATGTAAATGTAATAAACGCTAATATACACGTTCTAGGAATTAACCGAGTTTTAATTGGAACCCTAGACAAAGAAATCCCACATACATGTGACTAATCCCGGGAAAATTAAGGAAATTTTGCAAAAATTTTGCAGAAAAACAAAATAAACAAGCATATAAAAGAGCCAATGACAATAACGGAGACACCTCTGAAGGCTTTTGATATAGTACAGATCGATACGGTTGGACCATTACCGAGATCAATAAATGGAAACGAATACGCAGTTACCATCATATGCGACCTCACCAAATATTTGGTAGCAATCCCAGTCCCGAGCAAACACGCGATAACTGTTGCTAAAGCTGTATTTGAGCACTTCATTCTGATTTATGGATGCATGAAAACAATCCTAACAGACATGGGAACCGAATACAAAAATTGCTTATTCGAAGAATTATGCAAACTGTTAAAAATTGAGCATAAAACCTCAACACCATACCATCATCAAACTCTGGGCACCGTAGAACGTAGTCATAGGACGTTTAACGAATATGTACGTTCCTACATATCCAGTGACAAAGATGATTGGGACGAATACCTCAAGTACTTCGCATACTGTTACAACATAACTCCATCGACAGTACACGGGTATTGCCCCTACGAGCTGATATTTGCTAAAAATCCCCCGACATACGAATTCTTAAAAGAGAATAAAATAAGCCCAGTGTATAATCACGAGGCATATGATAAAGAAGTTAAATACAAACTTCAAATAGCACAACAAAGATCTAGAAAATTAGTAAAAGAAGCTAAGGAAAAACAAAAAATTAATTATGATAAAAGTAGCACCAGTAAGGAAATAAAATTAGGAGATTTAGTATTAGTAAGAGAAAAGGCTAGCCATAAGCTAGATAATAGATATAAAGGACGGTATAAAGTAAAGAAAATTGACAAAAATAACAATTTTACTTTAATACCACATAAAGAAGAAACTAGCAATAATAACAATAAAGATAAGGAACTAATAATCCATAAGAATAGGCTTAAACACATCTGAAATACCATTTGATAATAATTTTAAAATAAGCATTCCACTTTACTTATCGCATATTAAATATCTAAGAAATTAAAAACGAAAATTTTTTTTTCTCTGTCCTATATTTACACAAATTATTTTTAAAGAATATCTTCGAACACGCGGATTTTAGGTGGGTGCACAAATTTAAAATTCGCCTATAAAATAAAATAAATAAAATATATAAACAAGTAAAATAAGTAAAATAATCGTTAAATTTAAAATGTATATGTACAAAATATTGAGAAAAAAAACATATATAAAATGTAAACATAATAAAAGTATCAAAGTCTGCAAATTAGAACAAAATACACAATCTCTCTCACTACAATTTCAAGTTAAGGTAAAATACCAAAATCACTTAAATGCGAACAAAGAGTCTTATACAATTGTTCACAAAACAATTATATAATACTCTTTTTCTAAGGCGGATGGTGTAGCATTATGCGTCATGCCCACCTATGCAATACATTTACGGCATTACGCATCATGAACTTCTATGCTAAATACTTCTTAGTAACAATCATATTACAATATTATACAACATAAATTATTAAACTAACCCAGCGGTTAGCTAACATCAATGGAATGCCGAATATGAAACCTTTGTCCGTTCACAGCTAATAAATTCCGCTTAGTACTTAAATACAACCAAGAATATGAATTAACCAAATATTCCCATTGCACACGAATATCGATCTGCTGACTCTGCATACAAATCTACATGCATGCATGGTAGTACAAATATGTATATATGCACAATAATACAAATCTACATATATGAATATTAATACAAATCTACATGCATGCATAGTAATACAAATATACATATATACATAGCAATATAAATCTACATATATGCATAATAACACAAATCTACATATACTGCATATATGAATATTAATACAAATCTACATATATGCATAACAATACAAATTAACATATATACTCTGTAATACAAATGTACTTATTTTTAGTTGTTAGTATTAGGATATTTGTAAATGTGTAGGTTAAGTAATTAGCTATAAAAAGGGAAAGAATTTTTGTAATAAAGTGAATATTGATCTGACCTCCAAAGTCAACACATCTTTTGTTTTTATTACTTTTCAATTGGTGAAATAAAGGAATAACGTATTCATTACAATAGTGTACGTTATACTTAGGAAGCGGTGAAAAAGTCTTAAATTGAAATGAATGCGTAAATTCAGGTCGGTGGCGTAGTAGGGATATAAAGGATAATTCGCATTTGGTATAAATACATTATACCGGCAATAATCTTTGCGTTGGTTCATTAGTCACTACGCAGCAGGTGGTTATAAATAGAGATAAGTATTTTGCAAACAGCAATATTGGCACTATGGATTTCGGGATAAACATTAGTCTCTGCGCAGAAAGTGGTTATAAATGAAGATAATTATTTCACAAACAGCAAAATTGACACTATGGATTCCGGGATCTCCAGGGTAGGCCTCGGGCACACTTGCTGGTTTTGGCAATACGGCGTCAAGAGCGGATCCCTAAAGATTTCTATGCCTTTAGGAAAAGTCGCCTAAGAATTTACCAATGTTTTCTATTTATATGAGTTAGGTGGGGTTGCCCTTATTGCTTTTAAATGTATTTTTGTATTTTCATCATTAAGGGCATTGAAATTTTAATTAGGCACCTCTAACCAAAAATTTACTCCAGATTAAATGTGTTGTGTGAAAAAAAAAAAATGTATTCCTTTCTATATAATTCAAAGTGTTTTTATTGTTCAAAATCTTGGAATCTAGAAGATAACGTTTTTGCTTATTTTTCATTCACACGACCCAATTATGTATAAATATCGTCCACAAAATTGATATTGGTGTACCTAAGAAGCGGTTCAAAAAGTCTTAAAATAAAATGAATTTACGCCTAGTAGGTGGCGTAGTAGGGATATAAAGGATAGTTCGTATTTGGTATAAATACATTATACCGGCAATAATCTTTGCGTTGGGTCATTAATCACTGCCCAGAAGGTGGTTATAAATGAAGATAATTATTTCACAAACAGCAACATTGGTACTATGGATTTCGGGATCTTCAGGGAAGGCCTCGCGAACACTAGCTTGTTTTGGGAATACGTCGTCAGAGCAGATCTTTACAGATTTCTACGCCTTTAGAAAAAGTCGCCTAAGTTGGCACTCTAAGTCACTTCATCTTCGTTTGACATAGTTATAGTTCTAACAGAATTTGAAATAATACTCGGCATAGGTGACTTAAGGAACATGCTACCTAAATATGCTTTTGCGCTCTAATTATCAAAAATACTTTTATTTTGTAAATTATGTATTTACGAATTAATTATGATTTAGTTATTCCTCAATTAAGTTCTTATGAATAATGTAAGCCGCGATATCCTCCGAAGAGATTTAAGGCCGAGCTTCTCTTCCAAGCTTCACTCCTACGATGGTTGAAGTATTACAAACGCATTCAGCCACGTCATGACTTAGTTATCGTAAACTTTATCCCAATTTCCTTCTTTGCATATTTTATTCTTTTGCACAGTACATACTTCTTATGTAATGATGTGTTAAAGTTATACTCTCTGTTAGTGGTGGTTTCAAAGAAACTGGTATTTGCTTTGTTCTTTAATCCAAATGTAGAAGTGTTTTTATTGTTCAAAGTCCTGGAATCTAGAAGGATATGTGTATGTAGCGTATGTATAAATAGCGTCCACAAAATTTATCTTGGTGTACTTTATACTTAAGAAGCGGTGGAAAAGTCTTAAACTAAAATGAATGCGTAAATTCAGGCAGGAGGCATAGGGATATAAATGATATTTCGAATTTGGTATAAATACATTATACCGCCAATAATCTTTGCGTTGATTCATTAATCACTACGCAGAACGTGGTTATAAATAAAGATAAGTATTTCCCATACAGCAACATTGGCACTATGGATTTCGGAATAAATATAGTTTATAGTTTTTATTGTTCAAAATCCTGGAATCTAGAAGGACACGCTTTTGCTTATTTTTCATTCACACGACTCAATTATGTATACATAGCGTCCACAAAATTGATCTTGGTGTATGTCATATATGTACTACTTAGATTAACACACTCTAAATATACGTTCGATATTGGTGAAATAAAGGAGTTCCAAGTAGAAAACGGAAGAACGTATTCATTACAATAGTGTACTTTATACTTAAGAAGCGATGCAAAAAGTCTTAAACTAAAATGAACTTTCGAAATTATTTCGCGCTCTTGTTTGTCGTGCTTAGCTGCCTTTCAACTAATACGAATTCGCAAATCGTGTAACTAGTAGGTGGCGTAGTAGTGATATAAAGGATAGTTCGTATTCGGTATAAATACATGCTACCGGCAATAATCTTTGCGTTGGTTAACTAGCCAGCATGCAGAAGGTGGTTACACCTGGAATTTTCCATCAAAAAGAAATTGATGTCTTTATTTCAAGACCAAGATATTTCGAGGCCAATGTATTTCACAATATGGTGAAATTAGAATGTAAGCAATTATTGTAATCCTATAAATAAGAGTGAATTACCCACAAATAAAGTTTAGTTTTGGAGCAACCTTTAATCAACCTGTGTAAACTTGGCCGCGTTGGCAGTCTAACATAAGATGGGTTATTAATTGACGATCCTGCCAGAACTTAGAACTTAGTTTTAATAATTGGGCGGAAGTAAATGTCAACTTTTTCCAAAATAAAAAAAAGACCAGAAGTGTTTTTATTGTTCAATATCCCGGAATCTAGAAGGAAACTTTTTTGCTTATTTTTCATTCTGTAGTGTAAACAGCCAACAATTGCAATGCCAAACGGGTAAACCACTTAATGTGCCACTCTGTGACAAAATGAGTGTAAACTTTAATCAACACAAAGCGGCGCATTTTCTAATTATTGCTGATAGCGTAATTCCCACGATTTAATACAGATGTGTGTGCACCGCGCGCCTAACAAAATTTGCAGGTACATATTTGTGTCGATTTGTATGTAGATATGTAAGTATGTAAAGTTTAAAGTAAGTATATGTGTAGAATATGTAAGTATGTAAAGTTTAAAGTAAATATGTATGTAAGAATATGTTTAGAATAATTTAGTATAAATAAGCTGACAATATATGAATAAAGGTAATTCATACTTAAACTTCAAAACACACCTTTTATATGGCGATCCTGCCTTTGATTCTGCTGGCTGATTATTCAGGCTAAGCCCTATAAGGAAACGAATTTGCCAAACAGTTTATCAAGTGCAACCGCGGAAAAAACAGACACATACAACAATTTAGGCATTATTTTTAAGTGAGATAAGCATACAAATATTAGGGCAACCTAACAGCTGCCTATTGACGAGCAAAAATTTTATATTTTTGCTGTAAAATACATATGTATATCTTTTTTCCCTTCTAAAATTATGTTCCCAGAAGAGGACATAAAAAACTAAGAGCAGTTTAACCAAATCTTCGATAGTTTAACTGCATTGACTTTGGATTTAATAAAGAAAAATAAAGTACCCGAAGAGTTCAGTCAAGGCCCTAAGCCGCTGACAATCGAAGAATATAAAAAAAGGAATAGAGTCCAAAAAATTGAAGAACCAAAAATTCCAAAGCCAATAAATTTAAAAAGGAAAAGAGGAGGAAAACAATTTAACGTTAGTAAATCAATAGCTAGGATTTATGAAAGAATAAATTAAGTACAAATAGGGAAGAAAAAATTAAATTAAAGAAGGAAATACAGGAGTTAAGGAATTATAATAATAAAAAGAAAAAGTAAATAATTGCTATTAATTAAAAAGGATTGTTTAAATAATGCCCACTAAAGGCCCACTTGAAGACCTTAAAAGCGAATTAGAAGTAATAGATTACAATAAGGAATTAAAATGGCGTATGATGATATTGTATAACACTACATATAATAAATAAAAAAAACAAAAAAAAAAAAAAAAATACAACAACTTTTATATCTATCTTTTGACAATGGCAGGCCAAGAATCGAAAGTCACTAATCCAAATGCTAACGTGGTAAAAACAGTCCAAATAATAGACCACACTGAAGCCTTGGAAACCATAAAAATTTAGCTTCTGGCTATTGCCATTATTGGCGCTGTGTACTAATTTTTAGATATTATTCAATACATAACAAAATTTTGAGAAAAAAAGTATTAGAGCCGTGCTGACGGCATAGATAAAATATATAAAACCTAATTTTTTTTCTCTCTTTACCTCAATGGGTAAATGGGAAACCATTTTCAACACAATTGTGGTAGAAAAATCTTTGGCCGAGAGGCTTATAAATGCATTAATAAAAATTCAAGCATAAGAAATGAAACTGTGTTGAAGCATCTCACGATAATATTACAGTCGTTGAATAACATAGGCAAAAAGAGGTAAATAGCCTAGTTATTAACAGACAATCATCAGCTGGAAGCACATCAAATTTAATAGACTTTAGTACCCTCTTAGAATCTCGATCCAATTTAGAGGACACTACGAAAATTGAAACCCAACACAAAAATTCCGGAACAGAAGATTTGCAAAGTAAAAAGATGGCGCAAACAACAATACAATTTTTGAAAACGGCTTCGTCAATTCTGCCTGAGTTTGATGGTAAGCCTGAAAACTTGCATGGTTTCTTAGACGCACTAGATATCCTAGAACAAATTAAGGATACTCATGAGAACATAGCAGTCTCCATGATAAAAACTAAGCTGAAGGGAACAGCTAGAAACCTTTTGAGCACTGAAAATTCAATACTAGCAATAAGTTGAGTTCAGTAATTAAAGGTGAATCTGTAGAGGTTTCGACAGCAAAACTCTTAAACGTCTAACAGCGCAGTAAAACGGCTAACCAGTACACTTCAGAAATCGAAAAATTGACAAAATCGTTGGAGGGTGCTTACGTATCTGATGGTCTTCCACCTGATTTGGCAATCAAATATGCCACACCAGCAGCTGTAAAGGCTATGTGTAAGAACTCAGCTAACGAAAGAGTTAAAGTTATACATTTGTAAACTTGTATAAATAGAGTCCACAAAATTGATCTTGGTGTACTTAAGAAGCGGTGGAAAACGTCTTAAACTAAAATGAATGCGTAAATTCAGGCAGGTGGCGTAGTAGGGATATAAAGGATAGTTCGCATTTTGTATAAATACATTATACCGGCAATAATCTTTGCGTTGGTTCAATAGTCACTGCGCACAAGGTGGTTATAAATGGAGATAATTTTTTCACAAACAGCAACATTGGCACTATGGATTTCGGGATCTTCATGGTAGGCCTCGGAAACACTAGCTAGTTTTGGCAATACGGCGTCAAGGGCGGATCCCTAAAGATGTCTATGCCTTTAGGAAAAGTCGCCTAAGAATTTACCAATGTTGTCTATTTATATGAGTTAAGTGGGGATTGCCCTTATTACTTTTAAATGTATGATAACATTTATTTTAAGCAATTTTTGTATTTTTCATCATTAAGGGCATTGAAATTTTAATTAGGCACTTCTAACCAAAAATTTACTCCAGACTAAATGGGTGTGGTGAAACAAAATAAAAACGATGCAGCAAGCAATGCATTCACACATACAAACAGAGTTACCGGCGCATTTACACCAATACAAACACAGGCATCAGACCGCCAGTAGGGAACTATGGTAGATTTTAAGATTACAATGTTTAATTCTAATTTGAGATTAATAAAGTAAATTCATACATTTGCAAACATGTACAAATAGCGTCCACAAAATTGATCTTGGTGTACTTTATACTTAAGAAGCGGTGGAAAATCTTAAACAAAAATGAATTTACGCATAGTAGGTGGCGTAGTAGGGATATAAAGGATAGTTCGTATTTCGTATAAATACATTATACCGGCAATACTCTTTACGTTGGTTCATTAGTCAACACGCAGAAGGTGGTTATAAATAAAGATAAGCATTTCACAAACAGCAACATTGGTACTATGGATTTCGGGATTTTCAGGGTAGGCCTCGGGAACATAAGCTTGTTTTGGGAATACGGCGTCAAAAGCGGATCCCTACAGATTTCTACGTATTTAGAAAAAGTCGCGTAAGTTGGCACCCTAAGTTACTTCATCTTCGTTTGACATGTTATAGTTCTAACAGAATTTGAAATAATACTCGGCATAGGTGACTTCAAGAACATGCTACTTAATATGATTTCTGTGCTGTAGTGTTGCGTGAAATTCACCTCACTTCGAATGCGCTTAACGGAATATACATACACACCAACGTTCATATGTAACTGACCTAGATAACCACTATGAGTTCACTCGCATTTGCCAAACCGCCCAATATATCGATTCGTCATACCAACCAGCTTATGTGCGGATCATATTGACAATATGTAGGTCAATACAATAATATGCTGACAAACAATTATTCATTATGAAATCATGTACTTTTTAGTATTTAAGCATTAATGTAAGTATGTATGTGTAGGTTAAGAACTTTTGTATAAATAGAAATGGGTTTCTTTAATAAACAAGAATCACTTTTTAACGCTACACATCTGATTTCCTCTTTATTTATTTAACGTTCTTACGTCCACAAAATTGATCTTGGTGTACATAAGAAACGGTTCAAAAAGTCTTAAAATAAAATGAATTTACGCATAGCAGGTGGCGTAGTAGGGATACAAAGGATAGTTCGTATTTGGTATAAATACATTATACCGGCAATAATCTTTCCGTTGGTTCATTAATCACTACGCAGAACGTGGTTATAAATAAAGATAAGTATTTCACAAACAGCAACATTGGCACTATGGATTTCGGGATAAATATAGTTTATAGTTTTTATTGTTCAAAATCCTGGAATCTAGAAGGACACATTTTTGGTTATTTTTCATTCACACGACCCAATTATGTATAAATAGCGTCCACAAAATTGATCTTGGTATATGTCATATACATACTACTTAGATTAACATACTCTATATATACGTTCGACATGGGTGAAAGAAAGGAGTTGTAAGAAGAAAACGGAGGAACGTATTCATTCCAATAGTGTACTTTATACTTAAGAAGAGGTGCAAAAAGTCTTAAACTAAAATGAATTTAAGAAATTATTTCGAGCTCTTGTTAGTCGTGCTTAGCTGCTTTTTAACTAATACGAATTCGCAAAATCGCGTAACTTGTGGGTGGCGTAGTAGGGATATAAAGGATAGTTGGTATTTGGTATAAATACATGATACCGGCGATAATATTTGCGTTGGTTCATTAGTCAGTATGCAAAAGGTGGTTACAGCTGGAATTTTCCATCAAAAATAAATTGATATCTTTATTTCATGGCCAAGCCATTTGAAGGCAATGTATTTCACAATATGGTGAAATTAGAATGTAAGTAATTATTGTAATCCTGTAAATAAGAGTGAATTACAAATAAAGTTTAGTTTTGGAGCAATCTTTAATCAACCTCTGTAAACTCGGCCGCGTTGCCGGTCTAACATAAGATGTGTTATTAATTGACGATCCTGCCAGAAGAACTTAGTTTTAAAAATTATTTGGGCGAAAGGAAATGTCAAGCTTTTCCAAAATAGAAAAAAACAAGTATCCCGCAAAAAAAAGGCAGAAAGGTGAAGTGAAATTCAAAAAACTTTACAATTATAACATTCTTTGTTTAAACTTTCAAAGAAAACTGAAAAAAATTAAGTATTTTAAATAATAAAAAATCATCAAAAAACAAAACAACAAGCGCTACGTAAGTGAAGGAGTATCTTACACAAACTATTAATGACGGAATAGCGTGTAGTGAAAGTTTATATATTACTAAGCAGAGGCTGCAAAAATTCGATTAGTTTGTATATCGAAATAAAATAGTAGGGAATCCCAATGATATTCTTACTAAATTAAACTTATTACTAATATTAAACTTATAAGCTATATTTGCTGGCTAGACTTTGCTTACGAAGTGAAACGACCAATCCACGTAATTGATCAGCATATTAAGGCAAGGATCGAAATCCTTGATCAATTATTATAACGAAGTTAATCAGAAATTAACACTAATAATAAATAAAACTATTATGACACACGACACAAGTTCCGAAATTACAAGGCAACGAAATATTAAGAATCGCGAAACTGCCCTAAGAACCTTTATAACAGGACTAAATCCTGCTTTAAACCAAATAATTTTCAAATTGGTTCCTGCACACAGAAAAATTTCTTACATTTTTAGTTAACATGAATCATGTTGAATCAACATGAACAGCTCTAGTACGTAAAGCAAAAACAATTTCGAAAAATCAACACGAACATTTTAACATAAATCGTATGGTTAAAATAACATGAACTATTTCTGCAATAGAATTACATTAGTGTGTATCTCTCACCATAAATTCGGTTTGATTTAACATGAACAAGTGTTGTTTTCGACCGCCATCTGTCCCCCATCAAAGGTTGTGAACAGAATTTTGTTCTTAAAAGAACAGAAGTTAAGTCGTGGTCAGTGTTGCTAGTATTGGTAAGGTAAAATGGCCAAAAGTTCCAAAATACCAAAGTTCTCTTATCGAAAAAGAGAAACATTTTTGTTTGTGGCATATTGGAGAAACTTTACGAGAGAACATCATGCTTTCGGAAAATCTACTTTCTGGGAATGGTAGAGGGGGTCGTACAGATCACAACTGTGAAAGTAGAACCTAAAGGAAATTAATATTTTAGTGTGTATATAAGTATATATGGGTACCTACCGAAAATCTGATAAAATATATCAAATGGGGGACCAAAACACGCGTACTTACGTCTAGATTAGGAATCTGAAAACAGAAATTTAATATCTCAATTCGATCAAAAGTAATGCGCGAAAAACCTTACAAACCTCAAGAAACACATCTAGTATATAATATTAAAGGTTTAATAAGTATGTAATAAATAAAAAATTAATTACACTGAAAAATCGGCGTACAAAAGTTTGAAGTAAATATTGTTACGTTACAAACAACTTTGGGCTCTGAACAAGGTCTTAACTACAAACTCTACTAATATTATAATTTATATGAAAAATAGACTTGGAATGCTCGAAAGAAATTGATTTTTTCTGGTTTGTTGACATGCTAGATTTTGCAAAAAAAAACTATTTTGAATTTTGAAAAAATGCGATCGAATTCATCGTGATCAAAAGTACTCAAAACATTTTTCACCTCGAAATATTTTATCTAATTATTTTCTATTAACCTAAATCTGCCTGAAAAAGGTAACTAGAACGTTAGAAATAATATTCCTGAAATGCATCGTACCTTTTCGTTAGATAATGCAATTTTTAAAAAATTTGTTCATTAAGAAACATCACAGAAACTTTCGTATATTTTCGAGGAAAACAAGAGGTTGCGCGTTGTCTTCAAGCATAGGTTTCTTTAGCATGTGTGTAACCCCAATACAATCAAAAGCACACAAAATTTGAAAAAATCTAATTTTTTCTGTGGTTTCTTTTTTGGCGATTTTGGCCATATATGCAAAAATAGAGTACAAAAAACTAGCTTGATTATTTAGTTTACATTTTGGATAAAAAATCTATCTGTGGCAACACTGCTCGTTCGTTTTTCTATGCTGCGCTGCATGGCGGATCAAAACTAGGTGGCGTCGGTAAGCATCTGATTGCTATTTTTTTTCATAAGATTTGACATAACATTCTCTAGCGTAGTACGATTTTGACATTACACCAGAGAATTACAAAAACAAAACACATGGAACGTTTGTATGTATGTCGAGCCGCGGCCATCTTGTACTGTTCCGCCATGGCTGCGCTGCCTCTTGCATTATTCCGATTTTAATGTGCAATCGCATACGTGGTGAAAAATAGTGTGAATTTTTAATTATCTAAAACTTTATTTTGTGAAATTGTTCCAACCAAATGTGCGAACAAATAGATTTCCTTATGCCTCATTTCGACCAAGAGTCGGATGTGTTATTTGTTGAGACTCAAGAGGAAATATTAGTTGATTATTCTCCGAATAAAGAAGTGGAAGCTTTACGCGAAATTATTTGCGGTAGGATGCAATTTGACGAACGAGTTTTACAAAGAGTTTTGGGTAAGTAATTTGTGTAATTTTTCGTGTTACCTCGGTATCAATAATCCGAAGGCACTTCCATGGTATTGATATGCAGAACAGAGTTTGGTATTTGTTTCCTTCTGTGAAGAGATATTTGCAATCAAAGTTGCAAGTTTTCATGTGGTTGTTGTGATCACATTAGGCAAAAAAGTGTCCTGCGCAGAAATACTGGGCATGACGTCGTTTGATACCTATTCCGACATTTTTTGGACGTATTTTAGCAGCTATACAATTGCTTGGGCAATTTAGAAAGTTTTTAATGAAACGATTTTTGTTTAATTTTCAGATTGTGGCTTAGATGCTGAAAGCATGTGTCTTCTAAACGATGCTGACATGGTAGACATTTTCCCAAAGACAGAGATTGGGCTACGAATAAAATTCAGGGAGCGGCTTTGACACTGGCGCCTTATTTTTTTGTTATGCGAGAGCGCGTACAGGGAGTGCCACTCAAAATGTCCATATTTGTATAAAAAAAATAATCCTTAATTGAAAATGTCATAAATACATAAAATTAATTTAAAAACTCAAAAACGAGATTTTTTATTTTTAGCACGTTAATTTATCAATAAAAACCATGTTAAAATAACATGATAAATCGTGTTAATTTAACAATAAAAACCTGTTAAAATTACGAGATAGATGGTGTTAATTTAACAATAACAACCTGTTAAATTAACATGATAGATCGTGTTAATTTAACAATAAAACCCTGTTAAGCTAACATGATAGATCGTGTTAGTTTAACGTGACATATCGTGTTATTTCAACATAGTATAGTGTTAGTTTAACATGTCAGATCGTGTTAGGGTAACATGAAATAGTGTTAGTTTAACGAGACAAATAATGCTGTATTAACAGGAAGTCATGTTGTTTCAAACGTTTGTGATCATGTTAAATTCACACTGTTCCGTCATGTTGATCTGACATGTACGAACAGTAAAAATTAGATTCATATTACAACAACCTGAGCGATAGTGTTGAAAAATAACAACCTGAAAAAGTGTTAAAAAAGTGTTGATTCAACATGAACATTTTTCTGCGTGTGCCGATCTGACCAAATGTGTTCAGAGTTTGCTTACCTTCCAGAAAATAAAACCTTCAATAATAATTTAAGGAGTCCTAGGAATAACACACAAAGAATGGAAAATCACTTTCAAAACCATTTTAGTCTCCCAATTGCACCCAACTCTAAAACAAAAACCAATTCGTACCAGCTCTACACAACTGCAACTGCTCCAACATACATTATGACACTTTTAGTAATTGCTGCCTATTCTGCCAAGCTTGAACCCCTGTGCAATCATTTACAAGAAGTAAATATGAATATAAAGGCAGTTTACGATCACGTAAATAAATTAATTGATGTGCTTCAATCTCACCGCGATAATGCCTCTACAGAGTTTGCGGTTATTTTCGACCGAGCTCAAAAGATTTGTGAAAAATTGGATGTTGAATTCAAGCGCCCTCGATCAGTGGCAAAACAAACTTACAGATCAAATCAACCATCTGAAAATGTGGAAGAATTTTTCAGAGTATCTATATTCATCCCATACTTAGATTCTATTATTTCTTCACTAAAGGATCGATTTTCTTCAACCCACAAGCAAGCATTTTCGCTTATGCAGCTTCACCCAGAAAATATGAAAAAGTTAAATAAATCAGAATTTTTAGCAATAGTAGAAGATATTCAGAATTTTTATGAAGGGTTTTTACCTAATTTTGTTGCTGAAGCTACCACATGGTATGAGATGATAAGAATAAATGAAGCTAATGATGCGGGCTTAAATGAATCTGTTGTTGAATACGCAGATGTAATTGCTCAAGCCACTCCGTTTTACACAGCAGTATGTGAGGCAATCAAAATTGGTTTAACTATTCCATCAACAACATGTAGCATTGAACGTACATTTAGCACGTTACGACGTGTCAAGATGTGGAATCGCTCAACGATGGGAGACGCGAGGCTAAGTAGCTTGTGCATGCTCAGTGTTTACAGGAAAAGAGTACAAGAAGGCACTGAATTTATTGAGAAAGTGATAAATACATTTGGACAGCAACCTCGACGCCTTCAGTTTTTATTCAAACAATAATTTAATAAAAAAAATATAATTTTCTGGTATTTTCTTTCATAGCAGGAGGGTGCAAGTGCAAGTGCCGGCGCCCAAGTGAGAAATAATAACAATACGAATTTCCCAAATAAGAACCGATGGATACATCATCCGATAATCTGCCACTTGGTCAACAAATATTTCAGGGTCAACAACAAAGTGATAATGCACAGAAATGGCAATTTAACCAGCCAGTAAAAAGGAATACGAATTTTAGTGGTCTGCCAAGTTTGAAAGAGCCACGAATAAATAATTTAAATGAAAATAATTTTTTAGACCATGTCTCCACTTTGTAGCATGTCTTGAGATTCATTGACTCTTACATACACATTCATTCATTTGTACATACATATATTTTTGACTCGTGCTATGACAGTCTACTCAGTACATTGTCTCGTAACTTGAAGCTATTTCAGTTTAAAGCCGAATAATTACTCACCACAAGCCTTTGCTTGCACACAATTTATTCTGTTTATGCTTAAGTTGCATTTCCCACAACTTATTTCGTTTATGCATAGGTTGCAGTTCCCAGCAATTATTCGATTTATGTTTAGGCTGCATTTACCACACTTAGTATGTAAGTATGGATTAGTGCAAATATGAAATGTAGCTCATAAAAATTAATTAGAATAATTTTGTATAAATATGAATGAAATTTCTCTAATAAAAAGAAATTATTAGTTGGATACCAACAGACAAGCAAGTCAGTTCTGTTTTATTTAAAATTGGCTTTCTACCCACATTATAACTTGCTCTACATTTTCCGAACAGATAGGCATAGCGGAAAAGTAATAAGGATATTATTAGATGCCGGTGCAACGAGTTATTACACCAGGAAAGGTATATACAACAACGGTAAGGAATTAGCAATTAAGAAGAGTGTAAGAACCATTCATGGTTCGACCATCATTACTTTGTACCATGACGTAGCTTATAAAGTGGCTTTTTACCAGAGGTCAATTTTTTAAAGAAGATTAAGGCAAAAATACGGGGAAACCAGAACTTATATATGTAGATAACAATATGATTCAATATGATTTCTCTAATATCAATTACAAAAACCAATATGAAGTTATGTTTTGTGAACATGGAAGAAACCAACTATGGTGAAATATATAAAGTGAACCCCTTGGGACGAAATAGTCTTAAGGCGCCAGCCGACGATATTTCCGGCTACTCAAATAAAAAATATAGTGTGGAACAAAAAGGATCTACAACGCCAGCCGATGATAATTCTGGCAACTCAATTAAAAAATATATTGTGGAACAGAAAGATTCTACAACGCCAACTGATGAATTTGAACTGGTATGTAAAAACCAAAAATTTAAAAAAAGTTACTTCAGAGAAACCTGAAGTCTTTGCCAATAACGTATTGGGAATTAATAATTTGAAATTTGAAAAAAAAAAATTAACAGTTGCTGAGACAGGACGGTATTAAAATAAAAGAAAAAGCTCTATAAATATGTACATATGGATCGACCCTTCAGAACTGATATTGAAGCAGAAATAGAACTGAGGATAACAAGCCAGTATGGTCAAAGCAATATCCATATTTTATATGTGCAAATAGTTTCATTAATGTGGTAACTAAGGGTTTAGTAGAAAAAATATAATAAGGCATAGTAAAAGCCCATACAATTCACCTGTTTGGGTTGTTCCTAAAAAGGGAAGTCCTAAATTAAGGATGGATTAAAAAAAACTAAATGAAATAAATCTATCTGATAGGTATTCGATGCCAAATCCTGAGGTTAAACTTTTTAATTTAGGGGAGTCAAAATATTTTTCAACAATCGATTTGAAGTCTGGATTTCATGAGATACTAATGAAAGAGGAAGATATAGAAAAAATAGCGTTTTCCGTAAATAATGGAAAACATGAATATCTGAAAATTCGATTCAGATTAAAAAATTCCCCAAGCATATTTCAGAGAGCAATGAATAATATTTTGCATGAGTATATTGGTAAATTCTTTATGTTTATGATATTATAATATATTCAAAAACATTAAAGTAGCACATACATATGTACATCATTTAAAGCATATAGTACAAAACTTGAAAAAGTTCATATGAAAATATCTATGGAAAAATCGAAATTTTTACAAACGGACGTCGAATTTTTGGGATATGTGGTATTCCATTAAGTTATAAAAACAGACCCAAAAAAGGTAGAAACAATAAAAAATTACCCAATCCTCAAAACTTTACAACAACTTAGATGATTTTTGTGAATGTTATAGCAAATTTACTAAGGATGTATAATGACGAAGCACTTGAAAAGAGAAAATGGTAAAATATCACAGCATATGTCAAAGAAAACAGACATTAATCTTGACCACGAAGGAGAAGCGGCCTGTGAAACTTTAAAAAATGCGTTAAGAGAACAAGTTGAATTAGTTCAACCATACTTTGAACGAAACAATTAATTTTAACCACAGATGCTCCCAATGTAGCAGTAGGCGCAGTTTTATCTCGTGAAGGAACGTCTATAAGATTTATCTCAAAAATTCTAAACTCCACTGAACCAAATTAACTATTCAACAAACGAAAAATTATTATTTTATTATTGCGATCGTTTGGGCATTGAAAACATTATGCCGTGGAAGATTTAGAAATTCACACAGAATATCAGCCACTGTCATATGCAATGTCTAAAAGAAATTCCAATGTAAAAATGAAACGATGGAGAGCTTATATTGAGGAGTTTTCAGCAAGGATAGTTAATAAACCAGGTACAACAAATGTTGTTGCTGATGCATTATCTAGGAAACATTTGGATAATTTAACAGATACGAATAATGAAAATTAAAATTCAAGTGATTCGCTTATAAATACGCAACATTCGGCTGAAAGCAGCGATGATGGCCAATGTATTTCACAATAGGTGAAATTAGAATGTAAGCAATTATTGTAATCCTATAAATAGGTGTTGTCGCAATACTAATAATCCCCAAATGTAAAAATGAAATACAACCCTGCACAAATTTGAGTATTCTTATTCGAATTTTCTATTTGATCAAATAATAAAATGTATGTTCAAATCCTCTCAATTTATATGTCAACTTCCAATACTTGCAATTAATCTTTATATACTTACAATACATGTACCAACACATAAATGAAATTCAAATTATACATATGTATCAACTGAAACGAACATTCTATGAAACGAAATGTCCATTCGCGGAAAAATTTCATAGAAGAGAACATCAAATTTCTTTAACACGCACACGGAAATCAAATTGAATAAATTGATCAATAACTTTTTATTTGGTTAGTTTTCTTTGTGGGCATTTTTGTCTACATTTGTTTAAAGAAATTTGTTCTCTATATCGCGTATTAAAATTTAAATGTTTACGAGATTACAAAAAAGGAAAATTACAAAAAGCCAGGAGTCATTGAGTGACAAGTCGCAGTACGATTCATCAAGCGAGATGGAAGAACAGCAAGCTTACCAGTCAGGAGGTGAGGAGAATTTAGCGGGTGCTTCAGTCGTTGCCATTGCCAGTGACCAAATCGCATTGTTGGTTTCTAGCATTGCGTCATTGCAAGCATGTGTAGAAGCGCTGCGAAGTGATGCAGTTGGTAACAGACAAGAAATCGGAGTCAGCTTTGTCAACGCTGCAACTCCCGAAACCATGAAGTCGCCAACGCAAACGTCAACGTATATGCAAGCGCAGTCAGCGCAAAATCAGTCACAAATGCCAGCGTCTATGCAAGCGCAGTCAGCGCAAAATCAATCGCAAATGTCAACGTCAAGTCATGCGCATTTATTATCGCAAAATCAGCCGTCAATACAACAACAAGAAAGAATTCAGCCGACACCATCATCAACATATATGCCGCTAACGCCAACGCAAACGCCTACCATGAACAGCGCCGCCTTAACTTTCATGGATAATTCTGCCGTCAAGCTATTTCCATTGCCAAATTTCGATGGCAATCCAGAAGATTGGCCTTTGTTTTTGGCCAATTATAATGATACAACAAATGAATTCCATTATAGCAACAGGCAGAACCTAATGCGCCTTCACAAAGCGCTGCAAGGTGCTGCTAAGAGAGCCGTCACGTCGTTGCTTATCTACCCCGAAGATGTTCCACGGGTCATTCAGGAGTTGGAATTCAACTTCGGTCGTCCGGAATTACTAATTAAAGCACAACTGCAAAAAGTACAACGATTTCAGCCTATAAACGAGAATCACTTAGATCAAATATTGGATTTCTCGAATCGCGTCAGAAATATTATTGCCTTTTTTAAATCAGCTAGATGTTCACATCATTTAATGAACCCTACGCTACTCGAATGTTTAGTTGGGAAGTTACCGCCATCCAAGCAGTATGAATGGAGACAAAGAGCAGCAACTATTGTACCTTTTCCAACAGTGGAAAACTTTGGTGAGTGGTTAAGTGAAATAGCTAAAGTCGTTTCTTTATTGCCAGGAGTGTCAGATGTCTCGCTTCGGACTATTCAAGCCAACGTATCGCAGTCAACGTCGACTGCGCAGTCACGCACAGTAACACGTCACAATGGATCTGCTACAAATTCTACACGCAGAGTCCTGTATAATAACGAGGTACAGTCTGAAACGAAAGGTACATGCATAAAGTGTGGACAGTCACACAAACTAGAAGATTGTCGTCAGTTTCTATCGGATGATATACCAACAAAATGGAGTTTTGTCAAAAACAACAGATTATGCTTTGGGTGTCTTCGTAAAGGGCATAGTCTGGGTAATTGTCGCCAACGTAAAGAATGTTCATATAATGGTTGTAAACGGATGCATCATAAGTTGTTGCATTTGGATGCATCTCAATTAGCTCCAACCCCTGAAGAAGTGCAACGTGTATTAAATTGTCATGATGATAAACAATCAACGCTTTTTAAGATATTGCCAATAACATTGTCTGGGCCAAACGGAAGTATATCTGTATATGCAATGTTTGATGAGGGTTCATCTATCACTCTTTTAGAAGAGAACGTCGCTAACACATTAGGTCTACGTGGTCAAACCATACCTCTGACTTTGCAATGGTATGGTGAGAGTCAGGTTAAAGAAAATTCTAGAAAGGTTTCAGTCACAATCAAGGGTAGTTATGCCGAATATAATATTAAAAATGTTCACACGGTAAGGTCACTTAATTTACCAATCCAGTCGTTTGAAAAAGAAAAGTTTGCTCACCTTCAGTCGTTGCCCGTAACAAGCTATTATAATGCCAAACCTGTAGTTTTACTGGGTCTCGACAATAGTTATTTGGGTATTTCCAATAAAACGGTCGATGCAGGACCAAACAAGCCTATCGCAATAGCAACTCAGTTGGGGTGGGTAGTATATGGACCACTCAAGCAAAGCCAAGAAATGCATCCACGCGTGTTGCATGTCCACAAGAAACAGTCATTACAAGAGTTGCATAAACTGGTGAGTGAGTACTACTCAGTTGATAGTTTTGGTGTACGTAGCACTAACATTATATTGGAGTCCGATGACAATCGACGTGCCAGAGTGATTTTAGAAGAAACAACGAAAGAGTTGGATCAAAAATACGAAGTTGGATTGTTGTGGCGCAGTGATCACACAACACTTCCATTTAGTTTTGACATGGCATATCAGCGCTTGAGAAACCTAGAGTCGCGTATGTCAAAAGATAGTAATTTCAACACAAGATATAGAAGCGAAATTGAGAAGTATGTTCAAAAAGGGTATGCTAGGTTATTATCGCGAGATGAGGTTGCACAAACAAGTCCAACCACATGGTATTTGCCACATTTTGGGGTAGTAAATCCACATAAGTCCAACAAGCTTCGAATTGTGTTTGACGCAGCCGCTGCCACATCCAATGTTTCACTTAATTCGGCTTTGCTCAAAGGGCCGGAACATGCACAGTCACTTATCGCCGTAATATACAAATTCCGTCAAGGCTCTGTAGCAGTAGCGGCCGATATACAAGAGATGTTTTCCCAAGTAGCCATAAGGGATGTCGATCAGAACTCACAGCGATTTTTGTGGCGTGATGGGGATTCGTCAGAGCCCGTTCGAGTATACGTAATGCAATCCATTATTTTCGGAGCCGTGTGCTCGCCATGCTGTGCAGAATATATTAAAAATTTAAACGCCAAGAAATATGAGTCTGTTATGCCACGAGGAGCCACCGTCGTTGTTAATAATATGTATGTCGACGATTTGGTAGTCAGTTTTGCGAACTCAGTCGAAGCTGAGGAAGTTGTAAGAGAAGTTATATACATCAACTCAGCAGCAGGTTTCAAATTGCGGAACTTCGTGTCAAATGACAAATCTTTACAAATCAAACTGGGGAGAGAAGGTGACACATCCGTAACATATGTTGATATGGAACATAAATCAGCTGCCGATAAAGTTTTGGGCATGTTTTGGAATACCCTTAACGACACCTTCGAATTCCACGTTAAATTTCACAAAATTTCACGTGATGTACTAAATTGCAAACGACCGCCTACGAAAAGAGAACTTCTCGGTATTGTTATGGCCATTTACGATCCGTTTGGCTTTCTCGCAAATATAACAATATACATCAAACTTTTGCAACAGTCACTCTGGAGATATCAAATCGAATGGGATGAGCCACTGCCACAACAACTTAACATTAAATGGACGTCATGGTGGGAGTTTTTCCAAAAGGTATCGAGTTTCTCTGTCCCACGCTGCTATTCTAAAAGATTAATGTCAGCCAATGAGATTCAACTGCATGTGTTTGTCGACGCGAGTTTCAGCGCCTACGCAGCTGTAGCATATTGGCGAATAAAAACAGGTAGCAATGTGGATGTCGTCTTCGTCGCAGCTAAGTCAAGATGCGCTCCTGTAAAGGGTATGACAGTCCCTCGTTTGGAATTACAGGCGGCAGTTCTTGGAGGCCGTTTGCATAAATCCATAATTGAATGCCATGACGTAAACATTGATCGTGTTATTTTCTGGAGTGATTCCAAAACTGTTTTACTCTGGATTAAGTCCACCACTAGAGAGTATAAACAGTTCGTCGCCAGCAGAATCGCAGAGATTTTGTCCACCACTATGTCGTCTCAATGGAGGTGGTTGTCAACAGCGCTTAATGTAGCAGATGATGCTACTCGAGGTAAACTAGTACCACAGTTTGATCCAAATCACAGATGGCTAAAGGGTCCAGCGTTTCTACAATTGGAAGAAGAAGAATGGCCACAAGAACTAGCAGATTTCGTACCAAATGATTGTGCCGCAGAGGAGAAGAGGACCTGCCTAGTCCTGACATCGCCAAATGATGAGTATATAATTAATTTTAAAAAATTTTCTTCTTATTTGAAGGTTCTCAGAGTCATGAGCTGGGTACAACGCTTCATTTCCAACGGCAGACACCGGTGCCGACGTATCGGAGAACTCAAAGCCTCAGAAATAGCAGAAGCAGAAAAAACACTGTGTCGCCGCGTACAGGAGGAAGGTTTCGCCAGCGAATTCGCCGAACTACGCTCAAAACAAAACGTATCTAAGTCCAGTCACATATTTGCATTAACGCCTTTCGTCGATGATGATGGTCTTCTAAAGGTTAATGGTAGAATCGACGCAGCATACTGCCTTCCTGTTTCAGCACGTCGCCCCATCATTTTGCCACAACATCACTATTTTACACGTTTAGTCGTCACATATTTGCATGAGAAATTTCACCATCAAAATGAAAGTCTTACGATAAATGAAGTTCGCCAAAAGTTCTGGGTACCACATATTCGTTCAGTATTGAGTTCCGTCAAGCGATCGTGCCTTATATGCCTAGCCAATGTCGCCAAGCCAAACACGCCAATGATGGGTCAGCTGCCAGCTGATCGTTTGACGCCTTTCGTCCGTCCGTTTAGCTACGTAGGTGTCGACTATTGTGGTCCATTTCAAATAACAATTGGTCGTCGTCGTGAAAAACGTTGGGTCGCACTTTTCACGTATTTAACAGTCAGAGCCGTTCATCTGGAGGTGGCAGAAGACCTATCAACAGATGCGTTTTTAATTTGCCTACGAAATTTTGTCAACCGCCGAGGTATACCAATTCGACTACGTAGCGACAATGGGACAAACTTTATTGGTGCGCAGAAAATGTTAAAAGATGAAGAACGTTTATGGGACTTTACCCAGATTGAGAAAGAATGTGCAAAACGTGGCATCGAATGGATTTTTAATTGTCCTGCACATCCGTCCGCTGGAGGGTGCTGGGAAAGATTGGTCCAGTGTGTGAAACGGCTTTTGCAGAGAGTCTTAAAAGAGGAAGCTCCACGTCTCGAAACCTTTAGAAGCACATTGATTGAGGCCGAAAACATAATTAACAGTCGACCACTCACAGACGTCCCAATTTCACCCACGGATGAAGAGCCCATAACACCAAACCACTTTTTATTTGGTTGCCTAAATTCAACCCAAACGCCGACTAATGACGAAGAAAACGTTTGTTTGAGAAAACAATATCGAATAGCGCAAGCACTAAAAGACCGCCTTTGGAAAAGATGGACCTGCGAATATTTGCCAACATTATTGTGTCGTTCCAAATGGAGGGAACCAGTCGAGCCATTGAAGTGTGGCGATTTAGTAATAATATGCGACGCTAGTCTACCTCGTAGTCAAAGGATAAAAGGGCGAATCAAAGAAGTAATAACAGCAAAAGATGGACAAGTGCGATCTGCAGTAGTCAAAACTAATCACGGTGAGTTACGAAGACCAGCAAGCTAGCCGCTTTAAACGTTTGTGAATCTCCATAATGATTCACCTGGAGGTGGAATGTTGTCGCAATACTATTAATCCCCAAATGTAAAAATGAAATACAACCCTGCACAAATTTGAGTATTCTTATTCGAATTTTCTATTTGATCAAATAATAAAATGTATGTTCAAATCCTCTCAATTTATATGTCAACTTCCAATACTTGCAATTAATCTTTATATACTTACAATACATGTACCAACACATAAATGGAATTCAAATTATACATATGTATCAACTGAAACGAACATTCTATGAAACGAAATGTCCATTCGCGGAAAAATTTCATAGAAGAGAACATCAAATTTCTTTAACACGCACACGGAAATCAAATTGAATAAATTGATCAATAACTTTTTATTTGGTTAGTTTTCTTTGTGGGCATTTTTTTCTACAATAGGAGTGAATTATAAATAAAGTTTAGTGTTGGAGCAACCTTCAACCAGCCTCTGTAAACTCGGCGCGTTGACTGTTAAATAAAGTTATTTAAAAAAAAAAAAAAAAAATATTCAAAATGTGTTATTAATTTGCATGCTTCGACACGACAGGGGTAAAGGAGGAAGTAAGTATCTGTATCAGTGAAAGAAAGTGTAGAGACGTTTGCCAAAAAGTCAAGTTGTATACAAGCCTGTTACTGCAATTGAGCAAAGCACCAATAACTTATGTTGGGCCAAAGGGTCCACACCGCTACCAAATAGTTAGGGCGTCAGCGAGACGTCGTATTCAACTATCGATCGGAGCTTGGTCATCACCCTCTGATCTATATATGTATGTGGTACTTGTAATGGTCCATTCACTCGCATAGATATTATTTGTAGATACAAAATTTAAGAACAATAATCCGATTTTTTTTGTTTTAGAAATTTGACATTTTAATTTAGGTGGAAATATATACCCTTAAACAGCGCTTCTCAACCCCTATACACTTATAGCACTTGCACTTAGGGTGACCAGACATATGCATTAATACGGACATGTCCGTATTTTGAGGGCTGTGTCCGTATTTGCAGTTGTTGAATAAGACGTTCTAAAAATTACTTTCAAGATTTCGATGCACAAAGGCGCTCGCGCGGACAGCTGGTCACGCGAGTTATGTGGAATGCTTCCTATACCGTTCAGCCTAAGAAAAAGGGAAAATAAGTACATTTTAAGATATCAAGTATATTCGCCCAAATTAACCACCATCTTGAATCTTTTAAGTAGTGCTTGCTCAGCATTCCACACCACGTCATCCACACAGCCAATAAAGTAAATAAAATATTTTGTTACAACCAGCAAAACTGGGCCTTGCCTATGGTTCCACTTTGGAAGCATACAGATGTTCAAACAAATATCTGTGGGAATTTGAAAAAGCAACCTAATTCGAGTTAGGATAAAGTTATATTCTGGCTGCATAACAGAAATCCGTTACAGATCTCCCTGTGTTACTTACTCATAGCCCTAGCGCCAAATGGCTGCTACAAAATATAGAAAGTTACAATGGTGAATTGTGGCTAGCTTTTCAGATAAAGGTCTATGTATCGCCATTATCCTAACTCGAATTATGTTCTTTTTTCAAATTGCCTCAGACATAAATGCAAAGAAAATGATTCACTTGATGCCTCTGCTTATGTTGTTCTGTAGAGGCATACAGATATACAAACAAACATACTTACTGATGTCAACATTGAGGAATGCAACACATTCTTGAATGAAATGGGACAACCAAATAAGTACAATAAACAATTAAACATGACTGCAACTATCTGGCAGCGAAACTAAATATGTGGGTTGTTGAGTGAGCTAGGTAAATAAGTTATGTACTGTAAACCATTATTTGGCCTTAAGTACATTTATTTCTCGCGGATGGCAACTTCATACATTTTTTCAATACCTATGTACAATCTACGAAACAATGGAAAAGGGGAAATAAGAATTGGAGAAAAAAAGATAAGATGCTTCGTTAAATTGTGGTATAACTGATTTTTCGTTATTTGAATAAACCACTTAAAAATAGGTGTTTGTTTTATTACATATATGCGTATGTATGTATGGTTATTGGAATGAACCACTTATAGGTGTTTGCTTCTTTACATACATGCGTATGTAGGTATTCGAACGCGCACTTATTCATTGTTTCGAGAAAGAAATTCAATTGCTGTTGAACTACTAAATTGTGCGGTTGCCTTTTGCCTTCGGTGGTATTTTGATCGAAAAATAAATATTTGTACGCAATTTATATTTGCGGTGCGCCGTGTGGTTTTATTGATTACCCCTTTGTTTTCATCAGGTGTGGGGTCTGGATGACTCGATTGACCAAAAGTGAGTTACAAGACGCTTTAGAAAAAGCAGGAATTGTATACCCTGCTACAGCTACTGTGTCACAATTGCGTGCTCTTCTGAATGGTGGGAGAATGGATGAAATCTTCGATGCTGATTCTTGTGGTGCTGCCGGTGTTGATTCTGGTGTTGCTACTGTTGATGGAGGTGAACCTCAGGACAGCGATGTTAATGGCAAAGAAACTGGTGATGCCGAAAAACTGGATGCACAAATAGCTGTACTTGAAAAGCGAAAAAAAATGTTGGTGCTGCAAAAAGGGCTACAAGCATTGGAGTTGGAGGCCCCTAGCGCACGCCAGCGTGTTTCTGTAATGGATATAGACGGCATGGTGCCAAAATTTTCAGGGGATAATGCGTACCTAATTGAAAAATGGATCAATGATTTCGAGAACGCGGTGAAAGTTGGCTACAAGGACGATCACTTCAAACATATTTGTATGCGCCGCTTGCTGTCGGGTACAGCTGCCATACCGCATACACTTCTATACTATACACAGTAAAATATTTGGATGAGCTGCAGGAGTTACTATTGAAATACGAAAAAAAGCGAGCAAACGACACTGCAGCAAGAAACACTCAACAGCGCTCCGAAGTTGGAAGCAAACCAGGATCCACAACCAGATGCTTTAATTGCTCAGAATACGGGCATCTTTCAAACCAATGCAAGCAACCAAAGCGTATTAAGGGATCATGTTTTCGTTGTGGAAGCAAGGACCATATGCTGAAGCAGTGCAACCAGCCGTCAACGAAAATGGTAACCGCCGTGAACGAGGAGTCAACCGATCATGTTGCTATGTCCAATGTTGAGCCTTATCACACCGTAAGTATTGCCTTTTGTAATAGGAACATGAACAATAAAAACTTTAAGACATGTATTTCTTTGATTGACAGTGGTAGTCCTGCCAGCTTTGTGAGCAAAAGTCTTTTGCCTTTTGACATAAGTGATGACGAACTAATCGTATCAAATTTTTACAGCCTTGGTGGCAATAAACTAAGAACTTTTGGAAAAATCGACTGTGAGATTTCACTAAATGGCAAATCTAAAATAATTTCATTATATATAGTTTCTGATGACCTTTTATCTCAGTCATTGCTTCTTGGAAGAGATTTTTTTAAATTATTTAATATTAAACTTTTCATGTTAAACTGTGAAGATCTTAAATTTGAATTAAATGGACTAAACTCAAACGTGTCTCTAATTGAAAGTATTGTTCAGGTTCCAGGAAATTTGCAGCATTGCCCTAGCGATTGTTCCTTAACTCCAGCGAATGGTGACGAAATTTGTGGGGATGTTTCCCCAGATAGATTGGTCAGAAATTGTCTTCCGATTAATGGTCATTGTGCCGGTGGATCCAGTATTGCTGACAAAGTGGATAGTGAAATTTTTGACGAAGAGCGAAATGAAGATTGGTTTTATTTTAGTGAAGGGAATATTACATGTGCGCTAGATGTTGAAGCCCTCTTTGAAAGTAGTGTTAGTGATTTTGATATTGATTCCTCTTTGCGTAAAGATGCAAGTGCGAAAATAGAAAGCATTATTCGTGATTGTTATTTGAACCATTCTCAAGAGAGTATCGTAAAACCCTACAAAATGTCTATTAGGCTAACCTCAGATCAACCTGTTTATTCCCATCCGCGAAGACTATCTTATAAAGATAAATTTTAAGTTCAAAAAATTGTTCAAGAGCTTTTAGATAAAGGTATAATTCGGCATAGTGATTCCCCATATGCATCACCAATAGTGTTAGTAAAAAAGAAAAATGGGGAAACTAGAATGTGTGTTGATTACAGAGATTTAAATAAAATCACTGTAAGAGATAATTATCCCCTTCCCTTTATCGAAGACTTTTTTGAATATTTAGGAGGAAAAAAGTATTTTACATTGTTAGATCTAAAAATGGCTTTCACCAAGTAAAAGTAACTGAAGAATCAATCAAATACACCGCATTCGTTACACCATGTGGCCAATTTGAATATGTAATGATGCCCTTTGGTCTCAAAAATGCCCCCTCTGTATTTCAAAGATTCATATCTTTTATTTTAAAAGATTTTATTTCAAAGGGTCTCTTGATTGTTTATATGGATGATATATTGCTAGCCACAGCGGGATTAGACGAACATCTAATCTTATTGGAATCAGTATTGAAGCAGATAGCTCGACGTGGTCTTGAGTTAAAGTTGCCAAAATGTAAGTTTTGTCAAAGCAGTATTCAATACTTGGGGTATGATGTCAGTTATATGGGCATAAAGCCAAACCAAGAACACAAACAATCTGTTGCGAAATTTCCTTTACCGAAAACTCTGAAACAATTGCACTCATTTATTGGGTTATGCTCCTACTTTAGAAAGTTTGTCCCACAGTTTTCAAAAATTGCCAAACCATTGTACGATTTACTAAAGAAGAATTCAAAATTTGAGCTTGACGAAGCTCGATTGCTGAACTAAAAGCAAGGCTCACTGACCCTCCAGTTTTGTCAATATATAATCCGAAGAATGAGACAGAATTGCATTGTGACGCCAGTGCCCAGGGTTATGGCGCTGTATTGTTACAGCGTCAATCGGATGGAAATTTTCACCCAGTTTTTTACTTTTCGCAACGAACCACAAGCACTGAAAGCAAATATCATAGCTTTGAGCTAGAAACTCTAGCTATTATCTATGCGTTGCGGCGATTTAGGGTTTATCTTGAAGGAATACCCTTTAAGATCATCACTGATTGTAATTCACTTACCCTAACGTTAAGCAAAAAGGCTCTTAACCCGCGTATTGCGAGATGGGCTCTCGAATTACAAAACTATGACTATTCTGTTCAACACAGAGGAGGTGCTAATATGGGGCATGTTGATGCTCTCACCCGAAGTGAGGTAGTTCTTGCTGTTAACGAAGATGATTTAGAGTTCCAGCTACAGGCAACTCAAAGTAGTGACCCTGATATAATTAAAATAAGGGACAGATTGGAAAAGGAACCGTCGAAACTTTTTGATCTAAAAGATGGGTTAGTTTATAGAAAAGATATGAGGGGCCAGTTGTATTTTTATGTCCCACGAGAAATGGAAGATAATATTATCCGTTGTATACACGAAAAGGTCGCCCATTTGGGGGTTGATAAAACGTATAACCAGATAAAACTTCATTATTGGTTTCCGGAAATGAGACTTAAGATTGAAAAGTTTGTAAAGAATTGTTTAAAATGTATTGTACATTCGGCACCTGCCCGAGTAAGCGAAAGGAACCTCTACAGCATCCCCAAGAAGCCGATACCTTTTGACACCATTCACATTGATCATCTGGGACCATTGCCTGCTTTAAAATCAAAGAGAAAAAATTTATTAGTGGTTATTGATGCTTTCACCAAATTTGTGAAACTATACCCAGCTAACTCAACTAGTAATAAAGAGGTCGTCGAGTCTCTAAAAAAGTATTTTCAGTATTATAGTCGACCTTCTAGGATAATCTCAGATAGAGGCACCTGTTTTACATCCCTTGAGTTCAGTGAGTTCCTAGTAAAAAACAACATAAATCATATCAAAATCGTCACAGGATCGCCGCAAGCTAATGGCCAGGTTGAAAGAGTTAATAGAGTATTAACCCCGATGCTTAGTAAACTAAGTGAGCCACTTCAACATGCCGATTGGGTTTCTAAATTGAGCATGATTGAGTTTGCTATTAATAACACAGTACATAGCTCAACTGGTAAAACTCCGGCTAGTCTACTCTTTGGCATTAGCCAAAGAGGACCCATCGTTGATGAATTTACTGAATTTTTTTATGAACAACAGGATATAGAACAATGTAATCTAACAGGTTGTAGACAGGAGGCGAGTGAGGCAATACTGGCATCCCAGCGGCGCAATGAAGAATATTTCCTTAGAAATAATACACCTGCTAGGGAATTTGAAGTTGGCAATTATGTCATGATAAAGAATGTCGATAATACAGTCGATGTTAATAAAAAACTCTTGCCAAAGTTTAAAGGTCCATATATCGTAGATAAAAAACTTCCTAATGATAGATATGTTATCAGAGACATAGAAAACTGTCAGGTTACACAACTGCCATATAATGGTATTATTGAGTCACGATTTATACGATTATGGAAGAGGAATGATCAGATTGATTGATGCTGCTATTTAGAACTAACAAAAGGCAATATATGGGTTATTTTAAATTCATTAGCGATAGTTACTTGTATGAAGCAAAAAAAAAAAAGAAGAGATTTTTTGTATACATGTATTGAAATATTTAGTTTGTATGATCAGGGTCGATCATGTGTCAGATTGGCCGAACTGTAAACCATTACTTGGCCTTAAGTACATTTATTTCTCGCGGATGGCAACCTCATACATTTTTGCAATACCTATGTACAATCTACGAAACAATGGAAAAGGGGAAATAAGAATTGGAGAAAAAAAGATAAGATGCTTCGTTAAATTTTGGTATAACTGATTTTTCGTTATTTGAATAAACCACTTATACATAGGTGTTTGTTTTATTACATATATGCGTATGTATGTATGGTTATTTGAATGAACCACTTATAGATGTTTCCTTCTTTACATACATGCGTATGTATGTATGTAGGTATTCGAACGCGCACTTATTCATTGTTTCGAGGAAGAAATTCAATTGCTGTTGAACTACTAAATTGTGCAGTTGCCTTTTGCCTTCGGTGGTATTTTGATCGAAAAATAAATATTTGTACGCAATTTATATTTGCGGTGCGCCGTGTGGTTTTATTGATTACCCCTTTGTTTTCAGTACATTAAAAAGATGCTTTTTTTTGTAAGTTAACACACGCTTTGTTAATTCTTGAACCAATAATCGCTGACTTGACGTTTACGCTGGTTATTTACCCAACCCAAAAGCCAATATAAGCTGTGTCAACGTTAAGGTAAACTGGAAACTGGAGCCGAATCGTAAAATGCGATACGTTATTGAATGCCGTTTTTTAAATAGCACCGTAATGGTGTATCGGATTAATGAAATATTTGAACTAGAGACAGCGCGAGTTATGTGGAATGCCCCCCATACCGAAGAAAAAGGGAAAACAAGTATATTTTAAAATATACTTGTTCACCCAAATTAAGAACTTAGTTGTCTTAAGCAATGCTTGCTCAGCATTTCACATCAGGCCACCCACACAATAAATAAAGCAAATAAGATACTTTGTTGCAACCAGCTAGACTGGGCTTTGTTATGACTCCACTTTAGAAGCATACAAACGTACAAACATACATACATTAATAGAAACCAACTCAGTTGATGCCTCTGCTATGTTGTTCTACAGAGGCATACAGATATACAAACTGACATACTTATTGGTGTCAACATTCGGGAATGCAAAACATTCCTGAATGAAATGAGATACCCCAATAAGCATAATAAATAATAATACTGACTGCAACTATGTTGCAGCCAAAGTACATACATATGTGGGAATATGTGAATTGTTGAGTGGGCTTAGTAAATAGGTAATTATGTATATGCATCGAAAAGATGCCTTATGTATTTAGGTTAAGCGACTTATTGAAAAATATTGAAGAGGCAGTTGTTGCCCGGAAATCAAAACGGCCTGTCGGTCGATCTCGATTGTGAAGTATTGTAATATCAAGGATCGATAAATCCTGAATTAACCCGACAGCAAACCGTAGTTCGTTAAAACTATTGAATAAAGAGTTATAAAATTCTAATACCACAACTTAATGTCTCTTTTCTTGAGTGCGGTTTTTCTAACGTAAGTACCCTGCCCAGCGTCGAACCTAAAGACGTAACTGGCGCAGTCGTGGCGAACCGGAAAAAAAAAATATATTGAAGTGAAAAAAAAATTTTTTTAAATGAAAAATAAATAAAAAAATAATTTAATAAAATAACAACTAATCGGGCGGCAACTCAATAAAAAAAAAAAAAATAAATAAATAATAATAATAATAAAGCGGTATAACGAAGTGGAATAGCGGTATACGAAGTGGAATATTGTGCTGCAATCCAGCAACGCGGAGAAAGAGAAAAGAAGGAGACCTACCAGGACAGCGGCATATGGGAGTGGAATAAAGTATCGGAAAGAAAAGGATACGGAAACCCATAACAGCTGCAGCAACACGAGATAAAGCAGGGTGAGAAGAAAAATAAGGAAGGAATTTTATCAGATGGTGCTTATTGTTCAATAGAAAATAAAAATAGAATAATGGTAAATATACAAAGTGATACCTGTAAAGAAGAACGGAAAGAGTAAAAAGAAAGTAATCGTTCGAAAAATATTGTTCGAAAAAAAAAAAAATATAATATAATACATAGAATTATTAATATTAATAAAACGAAAAGTGTTGTAAAGGAAAAATAAGAAGAAAGAGAAGAAAATCCTTAATATTTTATAGAAAAAGAAAAAGGGTGAATGAAGAATGTTGTAACCCCTAAAGTTTTGAAAAAAAAGAAGGATATACATAGATATTAATAATAATAAAGCGAAAAGCGTTGGTAAAGGAAAAGGAAGGTATTTCTTTAAAAAGGCAGTCGTTGGCAAAATATTTTTTTGTTGTTTGTGTGCGTTGGTTTTTTGAAAGAAAAAAAAAAAAAAACAAAGAAAGAGAAAAATGGCTCAAAATGTAGAGGCTTGCCTTGTGGCTATTACGAGACTGTTGCAGGAAAATGCTGCACAGCGTAATAGGACAGTTAGGCAGAGAATACAGAAGGACCTAAAATATTTGCAACTCTTTGAGGGTAATACAAAGAAACTGCCATCATTTATCCAAACGGTGGATAGAATTTTGGCAGATTATACAACAGAACAGGAAGAAGCATTTAGGGTGGTTTGCGATCTGAAGATAGGAGGATCGGCCAAACATTTTTTATCCCTAAGTCCACCAGATAAGTGGGACGGGTGTAAAGTTAAATTGAGGCAACATTTTCGGTCAACAAAAGACCAGATGTCGATTACAAACGACATCGCAAATTTAAGAGTAGACTCAATTGCCGAATTGAGTCGAAAAACAAAGGATAGTCTCGATAATATCACCGAGCTTAGCGCTCTAAGTGAAAATGGTGGTACCTCCTTCAACGAACTAAACAATTAGCGTCAGGCTCGTTTGCCTGCGCTATAAGAAATGTTGTAAAATGGCCGCAAATGGCGGATTTCATATATAATTTTATAGGATTGGATTCGGGAAATCTGAATGCAATGTATATCGCAAATAAGCGAACACAAAATTATAACCCCCGACAACAAAATAGTGGGTATAGGCAGGGGAATAATTTTGCAAGACAAAATAGCAGCGGCTATAATAATAATAACGGTGGTATGGCCGCGAATAATTCAGGTAGGTATAGCGGCCGTTCACAAAATAATTTTTTTTCAAATAACAGAAACGGGCAGCCTAATAATTGGCAAACAAACGGTAGGTATGAGTCAGGTCGGTATAACAGGCAAAGTGGCCAACAGGTAAGTAACCGACCTCAGAACAGCCAGCAGGTAGCTAGCCGACCCCAAAGTGGTCAACAGGTGGGTAGTCGGCAACAAAACAATAACTTTAATAATAACAGGCAAAATACCTCCCAGCAGACAAGGCATTCAAATGGGCCTCAACCCATGGACGTCGATGCTGCGAGTCAAGTGGAAAACACCAACACAAATGACGAGTCTTAAAAGGTGGACCGCAAATTATCTGGGTGGTCGGCAGGCATCGGTGCAATTCAGAAACGAAACATCTAAACAAAGGAGAATTAAACAAGGGGTGCCACAGGGTGGTGTCCTATCCCCGCTTTTGTTTAATTTCTACATATCTAAGCTACCTTCACCACCGGAAGGAGTCACAATCGTTTCCTACGCCGATGACTGCACAATAATGGCCACAGGCCCAGGCCCAAAGATCGATGAGCTATGCAATAAAATAAACGGCTATCTCCCTGATCTCTCCAGTTTTTTCACCTCGCGAAACCTGGCATTGTCACCGACTAAATCTTCCGCGACCTTATTTACAACATGGACGCCCCAAATGTCGACCATATTGAACTTCCACGTCGATGGCACTACGCTACCGACTGTCCTACACCCCAAAATCCTGGGTGTGACGTTTGATCAGGATCTACATTTTGGTGCGCACGCAACCGCAATTGTTCCAAGAATTCAGAGCCGTAATAAAATCCTCAAATCCCTTGCTGGCAGTACCTGGGGAAAAGATAAAGAAACGCTCTTGACCACATACAAAGCAATTAGCCAGCCGATTACGTGCTACGCGTCACCCATATGGCCGCCAAGCCTAAAAACCACCCACTGGAAGAAACTACAGGCCTGCCAAAATACTGCTCTCAGAATCGCCACGGGCTGTCTTCTTATGTCCCCAGAACACCATCTGCATAATGAGGCGAGAATACTCCCCATCAGGGAGAGAAATGAGATGCTGACCAAACAGTTTCTGTTGAATACCCAGAAACCTGGGCATCCCAACAGACATCTGATTGACGAACCAGCACCGCCTAGGGACCTAAGGAGTCATCTCCGTAAGCATTTTGAGGAAATACGGCACCTGAGAACCCAGCCGTATGAAGCGGAAAAACACAAGCAGGTCCTTGGTGAACTCCATAGACAGGCGTCGGACCTTTATGTCGGGAATTGCCCGGTGAATCCAGTACTTGAAGAAAAATATCCAGAACTCGCAGAAGAGGAACGCATACTCCCCAGGGAAACGCGTGTCACTCTTGCTCAACTTCGTTCTGGATACTGTAACAGGTTAAACTCTTACCTATCCAGAATCAACCCCGACATACAAAATGTATGCCCTGCTTGCAATGTGTCCCCACATGACACCAACCATCTCTTTAATTGTAATGTGGAACCAACGCCTCTAACACCCCTTTCCTTATGGTCCACCCCTGTTGAAACGGCAAGTTTCCTTGGACTCCCGTTAGAGGATATTGATGACAATTTGTGATCGGTCGCGGCTATTAGGTGGGGCGAGCATTGCTACAACAACAACAACAACGAGTTTTTTACAAACTAGCCTCGGGTGGTGAAAATAAAATATTAATAATTTTGACACTGTTTAATAAAAAGTTTTTGAAATTGGTGGTTCCGGGAGTATAATGAATCAGTATTATGAAAAGAGAAACATTTGATGAATATAATTTGCCAGTTGTTGAGGCGAATAAAATAATAATAAATACATTGAATGGGAATATTAGGGGTGCAAACGAGAGAGTTGCCTCCCCCTGTCCCTCTGAATTTCAATATGCTAATAATGCAAAAATGAGGTGGTTAAAAATGGATTTTGATAAACCATATGACCTGTTGCTGGGAAATGATTTTATATTAAGAAATTTCAAAATAATTGACATAGAAAATGAGGAAATTGAACTTTTGAATGGCGTTAAAATACCATTTTATTCAAAAACGATCCAAGAGCAAGTTTACGCACTGGAATCGGGAAAATTGCAAAATATTCAACTGGATCATCTAAAATCAGATGAACGAAAAGGGGTTGAAAAATTGCTTAAAAAATACGAAAAATTAATATACAGAGAGGGGGACACCCTAACAAATACAAAAGCGGTGGTTCATGAAATAAAGACCACTACAAACCAACAAATTAATTCAAAAATTTATAGATTACCTCCTAAACATTAAGAGGAGGCTATTAAGCAAATAACAGACCTGGAAAAGCAGGATATAATTCAAAAAAGTAGGAGTAAGTATAGCTCTCCTATTATAATAGTACCAAAGAAAGATGACAAATCGGGAAATAGGAAGTTTCGCTTGGTGGTTGATTACCGTAGGCTTAACCAGATAACCATTGACGATAAGTATCCCTTGCCAAATATTGAAGGAATCTTGGACAAGTTGGGCAAAGCACAGTACTTTAGCACCCTTGATCTCGCAAAAGGTTACCATCAGATTTTAATGGCATCTAAGGATATTGAAAAAACTGCTTTCGTTTCCCCATTAGGTTTGTACGAGTATGTTAGAATGCCGTTTGGGTTGAAAAATGCCCCGGCTACTTTTCAAAGACTTATGAATGACATACTAAGAGAGTATATTAATAAAATATGTGTCGTTTATTTGGATGACATTTTGATATTTTCCACTTCATTGGAGGAACATTTGAGCTCCATAGATAACATTTTTTCAAAATTACAAGAGCACAATTTGAAGATTCAAGCGGATAAGTGCAGTTTCTTAAGGAAAGAAACAAAATTTTTAGGGCACACCTTAACTAAAGAAGGTATAAAGCCCAATAAAGAGAAAATTGCAGTGATTTTAGATTTAAAAGTACCAAGAACAGAAAGACAACTGAAGAGCTTTTTGGGAGCTACAGGGTACTACAGGAAATTTATAAAGGATTATTCAAAAATAGCATATCCAATGATTAAATATTTGAAAAAAGGGTGTAAAATAAACCCTAATGACCCACAATATATTTCGAGCTTTGAGAATCTCAAATCTCTCATTTCTTCCCATCCAATCCTTAAATACCCAGAGTATGATAAGGAATTTTCAATCACAACAGATGCAAGTGATTACGCCTTGGCGTAGTATTGTCACAACAGGGTCAGCCAGTATGCTACATTTCAAGAACTCTGAATAATCATGAGCAAAATTATGCCACTACCGATAAGGAGTTTCTGGCAATTATTTATGCAATTACATATTTTAGACCATACATATATGGAAATAAATTTAAAATAATCACTGACCACTGTCCCATTGTATACCTTAATAATAAATATAAGGGAAAAGAGTTTTCCCAACGTCATCAGAGGTGGCTTTTGAAATTACAGGAGTATAATTACGAAATAGAATATGTAAAGGGAAAGAATAATGTGGTAGCAGATTTTATAAGCCGAATCGAGAATTCGCCAAAGATAAATGAAAATAATGATAAGGAATCAAATTTGGAAATGTCGGATACGATACATTCGGCCGAGGAAGAATTATTGGAGCACTTTGCTATAAAGGAGGAAATTGTCAATAAGTACAGGACTCAAATAATAGTGACATATAGCCCTCAAGCTGAAGTCCAAACGATACATGGTAGGAAGATAATAGAAATTGATCCCTTGAATAATGAAGTAACTTTAAAAAGAATATTGGAAAGGCACATTAAGGGTGGCAAAGTTGGAATTTTTTCTGAAGTTGAAGATAGGGATTATCACAAAATTCAATTGTTACTAATATCCATGTTCTCCTGTAATAGCAAGCTGGAATTCGTAAAGTGCACAAAGAGAGCCACAGATATCTTGCAGGAAGAAGAACTGCATAGACAAATCTCTTTGTATCACAATAATGAATCGATGCACAGCGGCATTGGAGAAACATATAATACACTGAAAGATAAAATTTGTTATCCAAAAATTAGAGATCACGTTCAGTTAATAATAAATAACTGTGAGAAGTGTCAACAGATAAAATATGATAGGAAGTCTATAAAACCAAAATTTAGTATAACAGAAACCCCTACAGATAAAAATGAAATTGTTCACATAGATATTTTTCACTTTAACGAACATTCGTTTGTTACTACAATAGACAAATTAACAAAATTTGCAGCAGCATATAGAATTACAGATAGGAATTGGAGGTCAAAGAAGACCATATTAATGGAACAATTTGCAAAATTCGGAAAGCCTAAGAAAGTTATAATGGATAATGAATTTATAGCAGAACAATTATAGAATATCTGAATGCCGAAAATATTGAGGTCCACTTAACTAAACCCAATAACCACACTGGTAATGCAGACATTGAGAGACTTCACTCAACCCTGTTGGAAAAACTAACAGGAATTGATGATACGAGTCTTTCAACAGAAATGAGGATGCAGATGGTTATAGCTAACTATAACGATCGATATCACTCAACTATCAAGTGCTCTCCAAAGTTCGCTAAAGAAAGCATTTGTCCATCCATATTACAAGATAGAATTAAGGTAGCAAAAGAAAAAACAATAGCCAAGCATTATTCAAAAAGAGAAGATTACACAGAAAACAGAGAAACAGGGCCAATTAAAAATTATAAAAGAGTAAGGCATAAGGATCCCCGCTGCAAAACGTTCACCCTTCACATATAAAAAGACCACAAAAATTTGCGAATTTGCCTAACCTAAACCCCGATGAAAATGATGATGATAGGTTCAGTACAGCAGCCCATAATGGGGATGCTTGAAAAAAAAAAGAAAAAAAGGAAAACAACACCATGTGGCACACCCCTTACAAATTAGGCATACTACAAATATGAATTGGCGCTAAATTTAATATGTTATCCCACTAGTAATAGCTCCATCAACGTTTCCCCAGCATCACCTCGTGGTTGTCTTTTAAGAACAATTGTTCCGACAACCTCTTTCACGGTTTTTCGATTTCCATATGTCTTTCAGGATTCCGACTGTCCAGTCCAATAACGTATATTGCGCTGATCCCCTCCTGGTTGATTGGCATACCATTGTTCGCTTCGCGGTTGTCAATTGACATATATCCTTAAAAATCACGACAGGTGTAGTTTATTCGCTATACGACACTCGAGGATAAAACGTTATAAAACCCAACATTCCTTTTTCACAGTTTAACGTTTAGCAACGAATGGAACTGACTTTGATACATACTTTCATGCATAGATTTGGTTTGGTACAGGAACAACTTTTGAAATGCATAGTTTTTATTTTTTTTTCCTCTTTTTCTCTTTGTTTTTAGTTTTGTTTTATTTTACAATCCTTGAAACCCCACTCCGACCTTAAAGGTCATAGCCAATAGATGGTATGAGTAAATATATTTTTTTTTGTTTTCAGACAATGTGGTGTATAATAATTATCCTCATGATAGCAAACATGAGAACAACAGGGGGATTTTTACAAGTAACCCCAATACTGGATGAGGCAGGGTACACTATTGTACGAATAGGCGAGGTGGAAGTGGTTAATGAAACTACCACAATCTTGCATATAATCCAACCAGAAGAAATTTTGGAAGTCGTCGACGGAATAAAAGAAGGTATTGAAGGCACGGTAATGGCAGGCAAGCGATTTCTGATGAGCGAAGTAGAGAGATTAGAGGCTAAGGTTAAAACAATTCGTCCTGAGAGAATTGGTAGACATAAGAGAGGCCTAATAAACGTAGTAGGTAAAACATATAATTGGCTATTTGGATTGATGGATGATGAAGATAGACAGGAAATTTTAGGATATTTAGAAGTACAAAAGACAAATGATCACAATATAATAAAAGCTGTAAACCAACAGATAACAATTAATAATCATTTTAACGACAGCATTAATTTGATTAGGGAAACAATACAGGAAGACAGGGAAAAGATCAAAAAATTCATAAAAGGAGTTAATGAGCAGAATAGGCATTTTTACGAGCAGTTCTTGTTTAATGACTTCATTACTAAACTAAGATATTTGGAAAGTAGAGTTAACGATATACAAAATAATATAGCAGCGGCCAAGTACAACCTAGTACACCCAGGAATTTTAACTAAGGAAGAAATTGATCGTTTTCAGATAGATTTTTATAAATTGAAAATGGCAAAAATGGGAGTGTTAGCATACAAAAATCAGTCGCTAGTGATAGCAATAAAAATACCAAAGAATTATATTTCAACAGATTTGAAACTCATACCCCCATTGCCAAGCACGGAAAAATTAGAAATTAAAACGGAAAAAGAATACATTGTTACAGTAAACAAAGTACATTTAAATTACAGAAAAGATACTCCTTTAAAGGATTTGAAACGAAGCAAAAATTGCATATTTAAAAACGATTGTCTCTTTAAAAGAAATAATAAAACTAGAATTGTTAACATAGATGATGATACATTATTGATTGTAAATGCACATGAAAGGGTCTTAAGCCAAAATTGCGACAATAGAGAAATCGTACTGAAAAATAACTTTTTGATTACATTCACGAATTGTAAAATTGAAATAGACAATGAAATCTTTGAAAATAATAAAGTAGAGTTTGCAGAAAAATTTCACTACCCTGTAAAAATGTTAAATCAGAGCTATACACAGGACATACTGTTTAAAGAAATAGAAATTAAAAATGTCGAAAATTTGAAAGAAATTAAAGAATTAAAATACCATAAAAATGTTTCGTATGGTATAAATATAACAATAGCCATATGCTTGCTAATTCTGATCGCCGTGCTGACGGTATTTTTCCGTAAGAAAAATTTAAAAATAAAAATTGTAAATGAAAAAAATAAAGAAAGACCTAATTCCAACGCTGGGGGAATAAAGTTAGTAGAAGCAGCCCCCAAGCAAATTGTAAATTTAGATAAAAGGCCACAGGAGAGTCCTAACTCTAACGGTGGGGGAGTTATGTGGAATGCCCCCCATACCGAAGAAAAAGGGAAAACAAGTATATTTTAAAATATACTTGTTCACCCAAAATAAGAACTTAGTTGTCCTAAGCAATGCTTGCTCAGCATTTCACATCAGGCCACCCACACAATAAATAAAGCAAATAAGATACTTTGTTGCAACCAGCTAGACTGGGCTTTGCGTATGACTCCACTTTAGAAGCATACAAACGTACAAACATACATACATTAATAGAAACCAACTCAGTTGATGCCTCTGCTATGTTGTTCTACAGAGGCATACAGATATACAAACTGACATACTTATTGGTGTCAACATTCGGGAATGCAAAACATTCCTGAATGAAATGAGATACCCCAATAAGCATAATAAATAATAATACTGACTGCAACTATGTTGCAGCCAAAGTACATACATATGTGGGAATATGTGAATTGTTGAGTGGGCTTAGTAAATAGGTAATTATGTATATGCATCGAAAAGATGCCTTATGTATTTAGGTTAAGCGACTTATTGAAAAATATTGAAGAGGCAGTTGTTGCCCGGAAATCAAAACGGCCTGTCGGTCGATCTCGATTGTGAAGTATTGTAATATCAAGGATCGATAAATCCTGAATTAACCCGACAGCAAACCGTAGTTCGTTAAAACTATTGAATAAAGAGTTATAAAATTCGAATACCACAACTTAATGTCTCTTTTCTTGAGTGCGGTTTTTCTAACGTAAGTACCCTGCCCAGCGTCGAACCTAAAGACGTAACTCGCGTACTCACTAGATCCATAATATATTATTTTTTTAAATAGTTGGATAGCATAATTTTTATCGCTTGAGTGAAAATAGTTTTCGATCAGTGATCGTATGTTACGATTCCATAGCTGTTCTTCATTTTATTATTATTTGCAAACTACATTGTATTGGTCAAAAAGCCAATAATGTTGACGCGGCACATTAAAGTAAAATTCAATAAGTTGGTAAACAAGAAATTGTTCTTTTTATTAATATTTGCAAATTGCATCGTGTTGGCCAAAATAGCTGTGGCAACAATAATACTTCAATCAAATCTAAGGACGCGGAAGAAATATTAAACACATTAAATTCTCAACTCACGAGTATAAAATTCACGATTGAAACGGAAAAAGACAACAAATTAGCCTTCCTAGATGTAGAAGTGAGTAGAAAAAATAAAAATTTACTAATGAATTGGTGCGCAAAATCCATTGCCTCGGGACGATTAATAAATTACCACTCAAACCATCCATGGACACAAAAAATCAACACAACAACAAATTTAATGAGAAAAGTGATATTACTTAGCAATGAAGATTTCTTTACGGATAACATTAAAAAGATAAAGAAAATTCTATTCAAAAATAGCTATCCAAGTTCTCTTACGGATAGACTTATCCAAAATACGGTGAACAGAGTTCACCAAAAAGATAACAACACACAACAGGATAATACGAACAAGAAATATATCGGCGTAAATTACATCCCGGGCCTTACAGAAAATGAAATATTACATAAAACTATAAATAACAAACACATTAATTACGCGCATAAACCAAATAACACGCTCAAAAAAATTTTCACTAGAACAAAAGACCCAATTACAAAAGAAGAACAAACAGATGTTGTTTACAAAATAACTTGAAATGGTAACGAAAACGAAAAATGTAACGCTGGAAAGTATACGCATTCAACAACAACTACAAAACGCGATGAACTTCAAAGAAGATTTTGACAACATAAGCAGCGCCTACTCAGCTGTTATACAGAGATGCAAGAGAATGTAAAAAAATAAAGAAATGTCATTTTAATGTACCTATGTTAATAATGTTGTGCAAAAATTATACTAGTACCTGAAATAAATAATTATTAATGTGAATATTAATGTAAGTAGCTAAATAAGTGTTAAGTGATGTGTCAGTTTTATGTTTATTGTTAGATAGCCTAAAATGAAGTTTAATGTATTTAATTTTATATACTTAACATTAAACAGATCCCCAAAGAAGAAGACGTAAGGTAACGTCGAAACGCGTCGGGAATAACAAATATACCCTGTTTTAATTTATGGCCACAAATGCTCATTTTAGCAAACCAAATATTTATAAATTGGCCCAAACAACATAATAAAAATAATACTTTAAATTCAATAATAATTCTTATTAATATTTGCAATTACATATTTACCTTTTCCGGTCAAGCGTCTGGTACATATTTCAAAACATAACTCACGTTTTGCAATAGTAATCAAAATTTTGCTGTGAAAACCGAACAAATGTAAATTTAGTTTTTAAGTCTTAATTAAGCTTCGAATAAAGCGGACATCACCCTAGCATCAAACGTAAATCGTTTTATTTTGTGTTCCTCCAACCAAGAGGAACGTAACTGGCGACCGAGCAAATGCCCGCGCGAAATAAAAGCCTTGTAAAGAAGTAAAAGCAAGTGCTCAAACGTACGTAGAAAAAAGAAAATCCTGAGTAAAATCCAGGTACGTGAGTGAGTAAAAAAGTCGTGTGTGAGCAAAACGGAAAATATAATAATTTATCCTGGTAAAAGAATAACATAAGAGGAAAACAAATCCTCGTTGCGAAACAATACTTATCGCTCGGAAAGTGGTACTTTAGTAGCCTACAAGCAAGAAAGATAGCATAGTGTGCTAAGCCAACCGAGACTCGAGAAAAAGACAAAACAAACGAAAAAAAGTTTTAAGTGATCGAGATATTATCCTGGATATTGTAGCGCGAAATATTCGGGGATCGAATAAGACTGCTGGTATCTCGCAGCCATCCAAAAAACAACTGTGGACGAAAACGATCTCAATATATTTTAACGGAATCAGGATAAGAAACCGGAATATCTCTCTAGAAGCGAATGACTGCATGACTATAAGCATTTACAACCATAAGAAGCCGCATCATCCAAAATATATGCTAAATTACACACCATTGCATAAATAGCGGTAAAAAGAGAAGAGTGGAATAAGTTAAACATCGCTACTGAGGAAAATGAAATCTACACACTATTGCAGCATCAGCGGTAAAGAGTGGAGTAAGTCAAAAATCAATGATGTTGAAGCAGAGAAATAAAAGCGGTATTAGCAACAGAATTCTTAAGAAAATGCTATTTACGACAATATTGGCCTTGTCATTCGTACTTGGTGCCAAAAGCCAACAAATAGTCGTACAAGACCTGACGAATAACAATGGATACATACCAATTAGGACAGGAGAACTAAAAACAAATAATCATTACGACAAGGTCAGTAAAAATTAAAAGCTCTGATCTAACCTTATGCTCTTCTCTAAATCGATCAGCATTGTTGATAATAAAAACGTGTTTATAGTTGATAAATTTTCATATCATTGTTGCTCCTGCATTTCTGGAATACATTTACAAGGTTTTTGCCCAATTAAGTGTGGTTTCAAAACCGTAGCGACTGTATCTCATAAAGATTGTCTTGGGATGGCGGAAGAGAACTTACGTGCTCTTCTGTGTTCTTTTTCCAAGCTTCGCAATAAGTACGATTAATGGACGATGATCCAATGGCCAGTCATATCATTATAATTCATGCTCAGATCACCAATATTACTATTACAGTGGACCCTCGGTTAATGAACGCCCCGCATAACGAACATTTCGCATAACGAATACATTTTTTTGGGAAAAAAGTTTCGCTTTACGAACGAAGTCTCGCATAACAACCTAAACAGGGGAAACCCCGAATTCACATTATTGGGCTGTCTGCGTTTAGCTTTTGCTTCATAGTTCAGAATTTTGTTTTATTTTAGTGCAGAATTGTTCGTAAAATTAACAAGACGTGTTGAAACATACAAATTTTTTATTTTTAATTTTGCTTTTATAAAAATTGCAAAATAACTAACATAAAATGCCCTCAAAAAAAAATTCGGAAAAGGAGAAAAATACAAGGACCAAAATAACTATTGAAATGAAACTCAAGATCATTCAAAAACATAAAGGTTTGGGTGTGGCTGATTTAGGACGTGCGTTCAACTTGTCGAAATCAACGACTTCTACTATCCTCAAGAATCAGGACAAGCTTGAGGTGCTAAACGCTTCAAAGGGAGTATCAAGAGTTTCTTCGCAACGACCACAAATTCTCGATGATGTTGAAAGATTGCTTTTGATATGGATTAACGAAAAGCAAATGCAAGCTGACACAATTTCGCAGAATATAATTTGTGAGAAGGCTAAAACGATATTCACTACTCTGATTGAAAAGTCGCCAGGAACATCAACAGCAAGAAGGGAAGACTTCAAAGCAAGTAAGGGGTGGTTCGAGAATTTCAAAAAACGTACTGGTATTCATAGCGTTATAAGGCATGGTGAAGCAGCAAGCTCAGACGCTAAGGCTGCCGAGAGTTATGTAGGCGAATTCAAGAAGCTTGTGGATACTGAGGGTTACTTGCCCCAGCAGGTGTTTAATTGCGACGAAACGGGTCTTTTTTGGAAAAAGATGCCCAAGCGAACTTACATAACAGTAGAGGAGAAAGCAATGCCCGGCCATAAGCCAATGAAAGACCGCCTTACTCTGCTTTTTTGTTCCAATGCAAGTGGCGACTTGAAAATAAAACCGCTACTTGTCTATCATTCAGAGAATCCACGTGCCTTCAAAAAGCATAATGTTGACAAGAGTAAGCTAAATGTCATGTGGAAGTCGAACAGTAAAGCTTGGGTGACACGTGTTCTTTTTACTGAGTGGATCAATAATGTTTTTGGCCCCTCTGTGCTGAAATATTTGATTGAGATGGATTTGCCTCTTCGTGTCCTGCTTATTATGGATAACGCTCCTTCACATCCACCAAGTTTACAAGATGAACTCATTGAAGAGTTTAAATTCATCAAAATTCACTTTTTGCCACCTAATACAACCCCATTGCTTCAGCCCATGGATCAGCAAGTGATTTCTAACTTCAAGAAGCTTTACACAAAAGAACTTTTCCAGCATTGCTTTGACGTGACTGAAAAAACAAATCTTACTCTAAAAGAGTTTTGGAAAGATCACTTCCACATTGTTGCTTGTCTCAAAATTATTGATAAGGCATGGAAAGGCGTTACTAAGAGAACACTCGAATCTTCCTGGAAAAATCTTTGGCCCGACCGCTTTGCCGAATGCACATTTGAAGGACTCGACGCAGTATCTACGGATCCAATAACCAACGAAATAATATTTTTGGCTGACCGTATTGGGCTAGAGGTGGATGGAAATGACATCGCTGAACTTGTGGCAGAGCACAGTGAAGATCTGACTACCGACGAGCTTATAGAATTGCAATGTGATTTACAACAAGATGTTAAGAAGCAAACTTTATCAGACGAGGAGATAACCGAAGAACAGCAACCGTCTAGTGCAATCAGAGAAATGCTCAAAGCATGGGAGTTTGTGGCATCATACGTTAAAAAGCATCACCCCAGTCAGACAGCGGCAGTACGTGCAACAGAATTATTCAACGATAATGCTGTGTCCCATTTTGAACAAATTTTGAAGGGACGTCAGAAACAAACGACTCTAGACAGTTTTTTGCTTAATGTAGATTAATAATGCTAGGTACTAGGTTTCTTTCAATAAAAATTCAAATTGAAACATATAAGACTGTATTTTTTTTCGACCTGGAACGCATTATTTTAGTTTACATTGATTCTTATAGGAATAATGGTTTTGCTTAACGAACGTTTTGCATAACGAGCAAGATGCTAGAACCAATTGTGTACGTTAACCGAGGGTCCACTGTACTAGGTTATATATTGATGACGTTCCAGCTGATAATAATTCTGATAAAGATTCTACGACTGATCAGACTGTTATATCTACTACTGTATTACCAATTACAGTCAAACTTCCGTAACTCAAATTTCCGTAACTCGAACTTCTATAACTCCAACGAAATCGGGTGGCAATAGCATTATGAGTGTAAATTACATACAATTCTTCTTCTGTAAGTTGAACTTCCACAACTCGAAATTCTCTATAACTCGAACGAGCATCCATACAAAGTAATTCTCTAACTCGAAGTTACGTTGTTTCTCTTTATATTTTTTTGAAGCTGTTAATGTACAAATAGGGGATTCCCCGAAACAAAATTAAATTCAAACAATATGCTCTTTTGTTTTGAATTTAATTTTGTTTCGGGGAATCCCCTATTTGTACATTAACAGTTTCAAAAAAATATAAAGAGAAACAACGTAACTTCGAATTAGAGAATTACTTTGTATGGATGCTCGTTCGAGTTATAGAGAATTTCGAGTTGTGGAAGTTCAACTTACAGAAGAACAATTGTCCCCTATTTGTACATTAAATGCTTGTGCTTCTTTGCATAGGTTAGTCATAAATGGTAGTCATACGAATAATGTAAACAGTCAAGTGTAAATTATGTAAATCCTTTTGTTTATGATAATGGCAACCAAACGTGTTTTCAAATCTTTGTCGATTAAGGAAAAATATAAACTGATCAAAGAAGTGGAAAATGGGTTAAAGAAAAATGAAGCTGCTGCAAAATATGGTAATCCGGTCAGCACGGCTTCCACGGTTTTAAAAAATAGGAAATCCATTATCATGTCAGTTGAATGTCGAACTCCTCTATTTACGACTACTAAAAGGATTAAAACTCCAAAATTTGAAAATGTCGACAAAGCAATCCTCGATTGGTTCACAGCAGCTAGAGATTCAAACATGCCTATATCTGGATCAATATTAAAGGAAGAGGAAAGGTAATTTGCTAAGCGTTTTGGCGATGATCATTTTATGGCAAGCACAGGTTGGCTTGATAAATGGAAGAAAAGGTATTGAACAAACCGTTTAATTGATGAAACAAATAATAAAACACGCAATTTGTGAACTTCATTTTAGACATGGTGTAGGTTATAAAAAAGCGTGTGATGAAGCAAATTCTGTGAGTGAAGTAGACTGTGAAAAATGGAAAAAAGGATGTTTTACCTAATTTATTGCAAAAGTACTGTGAATGGGACGTATTTAATGCTGAGGAAACAGATTGTTTTTCAAATGCTTGGCTCATAAAACCTTAACTTTCAAAAACTAGCAATGCCACGGAGGCAAAAATAACAAGCAACGAGTTACGCTACTGTTGGCTGCTAATATGGATTGTTCTGAAAAACTTAAAGTTCTATTGATTGGAAAAATTGCAAGACCTCGGTGTTACGTGGCTTCCCGTAGATTACAAAGCAAACACCAAGGCTTGGATGACAGGTAAATTTTTTGAAGATTGGATTTTAAAATTCGATAAGAACTTTCAAAGTTGCGGCCGTAAAATTTTATTATTTATTGATAACTGTCCAGCACATCGGAAAGAATTACAAAACAAACTTAAAGCTATTGAATTGACATTTTTTCCCCCGAATATGATCGCTAAATTGCAACCCCTTGATCAGGGAATAATTCAAAATTTTAACACCTTTTATCGTAGTAGACTGGTGAAAGAAGCACTTGAACGCACAGAGACAAACAAAAAGCAGGATATTACACTCCTGGATTGCGTCAATTATGTAAGTTAAGCTTGGAATATTGACGTCAGTAATCAAAAAATAGAGAAATGCTTCAAAAAAGCTGGATTTGGTCAATATTCTGAATGGGAAGAGGAAGATGACATTCCACAAATTTTTTTGATCCATATTGATGATAATCAGAATCTTATTGATGCTGATTTCGAAGCTTGGCTTACAGCAAACCAATTAACATGCGCTGCTACCGTTCAAGACTATATGGAAGTAAATCACGAGCTTTGCACAACTGGGCTTCCTACAGTGGATGATATTGTGGAACGTTACTTTCCTGAATCAGAGGATCCAATCTTAAGCGGAACGGAGAGTGAGGACGAAGCTTCGGAGGAAGACACTATTTATCAGCCTTCCAGGATTGATGTCGACAATTCTTTCCTTTATATTTGCAAACAAATGACTCTACAACCAATGAGCATTATAAAGCTTTGAACATATTAGAGTCCTTTTTCATTGAAAATAACAAAAAACGTATATTTTCAGTCACTAATTTCAGAATATTTTACAGCATTGTTACTGGTTTTTTATATATTTCCGTAAAATACTTTTTTAAATAAAAAAATATGTACGTTTTCATCATTTAATACAAGCATGCTTCATAAAGTGTTTGTTTTTATCAAAAAAAAAAAAAAGGTTCTATAACTCAAAGTCTCCGTAAGTCGAAGTTTTTTTTTTTTTGGATTATAGGGATTCGAGTTATGGAAGTTCGACTGTAATACGTCATTTTTTAAAATGTTATCACAGCGCTCCGTAAATACTACAGAGTTGTTAATGGATACACAGTTGCAAGATCGCGTAAAGGATGCTCTCGTTCATGTTGAAAAAAGACTTGGAAGTAGCATATTTATACGAGATAATATAATTATACGTGAATTTACTTACGCTGATGGCATTGTAACATGTAAGTATGTTCCTTACTTTGATGATGATACTAATATGTACTTTTGATTATACTATAAATTGTGATTACAGAGAGTTAAGTTATTTGTCTGGATATAATGCACAGCCTCCTCCAGTTTTCGATGTGTTCGATACTGTGGAACATACGCGATCGTATTTCCATTAGTATAAATATTAGACTTTTCAAATAGCTTATATATAGTGTTAATGTTTTTAAGATACTTAAAGTATAAATATGTGATAAAAAAACTGTTGGTCTTTTGATTTGGTACATTATGCGTTACACGGGTGGATGTATCGTGATGACGCCCCCCTTACTTTACATGCATCCATAAACTGTTGCAGACTGTCGATGCTTATTAATAACGATAAAAAAAGGTACTACACTTTATCAACTTAACCACATACGCAGACACGATGTTACGCATTACGGACAATATAAAAATTTTAAAAACGACCTCCTCAGGGACTTGCAAGTTTTGAATCCATTTCCGAAATTATAACATAGAAATCCAGAACTACAAAGACGTTGTGGGCAACAACGAAGACGCAGAAAAGTCATTAAATTACTACATTTACCCTTCAGATAACTTAATAAAAAATAACCCAATAGAACGCGACACCTCAGTGGATGTCGAAGACAGGCGCAAGCCCAAAAATATTTCGAAAAAAGTACCCATAACATTTGTTGAAGTCACTGTAACATAGACTTGTTTTTTCTTACTCAATAAAACCGACCTTCCCTAATGTAAGTTTTATATTTCTTAAATTAGAGCATGCGTGCATATATATGTATATGTATAGGTGTGGATGTTGCAGTGACAAGCAAAAGAAACAGAAATCAATCATCTACATGCAATAAAGCGAGAAAGCATATTGCAAATCATAGAAGGCATGGTAGATGTTACATTAGTTACTGCAACTATTTATGTATACATATGCATATATATGATAGTGGCATAAATTTACTTCAGCCGAAATAATAGTTACGTTCCATTGAGACTTGAGCGAGATACGGATAGAAATTTAACATGCAAATGCAACAAAAACGTTGTGATCCTGATATTTATCTGGTTCAATTTCTGATCCGTATAGCAGTTCTGTTCGTTTCGTTTTCTGTAGTAGATTTTTTGACAGCTAACCACTTTTGAGTTGGTAGCACTCATGGCTCAACTACATATATGGTTGGCTCATCTCTACAGCAATAACATACCTTTGTTCACATTGCCAAAATTAGCGTGTTGGTGTTAGACGAATGGAATGGAATGAAAACATAAAACTTAGCAGCATTTGTAAGTAGTAAGAAAGTGTTGTAAATTCGTTGGTTTCTTTTTAAGTTTTTAAGCTTTTATTCTCTCTAATTTCAGCAATGCTGACGTAACCACGGTCTGCCTCGAGCGAGGAAGAAATGAAATGTGGTTGGTCTCAGCGTACATGCCCCACGGGGACGTAGAGGGACCACCACCTGCGATACTGGGTGAAATCACCGCTGAAGCAAGGCGGAGAGGTGTTGGCGTGATCATCGGTGCCGATGCTAATGCCCATCATAACATTTGGGGAAGCTCGGATACCAACACTAGAGGTGAGTCTTTATTTACTTTTATTGTAGATGAGGGACTTTGTATATGTAATAGGGGGAATGACCCGACTTTTATTACTGCGGTAAGGGAGGAGGTCCTGGACCTCACCCTGGCTAGTAGAGAACTGGAAGGTCGGATATCTGGATGGAGGGTTCTCAACGAGCACTCCTTCTCTGATCACCGATATATTCAGTTCTCAGTGAACGAAGAACGTCCCGGTAAAATATCTTTTAGGAACCCTAAAAGTACTAACTGGGACTTGTATTGTAGGAAGCTGGGAGAGCTACTGCCTGCGGTGCCTATCATTAGTTCCGGCCTGTCCAAATCTGAGATAGACGGTCTGTTGGAAAACTTCACCTCGGCAAGCAATAGCGCCTTTCAGCTGTCCTGCCCATTGAAAACTTACAGGGGGAAGGGCAAGCCGCCCTGGTGGTCGGATTCTCTTGACGACCTAAGAGCGTCCAGTCGGCGGTTCTTCAACAGAGCCAGGAGGAGTAAATTACCCTCGGACTGGGAGCTCTATAAGGTGAGTCTGGGGATTTATAAATATGAAATAAGGATAGCCAAGCGAGATGCATGGCGAAGCTTCTGCGAAAACGTAGAAGGCTGCAATGAATCCGCGAGATTTAGAAAAATACTCTCTAGGAACCCCGCTCCACTGGGGTATCTGAGAGATGATGGTGGGGACTGGTCGATGAGTAGCGAGGAGTCCCTAAGGCTTTTACTGGACAATCATTTTCCCGATGTCCCAGTTGCGCAGGGATCTTCGCCTGCATGGTCGGCGGCCGTTGGCCATGCAGAAGTGCCTGCCATTCCAATACGGGAAAGTCAAATAACCTGGGCTATAGGGTCGTTCAAGCCCTATAAGTCTCCGGGCCCGGATGGAATCATTCCTGCGCAGCTTCAAAGGTCTTTGGGGATTTCCTGCCGCTGGTTGGCCATCATATATACTAACTGCCTCAGGCTTAACTATATCCCGAAGTCTTGGCACACGGTTAGGATTATATTCATTCCGAAGGTCGGCAGAAGCTCTCATGTATCACCTAAGGATTTCAGGCCAATCAGTCTCTCGTCGTTTCTTCTTAAGACGTTTGAGCGGTTGATTGACCTACGGGAAAGGATACCTCGGGGGTTACTGTCGGCTTCACAGCATGCGTACTGCAAAGGCAGATCGACGGAAACGGCTCTGCATTCGATTGTAAAGCAAATAGAGGGGTCCCTAGTACACAAAGAGTATGCTCTGGGTGCCTTTCTAGACATCGAGGGAGCTTTTAACAATGTCTTACCGGGGGCAATCGAAAGAGCTCTGGTGGGTTTAGGAGTCGAGGCGGCTCTGGTTGAATTTATTAGCAAACTTCTATGCGGCAGAATTGTCGCAGCGGAGTGGGGAGGGGCCATAATTAAGAGGAAGGTGTGCAGGGGCACGCCACAGGGGGATGTCCTATCTCCTCTCCTCTGGGTTGTGGTAGTCAACGAGCTTCTTGTGGAGCTGGAAGCCAATGGTTGTCGGGTGGTTGCCTATGCAGATGACCTCGCTATCCTAGTCAGAGGCAAATTTCTGGGCACCCTGCGCGATGTTCTGCAGGGCTACCTGGATACTGTGGCTAGGTGGGCTGAATCATGTGGGTTGGCGGTCAACCCGGGAAAAATGGAATTGGTCCTTTTCACAAGGAGATATAAGATGCCCCATTTCAGAACTCCCTCGATTGGAGGGGTACCGTTGGTACTTTCTGATAGGGTTAAATATTTGGGGATTGTTTTGGACAAGAAACTGTCCTGGAGACCCAATGTGGAAGATCGGGCCAGGAAGGCCGCCATTGCCTTGTACTGCTGCAGAGGAGCTATCGGGAAGAGATGGGAACTCTCGCCAAGAATAGTACACTGGCTTTATGAGATGGTGGTCAAACCGATTCTGCTATATGGGGTGCTGGTCTGGTGGAAAGCACTGGACACGGCGAGCACCTCCAAAATATTAGTGTCAGCGCAACGGACGGCGCTTATCGGTATCAGTGGCGCTCTCAGAACAACACCTACCTTGGCACTGAACGTCATGCTGAACATATACCCAGTAGATATTGCGGGAAAGGCGGCCGCGGCAAGGTCGTTGGTCAGGCTTCGTGATATGGGATATAGACTTTCTGACCGCGGACACTCTAGCCTTCTTACCAGTTTCGACTTCATCCCGGACAGAACGGGCTACTGTATGCCGATAACTGCTCCCTATACAACCTTCACCCCAGTTATTCCAGAGAGAGAGGAATGGGGAAGAGGAATTATCTGGGGCATGGGACCGGTTAACTTGTTCACGGATGGGTCGAAGCTGGATGGAAAGGTTGGTGGGAGGGTCTTTTGTCAAGAGCTAAATTTAAGCCGCAAGTTTAAGTTGGCTGATCACTGCAGTGTATTCCAAGCGGAAATTGCTGCGATTAAGGATGCGGTGGATGGAATGCTATCCAGTGCTTCCACGGTTAGGGAATTTAACATCTAATCTGATAGCCAAGCGGCTATCAAGGCCTTGAGCTCAACTACAGTGCGATCGAGGGTGGTCTGGGAGTGCCTGACCTCGCTTGCGATTGCATCGAATTATTTTACAATTAAGATTATCTGGGTCCCGGGCCATAGTGATATCCCAGGTAACTGTCAAGCGGATCTCTTAGCCCGCATCGGTACAACTGAACCGGATGAAGATGGCTGTAGGGATTTCGGGATCCCGCTGGCCACCTGTGGATTGCTCCTCCATAGCTGGGCCTCGAATCAGCTCAGCAAACGTTGGGCGGATACCACGTCTTGCAGGGTAGCAAGATCTTTCTGGCCAAAAGTGGATGGCAGGAGGTCTGCTGAAATAATTGGGTTCACTAAGGCTCACCTATCAATTTTCATTGGGGTTTTGACAGGGCACTGTCCCAAGGGTCTCCATGCGATACGTCTCAATATACTGGAAACTCCATCCTGCTGCAGCTGTATGGAGGATGGTGAGGTGGAATCACCAAATCACTTTATGCTTGATTGTCCAGCTTTTGCCAGAACTAGGCGAAAGTACTTCGGTCGCGACTCACTTGGATCTCCCGAGGATATATCCAAAGATGAGATCGGTATCATTCGGAGCTTTATCGTTGCTACCCAACGATTCTCTAAGTAGCTAGATCTAAGTCACCGTTATTTTTGGTGTATGTGGTATCACAACGGACCTTTGTGTTGGTTTGCTAAACCTTTGTGTTGTCCAAGTGAGCTATCCTTATCAGGCCAGCTACCACCTAACCTATCCTATCCTAAGTTTGCCATCTCCTTCTGACAATCCCTACTCCAGTGAAATGAAAAAAATAAAATCAGCTGGTGAGATGAGCCAACCATATAGTTGAGCCATTGTAGCACTGAACTAAATACGTGTACATTTGTGTATACATAAAAGACCTCGCCATATTTAAAAGCAAAAACACTGAAAGAGTAAACAACTTGAAGATGATGTAAGGAAAATAAATTGTTTGCTTACGTGCGAAACTATTTAAATGTTAATAATTCTATCAGTATCTTAAAATTTTGTGTACGTTTCTTCCTATTTTCTACAAAACAGATGTTTTATATTAGTGCTGTCAGCTCTCATAAAGTTGATCCAGATCGTTCCAATGAGATTTGAGCCAGAGCCAGAGCTCGATAAACCAATGGAATGGCCCTAATATTTCGGTTATGATGCGCAATCAAGTTTTAATTTTGAACGGTGACGGGTCGATAGAAAATAATAAGCTAAAAAAAAATTGAATTGGAGTTTTTTATTTTTTTTATATAGAAACTTTTAAAGATAATTCTACAGGTTATGGGCTCAGAAACAAATTGTGACTATATCTGGTGTCTGGTTTAAGAAAATAAAAAGTGAATTTACTAAAAGAAATAAATAAAATAAAAGTGCATACTGTGTGTTGTGAATTCCTGAATTCTGTTGCGAAATTGTGATTCATTAAAATATGGATAAATTAAAGAAAAACATAAAACCCTTTGATGGGGAAAAGTATTCTATTTGGAAATTTCGCATTAGAGCTTTGTTAGCAGAAAATGATGCGCTTTTCGTAACTGATGACGAAAAACCGGAAAGGGAAAGTGAACAGTAGGCAAAAGCCGAATGAATCGCAAAAAGCATAATAATTAAATTTTTAAGTGACTCGTTTTTAAGCTTTGCTAGTACGGAATGTACCTACTGCAAAAGAAATTTTTACAAATTTGAACAAAATATATGAGCGGAAAAGTGTAGCTTCGCTTGTCGGTTCGAAAACAACTATTATCATTAAAATTAAAGTCAAACTCAAATTTAATGAACCATTTTAACGTATTCGATGATTTAGTTACGGAGTTAATCGGCTCGGGTGCAGAAATTTATGAGATGGATTAAGTTTCGCATTTATTACTAACCCTTCCCTCTTAATATGATGGTATTATAACCGCAGTTGAGACTTTATCTGAAAAAATCTAACTTTGGCATTTGTGAAAAATCGGTTATTAGATCACGAAATAAAATTAAAACTAACAAATAAAGATACTAGTTTAAAATTTCTGCAAGCTGTTGGAAATTTCGAACAAAGTGAATATAAGACAAATATGAACCATATTATTTTTTAAAAATAATTTTAAATATAAATCAAATAAAAAAGTTAATATAAAGTGTCATCATTGCAAGAAAATGGGGCATATAAAAAGGAACTGTTTTATTTTTAAAAGGCAACAAAATAGTCAAAATAAAGATAAAGCTAAGCAAGTGCAAACAGCTGCAGTCCAATCTGATACCGGTTTCGCGTTCATGCTAAAAAATGTTACAAATTACAAAAATAAAAATTCAAAACGTATATCTTTTATTTTGGACTCTGGTGCATCTGACCACATGGTCAATGATAAAAATTTGCTGCTTAACTGTACTGAGTTAGAAGAGCCAATCAAGATAGCGATTGCTAAAAGCGATGCATATATCTATGCGACAGCGATAGGCACGGTGCAAATGAAAAATGACTGGCAAACAAGCCAGCTTACCATTTTCAAAATTCAAAGATGAGGAATATATTAGAAGACCTTTGTTTATAATACATTCGGATGTTTGTGGTCCTATCACGCCTCCTACAATTGATGGTAAAAATTACTATGTAATTTTTGTTGACCAATATACACATTACTGTGTAACGTATTTGCAAAAGGTGAAATCACTTAATTTAAAAGTGGTAAATTTGTATATAGATAACGGTAGAGAGTACTTATCAAATGAAATGAGAGAATATTGTGTTGAAAAGGGTATAAGTTACCATTTAACAGTTCCGCATACACCACCATTGAATGGGGCGTCTGAGCGTATGATTAGGACCATAACTGAAAAGGCTAGGGCTATGATTAATGGAACAAAATAAGACAAATGTTTTTAATGCTCTATATGACAAGAAGAAAACTCCTTTTGAAATGTGGCATAGTCGAAAACCAAATTTAAAATATTTGAAAGTTTTTGGTTCAACAGTATACATGCATAACAAAACGAGAAAAAGAAAGTTTGATGAAAAATCCATTAAATGTATACTTGTTGGCTATGAAACAAATGGTTTTAAGTTATGGATTTTAGACCAGCGAAATGAACCACAGAATGAAAATATGAAAATTAGTGTCCCAAATGAAAGTAGGGAAGGTACAAACTTCCAGAATGAAAGTAAGGAAGAGGAACAGGGTGATTTTCAAAATGATAGCGCTACAAACTTCCTGAATGAGAGTAAGGAAGATGATGAGCCTTATTTCCAGAATGAGAGTATGGAAGAAGATGGCAATGTAAGGCGAAGTGAGAGGCTAAGAGATAAGCCACCGAGATCTTATAGATTCTTGGATAATTGCTTGTTATACTCACAAAGCTCCTTTTCTGATATACCTAAAAGTTACGATGAAATAAAAGAAAGGGACGACAGATTACAATGGGAGCAAGCAATTAAAGAAGAGTAAGATTCTCATATATTAAATGAAACATGAACCCTTGTTGAGAATCCGAAAAATAAAAATATCATTGATTGTAGATGGGTTTTCACAATCAAGAATTATGAACTTGGTGATCCTGTTAAATACAAAGCTAGGCTTGTGGCGCGTGGTTTAACACAAAAATATTTAATTGACTATGATGAAACTTTTGCGCCTGTAGCAAGAATTTCTAGTTCTCGGTCTATTTTGTCTATATCAAATCAATTTGATCTAAGAGTTCATCATATGGATGTGAAAACTGCATTTTTGAATGGCAAACTAAAAGAGGAAATCTATATGAAAATTCCTCAAGGGCTATCTTGTGAAAATGATAAGGTATGTAAATTGAATAAATCTATTTATGGTCTTAAACAGGCGGCTAGATGCTGGTATGAAATGTTTGAGAAGACATTGAAATAAATTGGATTTGTTAGTTCAGAAGTAGATCACTGCATTTATTTATCGGATAAAGGCGAAATAAAGAAAAATATATATTTATTGCTATATGTTGATGATTTGGTTATAGCAACTCATAATTTAGAAACATTGACCAGATTTAAAGACTATTTAATGGGTAAATTCAGAATGACTGATTTAGCTGAAATCAAGTATTTTATTGGCATAAAAATTAGCAGAGAAAATAATAAAATGGAACTCAGTCAGTCGGCTTATATTAAAAAGGTCCTAGAAAAATTCAGTATGGATGGCTGTAATCCAGTTAGTACTCCACTTCCAAGTAGATTGAACTATGAGGGGCTAAATTCAGACGATAATGCGCCATGTCGAAATGTAATTGGATGTCTAATGTATATAATGCTATGCACTCGACCTGATTTAAGTACCTCAGTAGGAATTTTAAGTAAATATACGAATAAAAATAATAAATAACTATGACAATGTCTTAAAAGGGTTTTGAACTACCTAAAAGGTACAATTAACTTAAAGTTAACTTTTACAAAAACTGTAGACTTCGAAAATGTTTTGACTGGCTATGTTGATTCCGATTGGGCAGGAAATGAAAACGATAGAAAAAGTACTACAGGTTATTTGTTCAAAATGATCGATTCAAGTCTTATTTGTTGGAATACCAAAAAGCAAAATTCAGCTGAAGCTTCATCGACTGAAGCTGAATATATGGCATTATTTGAGCCCACGACAGAGGCTATGTGGTTAAAGTCACTAGCAAATAGTATTAAATTAGAACTACAGGAACCCATAAAAATATTTGAAGATAATCTAGGATGTATAAGCATTGCTAATAATCCTACTTGTCATAACAGAACTAAACATATTGATATTAAATACCACTTTTCTAGAGAACAAATTGAAAGAAAACTAATTATTTTTGAGTATATTCCTACAGGTAAACAGCTGGCTGATATCTTAACAAAACCATTGCCTGGACCACAATTTGCCGATTTGAGAGGTCAACTTGGGGTGATGATTTAAACATTATTCTTGCTGAAACTTCATTTTCATATGGCACTCAAAACTCTATGGACTTAACTCATTGAATTTTTCATTTTTATTTTAATTATATATCATTATATTAAATTTAAATTATGTTGGTCTGATTGGGTTTTACTGGGTTTTCCCAATCCATGCAACAAATGTTGGACCACAATTGTATCATTTCCCAGAATACTCGGCCTGCCACCGAAAAGAGATGTAAATAATTTTTTGCTGAAACTATATCTTTGTAATTAGATATGAGAATCTATATTGTATTTTATTTAGATAGATTTTTAGTTTATTTTGAGGACGTGTGTTGAAGCCACTGTAACATAGACTTATATTTTCTTACTCAATAAAACCGATCTTCCCTAATGTAAGTTTTATATTTCTTAGAATAGATGATGAAATGCATCTTGTGTAAGACGAATAATTGCAACCCTATCATATTTGCATATTACAGACCAACAGCAACCCTAATAGTCTTTCTCTCACGACGAGTTAGTTACCAACAAGAGTCGAAACGATTAACATCATCCATTCGTGTGTGGCCAAATGAAGTATAATCAAATATTCTAACTTTCAATGTAACTTTAATTAAACTCTTTTAATATATACTATTATTCATTAAATATTATAACGTTAAAACATGTGTGTTTAAATCCTGACAAAACATAATGTGAGAAGGTGGAGCAGTGAAAAACCCCTTCTTACAGCTCAGAAGTGAGATTGCAAAGCCCATAGCAATCAACGCGAGTACAAATCGTTTGCAAAAATATGAAAATTTGTAAAAAATGTGTAAATGTACATCGCAATTTGTTCGTGTTTAATTGTATAAAATCAAAAACATAAACCGTGGATTCAATCGAAATGTTGTGCGTAAAATCGCAAAAGTCGTTTTTGAAGACGAACATGTTTGTACGTGCATATTAAAAGCGAAAATTTTCCATCGCGTCGAATAGTGACGGTTGGCGAGTAAATTCAAATTTCAGCGAGTGTAGTTGTTGTAGATGAAGAATTTCATCTTCTCAAAAGCGAACTCTCTTTGTTGAACGAACGAGTTATATGACGAGTGTCATATTTCTCTTGTGTGTTTGTGTGCTAATATCGCTTAGTAGGAATTGTTGTTGGCTGCAGAAAGTCGGTGCAACAAAATTCAAAGAAGTGTAGACACAAACGGCGTAACGAAAAGCAAACGAATATATGTATAAATGTGTGCAATTACATATACAAGAGTAATTAAAAGGCAAACGAGCGAGTGAGACATACACAAATTTGGGTATTTCTAATAAGAAAATATTAGCAAATTAAAAATGCTGAAAATTCATGATCTACGTGTTGATCAATTGAAAACAATTTTACGCGAAAAAGAGCTTGCCACGACCGGGTCACGGGCAGAATTAATACAAAGGTTAATAGAAGCAAACGGTGGTGAAGAAATTGAATTTATAATGGCCGAAACATCGAGTTTACAAGAGCAAATAAATGATTTGCGCGAAATGCTACAAAACGCAATTTCAGTCATGCAGACTGCGGTAACCAGTGCAAATACAAACGTAAACAATCATAGAGAAACAACGCAAACGCCAGTTTCTGTTAGCTCGACAGTGCGCGGTAGTTCGGTTAAAGAAATTGCTGAGACTATTCCCGCGTTTGATCCCTCAAATCAAAATTCTATAACAGTTGAACAATTCATCGATCGTGTAAATGCCGTGCGTGTAGCATATCAGTTTGACGAGAAATGTTTATTGTTGGCCGTATACAGCCAGTTGAAAGGCGCAGCGCGTATGTGGTTTGACGCGTTGTCGGTCGTACATTCCAATTGGAATGATTTTGCTATTGCTTTGAAATTAGAATTTGAGCAACATGTTGACGAGGCGCAAGTGCATTATATGATGTCAAATGCGTCTAGGAAAACAAACGAATTGGTGGTTGACTATTGCTTTCGTATGAATGCATTAGGGAAAAAACTAAAATTGAGTGAAGCTGCAATCATAAAGTATATTCGCGACGGGTTAAGAAATCGTGAATTACAATTAGCTATTGCTGCAATTAGGTTTGAATCTGTCAAACAATTGCGCGAAGCGTTGAGCGAATATTTTGTAAACTGTGGAAAGAGTGGTGATACATTGAATCGCTATAAATCAGAAAGTAAACAAAGTGTGGAAAGCAAGAATGTCAAAAGTAGCGAGAATGCTAATAAGATTATTTGCTATAATTGTGGAGAGCATGGACATATTTCGCGACAGTGCTCGAAACCACAAAAGAGAGAGAAAAAGAGTGAAATACAAAATACTAAAAGCGAGTCTCGAAGTGGTACAAAGCAAAATGCTGATGTGCGACAAAACGATGTGAGTGATTACGATAAATGCTTCAGTAAGATGGTATCGATAAATGGTGACAAATTTAAAGCATTTATTGACTCAGGTAGTCAATGTTCTATGATTAAAGAATCGATAGCAAAAAGTATCGATGTTGAGCAAGAAAAGTGTTTACTGCAAATGAAAGGTATTTTTGGTGGTGTAAAAGTACTAAACAATAAAATAAAAGTTGAAATGTGTATTGATGAAGTTATTGTTGAGACATATCTTTATATCGTTGATGACAATGTTTTGAAAACAGATATGTTATTGGGGCAGGATATATTAATTTATCCGAATTTGAGTGTCAAATTGAAAAATGGTAAAATGCATTTTGAAAATGAGCCCTTTGTGAGTGAGTTACCGAAACTAATTGAAAACAACTTAATCGAATGTAACAGAGAAATTAATGTTGAACAGAATGAAATAATCTGTGAATTAGCGTGTGGTATTGAGGATACAGTGGCGCAAACGAAACTCATCGATGTGTTAAGCGATTTTAGTGACTTGTTTTCTAAAGGTTTAGCAAATGTTGGTAAAACCAATTCTGTAGAAATGACAATAGAGCTGAATTCAGATAAAGTGGTAGCTCAAGCACCTTATAGGTTGCCTGAGCCTAAAAAGAAAATTTTGGCACAAATGATTGACGATCTGCTAAATGCAGATATAATTGCAAAATCAAATTCCGAATTTGCTAGTCCCGTATTATTAGTAAAAAAGAAAAATGGTGAAGATAGGCTTTGTATTGACTACAGACGTTTAAATGAACTGACCAAAAAAGAAATTTTTCCTGTACCAAATATTGAAGAGCGGCTGCATGAAGCCAAACAGTTTAGATATTTTTGTGTGTTAGATCTGAACAGTGGGTATTACCAGATACCAATCGAAAAGGAAAGTCGTAAATATACCGCTTTCATAACGACATGTGGACACTATGAATTCAAAAGAATGCCATTTGGGTTGCGTAACGCACCAATTGTATTTCAGCGACTGATGGCAAAAGTACAAGAGAAAGTTGGTGGTGACATGATTCACTACATGGACGATATATTAGTAGGTGCTAATTCAATTGATGAGTTGTTACCTAAACTCAGACGTGTATTCAGTGTTCTGCGTGAATTTGGACTTACCCTAAATGCAAATAAATGCGAGTTTTTTAAAGACACTATAAACTTTTTAGGTCACGAGTTGACAGCTGACGGTATCAGCCCAGGTATGGTAAAGACAATCGCAATAGAAAAGTTTGAAAAACCTAAAAATGTAAGTGACATTAGAAAATTTCTTGGTTTGAGTGGTTATTTCCGGAAGTTTATTCCTGGATATGCCCTGATATCTGAGCCATTACGGCAATTGTTACGCAAAGATGTGCCCTTTGAGTGGACATCTCGACATGATCAATCGTTTAATGAGCTTAAGGCAAAGTTAACATCAAAACCATTGTTGACAGCATATCGTGCTGACGCTGAGCATGAATTGCATACTGATGCAAGTTCAATAGGGTTAGCGAGCGTACTTCTGCAACGCGAAAAAGATGGTTTACGACCAATAGCTTATTATAGTAAAGCTACGAGCGACTCTGAAAGCAAATTTCATAGCTACGAGCTAGAAACCCTTGCGGTGGTTGAATCTCTTGAACGTTTTAAGTACTATATATTAGGCAAGCACATTAAAGTAGTTACCGATTGTAATGCAATAAAGTCGACCATGAAAAAACGCGAAATGATCCCGAGAGTAGCTAGATGGTGGCTGCGAATCCAAGAGTTTGACATAGAAGTAGTTCATCGTTCAGGGACAAGAATGGAGCACGTAGACTGTCTCAGCCGAGCGCCGGTCGAGTCAGCGAAAGAATTAGAAGTAGCCGATATGAAAGTCTACAAAATAGCAATCGACGAAGCAGATTGGGTGCATTCAATGCAAAATCAAGATCCGAATATTCAGAAAATCATCGAAGATCTACGAATTAACAAATCCAATGTTAGAAAAGAGTACACTGTTGAAAACGAAAGGCTATACCGCAAAGTAGACAATAAACTTTTGTGGGTTGTGCCAAAATCGTTGAGATATCGAGTGGTTGATGACAATCACAGCAGATCAGGTCATATGGGTTTGGAAAAAACATTGCAGCGCATTCAAACAAAGTTCTGGTTTCCAAGAATGCGTTGTTATGTGACGAGCTATTTAAAGTCATGCGTAGAATGTGCATACAATCGAAGACCAGGCGGTAAAAATGAGGGTGAGTACCACTATGATGAAATTGATCCTATTCCGTACAAGACCCTTCATATCGACCATTTGGGACCATTTCCCAAAAGCGCAAAAAGAAATGAACACGTTTTGGTGATAGTGGACGCTTTCACAAAGTTCACAATCCTTCGGGCTGTGAAAGACACCTCGACTAAGCATGTAATCACAGTTCTAAACGAAATAAGTAGTTACTTTGGTATTCCGCAAAGAATTGTAAGCGATCGTGGGAGTGCTTTCACTTCCAAAGAATTCCAGAGGTATTGCAAAGAAAACGACATTAAAAGTATTTTAAATGCGGTACGAACTCCGCGAGCGAATTCACATGCAGAAAGAACAAATCGTACAATATTGTCAATTCTGTTACCAACGACTACAGATGATAAACATTGGGACGATAATCTCCGCAATATACAGTGGTCAATAAATACGATGATAAATAAAACAACGGGTTGTACACCATTCCAATTAGTATATGGGTTTCAACCGCGCGATATTTTAAAGAATCGATTAACTCAATTACTACACAATGACGAGGTAGTAACGAATGAAGAACTACAAGAGCTTAGAGTTAACGCAGCGCAACGTATCAACGTCGAACGAGCTAAAGCAAAGATTCGTTATGACTCCAAGCATATCAAACCAACACAGTATAAAGAAGGCGATCTGGTGCTAACTGAAAATGAACCTACGAGCACAGGTACGTCCAGAAAGCTAGAGCCCCGTTACAAAGGTCCTTTCATTGTAACGAAAGCCCTAAGCAACGATAGATACGTCATCGAAGATTTGCCTAAATCACAGCGTACGAAGAGGCATTACTCATCCGTATTTGCTTCAGATAAACTAAAGCGGTGGTGTAAATTTCCACCTGATGATTATGACGAAATCGAATACTTCGACGACAACGAGGATGGACGAGGGCGCCCATCAATGTCAGAATAGCCGACTGTAAGACGAATAATTGCAACCCTATCATATTTGCATATTACAGACCAACAGCAACCCTAATAGTCTTTCTCTCACGACGAGTTAGTTACCAACAAGAGTCGAAACGATTAACATCATCCATTCGTGTGTGGCCAAATGAAGTATAATCAAATATTCTAACTTTCAATGTAACTTTAGTTAAACTCTTTTAATATATACTATTATTCATTAAATATTATAACGTTAAAACATGTGTGTTTAAATCCTGACAAAACATAATGTGAGAAGGTGGAGCAGTGAAAAACCCCTTCTTACACTTGCTATTATATAACAGTATATAATCTGCAGCATGCGTGCATATATATGTATATGTATGTGTGTGGATGTTGCAGTGACAAGCAAAAGAAACAGAAATCAATCATCTACATGCAATAAAGCGGAAAGCATATTGCAAATCATAGTAGGCATGATAGATGTTAGATTAGTTACTGCAACTATTTATGTATACATATGTATATATGCTAGGGGCATCAATTTACTTCAGCCGAAATAACATTTCGGTTATGATGCGCAGTCAAGTTTTCATTTTGAACGGTGACGGGTCGATAGAAAATAATAAGCTAAATAAAAAAATTTAATTGGAGAATATAAAAATTTCTGTGTCGGCGTTTTTATTTTTTTTATATAGAAACTTTTAAAGATAATTCTACAACATTAGACCAACAGGCAATCGATGCCTTTGAAAAAATCAAATAAACTTTCACCGCAGAAGAAGTAATGCTCGTACATCCCGACTATTCAAAAGAATTTCAATTAACAACAGATGCGTCCAACTACGTTATAGACGCAGTACTTTCGCAGAACGCTAAGCCCAGGGACGTAGCTACCGCCGTATCAGCCGCATCAATTATACGCGGCTCCCAAACCACGAGGGCCCCCAATTGCAAGTTACCGGCAGCCTCCACACACAAGCCTTACCATAACTGTAAACAAAATTGATCTTTCCAATCAATTTAAGCTGCGAACTGAAATCGAATCTTAAGTAAACACAAGCTCGCCTCTTTGTTATTGCAGCTACAAATGGTAAAAAATTTGATCTTGAATCAATGATTCAAGCTACCCAAGAATAATTCTATGATTCATATTTGTTATTTTAAGAATACAAAGTATCCTGCGTTGTTTACTTGATCAAATACTGGCGCATCTATTCAGATGTAGCTTAACTAAAGTCTTGATGAAATTTTCCATCAAAAAGAAATTTATATCTTTGTTTCAAGGCCAACGTATTTCACAACATAATGAAATTATTATGTAAGCAGGTATTGTAATTTTATAAGGAAGAGTCAATTGCAAATAAAGTTCAATTTTTGAGTAACCACCAACCAACTTCTGCAAATTCGGCCTCAAGACCTTAAATAAAAAAGTATTTTTTTTAAAGGTTGAGCCACTGACCTCAACCATAGTTGACGCCCCTTGTGTTAGGCTCACAAGAATCAACATTACAAAGCATGAGGATTAACGTGGGTGTTTGTGATAAGGTAAAATACTAAAAAGGGATAAAAAATCAACCCAGTTTTTTTTAAGTGGAAGAACTAAAAAAGGGGATAAAAATAAGTCACCCCAGTTCTATACAACAAATTAATAGAAAAACATCCTAAATGGAAAATATTAATTTTTTAATGGAAAATATTGGACAGTGCCATTTGTGCACCTCGTGCTAGTGGTGTGGTGATTTTTATTGTTCTGAATTGTGCCAACAAAGAAATTGGCATAGGCATAGATATATATGTTTTCCCATGGCGGCTCTTGGACCAGCTCCAATAATTAACGTCCAAAACGGACATGCAGATAGTGATCCCAAGAATTAAAAAAAAGAATAAAAAATAAATTAAAAATACAAAGAACCATCCAGCTATATAAGATATTAAATTACAAAGCTATGTAATACAAGGAATTTACAGAAGGATTTAAAGAGTAAGAAATTAAAATATGTATTTATATTAATTAAAAATTTACAAATATTTGAATATAAATGAGAAATACCCAGACTAAGCCTAAGTATTTCAGGCTAAAATATTGTGACTATTGTGGTGGGAAACATGATATTTTGAAATGTCCTAAATTATGTAGGAAAAAATAATTAAATCAATTGAATCTGAAATTGATATTAAGAATGGCAAACAGGCCAGATTTTAGTGATAATTTTGATTTTACTCCGGAAGAAATTGATAACGAAATTAATAAAATTATTGAAGGATTGAACTTGAGGGAAATGATCCTGTTTTGATACCCTGTAATACCCCAGAGTTATCTCTGGATGAATGCAGTGAAATAATAGAAATTTTGGAAAGTATAGAGCAAGAAAATAGTGGTGAAACTTTAATTTAAATAAAAAAGAATTTTTTAAAGGAAAAAATAGCAAATAATAACGCCTTAAGTGTCGATTTAATCACTAGATTAATCGCAGATGGTACTATTTCGTTAAGACAGGTTGACTGGTTGCGTTCTCAATTAGAATCCAATACACCAAGTGCTACTGATTACACAACAGAAATAATAGATGAGAATGTTCAATGCCAGGAATCTCTTGACATAATTAAATCCTTGGCAGAATTTTCAAGAAAATTTAATTCCTATGTCAGCTGGCGTGAAGCAGCTCATAATGCTATGAGCTTATATGTGAGGAAAAGTAGGAGATACTTTGCTGCTTTGACTATCTTAAGAAATAAAATAAACCATGATGCCAATGATAGTTTAACAAATCACGGCACAGTTTTAAATTGTGATACGATAATCCCACGTTTGGATTTTGCTTATTCTGATAAACGTCCTATTCATATAATTGAACAGGAATTGAGTGTCCTGCGTTAAGGCTCAATGACTGTGATTGAAAATATAATTTAGTCAATAAGAAGTTGATATTATTAATCAACAAAACAATAATGACTCATGGTAGTCTTGCAGAAATAACTAAACAATTAAAAAAAAGAATAGGGATAGGCCGTTCGAATATTTATTACGGGTTTGACTTTTCCATTGAGGGATATCATATTTTTATTGAATCCATCTACCTTTAGAGTGTTTAATAGAAACTATAATTTCAGAGGTCAACAGAATACTAATTTTCAAAACACTAAGCCTGTAACGGCTAATGTAAATACTAATGCTAGTGGCTTCCAAGCCCAGAGCTCACATGGAGTAAAGCGACCATGGGATAGCAATAATAACTTCCGATCGCAAGAAAAAAATTAAAGGGTAAATAACCTAAATGAGGATTATTTTTTAGACGAAGAGGGGAATAAACACAAGTTCGCCCCTTTGTTATTACAGCTGCAATTATTAAACAATTTGATCAATGATTCAAGTTACTCAAAAATAGTATTATGATTCAAACTTGTTGTTTTAAGACTACAAAGTATCCTGCGTTGTGTACTTGATCAAATATTGGCGCAGCTATTCAGATGTAGCTTAACTAAAGTCTTGATGGAATTTTCCATCAAAAAAATGATATCTTTGTTTCAAGGCCAAAGTATTTCACAATATGGTGAGGTTAGAATATAAGCTGATATTGTAAAACCATGAATAAAAGTAAATTCAAATAAAGTTTTTAGTTTTTGAGTAATTACCAACCTACTCGTACAAAACACAGCCTCACGGCCTAAAATAAAATAACATTTTTTTTTTAAGTTAAGCCACGGGCCACAACCTTGACATGCATATGTACATACACACAAACTTAAGGCATGGAAGTGGACAAAGGGAAATGTACTATGTTAGCAGATAAGCGTGTGTATATATTATAAGAGTGCAACGAAAATAGCGTTAGATTATTTTTCGTATTTAATATAACTTAAGTATATAACATTGGATAATTGTTATTGTAGATCAGCCTACTGCCTGCGCGCAGATCAACATAATTTTATGGATAATGAACTGTTATATGGTGAACTATTATTTGCTGCCTGCGCGCAGCTCTATAGAATTTTGTAAAGGGAGAACTTTTTACTACTACATTTGTTAATAACATGGGAAATAACCGTCCGTCTACGTACCGGAATCGTGGGTGACAAAATCGCAAGTAAAATGGCTCGCAAAATCACCCGACCACGATGATTTCCAACTGCTTTCCGATCAGACAAAGCAACTTATTGAGTAATAAAAGAAATTTCAAAAATTACAAATACAATTCGAAACACAGTTCAATCAAGTGAAATAGCTAATAAAAAAGTGATCATACATAGTAAGTATAGAACGTAAATTGAATTGAATTGGGCGCATGTGAAGCAAGCCGACATAATAGCTAACATTATTATAACTTCAATATTGTAAAACAGTTCTGATTTGAATTCAATAAAAGAATGATGTGCTCATAGAACACTTAAAAGAAATATTTTTTTTAAACTTTGAAACTTAAACAAAGTTAAGTTCTACTTAATTTTAGCAAGACAAGTAACATTTATCTGACCACAACTGTACAACTTAATTAATAACTCATTTTCTTGATGGTTTCTCTAATCTCAATTGGCAACTATGGGTTGTGCATTTAGATAAAATTTATTTACTGTTATTTGACTATAGATCTTTGAAGGCATTTACCTGACTTTTTCAGCCATTTGGCTATTTATTGCTTTAAAAGTGTTCGAGTTTGGTGGGTTTAATTAATTTTTTACATCAATTGAATGAGCATAGCTCATTAACATAACTTGTATTTTATTAATTTATAATTAACTTGATCATTTGTATTTTACATAATTAACAATTATCAATTTGTGGTTGTTTATGTGGCTTTAAACTTTTGGTTAATAATGCTAAGCCCTTTTTCTTGGATGCTGTTAAAACATGCTCGTGGTAAAACTAATTTATACAGTATAGTCCTTATAAATTTATTCATATTTATGAACAGAGTCATTGCAGCAAGATATCCTGATTCTTTAACAACGCACCTACTATAAGAACAAATCAACGTAGACAGTTCCTCACTTGAGCGTCTGACCATTTAGTCGATTTTCAGAAAATTTCAATACAAAATTGCAATATAGGGAAGTTACAATAATGTTTAAATCTGTATAGAGCCTGCCCCATAATTAGGTTCATCTTTGAGCCTTCTCGGTGGAGATTTGTAAGTCACTGTCTAGCTATTATCAATCTTATACAGATATAGTTTTGCTAACGTTTTTTCCATGATTGCATTCTTCACTGAGGGGTAAAGACCCGTAATCAAGAACGCCATGTCGTACGTATACCACACCAACTGTGTTTAGTTTTGTGGTTATTGGAGCAAACAAACAAAACAAAGTTTTTTTTCCTCCCACGCGGTTCGATACATTTTTTTTATCTTCATCACGGAGACCGCATATTTTAACAAAACATACATTAGCATTTGAATTTATATCGAAAAATTAACATAACTATTTATAGCTACATCAGGGATGAAAGTACCTTTTTTTTTTGTCTCTACATATCTGCCTACAAAATTAGGCTCCCCCAGCTCAGCTACTTTCTTGCGATTAAAATAGTGGAAATATTACAAGTTGCGAAATAAGATTTTTGTATTTATAATAATAAATACTAGTAAGTGAAAATAAATCAAAAAAGGTTAATAAAGGAAAGCGAGCAGATTATTGAAGTGGTATTTGAATGGCATGAAGAAAACGCTCATCTACCTCATCCGTACCTCAAACCAACGCTGAGCTCAATCTTTAAGTACGTTTTTAATTTATTATAATAGAAAAAGCCTTTGAAATATGTTCATCCTTAATACATAAGATTATAACCAAATCAACGTATTTGATATAATGAAACAATGAAAATTTCGCTGATTTTAAATAATTGAACTTAAGTGCGCATCACTTCAAAATTCTCATTAGAAACTCATTAGAATTTGACGTTAGAATTCGATTAGAATTCTAACCCTTTTCTCGATATCGAGAACGAACTCCCCTTTTTGTCTAGAATGCTATAATTCGTATATATACAGTTTCGCAAATCGTCCTCTAACCTTCTACCTTAGAGAAATACATTAGAATCCGATTCGTCTTCTAATCGTTTTCTAACCTAAATGTTTGTTGGGGGACAGTCAGGCGGTCCTGCATGCTTTGCAATCCTACACAATTACATCTAATCTAGTGGATGACTGCATAGAAATCTTTAATTATCTGGGAGCCAAAAACAAGGCTTTGTTAGGATTGGTTCCGGTACGTCAGGGACATGAAGGTAACGAACATGCAGATTACCTAGCCAAGCAGTATTCTATGGTCCAGAGCGCTTCTGTAGACTCACAAAAGCACACATTAGGGGAATCGTAAGTACCCGGGAAACAAAACAATTCAGAAGTCACTGGAATGACTGCCCAGGGCAAAGACACGCCAAACTGTTTATACTTCCGGCAACGAAAGTACGAGCCAAACTCATTGATCTAAGCTGGGATGACGTACGATCTCTCATTGGGTACTACGGGACATTGTAGTCTACAATATCACCTAATTAAGTTAAATCTATCCTATACATTCCTATCCTATATAAATTTGTCGTTTCTGTGAGCTGGAGGATGAAACGCCGGTTCACATTCTCTACGAATTAGCCGCTCTGGCAAAGCAGTGACTCTCTTATTTAGGTGGTGTGACTCTTAATCCCCATGTGATATCGAGTAAAAAGCCTGCAGAGGTATTTAAATACATTAAAAGCCTCGACATACAAAATTAGGCTGAAAGGTCATGCACAATAGATCTACACAAAGGTCGCAGTGCTTCCAGGCTTAATAATAATAATAAGACGAAGAAGCATTTGGTTACTTTCGGAGTGTTTGCCAGATCACTTCCGAGGGGCGACCCCGATTAGAAAAACTAATTCGATTTGTTATAGGGTATACGTACGATGCGCTTGACTTGCAAGTCATTTGTTTAAGTGTCGAATATCGATTGCTCGCGTCTTGCCAAACTGATGCCGATATAACTTATGCTAAAATGTTTGCACTAACATATCGGAACTGACTTTTGACCAGCTTCATTACATTTATATTTGTGTGCTTATAAATAGAGCTTACGATTTCTCGATGTTGTTCGATAAAAAAATGTCTCGCGGGTACCGGTGCTCTTCAAGCTTTTTGGTATATTTACTTCGCTGCATTTGGCTTTACGAGTATTTCGAGAATCTCGAGGGAAGCCGAGTTCTCGAGTCTAGAAATTCTCGCTTGTCTTCGAGCAGAAATCATAAACTCTACTTATAAATATATCTTCACTTTCTCTTTATCTTTTATTCAAGAGTGAATGAATTGAAAAGTTTGAATTAAATATTACATTCGATTCTTCGGCAGGGGGTTGTTGTTGATCAAATTGAACAGGGCTTACTTGAATTTCTTGCATCTCCTGCTGTTTCTGTTGTTCACTCAACAACAGCGTTACATTCTCATTACTACTAAATGTTGTATTTGTTTTTCTAGTCAATGAACTGCCAGCACACACTCCTACTGTAGGCGTTAAATTTACTGACTTCAATTTATGACGAGGTTTGCGTAAAAATTTGGTCGATATCATAAATTTACCTGATTTATTTGTAGACTTTGGAGAGTTTGCAGTGGTAGTTATTTTAAATGTTGTTGTTGTTGTTGGCATGATTGCGTTTGTTGTTGTATTTACGGCTAGATTAACTTGATTTTGTGTTACTTCCTCGCTTTCTGCGCTCTGCCGCGCGGTTTCATTTTTGCCATCCACACAACATTCTCTTTCTTGTTTCTGCAATATTTCTTGTAGCATTTGTGTGGCGCAACATGTTGCAGCAACATTTGATTTACGTTTACGTTTGTCTTCGAAGCAATTGAGAAAATTTTGTACATGCATTAAATTATCATTACCACCGGCCAGCTTGCGTTGCAGCTCCATGCCCTCACATTCATTGGCATCCTCCTCGTCGGCTTCGTCTCCGTAATTTAACGAACGAAATGAGGATGAGAGTGTCGATGTCAGACTACTGCTGTTACTACTCGGTGTGTGACTAGGTCTACGCGTACGTCTACGCTTACTACCACGATTTTGATTGCGTTGGTCTCGTTCACATGCTGTGGCGCTGCTAATGGGTGCGCCAATCTTGTGCGTTACATTGCTTGTTGTGGGCGTGGCACATAGAGTTTGCTCTTCATCGGATGAAATTTTAATTGTTTCATCATCGGTAACATGTTGTTGTTGCGGTTGTTGCTTTTGCTTCGTCTTACGTTCGCCAGTACGCTCTTTGTTATGTTGACGTTGTTGTTGGTGTTGTTGCTTTTGCACTTTACTACTTTTATGCGTTTTGCGATCTTTCACATTTTGGGGCACTTTTACTTTTTTTGTCGCTCGTTTTCCTGCTCTTTGTTGTTGTTGTAAGAGGGGCGTGCTTTGTTGCTTTTGTTTTTGTTGCTGCTGCTGTCGACTAGGGCGGAATGCCAATAAAGCTGCTGTCGATTTTCAGCTGGGCTTTGCTAGGTTATCGTCTCGTCTTAGCTGCGACTATAATTCGTGCAAATTTCGGGAGAAAAAGTTGAAGTAAAAAATATAAATTTTATTAATCTTTTTCCATTAGTAATTTGCAAAAGTAAATATTTTTTATATAACATGCTATTTCAACATTTAACAATGATGTGTTGATATTGTTGGTGATTAGTGAATGATGTGGCCTGATGAGAATTTTTTTTGCCAATTTTTTTTTAAATTGATTTTTAGCTTTATTAAAAATTAATTTTTGTTGCAAAAGAATTACATAATACATTTACTAATCCAATTTTGTCAATAATGATTATGAAGGTGTTTATGACTGCAAAGTGTTTGTTGTTGTTCTTATTTTAAATCAATTAAAAACGTAAACCTTAAAAAAATTAAATACACTCCAGGCAATTAACTGTTTAGCAGCTACATATGTACGTTGAAAATGAGGTGACGTGATTACCCCGAACGACTTTTTACCGTGTAGGGAAAATCTATAGTCTGAAGGGATGTCAGTAACTAATGATACAAATTTCGCGTTCGGAACTAAACCCAAAGTGGTAAAAGTACTAGTTCGTAAGTAGCTAGATTTTCTCCAGCTATAAAATCGAAAATTTGGATTTATACCTACATATTTGTGAAAGAGGCCACCAACACAAAAAACTGTTACCAGTTTTTAAGGACCTTTCAACATGAGAATGCCTTTTTCCCCACACCTTCCCACCACTTCGTATAATCGAAAAAAGGGACAATATCGTACTATAATCAACATGTAAAACTCCGGAGCCAACGGATGGCGAACTAGTAGTGCTTCGGAATGCACAAGAATTAGTGCAGTCGGGTGGCTTCGTGACACACGTATTTGTTGTCGGCTACACGTTGATGAAAATCAAAAATTTTTAATTTTTTCATTTGACGCTTGCTTATTTGATAGTCGCGGGGTGTGATTGACAAAGCAGCAGTGTTGTACTTAGTTTGTGTGGACATTCAAAATAAACAAGTGCGCGGAAGAACAGCAATTCATATTAAAACTTATTGAAAATTATCAATGTTTACCAGCTTTATGGAATGTAAATCTTTTATTATTATTTTTATAAATTTTTTTAATATTTAATAAAACTGCTGTAGTTGCAAGTAAAAAAAATCATTACCCGATGACGGCATATTCACGTCCGAACGCTACGGTTTCTCAATGCAAATGTTGATTGATGGCTTTTTATGTGATAGTCGCGGGGCAAGCGTCAAATATCCGACACGCACACATACAAAAATTCAGTCAATCTCGTTGTAAATCGCAGGAGGCCTTTAGCGCACCAAACCATTTGGTGGTGGTTTTGCGCTTAGTACAAAACGAACGATCATCGTTCTCTTTTCGACACTCAGTTTTCTTGCCATTAGGGCTGAATACATTCAAAACGGCGTCTACAGACCACAGCCACAATAAAGAAACATTTGACGACAACCGTAGCCAAGCATTGGCTTCTTGATTACTTTGAAAGCGGCTCCCACAAATATAAATTATAGCATACAGTAGCGAAAAATTAGAAAAATATAAATTATGTTCAAAAATGCCCAAAAATAATGATTTTAGCTTTTATTATCCGTTGTTTACTTCTATTTTAGTTTTTATTGACAAAATAAAAAGGACGCCACTCACTGTCGCAAAAATAGAATTAGGTTTAATCTGGCTACGACGGCTTTCGTGATTGATTGTCATGCTGCTCTCTTGCGCCGAAAATAACGGCACTCATAGGAACATGTGTAAAAATAATTTGACAGATGTCCCTTCGTAGCCGCCGTCGTGAATGTAATCAGGCCTATTGCATGTAGCAGCGAAGTGCCCTCGTTTACTGCAATTAAAACAGTTTACGTTTTTGTTGCTTTTATTGCTTTTATTACCCGAACCATTAGCACTGCTTGAAGAATTTTTTACCGTTTTGTTGAAGTTTGTAGTTTTGTAGGAACGTGGTTGCATTAATGCGTCTGTCCCTTTTTCGTTTTTAACACCATTATCGTACTGCCACGCGCCTTCTTCTAACAATTTAATTTTTACTGTATTAAAGTAGGCAACGCATCGTGCGTCTCCATTGCTACAACAAAATTTTCATATTGTACAGGCAAACTTGCTAGCAAAATCATAACTAAAATTTCGTTTTTGATTTCTACACATATGTCTGCAAGCCCCTCCATCTGACATACTTGTGATTTCTATGTTCCTCACATGATTTGTTTTGTGTTGGCTTTACAAATAGCAATATTGATGCCATTGCTTTTTCATTTTTTATATCAAATGCCGCTTTTTGTTCACTGGTCATTTCATCCGATTTCCTTTCACGACCACACACAACCCCCACAAATCAGAGTGTACTAGCACGCAGTTCATTTGAACCGACCATGGCGCATAACTGGAATCATCAAATTTTTCTATTTGAAAAAGCAAACTCATTTAAATGTTTTAAATTAAACTTATTAATGCACCGACACACGGCACAATAACTCACGATAATCTTTTAAATATAATACTTTTATTATAGCAGTCACACAGCGAAGAGTTGAACCTTAAACGTGCTAACTATTTTATTTTTTCTTCTTACGCTGCGAACTCGCTCCGGGCCTATAACTTGTTGAGTTGATTTATTTCAATAGACTGTAAAGAATGTACTTTTGAGGAAGAACAGTTTGGTATGAGAAAATATGTGAGAGAGATGGGTGAAGAAGATAGTGATGGGGAGTGCTGCCACATATTAAAAATGAATTACCAATTTATTTCGAACATATGGAATGTTTCGTAAGCGCCCAGTTATATTTTACATGAAAAATTCTAAATTGAATTGAATTGAAATGAAATTTGAAAAGAAATGCGAAGATTGGAAAAGGAAGGGAATAGAGAAGGAAGAAGATTGAGAGAGAGAATAAGAGAAATACGTGGATAAGCGGGAAATGGAACAGTGACAGTAATAGGCCAACCTGATAAAACCGCACTGCGTTTTTGTAGCGCACCCAAACAACCGTCGTTTTTTGCCCGAACCGAAATAAGCATGCGTTGCGACAATGTAAAACATGTGTGCAAACGTCACACCGAAATGTCGCGCAGAACAAAAATTGCGTATCGAGTTAGGTTTTCACGCAGCAAATTCAATTTCGGTTGCTCTCATACAAGTTTTATGTGCATGAGACATTTTTGACAGAAAATGACTTGCGTGCGTTTATATTAGGTTGGCCTGTAAGGAAGTAAGTAAGTCTGCACAGAAAAGGAAAAATACAGATGGAGAGAGATCGGCAAAGGAAATTCAATACCATGATCAGAGACATAAATCTATAGAGAATAATCAACGACGGATAGCAAGAGAAATTGTCAAACTGGCGGTAGGTAATTCACCACATTACCTGCTTGAAGATTAGCAAGAAACGCCGTGCTTTCGTTAAAATTTCACAAAAAAGTTATTAAAAACGTTAAAAAAAATAGTTAAATTGTGATTATTATATCAAAAGAAAGGTTTTCTAGCGTTAGAATTGACGAATTTAATGCCACATTCCCCAATGGTCAAATACCTACCAGCGATTTGATGGTTTATAGTTTCCCTCTATTCGTTCTGTTGCGGTTCCATATTTTTATACGTTCTCTGGCCATGAATTTTACTTTTCAATTACATATTTTCGTATTTTTTTTTAACGACCGAAATGCAATAGGGGGACTCATGTAACCGTATAAATGCCTTATAAAGTGTGTAAACGTATAAATTTATCTAGTTTACGCACGAGCTGTCAAATTTTGTATGAAAAATCATTTACACAATTTGTATAAATTTACGCGCACATTTCATTGTGTAAACGCGATAAACTCAAAGGAATGCAACCTTGTAGACATTACAGCAGGCATTTTCATCAGAAATCTCCAACATCAGCAAGTAATTTACAAGAATATCTTAGTAAAGACGTTTTAGTTTTGATTTTTCACTTAATCTTGGTATTTTTTAATTTGTATAACAATCAAAAAATTTTTTTTGGGAATAATACAGCTGAAAAACAATCAAGTTTATGTTGTTGTTGTTGTTGTTGTTGTAGCGATACGGTTGCTCCCCGAAGGAAGTTTATCAAGAGTATTACTAGGTGCGTTCATTTAACCGCGTGTGTAAATGGATATAATTTTACACCTTATAAGTTTATATGCTATCATGAGTCCCCCTAATATCTTGGGGTGACAGGAAACCCCACTTCCATTTCAAGGCCCCTATTATTTTTTACTGGCCTTTGAGAAAAACAAGGTTATAGAGACACAAATCAAAGGAGGAGACAATAATGAAAATAAAAAGATCAACTCCAAATTTTTTCAAAAATTACAAATCAAAAAATAATAATAGCCATGTTTTTTTTACACGTATATACGTCTACGTTTGCGCGTAAAAAAAAAACGGTTATCCTTTATCCTTACTTAGAAAATGTTAGATGAGACCCATTTAACGGCAAGTAGCTACAGAACATGTTGTACCGAAAAACGGAGACACAAACCACGGTTGCGGTTAATAGTTGGCACACACTATTTGTAGAGGTGAAACATAGACACATATTTCACTTGCATCTGAGTAGGTATAATGTGAATTGAAATTTAGGGGTACTAATTTTGTGCGCAGCAATTTCAGAACAGTAGGTAAAATTTAACGCTTAGCAGTCCATATAAAGTTTAAGCGTAAACGTATATAAATATGTGCGTAGATGTAAAAACAACACAGCTAATGTTTACCTTTCACACCACTATACCTATGTATGCATATCTATAAATCGTAAAAAATAAAGTCGCTAAATGACATTGTACGCCCAGCACTTCACACAGATTGCTCCCATTTTAAACGGGTTTTTGTATTTGAAAGCTTAGCAACGTGAAATGTACATTTTCAATATGATTTCAAGGTATATATGCATGTATTACAGGGTCGCGGCAAATTTCCAAAATGTAGATACTTAAAAATCATAAAATTTTTTTGTTTACACAGCTATAAATTCAAAACGGGTGGATCGATTTGAACATTTCTTCTTTGCAGTAAAACTTTGAGATATATACCTTCATTCTGCATAAACAAAATACTTGATTTCTTTCTAATATGAGCAACATTTTTTAAACAAAAGTTGCGTTGGTTGAGTGGGACATAATGCATCACATATGTACAAGCATAGCATTCGCTAGCTGCATTTAACTTCGGGGATACATATATACGCATATTTGTAATACTCCTATGTATATTGCTAATAGAACATGCTCGCAATGAGTTTTGAATTCGAAATCAAAACAAGACAGCCTACAAAATTTTTGTGAGTGTAGCAGCATAAGTGTGACAAGAAAAAATTTTAATTTACATATACCCCAATTACACGGCTCAAGTATCCTTGTGCCAATTAACAATTTGCACAAGGATTTGCCCAGTGTATGCACTGGTTGCGCTATTTGCGCAGAGAATTGCGCTAAAATCAAAACGATTTTGATATTTACGCATGCCTGCAAATATTGCACATGCTTTTTTCTTCGTGTGTGTTAAATCTTACACAGTTTACCTGGGGTTCCTGATAATATAACATCAGTAATTATTGCTAAAAAATGTTAATATCGAAGGCGTAAGGACCATCTCTAGCTTGTAACAGGAATTCACGCAAATTGAATAATACATAATAATTTTTTATACAATGAGAACACATGTTTCATTTGTTGCGCTCGTTGAAAAATGAATATTGCGCAGTGCTGCAATGCGTTGAGCTGGTCTTGCAATTATAATATATATATTATAAATACAATGGAAAATAAACGCCTCTGGTGTGAGTCTTTCGGCTTATACCGTGAATTACCAGCACTGTGTATACAATTAATGCCTTTTTTATACAATTAAAACACATGTTTCATTTGTTGCGCTACTTTAACCCTTTCGGTCCGAAGGGGACCTATATGTCCCGGCATATGTTTGCGGATGTCTAGTCTGGAAATTAAGTGACTAAAATGTAAACACGTACTCTTTAGTTAAAATAGGAACGCAAGTTTGGACGTGAATTTTGTAAGTGACGCTGTTTTTACGAGTGTTCATGGTTATTGAGTTTTAAAATCAACCAAAAGTATATTAATTCATTGAGCTAGTGTTTTCGTTATACATTGAGGTATGTAATTATCAGATTTTCTGTTTATTTCAAAAACTATTAGCATTTTTATCTTACTGGGATTTATGTGCCCCATCAGTATTCATGATGGGCTCAAAGTGTCCCAGTCAGGATTGAACATGCCCATTTGTTAGAACTATATCAGAGTGTGTTGATATTATTATTTACTTCTGTATAGACTTAAAATGCGAAAAAAATTTTTTAAGATGAAATTGCTAATATATTGGTGTAATCTAGTGAGGATGCCGATTTTGCAGACGGCAGTAGCGATAACTTTGAACCTTCTGCGAAACTCCAAAGCAAAATACAAAAATATAAAGCTTACATATATTGGAGAAAAAAAATGTAATTGGTTGCATAATAATTATGCCATATAATCATTTGCCATCTGTGAGACACTATTCGTCAAAACAAATATTTTACCGATTATTGATGATGTCAGTTGGCAATTGTTGGGTAATCAGTTTTCAACTTGGACGGAGACAAAATCCACCTATAGAATTCATGATAGTTCTGGCAGAAAATATGATAGCTCAAGGGAAGGAGAGAGCAGCAGTTCGTCGAAGTGGCATGTCTGAGAGAAAAAGGAAACTAGCCACAGGGTTACCTAACTATTCCAATCCCTAAGCGAAGGCGTTACACAGGCTGTGCGGAACAAAATAATGAGAGGAGAACCAACACGATATGCGAAGAATGCGAAATTCCTCCCTGCAGGGATTTCTTCGCACCTTATAAATAAAAACCCACTTTTTATACAGTATTGCTTCTCTATTATTTTTTCTTTTATTCTTTACTGAAATTATTCATCGAATTTGAAATACTAATCGGGACAAAAAAATCCCATACAAAAATACTGACGGTACGTATATGTCCTAGCCCCTCCCACCGCCCCTTTTCACCCGAATTTCATCTTGATGTGATAGAATGCTTTTACTTTGCCCATTGTAACGAGTGAACACCTTTAACAAGTTCTGTTTACCTCAGAGGCTTTTCGGATCGAAAGGGTTAAAAATGAATATTGCGCAGTGTTTTTGAGCCGTGTTTGTAAAAATTTTCATTTGCACAAATTTCGTCGTTTTATATTTGCGCATGTTTTCTGTGTCATGTATGGGTCGTCATACATAGGTACATTCGATTATTGAATACAAAAACAACAAGTAAGGAAGGCTCAGTTCGGGTGTAACCGAACATTACATACTCAGTTGAGAGCTATGGAGACAAAATAAGGAAAATCACCATGTAGGAAAATGAAACTAGGGTAACCCTGGAATGTGGTTGTATGACATGTGTATCAAATGGAAGGTATTAAAGATTATTTTAAGAGAAAGTAGGCCATAGTTCTATGGATGGAAGCCATTTAGGGATATCGCCATAAAGGTGGACCAGGGCTGACTCTAGAATTTGTTTGTACGATATGGGTATCAAATGAAAGGTGTTACTGAGCATTTTAAGAGGGAGTGGGCCTTAGGTCTATCGGTGGACGCCTTTTCGAGATATCGCCATTAAGGTGGACCAGGGGTGACTCTAGAATGTGTTTGTACGATGTGGGTATCAAATGAAAGGTGGTAATGAGTATTTTAAAAGGGAATGGGCTTTAGTTCTATAGGTGAACGCCTTTTGGAGAAATCGCCATAAAGGTGGACCAGGGGTGACTCTAGAATACATATGTTTGTACGATATGGGTATCAAATGAAAGCTGTTAATGAGTATTTTGAAAAGGAGTGATCCTTAGTTCCATAGGTGGACGCCGTTTCGAGATATCGCCATAAAGGTGGACCAGGGGTGTCTCTAGAATGTGTTTGTACGATATGGGAATCAAATGAAAGGTGTTACTGAGCATTTTAAGAGGGAGTGGGCATTAGGTCTATAGGTGGACGCCTTTTCGAGATATCGCCATTAGGGTGGGCCAGGGGTGACTCTAGAATGTTTGTACGATATGGGTATCAAACGAAAAGTGTTACTGAGCATTTTAAGAGGGAGTGGGCATTAGGTCTATAGGTGGACGCCTTTTCGAAATGTCGTCATTAGGGTGGGCCAGGGTGACTCTAGAATGTGTTTGTATGATATGGGTATCAAATGAAAGATGGTAATGAGTATTTTAAAAGGGAGTAATCCTTAGTTCTATAGGTGGACGCCTTTTCGAGATATCGCCATAAAGGTGGACCAAGGGTGACTCTAGAATGTTTGTACGATATGGGTATCAAACGAAAGGTGTTACTGAGCATTTTAAGAGGGAGTGGGCATGAGGTCTATAGGTGGAAGCCTTTTCGAGATATCGTCATTAGGGTGGGCCAGGGGTGACTCTAGAATGTGTTTGTACGATATGGGTATCAAACGAAAGGTGTTACTGAGCATTTTAAGAGGTAGTGGGCATTAGGTCTATAGGTGGACGCCTTTTCGAGATATCGCCATTAGGGTGGACCAGGGGTGACTCTAGAATGTTTGTACGATATGGGTATCAAACGAAAGGTGTTACTGAGCATTTTAAGAGGGAGTGGGCATTAGGTCTATAGGTGGACGCCTTTTCGAGATATCGCCATTAGGGTGGGCCAGGGGTGACTCTAGAATGTGTTTGTACGATATGGGTATCAAATGAAAGGTGGTAATGAGTATTTTAAAAGGGAGTAATCCTCAGTTCTATAGGTGGACGCCTTTTCGAGATATCGCCATAAAGGTGGATCAAGGGTGACTCTAGAATGTTTGTACGATATGGGTATCAAACGAAAGGTGTTACTGAGCATTTTAAGAGGTAGTGGGCATTAGGTCTATAGGTGGACGCCTTTTCGAGATATCGCCATTAGGGTGGGCCAGGGTGACTCTAGAATTTGTTTGTACGATATGGGTATCAAATGAAAGGTGGTAATAAGTATTTTAAAAGGGAGTAATCCTTAGTTCTATAGGTGGACGCCTTTTCGAGATATCGCCATAAAGGTGGACCAAGGGTGACTCTAGAATGTTTGTACGATATGGGTATCAAACGAAAGGTGTTGCTGAGTATTTTAAGAGGGAGTGGGCATTAGGTCTATAGGCGGACGCCTTTTCGAGATATCGCCATTAGGGTATGCCAGGGGTGACTCTAGAATGTTTGTACGATATGGGTATCAAACGAAAGGTGTTACTGAGCATTTTAAGAGGGAGTGGGCATTGGGTCTAGGTGGACGCCTTTTCGAGATATCGCCATTAGGGTGGGCCAGGGGTGACTCTAGAATGTTTGTACGATATGGGTATCAAACGAAAGGTGTTACTGAGCATTTTAAGAGGGAGTGGACATTAGGTCTATAGGTGGACGCCTTTTCAAGATATCGCCATTAGGGTGGGCCAGGGGTGACTCTAGAATGTTTGTACGATATGGGTATCAAACGAAAGGTGTTACTGAGCATTTTAAGAGGGAGTGGGCATTAGGTCTATAGGTGGACGCGTTTTCGAGATATCGCCATTAGGGTGCGCCAGGGGTGACTCTAGAATGTGTTTGTACGATATGGATATCAAATTAAAGGTATTAATGAGGGGTTTAAAAGCGGGTGGCCCTTAGATGTATATGTGAAGGCGTTCTCGCGATATCGACCAAAATGTGGACCAGGTGATCCAGAAAATCATCTGTCGGGTACTGCTAATTTATTTATATATGCAATACCACTAACAGTATTCCTGCCAAGATTCCAAGGGCTGTTGATTTCGCCTTGTAGAACTTTTTCATTTTCTTCTACTCACACCCATTTTACAAAGTTTTTTCCAAAGTTATATTTTGCGTCAATAAACCAATCCAGTTACCATGTTTCATCCCTTTTTTCGTATTTGGTATAGAATTATGGCATTTTTTTTCATTTTTCGTAATTTTCGATATCGATAAAGTGGGCGTGGTTATGGTCGGATTTCGGCCATTTTTTATACCAAGATAAAGTGAGTTCAGATAAGTACGTGGGCTAAGTTTAGTAAAGATATATCGGTTTTTGCTCAAGTTATTGTGTTAACGGCCGAGCGGAAGGACAGACGGTGGACTGTGTATAAAAACTGGGCGTGGCTTACACCGATTTCGCCCATTTTCACAGAGAACAGTTACCGTCATAGAATCTATGCCCCTACCAAATTTGAGAAGGATTGGTAAATTTTTGTTCGACTTATGGCATTAAAAGTATTCTAGACAAACTAAATGAAAATGGGCGGAGCCACGCCCATTTTGAAATTTTCTTTTATTTTTGTATTTTGTTACATCATATCATTACTGGAGTTGAATTTTGACTTAATTTACTTATATACAGTAAAGATATTACATTTTTTGTTAAAATTTGAATTTAAAAAAATTTTTTTTTAAAATGTGGGCGTGTTCTTCATCCAATTTTGCTAATTTTTATTTAGCACATATATAGTAATAGTAGTAACGTTCCTGCCAAATTTCATCATGATATCTTCAACGACTACCAAATTACAGCTTGCAAAACTTTTAAATTACCTTCTTGTAAAAGTGGGCGCTGCCACGCCCATTGTCCAAAATCTTACTAATTTTATATTCTGCGTCATAACGTCAACCCAGCTACCAAGTTTCATCGCTTTAACCTCCTTTGGCAATGAATTATCGCATTTTTTCGGTTTTTCGAAATTTTCGATATCGAAAAAGTGGGCGTGATTATAGTCCGATATCATTTTAAATAGCGATCTGAGATGAGTGCCCAGGAATCTAGGTACCAAATTTCATCAAGATACCTCAAAATTTACTCAAGTTATCGTGTTAACGGGCGGACGAACGGACGGACATGGCTCAATCAAATTTTGTTTCGATACTGATGATTTTGATATATGGAAGTCTATATCTATCTCGATTCCTTTATACCTGTACAACCAACCGTTATCCAATCAAAGTTAATATACTCTGTGAGCTCTGCTCAACTGAGTATAAAAACATGTAAACAGCAATATATCGGCACTCTGATGTTTGTCAGTGTACCTAACCTGACGTAGCAATAGCCAGCGGACCAAGTTCGATTAATTGCGAGACTTTCGCAAAATGCTCAGTTGTGAGCTCATATGTGAAAAAAGTAAGATATACACTTTTTTTATCGCAAAAAACTTGTAAAGAAGCTCGTACGCGAAGAAAGAGTGATAGAAAATTTATTAACTGCATATCACTCGCATAATGTTTCCAGGCATACTCGCAAGCGAGCAAAGAGCGACGCTCCTATTTGTGACGCAAAATACTTTCTTATGAGCTTTGCAACATGTGTTTTGTGGCAAAAACCAAAACGCAGACAAAATAACGGTTCTTAATTTCTAATGTACCCTTATAGCTGTTTGCTGTGTTTTAAAAATTATTTAATACGCGAAAAAAATCCTGTGTAACGTAAGTATAAAGTGAATTATTTCTGTTTTATTCAATAATGCCTGCGAAAAGGAAGGGAAGACTATATATTTGCGAGGCGACGCATGTTAGATAATAAAGGCTCGAGTTTTTGGAGAGGCACATATGTAGGCCAAAGTGATACTGGTAGGTAGGTAGGTTGAACTGGCCGGTCCATGAGGACCTCACATAGACTGATTCGAGTCCGTAGTTTTACCAGAAGTTTGTTTTAACGACCAAACTGAAAAACCTTATCAAAAACCAGGACCTATGTTATAAAATAACTCCGTCCTCTTGGCAAATACTAGAAGCTTCCTACTTGCCACTTGCTGCTTCTAGATCTGACAGCTGTATCACTCCTAATAGCTGGAGTCTTAGCCTGGCAAGTGCAGGGCACGAGCACAGAACGTGCTCGATCGTTTCCTCCTCCAACCCGCACTTCCTACACCTGCTATCACTGACCAAGCCTAATTTAAAGGCATGTGACGCCAGAAGGCAGTGTCCAGTCAGAATACCCGTCATGAGTCTACAGTCCTCTCTTTTTAATGATAGAAGCAACTGTGTTAGTCTAAGGTTGTAAGACCTACACATAATCTTCGACACTTTACAGCCCCGCGCTTGAACCCACGCCTTTTCTGCTTGGTCGATCATGTGCACCTCTCGCCTTCGCTTAATCTCGCCCAATCTAATTGGGACGTCTACGGAGCAAGCTTCAAGGGATGCGCCCTTTTTAGCTAATTCGTCCGCTTTTTCATTCCCATCTATTCCCATATGCCCTGGGACCCAATATAGATGTATGCTTCTCCCTGTCCCGATTCTCTCCAGAGACTGCTTACACTCTAACACGCATTTAGATGCTGTGCTATGCGAGATTATTGCCTTAATTGCTGCTTGACTGTCAATATAAAAGTTAACACGGTTGCAGCTTAAGCTATTCTCTTCCAGGGTTTCTACTGCTTTGGTTACGGCTAATATTTCCGCTTGGAAAACGCTACAGTAATCCGGCAGCCTGTAGGATCTGCTTAATTCCGGATCAGCGCAGTATACCGCAGACCCTACTCCTTCCACTATTTTGGAACCATCGGTGTACACATATATCGCCTCGTCCGCCATTTGCGCACCCTTGCGCCAACCGTCCACCTCTATTGTGGCCTTAAGATCTCCCTTAAAGTGCAGGTAGGGAATCATGTAGTATGTTCGTCTTGTGACTGAGGACGCTATACTACTATGGCCATATGGTCGGCGCTCAAGCTGCCCCGAAGCATCGGTGGTAATATCACCTCCAAACACGAAGAAGTCTTAAAAATAAAAAATAAACTCTTTAAAGATTTGGTATTTAATTTATAAGTAATTTTTCAATTGATATGATAACAATGCATTTTTCATTTGCTCAAGAGGATGCTGGCGTCAAATAATGACGAATGCAGTAGCAAAAACGTGTTCCTGGCGTGGAACCGATACAAAAAAATTTGTGTTTGAGGATTTCTTGCAACATTAGCCATATGTCGTAAGTATAGTTTTTACAATTTCCTATACAGAGAATGCCAATATTAATTTATTTTATAACTTTTTTTATTGTTAATATTATTATTAATTATATTCATATAAGCGTTCAAAGATTTTAGCGTATTTTGTTTTATTTCAATTTATATTTTAAATGAACCAAATAGTTTAATTACTTATTTGTTTTATTTTATCTAATTATGTTTTCTACTTTATTATTTACAGATGCATTGATAGAGTTATGCAAAAGTATTTCCAGTACGCTGCAGAACGCACAATAAGAACAGCCAAATCGGAAGAAAAAAAGTTATAACGCAGTAATTTTATACAGTAACATAATATTAACATTTTACTGGATTTTTATACTCAGTTGAGCAGAGCTCACAGAGTATATTAACTTTGATTGGATAACGGTTGGTTGTACAGGTATAAAGGAATCGAGATATATATAGACTTCCATATATCAAAATCATCAGTATCGAAACAAAATTTGATTGAGCCATGTCCGTCCGTTCGTCCGCCCATTAACACGATAACTTGAGGTATCTTGATGAAATTTGGTATGTAGGTTCTTGGGCACTCATCTCAGATCGCTATTTAAAATGAACGATATCGGACTATAACCACGCCCACTTTTTCGATATCGAAAATTTCGAAAAATCGAAAAAGTGCGATAATTCATTAACAAAGACGGATAAAACGATGAAACATGGTAGGCGAGTTAAACTTATGGCGCAGAATAGAAAATTAGTAAAATTTTGGACAATGGGTGTGGCACCGCCCACTTTTAAAAGAAGGTAATTTAGAAGTTTTGCAAACTGTAATTTGGCAGTCGTTGAAGAGATTTCATGATGAAATTTGGCAGGAACGTTACTCCTATTACTATATGTATGCTTAATAAAAATTAGCAAAATCGGAGAACGACCACGCCTACTTCAAAAAAAAATTAAAAATGTTTAAGTCAAATTAAAAAAAAAAAGTTAATATCTTTACAGTATATAAGTAAATTATGTCAACATTCAACTACAGTAATGATATGGTGCAACAAAATACAAAAATAAAATAAAATTTCAAAAAGGGCGTGGCTCCGCCCTTTTTCATTTAATTTGTCTAGGATACTTTCAATGCCATAAGTCGAAAAAAAATTTACCAATCATTGTGAAATTTGGTAGGGGCTTAGATTCTAGGACGATAACTGTTTTCTGTGAAAAAGGGCGAAATCGGTTGAAGCCACGCCCAGTTTTTATACACAGTCAACCGTCTGTCCTTCCGCTCGGCCGTTAACACGATAACTTGAGCAAAAATTGATATATCTTTACTAAACTCAGTTCATTATCTGAGCTCATTTTGTATTGGTATAAAAAATGGCAGAAATCCGACTATGACCACGTCCACTTTTTCGATATCGAAAGTTACGAAAAATGAAAAAAATGCCATAATTCTATACCAAATACGAAAAAAGGGATGAAACATGGTAATTGGATTGGTTTATTGACGCAAAATATAACTTTAGAAAAAACTTTGCAAAATGGGTGTGACAACTACCATATTTAGTAGAAGAAAATGAAAAAGTTTTGCAGGGCGAAATCAAAAGCCCTTGGAATCTTGGCAGGAATACTGTTCGTGGTATTACATATATAAATAAATTTTCGGTACCCGACAGACGATGGTCTGGGTCACCCTGGTCCACATTTTGGTCGATATCTCGAAAACGCCTTCACATATACAACTACCACCACTCCCTTTTAAAACCCTCATTAAAACCTTTAATTTGATACCCATATCGTACAAACACATTATAGAGTCACCCCTGGTCCACCTTTATGGCGATATCTCGAAAAGGCGTCCACCTATAGAACTAAGGCCCACTCCCTTTTAAAATACTCATTAACACCTTTTACTTGATGCCCATATTTTACAAACAAATTCTAGAGTTAACCCTGGTCCACCTTTATGGCGATATCTCGAAAAGGCGTCCACCTATAGAACTAAGGCCCACTCCCTTTTAAAATACTCATTAACACCTTTCATTTGATACCCATATCGTACAAATTCTAGCGTCACCCCTGGTCCACGTTTACGGCGATATCTCGAAAAGGCGTCCACCTATAGAACTAAGGCCCACGCCCTTTTAAAATACTCATTAACACCTTTCATTTGATACCCATATCGTACAAACAAATTCTAGAGTCACCCCTGGTCCACCTTTATGGCGATATCTCGAAAAAGCGTCCACTTATAGAACTCAGGCCCACGCCCTTTTAAAATACTCATTAACACCTTTCATTTGATACTTATATCGTACAAACAATTTCTAGAGTCACCCCTGGCCACCTTTATAGCGATATCTCGAAAAGGTGTCCACCTATAGAACTAAGGCCCACTCCCTTTTAAAATACTCATTAACACCTTTCATTTGATACCCATATCGTCCAAACAAATTCTAGAGTCACCCCTGGTCCACCTTTATGGCGATATCTCGAAAAGGCGTCCACCTATAGAACTAAGGCCCACGCCCCTTTAAAATACTCATTAACACCTTTCATTTGATACCCATATCGCACAAAAAAATTCTAGAGTCAGCCCTGGTCCACCTTTATAGCGATATCTCGAAAAGGCGTCCACCTATAGAATTAAGGCCCACTCCCTTTTACAATACTCATTAACACCTTTCATTTGATACCCATATCGTACAAACAAATTCTAGCGTCACCCCTGGTCCACCTTTATGGCGATATCTCGAAAAGGCGTCCACCTATAGAACTAAGGCCCACTCCCTTTTAAAATACTCATTAACACCTTTCATTTGATACCCATATCGTACAAACAAATTCTAGCGTCACCCCTGGTCAACCTTTATGGCGATATCTCGAAAAGGCGTCCACCTATAGAACTAAGGCCCACGCCCTTTTAAAATACTCATTAACACCTTTCGTTTGATAGCCATATTGCACAAACGCATTCCAGAGTCACCCCTGGTCCACCTTTATGGCGATATCTCGAAAAGGCGTCCACCTATAGAACTAAGGCACACGCCCTTTTAAAATACTCATAACACCTTTCATTTGATACCCATATCATACAAACAAATTCTAGAGTCAGCCCTGGTTCACCTTTGTAGCGATATCTCGAAAAGGCGTCCACCTATAGAACTCAGGCCCACGCCCTTTTAAAATACTCATTAACACCTTTCATTTGATACCCATATCGTACAAACAAATTCTAGAGTCACCCCTGGTCCACCTTTATAGCGATATTTCGAAAAGGCGTCCACCTATAGAACTCAGGCCCACGCCCTTTTAAAATACTCATTAACACCTTTCATTTGATACCCATATCGTACAAACAAATTCTAGAGTCACCCCTGGTCCACCTTTATAGCGATATCTCGAAAAGGCGTCCACCTATAGAACTCAGGCCCACGCCCTTTTAAAATACTCATTAACACCTTTCGTTTGATAGCCATATTGCACAAACGCATTCCAGAGTCACCCCTGGTCCACCTTTATGGCGATATCTCGAAAAGGCGTCCACCTATAGAACTAAGGCACACGCCCTTTTAAAATACTCATAACACCTTTCATTTGATACCCATATCATACAAACAAATTCTAGAGTCAGCCCTGGTTCACCTTTGTAGCGATATCTCGAAAAGGCGTCCACCTATAGAACTAAGGCCCACGCCCTTTTAAAATACTCATTAACACCTTTCGTTTGATAGCCATATTGCACAAACGCATTCCAGAGTCACCCCTGGTCCACCTTTATGGCGATATCTCGAAAAGGCGTCCACCTATAGAACTAAGGCACACGCCCTTTTAAAATACTCATAACACCTTTCATTTGATACCCATATCATACAAACAAATTCTAGAGTCAGCCCTGGTTCACCTTTGTAGCGATATCTCGAAAAGGCGTCCACCTATAGAACTCAGGCCCACGCCCTTTTAAAATACTCATTAACACCTTTCATTTGATACCCATATCGTACAAACAAATTCTAGAGTCACCCCTGGTCCACCTTTATAGCGATATTTCGAAAAGGCGTCCACCTATAGAACTCAGGCCCACGCCCTTTTAAAATACTCATTAACACCTTTCATTTGATACCCATATCGTACAAACAAATTCTAGAGTCACCCCTGGTCCACCTTTATAGCGATATTTCGAAAAGGCGTCCACCTATAGAACTCAGGCCCACGCCCTTTTAAAATACTCATTAACACCTTTCGTTTGATAGCCATATTGCACAAACGCATTCCAGAGTCACCCCTGGTCCACCTTTATGGCGATATCTCGAAAAGGCGTCCACCTATAGAACTAAGGCACACGCCCTTTTAAAATACTCATAACACCTTTCATTTGATACCCATATCATACAAACAAATTCTAGAGTCAGCCCTGGTTCACCTTTGTAGCGATATCTCGAAAAGGCGTCCACCTATAGAACTCAGGCCCACGCCCTTTTAAAATACTCATTAACACCTTTCATTTGATACCCATATCGTACAAACAAATTCTAGAGTCACCCCTGGTCCACCTTTATAGCGATATCTCGAAAAGGCGTCCACCTATAGAACTCAGGCCCACGCCCTTTTAAAATACTCATTAACACCTTTCATTTGATACCCATATCGTACAAACAAATTCTAGAGTCACCCCTGGTCCAACTTTATGGCGATATCTCGAAAAGGCGTCCACCTATAGAACTCAGGCCCACGCCCTTTTAAAATACTCATTAACACCTTTCATTTGATACCCATATCGTACAAACAAATTCTAGAGTCACCCCTGGTCCACCTTTATAGCGATATCTCGAAAAGGCGTCCACCTATAGAACTCAGGCCCACGCCCTTTTAAAATACTCATTAACACCTTTCATTTGATACCCATATCGTACAAACAAATTCTAGAGTCACCCCTGGTCCACCTTTATAGCGATATCTCGAAAAGGCGTCCACCTATAGAACTCAGGCCCACGCCCTTTTAAAATACTCACTAACACCTTTCATTTGATACCCATATCGTACAAACAAATTCTAGAGTCAGCCCTGGTCCACCTTTGTGGCGATATCCTTAAATGGCGTCCACCTATAGAACTATGCCTACTCCCTCTTAAAATACTCTTTAATACCTTCCATTTGATACACATGTCATACAAACACATTCCAGGGTTACCCTATGTTCATTTTCCTATATAGTGATTTTCCCTTATTTTGTCTCCATAGCTCTCAACTGAGTATGTAATGTTCGGTTACACCCGAACTTAGCCTTCCTTAGTTGTTGTAATTGAATTACTTTGTTTTTCTTAAACACTTAAAAAATGGAATAAAATACATAAATTGTGTTTTATGTACACATATTTACATATATTGTTATATGAACTACGAACTGTTTTTATACAAAAAAACAAATTAATAAGCTAAAATGGAGCACTATGAATATTATGAAGTCTCTGTTTTTTGAGTGTGCCTAACTGTATTTAATATAGGGGAACAAAATGACGTACGAAACAACTGAATGATTCGCATATCCTATTTCTTGTGATCATTTTGCAATATCCTCTTTATATTTATTTAATATTGTTTCCGACTCAGGAAACAGATTTTTCCAGAATCTATTTTGAGTCGAAAATTTATCAAATCCAATATTTTTTCCGACTATGCAGAAGTATCAAAAAAAAGCCTATACAAATATTGCTTAGGGGCGAATTAATGGTTACTTATAACCATAAAGCCATAACCAGATAAAACAGCTGATCACACCTACCTTATGGAAATCAATGTAATCGAGTTAGCGTTATGATATAGCACCATTAATCGATTACATTGATTTCCATAAGGTAGGTTCGATCAGCTGTTTTATCTGGTTATGGCTTCATGGTTTTAAGCCGGAGTCATTGGTGCCGTATGTCGTATCGCTGTATCAGTATCCCTAACGTAATCAGCTGTTTATCGTTACGACGGTAAACCAAAACCCAATTGGTTGGCTACGATACGGTTACGACCTTAGCGGCACCAATAATCGATTGCATTGATTCTCATAAGATTGGTCGAATCAGCTGTTATAAGGTTACCGATACGGTTACCGATAAAGAACCAATGTCTCCAGCTTTAAGTCACCATTAATTCGCCCTTTAAGACTCGCTAGCTTTATTTGTTGTGCAATCGTTTTCAGATGCATTTGCGAGAGTTCTATCCGTATCTTATCGTAAATCGCCCAAGTGGGCTATCATTTGTGATCATTTGGTCCGCTGGGTATAGGGGTATTACATGCACATGTACATGTACATATATGTTAAAGGTATACATGGATGTATATATGTATGTATTTTCATTTAATATCACCTTGGCATTTGTTTGTACATATTTATGCGTGTTGCCAGATTAATGCAAAGTAAATGGATAAGAATTCATACATCTGCTAAAAATACTCCTTCATTCAAAATTTCAAAAATTTCGTTAAAATTCTTAAACAAAAGCTAAATTTGTATACTCAGCTGAGCACATCTCAGATCGCTATTTAAAATGAACGAAATCGGACTATAACCACGCCCACTTTTTCGATATCGAAAATTTCGAAAAACCGAAAAAGTGCGATAATTCATTACCAAAGACGGATAAGGCGATGAGTCTTGGTAGGTGGGTTGACCTTATAACGCAGAATAGAAAATTAGTAAAATTGTGGACAATTGGCGTGGCACAGCCCACTTTTAAAGGAAGGTAATTTCAAAGTTTTGCAAACTGTAATTTGGCAGTCGTTGAAGATATCATGATGAAATTTTGCAGGAACGTTACTCCTATTATTATATGTGTTCTAAATAAAAATTTGCAAAATCGGATGACGAACACGCTTTAAAAAACAGTTTAAAGTCAAATTTTAATAAAAAATTTAATATCTTTAAAGTAATTAAGTAAATTGTGCCAACATTAGATGTTTATACAAACCAAAAGATATCAAAACAAATTTTTCCATACAACAAAACTCCCTACATAAACATTTGCACACTTGTTTACTAATAAAAAAATTCTAAGATCGGTACAGTGGTTATTGACCCCGATATTTCTAGCTTAAGGCTCAAGCACAACTTTGGTTACTCAAATATGTATGTATAACTAAATAAAAGACTATTAAAAAAGCAACCCCAAACAAACAAAAATATATGCACATATGCATCTGTACACATATATGTATATATGTACATTAGGGCGGGTCAAATTGTATGGGTAAAAATGGGGGGAAAAACTTCAGGTGCACATCCAGTTTCTGAATCTATGGGTCATAATGAGTAATATTGTCCATGGGACCATAGGCCTGAAATTAATTTCGAGCCTTCCTAGTTTTGTTAGAACATTTTATATCCCAAACCCGTCCGAATTTGACATTTATTTTCATGTATTTTATTTGTGAGCGCCGCTATTCGGATTGGGAAATAAGATTTTCTAACAAAATTAGGGAGGCTCGAAATTCATTTGAGATCTATGGTCCCATGGGCAATATTACTCAGTATGACCCATAGATTCAGAAACTGGATGTGCCTTTTCAACAACAAATTTGACCCACCCTAATGTACATATGTATATGGGAAACAAAACTCCCTACCATATTAATTTTATTTAAAAAACATGTACATTTACATATGAGTATTTAAACACTTGTTTACTAATAAAAAAAGTCTACGATCAGTACAGTGGTTATCGACCCCGATATTTCTAGCTTAAAGGCCGCGACACAATACCATGTTTCATATAGATACGTTTAACACAAGCTTGTACATTCCAATAACATCGCCACAATCAACGAAAATGTCGCGTTTGTAAATATGAAGGAACTTCACACTTCGCCATTGAAGTCTATTTCGCTTTTCCCATTCATATACAAAATTTCGCAAAGCACTGTTATCCCTATACAACAAAAATACTTGCTAACATATTTTCAGTCGTATTCGATTGTTATATTGCAGTTTTTAATTGCGAAAAATGTTAAAAAAGTTATCCACCAGTGGGAAAAATAATTTCAATTGCAAAGTGTGCCAACACCCTTGGCCAAAGCAAATGTCAAATTCTTCTTCTTGTGATTTGCTTGCAACAAAATTTGGGGGTTGGCTATTTTTCCAAATCAGATGGCGCCAGTGTCTCTCAATCTACCGATCTCCATAAAAATACGTGCAATCTACTCATAATGCATAAGTTTGAGTTAAACTCATCTATATGAAAAACTGGTTATGTGGCGGAGCTATAAGACTCAGCACAACTCTGGTTACTCAAATATGTATAACTAAATAACAGAACATTAACAAAGCAACCCCAAACAAACAAAAATATATGCACAGATGCATCCATGGTATAAATATTACCAGGTAAAACCATTTACTCTTCTTGGTGGCCATAATGGTTTTTTGATTTTTAAAAAAATTTTAAAATCACTCTCTTAAACTTTGTGGAAATGCCAAACCAAAGTAAACGAAAAAAAATTGTTGGTTTGACTTCTTCATTTTTTTAATGCCAACAAAATAAAATGCTTATGAAATAAGTGAAAAAATATTTCGAAAAGTTCTGAAATCGGTTTTTATGTTTATGGCAAAAAAATGAGTTACCAATATAATGGATGCCTCAACACGTCCTATTTTTGCAAAGAGACAAAAAAGGTCTTACTTCTTAACCTCTTCTAATAAAGAAGTGAATTTGGACACCACCTCTATTGATTTTTCATTTATCCTTCTTCATTTGGTTGATACGTCTTTAACCCTTAAATATGCCGGAACTTCACATTATAAGAGATCAGCAGTCTCGAGTGTCCTCGCTACTGCGGACAAAAATGATGTTGAAGATATTATTGGTTTATTTTGGTTTATTTTGGTCCTTTTCCTCGCGGTTGGAAGATACACTTTTAAATTGGCGCTTAACCGTTTAGGAGATGCTGGTCGTTGCGTAACAAGTCACTCCAGCTAACCTTGTTTCTTGATAACTGACGCCAAAAGGGTGCACCAAGAGAGATCAAAGTCTTCCCCCCACCTGCTTCTCTGAACCCAGTAACTTGCCCACATCATCAAAAACCCTGTGGCTCTTCGCAGCTTAGCTAAACATCATCGTCCAGTCGGAGTATTATAGTTCGTGGAGGCTGAATTTACCCGCTGAACGGTCAAAGTCTGCCGCCGTGGTGTAGAGCTAGTGTGTTGGCCTATCCATCAAAAATATTTAAGAAAATTTAAATAAATGTTATTGATTGTCCATCGGCATTACCTTGGCACAAAAAGTTCGTCCGAATTAGCAGATAAAGTTTTGGGTCGGCACAAAACATGTATTTAGGTGAGCCAGTTCGTAGAAAAACGAATACACGATGAGTAGCATTCGAATTGAATGGAAAGCTAGACCTTAATCTCCTCAGATATGTATCACACCAAATTGTTATCATTAGTGGATATGTATCTCTTCCGTACACTTTAGCGGTAAGTCGGGTTTTTCTTCTCGTCGCGCAGACGCTGATACATTTCTAAACAATTTGTTGAAGAAAATTCCTCAGAAGAGGATCGTGGCCTAATGCTTCCTTTTGCGGGAAAACACAATACAATTCTTGAATTGAAAATTCTGGAATGCGGTTGACTATTGGTTCTTCTTATTTTCTGGTTATTTCCACCAATAAAAAATTCGGTTTTGGATAAAATATCATAATATTAATGTTAGAACGCAAAAATATATGGTAATTCTATACGACAGCATGACACTGGTAATACGCGTCCATAAATACCGAGAGAGGTGTCAAAAGACTTGTATTGGCCTCGACAACAATAATCCGAAGGCGGAAAATAAAAATTTTAGATCGTTCAAAAGATATTAACGAAAACCCGAAAAATGACCCCGGAGTGCTCCGAAACCGAGGGTGGGATCCATACTATTTTTGCGCAGAATACTATTCTGCATTGGCGCGCTTATAAAAAATTACCTTGGGTGGGTCCAACACCGGTTTGGAGACCAAAACTATATCCGCGGAAAACACTTATGTTCACATTTTGTTTTGTGGGTACCACAAAATCATAAAAATAACAGCAACCACATGAAAATTTTCAAAATTTCTTTTGCAAATATCTCTTGACAGACCCAACTTTTTTATCTCCACTTTCGGATTCGCGATCCTGGATCCGAAACGCGTCTTTTGAAACCCCACTTGATATTTTTGGAGGTGTATTAAGAGTGTCATGCTGTCGTATAGAATTACCAAATATATTACAGTTTGTTATATTTTTGTTATCAAAACAACACCAAAATAAAAATGTGAGAGCAGTGAGAATTTTAAATTTTTTTTAAACTTCATTTCGGCTCTCACCGGTTTTACTTACTTACTTAATTGGCGCTTAACCGTCTAAACGTCACCGGTTTTATCTTGTAATATTTATACCATGGATGCATCTATACACACATAAACATATGTACGTAGGTATACGTACTTGTGCAAGCTCGCCCAACAAACACTGAAAACAAAAATCTCAAATGTTCGAGAAAAACATTGTGTCTCAGTTTAATATTTAACATTAGCCGTGTTTTTTTTCTACGCGCGTATACGTTTCGTTTGCGCGTGAAAAAAAAACGCCTATCCTCGCTTAGATAATGCTTAGGAGACCCATCTAGCGGCAGTGGTTAAACAACTAGCTACAGCTACAGGGTGTACCGAAAAGCGGATACACAACCCTCTGTTGTTTTTCTGTGTATAACATATAGCTGAAACAGTTGCGATAGATAGTGGACGCGCATAGAATACATGGAATTAGTGCAGAGGGTGAAACGTGGACACATATTTCAGTTACATCTGAGTATAATGCGTATTGAAATTTAGTAGTACTATTTTTATGCGTTGCAATTTCAGAGGTGTATTTAAAGTTTGTCGCTTAGCAGTCCATATAAAGTTTAAGCGTAAACGTATATAGACTTGAAAAAAAAACACAGCTATTATTTATCATTTGAAACAAAACATTTTCTCGACTTTTTCTCAAGCGTCGAGTTTCAACTTGAGAATAATTTTAGACATATTTCAAAATTTTTTTCTCTCAAATGTTTGAGAAAACATTAATTCTCAGTTTATTCAGCATTATTAATCATTTGAAGCTTAATATTGTTACGAATATTAGCAACACTAAGGGGTACTGTCATCTCTAAGCCGATGCTAAGCAGTGACTGTATGCACATCAATAATTCAATCATTATGTCTACACATATGTACGTGCACGCAGCGGAGAAGCAACGCACAAACACAAGATATCTTATCTGATATATGCCATTATAATTGTGGAAGTGTCGCTCACAAATACACGCGCATATGAGAGAGCACGTACATCTGTAGTTATAATTATAGCAGATAACCAACTAGTAGATTCAAGAACAGAACCGCCTAGAAATGTCAACGACTATAGCACTATAAAAGGCAGCAACAGTAGAGGCGCGAGAATCAGTTGGATTTAAGATGCTATCTAGCGAGCAATAGCAGTATTATTTTGAAAATCAGTTTCATTTAAGCAAGCTATTAGTGTTATTGTGAAGTACTTTAATAAAGGCCATTTTGCATTCGAACTTAGCAGAAGGTTGCATATAAGAGGATTTGCAGTTAATTCGTTACAATTGGTGTCAGAAGAGGAATTGTTGAATACAACTTGGACATGGCAAAGTTCAGTGAATTGAAGATCCAGCAACTGAAGAAGGAGTTGAGAGCCGTGGATTGAATACAAGCGGCATTAAACTCGAACTTCAGGTACGACTACGAGAGGCAATGCAAGCAGAAGGAATTAACGTGGATGGCGAGGAAACAACAAAAATTTAAGAAGAAATGAAACATCGCAGACAGTTACGAGCACAGAATTGAATATGATATTGGCTGCAATATCTGCACAAACATTGACAGTAACATCAATGTCATCGCAAATGTCATCTCAAGTGGAAGAACAGAAGACATGTATGGCATCACAACTGGAAGAACAGAAGACGTATATGGTATCCCAACTGGAATCCCAGGAGAACCGTATAACATCCAAGCTGGAAGAACAGAAGAGATATATGGCATCCAAGATGGAATCACAGGAGACACGTATTGCAGAAATGTCATCTGAAATAACATCGAAGATTGAAGCACAAGAAACACGTATATCCGAAATGTCGGCGCAAATTTCAGCACAGATATCATCACAGATCTCTGCTCAACTGGAAGAGCAAGAAGGACGTATTTCCTCAAAGTTGGAGGCGCAAGATACAAAAGTTTTACAGTTTGAAGAAAAAATCGAGGCCGAGGTGAATGCTTTGAGAGGACGTATCGAGCAGTTGAAACTAAATCGCCCAGCAGTTTTAACGAGTAATCCAAAGGTAAAACCACCATCCTTTAACGGTTCTGTTCCTTTCCGGGTCTTTAAGCTACAATTTGAGAAGACCGCAACAGTGAACAACTGGAATGCTGAAGATAAAGTGGCTGCACTCTTCGTAGCATTGAAAGGACCAGCTGCAGAAATCTTACAGACTATTCCAGAGGGCGAACGGAACAGTTATGAAGCATTGATGGGCGGTCTAGAGAGACGATACGGAACTGAGCATAGGAGACAGATATACCAAATGGAGTTACTGAACCGCTTCCAGAGGCCTGGTGAAACATTGCAAGAGTTTGCGTCGGATGTTGAAAGGCTGGCACATTTAGCGAATGCGGACGCACCCGTGGAATACACTGAAAGGATAAAGATTCGGAGCTTTATAAATGGCATACGGGACGTCGAAACAAAGCGAGCTACATACGCAAACCCAAAGCCAACATTCGCAGAAACGGTGTCACAAGCTCTGATTCAGGAAACAGCGTCGCTTCTGTGTAAGCCAGTTTTCAAAGCACGCCGTGTGGAAGTAGAAAGGCCAGAGTGGGTAGACGCAATATTGGAGGCGCTGAAAGGATCGCAAAAGCGGAGTGAAAAAGTTATCAAATGCTTCAAATGCGGGAAGCCCGGTCATATTGCACGTCATTGCGATATTGGTCCTAATAGTTCCAACAATGTGGGTGGCCGTAAATGCAAAGCTGGAGGAGATGAGCAAGACCGTGTCAGATGTAAAGAACGACGCTTCCCAAGGCAGTCGGCTCTATGTACCGGAGCGACTCGGGATTTTTCCCGACCAAGGACTGTCATTTCAGTGTAACCCCATTTAATTTGTTGCGTCCCTCCCACAAATTGTCATCCTCCCAGCAGCTCCTTGCAGCGGGACTGCTCCATATTCTCTTGCTCCGGGAAGGTATCGAATCCAATACGGGTCCGTCTCCTGACCCCGGCCCTGAGAAATGGTTTTGCTGCATCTGCCGGAAAAGAATCTTTTTAGGACGGTCATACTCTGGTCAGTGTGTCTCGTGTAAGGGATGGTTGCATCGGACAGGTTGTTCTGGGCTTGATCCCAAAACCCGACGTCCACGTAACTTTTATAAATCTTTTGTGGCTCCTTGCTGTTCACGCCCAAGGGCGTCCCGTAGTCTACGCCTAAGCATCCCCCCACTACCTGCCCCGCTGCTCAGCAAGCCACAACAAGTATCCGCTGCTGCTCGCGCCAACAACTCAAACAGCTGCTACCACTCATAACTACTATCTTCGTAGTAGAGTCGGTAGCAATGCTGAGCATCAGCCCCTGCCCCCGTCTTCTCCCACCCCTCTATTCCGGCAGCAATCGTGTAGGTCAGGGAAACAGACTCTTAGTCCCTACCTCCGTTTGCACCGTTTGCCAGCACAGAATATATACGTTTGCGACATCCGCCCAATGCAGCCACTGCCTTGGGTGGTGTCACTTTCCTAGATGTTCTGGTCTCCGCGACGGCAACCCCGACGGGTTTCATCGCGCCATGTTGCCAGGTCGCAAACCCAAATAATCCGGGTACCCCAATGCTTGCCCAAGGACGCCCAGTCCCAGGGCCACAACAGAAATTGCGTCCTAGCCTTCCTCAACCCAGGCGCAGTCACCCGCCACTTACCCCCAGAGCGGCACAACATCCGCATTGCTGCGATTCAAGAGACGAAACTCACAGCAAGATCTGCATTGCAGACCTGCTCTGGGTATAATGTCCACAGAAAAGATCACGAGAGCGGAAATGGAGGCGGACTCGCGTTTATCATACACCACTCTGTGCAATATTATATATTTGATCCTGGCATCGACCGCAGGGACAATGTCTTAGAACGTCAGGGCCTATCTGTCCGGCCAGGCGATGCAAAACTAGAAATCATCAACATCTACATCCCTCCTGTCACCTGTTGCCCCAGTGGATACCGCCCTAATATCAGCGCCTTACTCACTGGCAACAATCGCATTATATTAGGCGATTTCAATGCCCATCACGATCTATGGGATTCAAATTTGCGGGCGGACAGTAGGGGTGAGATGTTGGCGGATCAAATAGAACAAACGACGTTGTGCACAATAAACGGAGACGCCCCCACACGTATGGTAAGAAGCTGTCACAGTTCGCCAGATATCTCAATCGTGAGCGCAGAACTCGTAAACTGCGTCAACTGGCAGCCGATGGTAACATTGGCATCCGACCACCTGCCTATACTTATTTCGCTCGAGCGTACTGCCGACTTCATCGTCACAGAAAAACGCACTTTCATAAATTTCAAAAAAGGAAAGTGGGACGAATATAAATCTTTTACAGACAACCTCTTTGTTGCCCTCCCTATCCCGACTGATCCCCGCCAAGGGAAGCGTGCCTTCCGCAAGGTCATTGAATCCGCCTCGGCACGTTTCATTCCCGCCGGGAGAATTCCCGAAATTCGGCCCCACTTCCCGGCAGAGGCCGCAAACTTAGCGAGAGAACGTGACCTTATAAGACAGCTTGATCCAGCAACCCCCAAATAAGGGATATAAACCAACGCATCAGATTGCTTGTGGATGAACACAAGCGGGCGAAATGGGAGGAGCACCTAAGAGGTTGTAACCTCTCTACCGGTGTGGGTAAACTTTGGTCCACCGTAAAGTCCCTATCGAATCCGTCTAAGCACAAAGACAAAGTTTCCATCGCCTTTGGCGATAAAGTGCTGTCGGATGCGAAAAAATGCGCGAGCGCTTTCTGCCGACAATATATAATGCATTCTACGGTCGACAAAGATAGACGGAGGGCCAACAGACACGCACATAAACACAAATTCAGCGTGTCACCAATCACCATCACCGTTAAAGAGGTTGAGGACGCCATTGGTCACGCTAAACCATCCAAAGCAGTGGGCCCAGAAGGCATAGCCATGCCGATGCTTAAAAGCCTAGGGAAAGAGGGTTTCAAATATTTAGCGCATGTCTTCAACCTGTCTCTTTCCACCTTTGTCATACCCGAAAAATGGAAAATGGCCAAGGTGGTCCAGCTACTAAAGCCTGGGAAACCAGCTAACATAGGAGAGTCCTATCGTCCGATATCTCTCCTATCGCCAGTAGCAAACACGCTTAAAGCCATTTTGCTCCCCTATTTCCAAGCAAATTTGCAACTAGCCTGTCATCAGCATGGCTTTACAAAACTCCATAGCACTACCACCGCGCTAAATACCATTAGCACCCAGATAAATTGCGGTTTAAATCAAAACCCCTACCTTAGAACAGTACTCGTAGCGCTAGACCTATCAAAAGCTTTTGATACGGTCAACCATGGCACGCGACTGCAAGACCTGGAAGGGTCTACCCTTACCCCATGTCTTAAAAGGTGGACCGCAAATTATCTGCGTGGTCGGCAGGCATCGGTGCAATTTAGAAACGAAACATCAAAACCAAGAAGAATTAAAAAGGGGGTGCCACAGGGTGGTGTCCTGTCCCCACTTATGTTTAATTTCTACATATCTAAGCTACCTTCACCACCGGAAGGAGTCACACTCGTTTCCTACGCCGATGACTGCACAATAATGGCCACAGGCCCAGGCCCACAGATCGATGAGCTATGCATTAGAATAAACGGCTACCTCCCTGATCTCTACAGTTTTTTCGCCTCGCGAAACCTGGCATTATCACCGACTAAATCTTCCGCGACATTATTTACAACATGGACGTCCCAAATGTCGACCATTTTGAACATCCACGTCGATGGCGCTACGCTACCGACTGTCCTACACCCCAAAATCTTGGGTGTGACGTTTGATCAGGATCTACATTTTGGTGAGCACGCAGCCGCAATTGTTCTGAGAATTCAGAGCCGTAACAAAATCCTCAAATCCCTCGCTGGCAGTACTTGGGGAAAAGATAAAGAAACGCTCATGACTACATACAAAGCAATTAGCCAGCCGATTACGTGCTACGCGTCACACATATGGTCGCCAAGCCTAAAAATTACCCACTGGAAGAAGCTACAGGCCTGCCAAAATACTGCCCTCAGAATCGCCACGGGCTGTCTTCTTCTGTCCCCAGAACACAATCTGCATAATGAGGCGAGAATACTCCCCATCAGGGAGAGAAATGGGATGCTGACCAAACAGTTCCTGTTGAATACCCAGAAACCTGAGCATCCCAACAGACATCTGATTGATGAATCAGCACCGCCTAGGGGCTTAAGGAGTCATCTCCGTAAGCATTTTGAGGAAATACGGCACCTGAGAACCCAGCCGTATGAAGCGAAAAAACACAAGCAGGTCCTTGGTGAACTCCACAAACAGGCGACGGACCGTTATGCCGGGAATTGCCCGGTGAATCCTGTACTCAAAGAAAAGTATCCAAAACTCGCAGAAGAGGAACGCATACTCCCCAGGGAAACGCGTGTCACTCTTGCTCAACTTCGTTCTGGATACTGTAACAGGTTAAACTCTTACCTATCCAGCACCTTGTGCTTTTTAGCTGTGATATTGCTATTGTCACTTCACCATAGTCGGATGTAGGAGCGTATTTTTCTTCATCGGTGATCGGGGTATCGGGTTCGTCTTCCCCCACACTCTGTACGTCAGTTATCATGTCGCCATTATCGTTCCTACAGGAATCTGCCCCGGTCTTGAAGCCGACTCCATGTGCACCTGATAAGGCAGATAACTTTTTTGATGAGAAACGCTTCATGGCAAAAACACAATCGAAAGGTTTGCCAAGTCACCAAATCAATTTGATGTTAGTTGTTCTCCCGCTTTAAAAAAGGAAAAAAATATACTCCGAAAATTAAATTTTTACTCCGGCGTAATCGTTTACTCAGGTAACAGTTTTAAATATTCCGAACACTGGTAGCGAAATATGAGAGAAATATAATAAAACGAAAAACTTCAAAAACGCTACGTCACCAAACTTTTTTTTTCAAATTCGATTACAAATACAACAATTCCGGAATGCGGGATCTTGGCTCATTTGTTTATGACGAGACCTGGTAAGATAAACAGGATTTTTATACTCAGCTGAGCAGAGCTCACAGAGTATATTAATTTTGTTCGCATAACGGTACTCCGTAACGGCATAAACTAATCGAGATAGATACATATAAACTTCTATATATCAAAATGATCTGGGCGAAAAAAGAAATTCATTTAGCCATGTCCGTCCGTCCTTAAGCACGATAACTTGAGTAAAACTTGAGGTATCTTAATGAAATTTGGTATTTAAGTTCCTGGGCACTCATCTCAGATGGCTATTTAAAATAACCGAAATCGGTATATTTCGAAAAACCGAAAAAGTGCGATAATTCATTACCAAAGACGGATAAAGCGATGAAACTTGGTAGGTGGGTTGACCCTATGACGCAGAATAGGAAATTAGTAAAATTTTAAGAGAAGGTAATTTAAAAGTCTTGCAAGCTGTAATTTTGCAGTCGTTGAAAATATCATGATGAAATTAAGCAGGAACCATGCTCCTATTACTATATGTGTTCTAAATGAAAATTAGTAAAATCTTCGTCATCCGCCCACTTTAAAAAAAAATTGTAAGTCAAATTTTAACAAAAAATTGAATATCTTTTATATAAGTACACTATGTCAACATTCAACTCCAAAATTTGCATACTCAGCTGAAGAATATTCCTGTGAAGTTGTTTCCCGGAAAGGGGACCAGGGACAGATCTATTCGAACAAATTCTATTCACGGTTCAATTTGCCTGAAATTTGGTACCTATATAGCCCTTTGCATAGATTAGTATTTATGAGACTTTTTTCCGGGAAGTGGACCAGGGACCAATCTAATCGAACAAATAAATGCTATTCATTTGACTGAAATTTGGTATATACATGTGTAGGTAGCCCTTTGCTTATATTAGTATGTTACGCCACTTTTTTCCAGGAAATGGACCAGGTGGTACTGTGACTGGGAATAAGGGATGGAGAAGAACTAAAGAGTAGAGTGACGGAGAAAGATACTGAGAAAGAGTTAGACGAAGGTAGAGCGGAATAAAGTGAGGAAAAATGGAGAGGGAGAAAGAGAAAGGAAAAGGAAGGAGTGAATAAATGGGCAAGAAAAAGGGGGAGGGAGAGTAAGAGGTAAAAACTTCTTAAAACTTATGCCGATAGACCAAAGTTAGGGCAGAACAACGTCTGCTAGTATAATAAGATAAGATATGCAATTATGTTAATTAAGTATTTGCATTGCTGTAATATGCCTAAACTAATAGTTCTATTTCACAAGAAAGAAAAAAAGAGGTTAATATCCTCCTTGAAATTTCTTAAAAAGAAAGGCTTCCTTCGTAGAAAAAAACATTAGCAGTTATCTCGGATCAAAATATTTAACTTTCTTTCAAAAACAGTAAGTACGAGACCCTAATTTCCTCTCGTTTGTAAGCGTTTGCGAGTCTCCTCTGCAACATTTCCTAAAGTCGAAACAAAAAATTTTGTTGATTATTAAAAAAGCATGGAATGTCTTATCTACATTTGGTGGTATTTTTTATAATTTTTTAAAATTTGTTACAATAAAAGCGCAACACCAGTGGAATTAACTTTGATTTTACGAGTTACAGCACACCGCGGTTACGAGTTGGAATGAAGCATATATTCAGCCCAATTCTAAACAAAAATTCCGTGCGAGTTTTTCCCTTCTCCCATTCCTCGTATTCTAAAAAAAAAAAATTCCTTGTGAGTTTTTTCACTTCTCCCTTTCCTCTTATTCTGAAAAATGTTCGAAAAGCGAAACCGGTTATGGGGAAAAAGTAGGTATTATGAATGTGAGTGAGAGGGAGATTTCTCTGCAATTTCTTAGAAGTTTTTTCACTTGTTAAATTAAAGGGAGTGCATCAAAATAGTTAAAGTAAATTGGTTCTCTTAGGAAAGAATACTTTTTGGTCCAAATTTTAAAATATGTACATTCTACCACAATATTCTTTATGTTAAGCCGAAAAGTAAGTACATATATCATAAGCAACGGAAGAGCTCTTGGTATATTTGATGCAGCCATCCAGAAATTGTGCAAGGACTTTTTAAGAAGACTTAAATAGATTTTGGCAAATGATGAAAGACAAATTCAACTCGACTTGGCCGCTAGAAAATTGCTTTGCTGAATGGAAGCAGGCAACTCCAGCGGATTTGCGTTACCCGCCGTCTTATTTTTCTTATGCTCCTCTGTTGATATTGCTATGGCAGCAATTGATTAGTCATTTCAGTGAATACCATATGAAATGCAATACTGTGCATTGTTTATATTTATACTCAGCTGAGCAGAGCTCACAGAGTATATTAACTTTGTTCGCATAAAAAATAAAAAGAAATGCATTTAGCCATGTCCGTCAGTTCGGCCGTCCGTTCGTCCGTCCGTAACACGATTTGGTATGTAGGTTCCTGGGCACTCATCTCAGATCTCTATTTAAAATGAACGAAATCGGACTATACCACGCCCACTTTTTCGAGACCGAAAATTTCGAAAAAACCGAAAAAGTGCGATAATTCATTACCAAATACGAAAAAGCGATGAAACTTGGTAGGTGGGTTGACCTTATGACGCAGAATAGAAAATTAGTAAAATGTTGGTTAATGGGCGTGGCACCGTCCACTTTTAAAAGAAGGTAATTTAAAACTTTTGCAAGCTGTAATTTGGCATTCGTTGAGGATATCATAATGAAATTTGGCAGGAACGTTACTCCTATTACTATATGTGTGCTAAGTAAAAAATTTGCAAAATCAGATGACGAACACGCCCACCTTTTAAAAAAAATTTGTTTAAAGTCAAATTTTAACAAAAAGTTGAATATCTTTACAGTATATAAGTAAATTATGTCAACATTCATCTACAGTAATGATATGGTGCAACAAAATACAAAAATAAAAGAAAATATCAAAATGGGCGTGGGTCCGCCCTTTTTCATTTAATTTGTCTAGAATACTCTTAATGCCATAAGTCGAACAAAAGTTGGAAATTTGGTAAGGGCATAGCTTCTATGACGATAACTGTTTCTGTGAAAATAGGCGAAATCGGTTGAAGCCACGCCCAGTTTATATACACAGTCGACCGTCTGTTCTTCCGCTTGTTCGCTAACACGATAACTTGAGCAATAATCGATATATCTTTACTAAACTTAGTTCAAGTACTTATCTGAACTCACTTTATCTTGGTAATAAAAATGGGCTAAATCCAACTAACCAAGCTAAATCCCACTTTATCGATATCGAAAATTTCGAAAAATGAAAATATATGCCATAATTATACACCAAATACGAAGACAGGGATGACAAATGGTGATTGGATTGGGTTTTTGACGCAAAATATAACTTTAGAAAAAAATTTGTAAAATGGGTGTGACACCTACCATATTAAGTAGAAGAAAATGAAAAAGTTCTGTAGGGCGAAATCAAAAGCCCTTGGAATAATGGCAGGAATACTGTTCGTGGTATTACATATATAAATAAATTAGCGATACCCGACAGATGATGTTCTGGGTCACCCTGGTCCACATTTTCGTCGATATCTCGAAAAGGCGTCCACCTATAGAACTAAGGCCCACTCCCTTTTAAAATACTCATTAACACCTTTCATTTGATACTCATATCGTACAAACAAATTCTAGAGTCACCCCTGGTCCACCTATATGGCGATTTCTCGAAAAAGCGTCCACCTATAGAACTATGGCCCCACTCTCTTTTAAAATACTCTTTAATACCTTCCATTTGATACCCATGCCATACAAACACATTCCAGGGTTACCCTAGGTTCATTTTCCTACATGGTTATTTTCCCTTATTTTGTCTCCAAAGCTCTCAGCTGAGTAAGTAATATTCGGATACACCCAAACTGAGTCTTCCTTACTTGTTTATTTCTTAATTTCAAACAAATTCGCAACAATAATTAAACCTTTTCAATTTTTTAAACAAAATAAGAAATGCGCAACGAAATTTCAATTGACAAAACAGCTGACTTCGAAAATTCGAAATTCCTATTCCCCAATTTTTGTTCTCCCTAGGAGAAAAGAATTGGAGGAATTTTTCCGCGGGAATAAAAAAATCCGCGAGAACAAAATTCCGAGGTAATATTTAGAATTGGATTGATATTAGCCGTGTTTTTTTTACACGCGTATACGTTTGCGCGTAAAAAAAACGCTTATCCTCGCTAAGATAATGCTTAGGAGACCCATCTAGCGGCAGTGGTTAAATAACTAGCTACTGCACAGGGTGTTCCGAAAAGCGGAGGCACAAACCTCTGGTGGCCATAATGTATAACATATAGCTGAATCAGTTGCGATGATTTTTGGACACGCACCATTTTAAGAGGTGATACATAGAATTAGTTTAGAGGTGAAACATAGACACATATTTCAGTTACATCTGAGTATAATGCGTAATGAAATTTAGTAATACTAATTTTATGCGCAGCAATTTCAGAGGTGTATTTAAAGTTTGACGCTTACCAGTCCATATAAAGTTTAAGCGTAAACGTCAATAGATGTAAAAAAAAACACAGCTAATAGGTATAATAGGGGGACTCATGAAAGCATATAAACTTATAAGGTGTAAAATTATATCCATTTACACACACTGTTATATGAACGCACCTAGTAATATTCTTGATAAACTTGATTGTTTATCAGCTGTATTATTGCCAAACAAAATTTTTTTGATTGTTATACAAATTAAAAAATGCAAGATTAAGTGAAAAATCAAAACTAAAACGTCTTTACTTCCTGATGTTGGAGATTTCTGATGAAAATGCTTGCTGTAATGTCTGCAAGGTTGCATTCCTTTGAGTTTACCGCGTTTACACAATGAAATGTGCGCGTACATTTATGCAAATTGTGTAAATGATTTTTCATACAAAATTAGACAGCTCGTTTACGCACTAGATAAATTTATACGTTTACACACTTTATAAGGCATTTATCAGGCTACATGAGTCCCCCTAATGTAATAGTCTTAAATAGGTATTTTTTTAGTATGCTCTACCTAGTGATAGAACGATACGAGAACTGAGTAAGTAGTATCGATACTTTTCGATACTCGAAATCAAAAGCCCTTGGAATAATGGCAGGAATACTGTTCGTGGTATTACATATATAAATAAATTAGCGATACCCGACAGATGATGTTCTGGGTCACCCTGGTCCACATTTTCGTCGATATCTCGAAAAGGCGTCCACCTATAGAACTAAGGCCCACTCCCTTTTAAAATACTCATTAACACCTTTCATTTGATACTCATATCGTACAAACAAATTCTAGAGTCACCCCTGGTCCACCTATATGGCGATTTCTCGAAAAAGCGTCCACCTATAGAACTATGGCCCCACTCTCTTTTAAAATACTCTTTAATACCTTCCATTTGATACCCATGCCATACAAACACATTCCAGGGTTACCCTAGGTTCATTTTCCTACATGGTTATTTTCCCTTATTTTGTCTCCAAAGCTCTCAGCTGAGTAAGTAATATTCGGATACACCCAAACTGAGTCTTCCTTACTTGTTTATTTCTTAATTTCAAACAAATTCGCAACAATAATTAAACCTTTTCAATTTTTTAAACAAAATAAGAAATGCGCAACGAAATTTCAATTGACAAAACAGCTGACTTCGAAAATTCGAAATTCCTATTCCCCAATTTTTGTTCTCCCTAGGAGAAAAGAATTGGAGGAATTTTTCCGCGGGAATAAAAAAATCCGCGAGAACAAAATTCCGAGGTAATATTTAGAATTGGATTGATATTAGCCGTGTTTTTTTTACACGCGTATACGTTTGCGCGTAAAAAAAACGCTTATCCTCGCTAAGATAATGCTTAGGAGACCCATCTAGCGGCAGTGGTTAAATAACTAGCTACTGCACAGGGTGTTCCGAAAAGCGGAGGCACAAACCTCTGGTGGCCATAATGTATAACATATAGCTGAATCAGTTGCGATGATTTTTGGACACGCACCATTTTAAGAGGTGATACATAGAATTAGTTTAGAGGTGAAACATAGACACATATTTCAGTTACATCTGAGTATAATGCGTAATGAAATTTAGTAATACTAATTTTATGCGCAGCAATTTCAGAGGTGTATTTAAAGTTTGACGCTTACCAGTCCATATAAAGTTTAAGCGTAAACGTCAATAGATGTAAAAAAAAAACACAGCTAATAGGTATAATAGGGGGACTCATGAAAGCATATAAACTTATAAGGTGTAAAATTATATCCATTTACACACACTGTTATATGAACGCACCTAGTAATATTCTTGATAAACTTGATTGTTTATCAGCTGTATTATTGCCAAACAAAATTTTTTTGATTGTTATACAAATTAAAAAATGCAAGATTAAGTGAAAAATCAAAACTAAAACGTCTTTACTTCCTGATGTTGGAGATTTCTGATGAAAATGCTTGCTGTAATGTCTGCAAGGTTGCATTCCTTTGAGTTTACCGCGTTTACACAATGAAATGTGCGCGTACATTTATGCAAATTGTGTAAATGATTTTTCATACAAAATTAGACAGCTCGTTTACGCACTAGATAAATTTATACGTTTACACACTTTATAAGGCATTTATCAGGCTACATGAGTCCCCCTAATGTAATAGTCTTAAATAGGTATTTTTTTAGTATGCTCTACCTAGTGATAGAACGATACGAGAACTGAGTAAGTAGTATCGATACTTTTCCAAAAAATGCTAGAGTATTTCGTACGACGGCCACCGTGGTGTGATGGTAGCGTGCTCCGCCTACCACACCGTATTCCCTGGGTTCAAACCCCGGGCAAAGCAAGATCAAAATTTTAGAAATAAGATGTTTCAATTAGAAGACAATTTTTCTAAGCGGGGTCGCCCCTCGGCAGTGTTTGGCAAGCGCTCCGGGTGTATTTCTGCCATGAAAAGCTCTCAGTGAAAACTCGTCTGCCTTGCAGATGCCGTTCGGAGTCGGCATAAAACATGTAGGCCCCGTCCGGCCAATTTGTATGGAAAATCAAGAGGAGCACGACGCAAATTGGAAGAGAAGCTCGGCCTTAGATCTCTTCGGAGGTTATCGCGCCTTACATTTATTTATTTTTATTTCGTACTCGATATTTTTTCCAAGTACTGAGTAAAGTATCGATACTTTACCTCTATAATTTTTCCCGATACTTTACCAAGTGCCGATGATCTACATGTTCAAGATCAACGAAGTTCAGTCCATTAACACCATGGACACCATGGACACCAATGCAACCAACAATTGAGCATAAAATTAGATCGTCGACGATGCGGTAAAAGCTCCGCACTCAGTTTAAACCGACTTCTTGGTAATGGTTGGATGGACACGATTTCTGTTAATGGTGGTAAAAAGAAAGTACGTGATTATTGTCCAGAATCACTAGTCCCAACAAAATAATGAAAAACTTTTTATACTCAGTTGAGCAGAGCTCACAGAGTATATTAACTTTGATTGGATAACGGTTGGTTGTGCAGGTATAAAGGAATCGAGATAGATATAGACTTCCATATATCAAAATCATCAGGATCGAAAAAAAATTTGATTGCGCCATGTCTGTCCGTCCGTCCGTCCCTCCGTCCGACCGTCCCTTAACACGATAACTTGAGTAAATTTTGAGGTATCTTGATGAAATTTTTTATGTAGGTTCCTGAGCACTCATCTCAGATCGCTGTTTAAAATGAACAATATCGGACTATAACCACGCCCACTTTTCCGATATCGAAAATTTCGAAAAACCGAAAAAGTGCGATAATTCATTACCAAAGACGGATAAAGCGATGAAACTTGGTAGGTGAGTTGAACTTATGACGCAGAATAGAAAATTAGAAAAATTTTGAACAATGGGCGTAGCACCGCCCACTTTTAAAAGATGGTAATTTAAAAGTTTTGCAAGCTGTAATTTGGCAGTCGTTGAAGATATCATGATGAAATTTGGCAGGAACTTTTCTCCTATTACTATATGTATGCTTAATAAAAATTAGCAAAATCGGGGAACGACCACGCCCACTTAAAAAAAAAAAATTAAAGTCGAATTTTAACAAAAAATTTAATATCTTTACAATATATAAGTAAATTACGTCAACATTCAATTCCAGTAATGATATGGTGCAACAAAATACAAAAATAAAAGAACATTTCAAAATGGGCGTGGCTCCGCCCTTTTTCATTTAATTTGTCTACGATACTTTTAATGCCATAAGTCGAACAAAAATTTACCAATCCTTCTCAAATTTGGTAGGGGCTTAGATTCTAGGACGATAACTGTTTTCTGTGAAAAAGGGGGAAATCGATTAAAGCCACGCCCAGTTTTTATACACAGTCGACCGTCTGTCCTTCCGCTCGGCCGTTAGCACGATAACTTGAGCGAAAATCTATATATCTTTACTAAACTAAGTTCACGTACTTATCTGAACTCACTTTGTATTGGTATAAAAAATGGCTGAAATCCGACTAAGACCACGCCCACTTTTTCGATATCGAAAATTACGAAAAATTTAAAAAATGCCATAATTTTATACCAAATACGAAAAAAGGGATGAAACATGGTAATTGGATTGTTTTATTGACGCAAAATATAACTTTAGAAAAAAACTTTCTAAAATGAGTGTGACACATAATCGAATGAGCTAAGATCCCGCATTCCGGAATTGTTGTATTTGTAATCGAATTTGAAAAAAGTTTGATGACGTAGCGCTTTTGAAATTTTTCGATTTATTACATTTCTCTTATGTTTCGCTACCAGTGTTCGGAGTATTTAAAACTGTTACCTGAGTAAACGACTACGCCGGAGTAAAAATTAAATTTTCGGAGTATATTTTTTCTTCTTTTTTGAAAGCGGGCGAACAACTAACATCAAATTGATTTGGTGGCTTGGCAAAACTTTCGATTGTGTTTTTGCCATGAAATGTATCTCAGCAAAAAAGTTATCTGCCTTATCAGATGCACATGGAGTCGGCCTTAAACGTGTAGGATGACCCATTAATGCTCCTATTAACACACCACATTCTATCCCCCCGGATATTTATCGCGAAAAAATATTATTATATTATTTTCAGTTTACCATACATATTTCATGCTCTTTAATGAGATAGGGTTTGAAGACCGGGGCAGATTCCTGTAGGAACGACAATGGCGACCTGGTAACTGACGTACAGAGTGTGGGGGAAGACGAACCCGATACCCCGATCGCCGATGATGAAAAACACTCCCTGGTATCCAATATCACGGCTAAAAAATCACAAGGCGCCAAGTAATGGCAGGATACCCACCGGGCTGTTCAAACAGGGAGGCGAAGAGTTGGTATAAGATAAAGAAGCAAAAAAAAAGTTGGTCTTGCAGTAAATTTGGACAAGATGAAGTACTTGCTGTCATTGCGGCCTTTGTAGCTCACTGCTGACGGATATAAATTCGAGACTGTGAAGGAGTTTGTTCATTTTGGAAGCAGCATTAAAAGCAAATACAATGTCGGCCTAGAAATCAAACGGAGAATAACTCTTGCCAACAAGTGCTTCTTTAGGCAATTGAAAAGTAAATTCCTCTCTCGACGAACAAAGTTCTCGCTCTACAAGTCACTCATCATACCTGTCCTGATGTATGGCTCGGAATCATGGAAGGTGTCGAGAGAAGATGAGATGGCTCTTGGAGTATTCAAGAGAAAAGTTCTCCTGAAGTGTTATAGTCCTATGCGTGATGTCGACGGCGAGTATAGAAGGAGGTATAATGACGAGATATATGATCTTTACATGACATGACGATAGTGCAGCGATTAAAAATCCAAAGGTTTTGTTAGGTGGGGCATGTTATCCGGATGAACGAACACGCTCCGGCAGTTTGTAAACAGAGGAAAGAGAAGACCTTCACTGAGTTGGGAGAGATAGTTGGACGAATATTTGACCTCGCTTGGTGCCCCCAATTGGCGACTGTTATCACAAAACTGGGTTAGCTGGCCTCACTGACTCAACGTACTTAATTTTTATATAAAACTTCAAGAACATACAGCACGTTGAATTTATGCAGGATTTACAGATCGCGCCGGACACATTTTTTGCTTACATTTTACTCCTTGTATTCTTATTCCGTACGAAAAAAGTACAAAAACTGTGAGTAGAATGTGAAGAAGCATATCTTAAGACACGAAAAATGAATTCACGCCATTTCATCCAATCGTCACTTGCAAACAATCAGCTTTTCATACGTATATAATAAAAACTTCAACCAAAAGATATTAGGTAGAAATACTATTTAACCGACCCAAATAAACCTTTGAGATAAAAAATGTAGTAGGAGGTAAGAGCGGAGCAAAATACTCCGATTGGAATAAAGTCTGAACACTGGGTCAGCAATAAAACATGTTGTCAAAAGCGTGACGTCACGAAGAGAAAATGTATTTCACAGCTAACTATGATTTTGTGCTCTCTCATTTTTTAATGCAGGATCTGTTTATTGGTTCATGAGTGTGACACCTACCAGATTAAGCAGAAAAAAATGAAAAATTTCTGCATGGCGAAATCAAAAGCCCTTGGAATATTGGCAGGAATACTGTTCGTAGTATTACATATATAAATAAATTAGCGGTACCTGACAGATGATGTTCTGGGTCACCCTGGTTCACAGTTTGGTCGATATCTCGAAAAAGCCTTCACATATACAACTACTACCACTCCCTTTTAAAGCCCTCATTAATACGTTTAATTTGATACCCATATCCTGGTCTACCTTTATGGCGATATCTCGAAAAGGCGTCCACCTATAGAACTATGGTCCACTCCCTTTTAAAATACTCTTTAATACCTTCCATTTGATACACATGTCATACAAACACATTCCAGGGTTACCCTAGGTTCAATTTCCTACATGGTGATTTTCCCTTATTTTGTCTCGATATCTCTCAGCTGAGTATGTAATGTTCGGTTACACCCTTCCTTACTTGTTTTCAATACATTTAAATTTGTCATTCAATAAAGCTTTTTCGTTCTTCTATGAAACTTTAGTGGATGAAGTTAGCAGCTTTTACAGCATCGTTGACGATATATTGGTATTGAAAATAGTCGAAATCAGATTATATCCACGCCCACTTTGGGAAATGGATAAAAGGAACAATGCTTTAACATATACTGATGAAGTGGGGACACTTGACGAATGGATAAAAAAAGTTACGAGGTACAATATAAGTTAATTACAATTTTGTGAAATGGGAGCGGCGCAGCTCTCATTAAGCAGAAAACAATTTAAAAGTTGTGCAAGCCGTAAATCAAAATCTATTTATATCTTTTTGCAATTTGACGGAAATGTGGTCCTTGGTATTATATATAGATCCGATCAAAAGCGGATAAGGACCATGCCTACTTTGAAAAAAGGGGCTTACAGTTTTAATCTTAAAGAAATCTCCAATATATATATATTTGGTACGTAACAATACTTCCAGTAGAGATATGGTGGTAGTACAAAAGTTTAAAACCAGGAAAATCGTTATGATCCCATGATTTAGTGCCATGGAAAAAATACTTGACACGATTTACCTCCGAGGAGATTTAGGCCGACCTTCTCTTCCAATTTGCGTCGTGCTCCTTTTTAATTTGCGGGACAAGACCTGCATATTTCATGCTGGTTCTTAACGGCATCTGTAAGGCAGATGAATTTTCACTGGGAAGCTTTCATGGGAGAAATACAATCGGCGTGCTTGCGAAACCGCTGCCGAGGGACAACATCATTTAGAAAAACTTTTTTCTGACATAAAAAAAGTTGTTTTTAAATGCCATAAGGCGATCAAAAATCTTTTAAATCATTTAATGTTCGTGACGTTTCCTTAAAATATATGTACATATGTAAGAGCACACAATTAGATATATAGTATTCGGTTTCGTCCAAACTTTAACTTCCTTACTTGTTTTCTACTAAATTCAAAACATAAAATCTCATTTAAAGAAACATTTTTTTCACTTTTGATAAAACTTCCGAAGTACTCACTGGGATCGAGTATACTCCATACTTTTTACTTAATATGAGGACTAGCATCGATACTTTGATCCGAGTATTTTATATGAGTACCGGTATCGACACTTTTTTTTTAAAGTTCTAACGCTAGGTAAACCAAAATAAACTAACAACAAACACTAAATGTAAGTAAATGATAATGCGAAGGTTAATGAATAGTTTCAGTTTGTTTGTAAGCAATTAAATTTGATTAGTATTAGAATTAGAATTTTAACAGGCTTTTAGAGAGAACATTTAATATTTAATAAACCATCACGCCACACCACTACTACCTGATGATGACTATATAGCGAGTGAGGAATATACGCAGAAGAGGAAGAGGATGGCGGGGGGTGGCTACTACTTTCCGATGCATTACCAGCAACGATGGCATTGTTATGGCCAACTCCACCACCGACGCCACCAACACTACCACCAACAATTCCACCAACGACACCACCACCACCACCATGACTAACACCACAACCGATACCACCAAGTGTACCGATGGTGTGGATTGTTGTTGTTGCGGTTGTTGACCCACCTCGTGATGCAGCGGCATTACTGCCATTATTCGCATTATTGTTGTTGTTATGGCCAGAAATATTAATACTGCCAATGCCACCGCCGCCAATTCGTACCGCTGAAAGTGGATGTTGTTCGATACTAGCGATGCCACCTGCATTTGAATGCGTTGCTGGATGTGCATGATGTGTATGAGGACCGTGCGTTTGCACGTGCTGATGTGTGTGCGTGTTATGTGCTAGATGCAACGGATGAACGACGGCGGCGTGATGCGTGTGCATGTGCGCAGGCTGTTGTTGTTGCTGCTGTTGATGATGCTGATGCATGGCTGCTTGTGCAATATGTTGTTGTTGTGCAACAGCAAGCGACATTTGATGATGTTGTTGTTGCTGTTGCTGATGCAATGATTGCATGTGCTGTTGGTGTTGTTGTTGTTGTTGTGCAATCCGATTCGCAGTCATTGTGGACATACCAACCACAGTAGTAGTTCCCGGTGCGCCGCCAACTCCTGTCACTGCAGTCGCCGTTGTATGCATGCTGCTGAGAGCATCTACACTGTTTGTAGGCATTGTTGCTAGCGATGTTGCTGGTACTGAGTCAGCTGTAATGTTTGTTGCAATTGTAGGTATTGTTGAGGTATTTACATAACTAGACGTAGAGGAGACGTGTCTGCGGGCGCATTAAAAGCAAAAAATAAAGTAGGGTTTCATACGTTGTAGTGCAAAAGGCGCCAAATACACACACGACGGGAGTGAGCGATACGATGTGAGTGAGCATGGAAACGAGTGTGACGAGCGGTAAAGAGAATAAAATAAAAAATTAAGTAATAAAAATGCACGTATTTAATAAAATTGGTTTAACATTTATGGGTGCTTTGTTCATGTAAATAACTAAAGGTAATGCCCAAAATAGGTATGTTGCCTTTCCATGCAGGATTGTAAAGTGGATAACTTTTACCGCGAATTGCAGAAAACACACATGGCTACTTTTTTCAAAAAGTTTTTATACTACACTACGTTTGCTGATAAAGTGAAAAAAACGTTGGCTTGAGGAAAATTCAAACAATATACTTTTTTACTGCATACGACATTGCAATCTAAATCAAGGCGAATATATACAAGGTGAGGCCAAGCAAATTCAGCCAATTCGCCGCGCAGAAGATTGTCAAGTCAAAAAAAAATTTCATTTGTTTCGATTAGCTGACATATTGCTGTACTAGGGTTGTTTGGAAAATAATCAAGAAGAAGCAATCAACTGTTGGGATAACAACACCTGGTACTAAATTCAGCTTGAATCTAAATTTGGGGGTTTTTTTTTTGCCCGCAGCGCTGGTAGTTTCGCGGACACATGCGCAGTTCCTGCCGTGAACACAAAAATAAATAATTAAAAGTCATTAAAAATTGTCACTGCTGTTTTCGTGTTCGCTTCTGTATGTCAATCTGGCACCTTCATGTAGCGACCTAAATCAATTTTTGAACGTAGAAAAACTGAAATAACGGAAAATTAATTGCTTATTTGGCATTTTGCTTTATGCTTGTTCGCGTCTTTCGTTACCCAACACTTATTATATGCAGCAAATTTTGTTTCATGATTCAATTACTAGAGGATTTTTTATTCACAATGACTAGAGGTTTGTTCTCGAATCACAACAAAACTTTGACACTCCCAAATGTAAAAATCAGGACTGGTTGCTTTTGTAGTACAAAAGGACCTTAGGTAGTACATTAATAGTGGTAGGTATTTTGTAAATGCCTACAGGTTTTGGGGAATTAAATAATTTTTACTAAATATTTCGCTTTTTCAGCATTAAAGAACTTATTTGAACAAAGGCGTGTTTGAGAATTTTATTCAAATACGCACTATCTGAGCATAAATTCAATACATTTTGTCATGAGATAGTCACAGTGCGTTCTTCAACCTAATTATGATATAGATAGATGAAACAAATCCCGAGATGGGGCATTTTCGAAAAATATTTTGAGATAGAACGTTAACGAGATATGGTGATACTCCATTCAGCTGTCGACATGATCTCATAAAAAAACAACAAAAATAGCTGATTATCTAAGAACTTTAAGTTCAGGGTTTGACTTTCACAAAAGAGCTCATCATAAATGCGCTCCTGCAACAAAGGGAAAGCTCATTTCCGTTTAAATATTTATGGAATCTTTCCGAATAAAGAATTAACTTCGAAATAAATATCCACCATTCCATTAATTATAATAATAAATAAAGAGATACATGAACACAAACAACATCAGCCTGAAGTCAAGCGAACTAGGATTTGGACTAGGTATCATGCTCTACAAGCATCGTATCCGTCCTGCTATATGGTGCAGAAGCTTGGACCATGTTATGCGAAAGATCATATATATTATTTCTAATTGCTGTTTTTATTATCGGGTCCCTTTTTCGCTCTTATTTGGAATCCAAATCTATAAATACAGTTTTGGTTGTAAAGATGTAGATTCGGGCTATTAGCGAGCTTTGGGCAAGTTTGGTCGTAGAGCTTTTGTTTAGCTATATTTTATTAAAATAATTTGTTAAAAATAAACGATTGTGAGCACACAAAGAAATCTATTTGTACTATGGCACTATTGTGAATATTTGCACTGAATTACTGGCAGTTGCTATCATACGATAGATGGCAGCGCAAGCCTGTAAGTTTTAACTGATTGATAGAACAGCTGATTTTTGTTGACATTTGACAAAATACTTTTATATTGGTTGCGCAAGATTCGCACGGGTCCGGCTCGTAGATATTAAGTAAGATATGAATGTTTCGAATATATGGAATAAATAAGTCAACACGCTCAATAAGTACATTTCGTTATGGTATCTCCATTATTTACTAATGGCATTTTAAAATGAATCAATTTGCTGGTCAAGTTTTTGACGGTGAACTGTGAATTTTAAATTGGTTTAGGTTTCGTATGCTTATAGGTTTACGGAATTGAACGATTCCTTGGTGTCCGTAGTTTTCATAAAATTTCCTTTATTCAGTCACACTAGTAGATATTGGATAGTTAATAAATTCACCATAAAATTAAAAGAATTATTCTATGGTATTATGCGGTTCAGTGGTATTATGGCTGCAATTGTCAAAAACTTTGTCAGCCGAGCAAACCTCTTGTGATTGAGTCATTTTCATGCAGCGCACTGCATGACATGCAACGACGCATGTGTGTAGTGCAAACCAGTGTTTTTATCTATTCCGGGCATAAGGGGTAAGAAGAAAATTAAAAATATATATATATATATATATAAATATATATATATATTTTATTCAATCGTTGCAAGCTAGTTAAGCTAAATTTACCCCCCCAAACACATGTGCAGTAGTTTTGCCGCTGCTTAATTGTTTTGTAGACACATATGCAGCTATATTTACTCAGCAGCTTCATGCAGCGATTTCAAATTTTCACCGATATTTTTTTAAATAAAAAAATTTTTTTTTTTTGAATATCAAGTTTGACGAAAAAATACATATGTTTTGCATATTGTTAGCCAGTGTGCTTGAAATCTAGTTGCGCAGCAATACTGCACTTATGTTTTGGGCGTAAACAAAATAACAAATAAGAAATCAACTCTAGTTAATAGCTCCCAATATATTTGCTTTGTAAAAAAAACTCACCGTTGTCCAATGGGTGGCACAACACCGACACTACCACCTCCAGCACTAGCACCATTACCACCCGCACCTGCGTGCGCTGCCGTTGTCACCGCTATGCTTGCCTGTCGAAAATCTATACCATTATCTAAAGTTATTTGTTGTTGCTGTTGAATACCAACATTTGCGCTAGAATTTAAACGCACAGCTGCGTTACTTGCTGCTCCTCTCTCTACGCTACCAGCTACCGTTGTGGTCGTGACTGCGTTGTTAGACAAGCGTGTATTTACCGTTAGTGCTGAGTGCGCTGTAGTCGTTGTTCCAGTAGCAAGGGTGCTTGCTGCAGAAGCAATAACAACAGTTGTTAACGCATTGTTGGCAACATTGACCGTTGCGCTATTCCCACCACCGTTACCTGTACCGCTCGTATTATTACCCCCAAGTGCATTTACTGCCGCTGTAGTTGTTGCTATTGCCGCGGTTGCACAAGCAGCTGCCATTGCAGAAGAGGCTGCTGCACTCTGTGCAGACGTTGTTGCTGCTGCTGTAGATGTGGTTGAGAGCGTTACAACGCTGTTTGATAATACGGCCGTAGCTGTAACATCGTTAGGTGCAGTTCAAAAATTTTTGTATTTTTTTGTGTGTTTTGAATTTACGTTAAGGAAAATTTATGGACTGATTGATTTGTAAGCGGAAAAATCTTTTGCGACCTCAATAAGTGGAACATGTGGGTGAATACAAATAAGTAAGTGTGGCAACGCTGTCTTCGGCTAAACCGAAGAGTTCACATTATTCATAAAAGAATTGGCTATGCATTGCTACAGCTTCCTTTCATCTTATCAATAAGTCTTTTATGTAGTTTGGGTATATTTTCAACGATCCAATTTCTGACGACGTTGAGAGCATTCCGGACGATACAATTACATTTTCCAAGGATGATCAAAACAAAATCGAAGCTGTTTATGGAAATGGCGAATGGGTATGGACGAAGATATCAAAACACAAACTAGATTCAGTAGATATTTCAGGGAACCTCTAATTTTATGGAGATGCAAAAGCAATCTAGTTACATATCGCACACCTAGATCAACATAACCAATAAAAAATCAGAAATTTTGATTCCAGTTTCCTAATTCAATACCTTTCGATCTGTATAATCGAATTATTAAAATTTCCACCCAAAAATAATTTGTAAATAGTAAATAATGCATTGGCGCATATGGGGGAGGCAGTCAGTTTTTTTTTGCACTTTGGTCTCTCGAGTTGATCGCAGGTGTGCGCTATGAACTGTTCAAAAAACTTGTTTTTGAACAATGATGCCAGGGTTTTAAATTCTTTTAAGACTTTCTAAAAGACTGTTTTAAAAACTGTTAAGCAGGGACGAAACTTCGATTCAAAAGTTAGATGGTAACATAGTTGGGCACAGTGCACTAAATTTCAATTCCATTTTTTCGTGATGATGGCAAATTGTATGGGAATTCTGAGTGCACTATAAATTTAGTGCAGTATGCCCGACTATGGATTGCAAGTACTTTTAATGGTAGTAAACAAATATGTTTTTTTTATAAAAGTAAAAAAAAGTTATACTTTTATTTTGCTTTCGATTTTTTAAGTTACTTAGTTGTAAAATCCAATAAAACTAGCCTACTAAGAAAAAAATTTCCGTTTTCCTCTTTATCGAACTCAATGCAGCTCCAGCAGCGCACAGAAAAATAGCAGTGACACATGCGTTTAATTTCGTCTATTAAATTCTTCTATATTTTTGGTTGGGTTGGTTAGACTAAACAGTTTTTTATTTAATAATTTGGGAAAAATTTAAACAATAAAATACTCTTTCAGATGTCATTAATGTTTCCTCTGGCGTTCCACAGGGCAGTCATCTCGGTCCAATTCTGTTCTTGCTATTTATGAATGATATCTGTACCACAATAAAATATTCCAAAATTTCAATGTATGCTGATGATGTAAAACTTTTTAGGTCATATGCGTCTATTGAAGAACGTCCCTTGCTTCAAGCGGATTTAGACTGCTTAGTTGCTTGGCGCAACGCGAATTCAATGCCGCTGAACATCAATAAATGTAAATTCATGTGCCTCTCTCGGAGATCTTTGCCAGCAGCCTATTACGTAATTGATAATTTTTGTCTTATATCAGTAAATTATTTTGTTGACTTGGGAGTTACGATAGATGCTAAACTTAGTTTCAACCTTCATATTATGACTACTGCCAATAAGGCTAGAGGTGCTCTATCATTCGTGAAGAGATGGCCTAAAGAATTTAATGACCCTTATGTAACCAAAGCCCTTTTTACCACATTAGTTAGACCGATACTATAATACGGATCAATAGTCTGGAATCTGCGATATCAAGTTCATGAAGATAAGCTTGAGTCAATACAGAAGCAATTTTTACTTTTTTCTCTAAGGAATTTTCATTGGGACTCTGCGTACAATCTTCCACCTTCTTACACTAGTCGGTTAAATCTTATCAATCTTCCAACTCTCGCTAGTCGTAGAGAAATGCTAGGCGTATTATTCATGGCTAAACTACTGAATGGACTGATTTCTAGCCCCTTTCTTTTGAACGAAGTAAACTTCAATGTCCCATCACGAGCGTCAAGACTTTCAAACCTCTTCTTTTGAGGCAGTGCAGAACTAATTTCGAATTAAATGAAACTTTTCGGTGTTTGTGTCATGATTTTAACTCTCATTCGAATTCATTTGATATAACGGACTCACTTTTTAATATAAGGAAAACTGTCCCATCCTATCTTAACTCGTAACAAAATAAAAAAAAAAAAATAAAAAATATAAAATAAAATCTTTATATGCTAAAAGCGTTAAATTATTAAAAAATCAACGCTTAACAAACTCCGCCTATCAACAACTCGGCAAAAACAAAATCCGTGCGTCATGTGGATGCGCCCCTCGTGTCGGTTGGGCGGGCTTTGGAGGGTATTAATCCGTTGGGTTTAAAAAAAAAAAACGTGACACCAGGAAGGACAAGTCGACAAGGTATAAATTAAAAATTGCTTCAAATAAATGTTTTCATACATTTAAAGCAATAAGGGCAACTCCCGCTTAATTCATATAAACAGTTTTTTATTTATTTAGTTTCAGAATAATGCCCAATCTTCTTTTGTTATTTGCCTCCATATTTTGTATTTGTATTTGCTCGTCATTTAGATTTATGCATTTATTTGGTGAAATATTTTCAATTTTTGAGAGCAAACTGCGATGCTTCAAAAAACGTGATTGAAGTTGTTCCAGAAAATGATCCCTAAACGGTATATAAACCGACCGTCGGAAGTATTCTTCGGGTTCGCCTTCGTAGATATCTCGATGATTGCCGCTTATTTCTAAACGATTTATAAATCAAGTAGTAGCAGATTTTCAAGTGTCCATACAACCGCAGATATCTTCTAAACCGAGCACAGTACCGATTTGAAGGGTAGCTCATTAAAAAACTCTTTTCCCACCCTTTCAGACGGTATGCTCCACTTGTGAAAAGGACAGTAAATGTGTATGTAAAGTCCGGTTGTTTCACTGATAATACGCAAACATTAGCAGATTGTCAAGGGGCAAGGTTTTTTTAAGAAAACTGATTAAAAACTTACATTACCTTTACTTTGCTTGTTGGGTTGTAATCCAGACGCGTGTGTTCAAAGTCAGCTGTTTGCGCAACGCGTTAACCCCCAAACCCCCCCCCTGTCTGCGCGCCTGGCCAAAGCCATGTCTTTGTTGTTGTGCAACTTTTTCCAATTACATTCTTTAGAAAGTTAATACTTGTATATGCTTGCTTGTACCAAAGCTACGCTTTGTTCTTGGCAAGTTCATTTTATGAACTGGTTTTGATGTAAGTATATTGGAGACATGTCTCCAAACCAAATTTGACAAGGGATGATGGGAAATCGTACCAATATACATCAATTAACCAGTCTGTCGAGAAAACCGGGAAACAAAATAGAACTGGTTATGCTTTGTTATATTTATAGGAACACAAAAAATTAACCAATTAATGTTTTATGTGTTACTAAGCGAGGAGTGCCCGTTATTGCTTATAATGTTTGAATACATTTTTTTTTATAAAGAAACTTCTTTAATTTTAGTTTATATAATAATTTGGCATAAAATTACAACAACTTGATATCACGGACAAGGCGACAACTGTTCGATTCCGGGAGGGTGATTCGAACCAGCACTCGCGAGATTATTGAACTGTTGTTGAGCTGTTTGAATTGTTGAGAAACACGTTCAGTCAAAGCCATTCCTTTGTTGTTGTGCAACTTTCCCCTATTGCAATCTTTGCATAGACTTATTCTTTGGACAGTCATATTTTGTATGTAAGCTTGTATCAAAGTTTCATTTATTTTCGATATTTTAAGAAAAAAAAAACTTGGCGTGATTCGCCTCTTCTCGTTTAATTTATGTCGTGCTCCTTTCTAATTTCTCCTAAAAATTGGCCGGTCGAGAACTGCATCTACTGCATCTACTGATTCGCTGAAGCTTTTCTTGGCAGAAATGCACTCGGATGCCAAGCCACTCAGAGAAGCGATCCTTCTTTTTTAATTGAAAAAACTCTTTCTAAATTTTCAATGTTGCCTTGTCCGGCAGTTGAGCCCAGGACCTTCCGTGTGGTAGGCAGAGCACGCAACCAAAACACGTAGGCCGCCACTAAAAAAAAAAAATTGTCCATAAGTTTTGTAACTTATGCAAACCAACCTCGAAAACGTTTTTGTAAAATTTCAATAAAACTTTATGAAGTTTTTTTTTGTTTGGAGTTCACTTAATTCGTTTCAGTTAGCAGCTTCGTAGCTCAATCAAAGAACAAGTTTTCCAAAGGGTGTTTCAGTTATTATTTCATATAAATGTCACTATTTGTGTGGAGTAGAGGTTTACGCCGATCACTTTATCGGCGGCGGCGGCGGCGTAGGCGGCGCGCCGGCGTACGCCGGTGTTCTTACTTTAAAAGCTTGATTTTTCTATTTAAAAAAATAATATTTAGGAAAGGTTTTGTTTATATGTATTTAAGGAAATCAACGTGTTGGCCATTTCGGAAATATCCGGGGATTTTGCATCAAAATCTCGCAGACCATTCAAACATTTTCAGGAGTAGCTCCTTGCGAAGGAATTGTCCCTCGTTCGCTTGCTCCAGAGAGGCTTCGAACCTAACCCCGGTCTTTGGAATTGGTACTGCTGCGTCTGCTGAAAAGAAATAGGGATACATAAAATAGTCACACTTTTGCCTGTATATCTCGTGCAAAGCGTAGTTTCACCTAGGGTTAACTCCTAATAATCGTCGCGAACACAATTTCTTTAAATCATTTGTCGCTCCTTGGCGGTCACGCATAAAGGCGACTTAGGGTTGCTATTAATGGTCTATTAATACTCATAACTCTCGTGGCACAGGGCGCCTCCAGTTTTTTCGGCTGTTTTTAAGAGCTACAATTCCCGATGTGCGAACAGTAGGAATCCCTACCACCAGTCGCTACCACGCCTCCTGAGCCTCACACCATATGCCAGTACAGAAGCTATAGTAGGACTGCGACTTCGAACTCATACCTTCGTGGAGTCACTTCACGTCACTTTCCTAGAAGCTCTAGGTGTAGCTCCGAAGACTTTCCAAAGGATGCTTTTGTCGCGCTATGCTGCCGAGCTACACCAGAGAAACACCTTGAAACGTTAGGGAGTGACTTTTCGGCCAAGGATGCCGCCCTCGAAATCATAAGCAGTCTAAGTGGATGTCATTGCGACGTAGGTGAAAATCGTATAATCCTCGGCGCATCTACATAATTAAAATTTTACAAGGACCCTGGATAAAATTTTTAAAATGTAGACCAAAGATTGCAGACGTTTGTGTTCACAACATTGATTTCAATAGTCTTCGTTAAATTAAATTTAGAATGAAAGTTGACGGATTTTAAGTTGAAAGTTGTTAACTACTGTTTTCCGGCCTTACGATAGAGGAGCTCATTATGGATGACCGCGTAGCTTCAGTTCAGACAAGTTCGACTGTCCACTACGTTAGGGTAGTATCACACACGGTCAGTCTTGGGAAAGCTTTTGCTTCACCACTTTGAGTGTTCTTGCGAAGGACAAAGCCTCACCTGGTAGATATATGTGCCTACGTATTCACATTTGTAAAAGGAGCCGTAACGTGTAGGTGATATTTAAACTTGGTTGATAGGCTATAATCAATGTGATTCACTCCAAGGGACTAGTTTTGGATAGGGCCGCCAACTTTAGGAAATGTCAAACCGGGAGACTTGGGTGTTAAGGATGAAGTGTGAAAATCAAAATTAACATTTCAGACGCTATTGTATAGTTTCGCAAATAAACAACAGATGTTTGAATGCAAGACTTAGTGATTTTTCAAACCCTTCTCATAAGTACATATATCCTCAACTTAAGTATGAGGTAAGAATAATTTCAAAGGAGTGTTTATGCCCCTAGAACCTACCAAAGGATTTTGCATCACTGATTTCGCTTATTCTTGAGGACAATTTAAAAACATGTTCGCCTTGGGTCATTTTATTAGAATTAATTGTTCATTATTAATTTTTTCAAAAATTCAAAGTGAGCATATAAATTTATTATATAACTTATCTTTTACTGTTCTGTTTTAATAACTTGCTGAATTGGGTGATGCAAAGTCCGTGTTAATCTGACATCGAAAGCGCCTGTTATTTTAAATAACTTTTGAATAGTTATAAAGGGTTAAATTTGACAATTAGTTTCTTATAACTGGCAGTGATACGCATCCGTTGATAGCACTTTCGACCATATCCGACCAATTTTCGACATGAACAATAAATGGCCTAAACAGTCTTAAACGAGTAAAAAATATAGTAACGCGCCGACGCCGCGCCGCCGCGCCGATATTTTTGACATTCGGCGGCGGCGTGCGAAAAACGACCATAATCGGCGGCGGCGGCGGCGTTTATCGGCGGCGTATATCTCTAGTGTGGAGGAACATCTTAAAAAACCTTCGAGAGAAAATTGTGAAACTTCAATGGGAATTTTAAAATACCTATAACTTGTATTTTTTTAGACAAAATTTTATTATGCTACAAACTTGAATACTTAAAAAATGTATGATAACTTCAAATAAAGAGTTCGAAAATTTCATAAAATTTTTTTTCAATTTTCGACTTCTTTTCGAAAACGCATTTAAAGTTACACAATTTAAAAATTATAATTAATTGACAAACAATTCTCGCTGCTATTTTCGTGTTGGCTGCTGTAAAAGCAGCAAAAATGATTAAAAAACTACATAATTTATTTTTTATTGAATTTATTTTGGTAAATTTAAATGGTGGCTCTCCCCAGCCCGACAATTCTTCTAAACTCGAAACAGATTTCAAGCAATTTTATAATGAAACTCGAATACAAACAAGTAAGGAAGTCTAAGTTCGGGTGAAACCGAACATTACATACCCAGCTGTACACTTGAAATGCTGTTGTTGTTTGTTTTGTGTGCTTAAAAGTGTTCTATTCTGAACTAATTTTTCTTCGAATTATGGCTCCCGAAACATAGAAAATTGGTTAGTTATAAAAGGGGCGGTGAGACGCCCATTTTTTTAAATTTGAAGTTTTTCTTATTAATGTTATAAATACACTTGGGAAATCAAATACCATTGATATAAAGCTCTTTTTTGCAAAGATATAGCTTACTTTATTCGTCTACGACCCTTTTAAAAATCTTTTATATAAAAGTGGGCATCGTCCTTAACCGATTTCGTTAATTTTTCTTCAAAGCATTCCTTATAGCAAACGCAACCTCTCTGCCGAATTTTACTACGATAGGTTTAACGATTTTTGATTTATGATTAATAATATTTGTAAAATTGATTTTATCACAAGTGGGCGGTGCCACGCCCATTTTAAATTTTTTTTTTAAATTTTTATGAAGAGTCAATATCAGTCCACACGTCAAATTTCAACATTCTAGGTGTATTATTTACTAAATAATCAGGTTTTTTGTGTTTTCCAAAATTTTATATATATAAAAAGTGGGCGTGGTTATCATCAGATTTCGCTCATTTTCAATACCAACCTATTCTGGGTCCAGATAAGCTCGCGTACCAAATTTGGTGAAGATATCTCAATATTTGCTCAAGTTATCGTGTTAACGGACAGACGGACATGGCTCAATCAAATTTTTTTTCGACACTGATGATTTTGATATATGGAAGTCTATATCTATCTCGATTCCTTTATACCTGTACAACCAACCGTTATCTAATCAAAGTTATAATACCTTGTGTACAAGTACAGCTGGGTATAAAAAGTAGTTTCATGCTATAAGAAGTGTCTGAAGTGTCTGAATAAAGTTACTTTGGAAAGTGTCTGGCATGTGGAAAGTGACTTCTTATATTGTTACGAAGACAATCTTTAAAAATCAGCCTTTATAAAATGACGAAAGTGAGGTCTTTATGGCACATTTTTGTATGATATCTGCTAAAGGCACTATGACCCAAGTCTCATAGTGTACCATCATTCTTACTTTAATTGCAAGTAGCACTAGAGATATACGCCGACGCCACCACCGCCGATTTTAGTCGTTTTTCACAAGCCGCCTCCGAATGTCAAAAGTATTGGCGCGGCGGAGGCGATCTTTCGGCGCTTCCTATATTTTCCACTAATTTAAGACTGTCTAGGCAGTTTATTGTTCAAGTCGAACGGATGCGCATTACTGCCAGTTATAAGAATCCAATTGCGAAATTTTACTCTTTATAACCATTCCAACGTTATCGAAAATTAAATGATAAAAAAAAATTTTTAAGTTAAACGGTTTTATTGAAAACAATACTTACATGAAGTAATAATAATACTAAAAGCTAGAAAATAATTAGGTAGGTCTTAGGTACTAGTCATCACACTCCTCATCAATCTAGAGCGTTGATCAGACAATTAAAAAAAAGCGTTGGACGCGCGAAGTTTCTAAAAATGTGATTAGGGTGCAGTTTGTCTTATATATGACTATCAATAGCCACCTTTTTTCTTTCTTATTATTGCATTGTCATCGGGTTCTGAACTATATTCCAAGTTTCAAGCTTGTAGCTTATCGGGAAGTTACTTAAATTTGAATTACAAAATTCGTGCCAGCCATCCAACCAGCCAGCCTGTCAAGTCAACCTAAATAAAACCGTTTAAAACCAGGCGCTTTCAATGCCAGCTCAACACGGATTTTGCATCACCGAATTCACCAAGTTATTAAAACAAAACACATATAACCTACACGTAAAGGTTCCTGTTACAAATGTTAATACGTAGGCAGTTGAAGCTTTGTCCTTCCCAAGAAGACTCAAAATGAAAAGACGCAAAAGCTTTCCCAAGACATTTGAACAAATTGCCGGCTGTACCTACCCTAACGTAGTGGACAGTCGAACTAGTCGGAAAACTGAAGCTACGCGTTCATCCATAATGAACTCTTATATAATTAGGCCGTGAAAACCCTTTTCAACTTAAAATTGGTCCTTTTGCACTTTAAGATTTCGTTTTAGTTTAACGAAGACTACTAAAATCAATGCTTGGAACACAAGCGTCTGCAAATTTTTAAAAAGTTACGCAATGATATCCACTTAGAGAGCTTATAATTTGGAAGGCGGCATCCTGGGCCAAAAAGTTACTCCTTAACGTTTCAAGGTGTTTATCTGGTGAATTTGAATAGTCTCTTGTGGGCTATGAAGCTTAGCAGAACGTAGTGACAAAAACATCCACAAGAAAGCCTTCGTAGCTAACACTGAGAACTTCCAGGAAAGTGACGTCGACGAGGGTTTGAATTCGATGTCGCAGTCCTATAGTTTCTATGCTGGCATAAGGTGTGAGGGGCAGGAGTCGCGGTAGCGACTGGTGGTCGGACTGCTTCTGTTCGAACTTCGGAAATCATAGCTCTTAAAAACAGCCGAAAAAACTGTCGACGACAAGTATTAGGAGTTAGCCCATACCATCTCCGATGCTTTGCACGGGACATACAAACACAAGTTTCACCATTTTAAGTATTTCTATTTCTTTTTGGCAGACGCAGCAGTACCAGTCCCTAAGACCAGGGTTAGGTTCGAAACCTTCCTGGAGTAAGTGAATAAACGACAGTCCCTCGGCAAGGAGCTGCTACTGAAATTTTTTGAACAATTCGCGACATTTTCAGGCAAAACCCCCGAATCTTTCCGAAAATGTCAAAACGTCGATTTCCATTAATACATTTAAACAAAACGTTTCCTAAATATTAATTTTTTTAAATAGAAAAATCAAGTTTTTTAAAGTAACTACGCCGACACGCCGCCGCTGGTTTACAATAGATCCTATGCCGCCGCCGGCGATAAAGTCACCGGCGTAAACCTCTAGTCTGCAGAGACAGAATTCCTGCTATTATAAAATGACGTAGGTGTGCTCTATATATTAAAGTGTACTCCAAATGATTATTAACCGTAATGATAGCCGATTGATTTCTCCTCGCTATTCATATTTGACAGCTACGATTTAATGCCCCTATTACGGTATACAACTCAACTTAGTTGGGTTGTAATTAAAACAACTCAACTTTCAGACAACTTATGTAACTCCTGTTTGGTATTATACGCCAATTACACGGCTCAAGTATCCTTGTGCCAATTACCAATTTGCACAAGGATTTGCCCGGTGTGTGCACTGGTTGCGCTATTTGCGCAAAGAACTGCGCTAAAATCAAAACGATTTTGATATTTACGCATGCCTGCAAATATTGCACATGCTTTTTTCTTCGTGTGTGGTAAATCTTACACAGTTTACCTGGGGTTCCTGATAATATAGCATCAGTAATTATTGCTTAAAAATGTTAATATCGAAGGCGCAAGGACCATATCTAGCTTGTAACAGGAATTCACACAAATTTAATAATAAATAATAATTTTTTTATACAATTAGAACACATGTTTCATTTGTTGCGCTAGTTGAAAAATGAATATTGTGCAGTGCTGCAATGCGTTGAGCTGGTCTTGCAATTAAAATATATATTTTATAAATACAATGGAAAATAAACGCTTCTGTGCGAGTTTTTCGACTTATACCGTGAATTACCAGCACTGTGGAAAATAAATAGTGAATTTTTATACAATTAATGCCTTTTTTATACAATTAAAATACATGTTTCATTTGTTGCGCTACTTTAAAAATGAATATTGCGCAGTGTTTTTGAGCCGTGTATGTCAAAATTTTCATTTGCACAAATTTCGTCGTTTTATATTTGCGCATGGTTTTTGTGTCATGTATGGGCCGTATTACGAATTACAACTTATTTCAGTTGAAGTTTAATTGGTGCTGCCAACCTAGGAAAGTGATGATTTGACAGATAAATGAACAGCTGATCAATTTGTGGCGGAAATTTAAGCATTTGCAAAAGTGATTTTGTCTTACAAGATATTATATGATATGAAATCTATTTTATAATGGCGAAAATGTTGGCGATTGACATATCGCGAATACGGAAAACATTCATTCCAATCCCTTGGAACTACCAAGCACCAAGTAGGAAAATGTTTAATTGACAAATGATGAGCTTCAAATTAAGTTATTTTGCAGATTTGAAAGGAAGCATTTTGCTCATTACTAAACAAATTAAGGACCATTTCCGCAAACGCTTTCGAGGGAAGGCTGTACCCATATTTTAAAATTATGCACCACACTCAGACTCCTTGGTGATGGCAGCTATCAAAAATGATGTGGAAATGATTTTGGTGTTGGATTGGTTTTACATATTATTGAGGAGCATATTTGTGCGATGTGGATTAAAGCCCAAAGAGCAAAAATTGTATTTTACTCTAAAACAGGATTCCCAGGAGTAGTGATTAGTATCAATGGGACTCACGTTCGCCTAATTTCCCCTATATTGGCTGCATTTGAACTGCGGCCAGCCTCGCCCGACTTCGGAATGTCGCTCCATAAATCAAAAAGTTATTCAATGTAATCTATAAATGTGTACAAAATTGTTATTGTTTGGTTAAAAAAGGTTTAACTACCGGCTTTAAATTTTTTGTTTTTTTTTGGGTAACGTTTTATGAGCACGTGCACCATCGAACTCTTATCAAGGGTGGTATCAAAAGACGCGTTTCGATCTCCGTTTTTAGGATTCGAAAGCCGAAATTAAAAATTTTATTTTTATTTTTTTTTGTACAGAGCATCTTTCTGCTGGCGGCCTTTGGCCGCGATTTGTAAAAATAACCCTGGGTGGGTCCAACGCCTTTCTGCATTAGTGTGTACAAAAAATCTGGCAAAATACAACCACATGAAAATTTGAACCGAAATGATATGACAGAAATTAAATTTTTAATTTTTATTTTCGGATTCTTCAATCGGAGGTCGAAACGTGTCTTTTGATACCAACTTTGAAAATTTTTGTTAAAAATTAGGTGGTGAGCCGTCTTCTAAAACGTAACATTTTTTCAAAACAACTGCAAAATTGTATGAGACAACTGCTAGTAATCAGTTGTAAGATTTTGACGTCTTTGACAACTACACCAACACAAGGTTGTAAACGGTAATGCCACAAAAAGTTGTTAGACTAGACAACTCAACCGACATTTTTTTTGACAGGTTGAGTTGTAATCTGTAATACCAAATTGCGAAATTTCAACCCAACCAGAGTTGAGTTGTAAACGGTAATAGGGGCATAAGAATACATTTTCAAATTTTTACAATTTTTAAAAACTTCTTCAATATTCGAATTTCTACGAAAACGTTTTTGAAATTGATTTTTATTTGTTTTTGTTATACAACTAATTAAAGTCTTGTTGCTGCCATGTTTGTGTTCACGGCTCATGGCTCTGAAAAATCACGCACATGTTGTCTTCGAATCGCATTCAAATTTTTTATATAGACTAACCTTTCTGGTTGACAAAAAAATTACATGAATTTAAAAGCCCTCGATATCATACAAAATTGATTTCTTATAATAATCCTGCTGACAATTTTTGTGTATACAGAAAAAAGTATAGAAATGAATGTAGAAATAGACGACCGTTGCCAAGATAAGTTTGTATGTATGAGCAAAATAACACCTACTAAATGAATTAATAAAGACCAATGTGAAGTTAAGGAAAAGATTCAAGTAGGGTGGATTTTTTCCTTTTTTTACAATTATTATTAAACAATAGAATAACAGGGAAGTCAAAGACGAATTCCGTACAAGGTGTTGTTATCCCATCGGCTGATTATTTCTTCTTGATATTTGCCCTACAACGCCTTCGTACACCGATATGACAGTTAATCGAAATCAAAACTAATTTTCTTTTGATTCGGCATACGTCTGATAATTGTCTTGATTTCGCTGCGACATCACCTTGTATGGATTCGCCTTGAAAGAAATGAAAAGAAAAAATTCGGCAGAAAAAAGCATTTGCATTTTTTTTTTCGATTTTCTTAGATGCATAGGGAGTGTAAACGCTACACCGATGAGGGGGCTTGCATAGTTTTTTTTTTACAATTCCGAAAGGAACAAGTAAGGAAGGCTAAGTTCGGGTGTAACCGAACATTACATACTCAGCTGAGAGCTTTGGAGACAAAATAAGGGAAAATCACCATGTAGGAAAATGAACCTGGGGTAACCCTGGAATGTGTTTGTACGATATGGGTATCAAGTTAAAGGTATTAATGGGGGTTTTAAAAGGGAGTGGCCCTTAGTTGGATATGTGAAGGCGTTTTCGAGATATCGACCAAACTGTGGACCAGGGACCCAGAACATCATCTGTTGGGTACCGCTAATTTATTTATATATGTAATACCACGAACGGTATTCCTGCCATGATTACAAGGGCTTTTGATTTCGCCCTGTAGAACTTTTAATTTTCTTCTACTTAATATGGTAGGTGTCACACCCATTTTACAAAGTTTTTTCCAAAGTTATATTTTGCGTCAAAATACCCAATCACCATGTTTCATTCCTTTTTTCGTATTTGGTATAGAATGATGGCATTTTTTTCATTCTTCGATATCGATAAAGTGGGCGTGGTCATAGTCGGATTTCGCCCATTTTTAATACCGAGATGAAGTGAGTTCAGATAAGTACGTGAACTAAGTTTAGTAAAGATATATCGATTTTTGCTGTAAGATATTTAATTTACTGTAAACATATTTAATTTTTTGTTAAAATTTGACTTTTAAAAATTTCTTTTTTTAAAGTGGGCGTGTTCGTCATCCGATTTTGCTAATTTTTATTTAGCACACATATAGTAATAGGAGTAACGTTCCTGCCAAATTTCATCATGACATCCTCAACGACTGCCAAATGACAGCTTGCAAAACTTTTGAATTACCTTATTTTAAAAGTGGGCGGTGCCACGCCCGTTGTCCAAAATTTTACTAATTTTCTATTCTGCGTCATAAGATCAACCCACCTACCAAGTTTCATCGCTTTATCCTTTCTTTGTCCTTGGTAATGAATTATCGCCCTTTTTCGGTTTTTCGAAATTTTCGATATCGAAAAAGTGGGCGTGGTTATAGTCCGATTTCGTTCATTTTAAATAGGAATCTGAGATGGGTGCCCAGGAACTTACATAACAAATTTCATTAAGATACCTCAAATTTTACTCAAGTTATCGTGTTTACGGACGGACGGACATGGCTAAATGAATTTCGTTTTTTCGTCAAGATTATTTTGATGTATAGATCTATCTCGATTAGTTTATGCCGTTCGGATTACCGTTATGCGAACAAAATTATATACTCTGTCAGCTCTGCTCAGCTGAGTATAAAAACATATGTATGTGGTATGTATAATGCAAAGAAAATAAACAAACACCATTTTTTTTTAATTTTAAAAATTTTTAAGAATTTCATTTTATATTCAGCAAATTTTTCAAATTCTAATTACTTAATTAACATTAATTTAAATACATATATATTTATATAGTATGTGTATATATATAGTATGTACGTGGTGAAGGTTGACTGGTGGATTGGTTGATTGATGGATTTACGTATATAAGACATTTTTTTTTTTTTTGTTTAAGGAAATAAATATGTATTTAAGTTTTTATTTCGCATACATTTTAAAAGTAAAGTAAAGTACTAAATATTTAAAAATTTGCTTAGGTATATATATTATAATATAAAATATAAATATAATATAGTTATTACTTTTAAAACTTAAATTTTTTACACAGAAGCAAACCGTGAACTTGTGTGTTGATTTAATGAGTGACTGTTAATATGTGCGCTTGGCATATATTTGTGAACGTATATTGAGATATATTTGAGTGTGAGGGTGATGAAAAAACATGTGCAAATAAACAACTATGTATATATGTAAGCAATTCTATACGTATAAATTATTTAGAGATCATTCTCGAAAAAGAAAAATCAATTAGAATTCACTCCTTTAATGGGTTACCAAAAAGATCAGAAGGACATTAAATCAATTTCCAAAGCATGTTTGGGAATAATTTGGCGAATCACACCCTAATTGCCACACTGCCATCAACTGTTAGCAACGCAAAGATCCTGTTAGCGTAGATAGAACAAACAAGTCGACGTTGTTAACAAAATACGGAGTCAGCTGATTTTGAGACAATATGGTCCCAGAGACCGAAGTGGTTAGAGGGCTTAGAAACGTACCGGATCTATATTCGGCAAAGGACAATCAACATCGATAACACTTCCCAAAACCTGCGGAGAGTGTTTTTATCGCTACAACAACAATAGGGACCGAAGAAATTAATAAATGAAACTTTAAGCATGAGAAACAGCGCACTCGAACAGATAACTATGAGCCCATACCCTTTGTGTTCTCTTTGCTAGCTTCCACACCATCATGCCCTCGAAGGAACGGGGTGAGAAACTCAGTTATGAAAGTATAGTATGGGCAGATATGGTTTGCCTAGATTCGAGCCTGCTTCATAAGAGATGTACTTCGAGTGGGCTGAATAAACGCTGGACTGAAGTTAACTTTAGCAGTGTAAGGATGCCCTTCTGGCCACAGATCTATCTCGTTGGGTTCCCTAAACATCATTCTTTTCTAGTTATTCGTGTTTTGACAGACTACTGCCCAGAGAGTACATGCGATGCGACTCAACATTCTGGAGATGATGCATGTGTATGCAAATTGACGAGGTTGAATTATCAATTCGCTAAACATATCCTCAGGGTCGGCTTTCATCGACTTCAGAAGAGTTATACAAGGTGAGATCAATCTTATTCGGAATTATATAGTTATAAGATATTATCTAAGCAATTAACCGTTATTTTTGTGCTATACCACCAGACCTCTATAGCTTTCATGTAGAGCTTCTCTTCCCAAGCGTCAGCTGTCATTCAACTAACCGTATAACACAGTAAGAGATCTCTACTAATGATACCTGAGCAACACCATAATAGACGGTTTCAAACGATTGAAGTTTAATACCAAAGCAAAAAGCTCAATACGTAGTTCCTGCTGGGCTCGCACGCCATAAGACTGAAATACTGACCGCCTACGGGCAAAGGTTCGAAATCAAATGCTACATAGAGGTATTTAATATATTCGCAACCCCCCATACCAAACCAAAGAAGTCTTGCTTTCATTAAACCACAGAAAAGATGAAGCACGCAGGCTGATCCAGGTTATGATAACCACAAAAGAGTTGCTAGACTTAAGTATACACTGCTAGTTTATTTCGAAATCCTTCGAAAATATAGACTCAACGAAGTTATTAAGCAATTCAGGCGCAATTTGTAGAGCGAACAGTAGCGCTGAACCTTATCAAGACCAGCCACAAAACTGGTAACCGGTAATCTCCCTATCGGCCTACTGGCTCTGTAAAAAAAAAATACTATGACAAGCAAAAAAATCCGTTGGTCCAAGAGCGTTTTAAAAACCGAAGTTACAAAATTCAATAGAAAATTGACAAGGTATAGCTGATCGCAGACCTTAGAGTACAAGATTCAGGAACGACAATCGCGCGAGCAAAGAGTCTGTAAAATTTCAGGCAAAAATGGTCAAAGGTCGAAAAGTTTGAAATCGAGAAATTAGCAACTTCGCAGAAGACAGATTCAGAGAAAACCAGCGGGGCCAAGAAAAAAACTATCAAAAATGAGAAATATGGTTTAGACTATGGACAATGAATAAATTTCGGGAAAGTAGATGATGCTACGCCGACGGTATGTATAGATGTTTAAAGTTCTCAAATTTTTATGAAATTTTCACAGGAGGTTCATTCGATTTTTGTCAGAATCAGAACCAAAACAGTTAATAATTTAGACATGGTTTTTTGAATTTTTGGGATAATGCTCAATTTGTATTTATGGATCAATAGCTATTTGAATAGATTACAAAACCAATCGTTTTTAGAATTAAAGATGGAAAGATTTACCGATTTCAATTCATATACTGACAACTGTCGGACTAAATGACAACCCTGAATATGACCTCTTTGTATACCGCCAGAGGGTTAGAGGGCTAGAATATAACCGCGGTAGGTATGCCTGTGGTAAGAGGCGACTAAAATACCGGATTCAAGGGGTTTGTGTAGTGCAGCCCCTCAGGTTGCCAGCGCAATACATAGCTTCTCCAAACCCAATTGGCAACCTCACCTATCCGTGGCGAATCCTGTTCAATTAACAGCCGAGGCTCTGACGACCCCGAACTCCTCATGGATCTAGGGGCGGGAGGGCGGGATGGCCTAGAAGGTCGCATGTGGTCATAACAAATCGTTCCCGTGATGGTCGGGCTTGGTACCGGAACGTACCGGATCTGCATCCGGCAAAGGACCATCAACTCGATAACACTCCCCAAGGCCATCGGGGAGTGTCCTAATCGCTACAACAACAACAACAACCTCTTTGTATACAATTGTAATTTGGGGGAATACCACGCCCCTTAAAACAAATGATGAGTTTTCTGTACCTCCTGAACTCTGAGAAGTAAATCCTCAATTACTCAAATTTGGTATCAAAAAGCTCTCATGCAGATACTTACTGTTCCGCTACATGAAAATCAAATTGAATGGAAATGGGTGGATAAATCAGTTAGTAAAATATGGATAGAGCAAAATTGAGATCAAACTTTTTTGAAGCTTAGGTTTGTGTGGGACAAAGTCTATTTGCTCTGCTATGACAACATTATATAGTCCTTTAATACTCTTCTAAGCCCTATCATCATCTCTCTAATAAACGCATTCAAAGCAGGAATGGAACGTGAAATCCTGCGAAACACACAAATTGCATTTGTTCATAAAATGCTATGAAATTTAATGCCTTAAGTATCATATACATATATAAACTATTTGCACATGTTAATTACGATACAAAATTCAAATTCCAGCCAATATTAGTATAGAATTAATTTTGTAATTTGTACATAAACCAAGAAATTTAGAAAGAAAATTAATTTAAATTAGTTAAAAATTATTTATGTATACACTAAGAATGCATTCATGTGCGTATATACTAAGTTCATTTGTGTCAGTGGCGGGTACAGGATTTGGGATGAGGAGTATACATTGAATAAAATTTTGGCATACAATATTTGATGAATGAATTCAATTTATGTTTAAGTGTTAATTTTTTTTTTACATTTTTGGGATTTCAATTTTGCAAATCTCTGTTAGCGATCGCTCCCATCCCACCTCTATATACACCACCGATATTTACATCCAATTGTGTTTTTTGTTTAAGTTTTGGTTATTACAATTTCGATTTGTACTCTACTCAATACCATTGTGTGGCAAATGCTTAAATATTTTATGTGTTATAATGATTGGATTAGGATTTTGTTGGCAATGATTAATGTTGCTATGATGTTTTTTTTTTGTGTAAAGTGTTCAAATTTTTTGGAATTTCTTTACTGATACATACAAATATTGTATATTTTTGAAAATAGTGATGCCAGTCTTATTAGTGATGAGACACTTACTAGTGGTTAATCAATATATAGTATATAGAGTACAAACATACATAAATATATATATTATAGATATATATTTAAAAAAAAATAAAAAAATGAATATATATCTAGATCCTAAAAATATTAAGTGCTAAACAAAAATATATATACAAAGAGTTAAATTATGTTTGCGTTTGGTTTTTGTTGATTTAAGTGTTTTTGTTTGTTTATATATAACCTAAAAAAAATAAACAAATTGTTAAGCATGAAAAAATTTTTAATTTCCGAATATGCGTTGTTTTTTATTTAAGATTTTTTTCTTTTAAGTTTTAAAATAAAAATACTAATACCAATTTCACACAGAAACTTAATAGTCAAATTTTTTTTAATAAAATAATTAATTTTTCCTTTTCACACAGGGCCACTTGCTTTATTAACGAACATTTGTCAGCAGTCCCAAAAAATATTAGGATTTTGATAAAAGATAATTATAATAGATAGCAACTATTTCCTCTTTAACAGGCTAGATTTTTCACTCCATTAAGCATTCAATAAAACAGCAATGAGATAATTAATTAATTAATTAATTCAATAAGGGCTTTAATGTAGACAACTTGTCTAATTATTTAATTAAACCCCTGTGTGAAATTGGCATAAATGATTTTTCACTTAATTAGCTACGAAAAAAAAAGAAAAATTATTGTTAGCAGAAATATAAAAAGAGGTTATGTTTGTATTTATGAAAAAAAAAAACAGATTTTACACCCCCTATTAATTTAAAAATTAAATTCAGCGAGAGGTTAGAACCAGAAAAAAGCCAGCAACATATTTATAAAAAAGAATTGTATATTCGAATTAACTTTACGCCTAAACCAATAAAAAGAATAATAAAAAAAAACAATAATATGAAAGAACTATGAAATTGAATGGCCCTATGGAATTTCTTTTTTACTTTGACGCGCATTTAACATAGAATTTTACAATCGCATCCCTTCTGCTTTTCTGTTTATTTTTGTGTGTGCCGCTTCTGCTTAATAATTCTTTTACATTAGATAAATTCAAATTTAGAGCCGTAAGTGAAAACGCAGTCGCGCGCATATTTTATACATTCTTTGTATGCGTGCGTGGGAGGGAATATTATTTTTTTAAAGTTTTCAATCCAAAATAAAATGTAAGAGAGAATTTGTCCACTTTTTTGAATGATGAAATTTTGCTTCTTTCTATTCGCAACTTCCTAAAGTATTTTTCCGCATCCATATTCTTGCATACTCGCTTAATTCATTATCTTCTTTCTCTCACACTCTCTTTATTTTTTTTCCAATTTTAAGTTCATTTTCGCACACTGCGCTCTTTCACTTACCTTGGCTCTGTGTTGTATTTGTTTTCAATGGCACGGCAAGTCGTGCATTAACAGCCAATAGATGATCGCGTCGTGCTATTAAGCTGGTCACATGCTCTTCGAGTCGTACATTTTCGCGCTGCAGCTGATGTAGGCAGGATAGAAGTGAAGCAACTATGAGGTAGAGAAGAAAAGATTTATCATTCTATTTAAATTTGCAAATAAATATTAAATTTGAAGAGATAAGAATTAAATTATCCCTTGTTTATGTTGTTGTAGCAGTTCTCCGCCCCATTCAAATAGGTGCGACCACCCACTAATTATCATCAATATCCTCTAACGGGAGTCTGAGGAAGCTTGCAGTTTCACCAGTTCGGGCTAGAGAGATAAGGGTGTTAGAGGCGTTGGTTCAACTTTGCAATTGAAAAGATGGTTGGTATCATGTGGGACACAATACAAGATAGACATACATTGTCGGGCTTGATTCTGGATATGTAAGAGTTTAACCTACTAGTCGGACCCGTGCGCATCTTGCGCAACCAATATAAAAGTATCTTATCAAATATCAACAAAAATCAGCTGTTCTAACAATCAATTAAAACGTACAGCTTGCGCTGCCATCTGGCATATGGTAGCAACTACCGGTAATGCAGTGCAAATATTCCCGATAGTGCCATAGTACAAATATATTTCTTTGGGTGCTCACAATCCTTTATTTTTAACAAATTTTTTTAATAAAATATAGCTACACAAAAGCACTACGACCAGAATTGCCCAAAGCTCGCTAATAGCCCGACCAAAACTTTATTTATAGATTTGGATTCCAAATAAGAGAGAAAAAGGGACCCGTACATAAAAAAAGCAGTAATATATATGATGACTAGCAGACCCGGCAGACGTTGTTCTGCCCTAAATTTAGTCTATCTGCATACATTTTAATAAGCTTTTTCTGTCGTAACTCTGCCCTCGCTCCTCTACACTTTTTCATAATCTTTGTATTCACTCCTCCCTCCGTATTTTTCGCTTAATCTATCTACATCTTCATCTCATTCTATCTCTTTCTCAGTCTCCTTCTCTCTTTTCTCTTCTCTCAAGTTTTTCTCATTCTGCTTCATATCTTATTGCCAGTCCCAGACGGTGGTATGTATTTTGTTCCAGTCCCATTCCGAGTCTCAGTCCCAGTCCCAGTCCTAGTCCTAATCACAGTCCCAGACCGTCTCTGATCTACTTCCCGGAAAAAAGCATCTAATATAGGCAACTTTATATACCAAATTTCAGGCAAATCGAATAGGACGTATGTAAATAGGTATGTGGGTATTATTAATTCATTTCGGCTTCGCATGCATATTTATCAGTTTTGCCAGGTTGATGCGATTAAATCGAATATCACAATGAAAATTACTTTAAAGCTGTCAGCAAAAGCTTTCATTTTATATCCATATTACCACATATTCTAGGGGTATCGGGGTCAACGTTTTGGCCTATATCTCTAGACCCTAGTCACCCAGCGGTATAATATATTACTCTGTACTAAAACACTCATCATCAGTATCAGTTGTATAAACACTGTCTAGGCATTCACGGGCCCAAGTTTTGGCCTATATCTCGAGACCCTAGTCACCCAGCGGCATAAAACTTACTCTGTACTAAAGCACACAGCAATAGCTTCAATTTGATATCCATAATTTCAAAACACATCCTAGTGTTACCCTGATCCACGTTTTTGCCTATATCTCGAGACCCTAGTCGCCAATAGGTATGAAAACTACCCTGTACTAAAGCACTTATCAGCAGCTTTCATTTGATATCCATATTGTATAAACACATTCTAGGGGTGCCCGGGTCCACGTTTTGGACTATATCTCGAGACCCTAGTCACCAATAGGTATGAAAACTACTCTGTACTAAAGCACTCATCAACAGCTTTCATTTGATATCCCTATTGTATAAACACATTCTAGGGGTGCCCGGGTCCACGTTTTGGCCTATATCTCGAGACCCTAGTCACCAATAGGTATGAAAACTACCCTGTACTAAAGCACTCATCAACAGCTTTCATTTGATATCCATATTGTATAAACACATTCTAGGGGTGCCCGGGTCCACGTTTTGGCCTATATCTGGAGACCCTAGTCACCAATAGGTATGAAAACTACTCTGTACTAAAGCACTCATCAACAGCTTTCATTTGATATCCATATTGTATAAACACATTCTAGGGGTGCCCGGGTCCACGTTTTGGCATATCCCTCGAGACCCTAGTCACCAAGGGCTACGAAAAATACCCAGTATCAAAGTACTCATGAACAGCTTCCATTTGATACCCATATTGTACAAGCACATCCCAGGATTACCCAGGCCCACGTTTTGATCTCAATAAATTTTGAATTTTTTCTAAAAAAAAATCATAACTCAAGAATGGCTAAACCGATTTGGGATTTCAAAATCAACTAACCATTATCTCTTCTTCCTGTATCTTTCCTAAAAATTTCATGGCAATCTTTCTATCCGTTCTCGAGTTATGGAGTGACAATCAAAATGTACACTTCTTTTTATATATATAGATTACAGTATCCAGATAAAAGTTGAGCTAGAGTGACACGCGTTTCTCTGGGGAGGTTGCTATTCCTGTTAGGTAGTTTTCTTTAAGAACGGAGTTCACCGGGCAATCCGTGGCATAGCAGTAAGACGCCTTTTTACGGATGACTCTGAGTCCCTTATCATGCTTCTTTTTTTCTTTCTTCATAGTGCTTACGGGGATGACTTCATAAGTTCTTGGGAGGCTGGGCCTCTTCAATGATATATCTGTTGGGATGCCCAGGTGTATTCAGCAGAAACTGTTTGTTCAGCATTTAATTTCGCTCCTTTAGGGGAGCATTCTCGCCTCACTGTGTAGGTGATGTGGCGGAGACATAAAAAGACATCCCGTGGCAGTTCTGAGAGCGGTGTTTTAACAGGCCCGCAGTTTTCTCTAGTGTGTTTCTTCTGTGCTCGACGAACATATTGGGGACTCGTAGCTTACAAGCGTGTAAATATCCAATACATCAATTTAAAAACTTACTGTCAAAGTGTTGAGCCTGTTCCATGAGAAATTGTGAGCCCTGCTCCCACTGACGCTCGAGTAGTTGCTCTAAGCTCTGTGGAATAGCCATGTTCCCATTAACACCGCTACCAAACATCGAAGCCAATGATGTGCCGCCGCCAATCTCAGCTGCTGCAGCGGATGTTATAGTGCTGCCGGCATTGGAGCCAGAGATCGAGTTGCCGGTCACATTCGTAGTTGTATTGCGCTGTGAAAGATGAGTAGAGATAAAAACATTAGATATACATATGTGCCTTAAAGCATAAAAGTTAAAAATGTTGCTACTCACAGTCGTCTTGCCGGGGAAGGGCACACCAACAAATGTTTGTGCCACTGGATCCGCTGTATAAATGCTATGGTCCTGTATTTCCATATGCAATTGATCAGTTAATTTCTGTGCCACATTACTATTCGGGTTTAGTTGGTTTCCAAGCATGTGAGCGGCGGTATGTACTAGTGCACCAGCACTGCCACCTCCTCCGGCGCCACTACTGGGCACCACATTCGCTGGCGTACAACTTGCCGTGGTAGCTATAGTTACTGCACCAGAGGCAGCGCCTGTTGTGGGACCGCTACCATTTTGAAATACTTTTACATCAACTTTTGTGTCCATGGCGAGGGGATCCTTTGCTTTGCGGCCACGCTTACGTGGCGCCACAACGATAGCACCGGCTTCAGAACCCGGTGAGCTAGGCGGTGAATCTTTGATAGTTGTAGCTGATGAGGTTGTGGTGGTGGTTGTATTAATAATGTTACCACTTAACGATGAAGTGACAGCGGTAAGTAAATGTGCTGCCGTTGAATCGATAACGGGTGGTGTAGTACCTACGGTGCTACCAGATTGAGGTTCATAGCTAAATTTGAGGCCACCGCTACTACTACTGCTGCTAGAGGATGCATTTGAGATTGTGCTGCTATTGGCAACAAATGAGGAGGATGAGAAGATACCGCTATCCGGTGTTCTAAGTTGCGAACCCGAGGGATTGGTTGTTGTTGTTGTGGGTATTGAGGCCGCATTTGTTGACGATTGTAAAGATTTCGTTTGCATCGAATGGGGTTGTTGTTGTGTAAGCGTAGAAGAAGTAGAGGAAGAGTTGGATGGAGTTAATTGCACAATTTCTATAATATCATTACTATTGTCGCCAACAGCAGCAATATAAGATTGCTGTTGTTGCTGAGATTGCTGTGAATGCGGTTGTTGTTGTTGAGCTTGCAGCTCATTGGAGGTATTGGAGCTAGTGCTACTATTGCTATTTTTACCGCTATTGCTATTATTACTATGATTATTATTAGCATTGTTATTGCTTTTTTTGCTACTGTTTGTGGTGTTAGTAAAGGAAGAAGCAGAAGTTGTGGTAGCAGTGTTCTTTGAAGAATAAGAAGCATTAGAGGATTTGGAGGAGGTTAGGGTATTCGAATTATTTGAACCTTTAGCAGCCGAAGCTTTAGTCGTCTTAGAGGAAGATGAAGAGGTGGAGGGATTTGAGGAGGAGCTAGCAGCACTTCTGCCGCTGCTGCCACCAGCGCCATTTTTATTACGGTCAGGGGAACGTTTTTGCTGTTGCTGTTGTTGTGCGGCCAATTCTTGTTGCTGCTGTTGATAGAGTGTTTGTTGCGCGCGCAGTAATTTTTTATTTAACGGCTTACCACTCAAATTTGTGGCGATCACTTCCGAAGCAACTACAGTGCTACTGCTGCTTGTTACCGTTGCTGTGGAATTTGAAGCACCTGCGCCACCACCACTGCGTCTGCTATTAATGCCGCTACTTTTATTGCCGCTCAAATTGACAACTTCACTAGTGCTCGAATAGGCTGAGACACCATCAACGCTGTCAGAGGCAGCTGTTAGAGCTTTGTCATGAGTAGCGGATGTCGAAACCGAAGAGGTGGAATCAGTTAATGTAAGATTTGTTGATGTTGTTATATTAGATGCACCACCAGAGCTTTTATTTCCTCTTGTCTCGTTATTTTCACTTGTGCCACTTGTACTACTATTGGAGCCCGCCGTACCGCCTCCACTGCCTTTCTGCCTAGTCGGTGATGCATTATTATTACCACCACCACCTCCACCACTATGTAACATAACAATCGGTGATGGTGATGGTGTATGTGTTGGCGTGGGTGTAGGTGTTTCTGTTGGCGTTGGTGTTCGCGTGCTTGGCGGTGGCAAAGAGAGTGGTGAAGGTGCATTGGGTGGTGGCGTTGGTGTTGCTAGCTCAGTGCGAAACAGTTGTTGTATGTGCGACGGTGATGATTTGGCTAGTTTTTCAACTGGTGAATCACGATTTTTACCACCACCACTAACTAATGCCGCAGCAGCAGCAGCTGCTGCACGTTTCTTGCTAGATCGTGAATTAGGTTTTTGTTGTTGCTGTTGCTCTTGTAATTGTGCACTTTGTTGTTGCTGTTGTTTTTGTTGTTGTTGCATCGCACTACTCTCCCCAGAACGTGATCTATATAAATATTTGCGCATTTAGACCAGATTCCCAGACAATTATAAGTGGATGAGAGTAGCGCGGGGTAGCGAAATTCATTTTTTTGGTATGTGGTGAATTTTAGCAACATAATTATTGATATTTTTGTTGTCAAGGTTGTGGTAGGTGAGCACAGTGAGTTGAGCCATTCATAATTTGCGTGAATTTGTGAATTTTAAAGAGTTTTATATTATATAAATAAATTCATTGATTAATTAATTTTTTTTTTGTGTAGAGGAAAAGAGAAAAAAGTAAAAAAAAAAATATTGACATTCTTTAGCTTTCATTTTAAAATGGGCTTAATTGCATTTTGAATTGAGTGTGGTTTTGTTTTACTATGTTTGAATGCAGGTGTGTAGTTGGGTATGGTGAATTATTATTATTACTTTTTTTAATATAAAAACCCTTGTTGGTATTTAGGTATGTGCATATGTATGTATGGGTCTGTTAAGTATTAAATTCGAGAACTATCAATTAAGTGAGGTTATGTATTAAAAAAAAATTCTAGGTTAGGTTTTTGTAAATTTTGTACAACGGTATTGCAAATAGGTTGAAAAATATCTAAAACTGAAATTCAATGTTAAAAAAACTAATTTTGATCCATTTGAAGTTTATATTATACAGAAAAATGAAATCAGGGCCCGTATCGTGTTACACGTGATAGAATTAAATTTTTTACATCGCATTACAGGTAGTACGTGAAATATAGGCTGCAAAATTTTTATGAAAAACTTGACAGATTCATATTTATCATTTGATTGAAATTTGTTTTTCATCCGTGATCGTAAAACACGATACACGGGCCCAGCCCAGTTCGTTCTTTTATTTTTTGTTAGAAGACAGGGGCTGTTCGCAGCTTACGATCGGATGGAAATTTTTATTCAAACGATAAATAACTATGAGCCTGTCAAATTATTTAGAATATTACGTCATGGATTTACTGAGTACGCATTGTCCCTAGTTCAAATATTTCATTATGCCAATTTGACCTATAGTGATTTAGAAAAGGCGCTCGATCTAGAGTTGGCATATATTCGTGTAGCTGTGACTTTGTCACTGTGAGTGACTGACTGTGATAGGAACAATTCGCCGCTATTGTATCAAGCAATGAACAAGTTATTTAAACTCAGACTACTTACCACTAGATATCTCAGAAAACAATACTGAGGCCAAAGACTCTTTAAATATAAGATGGTGCATTGTAGAGTTTTAAAACTTTGTGGAAATTGTAGGACGGCTGTAAGAAGAATTCACCGTACCTTTTGCTATGCTGTCCGCCTGATTTTTTAAGCTGCAGCAGTCATACTTTTTATGACAGCGCATAGCGTTCTTCGGCAAAATTTTAGCAGATATGGCAATTTCGCGCGTTCGTTGAACGAAATTTTGGCAATCTATTGATCATCGCTAGGAAATTAGCGACATTCCATCAACTAAGCAGCACTTTAGCAATACTACTGTTATTATTTGGCTGCTCAAACACACCCATATGAATTGTGCATTAAATCTAAAATATAAAACTCAAAAATGACCCCGGTTGTTATGTCCGCAGCACTTATTTGGTTCAAAGTCACAGCCAATAATAGCCAAAGCCATAAAAATTTACATGGGTCATCAATTCTTTCTCTGATTCAAATGCTGAACTACCAGCGCTACTATCATCAGCTCAGTGTCATCATTGCCAGTAGCGTCAATAACACCAAACTCGTGCCTGACACACAAAAATTGTTTCACTCAATAGCGCAAATGAAATGTACTACGCACTCACTACTGAGTAACGTCAAAAATTCGCTTGGAGTCATTGCGTCAATGAGCTACCATTGAGCTGGCACCGGCGCCATGTAATTTACATCACTAAAATTGCGCGAATGCCCAGGCTAATGACTTTTTTAATCCAGATGGTGAAAACGAAGCAGGGGCAAAACGTATGGTAAATTCCTGTAGCAGCCGTCCCACTTTGTGGCGAATGAACGACTCTACAATGCTCCCTATTATTAATCTACCCTCTTTGTTCTCTAATGATGGTACATACATATCTGCTGTCAGTGAGGGCGTTTACAGAGGCTACCTTGTATAATTTTATTGCGACATCTAGTCATACTTATTTGCAACACAATTTGCAGACAAATATATAGAATTGATTCCAATTGTCGTGATATTTGTTCTGAATGAGGCACAATAACGGATAAAAACCGCTGTGACTGAGGACTATCACAATCACATATCAAGTTGTTCCTCACAAATCGTAAAACGCGATACGGCCCCAGATATTTTTGAAAATTTAAATATGCTTAAATAACGATTGAGTTTCGAAAAATAGTTGTACGTGACCTAAAGATATTACTTTCGGTTCAATATACTGGGACACTACTTTTGTAGTTGCTATATGGAGCATGTGAAGTGTAATCCGTCAAGTACTTCGTGGTGTCGTATCTATATTTTGCTGGGACAAGGCGCAGCTGTTTCGCTATGGTTGTTTTAACAATCGATGGTTTCTGATTGTCCATACGAAAGATGTAATGAGATCAGGTCGTACTATGTCATCCCAATCACTCCTGCCGAAGTAGCTTGGGTCACAAGGCGGATACATCTAAAATTAAGGGGAGAGTATTTGAAATTAGTTCTTTCCTTCAGCAGGTGGCGTTATGATACCGGAATGTTTGAAGTTGGTGGCATGATTGAAAACAAAACCATAAGCCACTGTCTGCTGAGTTATCTCCCGAACTACGTCTCAATTCCCAATAAATAGTGCAGCATTTAGCTAAACATAGTGACTTGTCAAATTATTCTGCTAAAGCAGGTGGCTGCCACAACACTGATGTTTACTTGATCAGCAAGAATGTTTTATGGGGCATAGTACTCGTACTGCATTTGTTATGCATGGCTAAGTCACTATGATATTTTTAACTTAATATAACGAAAGCTGCGTTTCGGCCTAATATGGCATTGTAAATTTGTCACAACGTTCATACGGCATGTAGCTGAACGCCGAGTAGTTTTCCGAAGCTGTCGAGTGCACCATTGTTCTACATCGATGACTGAGGGGAAGATCATCCTAATCGTTTTTCAAAAATGTTATATATATCTGCATTCGAGAAAAGAATACGCTCTCTCCGACATTGGTTTAAAATCACTTTATCTCAACGTAAGTTCAATACACTCTCAACTGAAGTAGGGTAACACAGCCGTCGATATGTAACATTTGGCCGAGAGAGCTAGTTCTACAGAACCAAACTTTATATATGATAGCTTTCTTTAAGTGTAACATTTTATATTAATGTTATAGTGTGTAGTGGATTTAATACAAAAGAACTATTAACTCAATTTTAAAATGAAGTAAATTGAAAAATATATACTAAAACTTTGCAATACAAAAAGTTCAGCATATTTTAATTTAAGAGTTCGTTGAATATTATTCTTCCATGCTTTGGTTCGATACAAAATTTTTATTTGAAAAGCTTTTCGCACATCCCTAAATGGATACAATTTCCGTTATCAATTTGAGAAAAATTTTCATATGGTTACCACAAAAAAAAAGGAAACAAAAAGCAAAGATACTAAAAAATGCTAGACTTATTGTGAAATCTAGAACAGGTCTGTATGCAACTGCTGCTATTTTAACTAACTACAGATGGCGCTAGGGCAATTAAAATTTGTTTTTTATATGTCTTGTGTTGATCTCTAAAAAATGTGACGCTTATAAGAAAATGCGATGTTTATGCTTCTTCAACCTGTGCTTGCACAGTTTTCATGAGCGCATTTCTGATTTTATTCAGAAAAAAATAAAATGTAAACTAAATTTACACTGGCCTCAAATTTGTACTTCCAAATGAGTAATTTGAAATCAATTACAATGGCCTCATGCGCATTTCGTTTGACTTTCGCACAATAAGACTCCACTGACAGGACACTAATATTAAAAATACAAAGCAGTTTCGGGTAGAATTTTCAGTTTGTCTTTAAAAAAAGCAACTGCTATTTATAATTCTGGCATAGTAGTACTAAGATTATGATACGCCGTTTAACCATTATATTGTTGCAAAGTTTATTTTAATAAGAAAATGTCAAAAGCGTGCTTGGATCGTATGAGTGGATTGCATTTGCAAGCCGATTGCGTTGAAATACGATGAAATGAGTCATTTCAGGAATGCTATTTGTATGAGGAAATGCCTCGCATTTGGAATTTTTCACACAAAACTGACGCGTTTGGTGAAGTGTGAATGTAGCATTAGGATCTAATTCATTATTTTCTTTATGAGTTGAAAAAAAAAATATTAGTAGCATTACAAATCGTTTTACAAAATTTTGAAGATACCGCTGGACATTTATTGTATTACTCCATTTTTTCGGTAACTAAGCGAGTACATAATTCATCTGCATCAGTCTGAGTGCTTTGAAATATTTATCAATTTTGTAGTTTGTCACATCATTTTTTTTTTGTTGCATTTGAAATTATAATTCCAAAATTTTTAATTAATCTTCAATCTCACATCGGTGTGTCTTTGCTACTTGTTTGATTTTTGTGTTGATAAGGTAGGCTTGCCATATAACATCCTTGTAATTGAACCGTTTTTCTCCAAAGTTTTCGAAACGCATTTAGTTTGTTGTTATTTTAACATTTTTGGATACTCTCCAGTAAAATTTTTGAAGAATTTTCTTGCAGTGAAACACACAATCCAGAATCTTTCTTGTGGTCATACCAATTCTTAAGTAGCATTTTAATTTAAATTTTTGCTGTATTTTAGTTGCACATCGCTGAAGCCATATCGTTCTTTAATGTTCAGTGCATAATTTTTTTTAATTATTGCTCTTGAGTTGCTGTAGTTAGTTGGGCGCGCTTGAACAACAGCAGCAAAAGCAAAAAACTTAGGTGAAAGCATAAAGAAACGTAACTAAATGTTGAAAATAGAGTTAAAACTATAAAAAAAATACATTTTTAGTACATATTAGTCAAAATAGAAATTGTATTAGTAAATAAGGTTAAAAAAGTTGACTTCATTAAGGGCCAAATTAACAGTTATCGTTCTAAATATATATTTGTAGCACTTGAAACAACGGAATACCAAGGGTTTTAAGTTGACTTTCGATAAATTTTTTGTTTTGGCTTTTATTTTTACAATGAAATAATAACTGTTACAATTTAACTTTTATTTTTTTATCGGCAAAATAAAACACTGTCTAATGTTAAAAGGAATGTAGGTAGTACAAATAGTAAATTTAGTATCAATCGATTTGTTTAGGTTTCCAAGTTACGAAAATATACCATGCCTTGCTTCTGGGTTCTTTTGAGCAAACATGTCTTACCAAAGGTGTCTGATGCCCTTCAATTTCAAACGCGACCTTAGGGACTTTGCAGCGATATCAATCATCCCGGTAGATCTATAGCATGTTCGTTCTCCTATTAGTGAAATCTTCAATTTGTGTGCCACAAGTGGGCGTATAGTTCGCCGCTACGCTTAATCATTTGGAAGCCTTCTATGCCCATTACATCAGCGATCTTCGCTCCCTTCAATATTGTTGAGGAGGAATTCAGAAGCACTTGCAATATTCTCGAACCTATAAAATCGTCACTGAGCCGAAAGGAGTTTATAAACACGTGATTTCGTCTTTTAAGAATTTTTATAGAAACATAAGAGTTACCCTGCAAAAATCGCGAGTACTGCATGTATGGAGTACTCGCTATGGACCAAGAGAGTGCTCTAAAATTAACCACAATTCATACAGAAAATACGGTCCAATTAACATTGTGATGTCCTAGGACTGGACCATATACTCCAGCTCACCATTACATCAGTGTAATCCATGGAGTACACCAGTATGACACAAGTGGACCACATGATCCAACGATTTTTGCAGGGTAATGCCACCTAAAGATTCTACTTGCGAAAAATGTTTTTTGAAGGGCCCGGAAATATTCTTTTATCATAACAGCATACACTGAATAAGATTAAACCTTCTTTATATAGTAATCCTAATACTACCATAGCAAAATTAAGCTATCTTAAGGGAATGCCATATGGCCTCTTTGAGCTTGCAACCAAATTTTCGAAAACAGTGGCAGCCCTAGCAAAAAGCTCTGGTTTCTAAGAATACCGCCGTTACTTGCAGGTGACTTTTCGTTTCATTTTCCCCGTACGCGTTTCGGCTCTATTACTATCATCTTCAGGTGACAAACCAAATTCAGCGACCATAAATTTGCTCAAATATTAATAAAATATAACAAGATCTTTTACATTTCCTAGGAAATATAAAGTACAACGTTGAGTAAAGCTGCAACTAGAAGCAGTAATATAGGAAACAAAAATTGACACAATATATATGGGTATAAAACTGAAGACCAAAGCGGAAACTGAAGAGCAAACAGTTTTCGAAGCCGAGTATACAGAAACGTACGAAAAAGTCCCAGTGGGTTCTATTCTACCCTATGAGTGTGGCCCGATTGGTGGCTTTTAAGAAATCATACATGGTGAAAACAAAGAGGTTGTTTGCGTTATATGTGATTTACAAAACTGGTGCCCTGAAACCAACAACAACCGGCAGCAGCCTTATACGCTTTTCTGCTACTGCCGGTCGTAGCCTTATCGAGGAAGAACGTAAATGCTGTCAGGCATATGGATATTAAATGTTAGTGGGAGTGTGAACTGCCTTGTTCTTCTTTATGTGGCCTTAAGAATACTCCCTAAGGGTTTTAAGGATTTTAGCCGATACGTTCTGGGAAATACTACCATTTGTGGAACGTCTTGATATGACCATATTGAACTTTCTATGTCATACAACCCTCTCCTTCGGGTAGGAGCTCTGGTTCACTAGAGCCTCGAATTCTCAATAAAAAGGATTCACGACGGGTAGGTAAGTTTGACAATTGGGTTGGAGAAGCTGTGGATTGCGCTGGCAATCACTTGAGGGGATGGCGCTAAACAACTCCTCATAGCCCGAGTGTGAACTGTCGTTATTGCAATGATTTAAGAATCAGTAAATCCATGAAACTTACAGATAGCTGCACCGCATTTCAGGCAGAGGGTATATCAGATCTTTTCCAACAGTACTTCTAGTAGAAGTGTACTGAATGTCTCGCAGATAAGTCTTAAGATTATGGAATACAGGCAACATAATTGATGGTGCTATCCAAAAGTTTCAAGAATCCAGTAAAGATTTCAAGGCTTTTTAACTGGTAGAATTACTGCCTTGCGGAAACTTATGTCCATTGAAGGGGCCTTGTAAACTTCAGCTTGTCCTGAGAATGTAGAACGTGAAACATATCATGTGCACATATGACACTATGCCGTTAAAGGTGGTTTTCAACATCTCCACGTAACGCTTACTGGCACTTTATTTAACAGAGGGCGAAACGGCTCTAAGAGAAATGATCCCAAGGAGTCTACTTATGGGTGCTAAAAAGACAAAACTATAGACACATAGAGTTGTGTTTTGATGATGTCAACAAAATATTGAAACACTACGGACGCAATGCGTCTCTGTAGGGCCCTACATTGGCCACCCAGCATAAGCTTACCTAACCTATTTCAATACTATTTTTCTGTCAAAATTTTCGTTAACTTTTAACAGTGTTTTATTTGATTAAAATAAAAGTAATAAAAAACGTTAACAACAAATTTTTTTAAATTGTAACCGCTTGGGTCCCTGGTTATAAACCACATGCAACGTTCATTTTATGTGAGTAGGGTTTAAGATATTTTAAGTTAAATTTTAGGCAAAGCTCTCATGCAAAACAGCGTATGAAATGCGTGAGGTGAGTGAATGCATTATTGCTTATTTATGTTTCACATGTGCGTATGTGTGCATGTGTATGTGTGTTTTTTTATGATGATTGAAAAAAGAACATTTGCTTATACTAAAAACAACGGAAGCACAGCAACCAAAAAAAATTTTATTTCCAACAACAAAATTACCTGCTTCTCCGCACTGGCGCTGTTCCCTGTTCCTGCAGCTGACTAACGCGCGTTGTTTGTTTTTCGTAACTAATTTTCAAATTGCCAGCCTCTGTCGTAGTAGCCATCAAATTGGGATTACTGCTCGCAGTGCTCAACATCATATTGCCGCCCGTTGGCGATTTACCGCTCTGATGTATAACACTGCTATGTGTTGTTGTATTAGCAAAATAACTACTATTACTATTACTGCTATGATGTTCGGAGGAAAGTGCTGACGATTGATGATGAATGCGTGGTGATTGACGTTCCATGAGACCAATGTTACTAGCACCGCTGCTGCCCAGTGGTGTTGATGTACCCGTCGCATGTGCGCTTGACGCGCTTCCGGTTGCACCACCTTGTTGTTGCTGTTGACTAATAGCCGCCGCTGCTGCGCGTGTTGATTGTGATGGTGGTGCATGATGTTCTTAAGGAAAAAAGGAAAATCAATCAAAAAACTCCATATATTTTGGGCGAAAAATAAAGGACAAACAAAATATGGGGACACGCCAACTCACCTGTCGCGCCACCCACCGCGCTACTACTTGTTGGTAAATTGATTCCAGGTACATTGGCGGTGGAGAGTGGCACAGACACGTACAGACTGGGCGCATTGGCGGCCGTATTTGTTGTATTGCCAACATTATTATTATTATTCGTACCACTATTCGTTGTCGAGGATTGCGTTTGTGCTGTAGATGCATAACGGTCATCACGATGATGTTGCTGCTGTTGTTGATCTTTGTATTGGTTGTTTGGATTGCTACTGCTGTTATTGGCATTGCTATTGCCTGAAGCAGATTTGGGCGCTGTGGAGATGACATTGCTCGTATTTATATTTGTTGTTGCACCACTACCTACTCCACTTTTACTGTCGGTCGCATATTTGTGCGTGCCACCGGTGGAGCTTGTGTGTTGTGTTGACGCTGTTGATGCAGATGATACGATTGAGGCGGATATTGAAGCGGATGTTGGACCTGCCGAGCCTGTGTGAGGATTGTTGTTACTATTGCCGCTGTTGCTGTTGCCGCTATTTTGCGTACTACTCGTATCGGAGGCTGTGTGTGACTGATGTGTGGGTGGACTTAGCCCAGTTTTTTGCTGGAAATATAAATTGAAAAGGAATGTCGTTAGTTGGGATTGAATGTATTTTTAACTACAAGTATTTATTTTCAAGCAATTTCTTGGTGTTTCCTCTGGTAAAATTACAGCTATATTGAACCGTGACAATGCTAATATCCGTCTTCTATTAAAAACTAGATTAGTACCAAACAAACTAATATTCAAACGTTACCGTAGCTCATTTGTGCATATTGATTGGGTAACCACACACAAATGCGCACTAACTAACGACAGTTATGCTCGGCGGTCCATGCCGTGCCGATGTCTGGTTTAAACCAGCATAAAAACATTTTTGACATTTGTTAACAAATTTTCTCGTATATAACCAAAGGTGTTTATGTAACCAATTTCTCTTACGATACGGGTGTAAGAATGTAAAGACACAATTTAAGAAGAAGCGAAAGGGAAAACGAACGGTGGACGCAAGGAAGGAGAAAAAATATAGATATGATTGTGATAGAGATAAGCACATCGATGATAGTATAATGGTGATTATAACGATGAGTAGACGAAGACATCCCCAGCGGGTTAAGGATCTTACCAGTCGACCACACGATTGAATGATTCGCACTCACATTGTGCTACGCTCAGAAAACATAGACTTTCTGATGCTAAAACATCGTCACGTACAGTTAGCCTTGAACATGTAACTGTCGCCCCCCTCGGCAAATCTCGCCAGACTTGCTGTCGATGTAACTTCATATTCCTCTCAATGACACATATTAGAAGTAGACAAAGTTACCATCCAACACCCGCAACTGGCTACAGACAACGTTACAGGCTTCTTTTCCTCGCCTTTTATCGGAATGAAATATCCAGGATTACCTTTCTATATACATATGTATATAGTTTCGGAGGCTCTGGGATTTTTTCGTCGATTTTTTGAAAATTTTTTTCTCTTCGTTTCTTGGGGAGCCGTTTTAACACTTTGCGGTTTGTGTAACGCACAGAGTACTCGTTTCTCTAAGGAGCTTGGTTCTTACCTAGCCAGCTTTGCGATTAAGCTTAGAGCTCATACAGAGTATCATTAAATTTCCTTCCATACACACCGTAGGCATTACGGGAGGGTTAAAACGTTCACAATACAGACTTCTTGATGAAGACGCGAAGTTGCGTCGAAATGCGTAAAAGAAAATAAACTTTTATTTTTTTAAAGATAGGCCTAGGTATGCAAAAACAACACGTTTTTCGGAGAACTTTTGTCGTGCATACTTCATGGCCCACTACCGCTCCTTTCAACTCTTTCAACATCCAACGCCGTTCAACTTCTTCTACTCATTCGACTATATATAGACAGCATATATGCAACAACAGTCCTCAGTTGTCAGTTCTCTGTACAATTATCTTTCTTTTTCAACTCTATTTCGACATATTTGCGGTCTTGTCATTTCCTATTTCTACGCGACATTAGCTTTTGTTTTACATATTTTTTCGTTCATCTAAATTTGGTATAATTTTTAATGCCATTGCAACGCAATTTCAGCAACATTTTCTTGTATCAAAGTTACATGTGGTCTTGTATGCGTGAGAGAGAGAGAGTCGTGAGTAGTGAAAAATGTGTATGGCATTCACGGTTGCCACTTTTGGTCCATTTGGACCAAAAATGGTCCCTTCAAACCCCATTTGGTCCGCTGGTCCCTTTTTTAAATTTTGGTCCTTTTTAGGCTACATTTTGGTACTTTTCTTCCTTTTTCACTGAGGTTAAAATTCACAACTCTGCCCACAACATTTGGCACACTTTCATTAACCCACATATAATTTTCAATTTACTTATGTATATGGAAATCTTACCACAAAAATTGCTCAGTCAATAAAATGTAGCAGACCAATGATATTTCATAGGAGATATTTTAGGCGAAGCATTAATAAGAAAAGTCATGGAACTAAGGGCAAACACATTACACGGACTTTACAGAAAAATTCTTGTTTTAGTATCCAGATATTTCGATTAAACACTTTTCGTGATAGATTTTTTTCACTAGTTGAGCTAAGAAAATTTTTCTCAAATGCACGTGTGCCTTAAGAAATTTGGCAGGGCGTTCCACTGAAAACTAAGTAAAATAATGAAACTAATTGGTTTTATGTTTGGTAACACCTTCAGAATTTTTACAAAGAAATCCTATGTAAAAATTGCAGGAGTATTGTGGTGTTGCAGGAGTATTCTGGTGTTAAGGCACGCCGAATACTTGAAAACTAAGTAGCTTGGTATAAGAAATATTTTAACTGTAAGTAAGGCAGGAATACTTATTGAAAGCGGTAACCTTATACTTGAATAACGAATTGCGATTGAACAAATTTACTTTTATATTCAGATGTTGAAGCAAATGTAAAAAAGATTTGATTTCGAAAGTAGTGTTTTGGGTTTTATTCTCGTAGGTACAGAACCCCATAAACTTCAATAGCAACGCTGTTAACTAATTTCTAGTATCTACTTAAATGTAATCAGGTTCCGTAATTACACAGTTGAAACTTTTAAGACGTTTGATTTTTCATCTCAACATTCAGGGGAAAAAGTAAGCATCATTTATAATTTACTGAGTTTGCTTATAGTTCGGCTACACAAAAACGCAAATTTTTGAAGCTTTTCTTACAAAAACCCAACTGCGCTATACATCTGTTTTCTTTCCAATTAACAACATAATGCTGGAACTAAGAGCTTTGTCAGCAAAACTACATACGTTCAAAACGTATAGTTAGTGAAGGCATAGACTTATCCTAGAAATTTGAAAATATAATACCCTGCAAAATCGTTGAATCATGTGGTCCACTGGAGTACTTACCATTATACTCCACTGTAATGCACCAATGGACCAACTCATGTTTCTACACGATCATATTGTAAGCCGATCATTGCTCGTTTTTAACGATTGTAATCACTACACGATGTTTCCCTGCAAAAATCGTTGGATCATGTGGTCCACTGGAGTACTTACCATTATACTCCATTGCTGCAAATGGACCAACTCCTGTTTCTACACGAACACATTGTAAGCCGATCATTGCTCGTTTTTAACGATTGTAATCACTACACGATGTTTATTGGACTGTGGGTACTCCATGGATTACTCTGATGTAATGCGAAGCTGGAGTATATGGTCCAGTCCTAGGACATCGCAATGTTAATTGGACCATATTTTTTGTATGAATTGTGGTTAATTTTGGAGTAGTCGGTTGGTCCATAGCGAGTACTCCATACATGCATGCATGGAAGACTCGCGATTTTTGCAGGGTACCTAAAAGTAGTGTTTTTGTTTGTGCAGTTTGAATTAAGTCTCCTATTCGTTAAGTTTATTAAAATTTTGTATAGGAAACCATGGAAACATCCTGAAATTTTTTATTTAACAACGACTACGGCACATTTGTGAATTGCTTGTATCACAATCAAATAAAACAAAATGTTGGTACTTTTTTCTGATATTTGGTCCTTTTTTTGATGAATTTTGGTCCCAAATGAAAACATGGTGTGGCAACCGTGATGGCAATAGTAGCATATGTTTGTATTGCGTGCACTCATGTAACCACCACAACAACAATAACATTACCAACTTCGAAATGTGCCATATGTTGACTGCAGCGGAAATGAAAAATTGCAGCCAACAACAACATAAAATCATATGTGGCAAGCGAAGTTGCAAAAAATAACAAGGCACATGGTATTTATATGCAATTGTATGATTTTTATGATTTCTGTTTACGATGTAAGTACAATATCTGCATGTATATATATCCATCGGTCTAATGGATATATCGTTGGTATGTGCAAATAGGCAATGAGCCAGTCATCAGCTTCGCGATTACATAAGCAGAATTGCAGAGTTGAATTTAAGTAAGTAAACTCTGTGTCTAGATCTGTGGCCTCAACAACATTGTTACTTTATAGCTTTTTATTGCAGCAACAAACCTTAGATAAACTTCATGAAAAAATGTAATTGCAGTCTTTAACTAGAAACGAACTTAAATTGATTTAATTAATATTATCACTGTTTCACTGGCAGAGTATTTGATGGTAGAAAAGGAGGGAATGTAACAAATAACAAAAAAGTGTACTATCCCCTACATACATATGTAGGTATGTTATGGTTTTCGAGTTACGAGAACATTTTTGGACTTTGAATGGCCTGGAAAAATAATAGCATTGATCAATTTTGTAATCAACTTCAGTTACATGGAAAGTTGATTTGAAAGTTGCTTTAAAAAATTGGTTTCAATTTTGAAATCAGTTTCATTTGCATGGGAAGTCGGTTTAATAAATTTTGTTATCAATTTCAGTTGCATGGGATGTCGATTCAAAAATTAATAAAAAAATTTCTTTTTGGGTTTTAATCAATTTTGTAAGCAATTTCAGGTTGGTTCAATAATTGATTTAAAAAATTGTATTTTTTTTTTAGTTTTGTTCTTGTTTTGGTCAATTTTGTAATCAATTTCAATTGCATGGGAAATTGATCCAAAACTTGATTTAAACAAAAAAACATTTTTTTTTGTTTTCAATATTGCTTTAAAAAGAGGTAATATATTGGCAAACTTTCCTGTAAGCGAATGTTGCATGACCCATTTACACTAGACAATTTTCACTATCTACAAGAAATTGTCTCAAAAGTTGCTCAACTTAAACGCTTTTTGATTAAAATTTTCAATACTGACAGCAAAAAAACCAAATCATAGGATGTGGATTAAATATTGATTTATTGATCTCAACAGGTTTAGGAGATGCCATATTTTCTTTAAAAGAATCGTTTTAAGAAGTATGAATGGGATTTAGTTAAATAGTTTACTGAGTTATCCATTGAATGTTCTACACTACAAATCACGAGTACCAAACAAAAAACGAAACCACATTTTTTTAAAGTCTAAATAAGATGAAAGTGAAAATATTTATGGATTTTTGGAAAACAGTAAAAATGTACCAAATATTTTGATATCTATTTAAAAGTTCATTACTTATCTTACAAGGCTCCCCAAAAAAAAGGTTGAAATAGACTTTTTGGGATCTTCATTTAAGATCCATTCTGCTTTGGTAAGGGAGCCACGATATGCTATAAAGTTAGTTATCTTGCAAGGCTCCTCAAAAACTTGAAACAAAGACTCTTCTAGAGAGATCCTGCTTTGGTACTATGCTCAATTTTCGAGAAATGATAAAAACCTTGATTTATATGAGCTAGATACCAAATATTATTAGTCTAGCTCAAATATGCTAAGAATTACAGCGCTGGGGCATGGGACCAATCGTCTTTGTGACGAAAATATTGCTAGCAGACTATTCTGACGCGATTGAGCTAGAAATATGTGTAACTGCTCCAAAGAGACGTGCAACTCCCAGTAGATCCTTCAACACTATTAGCTATATGTGTGCCAAATTTCATCCAAATGCGTCCAGACACAAACTGGCCGTAGTTGTTGACAGCCACATTTGCGGATGGACGCATTCAATACTGGAAAACATAATAATTTAAGCAGTGATGGGCTCTTTGACAAGACCCGACCGAACCAAAACATCAATTTTGATTGCCTTCACCAAATGGCACTGAACCCTCTTTATCTCAATGAGAGTCAAGTATCTTGGCGTCCAATACACAACAAGCTATAATGGAAAGTAAATATTGATAGAAGAGTAGAGATGACATACACTGCATACTACTCGTGTAAGAGAATAGTTAGCCTGGGCCTTAGGCCTTTGGCATGCGCCTCAGAGCTACAAGCTCAGCCATCAGACTTAGAGAGTCTAGAAGCTGACACGAAAATCTGTATGGCCACAACGATATCCTAGAATGCTCCACAACGTGAATTTTAGAAAATTATCGAACAACAAAGCAGGGCTCAAAGCGCTAGATTTACTATATACGTTCTGAAAGGCCGTCGACAACTATAGGAGGGCGCTATGAGAAGCAGCAAATTTTGCTCCCATCACACTCACTTGGGTACCCGGTCACAGAAGCATTGACGACAACGAAAAAGTGTGTGAGCTGCCAAAGGGCGGTGCATCGTTAGACATCTCATGATACATCGGCCACTTCAATAAAAAAGGAAAGACATTCTTACCAATATCAAGAAAATCGGAATGCACACTAGTTACTTTACGGTCACCTTTGAAATCACAAGACAAACATGGACTGACTACAACAAGAATACAACAGAGTTCCTACTGAATATATTTGGGAAAGAAACATTCAGAATGACATCCGCAGAATAGTAATTCCCTTCAACGACAGGTGTAGGAGCTGTAGTGAGAACGGTTGCAAGAAGACAGTCATCGATATGCTCTGCGAGTGCCTAGCCCTAGCGAACGTTAAGTCCCGCACTTTAGGCAGATCACTATGAGTATGACTGTGAGTGAATGCTACAAAATATGACGTGGTGTTATTAAGTTTGGCCTTTTAAACTCAAAACCGATACGAAAGCGATTATTTTAGGACCACCTTAATGTGCGTCAATCTATGTGCAGGTAAAAGAAAACAAAGGGTGGTATATATGCAAATAAAATTCATGGGATAGAAACAGCAATACTAGAAGCAATATCCGCTTTATGCATGAGAAAAAAGTGTTGCCGAACTATTTTACTTGTAATGTGGGACAGACAAATATTGAAAGTATTAAAAAAAAAATTAAGTCAAATAACGAAATTACATATGAAGGTTCAAGAAAACAACAAAAAATAAATAAAAACAAGTAAAGGTGTCTAGGTTCGGGTGTAACCGAACATTATATACTCAGCGTGAGCTTCAATTGCACATTTCAGATAAATTACTTTCGGTTAAAAAAAAATGTCTCCCCATTTCCTCTTACAATAAAACTTGATAAGTGAAATATCATTGATTCAAAACTGTTTTTTTGCTAAGTTATAGCTTATTATTCTAGTCTACGACCCTTTTAAACTTGTCTTATATGTGGTCTTTAACCGATTCCGTCCATTTTTACTGGATATATTTTCTGCTATAAGGAAAATATGTGTACACAATTTCATTACGATATGTTAATTTTTCTTCGAGTTATGTCTCCCGAAACATAGAAAAATGCTTAGTCATAGTCATAAAGGGGGCGGTGAAACGCCCATTTTAAAAAATTTTAGTGTTTTCCAATTTAATAGGGGGACTCATGTAACCGTATAAATGCCTTATAAAGTGTGTAAACGTATAAATGTATCTAGTGCGTAAACGAACTGTCAAATTTTGTATGAAAAATCATTTACACAATTTGTATAAATTTACGCGCACATTTCATTGTGTAAACGCGGTAAACTCAAAGAAAGAAATGTCCAACATCAGCAAGTCATTTACTAGAATATCTTAGTAAAGACGTTTTAGTTTTGATTTTTCACTTAATATTGGCATTTTTTAATTTGTATAACAATCAAAAAATTTTTGTTTGGCAATAATACAGCTGATAAACCATCAAGTTTATCAAGAGTATTTCTAGGTGCGTTCATATAACAGTGTGTGTAAATGGATATAATTTTACACCTTATAAGTTTATATGCTCATGAGTCCCCCTAATGTTATAATTCAATTTATAAGTTAAAATTCTATTGATACAAAGCTCTTTTTCCCTAAGATATAGCTTATTATTTTTGTCTACGACCCTTTTAAAAATCGTTTATATAAAAGTGGGCGTGGTCTTTAACCGATCTCGTCCATTTTTAATAGAAATATTTCCAGCTATAGGGAAAATTTGTGTACCCAATTTTATTACGATCCGTTAATTTTTCTTCGAGTTATGGCTCTCGAAACATAGAAAATTGCTTAGTCATAAAGGGGGCGGTGCCACGCCCATCTTTTTAAATTTGAAGTTTTTTCCTATTTATTGTTATTAATCCACTTGGGAAATGAAATATCATTGATATAAAGCACTTGTTTGCAAAGATATAGCTTATTTTATTCGTCCACGACCCTTTTAAAAATCTTTTATATAAAAGTGGGCGTGGTCCTTAAACGATTTCGTTAATTTTTCTTCAAAGCATTCCTTATAGTAAAGGCAACCTCTCTACCGAATTTTGTTACGATAGGTGTAACAATGTTTGATTTATGATTGATAATATTTGTAAAATTTATTTTATGACAAGTGGGCGGTACCACGCCCAAATTAAAAAAAATTTCAAATTTCAACATTCTAGGTGTATTATTTACTAAATAATCAGGTTTTTGTGTTTTCCAAAATGTTATATGGGCAAATCCCCAAAACGTTTACTTTTTTGGATACTCGGGTTTTACACACGGGCAAAAAACTTAAGGCTAGAAAAAAGTACAAGGACATTAAGTTTGACCTTTTCACTATCCGATCTGATGATTTTAAAAATCAAGAAAGTTGATAGTTGATAGCAGAACTTCGAAACGTAAAAAACGTGGATTTTTACACTTTTTCAAGCGATACCCTTAATTTTTTTTTATTTTTTTTGAATTTTTTCGATAAAATTTTGAGGCATCGCTGAAACGCTGCGGTATTTAAACTGAATGTTATTTTTGAGACGGAGATTCTAAAAGTGTGAGCAAAATTAATGTGCCCCTCAAAACTATCATCAATCAAAATAGCGATACTTTTTTTTGTCATTTTCAATATTGATAGTTTTTTGCCTATAGCTTTTTGAGGCAACTGAGTATTGAAATTTGGATTATGCACGATAATAGCCTATCAGGGACTAAAAATACCTGGGGCTTCAAATTCGATATGCCCCTTTCAGTTTTGAAGGTAGAGGCAGAAAAGTGGACGCACTTGGTTGCGTAAATTTTTTTCAGGAGCATGTTTTTTTTGTGGGCACAGCTACAATTTTACTTTTATCACTTCATACCCGTTTGTTAATTTTTTCTCTACACCACAGTGGTATACCATCAATTGCCTCATCTTGGAATATCCACGCAAGGAAAGTTATTGATGTTTGTACATGGGGCAAATATACGAAATTTCCGACAAAAATTGGAAACCGTCAAAAAGCGTAGAAAAAAATATAATTTTTTTTTTTTTTAAACCAGGTTTTATTTAAAAGTAAATGAAAAGAAACACAAATGTTGTACAAAAATTAAAAAAAAAAAAAAAATTTCTACACTTTTTGACGATTGCCAATTTTTGTCGGAAATTTCGTATATTTGCCCCATGTACAAACATCAATAACTTTCCTTGCGTGGATATTCCAAGATGAGGCATTTGATGGTATACTACTGTGGTTTAGAGAAAAAATTAACAAACGGGTATGAAATATTTGAAGGTTACCCGGTTTCATATTTTTGCCGATATCTCTAAAACCGGGTTTCGGGTATCAACAAAATTTTACCTAAATATACCCCACATAGATATGTACAACCTGATAAAATTTCAACACGATCGGCTAAGTGTTTAAATAAGTAAAAAAAAATTATATATATATTTTTACCGATATCTACAAAACCTGGTCTCGTGTATCAAAAAAATTTTACATAGCTAACAGCTGCATATATCTCCATATTTTGTTAAAATTTAGATATAATCGGTACAGAAGTGTTGAAATAAATGTATATTTAACATTGCGACCTCAGTTTATATATATTTTGCTCGATCTTTTGACTATATCTTTTTGAGGCATTGTGTAAGACGAGTAACGGCGATGCACTATAGCTCCAATTTACGCCTCAATGTTCCTAATAAAAAGATATTTGATATTTCAAAACAAAAAAAAATTGTTTCTCCAAAAAAAACCAAAGTTTGGCGGATTTCCCCATATATATAAAAAGTGGGTGTGGTTATCACCCGATTTCGCTTATTTTCAATACCAATCTATTCTGGGTCCAGATAAGCTCGAGTACCAAATTTGGTGAAGTTATCTCAATATTTACTCAAGTTATCGTGTTAACGGACAGACGGACGGACGGACGGCCATGGCTCAATCAAATTTTTTTTCGATACTGGTGATATTGATATATGGAAGTCTATATCTATCTCCATTCCTTTATACCTGTACTACCAACCGTTATCCCATCAAAGTTAATATACTCTGTGTGCAAAGCACGCTGAGTATAATAAATACAAAACACACATGCAACTTATAGCGGTGTGGCACCATTGCACGGAAATTGCACTTAAATGATATTTAATCGTTTTGGACGCACTGCCACATATGGGCAACACTTGAGGAGTGAACTTTGCGGTATAAGTGGGATTGAAGGAATATACATGCATACATATGTATTTAATATTTAAGTGACCCTATTTTATGTGGTTTACATAGCATAGAAAAAAAATTATTTACCAAATGCGATCAATATTCGCCGCGTCAATCGCTGCCCCTTCTTACCAAACAGTAAATGCAAACAAGAAAAAAGATACTAACTAAAAAATCTAATAGAAATGCAAATATGTATGTAAATCGTACTTAAAACAACCACAAATACAACAATTGTGATTTTGTGTGCATTGACAGGAAGTTTACATTAGACCATTTGGTAAACCGAATGCAATAACTGATGCATCATATGCACAAACCCATACGCACGTGTTAGTTAAGTGTAAACTTATGTAGATAGGCATATATATATATATATATATATATATATATAGATATTTATATTAGATTGGGTCGATTTATTAACCGATATCGCGCCATCGATTTTTCGATAGGATTTGGGCTCAGGGAAAAAGTCCACTACGCATACCCAAAAAAATAAATTTGGAGCCTGCGAAATTTAATTTTTTTTTTGACTTTGATTTTTAAGGTTTTTTTCATGACCTACTAAAAAAATTTCATTTGATTGTAAAATTTTCATGTATCCGACCAAAAAATGTCCGCAAACAACGTTGGCGATAACAGTTTTTTGAAAAACTGGGTCGGAGAGGGTATACATATGAAAATTTTTTTAGTAGGTCATGAAAAAAACCTTAAAAATCAAAGTCGAAAAAAGTAAAAAAAAAATGAAATTTCGCAGGCTCGAAATTTGTTTTGTTTTTGGGTATGCGTAGTGGAACTTTTTTTTTCCTGAGCCCAAATCCTATCGAAAAATCGATGGCGCGATATTGGTTAACTTTCGTCCATACAAATCTACCCATCCCAATGTATATATAGAACGTGTGATAAAGCGCACATGCACCAAGAATGAAGGAAATAGTGTAAAGACAAACAAACCAGTCATTAATCGTTTTGCAGCTAAATGTGGCAAGACAAATAATATTTTGTTGTATGAGAAGGAAAAAAAACTCACAGACGAACGCTAAGGAAGGCAATTATCGGACCATTTCCAACTTGACAAGCAAATTAATAGTGAACACGGAGGAACATTTTAATGTCAATAACCGCACGCTAAATACACAATTGCTATATTAAATAATTTCTTCTCCTTTCTTCTTCTTAATCATTGACATTTTATAACTTTTTGGCTGTTATATTTTTTAATTCTACTTGTTTCGTTGCAGCGTTGCTTTTTTCACCTTGTTTTTGTTCTCTTCTTAGTTTTTATACTCAGTTGAGCAGAGCTCACAGAGTATATTAAGTTTGATTGCATAACGGTTGGTTGTACAGGTATAAAGGAATCGAGATAGATATAGACTTCCATATATCAAAATCATCAGGATCGAAAAAAAATTTGATTGAGCCATGTCCGTCCGTCCGTCCGTCCGTTAACACGATAACTTAAGTAAATTTTGGGGTATCTTGATGAAATTTGGTATGTAGGTTCCTGAGCACTCATCTCAGATGGCTATTTAAAATGAACGATATCGGACTATAACCACGCCCACTTTTTCGATATCGAAAATTTCGAAAAACCGAAAAAGTGCAATAATTCATTACCAAAGACAGATAAAGCGATGAAATTTGGTAGGTGAGTTGAACTTATGACCCAGAATTGAAAATTTGTAAAATTTTGGACAATGGGCGTGTCACCGCCCACTTTTAAAAAGAAGGTAATTTAAAACTTTTGCAAGCTGTAATTTGGCAGACGTTGAAGATATCATGATGAAATTTGGCAGGAACGTTACTCCTATTACTATATGTACGCTTAGTAAAAATTAGCAAAATCGGAGAAGGACCACGCCCACTTTTAAAAAAAAATTTTTTTTAAGTAAAATGAACTTAGTTCACGTACTTATCTGAACGCACTTTATCTTGGTATAAAAAATGAACGAAATCCGACTATGACCACCCCCACTTTTTCGATATCGAAAATTACGAAAAATGAAAAAAAAAAATGCCATAATTCTATACCAAATACGAAAAAAGGGATAAAACATGGTAATTGGATTGGTTTATTGACGCGAAATATAACTTTGGAAAAAAACTTTGTAAAATGGTTGTGACACCTACCATATTAAGTAGAAGAAAATGAAAAATTTCTGCAGGGCGAAATAAAAAACCCTTGAAATCTTGGCATTTATTGCATATATAAATAAATTAGCGGTATCCAACTGATGATGTTCTGGGTTACCCTGGTCCACATTTTGGTCGATATCTGGAAAACGCCTTCACATATACAACTACCACCACTCCCTTTTAAAACTCTCATTAATACCTTTAATTTGATACCCATATCGTACAAACACATTCTAGAGTCATCCCTGGTCCACCTTTATGACGATATTTCGAAACGGCGTCCACCTATATAACTAAGGCCCACTCCCTTTTAAAATAGTCATTAACACCTTTTTTTTTGATACCCATATTGTACAAACAAATTCTAGAGTCAACCCTGATCCACCTTTATGGCGATATCCCTAAATGGAGTCCACCTATAGAACTATGGCCCACTCCCTCATAAAATACTATTTAATGCCTTTCATTTGATACACATGTATACAAACACATTCCAGGGTTACCCAGGTTCATTTTCCTACATGGTTATTTTTCCTTATGTTGTCACCATAGCTCTCAACTGAGTATGTAATGTTCGGTTACACCCGAACTTAACCTTCCTTACTTGTTTCACTATGCTTTCGTTTTCTTTCATCTGGTTCTAACTAGATGTTTCATTGTAACATGAATTTGCAACGGCATAAACTAATCGAAATTGATGCCTCTATTACCGTTACAACTCAACTCTGGTTGGGTTGAAATTTCGCAATTTGATATTACAGATTACAACTCAACCTGTCAAAAAAAAAAATTTCGGTTGAGTTGTCTAGTCTAACAACTTTTTGTGGCATTACCGTTCACAACTTTGTGTTGGTGCAGTTGTCAAAGACATCAAAATCTGACAATTGATTACTAGCAGTTGTCTCATACAATTTTGCAGTTGTTTTGAAAAAATGTAACGTTTTACAATACGGTTCACCACCTAATTTTTAACAAAAATGTTCAAAGTTGGTATCAAAAGACACGTTTCGACTTCCGACTTAAGAATCCGAAAACAAAAATTAAAAATTTTATTTCTGTCATATCATTTCGGTTCAAATTTTCATTTGGTTGTTGTATTTTGCCAGATTTTTTGTACACACTAATGCAGAAAGGCGTTGGACCCACCCCGGGTTATTTTTACAAATCGCTGCCAAAGGCCGCCAACGCAGAAAGATGTTCTGTGCAAAAAAACTGTGGATCATATTTCGGACCCTCTCGGGCCATTTTGTGGGTTTTTGTAAATATTTTTCGACAGAAATAAAATTTTTAATTTCCGCTTTCGAATCCTGAAAACGGAGATCGAAACGCGTCTTTTAATACCACCTTTGATAAGAGTTAGATGGTGCATGGGCTCATAAAACGTTACAAAAAAAAAAAAAAATTTAAGCCGGTAGTTAAAAATTTTTTAATCAAACAATAATCAACAATTTTATACACATTTATAGAAAAACAACGTTTAAACGAAGGATTATATTGAATAACTTTTTGACTTTATGGAGCGACATTCCGAAGTTGGGGGAGGCTGGCCGTAGTTCGGATGCAGCCAAAATAGTCCCATTGATACTAATCACTACTCCTGGGAATCCTGTTTTAGAGTAAAATACAATTTTTGCTGTTTGGGTTTTAATCCACTTCGACCAAATATGCTCCTCAATAATATCTAAAACTAGTCCAACACCAAAATCATTTCCACAGCATTTTTGATAGCTTCCATCTGCAAGGAATCTGAGCGTGGCGCATAATTTTAAAATAGGGGTAGAGCCTTCCCTCGAACGCGTTTGCGGAAATGGTCCTTAATTGTGTTTAGTAATGAGCAAAATGTTTCCTTTCAAATCTGCAAAATAACTTCATTTGAAGCTCATCATTTGTCACTTAAACATTTTCTTACTTGGTGCTTGGTAGTTCCTAGGGATTGGAATGATCACGCGAACGTTTTAGTATTCGCGACATATCAATCGCCAACATTTTCACCATTATAAAATATATGTGGCGTACCCACATCATTTAATTTTGATTTATCAATTATACTATTATTTGAATTGTAATAACAAAACATTTTGTATCATAACTTGCATTCTACAACACTTAATACTGCAATAATTTCATTACCGTTTACCTACACTTAGTTTTGACATTTTGCCATTACATTGTTCGCTAATTACTCTTTGCATTGTTCTTGTAAATTTTTCTTATTCGATTCGGCCATTGAATTACCGGCACGCGTGTTTAAAAGCAAAACTTTTATTTGATCTGAATTTTTTAGTAGAATCTCTACTCAATAAATATTAGTAACTTTAAAATATTGAGTTTTACTAAATATATTTCATATAATATCCGTTTTGCTTTTAATGACAAAATGACTTTTGCAAATGCTTAAATTTCCGCCACAAATTGATCAGCTGTTCATTTATCTGTCAAATCATCACTTTCTTAGGTTGGCAACGTTAATTCAACTTCAACTGAAATAAATTGTAATTCGTAATACCAAACAGGAGTTGAGTTGTCTTATACTATGTACAAACACACACCATATTGGCAATTTATACCATTTGGGTAATTTATTACGCAATTTATCATATAATAAATTGTAATAATAAATTTCCAATTTAAAAAAAAATTCCGTAATAAATTGTTTCAAACTGCAAGTGCAACCTTGTAAAGTGTGTTTATTGAGTAGATTTAAACGTCAGTTACGCATGGCTCAACTATATGGTTGGCTCATCTCATCAGCTGATTTTATTTTTTTCATTTCACTGGAGCAGGGATAGTCAAAAGAAGATGGCAAACTCAAAATGAAACCAAAACGTTGAACACATTTTCTTACAACGCACACAAATTTCCAAGTTTTATGTTTTCATTCCATTCCATTCGCCTAATACCAACACGCACATTTAGACAGTCTGAACAAAGGTATGCTGTTGTTGTAGAGATGAGCCAACCAGCTATCAAATTACTATTGTGTAAGCTAAATTGAGTTGTATGAACACCACTACTCAATTTAAATCGAAATTGCCTAAATTTATTTTTCTGTTTGAACATACACCCGAAGTTAGCACCCCTACCCGTTTATTCTCATTTCCTTCTTTTTTCTTTGTACCTTTTTCCACTTCTCTGTCTTTTATACTCTTCTCTATCTTCTGCTTAGCCTTTCATTTCCCTCTATTTTTTATACTCAGCGTGCTTTGCACATAGAGTATATTAACTTTGGTTGGATAACGGTTGGTTGTACAGGTATAAAGGAATCGAGATAGATATAGACTTTCATATATCAAAATCATCAGTATCAAAAAAAAAAAATTTGATTGAGCCATGCCCGTCCGTCCGTCCGTTAGCACGATAACTTGAGTAAATATTGAGATATCTTCACCAAATTTGGTACACTAGCTTATCTGGATCCAGAATAGATAGGTATTGAAAATGAGTGAAATCGGATGATAACCACGCCCACTTTTTATATATATAAAATTTTGGAAAACACAAAAAACCCAATAATTTAGTAAATAATACACCTACAATGTTGAAATTTGACATGTGGACTGATATTGAGATTTTTTAAAATGGGCGTGGCACTGCCCACTTGTGATAAAATCAATTTTACAAATATTAATCATAAATCAAAAATCGTTAAACCTATCGTAACAAAATTCGGCAGAAAGGTTGCCTTTACTATAAGGAATGCTTTGAAGAAAAATTAACGAAATCGGTTAAGAACCACGCCCACTTTTATATAAAAGATTTTTAAAAGGGTCGTGGACGAATAAAATAAGCTATATCTTTGCAAAAAAGAGCTTTATATCAATGGTATTTCATTTCCCAAGTGGATTTATGACAATAAATAGGAAAAACTTCAAATTTAAAAAAATGGGCGTGACACCGCCCCTTTTATGACTAAGCAATTTGCTATGTTTCGGGAGCCATAACTCGAAGAAAAATTAACGGATCGTAATAAAATTTGGTACACAAATTTTCCCTATAGTAGGAAATATTTCTAGAAAAAATGGACGAGATCGGTTAAAGACCACGCCCACTTTTATATAAAAGATTTTTAAAAGGGTCGTGGACGAATAAAATAAGTTATATCTTTGCAAAAAATAGTTTTGAATCAATGGTATTTCATTTCCCAAGTGGATTTATGACAATAAATAGGAAAAACTTCAAATTTAAAAAAAATGTGCGTGGCACCGCCCCTTTTATGACTAAGCAATTTTCTATGCTTCGCGAGCCATAGCTCGAAGAAAAATTAACGGATCGTAATGAAACTGGGTACACAAATTTTCCCTATAGCATGAAATATTTCTAAAAAAAATTGACGAGATCGGTTAAAGATCACAGCAACTTAGAAATAAACCAAGTTTAAAAGGGTCGTAGACTACAATAATAAGCAATACCTTAGCAAAAAATAGTTTTGAATCAATGATATTTCACTTATCAAGTTTTACTGTAAGAGGAAATGGGGATACATTTTTTTTAAACGGGCGGTGCCACGTGTTATGTAGACACGTAATTTATCTGAAATGAAATGTACAATTGAAGCGCACGCTGAGTATATAATGTTCGGTTACACCCGAACTTAGACACCTTTACTTGTTTTTGTATACAACTCTTTATTTTCTGTGAATTGCATTCACTTGTATGTTTTAATTGTTTTGTCGAAATTTTTCTTCTAGTCATCCTCATTTTCTTCTTGTACTTCTACTTACGACTATATTTTTTACTACCGTAATACTCTCTTATGCTTCCTTCGTTTCTGGTAAATTTCCCATAAATCCTCAACTGCATATTTTTGCATTACTTTCCTTTGTATTTCTTTCTTTTTATTATCTTTTTCTTATTATACTTTCATCTATACTTTTACTTTTATAATTTATAAAATTTTTTATTTTCATTTGTTTATCTTCTTTGCTTTTGTCCACATTCTTTTTCCACTCCCACATCAATGTTCCCTTCTTTCTCGTCTTTCTAATATTTAATTCTCTTGTTTTTTCTTCCTGTATAGTTATGTTCACTCTTCACACAATATTAAGGGGAGACTCTTCCATGTGGATTTCTGGTTTCTTCTAATCGCCAAAGCGAAAACTTAAGCGGTGAATTCGTTTGGATGTTTACTTCTTATTTACCCTTTTCTATACTTACTTTACTTAACTTCTCTTTACGCTTATATTCCTATGCCCTCTGCTTGAGTAAATTACCTTTCTCTTCTTTCGTATCTAATTTCGATTTTTTTTTTCATTCCTTTATTTTTTTCCTTTGCTAATTTATTACTTATTTACTTCGTCCTTTTTTCTCTACAATTCTACTTTCACTATTCTCTCCTTTTCCACTTTCACTAACATTGTTTTATTATTTATTCTATCTTCTACCTCTTACATAGGTATTTTTTTGCTTCTCTTTGTCACTTTTTAATTTCCCTCTCTTTCCTTTTTCATTTTATAGCTTATTTTATATTATCATATTTCATGAGGTTCAACTAAATCCGTTGACCCGCAAGCCAAAATAGGTTAAAGCAGGGACCTATGTAGCCATTTTAGGATCGGTATAGTTTAGAGCGAAGTTCTCACTCTAAGTAACAGCCATTTGGGCAAGAGCTCTAGAAGATATAGAAATATTAAGCAACATCTCAAATTGCAGGGGAAAATTCGAACAAATCTGGAAGTTCATGGAGTACATTTCTAGAAGAACTGAAAAGGAGTAGAAACAGAAGATGAATTGTTGAAAATTGATAATAAGAGTTATTGATCTAATAAGTACTGGTAGCCATTGTTTCAAATATTTCCCTAATCTGATTGCCCATTTTAGAGCTATTGTGATTAAAAAATTTATTTCGATCACGAATCGTATAACACGATGCGGGCTCTGTATTTTATGGTTATACTAGCAGACCCGGCAGACGTTGTTCTGCCCTAAATTTGGTCTATCTGCATACATTTTAATAAGCTTTTTCCGTTTAACTCTGCCCTCGCTCCTCTACAATTTTTCCTAATCTTTGTATTCACTCCTCCCTCCGTATTTTTCGCTCCATCTATCTATATCTTCGTCTCATTCTATCTCTTTCTCAGTCTCCTTCTCTCTTTTCTCTTCTCCCAAGTTTTTCTCATTCTGCTTCATATCTTATTGCCAGTCCCAGAGGTTGGTATGTATTTTGTTCCAGTCCCATTCCGAGTCTTAGTCCCAGTCCCAGTCCTAGTCTTAATCACAGTCTCAGTCCGTCTCTGGTCTACTTCCCGGAAAAAAGCATCGTAAATACTAATTTAGGCGACTTTATATACCAAATTTCAGGCAATCGAATAGGACGTATGTAAATAGGTATGTGGGTATTATTAATTCATGTCTTTATTTCGGCTTCGCATGCATATTTATCAATTTTGCCAGGTTGATGCGACTAAATCGAATATCACAATGAAAATTACTTCAAAGGTCTCAGCAACCGCTTTCATTTGATATCCATATTACACACATTCTAGGGGTATCCGGGTCCACGTTTTGGCCTATATAGCGAGACCCTAGTCACCCAGCGGTATAAAACTTACTCTGTACTAAAGCACACATAAACAGCTTCAATTTGATACCCATAATGTAAAAACACATCCTAGTGTTACCTGATCCACGTTTTGGCCTATATCTCGAGACCCTAGTTACCAATAGGTATGAAAACTACCCTGTACTAAAGCACACATCAACAGCTTCAATTTGATACCCATAATGTAAAAGCACATCCTAGTGTTACCTGATCCACGTTTTGGCCTATATCTCGAGACCCTAGTCACCAATAGGTATGAAAACTACCATAGTGTACCCTGATCCACGTTTTGGCCTATATCTCGAGACCCTAGTCGCCAATAGGTATGAAAACAACCCTGTACTAAAGCACTCATCAACAGCTTTCATTTGATATCCATATTGTATAAACACATTCTAGGGGTGCCCGGGTCCACGTTTTGACCTATATCTCGAGACCCTAGTCACCAATAGGTATGAAAAATACCCTGTACTAAAGCACTCATCAAAAGCTTTCATTTGATATCCATATTGTATAAACACATTCTAGGGGTGCCCGGGTCCACGTTTTTGCCTATATCTCGAAACCCCATTCACCAATAGGTATGAAAACTACCCTGCAATAAAGCACTCTTCAACAGCTTTCATTTGATATCCATATTGTATAAACACATTCTAGGGGTGCCCGGGTCCACGTTTTGGCCTATATCTCGAGACCCTAGTCACCAAGGGCTACGAAAAATACCCAGTATCAAAGTACTCATGAACAGCTTCCATTTGATACCCATAATGTAAAAACACATTCTAGTGTTCCCTGATCCACGTTTTGGCCTATATCTCGAGACCCTAGTTACAAATAGGTATGAAAACTACCCTGTACTAAAGCACACATCAACAGCTTCAATTTGATACCCATAATGTAAAAGCACATCCTAGTGTTACCTGATCCACGTTTTGGCCTATATCTCGAGACCCTAGTCACCAATAGGTATGAAAACTACCAGTGTACCCTGATCCACGTTTTGGCCTATATCTCGAGACCCTAGTCGCCAATAGGTATGAAAACAACCCTGTACTAAAGCACTCATCAACAGCTTTCATTTGATATCCATATTGTATAAACACATTCTAGGGGTGCCCGGGTCCACGTTTTGACCTATATCTCGAGACCCTAGTCACCAATAGGTATGAAAAATACCCTGTACTAAAGCACTCATCAAAAGCTTTCATTTGATATCCATATTGTATAAACACATTCTAGGGGTGCCCGGGTCCACGTTTTGACCTATATCTCGAGACCCTAGTCACCAATAGGTATGAAAAATACCCTGTACTAAAGCACTCATCAAAAGCTTTCATTTGATATCCATATTGTATAAACACATTCTAGGGGTGCCCGGGTCCACGTTTTGACCTATATCTCGAGACCCTAGTCACCAATAGGTATGAAAAATATCCTGTACTAAAGCACTCATCAAAAGCTTTCATTTGATATCCATATTGTATAAACACATTCTAGGGGTGCCCGGGTCCACGTTTTTGCCTATATCTCGAAACCCCAGTCACCAATAGGTATGAAAACTACCCTGCAATAAAGCACTCTTCAGCAGCTTTCATTTGATATCCATATAGTATAAACACATTCTAGGGGTGCCCGGGTCCACGTTTTGGCCTATATCTCGAGACCCTAGTCACCAATAGGTATGAAAACTACTCTGTACTAAAGCACTCATCAACAGCTTTCATTTGATATCCATATTGTATAAACACATTCTAGGGGTGCCCGGGTCCACGTTTTGGCCTATATCTCGAGACCCTAGTCACCAAGGGCTACGAAAAATACCCAGTATCAAAGTACTCATGAACAGCTTCCATTTGATACCCATATTGTACAAACATATCCCAGGATTACCCAGGTCCACGTTTTGATATCAATAAATTTTGAATTTTTTCTAAAAAAAAATCATAACTCAAGAATGGCTAAACCGATTTGGGATTTCAAAATGAACTAACCATTCTCACCTTCCTGTATCTTTCCTAAAAATTTCATGGCAATCTTTCTATCCGTTCTCGAGTTATGGAGTGACATTCAAAATGTACACTTCTTTTTATATATATAGATGTACCAGATTTAAATGTTAACAAATGCGAACCTAACAGAAACCCTAGAAACAAAAAGGACAAGCACGGTCCAGATAATTTTGAGCAGTGTTTTTAAGGTATGAAGAGAAAGTGAAGCGTTTGTTTATCTCAACCAATTGACTAGTCAGTCACCCTTTTCACTGAGGAATGCATGTGGCTTGAAAAATACTATTTATTAAGGGTTTACTGAATCCTACTTAGATAGTAGATCACATCTTGCACACCAATTTGGCGCGCTTACTGTCTTATAAATGCTTAGCTGGATTGATTCTTTAGGGCAAATCTGCGGACCCAATAGTTTTGTAGAGATTTCGAATACATCATCTTGAAATGTGAGTTTAGTCTACTTAGAGAGAGATTAGCCTAGTAGAATCAAGTAACGTGCTTTGAGTCCACGCCTATATACATATGTATATAAAAACTTGAGTCTTTAATGATTTCTTTATTCCTTATTATTCAAGAGCCAACTTTGCAAAATCCCTGCAGCATATCACTCTAAAAAATAAAAAACTGAAAATTTGCTCGGTGGTTACCGTCTATAAATCTGCTACAGACATTTATCAAATTCAGAAGGTCCCCTATTAGCCCTATGTGCTATGGTTTAATCGAATTTTATATTGGAAACCATGAAATAACTCAAATCTATAACATGTTTACGACAGTTTTGTGAATTGCCCAGTTGTGTACACATAACAAAGATGACAACATCTTTTTGTGTCTATATAATTAAAATTTTATAATTAAATACATTTTCAATCACCAATTCCTTTGAAAAAGACACCGTATGCTATTTCAATTAAAATTTGTTTTTATCTGCTGAGTAGCGCAGCCAAAATGTAAAACTCAAACAAACAAAAAAGATACATTCGGCAATTGATTATAAAACGAATTTTCAATTATGCACACCAAATAAAAGAAAAACCCAACCCTAACGCTTATTTAGTCACATCCTAATCGAATACAAAACATAACAACACTTAAGGGGTATTTAAATATTTAATGCGAGATTAAAAGAAAAAAAGCATTGACAACGCTTTTCTTTGATTAAAGTTTGCATTTTACATAAACTTCATTCATGAATTTCCCTTTCAACGCATGAGTCGGTCTCCAAGGACTTTAAGTACACATAAGCTGTATTCAAAAGCCACACAGGGATTATTATGAAATTGTAAAATTGTTCACCCAATTAAACATTTATGTAGTATTTTAACAAACATATGCGATTATAATAAACTGTGCATGCAAATATTTCTTCAATGCCCTAAAGGTAAATGAGCAACAAATGTCGTTAATGTTGCATGAAGAAGAGCTATTATAATGATTATGGTTAATATTCTGAGAAACCGAAATGTGAAGAATATGAAATACGAGAGCGAAAAAAATATTTGAATAGGAAACCAGTTTCAATACATAAAAGGGTAGTTTGATAGGTCATTGACTGTTCCTTTTGCACTCGTAAGAAAATTAAAAAATAAATTTGGGCATAAGAGAGGACAAGACAAGTACATGTAAACAAGTAGATTCTGTAATGACAGCGATAATCATATATATTATTTCTAATTGCTGTTTTTATTTTACTATTGTGAATATTTGCACTGCATTACCAGCAATTGCTACCATACGCCAGATGGCAGCGCAAGTTGTAAGTTTTAATTGATTGATAGAACAGCTGATTTCTGTTAATATTTGATAAGAGACTTTTATATTGGTTGCGCAAGATGCGCGCGGGTCCGGCTCGTCTTGATATAATAAAAGTTTGGGACCACAGTGAACAGGTAAGAATACCGCTTGCGTAGGGAACTGAAACCTAAGAACGAAAACCATGATGAGTTCTAAATAAAGTTGGCAGGTAAAATTGTGATCGGTGACTGTCTTCTTAGTCACAGCGACTTCAATCCGTGACTGTGAGCACAGCAGAATGGCTCGCTGCGACATTAATTAATGAATACTTGGGTTGTACCGGTATCTACTGTTAGATATTGCACTAAGCCGTTTAAGTAGTAGTGTACTGTGGCATTTAGCAGTAGATAGCAGCTGTAGCCACCTTTGATCTATGTTATCGCAGCTTAGTATTTCTCTGACGCTTTTGTGGTTGGATCTGTGATTGTTAATTTTGGTAGATGTGATTGCGAACAAAACTTAGATTCCGTCACAGTCAGCTAGTCACGACAATTTTTTCAGAGCTGTCGCTGTGATTCGTGGTGACTTTTTCAGTCGCTGTGACAAAATAAGATGTATATAAATATTTGTATTTTATTTCTAAATCTATTTATAAACAAATTTTATTAAATCCTTTTCATGAAATCATTATCATTTTTGATTCAAAGAGATCTAATAATCATCTCTCTTACTGACTACAGTAGTTTGACTCAGCAATAGGGAGCAGAAACGTGGACGATGCCACACGGTTATGAGAGTTATCGAGATAGCGCTCCCAAAGATTTGTACATTTACAAAGTAGACGCTGGCGCAACAAATTAGCCAACTTATATTCGTAGAAGGTAGACCGATTGATAATTGATATGAACAAAGACATCAAACTGGCAATGCCAAGTTATTAGATCCGTGACTTTGAAGGGATTTTAGAAAAAATAGTAGTAAATTAGCTTTTATTGGGCAAGAAACTTGTTTGCTTTTGATCTTGTTTTCTGGATAAACAATACAACCCTGCAGCTATCTCTTAATTGTGCTCACTGGACTGCGATAACTTAGTAAAAATTTGTATGAGAAAGTGAATAAACGGCAGCGAACAGAAAAATAGCAGGAGTATTTAATTTTTACAAATTTTGTCAATTTAAATCTTTTCATTTTTAATATTTTAAGAAAAAACGTCTATGAATTATGTAACTGAAATTGTATAAACCAATCTCGAAACCGTATTCGAAAAAATACGAAAAAATTCCACATAAACTTTAAAGTTTTTATTAAAAGTTCTCCGAAATTTTTTGGAGTATGTAGATTTATAATCCAATCAATTTGAGTCTAAAAAAGTACAAGACTTTTCGAGTTCACATTGATTTAACAATTTTTTTTTTCGAAGGTTGTTTTGGATTTTCTCCCATATAAAAAAATACCTGCACACTTTGGAGGAACATCTAAAACAGACTTCGGAAACTTTTTTATTTTATTTTTTTTCAAAAACCACTGCGATTTTAGGGAACCTAAAACTTTTTCCTTTTTAAGATAAACATTTATTGGGCTACAAAATTGTATACTCAAAAACATTCAGAGAACACTAGTTTGCATACATAGTACGAAATTAATAAAAAAAAAAATGCTTAAAGAATCGAAAAGAAATAAAGGTTTCCTGATGTCACGTTGTTTAAATTTTTCCCAAATTATTAAATTAAAAATTGCTTCAAATAAATGTTTTCATACATTTAAAAACCAATAAGAGCAACCCCCACTTAATTCATACAAAAAAAGGTTTTAATTGACGAAATTTAATTAAAATTCCCACTGCTATTTTTCTGTTCGTTGCTGTACATTAAGAAAAGTTTTTGAAAAATTGTTTTCATGACGTTCAAAGTTTGTTCAGGTGATGGTAGTGCAATATCTGATGTCAATACAATTATGTTGATGTGAATGGTAATAAGCTTTGTGTTTCCAGAAAATAAAAGCAGTATTCCTGAAGAAGAAGCCAAAAGAAACTGAAACGCGTAAGGGAACTGAGAAGAGCGTTATTTTTCTTCAATCCCACCGCAAAAAATGTATAAATTACAGACGAGAACTATTAAAATATTGAAACAGTTAAAATGACCAACAAAATTTTACTTTAGCTCAATAAAGTGGTTATTATCGAACCTATACTTAAGGTTGCAACAAGCTGAATGTATTTTTACAGTGCTGAAAGCCTCTCACTAGAGACATGGTATCAACGAATACAAATTATAAGTTGACTACTCGTTTCAAGGGTAGCTTTAGCATTCTTAGCCGATACACCTATATACATATTCACAGCAAGGAATGAGTGGAGTAATAACCAGCCGAAAGGATACCAGACAGAAAAATATTTGATACTAGCCGAAAAAACTCTTGTTTATAGTTCATTTGGCAAAGTATCTAGCTTGTGATGTATGTGGGTACAATTTTCCGTCATAACTTGTCATATTTGGTTAGGAGATTGGTTTCGGCGTAATACCATCTTCAGGTAATTTTTCGTTCGAATCATGCAAAATCATTCGAATATACATAAGTTATGTAACCTGTCCTAAAATAAACGGTACAAAAAGTATCTGTCATGCTTTCGTAAATCAAACGATTTGTTTTAAGAAAATATCTTGACTACGCCTACAACTAAGAAGCCACAACACTTCATATGACAATATGGTTCTTATACTCGATACCTGAAAATATAGTTATATTACTATGTATCGAATACATGTATCGTTTGGCAAAAATATCGATGTGACATCATATCACATGCAAATTTATGTCACAAAAACACATCTATTTGAACAGTTTCTAAGGAACCCTTACACTTAAAGAAACACAAAGAACATACATACTTCACATTTTTCGCTACATTTCTCCGTATCTAAAATAAGATCCTCAATCGCAACATATGCAAGTCCCAAGAAAAATAACACTAAAATGTGAGAACATAATTATTTAAAAATTAGATAAAGTTATCAAGAAAAAAACACACATTTGCTGAAAAAGGAAACAGTCGGCCATTTTCGTACATATGCGACATTGTGGGTTTTAAGTAGCAAAAAATAAAAAGAAACATGAATAATGAAGAGAACAGCAGCACCATAATCTAATATGTAAGTAAATAAATACATAATTGAAATTGAGACGAGTAACAAAAGAGGCTTAGTGATGTATTTAAATTTATATACATACTTACTGCATGTTTATTGTAACTCAGTTGGCGGTATACATTAAAGGATAATAGCATATAGACAAAAGCGATCGAGAGAGAGACCCTTTAGCGGTCACAATCAATAAGAAATGCAGCAACCTCCCTTAGAAAATTGCAAAGGCCTCATCACTTAATATGTAGTTGAGACTTAATGCGCTACACATGCATTTATTATTATAATAATTTAAGATTGTCACAGTAGCAAACGAGCGCCATAGGCATACGCGAGATGAAGTGGCAGTGATGCACCCAATGGAGAAACCGGTTTCGAAGAAACGAATTCTTTGATGAACACACTCTTTAGATCTTATAACAATCACATGCTGTCCGAATGTTGTACAATGTTTCCAGCATAATCAAATAACGGTACTTAAGAACTCAAAACCCCTCCCGAACAACGAAAAACTCTTTTCAACTCAGTAATCAATACAAACCTCAACCCGTGAATGAGGTATTCACGCTTTGTCCGGGAAGTAAAGCATGAATTGAATAGATGACTCCATGGCATCATCTTTCATGCAACTAACACAGCAGGGGTTTGACAGAATATCAATCCGTTTTATATAGACTCCCATTGGGAATTGTCTCATAAACACCCCAATCACCATCAAGAGAAGGGACTTAGGAGAACCTTCCACTACAACCTTAATAGCGGCGAGTTCAGCTTGGAAGACATTGAAATGATCTGATAACCTACTTCACCTGCCCTGGCCCACCCCAAACCTACCTCGAGGGTGTTTGAGTTGTGAAACTAAAACCCAGCACAGAAACTGGCGCACATTCGCACGTGTCTTATTAGATATGAAGTCGTAGCCATTGCGTACATAAAAAGGGAGTACGTCCCCAGCTTTGCCACCGACCCCACCGCAACAGTACTATGTAACCGGGGCTTTCTTAGCTCTGTCTTCTATATGAAGCTATCCTGATTACTTCTAGTCAAATATTCTACCAAGAGACAGTGGGTGTTCTATATGGCAACCTTGTACCTCTGAATAGAAAAAGCTTCGTTTTGTTGGATTGGATTTTCAGTATAGGCTATCACTAGGGATCCCCTACATTCTAGGTCTTGGAGTAGTGCGTTTACGACCACGCCACAGAAAAGGGGAAACAGGAAGCCCCTTGCACACCTTTCTAAGACAGACAAAAAACACGTTTAGGGCATAACCGTTATACGTTGTCTTGTTCAAACTATTGTTTGCCTAAAAAAAATTTAAGAAGAATCTCTCACATTGTTTTCTATTTCACCTCCCCGATTTCACCATTTTTTACTCTTTTCTTTTCCTATTAATTTCTCGCAATCGCAATCTCTCCACTCTCTCCCTCACATTTGCTGTCTCTTTACCCCTCTTTTTCCTCTCACTTACCTATAGACACCGTATTTGACTTCTACTCCCTGTACCCCCGACACTAGCTCTACATCTTGCCCTATTTCTACCGTTATACCAGTCTTACCTTTCCCTCAACCTCCACCTCATTCTATTCAGGCCGCCACTCTCCGCCATCGCCAAGGATTCGTTATTTTTTACAATTTTATTGGGAATTTATTTTAAAGCTTATCCCTTAAAATATTATAATTTATAAATTTATTTATTAACCTTCAAGAGGGCGCGCCATCTTTTGTAACAAAAGCGGTCGCGCGTAGTCTTTTCGACGCCACAATTGAAATGAGAGATTTAAAGTGGCTTAAGTTGTGGAATTCATTTTTTTTTTCTTAGTTTTAGTTATTATGTAATCATAAAATAATATTTTACAGGAAAAGTATTTTTTTTTTGTCATTTTAAATGAGGGAAAAACATAAAAAGTAATATAATTCATTGAATGCAAAGTAAATTCATTAATCTTAGCAAAAAACCAAACATATTTTTTTCAAAATTTGGGGAAAACATAAAAATTCATATAATACATTGAATAGAATGTAAATACATTAATATCTTATAGAAAGTTAGAATAGTTCAATAATCAGATTCATCAGATTCATCGGTCACAAAACACTCATTGCAAATAAATACAGTATGGTCTCGACAAATATTTCTTTCGCAGATTTTGCATGGGGTTTTTGTCTGCCTTCTTTTTTTTTGCTGGACATATTTTGCAGCTTCCTCTACTGGCTTCGGATGTGCTTGCCTCACTATTGGGCTCATCGTCTAATTTCAAATTCCTTGGTAAATTTTTATCAGCTCTTCTTTTCATATGTTCTTTCGTCATTTCCATTCCCAATTCGCGTAGATTTTTACATATTTTTTCAATAACTACACCATTTTCTCTAAAAATTACCATTGGGTTTACTCCAGCAATATCTAGCAAGCGAAAAAAGAGTGTCAATGGCCACCTATTGCACTTCCTTGACGCGGAATACAATTTTACTTTTTTATCTACTTCATCAACTCCACCTTTTGTTTTGTTGTAAAAAGTTATAATAGCTGGTTTATCTTCTCGTTAGAGATGGTGTCAATTTCAGCTGTACGATGAAGTGATGAAATCACTTTAGGTACATACGATACCCGGGTAGAAATATTTGAAACCCCAAATTGACTAGAATACTCTGGCTTTCCCTTCGCAATGAAACAAGGGGGAATTTCTTTTTTATTTTTACGCAAAATGCCAACAACAGACATTTTATCATTTGTGGCTAAATCTTTTACCAAAGGAATGCTGGTGAACCAGTTATCAATGGTAAAATTTCGTCCGGTTCCAGAAATTGGTGAAATTAACCTTTTTACAACATCACTTCCCGAATTACCGATTTGAAACGGTCCTTCTGGTCTCCCAGCACAAAGCTCAATATTCAACGTGTAAAAGTTTCTTGAATCCACTAGTGCATAAATTTTTAGCCCATATTTGTCAGGTTTTGATTTCTTGTATTATCTAAAAGGACATTTTCCGCGGAATCCGCATATCATTTCATCTATTACAACATTCTCACTAACAGAATAAGGAGTTTGAAAATATTTAGCACTTCTCGTATGGGCGCAGCTTTGTCTTGGGCTCGGCGAAAACTTCTTGTGGATGCATAATCAAACCGGAGAGAGTTTAGAAGAAATTTCATCCTTTTCAGAGGCTTAGTATTTGGAAATATGGCAATACCAGTATCATCATCATACACATCTTCCAAGTTTCCATGAGACATTCGTGAGGTTCCAGCAATGTATAATAATCCGAACAGTACTCGAATCTCAACAGAATAGGTAGTTTTGCAATCTCGAGCTCTGGAGTATGCGCTTTCCTTTTTCTGTATAAATTCGTTAATATATTTTACTACTGTCGTTATAATTTTATCGTATGTGAACAAATCCCATGCTTTTATAGATGTTGTTACGCCAATGCTTTTTCAAAGTACACCAGCCTCTTGAGTCATAATATTATGGGGTGTAAACCTGAACCTTTTTGTAACATTATCACGTGCCGTGAAGTATGCAGCTCTATCAGCCAAAGGAATGTTTTCCTCTTCCGAGTTACTTTATTCGTTTGAATATTCCATTTCTTCATCAGATTCCACATCTGGACTGCATTCAGATATTTCTGATTCCTCATTACATTCCACATAAGATAAGTGGTCAGAGACTTCTGATCCTTCATAACATAAGGTTTCATCATTTTCATTATCTTCCTCTAGCAGAATTTTCATTATTTCACTTTCACTCATTCTTGTTTTAGCCATTTTTAGCCATAATTGCAACACTTTATTATATCAGGAAATGTGCACAGAGAGTCGCGCGTAAACTAAAAGGCGTCAGGCGCGCGTAGTCTTTTCGACTACGAGAGGCAACTGAAGTAAATACTTGCTATAAACAGTCGACAAACGTAAAAAAGAGACGGAAATAGTGCATTCGATTGGAAATGAACTAACCTCAAGCTACTAGGCTGCCAAATATCTGGGATTATATACAACAAAATTATAATACTTTATTCACCATGGGCGGTCGAAAAGACTACGCGCGACTTCTTGAAGGTTAACAAAATAAATAAATAAATCAAAAATTACTAAATCAAATTTATTTCTAAAACACAAGATATATATATAATTTGACTTTAAAATAATTTAAATAGTTTAATTAAAATATTGATTTATCGCCAAATACCCGGTTCACTTATGAACTCTTCTCTCATCCGCGCAACCAAACAGCTCTACTATGTAATTTTTGCTACTAACCACATGATAGTAGATGCCATATGCCAGCCGCCAGCTGTCAGCCACCAAGTCAGCAAGCCACCAAAATAATGGACAATGGCTAGTGCGCTTTTTTGAATTGGTCAATGGTTTGTTGTTTGGGAGTCTACTGCTGATGTGGCAGCTATGTAAGTATGTACATCAAAGGAAGTCACGAATAGAATGGCATAGCATGCAACAAAAGCAACAAAAGAACGTCATCATAAATAGAAATGCAGAAATAATGGAACAAAAGAAACTTCAAACTTTCGCACATTTTGGCGTTCGAAGCGCAATAGGCAAGTAAACGTGGCGGAGACCAACTGCTGTTGGGCACGAGTCACCCTTTTAATGTATTATATTATTTCTATAAATTTAAGTACTTAACTGCAGCAAACGGCACATGTAAAATGCTACCACATTTGGTGTATGTAACAACCTGCTTGAATGTTTGTTGTTATTGCGCTTGCAGACATTTAAAAGTTTAATGCGATTTTTTTTTTTTTTTTGATATCCTTCGTAAATTGAAGAGGGTCGCAAGCCTTTTAAGTACAAAATTGTTTTACCAAGTAAAAGGTCATGTTAACAATTTCCTTAATTTTAGTATAGAGAGTTGATCGTATGTCATGAGCGTAATATCGCATTCACTGTGGGAAGGTAATTTTCAAGATCTTCTTTATGCACAGAGTTCTTGACTTACTCGTTTCTGATGGATATAAATTTGATATTGAACCTTTCACGCTTTTAAAAAAATGTATTTTTCCACACTCATAAAATGTTCATTCAGGCCCTTTTAAGCATTATTGAAGATTAGTAAAAGCGTCTAATTTACGTACCTTCGAAAATGTATATAATAAATAAATGTAGGGCGCGAAAACCTCACATCTAAAGCCGAGCTTCTCGAAAATTTATGTATGAGGTAAATATAGCGACCAACGTGGGTCCGATCACTAACCCATAATTAACTAGATAAGAATATCGTCTTCAGAAAATAGTTGAGTCTCAATAGTTGTTGTTGTTGTTGTAGCGATAAGGACACTTCCCGAAGGTTTTTGGGGAGTGTTATCGATGTTGATGGTCCTTTGCTGGATGCAGATCCGGTACGTTCCGGTAACAAGCACCATTAAGCCACTAGCCCGACCATCTCCAGAGCGATTTAGTATGACCACATGAAACCGCCTAGGCCATAACGCCCACCCACCTCCTAGATTAATGAGGAACTTGGGGTCGCCGAAGCCTTAGCTGCTAAGAAGCAGGATTCGCCACGGGCAGGTGAGGTATTTTAGTATTGAGCAATTTAGCCGCCTCTTACGACAGGTATACCTGCCGCGGGTATATTCTAAGCCCCCTAAGCCACTGGGAGTAGTCTCAATAGTCGCTTCGAATAGTAGAAAAGGAACGCCTAGACTAGTTCATCTGACAATTTACCAGTTACGTTTATGTTCGAATTGAGTTGAATTTCGGGTTTTAAACTCACCTTGATATTCGAAAGTCATGCTCGTAAGCTCTAAGTAGAAACCAATGCAATAAGGATAGACAAGATAGGAATAATAACATGATGCGACGGCACAGTAACACCCGAAAATCGAAAAGATTAGAAACACATATGTATGTATTTGAAATGATTTGCCTTGTATTACGCTATAATTATTTGCAAGTCTTAACTTATTTAAAGAAGTTCTTCGAACGCATCTTGGGTAATGTATGTGCAATACAATGTGTGCTAGAGGAAATGCGTCTGGAAGCAAGCAAGTAAATTTACAAGGTGGAAAGGGGTTGTTAGATTTTGAGCAAAGTTATAAATTTACTTTCGATAACAAATGTTATTGACGAGTCACCGGTTTTTTATCGAAAAGTTATCGATTCACTATCGAAAAGAAATCGATTATTTATCGGAAAGTTATTGCTGTTACAAAAATGAAGTTACCGATTTATTATCAAAAAGCTATCGATTTTTATTTAAAAGTTATCGATTATTTATCGAAAAATATACGATGTGTTATCAAAAAGTAGTCGTTTTGTTATCAAGAAGTTATCGATTTATTATAGCAAAGTTATCGATATGTTATCAAAAGGTTATCGGAGTGTTATGAATTTGTTCTCGGCCTGCTATCGATTTATTAACGACGAAGCTCTTCGCAAAAACCCGAAATTATTTGCATCAAGTAAAGGTACCTTTGTTGTAGCTTATCTTCAACCACTAATCGAGCTCTAGTTGAAACAATCGCTTTCTAGACCTACACCTGCATGTTTACACATCGAACTTCACGAGTACTTTGTAATCACGATTCTTTTTCTTGACTGTTGTTTCAAGCAACATAAGAGATTGTTTCAGAATCGAATAAGAGTGCCGTAAAGAGCTGGCATAAGAGAGCTGTGTTTCTCTTAAACTGAAGAGTTCTCTTTTCTATCTAACAAATTAGTTTAAGACAAACAAATTAGTTTGGGAGAAATAATCAGCTTGCATCCCATATATGGAAATCAAGTCACTGTACTCATTTATTCAAGCGAAATACAAAATATGCTAATCAAATTCTTGACCGATATACCCAATAAACATTTTTGTACAATATCAAATTGAAATGCATATAACAACTCAGACCAAGTTTACGTATAACGAGATTATTTTAATTTTCGTACTTAACTCCTAATCGTTAATTATATAACTAGATTTCCGATATAAAATTTTCCCCTCGATAATCGGTAATTATGAACAAATTTTAGAGATACGTATTTTTTTTTTCATAGAAAAATTTTCACTTCTAGAGTGTAATCTCTTATTGGAAGCACAAAATAAAAGAGAAACGTGAAAATTTGACGGAAAATAGTCCAGTTCGCAGGGATGCAACATATGTAAACGCGTAGATTATCCATTGACGATTTATTGTAGATTAGGGCAAGTGTAAACGTGGTCTAAGGTTGTTCTCAAGCCGCGAATGCATCTCATGTAACCGTTGCTGGATTTTTCAAAGGGCACATTTTTATTATATTATTACTATTAATTGAAAAGTTCAATTTCTTTTAATCCCTTAGCAGGCATAGCCGAAACAAAGTGGAATCGGAACGCTTTGCTCAAATGTTTATCAACCTAAACTCAGGTTGAAAATTAACGTATGAAATGATTAACAGTGGTGCAAACCAAAGATAAAATATGAATTTTCTCCCACCTTTCAGAATTTTCGTTTTGATGTTTTTGGGTATTAACACAATGTATGTAAAAAGCAGCGAACAGAAAAATAGCAGTGACAATTTTCATCAAATTTCGTCAATTAAATTCTTCCTTTTTTATATCTGACATTTTAGGAAAAACTTCTATGACTTTTGTAACTAATATTGTGCAAAACAATCTGAAATATTTTTTCGAGAAAAGTTCTGATTTTTTTTTAATCTTTTGTAACAGTTTTATAACCCAATCAATTTTGGTCCAAAATCTAAAAACCTTTCGGAAAAAAATTTTCAAAGAATAACGCGAGTTTTGAGAGACCTCTGATTTGTAATTTGTTAGACTAACTAAATTTGTTAGACTACAAAAAAACATTAAGAGAACTTGAAATCAAAAATTTGAAATTTTCTCGATTTTAGTATATTTTCGAAAACGTTTTTGAGATTGTTTTACACACTTTCAGTTCAAACATCATGAAGTTTTTTCTTAAATTTTTCGAAAATAAAAAAAGAATTCAACTGACGAAATTTGATAAAAATTGTCACTGCTATTTTTCTGTTTGCTGCTGTGCAAATGCGCACAAATTTGCCTAGCAACTAAGAATAGCTAATTAGCATGCAAAAAAATAAAAAAAAAAAACTAAGTGGGATTTCTCAATTCACCGGATAATAGACTGACTTAATATTTAATGTGGGAAAATTGTGAATGATTCAATAGGCAAATATGTATACAGGTGCATATATAGATATGTATGTATGTATACAAGCTAAGTGTAATTGCAAAAAATAGTGCGACTAACCCCTAAAGAGAGCAGTCTCCGATTGATCTCTTTTGTCTACATTGGGGCATAATTGCTCACCTCTAGTCCCTTTTTGTGTACATTTGGGATTAGTCAGGTTGAAATCTATGTAGCCCATTTTAGTAACAAAAAAAAAAAGCGTCAACGAAGTGAGTTAAATAAAAAATTATTATAGTGATTGATTCGAATTACTTAAGAAAAATGCGGAGCCCTATACCGAACCTCAATGACTAGAACCATATGTTCCATTATCGTCGATCCGTATCTCTTGGAATGAGTTGGCAACTTAATAATTTTGATACATAGATTGCATAGATTCGCGTTTAAACCATACGAAAACTATCCTTTCTTGATGAGAAAAGAGATTAGTCTTGATTCGTTCCCATATGCGTACAAAGGGGATTGGTTCCCGTCTCTTCTTTCTTCATAGGACATGCTCAAACAAAAGGGACAGTTCAACGCATACAAAGAAATCAAACTGGCATTAGGGACCCTGCGGTTAATCCCTAAAGAGATTGGTCTCCGATTGATCGCTTTTGTCTACATCTGGGCATAATTGAACCCCTTTAGACCCTTTCGGGTACAGTTGGTTTTAGTCAGTTAGCTATCTATGTAAGCAATTTTAAGAAATATAAAAAAACTGCAACGGAATGAGTAAAATAAAAAAGATTACAGGCGATTGAATCAAATTATTTAAGAAAAATGCGGAGCACTATACCGAACCTAAATTACTAGGACTTAACGACTACGCCGGAGTTAGGGTTAAATTTTCGAATAATCTTTTTTATTCCATTTTGAAAAGCAGGCGGAACAACGTACATCAAGTAGATTTGATGAAAAATGCGACTGAACCCTATTTCCTTACTGAATCGAAAAGGGACCAGTCTTCTTATGATCTCATATAGGTAAAAAGGGGATTGGTCCTATCGATCTCTTTCGGGTATAAATGGGTACAATTAGTCTCTTCATAGGACATGCTCAAACAAAAGGGTACAGTTCAACTCATACAAAGAGATCAAAAATCGCATTGGTCGCATATTCCTTTGCGACTCATCCCGGATTAAACCTAGACTAGCCGCATTTTTTGCAGGGCACGTACTCCTTTGTAACTGATTCCGGCCTCTACCTAGACTAATCGCATTTTTTGTAGGGGTATTATGTGTACATACATACATAAGCTTGTGTTTATGTATAAAAAGAATTAAACGTTATCACACGATTACGAGGAAAATGAGAACTATGCCGAGCACATTGGGTCGCAGCACATTAAAATAAAAACAAAATTGTGTGGTTTACTCTTTGAGTGCGTTATTTACAAAATAAAATAATCTTTACGTGCGATTGATAAGTATTTAAATATTTATTGTTTCACTGCGTCAAATTAAAATTAAATACGCTTCGAAGATTTGAAGAATTTTTGATTAATCAACAAAAAGTATAACTTAAAAAACATGTCAAAAATAAATAATATTGTTTCGTAATTATGTTTATTTGATTGCTTTTAAAAGAGTTGGGTAATAAGGGTTATGCCTAATCGATTGCTATACGATAACGATTAGTCATATTCCAAAGCTTTTAAAAGTACGATTACTTCAATAGTTCATTTAGGTCTCGCAAAAATGCTTAAATTCGAGAAAATTTTACGAAAATTTCGAACTTTTTTTATAATATGCAGTTTTGTAGCCTAATCAATTTTAGTCGAACAAAGTACAGGTTATAGGGTTCAACAAAATTCGCCTTGATTATTGAAAATTCTTTACGGAAGGGTTTTTTTAGAGTTTCCTCCATACAAAGTAGAAAATCTTAAACATCCTTCAAAAAAATAATTGTCAAAAATCAATGCGAATTTCGACAGACATATAACTTATACTTTTTCCGCCTAAAATTGATTGGGCTACAGAACTATATTCTGAAAAAAATTCAGCGAACTCCAAAAAAAAAGTTTGAACTTTTCGTAAAATTTTTTCGAATTTTTTCAAAAATGTTTTCGAGATTGGTTTGCATAGTTATAAAATTCATAGAAGTTTTTTCTCAAAACATCGAAAATTCGATTATTTTTTTTTCTCGGACGTCGTGGCAGCGCACTGCCCTCAAGTGGCCCGATGAAACCAGGCTAATCCTGTTATTTTTTTTTTTAATTCATACATAATTTTTTTTCTTTTTTATTTATTTTGTTTTTTTTTTTATCCTAATTCTTATTTGTTTTATTTATAATTTATAATTTTTATTGTTACCGAGTCTTTGAGAGGCAGCGGGTTCTTAAGCGCCGAGATCTAAAACTGTTCAGCTACAGAGAAACTCATCAGCTGAGAAATATAGATTCACAAAAACAATAGATTAAAAGCATAAATATAATTTTTAATTTAATAATTTGGGAAAAATTTAAACAACGTGACATCAGGACGGACAAGGCGACAGCTGTTTCGATTATACCTTGTAAATCTCTTCAAAGGTTTACAACCCTTTCAACTATCGTAGGAGTGCGAGTTCGACTCCCACTCCCGGGAGAAAAGGCTTTGAAGAGATTTACAAGGTATAATCGAAACAGCTGTCGCCTTGTCCGTCCTGATGTCACGTTGTTTAAATTTTTCCCAAATTATTAAACAAATTATAAAATTAAAAAAAAAATTGCTTCAAATAAATGTTTTCATACATTTAGAAAAGCAATATGGGCAATCCCCGATTATTAAAATCATACAAACAGACAAAATTGGTTAATTCGTTGTAGTTCTATAAATAGAACGAAAACAGCAACAAAAACCAAAGTTTCTTTGAAAACCGCCGTACCAAGCATAGCTTTAACACATAAGTGCATACGAAGTATGCAATGTGTAAAATATTAAAATATGCAAAAAAGAAGGCAATTGGGAAGAACTTTACAACAGGCATGACGTAGCTGAATGCGTTTACAACCATTTCAACTATCGTAGGAGTGCGAGTTCGACTCCCACTCCCGGGAGAAAAGGCTTTGAAGAGATTTACAAGGTATAATCGAAACAGCTGTCGCCTTGTCCGTCCTGATGTCACGTTGTTTAAATTTTTCCCAAATTATTAAACAAATTATAAAATTAAAAAAAAAATTGCTTCAAATAAATGTTTTCATACATTTAGAAAAGCAATATGGGCAATCCCCGATTATTAAAATCATAATTTTTAATTATTACCCAGCCAGCAATTTTTGAAAATTTTGATCAAAAAATGTTTAAATATCATACCCCAAGATGATTAAAAACGTTCAAATTTAAAAGCATTTTCTGTTCGAAAATTAACGTATCGTCGGGAGAAAAATGTACCATAAATGTGATTATTTTTGTATAATCATTTATTACTCCTATTTCGAAAAGCTTTTTATTCATATTTGATATCATTGTAAAATTGAAATAGTTTTAGAGTAATATTTGACTGCTTTTCACAGTCATTTTCTGATCATATTCGTGAATATATTTCAATCGTTTTGGTTGAGATTTTTTAATAATTTTTGAATGCCATTATAATGAATTTATTCTTCATATCTCATTCAAAATAGGATACTACATAATAATCTTATTTCATCAGGGGAAGAAAGCATGCGAAAGTGAACTATTCGAACCACAGCTAACTCGCAAACAAACTTGACCGATATATACGTACCTGCGACTACAACATCCAACAGCAGCATTATCGTCTGAATCTTAAAATACGGATACGATACGGGATGTTGAAGCCGTATACAGGTATGTCAAGATAGTTTCACTAACCTGGGGTTCAAATAGCTCACAACCTTTGTATTGTCCAATCATTATGTATTTTCTGGGAAGCCGAAGATGGAGAAATGGTTGGGGAAATCTTCGGTCACATTTACATTATTTACATCTTGAAGAATATCTTTTGTAAAAATAATAAAATTTTTATATATTTTTTCTTAGCTTTATGATTGAAAAAATATATGTATGTAAAAAAAAACAAGATTTTTAATGAAAAGTAAAATATAAACAAGTATAAAATTCATTATTCAGTAAACAAATACGTTCATAAAAGATTCAGAACGCTGACTGAAAAATGATTATAAATTTTTGATCACCTAAAGTAAACACATTTGATTCAAATATGATTCCAAAATGTGATTAAAAAACTATATTCAGTTTTTGATCATCAAAGGTAAGCATAGAAGATAGAACCGTTTGGTTGACGATAATTGTTCACCTAGGTTCGGTAATTGCGACCCCCCTTTATAGTTAATTTTGTTTCTGATAAGCTGTAGTATTTAAAATTTCAAAATCAAAACTCATCAACATTATTTCTGTATCTACGTACAAATGTTTGGGAACCAGCATCAACACTAGCAACAACATCAGCACTGAAATCCAGCGAAGAATCAATCTTGCCAATAAATGCTACTTTGGACTAGGTAGGCAATTGAAAAGTAAAGTCCTCTCTCGGCGAACGAAAATCATACTCTACAAGTCACTTATCGTACCCGTCCTGCTATATGGGGCAGAAGCATGGACCATGACAACAGCAGATGAAGCGGCTTTGGGAGTGTTCGAGAGAAAAGTTCTTCGAAAGATTTATGGACCTCTACGCGTTGGCGATGGCGAGTACCGAAGAAGATTTAATGATGAGCTGTACGAGCTATACGCAGACATCAACATAGTCCAGCGAATTAAAACGCAGCGGCTGCGCTGGCTAGGCAATGTTATGCGAATGAAAGATGATGCTCCGGCCAAGAAAGTGTTTCTATCGGAACCCGCCTATGGAAGCAGAGGTAGAGGGCGGCCCCCACTCCGTTAGAAGGACCAGGTGGAAAACGATTTAAACTCCCTTGGTGTGACCAATTGGCGCCAGTTGGCGGAGCGAAGGAGCGACTGGCGCGCCTTGTTGGACGGCCATAACCGTTTAGACGGTTAAGCGCCAATTAAGTAAGTAAGTAAGTACAAATGTTCGCAGCGTATTGATTCATTTACATGTATAAAGGAAGTTGCTATTGTTATTGTTATTAGGACTGGAGGCACTGTGACCTTTGTGTAGATCTATTCTGCATAAAAGGGAAGTGTTTAAATTTTTTATTTCTTACTGGCAGGCCTAGCAGACGTTGTTCTGCGTTAACTTTGGTCTATCTGCATAATTTGTAAGAAGTTTTTACCTCTTACTCTTCCTGCTCCTCTCCCTCTTTTCCTTATCTTTTAATTCTCTCATCCCTCTGCCTTTCTAATACTCTGAGTCACTTTCTCCCTCTCTCCGTCTTTTCCTATCTCTCTATCTTCGTCTAACTTCCTCAGTCCCTTTCTCTTTCTCCTTCCCTTTCCTTTCTCTTCTCTATAGTCCTTTGATAGTTCATAGTCCCAGCTCCAGTCCCAGTTTCAGCCCGAGTCCCGTCTCCAGTCCCAGCCCCAGAATAATAACCAAATATCACAACAAAAATTACTTTACTTTAAAGCTCTCAACAACAGCTTTCATTTAATATCCATATTGTATAAACACATTCTAGGGGTACCAGGGTCCACACTTTGGCCTATATCTTTAATACCCCGTATTAAGGTACTCGTCAGAAGCGTTCAGTTGATAACTATATTGTATAAAAACATCCCAAGGTTATCCGGGTCCACTATTTGGTCTCTATCTCAAGACGAAAGAAAGTATGCCTGGGGACTTCCGTGTGGGAAATTACTTAAGCATGCGCATTTTTGCATTATTCCGTTGTGTTGTTTAGGCGCCATTACGTAACAGCATACAGCCATTCGCATTTATAAATACATATTTTAATAGCTATTGCTCTCAGTTTGCATGGACGCGTGCACCGCCTACCACACCGAGAATCTTGGGTTCGCGCCCCGGGCAAACCACCATCGAAAATTTACTAGCCCGGCAACCTCAGGAACGATTTGTATGACCACATTAAACCTTCTAACCCATCCCGCCCCACATACCCTAGTTCCATGAGGAACTTGGGGTCGCCAGATACATTAATAATTGTAACAGGATTCCTCTTACGTAGGTGAAGTTGACAATTGGGTTGCGGAAGCTTTGAAGCTACTAAACTTTGTATTGCGCTTATCAACCCCTTGAATCCCTTTGGGGCTGCTGACACATGTTCGTTAATGTAGCCTGTGGCTATGTGTAAAAAAGAAACATTATTTCATTAAATTTTGACTCCATCAACTTGATTTGTGAAATTGGTATAAGACACTCGTTAAAAACCATCAATGTATGTAAGTAGAAAGTTACTTATGTAAGTAATGTTTTGATAAAATTCCTCTTATCTTTATCTTTAACAAAATATAAGTCGGTAAATAGTTGACATGCTAATCTCACAATATCAAGACAAACAACACGTCTCACGCATTACCATGTACATATGTGTGTATGTATCTTGAGTAATTATGATAATAACGCATGTTTAATAGCAAATATAATGAAGGCAGGTAAGTACATAAAATAACTCAAATACGAAACAAATAAAGAACTAAATATGTAAATACAAACTATTATTTAAAGTATTTTAAAATATGTCTAGCTGCGGTGCTAGATAACAACAAATAATACTAAAATGGTATGTGACAATCGCGCAAACCTTCTAAAAGCCCCGTCACATAAGCATTTTTCATATAGATGCGTTTAACTCAATCTTATGCATTATAATTAGATTGCACGTATTTTTAAGGAGAACGGTAGATTGAGCGACACTGGCGCCATCTAACATGAAAAAGTAGCCAACTTGCAACTTTTGTTGCAAGCAAAGCATAGGAAGAAGAATTTGACATTTGCTTTGGGTAAGGTTGCTGGCACATTTTGCACGTGAAATTATTTTTCCCACTCGTTGATAACTTTTCTAAAAATGTTCGCAATTAAAAACTGCAATATAACAAATGAATACGATACAAAATATGTATGTTAGCAAGTATTTTTGTTGTATAGAGAGAATATTTACAGCAGTCATTGTGAATTCATACAAGTGAAAAATCTTTCTATTCCTCCACCATTGCCATACCTACCTATCAAATATTTGCTGACAGGGAGAATGGCTGTCGCGAATGGCCAGAGAATGGAAGAAAGTTTTGTTTTTTACTCGCGTATAATAAATTGAAGTGCCATGAATTGCCCATTTGTATTTTAAATCAGCTTCTCTTTTAAATGTGTATACAGAAAATCAGCCTACATTTTAATATATTTATCTCTAGTTAATAGAGAAAATATTAGCGGCCAGTTAAGCAAACATTTTAAAATATGTAAATAACGCATACCATTCGTTTACAAAAATGTTTCAAAAACACTATTGAGCAAATGATGTAAGTAATCGAACAGCGATTTAACAGGTGATCAAGCTGTTTACTATTGTGAAGGTTTTTTTTTTTCAAACATTCGCCACTTGTATGAATTCTCAATGATAGCAGTGCAAGGCGATATAAACTTCAATTGCCAAGTCTGAAGTTCCTTCATATTTATAAGCTCAACATCTTTGTTGATTGTGGCGATGTTACTGGAATGCATAAGCTTGTGTTAAACGCATCTATATGAAACATTTTCATTGTGCCGTGGCCTTAAATTTGTACATTAAACCGGTTCATTTAGAAAACGTATGCTGTTATCAGGCATTTATGCATTAATATGAGTATTGTAAATAAGCAAATTTAAATTATGAAGATAAGATTATATAGCATTAGTTATTTGTATTTTTTTGTTTGTTTCTTTAATGAATAATCTCAAAATGGAAACGCTCTTATCAACGTCAAACTGTATTAACACATTAAGAGAATGAACTAATTTAAATATATGAGTTGTGATGATTGATTTGTCTGTTCTACATTTATAAGTTTTTACATGGAGATACCAGTGGGACTAACTTTAAAAATTCTCAACAACTTAAGCTCGGAATAAACGGAATAAGTATCCTTTCTCCACATACCCTAATAAAAATTTTTGTTCAATCTCAGTTTGAGACGCATTTCAGAAATAAACTTATTCTCAAATCTCAAACTTTAGTACTCAAATTCATCTGAAAGTATCGCTGATAGCATAATCAAACGAAGAAGTACATTTTTAATATGGGATGATCACCACTTCTCAAATTGAGAAATTTAAATTTCTCAAAACTCATCCCAAACATGAACGAAATAAAATGAAATTGAAGCAATCTGAGCAAGCATTGATTTCTTACATGCTTCTTGCGCTCACACCTGGCAGGGCAGACCTGTGCGCGGACCTTTAGAAAGAGAATGTTGGTAGACGAAAAATGAAAATAGTGGTAGAAGTTGGTAGATTTCTTTCCCCAACAAAACAATAGCTACCCACACAGCATTTAGATGATAAATTTTTGAACTTTCCTTCATATCAATATAATTTGATTTCTCCTTGCGAATAAATACTGAGTTTTCATACAGTTGAACAAAATAAATAATAAAATAAGATTACTTTTAATGATCAAAAACTGAAAATCATTTTTCGATCACTTTTTGAAATCATTTTCGAATAACTTTGATGAACAAATTTTAAGATTTTATAAAAATGAACACAGAGAATAATAAAACTTGTCAGCATACAGCCATTCGCATTTATAAATACATATTTTAATAGCTATTGCTCTCAGTTTGCATGGACGCGTGCACCGCCTACCACACCGAGAATCTTGGGTTCGCGCCCCGGGCAAACCACCATCGAAAATTTACTAGCCCGGCAACCTCAGGAACGATTTGTATGACCACATTAAACCTTCTAACCCATCCCGCCCCACATACCCTAGTTCCATGAGGAACTTGGGGTCGCCAGATACATTAATAATTGTAACAGGATTCCTCTTACGTAGGTGAAGTTGACAATTGGGTTGCGGAAGCTTTGAAGCTACTAAACTTTGTATTGCGCTTATCAACCCCTTGAATCCCTTTGGGGCTGCTGACACATGTTCGTTAATGTAGCCTGTGGCTATGTGTAAAAAAGAAACATTATTTCATTAAATTTTGACTCCATCAACTTGATTTGTGAAATTGGTATAAGACACTCGTTAAAAACCATCAATGTATGTAAGTAGAAAGTTACTTATGTAAGTAATGTTTTGATAAAATTCCTCTTATCTTTATCTTTAACAAAATATAAGTCGGTAAATAGTTGACATGCTAATCTCACAATATCAAGACAAACAACACGTCTCACGCATTACCATGTACATATGTGTGTATGTATCTTGAGTAATTATGATAATAACGCATGTTTAATAGCAAATATAATGAAGGCAGGTAAGTACATAAAATAACTCAAATACGAAACAAATAAAGAACTAAATATGTAAATACAAACTATTATTTAAAGTATTTTAAAATATGTCTAGCTGCGGTGCTAGATAACAACAAATAATACTAAAATGGTATGTGACAATCGCGCAAACCTTCTAAAAGCCCCGTCACATAAGCATTTTTCATATAGATGCGTTTAACTCAATCTTATGCATTATAATTAGATTGCACGTATTTTTAAGGAGAACGGTAGATTGAGCGACACTGGCGCCATCTAACATGAAAAAGTAGCCAACTTGCAACTTTTGTTGCAAGCAAAGCATAGGAAGAAGAATTTGACATTTGCTTTGGGTAAGGTTGCTGGCACATTTTGCACGTGAAATTATTTTTCCCACTCGTTGATAACTTTTCTAAAAATGTTCGCAATTAAAAACTGCAATATAACAAATGAATACGATAAAAAATATGTATGTTAGCAAGTATTTTTGTTGTATAGAGAGAATATTTACAGCAGTCATTGTGAATTCATACAAGTGAAAAATCTTTCTATTCCTCCACCATTGCCATACCTACCTATCAAATATTTGCTGACAGGGAGAATGGCTGTCGCGAATGGCCAGAGAATGGAAGAAAGTTTTGTTTTTTACTCGCGTATAATAAATTGAAGTGCCATGAATTGCCCATTTGTATTTTAAATCAGCTTCTCTTTTAAATGTGTATACAGAAAATCAGCCTACATTTTAATATATTTATCTCTAGTTAATAGAGAAAATATTAGCGGCCAGTTAAGCAAACATTTTAAAATATGTAAATAACGCATACCATTCGTTTACAAAAATGTTTCAAAAACACTATTGAGCAAATGATGTAAGTAATCGAACAGCGATTTAACAGGTGATCAAGCTGTTTACTATTGTGAAGGTTTTTTTTTTTCAAACATTCGCCACTTGTATGAATTCTCAATGATAGCAGTGCAAGGCGATATAAACTTCAATTGCCAAGTCTGAAGTTCCTTCATATTTATAAGCTCAACATCTTTGTTGATTGTGGCGATGTTACTGGAATGCATAAGCTTGTGTTAAACGCATCTATATGAAACATTTTCATTGTGCCGTGGCCTTAAATTTGTACATTAAACCGGTTCATTTAGAAAACGTATGCTGTTATCAGGCATTTATGCATTAATATGAGTATTGTAAATAAGCAAATTTAAATTATGAAGATAAGATTATATAGCATTAGTTATTTGTATTTTTTTGTTTGTTTCTTTAATGAATAATCTCAAAATGGAAACGCTCTTATCAACGTCAAACTGTATTAACACATTAAGAGAATGAACTAATTTAAATATATGAGTTGTGATGATTGATTTGTCTGTTCTACATTTATAAGTTTTTACATGGAGATACCAGTGGGACTAACTTTAAAAATTCTCATCAACTTAAGCTCGGAATAAACGGAATAAGTATCCTTTCTCCACATACCCTAATAAAAATTTTTGTTCAATCTCAGTTTGAGACGCATTTCAGAAATAAACTTATTCTCAAATCTCAAACTTTAGTACTCAAATTCATCTGAAAGTATCGCTGATAGCATAATCAAACGAAGAAGTACATTTTTAATATGGGATGATCACCACTTCTCAAATTGAGAAATTTAAATTTCTCAAAACTCATCCCAAACATGAACGAAATAAAATGAAATTGAAGCAATCTGAGCAAGCATTGATTTCTTACATGCTTCTTGCGCTCACACCTGGCAGGGCAGACCTGTGCGCGGACCTTTAGAAAGAGAATGTTGGTAGACGAAAAATGAAAATAGTGGTAGAAGTTGGTAGATTTCTTTCCCCAACAAAACAATAGCTACCCACACAGCATTTAGATGATAAATTTTTGAACTTTCCTTCATATCAATATAATTTGATTTCTCCTTGCGAATAAATACTGAGTTTTCATACAGTTGAACAAAATAAATAATAAAATAAGATTACTTTTAATGATCAAAAACTGAAAATCATTTTTCGATCACTTTTTGAAATCATTTTCGAATAACTTTGATGAACAAATTTTAAGATTTTATAAAAATGAACACAGAGAATAATAAAACTTGTTTGCTTTTGATGATCAATAACTGAGAACAATTTTTCAATCAAAATTTGGAATCATTTTTGAATTTACTTTCTTTACCTTCGGTGATCAAAAATTTAAAATCATTTTTCAATCAACTTTCTTAATCTTTGCAGACTACTTTTCTTGAATAAATGATGAATTTTTTACTTGTTAAAACTATACTTCTCATTGAAAATCTAATTTTTCGTCATTAGCTTACATTTTTTCAATCATAAAATCCAAAAAAATTACAAATATACAAAACATATTCAAGAACAAAAGTAATATAAATGCTGCTTCTTACCTAAGATGTCTTCTAGCATTTCTCTAGATGCGGCTTTCCAGAAGAGACATACTGGATGGAACCGATGTACGGAAGTTGTAAGCTGTTTGAACCGCTGGTAAGTTAAGCTTGATTGACACGCCTGGACCCGGCTTCAACATCCTCCATGAGTTATGATTGTCAAAAACATCAAGTTATATTTAAAGAATGATATGAGACATTTTTAAATCGTGATTTTGAAAGTGACATCGTTACCATGATCTAAGATGATGATTATAGATGATGTTGGATGTTGTAGTCGTGTGTGTGTACAACGGTCAAATTAATTACTACCTGCGGTTCAAAAAGCTTACTTCCGAGCTTCCGGATGTTTTCACCCACTGATAAAATATGACTTTATATAGTATTTAGTTATGTATTAAATATAATGGAAAAATGAATCACAATCGTATTCACAAATGATTCCAAACCATCATTTAATATGATTGAAAAATGTTCTTAAATGTGATCAAAAAATGACTGTGAAAAGTAATCAAATGTTATTCCAAAAGAAGTAAAGTACAATCTTCCAATAATATCAAGTATGATAAAAAGATGAATAAAAAGTGTTTAGAAATATGAATCATAAATCATTATTCAAGAATAATCACATTTAAGGTACACTTTTCTCCCGACGAAACATTGATTTTCGAATAAAAAATACTTTTAAATTTGAACGTTTTCAATCGATTGAAAAATGATTTTAAATTTTTGATCACCGAAGGTACAGAAAGTAAATTCAAAACTGATTCCAAATTGTGATTGAAAAATTGTTCTCAGTTATTGATCATCAAAAGCAAACAAGTTTTATTATTCTCTATGTTCATTTTTATAAAATCTTAAAATTTATTCATCAAACTTATTCGAAAATGATTTCAAAAAGTGATCGAAAAATGATTTTCAGTTTTTGATCATTAAAAGTAATCTTATTTTATTATTTATTTTGTTCAACTGTATGAAAACTCAGTATTTATTCGCAAGGAGAAATCAAATTATATTGATATGAAGGAAAGTTCAAAAATTTATCATCTAAATGCTGTGTGGGTTATATTTGTACAAAACAATTCACATTTTATTAGGGGAGTTTAGGATTTTGTGCAAATGGTCTAGCATCATTGTATTTGCAGACTGGTATAGTATTCTTACACAAAACGCCAAAAAATTATACGGCTATGCATTTGCTGCCTCATGGAAAATACGCAACATCAAAACCCGTAGTTTATTTTTTCAATTTTGAATAGCAAATTAACAACTGTCAAAACAAAACAAAATATGCAAAGAAAAAATTTAAAACGAAAAAAAAATGTTGTTCAGAATTCGTAGCTTTCATTTGTTATAGCAACGTTTCCAACACCAAATAAACAAAATTCTGAACTCTCTTATTGTAAAACAAATAAAGTCACGGAAATAACACTTTTAAAAAAACATGTAAACAAAACAAAACAAGTAAGGAAGGTTAAGTTCGGGTGTAACCGAACATAACATACTCAGTTGAGAGCTATGGTGTCAAAATAAGGGAAAATAACCATGTAGGAAAATGAATCGAGGGAAACCCTGGTATGTGTTTGTATGACATGTGTATCAAATGAAAGGCATTAAAGAGTATTTTATGAGGGAGTGGGCCAAAGTTCTATAGGTGGACGCCACTTAGGGATATCGCCATAAAGGTGGATCAGGGTTGACTCTAGAATTTGTTTGTACGATATGGGTATCAAATGAAAGGTGTTAATGAGTATTTTAAAAGGAAGTAATCCTTAGTTCCGTAGGTGGACGCCGTTTCGAGATATCTCCATAAAGGTGGACCAGGGGTGACCTTAGAATTTGTTTGTACAATATGGGTATCAAAAGAAAGGCGTTAATGAGTATTTTAAAAGGGAGTGATCCTTAGTTCCATAGGTGGACGCCGTTTCGAGATATCGCCATAAAGGTGGACCAGGGGTGACCCTAGAATTTGTTTGTACGATATGGGTATCAAATTAAAGGTATTAATGAGGGTTTTAAAAGGAAGTGGGCCTTAGTTCTATAGGTGGACGCCGTTTCGAAATATCGCCATAAAGGTGGACCAGGGGTGACTCTAGAATGTGTTTGTACGATATGGGTATCAAATTAAAGGTATTAATGAGGGTTTTAAAAGGGAGTGGTGGTAGTTGTATATGTGAAGGCGTTTTCCAGATATCGACCAAAATGTGGACCAGGGTGACCCAGAGCATCATCTGTTGGATACCGCTAATTTATTTATATATGTAATACCTGCCAAGATTTTAAGGGTTTTTTATTTCGCCCTGCAGAACTTTTTCATTTTCTTCTACTTAATATGGTAGGTGTCACAACCATTTTACAAAGTTTTTTCTAAAGTTATATTTCGCGTCAATAAACCAATCCAGTTACCATGTTTCATCCCTTTTTTCGTATTTGGTATAGAATTATGGCATTTTTTTCATTTTTCGTAATTTTCGATATCGAAAGGGTGGGCGTGGTCATAGTCGGATTTCGTTCATTTTTTATACCAAGATAAAGTGAGTTCAGGTAAGTACGTGAACTAAGTTCAGTAAAGATATGTCGATAGTTGCCCAAGTTATCGTGTTAACGGCCATGCGGAAGGACAGACGGACGACTGTGTATAAAAACTGGGAGTGGCTTCAACCGTGTTCGCCCATTTTCACAGAAAACAGTTAACGTCATAAAATCTATGCCCCTACCAAATTTCAAAAGGATTGGTAAATTTTTGTTCGACTTATGGCATTAAAAGTATCCTAGACAAATTAAATGAAAAAGGGCGGAGCCACGCCCATTTTGAAATTTTCTTTTATTTTTGTATTTTGTTGCACCATATCATTAGTGGAGTTGAATGTTGACATAATTTACTTATATACTGTAGATATTAAATTTTTTGTTAAAATTTTACTTAACAAAAATTTTTTTTTAAAAGTGGGCGTGGTTTTTCTCCGATTTTGCTAATTTTTATTAAGCCTACATATAGTAATAGGAGTAACGTTCCTGCCAAATTTCATCATGATATCTTCAACGACTGCCAAATTACAGTTTGCAAAAGTTTTAAATTACCTTCTTTTAAAAGTGGGCGGTGCCACGCCCATTGTCCAAAATTTTAAAAATTTTCTATTCTGCGTCATAAGTTCAACTCACCTACCAAGTTTCATCGCTTTATCTGTGTTTGGTAGTGAATTATTACACTTTTTCGCTTTTTCGAAATTTTCGATATCGAAAAAGTGGGCGTGGTTATAGTCCGATATCGTTCATTTTAAATAGAGATCTGAGATGAGTGCTCAGGAACCTACATACCCAATTTCATCAAGATACCTCAAAATTTACTCAAGTTATCGTGTTAACGGACGGACGGACGGACGGACGGACATGGCTCAATCAAATTTTTTTTCGATCCTTATGATTTTGATATATGGAAGTCTATATCTATCTCGATTCCTTTATACCTGTACAACCAACCGTTATCCAATCAAACTTAATATACTCTGTGAGCTCTGCTCAACTGAGTATAAAAATACATATAAATTTATAGCTTATTCCTATATGATACTTGCTTTTTTCCAGTATTTTGAACATTGTGAATTCATACAAGTGAAAAATCTCTCTATTCCTCCATTGCTACACCTACCTATCAAATAATAGCTGACAGGGAGGACGGCTGTCGCGAATGGCCAGAGAATGGAAGAAAGATCTGGTTCTTTGCTCGCGGTTATTCAATTGAAGAGCCATGAATTGCTCATTTGTGTTTCAGATCAGCTTTTCTTTTAAATGTGTATACAGAAAATCAGACTACATATTAATATTAATTTCTAAAATCTAGTTAGTAGATTAAATGTGAGCAGCCAGTTAAGCAAACATTTTAAAATATGTAAATGATGCAATATATCAGTCGTCTACAAAAATGTTTGAAATACACTATTGAACAAATTATGTAAGTAATCGAACAGCGATTGAACAGGTGATCGAGGCTGTCTACTATTGTGTATGTTTTTATCAAATATTCGCCACTTGTATGAATTCACAATGATTTTGAGCTTGAAGTACTGACGAAAATTTACCGAAACCTCTAATTACAACAACAATTTTCCAATGTACCAAAAATACTACCACAAAATAACCGACTTCGGCATGTTATCGTTTACTTAAAATTTTTTTTCTTTCGAAATTATTCACAAAAAACTGATGAAAATAGCTCAGGAAAATATTTCCGTGTTCATTTACTACATTTCTGTATAAACAAATTTATTTATTGTTTGAATTTGTGCAAAATTTTTTCAAAATTGGTTAGTTTGGTTAGTGTCACCTCTTAATGTTATTTGGGTGTGCTCGGCAATTAAATACGTTTACCTAATGATCGCAGTATTTGGTTTCCATGTGAGTATGTATATTGGTAGAAAATGAAAATGGGTCAAAAAATTGGTAGATCTAACAATAAAGTGGTAAAGTCCGTGCACGGGGGCATACTACTGCGCGCCGACTTCCGCTACTGTTGCTACATTCACAATTCATACCACTCATATTCTCTCAAGAGATAAACGGATTGGGGAACTAATATGGGAGGAGAGTGTTCGCGAATGGTGCCAGGCTAGACGGGAGGGTTGGGGGTCAAGTATGCTACCATAACCTTGATGTTAGCCGGGAATTCAGGCTACCCGATCAATGCAGTATCTTTCAGGCGGAAATTGCTGCTATAAAGGATGCGGTATGGTTATCCCATGAAATTTAAAACCTACTAAGATAGTCAGGCGGCTATCAAAGCGATAAGATCTGCCGTCGTGAGGTCCTCGCTTTACTGTCTGCGGGTACTTTTGGATTCCATTCCGCTGGTCACTTGCTCTCTTCTTCTCGACAAGTGTCAACTTTTCTGCTCTTCTATCTAGCTCTTTAAAATAATTCCTCACACATTGTAAGTTGGATGAGCTCAAGTCTGGACGAATGCTAGACCACGGATACGAATTTTTGTTCTCTTACTATTTTAAAATGTATGTAGAACTGTACAAAACATTGGACCGAAATGCCTATCTGGGTTAAAGGGATTTCAGGAACATTCGTTGCGACCTTAAAGCACCTCCGATTTTGGTATTATAAATATATATAATCAACTGTGATATTTTGATTATATTGCAGAGGAATGATGCTGCGATATATTGACATTGTGAGAACTTGATACTGATATGTTAAGCCTATTTAATGCAGTGTAGTTAATACTTTGATTTTGATGCTGTGATGCAGTATGTGTTGTGATATTGCAACAAGTTATTACAATATTACGATATCTTGACATTGTGAGCCATGATACCAATATTGTAAACCTATTATATCGAGTGTAGTACTTTGATTTTTATGATGTGATGTTTTGTGGTATGGGATGATCTCATACTGTGATGTTGTGATATGACAATACTGTGATAATACGATATCTTGACCCCCACCGGGTTAGGGGGTTAAAATAAACCCCCGGTAGGTATGCCTGTCGAAAGATATGACTAAAATACCAAATAAATGCAAGGGGTTGTGCAGCGCAACCCTTTCAAGGCGTTGCCTGTGCAAAATATAGCTTCTCCAACCCAATTGTCAACCTCACCTATCCGTGGCGAATCCTGTTCATTAACAGCCGAGGCTCTGGCGACCCGGAACTCCTCATGGATCTAGGTGGTGGGAGGGCGGCATGGCCAGAAAGTCGCATTTGGTCATAACAAATCGTTCCCGAGATGGTCGGGCGTAGTACCGGAACGTACCGGATCTGCATCCGGCAAAGGACCATCAACATCGATAACGCTCCCAAAGGCCTTCGGGGAGTGCCCTTATCGGTACAACAGCAACAAAAACAACAACAACAGCAACTACGATATCTTGACACAGCGAGCCCATGATACTGATGTTGCAAACTAATTTAATCAAGTGATAGTGACGAGATGATATCACACTGTGATGTTGTGATATTGCAACATGTGATATGACAATACATACTGCGATACTGAGACCATGATACTGAGATTTTTTATTTTGATACTGAAACTGTCAAGTTGCTACATTCGACAGCAGTTATGAAAATTCGAAACTTGCTAGTTTTCATTGGGAGCAACGCATTATGGGCTACATATCAGATAAAAGATGCAAATAGAGGCTCAATGTCGTACGGAAAATCATTGACTATTTGCTCTTTCCAATCATTACTCTAAAAGTAGAGTAATACTATGTACAAGCACACACCAAATTGGCAATTTATACCATTTGGGCAATTTATTACGCAATTCATCATATAATAAATTGCCCATTTAAAACAAATTGCGTAATAAATTGTTTCAAACCGCAAATGCAACCTTGTAAAGTGTGTTTATTGAGTAGATTTAAACGTCAGCTACGCATGGCTCAACTATATGGTTCGTTGGCTTATCTCATCAGTTGATTTTATTTTTTTCATTTCAGTGGAGTAGGGATTGTCAAAAGCAGATGGCAAACTCAAAATGAAACCAAAAACATTGAACACATTTTCTTACAACACACAAAAATTTCAAAGTTTTATGTTTTCATTCCATTCCATTAGCCTAATACCAACACGCACATTTTGACAGTCTGAACAAAGGTATGTTGTTGCTGTAGAGATGAGCCAACCAGCTATCAAATTACTGTTGTGTAAGCTAAATTGAGTTGTTGAACACCACTCAATATAAATCGAAATTGCCTAAATTTATTTTTCTGTTTGAACATAGTATAATGCCCAATACTATGGAAGCAAAATTCGAGAGTTTTGCTCACAGTTTCGTTATAAGCTTGTCGATACTTCATTCGAGAATGTAATACGCGAGTAATCCAGATGCGCTTTGAAGCATACAAGTGAGCAAGATCTAGATAACATGTGAAATCAACATCGTATACCATCACTATCAGTTCTCGAGCAGGGAAGTCACCGCGGAGAAAGACAAGTTTTTTATATAAATAGTCAGCGATGAACCTTCTGGTTGTTCAACATTCCTTGACATCACTCCGATTAACTCGTTTAAATAAACTACTGCCTCCTAAAAAACTAAATTCTTAAATTGTTGTTATTGTTTAATAATCCGACTTATTTGTATCATCAAGCGGGGTGGATTGGATATACGAAGTTGTCATATGACCCTGGATAAGCAATACGATATAAAAAAAACTGAATAAAATATACCGTGCAGCCTATGCAGGTGTGACGGAAACACTTGGATAGTACCCAAAGGATTGAATACACCCATGAGGTACTCCTCGAAAAACGAGTAAGAAGGGACATTTTTCGTAAGCAGAGGGTATTTACCCTATTGGGTTATTTACCTCTGCATCAAGGGTCGGTGGATTCTAGTTCAAAGATTCGATGTCAGGGTGCTTATACACCAAATTCTCCATACGCGTCCCCTCAGAATGTGGAGTGAGTGAGACGCCACACAGCAGCCAACTAAGCAACCATCACTCTAATCTAGGCACCTGATGACAGGAAACGAGAAAGCGGCTCAACTGGCAAAGACCGGGACGTTGTTGGGGCAATCACAAGTCACAGTGACACACTACACATTCAACAAAATGCTAACTCTTCGGCAACTGTAATATCGCCAAACAAAAATGTTTTAAATACGACAAAAATTGAAGTGAGTGAGAAAGGATATCTTTGGAATCACAGTCATAATTACGGGGCAATGGGAGCTTTAGTGTTAATAGAGCCCAGATTTCCGTGCGGTACAGGAATCAATAAAACAATCAACCAACTCCCCTGAAACTTTCCACCGAACAAAACGAGATTATTTATGTAGAGAAAATATGTGGATAGTTCGCACAAATTTACTATCTACTTAAACTAGAAAACAGAAGGCGGCTGCATACAACATTTTCGCCATTTACAAGAAGAGAAAAACACAATACTATATAAAAAACAAGTAAAGGTGTCTAAGTTCGGGTGTAACCAAACATTATATACTCAGCGTGAGTTTCATTTGCACATTTCATTTCAGATAATTTACTTTTCTACATAACACGTGGCACCGCCCGTTTAAACGAAAAATGTCTCCCGATTTCCTCTTACAATAAAACCTGATAAGTGAAATATCATTGATTCAAAACTATTTTTTGCTAAGTTATAGCTTATTATTCTAGTCTACGACCCTTTTAAACTTGTTTTATATCTAGGTTGCCGTGGTCTTTAACCGATCCGGTCCATTTTTACTAGAAATGTTTTCTACTTTATGGAAAATTTTTGTACCCAATTTTATTACGCTCCGTTTCTTTTTAAAAATCTTTTATATAAAAGTGGAGGTGGGTCCTTAACCGATTTCGTTAATTTTTCTTCAAGGCATTCCTCATAGTAAAGGCAACCTCTCTGCCGAATTTTGTTACGATAGGTTTAACGACTTTTGATTTACGATTAATTATATTTGGAAAATTGATTTTATCACAAGTGGGCGGTGCCACGCCCATTTAAAAAAATTTTTTCAGCCTTTTATCAAGAGTCTCAATATCAGTCCACGCGTCAAATTTCAACATTCTAGGTGTATTATTTACTAAATAATCAGGTTTTTTATATTTTCCAAAATGTTATATATATAAAATTTTTTTTTGCTCATTTTCAGTACAAATCTCTTCTGGGTCCAGATAAGCTCGTGTACCAAATTTGCGGACGATATCTCAATATTTACTCAAGTTATCGTGTTAACGGAAAGACGGGAAGACGGACGGACATGGCTCAATCAAATTTTTGTTCGACACTGATGATTTTGATATATGGAAGTTTATATTTATCTCGATTCCTTTATACCTGTACAACCAACCGTTATCCAGTCAAAGTTAATATACTCTGTGTGCAAAGCACACTGAGTATAATAATCATAATCGGTAACAGAATGACATTTACTTCATCAACGGGTTGTAATTTGATATGCGACATTAGATGGCACGAACAGATAGATAGAAGTACCCGTGAATAATTGTTATGAGGGTGATATTTAGGAAATAATCGGCTAACGGCTATTCAATTTACACGGTAGTAATAAAAATTTGTTAAACGAAGTATAGGTAATGAAAAAACAACAATATATGTATATAACTATGAGAGATAAGCCACCATTATTATCAGAACATACATGAAAATGCTGTAGATTGCATGCACGATACAGATAAGCTCATACAGGAGGAAATATAAATTAGTAACCGGTAATACCACAATACTTTTCACTTTCTAAATAATATAAGATATAATAAATATGTAATAAAATGTCATTAATTCAATAACATGCGATATATTTTGATTATAGATAAGCCCTTTTATATTAAGCGAGAAACAATAAAACGTAATAACAACTGTGAACTCTCTTTCATTAACCAAGTAGCGGTGTAACATTTAAACAAAAGAGAAATGTCACAAATGCAGAAAACATTATCACAAATCCCACAGCAGCTGTTAAATAAAGTTTACAAACCCAAAAAAAGCAATATATATTCATAATATGTGTACTGCACTCGAGACTCGAGAGCGTACGAGGGGATAATACTAAGCAAAAGCTTTGATATGCCATTAAAGAAAAACAAAACAAAACAAGTAAGGAAGGTTAAGTTCGGGTGTAACCGAACATTACATACTCAGTTGAGAGCTATGGTGACAACATAAGGGAAAATAACCATGTAGGAAAATGAACCGATGGAAAGCCTGGAATGTGTTTGTATGACATGTGTATCAAATGAAAGGCATTAAAGAGTATTTTATGAGGGAGTGGGCCATAGTTCTATAGGTGGACGCCATTTAGGGATATAGCCATAAAGGTGGATCAGGGTTGACTCTAGAATGCGTTTGTACGATATGGGTATCAAATGAAAGGTGTTAATGAGCATTTTAAAAGGGAGTAATCCTTAGTTCTATAGGTGGACCCCTTTTCGAGATATCGCCATAAAGGTGGACCAGGGGTGACTCTAGAATTCGTTTGTGCAATATGGGTATCAAACGAAAGAAGTTAATGAGTATTTTAAGAGGGAGTGGGCCTTAGTTCTATAGGTGGACGCCTTTTCGAGATATCGCCATAAAGATGGACCAGGTGTGACTCTAGAATGCGTTTGTACGATATGGATATCAAATGAAAGGTGTTAATGAGTATTTTAAAAGGGAGTAATCCTTAGTTTCATAGGTGGACGCCGTTTCGAGATATCGCCATAAAGGTGGACCAGGGGTGACCCTAGAATTCGTTTGTGCAATATGGGTATCAAACGAAAGGAGTTAATGAGTATTTTAAAAGGGATTGGGCCTTTCTGGACCAGGGGTGACTCTAGACTTTGTTTGTACGATATGGGTATCAAATGAAAGGTGTTAATGAGTATTTTTAAAAGGGAGTGGGCCTTCGTTCTATAGGTGTTCGCTTTTTCGAAATATCGCCATAAAGGTGGACCAGGGGTGACTCTAGAATGAGTTTGTACGATATGGGTATCAAATTAAAGGTATTAATGAGAGTTTTAAAAGGGAGTGGTGGTAGTTGTATATGTGAAGGCGTTTTCCAGATATCGACCAAAATGTGGACTAGGGTGACCCAGAACATTATCGGTTGGATACCGCTAATTTATTTATATATGTAATACCGGGCAAGATTTTAAGGGTGTTTTATTTCGCCCTGCAGAACTTTTTCATTTTCTTCTACTTAATATGGTAGGTGTCACAACCATTTTATAAAGTTTTTTCTAAAGTTATATTTCGCGTCAATAAAACAATCCAATTACCTTACCATGTTTCATCCCTTTTTTCGTATTTGGTATAGAATTATGGCATTTTTTTCATTTTTCGCAATTTTCGATATCGAAAAAGTGGGCGTGGTCATAGTCGGATTTCGTTCATTTTTCATACCAAGGTAAAGTGGGTTCAGATAAGTACGTGAACTGAGTTTAGTACAGATATATCGATTTTTGCTCAAGTTATCGTGTTAACGGCCATGCGGAAGGACAGACGGACGACTGTGTATAAAAACTGGGCGTGGCATCAACCGATTTCGCCCATTTTCACAGAAAACAGTTAACGCCATAAAATCTATGCCCCTACCAAATTTTAAAAGGATTGGTTAATTTTTGTTCGATTTATGGCATTAAAAGTATCCTAGACAAATTAAAGGAAAAAGGGCGGAGCCACGCCCATTTTTAAATTTTCTTTTATTTTTGTATTTTGTTGCACCATATCATTACTGGAGTTGAATCTTGACATAATTTACTTATATACTGTAAAGATATTAAATTTTTTGTTAAAATTTTACTTTAAAAAAATTTTTTTTTTAAAAGTGGGCGTGGTCCTTCTCCGATTTTGCTAATTTTTATTAAGCGTACATATAGTAATAAGAGTAACGTTCCTGCCAAATTTCATCATGATATCTTCAACGACTGCCAAATTACAGCTTGCAAAACTTTTAAATTACCTTCTTTAAAAAGTGGGCGGTGCCACGCCCATTGTCCAAAATTTTACTAATTTTATATTTTGCGTTATAAGTTCAACTCATCTACCAAGTTTCGTCGCTTTATCAGTCTTTTGTAATGAATTATCGCACTTTTTCGGTTTTTCGAAATTTTCGATATCGAAAAAGTGGGCGTGGTTATAGTCCGATATCGTTCATTTTAAATAGCGATCTGAGATGAGTGCTCAGTAACCTACATACCAAATTTCATCAAGATACCTCAAAATTTACTCAAGTTATCGTGTTAACGGACGGACGGACGGACGGACGGACGGACGGACATGGCTCAATCAAATTTTTTTTCGATCCTGATTATTTTGATATATGGAAGTCTATATCTATCTCGATTCCTTTATATATGTACAACCAACCGTTATCCAATCAAACTTAATATACTCTGTGAGCTCTGCTCAACTGAGTATAAAAACTACATAAATTTTTGGTTTTAGGTAACAAGTACAACGGGGCCACAGCAGCTGATGCCTTCAAGGGCTGAAAGAAACTAGTATGTGATATACTAAATAACAAGCATCAAGATTAAAGAGAAGAGGTATACTATTCAATTATGAATAGTGTGATAAATTGCATGCAAAAGCGGGGGTTGTTCAACTACATATGTACATACCGGAATACTATAAGTCAAAGGGGTAGTTTTCATAACACTATCGAAGAATTTTCATATGTAATTTTATAGACCCCAGACAAACACTATAAATATATATAGTTACTTGTATGTATGTATCTCAGTTTATAGGCGAACAAATTTATGCAATAAATAAATGAGTACAGCAAAATGACAGTTGGTTGAAAACGTGTCTCTTCGAGGATAACGCAAAATCGCCAAAACGATAAAAATATACACGATTGCCTTATATTTAAAAGGGGCAAATAATTACGCAAAAAAGGGGTAAGAACAGCAGCAGCACAAAATGGAAACGGATGTACCAACAAAAATGTTGCATCCTGATGTATGTAAAGTTGTATAGTGCCTAGTTGTTACATTTTGTGTGTAACATAATAAATATCATATCGGATTTCCGGCCAGCATACATCAAAATGATGCTTTTTAAGGATAAGGGTAATGTGTAATAAAAATTGCATACATTTTCAAAAATATATAACTACATACACCAAAATGAGTACAATGAGACAAAAAATTTTTTGAGGACCGCGCTGATTGTTGTGCTTAACTTAAGTGCTCAATAAATAAACAATTCAGAAGTGGAATAAAAAAGTGTAAAAATTAAGAGGATTCACAGCTATTTTCATGGGAGTAATTTAAGAGGAAAAAGGGGTTTTTTGCATATGAAATCTATCCAGGCATAAATTATTTTTCACATCAATAACTGACATAGAAAATGTATGTGAAAATTAACGCATGAAGGTTTCACAACTATAAAGCTTCGAGCATATCATACCAGAGCGAACTACGAGTATCATATGGTGTTTTCTTTTCTCATGTTGCACTATTAAATTTTAGCTTTTGAACTAGGCCACCAGGTGTTCTGCAAATAGGCTGAAGTTGTAGATAATTTTACCCCTTTTCCTATTCAGTGGGAAATATTTTGTGAAAGCAACATACACACATACGAGAGAGCTGAGAAAAACCAACAGAGCTGAGAAAAACCAACAGAGCGAATTTTTTTTTTTTTTTTCAGAAAAGAAAACGCCATTAATCAGCCAAGGTAACGTGACTTTTTGAGACTGGTTAGGTTATGTTGAACTGGCCGGTCCATAAGAACCTCACATACACTAAATGAGTCCGTATTGTTACCAGAAGTTTATTTAACAACCAAACTGAAAAATCTCATCAAAAACCCGGACCTATGTTATAAAATAACTCCGTCCTCTTGGCAAATACTAGAAGCTTTCTAGGACTTAACTCACTTGCTGCTTCCAGATCAGACAGCTGTAACACTCCTAATAGCTCCTGGAATATAGCTGGAGTCTTAGTCTGGCAAGCGCAGGGCACGAGCAAAAAACGTGCCCGATCATTTCCTCCTCCAACCCGCCCTGACCAAGCCTAATTTAAAGGCATATGACGCGAGAAAGCAGTGTCCAGTCAGAATGCCCGTCACGAGTCTACAGTCCTCACTTTTTAATGATAGAAGCAACTTTGTTAGTCTAAGGTTGTAAGACCTACACATAATCTTCGACACTTTACAGTCCGGCGCTTGAACCCACGCCTTTGCCGTTTGGTCGGTCATATGCACCTCTCGCCTTCTCTCAATCTCGCCCAATCTAATTGGGACGTCTACGGAGCAAGCTTCGAGGGATGCGCCCGTTTTAGCTAGTTCATCCGCTTTTTCATTCCCATCTATTCCCATATGCCCTGGGACCCAATATAGATGTCTGCTTTTCTCCGTCCCAATTCTTTCCAGGGGTTGCTTACACTCTTACACACTTTTAGATGCTGTGCTGTGCAAGATTATTGCTTAATTGCTGCTTGGCTGTCAATTTGAGACTGGTGACTTAAAGATTATTTTTTAAGACCGATTACTTAACGGGGATTTTTTTTTACAGCGATTACTATTTCGGGCACTGTTATTTTTGAAACATATTACTATTTAGAACCGGTTACCTTTTCGAAACGATTACTTTTTTGAAACCGATTTCTCTTTTCGATCCGGTTACTTTTTTCGGACCGGTTTCTTTTCGGAAGCGATTGTTTTTTGGAACTAACTAATTTTTCAGAACCGGTCACTTTTTTAGAACCATTTACTTTTCTGAAGTCGGTTACATTTTCGAGGCGATTACTTCTTTTGAGCTCGTTCCTTTTTTGTAACCGATTGCCTTTTTGTAAATTATAACTTTTTAGGAACCGATCACTTTTGGAGCCGACTAGATTTTTGGAACCGGTTACTTTATGGATACGATTACTTTCTTAGAGCCGATTACAGCCTAAAGCCATTAATGATTGAATCAAGCCAGAATCTAGTTTCAGCAACGAGAGATCAGTTGTCAGAGCGAGTGCATCTCTAGGGCTCGCTCAAGGAACAAATCTCGAAAAAAGGGTGAAAATGGTTCAAGTCTTCAAAAATAACCATCTAAATAAATAACCAACCAATTAAAGTACAAAATTTTGCAGATTGATAAAAAAATTGCATTAATGCGAGTATTTCAACTCCTCGCGAAACTTAATCGCTCCAAAGTGAGGGCTGGAAAAAGAAATTGATGCAGCAGCAAACTAGTTTAGATGTCAAAAATGTCAGGAAAACTTTATAAGTATTTCAACATCACGAAATATTTCAAAAACTGAAGGCTATATACATAATTATAGGTGAGATGAAACCCAATGGCCTAATAGTGTGTGTGGTTCCTCCGTGATACGATGGAACTGGTTCATGAACAAGCTGAAAATTATTCAACCCTTATAGGAAAGCAATTATTGATACAGATGTCGAAATAATTCATTTAAAAACAAATAATTGTTCCTCTGGCAGAACCCGATAAACTTAAACAAGGTTTTGGAAAAAGTAAATCTACAACCCGTGTTTCGGCGGTTGAGTGGTTTGAAGAATAGCATATCTCTAAATTTGCTTCAAAACCGCTCTATCTCAGCATGAATTTAATACTTTTTCAGCTAATATGAGGAGTTTTTGAAGAACTTCTAGGACACGAAGTTCTTCAATCCAACTCTGATATAGGATACTTTTCAAAAGTTTGCTGGTATAAAGCGTTTACGATTTTGCAGCCAAGATAGGGTGATATTAAACTCAGTTATGGATTTGAAGTTTGCACGTTTTGGTTTAGTTTTGAAATCAGTTTGCTTTTACAGACCACCTGTTCGATTTTTATTAATAAGGTGAAACTCTAAGTTGAATGGAATTTCAAACGCTAATACTTACACCAATGAATGGTTTCAAATTTTTTATCGTCTACTTTTTTGAATCACATTGGGAGTCCCTATATCACTTTCCACAAAAAAAAAAACTTAATTTTTCATACCGAAAATCCCGCCAGTATTACCTAACACTACATCACGTTCATACACCTGCTTATGTATACTCGTAATGTACATAAATGTTTTATTCTACCACAAAAGAACACTGAAAGGTACTCAAATAAAATATCAAAATAAACGAGAGAGAGAAATGAAAAATGATCGACAGGATATAACATAGCATAACTGACAAGATATTTTCACAAAAATTACTTAAACGCTTGATGAAGGTACCAAATCCCGACAGGGGAAGAATTTGATCTTAGAAGAGGTAGGAAACAGCTGGATTGCACGACCACAAGGCAAACAAGCAGCTGGCCGAAAACAAAAGCATGATTGTAACAACAACAACAAAAAATTAGGCAACCAACAAGAGCGAAGGGAAAGAATTAAAGCAGTGAAAAACTCAACAAACTATAAGAGTGATGTGAGAAAAAAATGTAATAAATTGAATTACACATAGAAACATTACGAATATATTATGAGCGCTCATATAGGTACATATGTATGCATGAACGAAGCTAAAAATAAATGTACCGCAAAAGGACTAAAAACAACAGCAACAAAGCAGTTCATAAAAAAGTTGTAAAACCAGTGAAGGAATAAAAATGCATTAATAAAAAAAACTAAAAATTACAATAAACGGAAGATAAGTAAACATCCTGCATAAAACAGCTGTCCATCGTCCTTTACTGTCCGTTGCTGTCTATGTCCTGTGCAAGGGCGTATTCAAGGGCGTATGCAAGGGGGGCGTAGGGCGTCGCCCCCCTTCGCGAACTAACAACACAAAACTGAAAGTTAAACATCAACAACATAAAAGGTTTTCAGTTCCTCACCTTTATCTAGACTCCCTAATTTGTTCTCCAAGTGGAAAGTTTTCGCAGCAAAATAATCCTGCTTTTTGTTTGACTACATTGCATCCAAATATTGTCAAAAAGATGAGTCTTAAAGACATTGAAAGCAAACTTATGTGGTATTAATAATGAACTGGAATTGTGGTACAGGGCTTGCCAAAACCAGGGACCAACAGATTTTGTATGTGCCTTCGAGAATACAGAATTCCATCCAAAGATAAGAGGAGCACTTGAAATTCTGCTTGCAATGCCCTGCACAACCGCAACTGTGGAACGCTCCTTCAGCACTATGAGGAGGGTAAAGACGTGGTTGAGAACAACAATGGCAGAATCTCGCCTTAATGGTAAATAGTTTTTTTTAATATATTTAATATATTTATTGTATTTTTTTATGTACGCTGAGTGCTCACAGAAAATTGGTAGCGGAAAATGATACGGAGTTAAAAGATCTAATTTTAGATGAATTTACAATAGATACTCGAAGAATTATACTTACTTAGCAGGTTTTCTAATACTCAGAGAATGAGTAATGCAATTTAAAATACATCTCTGTAACTAAGTAAAGTATGTGGAAAATACAATTTTGTTGAATCTGATACTCACTTGGGGAGTCACATTTCTAAAGTAATTACACCTTGTACTGACTATTAAATTAATATATCAATAAAATTTTGAATTACCAAATCCTAGACATGGTAGATATTTTAGGAAGCTCTTGATAAATAAATAAAAATTTTAACGGACTGCCAGAGCCCACAGCTTGGTCTATAAAACAGGCCTACCTAGACGTCATTACTCTTTATACTTATAAATACGCTATATATGAATCTGAAATAAAAAAAAATTGGCCCCCCTTTGTGAAAGGCTGGATACGCCCTTGGTCCTGTGCGCGATGTTTCACCTTTGGGCGCATGTCAGCAGTTTTACTCGAAAGCTGCTAAAGCGTACAGCTGGTGAATGCAGGCAAAACCGAATTTATTCTTAAATGGGGGCAAAGTAACCCCTAAATGATAGAATATTGAAAGGACACACAAAATAAATATGCAAGCATTTATCTTAAAGGAAGATTAAATACGAGAAATTGACAGTAATTGAAAGCAAAGAAATAACGCACACAAAAAGGAGAAGAACAACATTATTCCTCCCCACAATTGTAAAGTAAAAGATACATTAAAACAAATAAAAACTTAGCAACAATTATATAAGCAACACGTTGTCGAAGTTCGAGTTCAATGTAACAACAATGTAAGGGACATGTGGATACGAGTATGAGGGAAATAGGACAAACGTAAAGAATCATTCATGTGGCATGTTTCATAGCAGGTGTTGTTGCAACATTGTTTCATGAGTAGCGGCAAAAAAAATTGTTTTTTTATAAACCCAGCTTATCTTAGTTAATGTTTTTGATATATGATAAGCATGGGGAGAAGGACACAGTTATAAAACAGTATAAATTGCAAAACAAATAATATAATCAGATGTGGTCTTGGCCAAATGCTCGCTTTTACTAGAGACTTAAGGCCGCGGCACAATGCAATTTTTCATATAGATGCTTTTAACACAAGCTTATGCATTCCAGTAACATCGCCACAATCGACCAAGATGTTGCGTTTATAAATATGAATGAGCTTCAGACTTGGCAATTGAAGTTTATTTCATCTTGGCCAGGAGTAGGTAAAACAATTATAAACGTATTCGGAAACTTGATCGACGAGTGCTGACAGTACAATAGAGGGTATCACGACGTACGGGAAAAAAATGGAAATAATCAAAATGGGGGAACAAAATTTTTGTCGGGGCCCTGCTAAAACAACGAAATTTAACTTTTCCCTATAAGTTTTCCATTTGATTTTGGATTTTTAGAAAGGAGATATTATTAGATTATTTTTAGAAATGACGAATTACACATTTGGTCTATACTTATATCCTTCTTGGGCTCATCATTTCAGTAACGTATCTCCAAGAAAGAGCAAAGTATTTAGGAAAGAACATAAATACTAGCTTAGATTGACAACTTACGTTAGTCATTCCTCTATAATGAATATGCCTTAGGTTAATACATATATTAAAATATGCCACTAAAAAAATTTAGCATTTAATAGCGAAGCTATAGCGGAAAACAAGTTTCGATTTTTAAATCCTCAAAAGCAAATTAAGAGTTCACGGTTCTTCAGCGCGACACATATGTAGCTGCACGGCTTCTTAAACCGAATTCGAATACTGCTACCCATAAATGTTTACTTACACATATTTAGCAGGCTCTGGCGGCTCTAAATTCCTTACGGACGACATAATTCACGAGATAATCGGCTTAGACTATGTATATTCGGCATAGAACAATAAAAGACGGTAACCCTCTACAAAAATTTCTGGAAATGTCTTCATAACTATAACAACAATAACTTAATCATCCCCATAATAGCTCGTAGCTCACTCAGTACGTGTTTAAGAAACATGTCACTGGTCTGTTTGACTTTTGAAAAGAAAAAAGGGAGTTATACTTTACAGGAGTTAGTAGAGCGCCGGAGGTTTTCGTGGGTTATCCCCGTGTAGAACTTGGATCAATACTTTTCTGGTGTTTCTTTTAATGACGATGAACAACAGTTAAGCATCATATCAGCCAGTTAATTGCATAGAGAAAACAAGTGGATAACATCATCCTGACTCACACAATATCGAAATACATAATTCACACTTTCAAATCCGGACCACAACCCGGACAAATATGAACATTATTAAAGAAAATCTACCCAATAACCAATGATATATATTCCATTATTACCAAAAACTTATCTGAATTGTTACTGGTCTGAAGATTGTGAAGGATTCTGAAAGTCGGGCTCAAAAAAAAAAAAACAAAAAGCCTACCTTAAAAGAGCAAACCCTTACCTAAAAATGTTGACGCAAGTGTTCTACAGATTGCGTAAAAAACTGTTTGTATACAACGTAAGATTAAATTTAGGAAATATTCATCGTGGATTGTCACAATTTAGAACTTTTTTTGTGAATTGTTTAAAAGATGGAATTTTTTGTTGACATTTTGTCGTGTGTCCGTCCGGATGGATAGAGTACACGACAGCAAAGGTAGTTGAAAACCTGCTAGTGAAAATAAATTCTATACATTGTTTTCTTGAGTATTTTTTTTTTGTAGTTTTACAATCAATTCTACGTTTTTGTATTTATTATGACTTTAAAATATGTTCCAAGATACTTTTAGCCCTTAAGAGAGCAATTCATTAAAAATAAATCGAGATTTGTTTGCTTTCGTATTGTGGCGAATAGTCACTATGATGTTAGTAAATAATCACAACAACAAAAAAAACAAGCAGCTGCATTTATGTATATGTATACATTACGGCAAGCAGCCACACTTATGTACAAGACAACGAAGAATATTCCATACACATAACCAGCAGCTTGAAGCAGAGAGATTATTTCACATACATATATGTAGACGGAAGCTAAGAGCAGAAGTTGTTACTCACACATACACATGCATATGGCTAGAAGAAAAACATAAACTACAGATATGTACATATATGTACATGTAAAAAAATAAATGTGAGGCGCGATAACCTCCGAAGAGATCTAAGGCCGAGCTTCTCTTCCAATTTGCCGCGTGCTCCTCTTGATTTTCCCTAGAAATTGGCCGGACGGGACCTACATGATTTTATGCCGACTCCGATTGGCATCTGCAAGGCAGATGAGTTTTCACTGAGAGCTTTTCATGGCAGAAATACACCCGGAGCGCTTGCCAAACACTGCCGAGGGGCGACCCCGCTTAGAAAAATTTTCTTCTAATTGAAAAACCTTATTTCTAAAATGTTTGATGTTGCTTTGCCCGGGGTTTGAACCCAGGGCATACGGTGTGGTAGGCGGAGCACGCTACCATCACACCACGGTAACCAATCATGACATACAACTGTTCTAGAAGGCATGTTTGTGAAACGTTTAGACCTTAGGAGAAATAGGTGAACGAGGCTAACTGAGAGTATAAAAGCAGAGCGGTGCAAGCGACAGTCAATCAGTTTGATTTAAACACAATATTAGTGAAATATAATTGTGAAGTACTACTCCCAAAGTAGTCTAAATAAAGACCATTTTGCAATACTGAATATTGCGAGTTATTTATTCGACAGTTCAGCGATTCGAACGTTAGCAGGAGGCGCATAATTATCAGGAACTCCCAAAAATTCGTTACAGTATGTTGTAATCCCATTTAACATATACGACTAAAGTATCACGTAATTTTCTTTCGTATCGTATTCGATTAGTGATCGTCGGTTACGATTCGGCACCAGTATAGTGATATTCCACTCAATCATCGATATTTTAATCAAGTTTCCATAAGCACGGTTGGACAGACTGGTTGAAGGAATTGGCAGTAATTGGCACAGTCAGTATCCTTTATTTTATAATTATTTTTTTTTTTTTTTTTTCATTTTAAGAACTTTGGCGTTATCCTTACCTAATTTTAATGTTTTGTGGTGTTAATTATACGCTGTGCTCTAGCACAACTGGGTGTAAAAAACACCCAAGGAATTAGCGAAGGTTACTAAAAACTCCCCAGCTCATTGTAGCGTAAGCAAATCAAATGGAGTATCTACAAACTTGCTGTACCACACTTCGCTGGTATGTGTATTATTTTTCTATTCTTTGATTTCACCCGAAATTGTGTGGTATTATTTTACAATTCCCAACGGTAGCTTCGTTATAATTATAAAAAATTGGTGTAATGTGCCAACTGCTAACGTAAGACGTGAGCAAGAAAATTAGAAATTAAAACGAAAGCCAATTATGCGTAACATCACCACCGACGTGGCAGTTTGTCCAATTTGGGCGTAAGTTGGTCGAATGTTAATTTGGTTGCATTTGGGAAATACAAGCCGATTATAAATTTTTGTTGTTATTAGCCCATTAGTTATGAGCAATTACTTATTTGAAAGTTAACGTAGGTTTTACTAATTAAGATGCAATGAAAACTGTAAGTCACAAACAAAAGGTGATAACTTCATTTGGAACTGAAGATGAAAAGTGAAGATTTCAGCAATTTGCTATTTGTATTTGATTGTACTTAATTGGATAGATTTGGTAACTTATTTAAGCAACACCTGACAGCCATAGTCACTGTGTTCACCGAAAGAAATGAAACTAGTAAACAATTCAGGTTTGTTGTTCTTGAATTAACAGATATTCAGTAAATTTGATTTTATTATGGTTAATTTAACCGAGTTTTTTGTTAAGATAACAAATTTGTTTAGTTATTTCAACAGTTGATCTCAAATTAACAATATGCTGTAGAAATGACAGATTCTCAATCAATCTAAGAGTTTTTTCTGGTAAAAGGTCTAATTTCATTGGTCATTTCAACAGCTTACAACTGTCGTTATTATGCAAATGCATGCTCAGGGTGCTCGCTACTTTGTTTTTATGACTATCGTGCTACAGTAATCACTGTCATATCTCTGTCAGTCACTTTTATTTTAATGTTGACGGATATCTGTTATTTTGACAGTTTTAATTGGTCTTAGGGTGACTCTAATAATTGTTAGTAAGCAAAGCAGAGCTAGGCGGCCGCAGTGGTGTGATGTCACCTACCATACTGAAGGTACTGGGCTCAAGTCTTGGAACAGGCAGCAGTAAAATCTTTAGATGGAAGTTTTTTCGATTAGAAAAGTTTTTAAGCGGGTCGCCCCGGAAATAGTATACATTTTCTTTTAGCCTATGGCTTACGTTTGGTGCACATTTTTTTTTTTTTGTTGATTTGATTCTATTAAAAAAAAAAACAATTGCAGCACATAACTTCGAACAAAATGCTTCTTTAAATTTATGTATGAAGGTTGTTTTAAATTGAGCAACCATCACGCGAATTCCCAAAACATGAAACTTGTTACGAACGCTTGCACTCAACATTTACCGAAGCAACAACAAAACGCTAAATATATTTTCCTTCTCACAGTATCAATATCCCTTAGAGAGTTGAAAGTAAGAAATAAGCAAAAAAAATGTTTAAGGTAAATTTCTCATAGTAAAAGGCGAATAAAGAACGTGAGAATTTTTTTAAATATCCTTAAACGAGATAGCCACGCTACTGTACAAACAAATATATCCGCATGCGGAATATAGCAAGAGCTCAAATTACCTAACAAACCAAAGGGAGTGAATAATTTATTAAGTAATTACTGTGAAATCATTATTGAAGGTCCTCGAGAAAGGAATGCGTAGATTTGCCAAAAATAAAAGCAAAGAAAAAAATATATAGAGCAAACAATAAAACAGCGGTTATGCTCAATTGCATAATACAAAACAGCTCGTTATTCGAATATCAACAAGAATTGAGAGGCAAAAAAAAAAAATAAAAACAAGAATTTTCACAAATATGTACGTTAAGCTCCAGATATGCAAGCAGAGTAAAAACGTGCGCTTTTAAAAATAAGCTTGAAAGCCAATAGAAATGTCGTCAAACAGGACATCCTGCCAAATGCACACACGAGCATACACACGTGCAATGAGCAATAAAATCTTTTATGGAATCAGGCAGCATGCCAGTTGAGGGGCGCTACATATTCTTCTGAGCTCTGAATGTTTTGCTAACTATAATATAGCAAATACATGGACATCCAAAATAAAAAAAAATAAAAAATTATAACAAAACATAAAAAATTGAAATTAATTAAGGAATTGTAATAAAAAAAAAACAAAAAATATTAAAAGAAACTCAAAAATTTAAAAATTACAAAATTAAACTAAAAAATTTAAAAATATAATAAAAAAGTTATACAAAATTAAATAAGAGCTCCTCGGGCTGAAAGTGGTAGTAGATAAGTAAATCGTAAATGAAAAAAAAAATTTATTAAGTTTTAAAAGTTAAAAACCAAAAAACCATGAAAAGCAGGCAAAAAAGACTCTTAATTTTTTGCTGACTCTAATATGGCAACAACGTGGAAATACAAAATGAAAAAATATACTAAAAAAAAAAATATATATTAAAAAACAAAAAATAATTAAAAAAAAAAAAACAATAAAAAAACAAAAAGTAAAAAAAATTTTTACGATTAATACAAACACGAAAACCATAAAATGGAAAAAAGTTATACAAAATAAAACAAGAAGAGACCCTTGGGCTAAAAATGCCAATACATAAGTGAATCGTTAATGAAAAAAAAAAGTAAAAAATAACAATGATAAAAAGACAAACCATTAAAAACATAAAAACAGGGATATAAAAAATATTACATCCAGAATTGCAAGCCCTAATTAACCAAAAAAACAAAAAAAACAGAAAAGGAAAAATTAAAATTATTTACTTAATTGGCGCTTCACCGTCTAAACGGTTATGGTCGTCCAACAAGGCGCTAGTCGCTCCTTCGCTCCGCCAACCGGCGCCAATTGGTCACACCAAGGGAGTTTAAATCGTTTTCCACCTGGTCCTTCCAACGGAGTGGGGCCGCCCTCTACTTCTGCTTCCATAGGCGGGTTCCGATAGAAACACTTTCTTGGCCGGAGCATCATCTTTCATTCGCATAACATGGCCTAGCCAGCGCAGCCGCTGCGTTTTAATTCGCTGGACTATGTTGATGTCTGCGTATAGCTCGTACAGCTCATCATTAAATCTTCTTCGGTACTCGCCATCGCCAACGCGTAGAGGTCCATAAATCTTTCGAAGAACTTTTCTCTCGAACACTCCCAAAGCCGCTTCATCTGCTGTTGTCATGGTCCATGTTTCTGCCCCATATAGCAGGACGGGTACGATAAGTGACTTGTAGAGTATGATTTTCGTTCGCCGAGAGAGGACTTTACTTTTCAATTGCCTACCTAGTCCAAGGTAGCATTTATTGGCAAGATTGATTCTTCGCTGGATTTCAGTGCTGATGTTGTTGCTAGTGTTGATGCTGGTTCCCAAATAAACGAAGTCTTTTACTATTTCGAAATTATGGCTGCCAACAGTAGCGTGGTTGCCAAGGCTCGTATGCGCTGACTCTTTGCTGGATGACAGCAGGTACTTCGTTTTGTCCCCATTCACCATCAAACCCAAAAATTAAAATAAAAAACATAAAAAAGGCAAAATAAAAATAAATAAATAAAAAAGACACATAAAAAGGAAAAATAAAAAAAGTTAAATTGGTATGTCACAACTAAAAATAAAAGTACAAGTGTCCCAAATGAAAAAAATTAAATAAGATAATATAAGAAAATTTTATGAAATGAAAATAAAAGAAAAAAATAAATAAAAATAAAATTTAAAAAATTGATAAAAAATAATTTGGAAGATACTCTCAGAGTTAACACGTGCATCGAAAGTATGGCTCTTGTTTATAATAGATTATTCGGGTAATCTACAAGCTGATTAGTCTATAAGTTACTTTTGCATTGCTTGAAATTCGACTATCTGTTATGGAATTTCTCTTCCAGCTCGTGAGGATGACAAAGAAGCAAAGCGCCAAGTGTTAGCTACAAATGTCTTACAATAACTCCACAACGCCATTAGGAAACGCAGAACTAATTAAAATCTACAACACAACACTATTCGAAAAGTCGAATCTATCACTAATGGAATAAATAAATATAAGTCGCGATAACCTCCGAAGAGATTTTAGGCCAAGCTTCTAACGAAGAACAACAGCAACGCCAATAACAATTACAACTTCCGTCTCGAATAAAATATTTCGACCCAAAAGAACAAGAAAACCCTGAGACTCATCTCATAAACTCATGCTTTTGAACTTCATCGCCTCAAAATATTTAATTTACGAGGCCAAACAACAAAAGCGTCATAAACTTAACAAAAATACATTTAAGCAAACAATTAAATAAAGTTGTTACTGCTACGCATCGACCACAATTGGGCGAACAGCAATGAAATAATGAATGTCATGCTGTGATAATTTTTTCGAGCTACCAATTAATAACAATTTAATATCGCTATATGCCAGTGGCCACTAAAATTGAAACTGTGGCTGTGTAGATAAGAGTAAAATCACCATAGTGGTAGTGCTTTAGTTGTTGATTAACTAGCAATGCCTCAAGACGCATGTGCGCATGTTTGTTTATACCCCAAAAAATTCAAAAATATGCTATAAAACTATTATTTTATTGTTTCAGTCTAATAAAAAATTAAAACAAAATATTTTCTTAACATTAAACAATTAAAATATAGTACGAATGAAAGTTTGTTTGCAAAATATGTTTTTTGAAATCTATGTCTTATAAAACAAAGTCGCTAAATGTCATTGTACGCCCATCACTTCACAGAGAATGCTCCGATTTTAAAACGGTTTTTTGCATTTCAAATTTTGGCAACTGAAGATAGACATTTTCTATACAAATATAAGGTATGTATATATTGTAGCGTGAGATATTTTTGCTAATGTATCATTCAACGAAGGAACGACTGGGCCCAACATAACTTGAATCTCTCACCAAAATACAAGCCCAATTTCGGGAGGGGAATGCTCCTTTAGTTGAAAAGGCTGGAGTTATTGCCATGTATATGATGAGTTAGACAAAGTAGGAAGATCATTGGAACACTAGTCTTCTACAGAGGTGCTGAAATTGTTTTTAATGAAATTAAGTTGACGCCATTTGAGTTGAGTAAGTTCTTGGGGACGGTTATGAAGGCAATGGATGTTAATTTTTCTTTACCGAGATAGGGCTGTCTTGTAACAGAGTGTGTTGAGACGGGATGTTCTTCAAACAATTTTTGAGATAAAGCGCTTTTCGATCGTTTATTGGGATAGGGCGTTTTTTTTAGAAAACAGCTAAAATAGAAGGATTTCTCGTTTGTAAGGCGTTATGTGAGGAAATTTTAGTATATTACGAATATGCGACATAAGATGGGTCCTTAACGAAAATAAAGATGCCCGACAACTTCCTAAGAGTAGGTGCAGGCCATTACATGTAACTATCATGTCTGACCTTAGAGCTCCTTGATAGTCGTATGATTCGATATCTTATTCACAGAATCGGTGAATATACGAAAAGCACATCAAATCGACTGCGTCTTAAGTTTTTTTTATTCGTATCCCGCATTTTATAGGACCCCAATTTGGCAAAATTTAAGACCAATGTCCAAAGCAAAATGTTCTTTACTAAACTTTCCGACTACTCTATGATGACCGATCATCGCTGAACTTACTCTATATTTAAAAGACCGCAATGACTTCTCTTAGAAGTGCAAGAATATTTTCAGTAGCTGATATATTTTCAAATCTTATCACCCGAAGCGCTTACAAGAGCATTTTCAACATCTCTGGTATTTTGAAATCTTGGTTAGCAGAGCCCAGTAGAAGTAACCTAGCACTTCCTTATGAAGAGTACGGCCCTGTCTGGATGAAGCGCCGTAAGGAATAAATGAGTGTACGTTTTTCCGCACCTTCACAAATGCGTGTGTCATTGAAAGCGCGAAAAAGCGACAGGATGAAACAGCTGCGCTGAGCCGCGAACAGGCGACAATCCCCCGACAGCCGGCAGATGGGCAGCCAGAAGCAGGCAGGAAACCACCCCTTTTTTACAAAATAATTCATATTTCAATTACATATAAGTTTATATTCTTTTGGCAGCAACAGCAAAAAAGCTAAATAAACAACAACAACTGTAAAGTACTTAAGCGTGGAGTTTACATAGAATCACGTGGGAAACAAATGCAAATCTAAAATATAAAATAAAGTATAAAGAAGCAAAAAAAATGGAATTTCAAAGAAAATGGAAGACCAAACCAAGAAATAAAAAGCGAAAAATTTAGACATTGCTAGCGAATAAAAATGTTGCCGACGTAATGTTGCCGACGAAGTCAACTAATTGCAGTGATGGTTGGTAATCGTGCTGTTGATATGATGAGAGTGGTGATAGCATTGGCGGCGGACGCTTACGAGGGAGACGAAACGATGACGCTAACATTACCACTAGAGGTAAACATAACAGAGTTGCTGACGACATGGGCAGGAGGATAGGAAGGCAGACAGTTGCGATGATGCCACTGACCGACAATAAGCCTATAATATGAAGCCAACAATATGCCATATTCAGAAATAAACAAACAAGTAAACAGTGAGAGCGCAAAAGAGATATACAAATACTAAAAACATATATCGAGTTATAATATTTGTTGACAGGCGCACAGAAAAGTAAATAAGACTATATGGGAAGCAAAGATACATGCAATATGTTTACAGTTATATTTAGCACCATCGGCGCCGAATTCTATGCGTACATGCAACAAATTTTGTACTTCCTATTTGTATCTATGACATATTTACATACAGTCACTTTAAGTTAAAATGCTACTACTTTTTTTTACTTGTTGGGCCAAATATATACTCAACTGAGTTTTACGGCCGAGAAATAAGAAGCCAAAGTAGAATTACCTTTTTCTCCGACCTCACGTCGTCTTCAGGGAGTTTTACGGTTTTTGTTGTCTACATGAGATAGCTATAACGATGAACCTCTTGTCTTAGCAATAAGTTGTATGAGTATACATTAACCTGGGTCGATTTGTATGGACGAGGAGAGAAACTTCTTTAAAGTGTTTGTTAAATTATGCATAAGATAAGATAGAGCTTGATTTGTTAAATTTCACAATTTGATACCGATTTGACTTATATGTTCTTTAAACTCGTCAAGCTGGGAGTTTTCTTAGACACAGAAGGCGATTCTAAAGTGGTATCTGTGCAAAAAGAGGAATCACTTCGGTTACAATAAAAAAATAAATGTAAGGCGCGATAACCTCCGAAGAGATCTAAGGCCGAGCTCTCTTCCAATTTGCGTCGTGCTCCTCTTGATTTTCCCTACAAATTGGCCGGGACCTACATGTTTTATGCCGACTCCGAACGGCATCTGCAAGGCAGATGAGTTTTCACTGAGAGCTTTTCATGGCAGAAATACACTCGGAGCGCTTGCCAAACACTGCCGAGGGGCGACCTCGCTTAGAAAAATTTGCTTCTAATTGAAAAACCTTTTTCTAAAATTTTGATGTTGCTTTGGCCGGGGTGCGAACCCTGGGCATACGGTGTGGTAGGCGGAGCACGCTACCATCACACCACAGTGGCCGCCGTAATCACTTCGGTTAGGTTCTAAAAAAATCCAAGCCATTATTTTAAGGCTTGGTGGTAAAGTTGGCAGGTCCCGCGATTTTTTAGTAACAACTTGATTTGGGAATGTGACTTCTTAGTCGCACCAACTTTTATCGGTGGAGATCTACTACTTCTCAGTAGGAGCACAAATCCAGAGGGTCTCTGGTTCATAGAGGTAGATGGCGGCACAGTCAGTTTGTCACGGCGATTAATGGGAAGATTGCGATCGATGTACTGTGATCGTTTAGTCGCTTTGACAAAATCAGAGGCTCATGAATATTTACCAACTCTACTGAGCTGAGGATACGCTCGGTGGAAACAGTTTACCCCTGCTGCGCGCATGGAGGCAGAGACTGTCATTAATGTACAACTGAAAGCATGAGAAGATTGCTTAGCTGATCTTGGTAATGCGGACGTTCCACAGTCATAAGGGCCAAATTGGGATCTACTGATATTATAGCATATTCGTGGTGGGGAACTAGACAGGGCGATGTCCTTTAACCATTGCTATGGCTTCGACAGCACAAGTAAACAAGAATGGAGAGAAAGTGATGGCCTGGGCAGATGGAGTATAAGTATCTAATCTGTAGCACAATGTGTTCGGCGTGGTCATGCTAGGATCACTAACTAAGCTGATTTTATGGCCTAAGAACACAGGGCTCAGCGTAAGTCCCTCAAAGACAAAGCTGGCGCCCATCACTACTACACCAGATGACGTTAAATACCGAAGTACCGAATTTTTTACAACAACAAAAAACGGTTTTTGGAAACATTCATGAGACAAGATCCATCAGAGCAAAACGAAGTGCACACCGAAATAAATGACGCTAGGGAAATCAGCAATGCGGATTTATTGTTGTTAAATTAAGAGACATTCGGTAAAATTTATGGCATTATGGTTAATTCAACCGAGTTTTTTATCAAGAGAACAAATTTCTTTGGTCATTTCAAGAGAACAAAAACTGTTGGCTCCCAGTTTACAATGTTCTGTAAAAATAACAGATTCTCAATAAATCTAACTGAATTTTCTGTTAAAAGAATTGATTTTTTTTTTTTGATCATTTCAACAGCGAACAGAGAATATTTTTTAAATGCATCAGCTAATTTAAATTAAAGAAAAACTTACGCTCACTGCTTTGTCATAATTCGGTTGATTTTACTAACTTTTTCTTTCAGTGCGCAACTTCCGGTATCATCATGGAGGACTAAGACATATCACAATAAAGTTTAAAAGATGTTTATATATTTTAAATCTTAGGTGGAAAGTATTATCTCAAGCGAGTTTCGCATGCATGTTAGTTTTCCAAGCGATAATCTGGCTGTGCTACTATTTAACAAGAACAATTTTGCTAACATTCGACGAGAATAGTAAATGGTGCTGCTTTTCGTAAAAAACGATGAGTTGTTCTAATACAACTAAACAGTATTGAATACGTAATACATACTTTATGATTACGGTTTTATAGAAAAATATATATGTTTTTATTATTATTACCCCAGAAAGCAGGAAACGTATCTTCAAATTATGCGGATATGATGTCGCCGTTGCTGTTGTTGTAGCTGATACAACATTAGCACAATTACTGCTAACCGCTGATACAACACTACAACATTGTGATGATGACGCTGGTGATACGGCAATATATTCATTTGATATTGTTGCAGATAAAAATGATGATGCCGATGATGAAGGTGATGATGATGCTGACGTTGAATGATGCAAATGATGTGGATGATGATGATGATGTGAATGCTGTTCGCGATAATGTTGTTCCGTTGCGGCTGCTTCACGTTCACGTTCACGATCACGACGACGTCGATGATGACGATGACGTTCACGTTCACCAGCTACACCACCATCACAATCTTCACGTTCATCACGTTCACGATCACGTCGATGATGTTTAACGCTACGTCGTTCTTTATCACGTTTATCACGTTTCTTTTTCTTACTTTTACGATGTTCTTTATACTCATGCACTTCCATATGATTATTATTACTTTCATCATCTTCAGCGGTAGCAGCAGCCATCATCATCATACCATCGGTATGTGCTTCGTCCATTTTGACGACTTCAAATGTGGTAGCTATAGCTGGTACATCACCTGCTCGTGGACTATCGTGTGGACCTGCTTGTTCGCCGCTATTTGCGGCTGCTGTTGTTGTTGTGTCCATCATCATCATTTTGATGTGAAGTGTTGTTTATTTTAGTTGTACGTGTTTTGTGTTAGAAGTTTGAAGAAAAAGTAACGGAAAAAAAGTGCAATGGATTTAGAATGTCTGTTTTTTTATATATATATTTCCTTTTTTTTTAGAGGTAGCTTTGTGTGCGTGAGAGTTAGAGCGCTTGAGTGTGCTCTTGTCTTCTTCCTTCTACTCAGTAAAAAAAAAAAAGCTAAACTCTTTTGTGTTGCGTCTTGTTCGCTTTTGGCTTATTGTAAATCACAGCGAAATTTCTTTTTATTTCAGGTGTTTTATGCTTTATTGTATTGTATATGCTTTTGTGTGCTTGAGAACTTGCTTTTGAGTCAACTTTTTATTAGTTGCTTCTTCGTTGATTTTTTTTTTTTTTTGGTTGTTTACTCAGTTATGGCACCATCATACACACCACTTTGTTGCTTTGTTTGCTTTACTTTCTGCGTCGTGCTCTTATCTCTCTCCCCTTAACTTTCTGCTGCTGTATCGTTTTACTATCAATTATGCTTTCGATACATGACTTTTAACTGCTTTTGTGAAATTCTGATTTCTTTTTCTTTCTTCTTTGTATTTGTGTCTTTATAGAACCTTTCTTTTGAGTTGAGCTCTTTGTACCATTGTTACTATCTTTTTGTTGCTTTGGTGCTTCTTCAGTTCAATAGCTTTTTTTATCTTTTTTGGTTTACTATTCTTTATTCTTCATTGTCTTTCCAAGCTAGGCTTGCTATCTTTTTTATGTAATTCACTTCACTTTTGCCTAGAACAATAGGAAAAATAAATATTCACTTCACCTGTAACACTTTTCTTTTGGTTTAAAGACTTCGAACATATGCAATTTTTTGCTTCCTTGTTCATTTTTCTTTTGGAAGCTTTCACAATTGTGTTTCATCTTGTTTGCTTATTTTTTATAACTTCTTTGAATTCACATTGTTGTTTTACTTTTTTCCTGTGTTGTTTTTTATGTTAGTAACTATATTTTCATTTTGGCGTGCAATTTCTTCGTCGGCTGTTGTGGTCTTTTCAAAATTTATTTAACTTTTCCTACTTTCATGCGATTATAAGCACTGCTTTGGCTTTGCAAACTATGCCTTTTCTTAGCAAATTTTACATATTTGAATGAATTCAGTTAACATGTTTTGCCAAAAAATCAGAAGGCCTAGTAGCTTCTTAAGCGCACTCACAGAACATGTTCATTTCTTCTTTATAAATTTGCTTACTTTCCTTTATTTTTGTTTTAGTATATTAATTTAATTTTATTTTTAGTTTCCCTTAACTTTAATTTTCATTGTTTTCAAATTCATTTTCTAAAAATTTTATTTTTATAAAAACATTTTTATTTCAATGTACCTACTTTTGTCGTTGCTGTTTAGCTAAACTGTTGCTATAAACAAAATGTTTCGCAAAAAATTTTGTTTAATTGTGTTATACGTATTTAAGTTAGTTTTAATGTTGATATATTATTTCTTTTTTGATTAATTACTTTAAGCTTTTGTTGATATATTTTCGGTTTTGGTGTTATTTATTATTGCTCATGTGTATGTTGTTCTTTAACTTCTGTTTACTTTAACGAAACACTTGTGCAATTATTTAACGTTGTTGTCACGAGACGATTGAATAGAAAACAAAAAATAAAAACAGCTGGCTCTGGTGGAACAATCAGTAGTAAACAATCGTAGACATTAATGAGCTGTTGCTGTGCCAGCTTATCAGTTTTAATCGATTCAGTTTTTGAGTTGGAAACAGTACCGAATCAAGGGAAGTACAGGAAATGATTATCACAGTGTTGATAAACGCTTTCTTGTAGATAAATGCCAGTTTAGTTTGGCTCTCACCTTTATGTAACACCCTGTAAAGGTGAATAGTCTCCCGAGAGAACTAACAAAACTACTCTTATGATTCCTAAAACACCAATTATTTATTTATTAGTCTATGGTATTACAAAACTTAGCCAATGTATTGCATGATTTCAGTATTAAGCTCTCAAGTATGTGTATCATACTCAGTATACGATATCCGTACCCTTAGTTTAAAATTTTCAATTTTAGACTAATGTTATGTTCGAAATATCATCTTGAGTGGAGAGTGAAAAACTTGATAATTTCTTTGAGCGTGGAGTCGTAAATAACGCTAATAGAAGCTGGATATATAAACTTAAGCCATGCAAATTCCTTCAAGAATGTCTTATTGTATATGGAACGATTACGCAAGAAGATCATTGAAGTTGTGAATATTATATAGGATTGTATGATTTAATCGGGGATTGGCCGTGTTGCTTTAAATGTATGAAAACATTTATTTGAAGCAATTTTTTATAATTTTATAATTTATTTAATAATTTGGCAAAAATTTAAGGATTATAGGATTGTTCATGTCACGTCCGGCTACAACACTCAGACCTAAGTTGAACTTAACTTGCTAGGAAGTTAATGTTCAAGAGACATCAAAAAACAGCTTACTACATTCCAAAATGCAACATGTGGTATTTAGCCAAGCATGAAACGGACGTGATTAGATGATATCTAACGCCTAAAGCCCAAAAGAGGAGATCGACATACTAACTAGCTGTTAAGAGTATACAGCAGCAGCTACAGCAATCAACATAATCTTTGTTGACAATTAGGGGCCGAATCGTAACATACGATCGATAATCGAATGCCGTTTTTTAAATCACAAAAACTACGAAATGGTGCATCGGATTAATGAATCATGTGGACTAGGGACAACGCGTAATCACTAGATCCATAATATATTATTATTTTTAAATAGTTGGATAGATTGAGCGATAGTTACCGATCCGTGATAGTATGTTACCATTCCATTGCAGGTTGCCTTAAAAGCATTTGAATTCAAAAGTGATGAATTTTGAGAGAGATATTGATCTTTCTGCGAAGCTTACATGTTAGACCGAGTGCAGAAACAGAAAATCCATATGCCAACTTGGTACAAATTCTGGTATAAAACAACGGGTTGGGCTGGTGGTTATGAACGTAGTTCAAGAAACTGATTCACATGAGAAGTAATCAGAATTTTGCTGTAAGAATGAACAGTGCGTAACTGTCGCTCTGTGAGACTGGCTCCATCATAAGCCTCACTCAATGAGACAAAAAGAGCAACTTTCACTAAGGAATATACAAATTCGTCAGGTTTGTGAGCTGAATGATTAAGCGCTGGTGCATATTAATGCGTTGCTCAAGACAAGAGGCAGATTACCCTACCTAGTTGGCGTGGCTCTTAATCCATTAGTGATATGATGAAAAATGTCTGTGAAGACCTCAGTAAGATGCTAAAAGATAAAGCATGAAGGCCTAATCTTCCGATATCATTTCACACGGTGAGTGATCGAACTCCTCCGAAACTGTTTGGTGATTTACTTGTATGAAATTTTGTTTTTATGTTTATGGGCTGCAATTATCGGCTAAAATGCAGAACCGGATAACTTTGGACTGCGTTTATCTTTATATATATATCAGTGGTGCACGCGAAAGCTTCGGAAAGCTATTCGGCGCTCACCCACATGTCGTGTGAGCGCAGCGACAGAGATTCAGTGAAGCAAGCAGTCAATCAGTTTTAGTTTGTACTTCAAGCAGTAAACATCTCATGTATGGGTTCTATGCTCAAACATTGTCCATGTAAACACATACTAATAGAAAAAATGCGTTTGTATTCGAAGCTCTGCCGAAGTTGGGCACCACTAATATATATTTCTTCTGTGCGTGCATTTGTGGCTGAATTCTGACTGATTCATAACTTGGTTCATTGTCTTTAAATTTGGTACAGGAGTTCTTTCTTGACGTGGGAAGTGGACCAGGGACAGACCTTTTGCAAAAAAACGACCTATTTGGCTAGCTTTATATTTGAGAAACTGTTATTGTATTGAAATTGTATTTATGTGGCGATTTGCTTGAAATATGGTAATAAGCTACCCTCTATGCCAAACTTAACATTTGACGAACTTATCTTTTCGGGAAGTGGACCTATTCCAAAAAATCGTATTTGTGGTGCGATTTGCTTGAAATTTTGAACAGGACTTCCTCTGAGTGGGAGTGGGAATGGGTTTGGTAAAGGGATTGAGGTAAATATAATAAGGGATAGACAATAATGAGAAGAAAAATGACAGATAAGTAGAAGAAAATGGGATAGTGGCTGAAGAGGCTCACTTTTTTAATTTAATCAAACCAATTTTCGGGTAGAAAAAATTCTGCGGCGTACGCTAGTACAATATGCAAATCACTTCGTTTCGGATATATTGACTTAAATGTTGACCCGGCTAGGCCAGGTGCTTGTATAACATTGGCAACAAACGAAAGGTACAAGCGAGGGTTTTAGATTATGGTACTTTTCGGTTAAATTACAATGGAGTTTGATGCCATTGGGTGGTTAAGGAGTACAACAGGCAGCGCAATGCTCGAGATACACTTAAAAATCGTATTAACTGACCCGTTTCCTTCATATTTGGAATATATATTACCTACATTGGTCGAGAAATGGTCCAGATATTCAAAATATGGTATTTATGGGGATACTAATTGATAAAAGTATTTTGACTTACAAATCAACTTGTTGCGGCTTTGATAAGAGGGAGATGCTGCTGTAGGGTGAGAGGCAGAAGTTGAGTTAGAGGAAGAGGTTGAGTTAGGGAGGGGATGAGAGGGAAACGGATACGAATGTAAGATGGAGGGAGTTGGGGAGAAACATGTAGAGAAAGAAAATGAGGGGCAGCTAGTCGAAGAGAGATGAAAGCTTCTCGGCATTTATTTTGAATTTTTCAGGTACACCAAAGTTCGGCCAACTTGATGGGAGATTTTTGCACATCGGATACCCAGGGTTTGTCATTATTTAACCTATCTGTTATATAATACTAAGCTCAAAGTAGTACGTATATACAATTAAAATGGCAGTGCGCTTTACCACTGAAAGAAATGGTGCTAGTAAAATCAACAAATCTGTTCTGTTGTTCTTGACTTAACGGAGATTCGTTGAAATTGATCGAATTACGGTTAATTCGACTGAGTTTTTGTTAAACGAACGAATTAGTTTAGTCATTTCAACAGAAGAGAAATTGTCGCTCTTAAGTTAACAAAATTCTGTAAAATTGACAGATTCCTAATCAATCTAACTGATTTTTTTTGTTAACACAACTGATCTCACTGGTCATTTCAACAGCGATCAACAGTCAATACATGAGCAAATTTCAAAGAGAATTTTACGCTCACTGCGCTCTCTACTTTGTACTTATGACGATGGTGCCACTTGTTAAAAAAAAAACACCAAAATAAGAATACCACCAAATCGAAAAAACACACAAAATGGGAAAACAACAAAAACTGGTTTTCAGTTATCAATACAAAACGAAAAACCCTTTTTGAAATTACTTACAATTTTGCAACTTCTCCTCCAAGCGAAATGCAAAATTGCGCCCTCTTGTTGCAAAAGTTTTGTTTGAACGAACAGCATTTTTCCAAAGTTAGTAACATTTTGTTAAAGTTTTTACGAATTTTCACACACGCGAACGTATCTAATAAGATAATAAAAAACATCCTTTTTTAATGTTGATGTTTCCGACAACATAAAAGTTTGAGATGTTTTGGAATCGTTTCAGCTTAAAGTGTTACGAAAATTAAACTTGCCGAATTACATGTAAAGTTACTCCAGTGGTGAATTACCTTCCTATTTAAAATGTTATTTCAAAAATTTAAACTACAAGTTTTGTTCGAAAGAACCAAGTGTGGCAACTACATGCGAGAGAAGAAATTGAGAATGGAGCTGAGCTGCAACTGAAAGAATTGCGAAACAGTTTTGTGACTACTATTTTCATTTCTATTTGAAAAGCGAAGTTCAAAACTATAAATTAAATAAATTATAAAATATAAAATTTGGTGAAAGTGTGTTTAATAAAACTAAATAATATAGTGTATAATGTTTAATGAGTGGCAGCATATTTGATGTGCGCTCAATTGAAGTTCGGTTAGTAAGTGCCACCGTGGTGTGATGGTAGCGTGCTCCGCCTACCACACCGTATGCCCTGGGTTCACAACCCGGGCAAAGCAACATCAAAATTTTAGAAATAAGGTTTTTCAATTAGAAGACAATTTTTCTAAGCAGAGTCGCCCCTCGGTAGTGTTTGGCAAGCGCTCCGGGTGTATTTCTGCCGTGAAAAGCTCTCATTGAAAACTCATCTGCCTTGCAGGTGCCGTTCGGAGTCGGCATAAAATAAGTAGGTCCCGTCCCGCCAATTTGTAGGAAAAATTAAAAAGGAGCACGACGAAAATTGGGGGAAGTTCGGCCTTAGATCTCTTCGGAGGTTATCGCGCCTTACATATGTATGTATATGTAGCAACCATGCGTATTTATGTATTCACATATTTACGTATGTATGTATATGGCAACATAGGTACTTTCGTACAAAGTTGTCGCAACAACTTTTTTTGTTCATTTGACTACTAAAACGGTCAATTACGAATCAACGATTTGTGCGCAGTTGACTCAACATCTTGTTGCGATGGATAAAAATTGACAGAAATTTCGGTTGAATTGACCCGTATTTCGGTTGATTTTACCAGTCTTTTACTTTCAGTGTACTTTATGTCAGAAAGGAGATAATCGCTAACTAAAAATCAAATCAAATTAGGATCGATAAGAAAGACAACTATTGAATTTATCGTCTCGCGTAAACAGTGCTAATCCAGTTTTGCGGCACAACTTCAATTAATTATCCTTAAACATAGTATAAGCAATACCAAGAACAGCAAACAATTTGCAACAACACAACAATTTGCAGCTTTAAATATCATGTTGATTATTCGTTGCAAACGATTAACGATCATTTAATCAATAGCATAAAGCCGGCAAGCAAAAAAAGAAATAAGAAGCAAAGCTAAGAAAAATTTACGAAAAAATGAAAGGAATTAGAGGTGCTTTACTTTGTTCTCATATCCATGCAATGGGCACCGAAGATTCGTCATATTTTTTTTTCTGCTTGCTTATATTCTTGCGCCTCTGGCTATAAATGCTGTAGACCACGAATAGTGATGGAAGAAAAAAAAATAAAAAACAAAATGCAACGTAAAAAAATTGCAAGTAATTGTTTTGCTCTGATTTGTTATTAACATTCTTTTTAAAGGTTTAATTTTTTTTGTATTGAGACAGCGCTTTGAAATTGTTATTGTGGTTATTGCAGCTGTCTGTCTGCAAGCGGGTTTGTTGCCATTTTTTTGTTGTTGCAATTTTTCATTTTTTCTTTCGTGTAGCACGAAAAATCACGCAGATATATACAAATTATATATCGAAATTGTTTCGAAACACAAATTATGTCCAAAAAATAAAATCAAAATGTTATTCACAACAGCGGACAGCGAGGTGAATGCGCGCGACACACAGTGGGGCATTTAGAAGGAGTTTGGCGCAAAATAAGTGTGCTTTGAAAACAAGAGCAAAAAATTTAGAAAATTATCAACCTTTTTAAGCTTCTAATATTATTGTTCAATTTTTTTTTTTTTTGTAATTTGTACAAGTTTTTTTGCCGATATAAAATTTTGTCGATAAAAATTTGTGTTAGAATAAGAAATGCAAAATTCAATCTACTTTACGGCGTTTTCACTCAATTTCTTCACGGAGAAATTTATTTGCACCTTTCCTAAGTTAAAGCCAATTTTAAGAGAGATTTTATATTTACGTTTTTATATTTTTTTTCACTTGTTCTGTTTTTCATTGGGCTGTCCCTATTTGTCCGGAAATTTCAGCACAAAACTTTCAAATTTATTTGTTATTTATTTACATATTTTTTTCTGTTTTTCTTTTTATATCATTTTTCTTGTTTTCTTCATATTTTTTTGTTGGTTTTCTTCATTCTTGATTATAACAAAAAAAAAATATTTTTTTTTTCGGACGAATAGTTACTTTCACTTTATTATTACAATCTAACTAAATTTTACTTAAGAATTTTTTATTTTTTCATATTGAATTTTTTTATGATTTAAGGAGATATCTATTGCTTTTTCCAATTTTTTTATTACATATTATTATTCCAATTTTTTTAATTTTTAAGTTTTCTGCTTATTTAACTTTCAAATTATTTATTTTTTTTTTAATTCATTTTCTTATTTTTACTGGTACATTTTCATACATTTTATTTAAGGGTTTATTTTTTACTTTCTCATTGTTGTTGTTAGTCTTCCACGCAAATTACGAATTGTACTAGCCTTCCACGCGAACCGTGTTAAGTCTTCCATTGGAATTTGAAACGTGATAATCTCGCAGGAGACCGACGATTTGACCGGAAGGGTGCTGTATTTTGGGTTCTAAAAAAAGCTTCGCCAGGTTTTAACAATTAATTAATATCTAAAGGAAATCAAAAGCGCAGATAACACTATCCAACTCAGTGATTTATGATACATAGACTTGTTTTAATTTCAGTCGATTTTTATTGGATCTTTTTTTTTAATTTTAATTCTTTTTTTAAGTATATTTCTTTATGATTTATATATAACCATTTTTTTAATTTTTTTTTATTTCTGCGATGTTTTTAATTTTTCTGTTATAATTTTATAATTCAAAAATTTTCTCCTTTTTTGTTATTTAAAAAAAAATTATATTTTAATTATTTTTTTATGTTTTTAATTTCGCATTTTTTCGTTTTTTAATATTTGTTGTTATTTTTTTTAATATTTTTTCCTTTTTTAATATTTTCCATTTTTTCATATATTTTCTAAATATTATTATCAATTTTTTTTGTTAAATTTGCAATTTTATCTTGCTTTTATATTTTTAATTTTTTGTTTTTTTTTCTATATTTTTTAATGTCTTCCATTTCTTATTTTTTGAAATATTTCTTTCATTTTTTTTTTAATTTTTAAATATTTTCTTTTTAAATAAAAAAATTTAATTTTTTTAAATTTTTAAATTTTGTTTTTATTAAGATTTGTGGTGAGATTTGCTCCACAAAGCTTTCCATATTCTTTAATTAAAATAAATTTGGCACAAAAAGACCCCACCTTTGCCTGGCACAAGCTAACAAGGACGAAATTCTCGCTCTCATCCTCAACTCTGGTCGTTTAAAGAATGAATTTCGGTAGCACCCTGTCCAGGAATTTTGAGAAAAACTTAGGTTAGTGCAGCAGTTAGTAGAGCATGAAGGTCACTGATTTGCTATAATGAAGTTCTTTACTTCATCCTTTTGACAATGTAACAGACTGTGGTTCTATTGGGTGTACCGGTACAAATAAGTTCAAGCTTATTTCATGCGCAGTGAATTTTCTGCAAAATCTTTAAAGGTAATAAGAGTTTCGATGGGCTTTACAGCTGACATTGCAGACTCTTATTCAGTCTCCCTTTTCTTCTCTGGATCTGCTAGGTCTATTTTAGAATTTAATTGAATAGCAGAATCTGATTAAAATAATACTGGGATAGGAAGTTGTAGGGTCAAATTCTAATTGATTGCTTGAAGTAACAGCGGGTCGGCTATACATTAAGGGACCACCTGGTTTTACTCGTAAACCAAAGGGGTTTGACCTTTGAAATTTTGCACATAGGTTCTCAGGGAGTTCCCCAACGAGAATCAGTGAGTAATTTTTAATTGTTATTAACAATTTACTAGTAATTAGTTGTTAAAGTTACCATGGTATAACTATCACTTTTTATCTACATACGAACACTTTCACAAGAATTTTATACATAAGTACACTTAATAATGTTTATAAAACCACAAACAACTATTTTGATTTGTTTAAATTTACGTATTATTGTAAAATTTAATAATTTATTTGTTTACTTTCCGCGAACACAAGCATACAGCCATTTTATGTAATTCACTGCTTGCATGGTGCTACCAGATGCTTTAAATTGTTCCAACGAATGAAAAATTTTTAAATAGTACCAACAAGGAAAATGGATCTTTTTCATTCAACTCAATTTATTTATTTTACGAAAAAATAGAAAATTTGGAATAAAGAACCGCGCGATTTTTTATTCCAAATTTTCGCCTGCGGCGCTTTTTATTTTTTAAAATTATTTACGTATATTTTATAAAAAATTTAAAATTTGGAATAAAAAATCGCGCGCACTTTTTATTTATTTTTTTTTTTTATAAATTATGTTTATTTCATAAAAAAATAGAAAATTTGTAATTATAAAATGCGATTTTTAAAATAAATTACGTTTACTTCATAAAAAAAAAAACAGAAAATCTGGAAAAAAAGGCGCGATTAAAATAGATAGTCATTTTTTATTTATACATATTTTGAAGTCTGGTAGCACCATTTTTGCTCAATTCACTGCGTTTTCTTGCATTTTTTAGGTAACTTTAATATTAAATTGTGATCACCCTATAAGCCTCCTGCGGATGGGGGTGGTGTTTTTAGAAAGGGATCACCCCCACACCCTCACATCACCCCCACCCCATCCCCTCGCCGTGGTCCCATAATGTATAGTTTACCCGTAACAGCTCTTGATCGGATAAAAGCTATACTTATCGGTATGTAGACCATGCTGTCGTGAGAATGAAATCAGGCCGATTTTTCACTCAGACAATATTCTCGAGATAAGTATTTTAACTTTACAATTCTTAAATTTTTTTATTTTTTATTTTTGTATATTAATAAAATCATATTCATACGTTTTCCTGCACTTATGTTTTGGTTTTTAAATTCAATTTCAATATTTTTCTATTTGTATTACGAGCTTTAACCGTTTTCGCAACATTTTGTTTTTGTGACAAATTCCTTTACAATTTCCCACTTTGCGACGTTGGAAGCATTGAGTTGTTGACTTCTTTTTGGGTTTTGCCTGTCTACCAACGTACAATAAACCACTTAGTAAGTTTGTACGAATGTGTGTATGCGTACGGTTACTATAATACTCAGGAAGGCCAACACGCCGACGAAAGGCCAAATAAAAGCGAGACAAGAAAAAAACGCGACCGACAAAGTAACAAAAAGAAAAAAATAAACAGCTGCAAGACGAAGAAAAATCCAAAAACTATTGAAAAACAAATCGGCCGACAGTAAGAATGAACCGCACAAAGGTGCAGCTAAAACTCAACACAACACACATAGGCACATAGGCACATACAACAAAAGCCAAGAATCGACCGACTGACACTTTGACTTAAGTCATTGACTAAACAACAAACTGGCTGACTGTAACCAGGCTCGCCTCTGTTACTATTTTGGTTATTGCTTTCAAAGTATTTCGTTGTCTACCTCAATGTATAGATAGACACACATTTTCACAAATAAATGCACTCCACACATACCGAAATTCACCAGAAGTAACATAAAATAAAAATGCATACAAAATGTATGGTGCTACACAGCCAGAGCCAACAAATCCGATTTGGTTGTTGTTGATGCAACAGTAACTAGAAGTGCATGAATGCAGGCAAACACAAAAAATTAAAATAACAAACACTCGTAGTAGCGAAAAACCGACTAGTAGATACGTCTCTAGTTAAATGAATGTGCGTTACAGTGTCCGGAGCGTTGTGTACGCTAAGACGGAAAGGTTTATACTGACTACATGCTAGCAATGGGCTATGCTCAGAAGTTCGGTCGGTCGGCCTATCTTCTGGTTATTGGGCATTGTGTGTGCGTGGACGGACAAAAATATTCATTGGGCTCTTGTCTGAATACACGTTTTCTGCGCTCCGCTACGCTCTACCACCTAATATAGTTAACAATACGATTGTACCTTTGCGCTCAGCTACCCTCCTGTCCTATACATACAGCAAGTCGTTTCAACAATCAGCCGCCCTTTGGATTTGCTTCGTTTTAATTTCTCTTTCATATACAGCTAGTACTCTCTTTTTTATTAGCGCGCCCTCTCGTATTATTGGTCTCTTCATATTATTTAATATAAAAATCATACACCGGTTATGTTGAATCATCGCCATTTACCGGCTGATGTATGATTTAAAGCCGTTGGGACTGTTTGTGGGTTGTGGTGCTTGCTGAAGTTGGTCGCGATATGGCACAAAGGTGGCACATTGATGGCAGCTACTTCTTGGTACACTCGTGAGAGAATATAATCTAAGCACTATTGCACCACTGAATAGGGTTGCTAGCTCAAACGACGAAATCAACTTCAAAAAGTTCGCAAAATAAGTTTTGAGGTATCTAACAAAGTTAGGGACTATAACATACCCTAACAAGGAAAAGAAGAAAGCTCTGCTTAGCCTGAAGGCAGTAGAGGACCCAGAGCCTGATGGAATAGGAAATAACTGGCCAAACTTTTTGCGTCTATCCGCCCTTTTTGCGTGCTTGACACTGCAGGATGATGAAGGACTTTCTGAAGCAATTCCTCTCGGCGGCCATACAAACAGCGAGAGAACACTTTCACCGATATAATGGAGAGGGCAATCTATAATACATAGCTGCCATGTGAGAGTGAGTGCAACCAAGCAAGAGCAACAGTTTTACTGATCACGTAAAAAGTCAACCGGATGGGATGACATGCTAGCGGCACTATAAGCTTTTATAAGGTAGCCCAATACCTGCATGAATTCTTGCTACCGGGACTGGTATCTATCGCACAACACGATTCATGGTCAAATAAAAGTAAACAAGATAACAGGCGGAACAGACTAGGACCCCAAGCTCTGGAAAATTACTTCTAAGTTTGAACATGCCTCAAAGTACAAGGCAGTGGAACAGCTGTAACTTAATCAGATTAATGAGTTACATGACATGACATGATGTCCTTATTCTCATAAAGAGGCATGACAGTTGCGAACCAGTAAAAAAACAAAAACACTGCTCTACTACAACTTTGGGGTTCAAGCAAAATCACCTTCTCATGATTAGTGCATTTGAGGAGCCTGCAAAAGGGCTGCGCGCATTATAACGAACTGAGTAGACTAATTGCAAGCATAGACGATTTAAAACCATATTAAAAAAAACATCAACCATCAAATCAAAAAACTATTTCGTGAACTGAGCCCATGGTAGAAGCGATCACATGGAGAGATCGGCTTAAACCTAATCCCATTCTTAACTAGACAAGGTTATTTCTGTAAAAGTATCCACAGAATGGAAAAGATTGCAGGCAAGACCTGCCTATACTGCGGAGATGAAGAAGACGACAGCCACACCTTCTTCGAATGCGATCACTTTCTGCTTTCAACAACAAAGGAGGAAAGACTAGGCATTCGGCGACCAGTGTCTGATGTGAGGCACATACTTCTCAAAACGCGAGAAGATGGTTGGCCTAGCCTATAAGCATATATGTAGCCACAGACCTCACGTAGACGCTGCCACACTTGAAGTAATGCTAAGCGCGGTCTCAGGTGGGAAAAATTGCGCGGGACGTGAGAGGATAGGTTCTTCCAGGTAACAAAAAAAAAAAATTATACTAATTCAACGACCATAAAGCTAACACAGCTGGTATCGTCCAAATTGTTGAGCCAAAGCGCATGACTTCCCGTTGAGTGCTTTGCGTCAACTACCGGCCAGAAGAACTTCAACACTTGACAGGTGGTGGAACCAAGCCTCGTGTCTACTTAGCTAAACTTATCCAAAGCTCGGTAGCATGTGCCCGTGACAGTTAGCAGGAATGTGTTGTTCTTGCATGCAGATATTTTTATCCTAAAGCAGTTCGATTGAACAGAGATCGAGGTCAAACATTCGTTCGAGTAAATATTAGCTGTCGACCGATTGAAAGTCGCTGCAGAGTGTGATGAATGTTTGAAGGGCGGTCATAGTAATCTGTTTTTCTCGAGATGAAGTCGAAGCTGGAAATAATAGTTTTGTCCCTCCACCTACCGCAGAAATCAATAGAGAGCCCGCTTGCTTGCCATATTTTCTCTTGAAATAGTGTCGGCCATTCACACCAGCAGGCCGAGGAAGACGGTATAAATAGTCTCAAAAGGAAACGAAGTATGACTACAAGTAAGGATAGAAATAAGCATAGCCAACGAGCACTAAGGCTTCCTTTACTTCCCTGAGTAAGTACTTTTGCTGAATGCTCATTTAATTCGCCGTTAAAAAATGGGTATCAAGTATTCTAAGAGCTTGGTAAGGGCTTGAACCACAACAGAGTGGCCTTTATCTGAAACAAATAATTTCGGGCTATTTGAGCAGAGCTTCGTCGGCTTGTTATCAGTAACAACCCATACCGGTAAGTTAATATTTTATTATCGGCTTTTTGCCGAAGGGGAAATTATCGTCGGGTTATCGGCTTGTTATCAATTTGTTATCTCCGAGTCATCGGCTTGTAATTGAGTGTTTACAGATGTGTCATCGATTTTATGTTTAAGTTTTGGCGGTACCTCTTTCATAACAAACCGATGAGTCGTCTATTACAAATTGGTTATACTGCGATTTGATTTAGAACCGATAACTTTTCGACATCTTATTGATAACATGAAAATTTTCAATAATTTTTTGATAACACGCCGATAAATAATAGAGAACTTTGCGATAGTTAATCGATAACTTTCCAATAACAATCGAAGACATTACTCAGATTTACGATAACTATCAATAACTTCCTTTGCACCCTGGCAACCCCAAAACGGACTCTACGTACACACAAGTTCATTCGCATGGTTTATTTTATAGGTTTGTTGTGTGGTTGACTCTTTTATTTTCATACCACGTTTGGTTTATTGTTTATTCTATAGGTTGTTGTTTTAAGCGTTGCACTCGGCTACTGTCTTCTTACGTACACGTTCGAAAAGTATAAAAACAACAAAGAAAAGAAAAACAGGAATATATTTTATAAAATTTGTTGGACGGACACACATAAAGCTACTATACGAATGGAATAAACCTCTCATATTTTCTGATGACTACAACGTTGGCGCGCCTGTGTGGGGAAAAGAAATCAAGCCATTTAAAAGTGGGTAGAGGAAGAGAAAGAGTTTGAGTAGCGAAATACACTTTTTGTTACTATCCATGGCTACATACAGTAAAGGTAGATATTGTATGAAATTTTTTTATACTCAGTTGAGCAGAGCTCACAAAGTATATTAAGTTTGATTGGATAACGGTTGGTTGTACATATATAAAGGAATCGAGATAGATATAGACTTCCATATATCAAAATAATCAGGATCGAAAAAAAATTTGATTGAGCCATGTCCGTCCGTCCGTCCGTCCGTCCGTCCGTTAACACGATAACTTGAGTAAATTTTGAGGTATCTTGATGAAATTTGGTATGTAGGTTCCTGAGCGCTCATCTCAGATCGCTATTTAAAATGAACGATATCGGACTATAACCACGCCCACTTTTTCGATATCGAAAATTTCGAAAAACCGAAAAAGTGCGATAATTCATTACAAAAGACAGATAAAGCGACGAAACTTGGCAGATGGGTTGAGGTTATGACGCAGAATAGAAAATTAGTAAGATTTTGGACAATGGGCGTGGCACCGCCCACTTTAACAAGAAGGTAATTTAAAAGTTTTGCAAGCTGTAATTTGGCAGTCGTTGAAGATATCATGATGAAATTAGGCAGGAACGTTACTACTATTTCTATATATGTGCTAAATAAAAATTAGCAAAATTGGATGAAGAACACGCCCACTTTTTAAAAAAAAATTTTTTTAAATTCAAATTTTAACAAAAAATTTAATATCTTTACTGTATATAAGTAAATTAAGTCAAAATTCAACTCCAGTAATGATATGATGCAACAAAATACAAAAATAAAAGAAAATTTCAAAATGGGCGTGGCTCCGCCCATTTTCATTTAGTTTGTCTAGAATACTTTTATTGCCATAAGTCGAACAAAAATTTACCAATCCTTCTCAAATTTGGTAGGAGCATAGATTCTATGACGGTAACTGTTCTGTGTGAAAATGGGCGAAATCAGTGGAAGCCACGCCCAGTTTTTATACACAGTCCACCGTCTGTCCTTCCGCTCGACCGTTAACACAATAACTACAGCAAAATCCGATATATCTTTACTAAACTTAGCCCACGTACTTATCTGAACTCACTTTATCTTGGTATAAAAAATGGCCGAAATCCGACCATAACCACGCCCACTTTATCGATATCGAAAATTACGAAAAATGAAAAAAATGCCATAATTCTATACCAAACACGAAGAAAGGGATGAAACATGGTAACTGGATTGGTTTATTGACGCAAAATATAACTTTGGAAAAAACTTTGTAAAATGGGTGTGACACCTACCATATTAAGTAGAAGAAAATGAAAAAGTTTTACAAGGCGAAATCAACAGCCCTTGGACTCTTGGCAGGAATACTGTTAGTGGTATTGCATATATAAATAAATTAACAGTACCCGACAGATGTATTTCTGGATCACCTGGTCAAAATTTGGTCGATATCGCGAGAACGCCTTCACATATACATCTAAGGGCCACTCGCTTTTAAAACCCTCCTTAATACCTTTAATTTGATATCCATATCGTACAAACACATACTAGGGTCACCCCTGTCCCACCCTAATGGCGATATCTCGAAAAGGCGTCCACCTATAGACCTAATGCCCACTCCCTCTTAAAATCCTCAGTAACACCTTTCGTTTGATACCCATATCGTACAAACATTCTAGAGTTACCCCTGGCCCACCCTAATGGCGATATCTCGAAAAGGCGTCCACTTATAGACCTAATGTCCACTCCCTCTTAAAATGCTCAGTAACACCTTTCGTTTGATACCCATATCGTACAAACATTCTAGAGTCACCCCTGTCCCACCCTAATGGCGATATCTCGAAAAGGCGTCCACCTATAGACCTAATGCCCACTCCCTCTTAAAATCCTCAGTAACACCTTTCGTTTGATACCCATATCGTACAAACATTCTAGAGTCACCCCTGGCCCACCCTAATGCCGATATCTCGAAAAGGCGTCCACCTATAGACCTAATGCCCACTCCCTCTTAAAATGCTCAGTAACACCTTTCGTTTGATACCCATATCGTACAAACATTCTAGAGTCACCCCTGGCCCACCCTAATGGCGATATCTCGAAAGGGCGTCCACCTATAGACCTAATGCCCACTCCCTCTTAAAATGCTCAGTAACACCTTTCGTTTGATGCCCATATCGTACAAACACATTCTAGAGTCACCCCTGGCCCACCCTAATGACGATATCTCGAAAAGGCGTCCACCTATAGACCTCATGCCCACTCCCTCTTAAAATGCTCAGTAACACCCTTCGTTTGATACCCATATCATACAAACATTCTAGAGTCACCCCTGGTCCACCTTTATGGCGATTTCTCGAAAAGGCGTTCACCTATAGAACTAAAGCCCATTCCCTTTTAAAATACTCATTACCACCTTTCATTTGATACCCATATCGTACAAACACATTCTAGAGTCACCCCTGGTCCACCTTAATGGGGACATCTCGAAAAGGCGTCCACCGATAGACCTAAGGCCCACTCCCTCTTAAAATGCTCAGTAGCACCTTTCATTTGATACCCATATCGTACAAACAAATTCTAGAGTCAGCCCTGGTCCACCTTTATGGCGATATCCTTATTTTGTCTCCATAGCTCTCAACTGAGTATGTAATGTTCGGTTACACCCGAACTTAGCCTTCCTTACTTGTTTATGCTGGTTTTGTTTTTATTTGTTTGATGTATGATCAATGTAGTAGGTGCTGTGTATAAATTTTGAGCTGCATTTAACCGCTTAGCAGTTTAAAGAATAAAAATTCATAACACAACAGCTGTGTTTTGTGTTATTGAAGCATGTTCTTGAAAAAGTTGGCACAATCAATGTTACAAACAGCGTTGCCATATATTTTTTTTCCAAGTCGTCAGACGCCGCCCAAAAAATCGTCAAAAATCGTCATATCTAAGGCAACAACTAATAACCACCAAAGTTCAGTTAGGACGAAGTTGGGTTATTACCAGGGGACGTACGATTGTATTCGCCGGAAACCAAAATGAAATCGCCTGATTTCATTCAACAATATTAACTTTAAAAGCGCTTTTCTGAAAATCATTTCATTTTAGTTTCTTAGTTATAAATTTTCGCGTTAATTTTTTTAGCATACTTATTTGTGGTTCAATATTATGACAGGAAAAGTTATTAAATTTTAAATAATCTTGGGATAGCAATATTCCTTTTAATGTATCAGATTCCAGACGGTTTCGGATTTTCGTTTTTTTTTAATTTATTTTAGAAAAAATTCGCCCTACATTTGCATTAGATCTGCAACGAATGCACATAAATTATCAGCTCTTTTGATAGTAGAAGTAGTTTTCCAACAAACTTCTGGATGCACCTTAGAAATGTCTTCAAAATAAAGGAACTGCGGCATTTGTGGTATAGCGTTTAGTCTTTGGGTAATTTTGGCCTAACCAAAAGCCCAATTCACCTCTTTTTCGTCACATTTTGTTTTGTGAAATGTTATCTATAGAGTACTTTATCAAAAGTTGTATACCACCAACAGTTTACAATTTATAAGACGAAATTCGGGTGAGCCCGAAACGCCGCTTCCCCAAAAATTGGCGGGTAATATGGTACGCAAACGTTGGCTAATTTGGTATAATATACCATTTAACCCTAATAATAACCAGATCAGTTTTACTAAAGAAAATATTAAATAACTTCTTTTAAAATTTACAAACTTTATTAATAAAAGATAAATACCTTCTCAAAAGATAAAATACAATAAGTTATTGGAAATATCAAATGGAAATGTCCAATATTCCCCCCCCCCCCCTCTAAGATCCACGCCTGCTGTAAGCAAGCATCTCAATAAGAAATAAAAAAGCCCTCCGCCCTCCACCCTCGTGCCCCCCCCCCCCCTGCTTCCGAATCTGCTGTCCTATTTTTATCGCTCTGAAGCAAAGATCTGAACCCTTAACATGACCCACTGCTGGTCATTATTTATATCGCTGCCGGTAGTTGGTTTAAACTTTTTTTAAAATAATTATAGCCTACTTTCATCCGCATATACCTATTCAAACAACATTTCAAAAACTGCCCGTTTCTATTAATCGTTACAGCGTTGTTTAAACACAACAAAGGTGAATATGCAAAAAAACGGAAAATCAAACAGATTGACTGCAGCTAGCTTCATGACTATTATATCTTTTAGCTATTATCGAAATACGACTATGTATCTATTTGTTCATTAAGTAGCAACATACGACCGGCTGACTCGTTGTGTGGATTGTTTATTACACAATGCGCTCGAATATCCATGTATTCGTCCGCCCGCTGGAGCCAACTAGACATACATACTTACATACGCACAGGAAGGTCGTTAGACCGGTGAAAAGATGTAACAAATAAGCCAAAACAACAACTAACCAAATATACTGAGTACAGTTGTGATACTACTATGTAATAGAAGCAAGAGAATTTACAGAGATCAGAGTACTAAGAGTTAAGAGTATAATTGCAAAATAAAACAAGTAAGGACGGGACTGTCTTCGGCTGTGCCGAAGACTTCATACCTTTCATGAATGGGGCTGAACAATAATCTTATCCCGTTCGTAATCTCCAAAAAATCGGATGTATAAGATAAGAAATATATAGTGAACAGATGTACATACCTAAACGATTTTTAAGATAAATGGCAAAAAACCCCCTTATCTGAACGATCGGTTGTATGGGATATATATTATATATAGCTCCTATCGAAATGATTTTTACAGGAAATCTTCTATGATATATTAGAATATATGTTACCAAGTTTCACGTTTTTATATTGGAAACTAAGAGAGAACGGCCAAAAATCTGTCTATCTCAACGATCGGTTGTACGGGATAAGTATATACTATATACATATATGTAGCTCCGATCAAAGCGATTTTTTCAGGAAATCTTCTATGATATATTAGAATAAATATCACCAAGTTTAACCTTTTTATATGATTTTTAATAATCGGGGATTGCCCATATTGCTTTTTTTAAATGTATGAAAACATTTATTTGAAGCAATTTTTTAATTTTATAATTTATTTAATAATTTGGGAAAAATTTTAAACAACGTCCGTCCTGATGTCACGTTGTTTAAAATTTTTCCCAAATTATTAAATAAATTAACCTTTTTATATTGGAAATTAAGGGAGAAATTGCCATAAATCTTTCTATCTGAACGATCGGTTTGCGTTCAAACAGACAGACGGGCATGGCTATATCAACTCAGTTCGTCGCCCTGATCAATTCGGTATACTTAATGGTGAGTCTATCTTCTATATTTCTCAACGTTACAAACATCGGACCAAAGTTAATATACCATTTCATGTTCATGAAAGGTATAATAATGCTAAGAGAGAGAAATAGAGAAATGTATTAAATAAAAATCATAAAAATAAAAAATGAATGAAATTGAGCATTGCATTGCATTTGTTTGTTTGTAGGCAGGCACACAGCAAACGATGGTGTAATAATTTAACAACAACAATAGCAATATAGCATTAGCAGCAGCAGCAGCAGCAGCAGCAGCAAAAGCGAATGCAGTAAAACTTAGCACATTTTGTTGCAAACCGTATTTTAGTAGCTCTAGCTGTGTGTGTGTGTTTGTAGCCATGCTTTTATACCCAGCTGCTCAAGTAGAGAGGGTCTTGATTAATCAACAAATGTTTTGATATCTTGACAAAATTGTATTCACAGCTCTCTTGGTATGTGGAAAAGTTTGAATGAAATAGTGGCAAAGTCGGATAATAATACCGCCCGTTTTAAGTTCTCGAAACTTTCGAAATACGCTATTAATGTAGTAGCTCAATGACTAGCAAAATTACAGTGATACGATTTGCCAAACACATTTGTAATATTAAGAAAATGTGCCTTAGTACCGCCAACATTTGAGATACAAAAACGATATGAAGAACCAATAACTTCAAAACTGCTTGAGATATCTTCGTGCAATTTTTCAAGACGGAGAATTTTCCACGACCTACTGGCAGAAATGCTAGATGATTTCTTGTTCAAAATTATATCTATCTATATAAAATATAAAAAACACGTGTCACACAATTGAGGCCAATGGACTCCTAAACTACTGAACCGATTTTGAATTTGTTTTGCACCCCGTGTGTAGTTTGATCTAACTTGAAATATAGGATAGGTGACTGGATGACTAGGGTCTCGAGATATAGGCAAAAACATGGAACCGGGTACCCCTAGAGTGCGTTTATAGAATATGGATATCAAATGAAAGCTGTTGGTGAGTGCTTTAGTAGAGGGTAATTTTCATACCCCTGGGTGACTAGGGTGTCGAGATATAGCCCAAAACGTGGACCCGGGTACCCCTAGAGTGTGTTTATAGAATATGGATATCAAATGAAAGCTGTTGATGAGTGCTTTAGTAGAGGGTAATTTTCATACCCCTGGGTGACTCGGGTATCGAGATATAGGCCAAAACGTGGACCGGGGTATCCCTAGAATGTGTGTATAGAATATGGATATCAAATGAAAGCTGTTGATGAGTGCTTTAGTAGAGGGTAATTGTCATACCCCTGGGTGACTAGGGTCTCGAGCTACAGGCCAAAAAGTGGACCCGGGTACCCCTAGAATGTGTTTATAGAATATTGATATCAAATAAAAGCTGTTGATGAGTGCTTTAGTAGAGGGTAATTTTCATACCCCTGGGTGACTAGGGTGTCGAGATATAGGACAAAACGTGGACCCGGGTACCCCTAGAATGTGTTTATAGAATATTGATATCAAATGAAAGCTGTTGAGTGCTTTAGTAGAGGGTAATTTTCATACCCCTGGGTAACTAGGGTGTCGAGATATAGGCCAAAACGTGGACCCGGGTACCCCTAGAATGTGTTTATAGAATGTGGATATCAAATAAAAACTGTTGATGAGTGCTTTATTAGAGGGTAATTTTCATACCCCTGGGTGACTAGGGTCTCGAGATATAGGCCAAAACTTGGACCCGGGTACCCTTAGAATGTGTGTATAGAGCAGGCATGCTTAACCAACGAACCGATATCATTTCGTTACGATAATTAACGTTAATAAACGAAACGAAATGACTTTGTTTCGTTTATTAACGTTGATTATCGTAACGAAATGATATCGGTTCGTTGGTTAAGAATGCCTGGTATATCTCGAGATGTAGGCCAAAACGTGGGCCAGTGAATGCCTAGACAGTGTTTATTCAATATGGATATCAAATGAAAGCTGTTGATGAGTGCTTTAATACAGAGTAATATATTATCCAGAGACGGACTGGGACTGGGATTAGGACTGGGACTGGAATAAAATACATACCACCTTCTGGGACAGGCAATAAGGGATGCAGAAGAATGAGAAGAAGTTGAGAGAAGAGAAAAGAGAGAAGGAGATTGAGAAAGATATAGAATGAGACGAAGATGGAGATAGATGAAGCGAAAAAGACGGAGGGAGGAGTGAATAAAAGGATTAGGTAAAAAGTGAAGAGGGGGGGAGGGCAGTCAGACGGAAAAAGCTTATTAAAATGTAAGCAGATTGGCCAAATTTAGGGCAGGACAACGTCTGCCGAGTCTTATCTATAAAAAAATATTTTAAAAAATTGCCTATCATTTCCCAATGTCCCTAACCTATACCTTTTTAAATTCCTATTCCCTTCGGTATCAGGATATTCAGCCCACGTATACCTATCCCTATCCCTTTAAATATCCTATCCCTACCCTATTCCACATCTCCTTTTCCTATCAGTATCAGTATTAATATTCCTATCACCATTCCAATCACCATACTTAATTCTATGCTATTCTTATCACAATCCCTATCCCTATTCCTATCAGTTTATCAATCACCATCGCTATCTCCAGCTCTAAACCAATCACTATCCCTATTCATATTCCTGCCAGCATCACAATCACTATCCCTATAATTATCTCTGTTCCAACATTATCGCTATTCCTATTGCTATCCGTATCATTGCCCTTTTCACTGTTCTTACTTCTATAAATATCACTATCGATTTTTATACTTATCCATATATCTACCCCAAACCCTATCCCTTTCGCTATTTCTATCCTTAATCCTATTAATAAGTCAAAAAGTTTTAGAGTTCATGGCAGATATATTTTTTGCTCGTGCCGTCCACAGCCTATGATGGGCCCAGAGACTATGTAACTCTACTATAAACCTTTCATGAATATCCATTCAGAGGTTAAGTTGCCCAAAAAGATATTCGTTTTAATTTAAAAGAGGCAATGAAAGTTTCTAGGCAACTGACGGAAGCGGTAGAAGACCAAACCAATCGGAAAGTGTACAACGACTTCCAAATTGGAATTGCACTAGGCCGAATAAGAACACGACTACTAAATTTAAATCTAGAGTTTTAAAGAAAGGAATTCTTGAACGTAGAACAAAATAGACATAAGATGGCAGTGCAATCTTGAAATCATCTATCGGTGCGAGCTACCTGTGAAGACTATAGAATTAATAAGCGTTAACATTGTACTCATCGCTTAGGTCGTTATAGTCCCGACGGCTGGGCTTATTCGAGTGAGCTCCTCTTTTGGTGCTGCCATCCTTAGATCTAGTTCTATTATTCAAGCCTGCTGTGGTGACTATAGGAAAGGGGTCGCATTCCATAGTACAATTGTGCTCTAATTGCTTATAAGATAGGGCAATTACTAGAAATTTTTGTAGACCCATGCTATTGAATGAATAAACATTAGCATTGTACTCATCGCTAAGGTCGCTATAGTTTGAAGGGCTCCACTGATTCGAGGGAATTCCTCTCCAGTAGTTTTCTTTACATTGCTGAACTCATGGATTCATATATGTACTATTACTCAGAGAAAACTACGAAAAACTTTCCCGTTAGTTCTTTTTACCCTTGCAACGGCGGTCATACGGGTTATATTACAGCTTTTGTTGATGTAGTTATTCGCGACATAGGTATGCGGCTACGATTTCCTTTCCTACTTTCTCCCCAGTAATAGGCAGCCGCAACAATTTATTGTCCCAGACAAGGAACCCAGTATATAATAAATAAATAAATGTAAGGCACGATAACCTCCGAAGAGATCTAAGGCCGAGCTTCTCTTCCAATTTGCGTCGTGCTCCTCTTGATTTGCCCTACAAATTGGCCGGACAGGACCTACATGTTTTATGCCGACTCCGAACGGCATCTGCAAGGCAGATGAGTTTTCACTGAGTGCTTTTCATGGCAAAAATACACCCGGAGCGCTTGCCAAACACTGCCGAGGGGCGACCCCGCTTAGAAAAATTTTCTTCTAATTGAAAAACCTTATTTCTAAAATTTTGATGTTGCTTTGCCCGGGGTGTGAACCCAGGGCATACGGTGTGGTAGGCGGAGCACGCTACCATCACACCACGGTGGCCGCCAACCCCAGTATATGCTTCCTTAAAAATAAGATGTTTCAAGTTTCGCTTAGGCATTTCTCAAATATATTCTGCGGCATGGTGTAGCCGATATAGGGTGAGCTTCAACTTAGCCCAAATTTTTTTGGTCTATTTAGAACAATTGTTATCTCGGAGGAACATTAAAAAGATTTATTAGTACCCATGGAAAAAGTACTATTAGTGGGGCTTGGGCCGCATTCATTTGACAAAACATTTCAAAATGCGACCTTTCCTCCGTTCACAAATTTTTTACCCAAAGGCGTCATGAAGTGCAACATGTTGAAGAAACATGTTGCGAAAGATGTTCTAAGCATTTCATTTCTCGGATAAAATTACTACAGAAGGACTGATGGCCGGTGATCAAATTATAAGTATTGAATATTCGGCTTTTTATAAGAAAATATCTCCTTGGACACTAAAGTTGTAACCCTTCAATATTTTCTCCAAACTGACCAAATAGCCACGGTGGCTACTAATTTTTAGAGGCAATCAAAAGAGAACACAGACGTGCAGGCCTATAAGTATGTTCAGTGAAAATTATCTGACGGAAGTACACTTTCTGAAATCTTTCATGGCTACTCTAGAACAGGAAACAGTTAAAATTTTGCTGTATTATTGTATTTGCAATGAGCTTTCTGTCAAAAAAACTGAACTCAACTTTAAGTACTTATTAAATTCAGAAGACGTATTGAGCTTTTGTTCAAATTCGTGCAGCTGAGTATATATCGGTAATCTACACCTAAACTTGAATTTCCTTATATGCTTGTATTTATGTTTGTTGATGCATATAATACTTAAGTAATACCAGGAAGAAATATAGTGTCAGCGGCCTTTTGTTTGCCATCATCACCCCAAAACCTAAAGAGAAGAAGCACCAGGAGGAGATGTTATAGTAGAACTCTAGATGAACGTTGTAGTGGCGGGGGTAGTGCGGTGGTATTATAGTCAACAAAACGATTTAAAAAAAAAAATTATAATGACATATGTACAAATTTATATGTATGTTTCTATATTTTTTTATGTATACATAGGTAATTATGATGGTGGTGTGCACTTTGTGATGACGTTGCCAATGACGATGACAAACAACAAACACGTACCACTTACATACGAAAAAAAAATGTAACGATACAATTATATAAATAAAAACAATAACAACTAGTTAATACTTCAAAGAGATAATGATGTTTAGGCTAGAAGCTAATTTGAAAGCTAAATGACTAACGATAAATTAGGACATTGATTTGAATACATAGAAAGGTATGAGAAGCACAAATAAATAAATACATCAAAGTAAGTGTCAGAGCGAAATTGGAAAAGTAAATAAAATGAAAATATAAGACGTAAATAATACATAAATCGGGTGATATGCCTTTTTGGCAGGGCCATTTCATAGCAAACCGAGTAATAACAACTTCGGTTAGTGGGATTTTTTTAACCCTTAAAAAAGTTCTGTAACTCCTTTCCTAATAAAGTTAAGAATATTTGGTATACCCGTTGGCACTGTAGTTATTGAAAGCTGTGACCCGTAACAAAACCTACGATCTACTAAACCCACATACCAAATACTTATGGTATATGTAGAAAGCTGGTCCCCCGATATCATATTTGAAACAATTCTGATATGATTCAGAAAACAGTCCACGAAATGATAAAATAACATTGCCAAAATGTTCCGGTGGTGGTTTCGAAATGATCCAGGGATGGTCCCGAATTGATACCGCGCAAAGTCCGGATGTTATCTCGAACAAAATTTCGAAACGGCCCTCAAATAGAACCGGAAAAATCCCTGAAAATGTCCAGAAATGATGACAGAAACAATTGCGAAATGTTTCGAATATAGGACCGGTATAATCCGTTGACGAATCCGAAATAAAAGTTCCAAATTGTACATACCGGAATAGCCTCGAAACAGTACTAAACAAAATGCCGAAAAAGTCCAAATATGAAACCGAACTGAATCCTAGCTCCGAAATAGTACCATAATGATCCCGACTTAAATTTTATAGCGAGGAAAATCTGAAACACCCTTCGGAAAAAAAATATCAGAAATCAATGCGAATTTTGAAATTCAATTATATTCGCAAGTATAATTGATATTGAAATTTTCTTATATTTTAGATTTTTTCCAAATAATTTTAAAAGTGTACAATTCAATGCTATTTGGAAAAATGAATAACTTTTCAAAATAAAACAAATTCCTAACTTTGATAGTACTGTAAGCTAGCACAACTGAGTATAAAAATGTAATAAAAATAGTCCATGAAGATGATTCAAGAATATTGCTTAGAAACAATGAACAAGGCAAAATAAAGGCATCGATGAAGATGAGTAGGAAGTTCTATCTATGCTACCACCAAAATAGAACATAGATCAAGAAGAAAGCAGAAAATGTTGCTGGCTTGCTATCGTGACTGGCTGGATGATAGCAATAGAAGCTGTGATACAAAGAAACTTTGTTGCATTCCATGCACAGTGGTCGATTTGGCCCTTCTAGGAGCGAAAGCAATTTAGAGTTTAAAAAAATGTTTTTAATAAATCCAAAAAATTTTTTTTCCTCATTGAACATTTGTTTTTAAGTTTAGAAGACATTTATACGAACACAAAAAAACCATTAACCAGTATCTGAGCTATCAGTGTCTGACAAGTCAAAGTTTTCGATAAGTTTTGTTCCTCAGTCTTTCATGTGTCGTAAATAACACATCTTCATTTGGTTTCTTTCGAAGTTCGGAAAAAATGCATTAATTCAAATTTTGTCAAAATAAAAAACAGGTCACAAAAAATGTTATCACTAAGAATTTACTTTTTTTAACAGCAAGTTACTTAATATGAACCCAATAATAATTAATTATTTGATATCTACCCTAACAGTTTCTAAAACGCCATTTTTTTGATTCATTTTTCTTTTTTTCTGCCATTTTTTTTTATTTTTTTTTTGTAATTTTATATTTTATGAATTTGTTTATTTAAAATTTTATTGTATTCATTATTTTTACTAAATACAAAATTATTATTTATGCATTTATTTTTTATTTTCTTTAAAAAAATTTTTCTATTTGTTTTAAATTTTATTTGTTTTTTATTTTTATTTATTTGTTCCTTTTTCATTATTTTTTTTTGTGTTTATATTTTTATTTAGCTATTTTTTATGCATTTATTTTTTGTATTTAGTTATTTACTATTTTTTATTTTTAGTTATTTATTTATTTTGTTATTTATTTATATTTTTTTGGTACATTTTTTTTATGTTTAAAACTCCCCTTTCATAAATAACGGATAAATCTTTGTCATGCAATCTAACCAAAGTTCGCGTTTTGGAATTGATGAGATTAGACATAGAATAAAACCCACGACTTATAGCGTTTTCTGTTCTGAAACAAATGGCGCCCTGCTGGTTCTTCTCAGATCTCTCGTAAGTTTGTATGATCTTTAAGCAAAATATTTGTAGCTGATTAAGAAAAGGGCTACCTACAAATCTAGCTGTTTTCCAGAGCTTCAGGTGACCATGTTCAAAAGTTAGATTTTGAGAATGAGGCTAACATCTTTTTCAGAAAAGAAAACGCTATTTACTTTAACTAAGTTGTGTAAGTAACAATTATGTACATAGACAAATCACCAACACAAATTTAACATATAATTTATAATATTTATATCTGAATGCAACGAAATGTAAGGCGCTAGCAATATCGAGCGCAACATGTGACTTCAACAGCCTTCCTGAAGTTATACTTAATGAAGACAAAATATTATTCCAAGACGTGGTCACCAATTTAGGCTTCAGAATTAACTCTAAATTAACTTGTGTTGACCATGTTAACCTTATGGTCGGTAAAATATATAATACCCTTCGAAATTTGTACAGAACTGCCTATTTACTACCACGTGAAACAAAAATGAAGCGGGTCAAATCTCTTATAATTCCTCAAATTTCGTATGGGGAACTTATATACGGTAATCCTTATTTGTCTTCACATAATGAATTGCAGCTTGCCTTAAACAATGCTGCCCGTTTCGTTTTTTCTAAAAAGAAATTTGATCATATCTCTTCATATGCCGTCCAAATTCTCGGAAGTGATGTTAATAACTTCTTAAAACTTAGAAATCTATGCTTTTTGCATAAGCTACTTATTCCAAAAATTCCCCTTACTTATTTGAAAAACTAAATTTGTGTCAGTCCACTCGGACCCCAAATCTATTGGTCCCTAATTTTAAATACACAACATCCTCATGACTGTTCTTTGTCAGTACAATCTGTCTATGGAACTCACTTCCCTCCAAAACAAAAACTATTTAAAAAGCAGGATGTTTCAAACTAGCAGCATTTTCTTTTCTTAACGCTTAAGTTACTCTAAATCTTTAAAGTTTTAAGTGAATGTGATAATTTATACTATTGAAAATTTGTATGTATTTAACTTTTCTGTATTTATATATGTTATGTTATATCTTTAGATGAATAAGTAAATTTATTTTTGTAACATTTCCGTATAATAACTTAATCGGATTGATGTACTGTCTAAAAGACTAAGTCTTACTTGTACAAACTATAAATAAATAATTAAATAAATTTCATACCCTGAAATTTTTTCTTCACCAAATATATCAGAATTCGCTCTCCTTACTTCAGATTTTTTTTCAAAAGCTTTAATTTCAAAAACGACCTATCTCACCATAAATTTATTAAATTTTGAGTTGAGATAAGGCGTTTTTCAAAATATTATGGTTTTTAAAACAAAATGCCAACTGAATTGAATTGAATTCTACGCTGCAAGCGGGCACAAGTCGCCCACTGTGCGATGGGTTTGGTAATTCATAATAGACGAATTGTGTAGAAGCAGTGCGAACTGGAAAAGGGCGATGAGCAAGTAGAACGATTGGAAAATATACACATGCATATATACAGATGTATGAGCAAAAGAGCGAATGTAAAATAAAACATGAATCAATCAAAAGTGTAGATGGATTTTGGTTGTAGCTAGATAAGACAGCAAGAAGCAGATTGACATGCATGGACAGCTGTCAGACTGCGCACATTTCTATTTATGTTTACTGCATATCAAATATTTATTATATATAGAAAGTCTTAAAATCGTACTAGGAAAGTATAAGTTTGGAGAAAAGTTCTTAAGCGAAAAAAAATATTGCGCATTGTGCAGCATTGTGTTATAAAAGTTGAACTGTGTGACAAGGAAAATATACTAGGTATATTAAAGCTCTAGGTCCAGTTGAAAATACAAAAACTGCCTACTTACAATTTCGAATACGCCCTCGAAATTAGGAGTTAGGGGCCAAAGACCCCTTTTTCATGGGACGAGTATATAGTGAAATGTATATAACTGTATAACTATCTGTTGTCTGTGTGAGTTGTTACGGAGAGAGGTAGTCCTTTCAGTTTATATAAGGACTTCCGACACTCTTTATTTCATAGGCTATGTGTTGCGCAGCACAACTTCTTGAGCCCCTCAGTGGGGTTAAATAGATGCTAAAATCCGAGTGGGCTGAATTCATATCGGAGAAAGGGTTTGTGTTGGTCAGCATTCTCTAAAAGTTTCGAGCGTGCTGGTCAATCTTCATCAGTGGTCATCAAAGATGTCACTGCCTTAGTAAGAGTACTATTATCGTAATGGTGGTGTTTTGTTCGTTGATCAACCCTGTAGTACCAGCTTTAAAGTCTTTGGTCAAACTTTCGCAGCCGAAGCTACTTTCGTTTGATTAACCAGCTACAGCGGGCCAGCGGCATAGAAAAATTAAAATGAAATGGAGTTAAACCCGCAATTGCGTCTCCATCGAAACACAGCCAAATCATACATATTGTAACGAATTTACTTGCAATCCTTCTATTTGCAACCCTCTGCTAAGTTCGAATCACTAAACTGTTGAATAAATAACTCCAATATGTAATAATGCAAAATGGCCTTTATTAAAGTACTTCACAATAACACTCAAACTGTGCAACGAATAGCTTGCTTAATAACCAAACTGATTGATAGCTCAAATGAAACTCTACTATTCAAAATAATACTGCTCTTGCTCGCTAGATAGCGTCTTAGTCGAAACTGCTTGGCAACTCAAATCAAACTGAATTCCAGCGCCTCTACAATTGCCGCCTTTTATACTCTTTGATTTCAACTTTCGCATCTTCTAGGCGCTTCCAGAATCTACTAGTCCAGCAGCTCTCAAACTTCTCAGCTGTAACTACAATTGCACAATTTTATAGTTTTTCTCATTACATACTTATAGGAGTATCTCAGATATATGCATGTGTTTGTGCATTGACTCTCCGCTGCTCGTATACGTACATGGTACATATGTGTAGACGCAATTATTGTTTTGTTTATGTAGATACATAATGATTGATCTATGGATGTGAATTCACGTCACTGCTTAGCATCGGCTTAGAGACGATCGCTCAGTGCTGCTAACATTCGTTACAATATTTAGCAAGTCGACCGCCCGAGTAGTTGAGAGAGCCGCACTTATATTAAAACATCAAATCACCTGTCCCCATCATTCTCGGTAATAATCCATCCAGGCTGCAACAACAGAATGCTCAAACGCCATCTTAACCTGAATGAGAGATCTCTCTGTATCACCAAGTCAAGAGGGACTCGCCCATCAAAACATGCATCGCATCTGTGGATAGCCTGTCGGGACATATTGAATGTATAATTTAACGTACCTGTCAATGGTGACCTAACCTTACTAGCGGAACGAAGCCTACTTGCTACGTCAAACATTTCACACTCAGTTGGTTTCAATAGATTAATTAGGAGTTCGCCAATACAAACTAACTTGGTGAGGTACGAGAAGGTCGACATAAAAGCTCTGTCATTTTAAGGATAATGACATCCGGATGCTCGGCATCTCCACCGGGACAGAGCTAATCGGTTAAACTGAAACTGTAATGTTCTTCGCCGTAAAGTTTCACTTATGAATCCTAATTAAATACTTTACGATTTTCACAGCTTTTTTAGTTTAGTATTGATATAAGAGAAAAACTACAAAATTTACACACGGCGATGGCTGCTACATGTTTCTGAATGTCACAATCACGAAACGAAATCTCCAACATTCATACATCATAGTGATGTTAAGGCAGATGCCTCTATCCATTCAGTCATATGAATGTCTCGTTCCATCTTTGTAAATTGTCTCTAAGTAGTGCGTTTTTGTTGCTTTTCCTTTTATCACAATTTGGAACATATGTATGCTATAGGTTTTTTAAACTACATTGTGTGGAATATTTACAGGCGCGCTCTGTTGCTTTATAACATTGGATACTTTAGCACTGCTTTAGTAGCAATCCCTTCGCTGTTCATTATTAACGAAATTATTTATGTGTATTTAACTTGCGAGACATGCTCATCTTGCTTTATACAATTGTTTTTAGTTTAGGTCGACCAATTTCCAATGGGTCACATCTCATTCATCCTGATTTGGAAATGTCCTTATATGTAAATTTATATATCTGAATGTGCATATGTACGTCAACTTAGAAAATGAGCCATTGTTCTCCAATATGGGAAAGCAAACTCTTTCCCTCTTTTTAGATCAAAATCTTAAATCTCCAAATTGAGTTGGTAGAACATAAAATTGGATTTTTGTTCTAAGAAGCTTGGGTAGACACAGTCATACTTGTGGTGGATTAATAGTAATGTAATTAAGCGATTGCGAATACTGATAAATTTACTCTAATACTTAGTAGGATATCAATTCCGAGTGTATATTTAGGAAAGTTCTTTGATTGAAAGCAAAAGTTCTTTGATTGAAAGCTGAACAACTGAATGGACTTAAAAACTTTTGCAATCAAACAATAGTATTGTAGTTAGTTATATGGGACAAATATTACAAAAGACTTGCACAAAATTTGATTAACAAATAAAATGCCTTGTGTTTGAAATAATGTGCAACAACAAAACCCTCATTAACCAATGTGAGCAAGTTTTATAAGCAATACATTTTTGACGTAGAATTTGTATATCTTACTTGATGAATTACAGACTTGATATTTTTATAGTTCATAGTAATTGTATTAGAGTAAGGGTGAGTTTGGGTAATCCTCTGAAAAACCAAACGAGAAAATTCGCCTTTTCGGGAATATTCATATGCAAATAAAATTACAGTTAAAAGTTCGATCTCAGCTACGTAGAAATACACCTGCGAGGAAAAGATATATCAGCAACAATGATTTGCACATTTTATCAGTTATTTTCTTGGCCAGGAAAGGTTACGAAATGGACATCAGCGAGGACAGCTAAATACGACCACCGCTGGGTTGTCGCCTGAGGAAAATCGAGGAATATCAAGGTAAATAAATCTGCGGTGAGAGTACTTACGGGTATCAGCACATGCCATTGCGCAATTGCAAAAATGCTCCGACGTTGGGACGGCTTGTCCCAAAAACCTCTCTCTGCAGAAGCTGTCAGGATCACTTTATCTTCCGATATCCAGAACTGCAAGCAAAACGACTCAGATATCTGGGTTTCGGTTTTTCTACAGTCTTGCAGAGTAGCAGTAAGGTGAATCTTTCACTCCTACCTTAGTCCATCAAAATAAGAAAGTGGTTCGTTGAGTACCACTAGAAAGTAGTTTGGTTAGATGAATGTGCCGCCCTCGAACACACGCTGAAGGCACTCGCATGCGAAAAATGTGGAAGTGTAAAACTATGTAAACCAATTTCAAAATCGTTTTCAAGAAACAATTTATATTAGTCAAAGTAGTCAAAATTCGCACTGAGTTTTAGCAATTTTTTCCCAGAAGGCTTTTTAGAATTTCTTTCATACAAAGTGTGAAACATTTTATTCTTTTAATCGAAAAAAATTTTGTAATCTAATAGAAAAGATTTCTTTAGTTTTCATGAAGGTTTTAAAATGCTTCTCGAATATTAAATTTTTTTCGAAAACGTTTTCGAAATTATAAACTGTAAGATTTCTAAAATTTTAAATGAAAATTTGTAAATTTAAAGTAGTTTTAAGAAACTTCTTATTTTATGTCACATGAGTTAACGAAAATAAACAAAGAAATTAATTTTTAAATTTGCAAATAATTTTTGGTGCTAGTTTTTTAGTCGGAGGTTTAGTTCTTAATAAAATCGTGCGATTAAAAACTAAACACTCTAAACGGTTTTTTGAAATTCAGATAAAATTTTGCAAACTTTCAGTAAGGTTTCAAAAAACTTCTCAAGTTTTCGAATCTTTTCGAAAACGACTTCGAAGTTGTTTTACACGGCTTTGACCATACAATTTATTTAAGTTTTTCTCTTTAAAATAGCGCAAATAAGCTAAGAAAAAAAAATAATTCATAAAATTTGCAAATATTTTTTGTGATAATTTCTTACCCGCTGGTGTAATTCTGAAATGAATCTAAACAAAAATTTTCAGTAAAATTCTAAGAAACTTCGATGCATACCCAAAAACTTTTTTGAAATTCGAAATTGCGAAATTTTCAGTATTTTTAGAAATTTCTTAAAATTTCGCATTTTATTCGAAGACGATTTCGAAGTTGGTTACATAGTTTTTACCATACAACTTACTAATTTTTGTTTTTAATTATCGAAAATAAGCAAATCATAAAATTAGTGACAAAATTTGTAAATTCTTTTGTTGCAAATTTTTTACTCGCAAGTGTAGTTCTTGTAGTAACATTTTAAGAAACTTCGATGCATTGTCGATATTGCAAAAGTTTCAGTTGTTTTAGAAATTTTTAAAAATTTCGAATTTTTTTCGAAGACGATTTCGAAGTTGATTACATAGTTTTTACCATACAACCTACTAATTTTTGTTTTTAATTAACGATAACGATCAACTTAGTGCTATGTTTTGAAATCACTTTTGCTGCTATTTTTTTACTCGCTGGGGTGCGTGTTTTCATTGAACGGTGCAGTTCCGGTGGCAATACTTAGGAATCATCGAAGTAAATTGCTGCAATTTGGATCGTATCAAAGAGTTTCGTGGCGCTGCTATTTTTTCTGCTATTGTCAAAATTATTCACACCCCAACATAAAATTTACCAAATGAGTGCATTAGATGAAATGGAACAAATGATGGATAACCTTGAGTTCATGGCAATAATGCACGTGAGAGCATAACAAATGCACACAAACACAGAAACTTCATACTTCGCGTATGTATCAGACCAAGAATATGCATGAAAACAAAAAAAATTGGAAAGCTGTAAAAACAAAAATGAAAAATCAAAAGGAAACAAGTAAGGAAGGCTAAGTTCGGGTGTAATGGAACATTACATACTCAGCTGCCAAATTACAGCTTGCAAAACTTTTAAATTACTTTCTTTTAAAAGTGGACGGTGCCACGTCATTGTCCAAAGGTTTACTAATTTTCCATTCTGCGTCATAAGATCAACCCACCTACCAAGTTTCATCGCTTTATCCGTCTTTGGTAATGAATTATCGCATTTTTTTTCGGATTTTCGATATCGAAAAGTGGGCGTGGTTATAGTCCGATTTCGTTCATAGCGATCTGAGATGAGTGCCCAGCAACTTACATACCAAATTTCATTAAGATACCTCAAAAATTTACTCAAGTTATCGTGTCGGACAGATGGACGGACAGCCATGTCTAAATGAATTTCTTTTTTCTCTAAGATCATTTTGATATAAAAAGTATATCTATCTCGATTAGTTTATGCCGTTACCGGGTATCGTTATGCGAACAAAATTAATATACTCTGTGAGCTCTGCTCAGCTGAGTATAAAAAAGTCAAAAATCCTTTGCAACACAATTACAACAATAAAAAATTGACAAGTAATAAAATGGGAAAAGAGGGTTGATAGAGGCTGATATACATACACCAAACGTCAATGACTTAACTGACAACTGCCACTGCTTGCCCCTTTTGGGCGCTCTCACGTTATGAGAATCACGTAGATACCCAGCCTGTACAAATCGGTAACGCTGGCGTGCGTATAGTCAACAACATCCTGCCATCAGGATATAACCAACAACAACAGTAGTTGACAACTGTCAAACCAATGTCGCTTGGAACAGAGAGGTGAAATGACATTTGCATTTGGAGTAGAAGTTCATGCGAGTATCCAGCAAGTTTGCATACATATTTTTATTTACTACATCTCTAATATGGATTATTCATAAGGGATGAAGAAAACTTTCCCAAGCTTATTTTGAAGCCAAAGGGCGCGCCGAAAAAAAAAACATTGTGAATAGAATGTGATAAAAAGGGCGCTGGAAGAACGAATCAATGAATATGTCTAACATACGTGTATGAATGTTTAAAATGGCAATAACAAATGAAAGTTAACAATACGGGGAGACGAGCAGTTACTTAAGAGCAAAGATGAGAAGTTGGAAAGGAAGCGTACAACGCGGCACAACGCAGGAAGTAGACATCATAACTAACATAATGCCATACTGTCGAGAAATCCATAAGAAACCAGAAAACTAAACATAAAACAATCATACAAACATAGCAATTGAGCTTAGGAACGTCTCGTGAGCGGGTGAGCGAATCTAATGCGCGAAAAAGACTCTCACGTGCAAGGCCATAACGGGCAGAATTATAAACAAAGCTACATAAATTGAATTGCTTTCCCAATGCGCTTTATTTTGGTGGTGTTGGTGATATGAAACCAGACAGTAATGTTCGTAAAGACTCACAGCAATGTGCTATGGAATATGCGATGATGTTTTAATAAATCCGACGGAGAATGACAATTACCAACAAGTGCTCTTTGAACTGAGTAGACAGGAAAAGTAAAGTCGTGTCTCGACAAACAAAAATTACACAAACAAGTTTCGCATCATGGTCGTTCTAATGTAAGGCTCAGAATCATGCGCTTGGAGTATTTGATAAAAAGGTTCTCCGGAAGTTGTATGGCCCGTTTCATGGTGCAAAAAGCGTATATCGATTAATGATGAGCTCTATGAGCCTTGCGCAGATATGCACACTGGGTCCTTGCAAAAACTATGAAGCTAAGTATTAAGTGATTTGATGACTCACTCACACAGCTGTCACGGGCCAAAAAATTCAGCACCTTAGTCAAACTTAGCAGCTGAGGACCCACCTGTCCAACAGTTTGTAAGTGCACAGAATAATCCCTAAGTCGCTATGCGCTCGGCCGCACGTAGGTTTTGATACTAGAAGTACCACTCGACGAACAATATCAACACTCGCCCAGTCCAACTTTTATCTACCTCGATTTAAAATTCCTTAGTTCAGAATTTTAGCGATATAGCTTGATTAAGGTTAAATGTCATCCACCCCAGATAAAGACGCAGCGCAATTGAAATTTTATTGTTTGTTGGGATATATTGTATACCAACGGTTCTGGCTTTCGGATATTTAACAAGTCTGCATTGCAACGATAAATCTGTGATGCATAGATAACATGAAACAGAAACAGGCTGCAAGTGGCCCAAGAAATCCTTAAGTCGTTCTAGCAGACGCATGTCCCTGCTCGGGCGCCCATCGATTTTGATACTAAAGTATTATGAGTACAGTACTAGCAGGTTACAACCTATCAATACCGTTGTCCTCTTCCCAATACGGCGGCACACCAACGTCCATCAGTCCTATATACCTCAGAAGAGGTAGTTGATAATCATCGGAGACTTTACTTTCACCGTGATTGCCTTCAGTCGACTTCGCTACCGGGGAAAAAGTCTTCCAATGTTGTAGTATTGCAAAAACTCCCCGGATGTTTTGAGGACAGTCGCCGATGAGGGCAGTGCTTTGAAAAACAAAGCAACAGCCTGGTAGTTAATAAGACTAAGAATAGTAAGCACACTCAGAGATCCGCTGAAGCGTATATTTACAAATTGGAAGTTAATAGATCTACAAGAACTTTGACAGCCTCTCATAACCTACAAGTCGCAACATATTACTTGTGCACAACTTTGGAGATCCGATTTCCAGATGCTAAGACAGTTCGATGTACATGAAATGATTACCACTCACGTAAGCCAGATATTGTTCACGAGAAGATGCAATATCTCATACATATCCGTTAAGTCGTAGATTAGGCAAGGCATGTCATTAGTAAGGGCTTCAGCCACACACTTCTGGTCTTAATATAAGAAAAATGGCAAGTTTTAGTCAATTGTTGCACTAGAAAACGACAAAGCTTCCTATTCTGGAAACTGTAAATATTGTAATCCTGAAAATATTGCGCCATGTCTTGTATGTATCGCACGCCACTGTACTGAGTAAACTTAACAAAAACAATAACAACAAACTCTCGCCATAGGATAGCTACAGCTTTACTACTGCGTGAACAAATTTTTCTTGCCTTCGCAGTTGAGATGCGTGAAAAAGGGATCGAGAACGAGACAAGGATTGTCAAGGATTTGCTAGTAGTAGCCATAAAGTAATGTACTCGGTATGTAAAATTGATGCTATGGGATTTGCAAAGGTTGCGAGTAAAATGTGAATCAGCTTGATGTAAGATATTTCATTTACGGTAGGAAAAAACTACGCGCACGTCGCGGCAGGAGTAATTGCTTTGATTTTAGTTGGTTTGGGTTAATGGCATTATAACCTTTAACCACAGATTGGGAATACATTGGTGAGAAGGATGTAGGATGCGAGTATGGTTATTTGTACAAATATTTGCTATTGTAGTTACTAAGTAGTAAGTTACATAAATATTTTGAGATAATTTAATTAGGTGATCGTTATGAGCGGTAGCCTGGAGCAGGAAAGCGAAAATATGTACAATACTTTTATATATACATACATTTGTATGTATTCTGATACAGTACGTGTTGTACGTGTAGCGGAAGTGTTGAATAAATATTTTTATAGTACAAGAAGTTACGCACATATACTTACACATATGTCATATTTACATATGTCTGTATGTATGGGCGCATACAGGGAGGGACAAGTGGGAGGTGGTCCCACCATGAGATTAACATATGGTTGCATTATATGATACCGCTTTCCAAGCAGCCGATTCTATGTATCGGAGCAACTCGGGATTTTTCCCGACCAAGGGCTGGCATTTCAGTGGGGTTACACACTTCTACAACAACAACATGATAAATACATTAAGCGTTGTTGTTGTGATGGCCTTAAAGCAGTGCTGCACAATCAATTGTCATCGTGGATGAGATTTAGTCGTTGATTTACACGCAACGAGGTAGGACGTATACACGTATATTTATTAGCACTCAAAAAATAATTCGTAAATATGCTACACTAATGTTATTTTATTGCTTGAGTTCAACAAAAAATTATAACTAACAATATTTCCTCAGCGTCATCAATCACAAGACGAACAGACTACCTGATTCCCTATCTGTGCTTCGAGGGCGATCTTAAAGCCACAATATAGGTGGACGGTTGGCGCAAGGGTGCTCAAATGGCGGACGAGGCGATACATGTGTACACAGATGGTTCCAAAGTAGTGGAAGGAGTAGGATCTGCGGTATACTGTGCTGATCCGGAAATAAACAGATCCTACAGGCTGCCGGATTACTGTAGCGTTTTCCAAGCGGAGATAGTAGCCGTAACCAAAGCGATAGAAACCCTGGAAGAGAATAGCTTAAGCTGCAACCGCGTTAACTTTTATATTGACAGTCAAGCAGCAATTAAGGCAATAATCTCGCATAGCACAGCATTTAAATGCGTGTTAAGAGTGTAAACAGTCCCTGGAGAGAATCGGGACAGGGAGAAGTATACATCTATATTGCGTCCCAGGGCATATGGAAATAGATGGGAATGGAAAAGCGGATGAACTAGCTAAAAAGGGCGCCTCACTTGAAGCTTGCTCCGTAGACGTCCCAATTAGACTGGGCGAGATTAAGCGAAGGTGAGAGGTGCACATGATCGACCGCTGGAAAGGCGTGGGTTCAAGCGCGGGGCCGTAAAGTGTCGAAGATTATGTGTAGGTCTTACAACCTTAGACTAACAAAGTTGCAGTAAAGGGCTTAAGTCCTAGCTTCTAGTATTTGCCAAGAGGACGGAGTTATTTTATAACATAGGTCCTGGTTTTTGATAGGGTGTTTCAGTTAGGTCGTTAAAACAAACTTCTGGTAACACTACGGACTCATTCAGTCTATGTGAGGTCCTCATGGACCGGCCAGTTCAACCTAACATAACCTAGTATTTCCTCCTTCCTCTAGAAAATATGTAGTACCATTACTTCAAGCGCGGACTTCACTAACATCACATGTTACATACCTAGATTCAAACTCTATAAGAAGATATTTTTCCGCTTTATATAAAATACGACGATAATGCTTAGCTACGCTAAGATCAAATGGTTCAAATCTAGAGGCAGTATTCAAGGAGATATCTTTCCATCTGCAATATTCATAAAAACAGCCTAATATCCGCTACTACAAAATCTCTTGAAACCTACTCTCGTTCGACTTGTCCGGCAAACTCTAAGCCAGCTGCAGCAGAGATGGGCAGAGCGAAACTCTATCTTGGTAAGACACCAAATCAAAAAAATAATCTACCGAAAAACTTTCAACGACATCAGAGAACACCGATTAGGAAACAGAAAAAAATCCTCCGATAATTGTAACATAAGATAAAGTACTAAGCATCTGGAGTTACGTTGCCTGTTCAAAGTGGTGACCTAGTTTTGATGTCAAGCTGACAGCAATACATCTAGCGTTCTGAAAACCTTACCTGTCTAACAGTGACTGACTTTCATGTGCGCCTTCCCTTAAGAGAGAAATGATGGTATATACTCGTTTGGGCAATGGTTCACGGATACGTCAAAGCTGGAATGGAATGTTGGTGAAGTCCGCTGTTCAAACCGCCCGACAGTGTACTACCTTCCAAGCGGGAGTCGCCGTAATTGAGGATGCGGTGAAAAGGATGCTATACAGTGCTACTACAATAAGATATTTTCATGATTCCTTGGATAGCCAAGCGACAACTAAGGACTTAAGTTTAGCAGCAAAGTTAACAAAGGTGGCCTACACTACTTACATATTTTAACCCCCGCAACGGTCACGCCGATATCTTGGCTTCAAATAGGTAGAATTGTACCGCATGTGGTAGGCTTTCACAGTTCCGCAATTCATCTGCAGTCCGCCCTCGTAGAGATTAGCCTCGAGTCAGCTGACAAATACTACCACGTAAATAGTAGTGCGATTCTCCAGACAGAAAGAGGATGACATGCGGTCCGCGCTTGTCAAGGCGTTGGTAAAGTTGAATCCTCGAATTATTTTATGCTGGAATGACCAAGTTTTGTCAAAACCTGGTTAAAGTACTTATTTCTGTATCGGCTACCTCGGACATCCAGACGCCTTATTCAAGCTCGAGATCAGTCTTACTAGGAACAAGGACATACATGTGTAACGCGGCGATTCTTTTCGTTAACCAGATAAGGCATCATTAACTCTTCAGAGTATATATTAAAAAATAAGGCGACTCTGGATACGCCTCTGTATGCACACATGGAGATGTATGTGGTAGTAAGGACAATACAAAATTTTACAAATTCTAGTCGATTGTTGATATGCCTCCTTTTCAATATATGTACCTACCAATGGGCTGTAACAAAGCAACATAATTAGCGGAAGTCGTCAAGAATCACGCAATGAAATCCAATTTAATTACGAAGGTAAAATGACAGAAGCTGTGACAACAAAGAAAACAAAACAAAAAATATTATGATGTAACTAAGCAGTTTGAGTTTTGTTTGTTAACAATGAATGGCTGCTTATGGATTTGTCTGCAAATAAAATTTTACAATTGTTGCATATATTTATTGTTTATTGACCACGGGATGGGCACTTACCTATGGAGAATGTAATTTAACTTTATTCAAATAGATTTTTTTGTTTGTTCGAAAAGTGTAAAGGACCACTTTTGCAGACAATGTAAAACAATGCTGCACAATCAAAGTAGATTTCACATTTTAATAAGAAGAGTAGGCCTTGTCGTGGGTGGGGCAATTTACACTAGATGAGTTCGTCTTCGTTTCGGAGTGGTGGTAACAGTTGACTTGACATACCACAGCAAGTTGGCTTTATAGCTGGGCTTTTAATGCAGACCTTCGCTTTGGAACCTGTACTAGAAGACTTAGAAGAACTAAGTTGGGGTAACTAAATATCGAGCGCACGTAGTTATTTCCATAGGAAGCAAACCCATGGGTAAATATATCTGCTCTGCTTCAAACTAGAGTTCACCCAGTGCACTATGGGTTTGCTGGCCAAAAGTCATTTTCTAAAGTATGCGATATCAATTTTTTTTATACCCTCACAAAAATAATACTTCAGACTTAGAAAGTGCATACTTAGTTTTTTCTTTAAATATTTGGCAGTAAAGATTTCAACTGTCAAATTTCGCATTTCGAAAAAAAAATTAATAGTTTCCTTTTCAGCTTCCTCGCATTTAAAAGTTTAATAATTCCTCGGGTAGTGCATATATTTAAAAAAAAAGTGAATGGAGTCAATAAAGAAGGTAAGTATTTGTGATTAAAGGAAAAAACAATTACTATTGATTGCTAGATAAAAAATAAAATCCCTTTTAAAAAGGGCTCTAATTTTGATGATAATACTCCTAGTTAAGGAGAGCTATAAAAAAAGCCTGAGGTTGTCTGACCTAAAACTTCTTTGAGCATAAAATCCATTAAATTTTGAGTTTGGGGCTGACTAACTATTACGTTGCGCTTTTTTACGTTTTTTGAATAAAAGCCCTTTTTCTCACAAAACTTCTACCTGCGTGTTTCCGTGCTTTTCGATGTTTGGAAAGAAGCAGTGAAAAATGATTAGAAAAAAAACCGCTGTTTTCAACTTTCTGTTAAAAGCATAATTAAAGAAAGTACAACTGAAGAATATGACAGATACCTGAAGGAAAAATGAAGACTAATATGCCTGCAAATGAGTGAAGGATGGGAGAAATGTTATAGAAACCCGAATATTTTTTGAGGAAAAACGCTGAATGGCTTCAAACGGAAGCTATAATAAAAAAAACCGAAATAATTTTCCTTAACCCCCATATTAAAAAAGTCAAGAAAACAATCTAGGTTTAATGCTTCGTGCTACTTCTACGGCTGCGGTAAAAAGAGGTAATTTTGATTTAGCTCCTACTTTGAGGGCAGTTTGTCAAAATCCCACAAATGTTTCCAAACTCAGAAAAGTTGTTGAAAATAAATTTAACGAAAGACCTCCCATCCCGATGTCTGGAAATGAAGCCGTTTTTTTTTTCATTTTAGACAATAACCAAACGAAGGAGCAGTATATAAATACGCGCTTCGAAAATAATAGGCGAAATTCTTACATTTACCCACCATATGAAGAGATTTTAAACAAAAAAAAGTTTCGTTACACATGTTAATAAGGCATACAACCAAAATAATTGTTGAGTTCCAAAGGGACGTAATCCTTGCAACCATGGAGTCCAAAAAAGAGGAATTTTTAGTTGCTGATTTAACTATCAGTTACGGGTTTGATAGTAGCACGGGTCATTCTCTTTTTAAACAGAACTTTCCGTCCTCATCAATATCATCGCAATTGAACACTTCCCTCCTTGTTACCACGTTTACACCTTTATGTTTAAAAGATGCAGCTGGGAACATTTTATGGTGCAATGGAACACCCTAATCCACTAGATTCTGCCGACCACTAAAACTAGAATATATAAAAGAAACAAGAGAGGTTATCTTGAATGAATATAAAAATATTAAAAAAGAAATCGAAGAAATGGAATCTCTCCTAATTACAATAGATGCTCAGAAAAAACTCCAAATAAATTGCAAGTTTTATTTGACAGCAATTGATGGAAAAGTTTTAAATATATTAACTGAAACCAAGTCAACTCAAACTTGTTCGATATGCAGTGCAACTCCAAAAGACTTTTTAAAAATAACACACCCCTCGTCAGATAAGTTCAAACCAAATCCCGGCAGTTTACGATATGGAATAAGCCCTTTACATTGCTGGATAAGGTTTTTTGGATTCGTTGTTCATCTTAGTTATAAAATGGATGTAAAAAAGTGGCAAATTCGCAATGAAGCAGATAAGGGCATAGTTGAAGAAAACAAAAAGAAAATTCATGACTTGTTTTGGGCAAAACTTGGACTGCATGTTGATAAACCAATAGTTGGAGGGTTTGGAAATAAAACCACGGGAACACATCACGACGCGCTTTTTTGAATAACGAAATATTTGCAGAAATCACTGGCGTTGACAAAGAGCTTATATATAATTTACACATAATACTGACATGCTTGTCATGCCAACTTCCGCTAGACTTAAACAATTTTGAGCTTTTCTGTTTCCGAACAGCAGAAATCATGTATCAAAAATATCCTTGGTGGTCGATGACAGCTACCGTACACAAAGCTCTTATTCACTCGAAACAAATTATTAAGAGCGTGATACTACGAATTGGATATTTTGGGGAAGATGCATCAGAGAGTAGACACAAATTTTATAAATTCGATAAGGTGCACCATGCTCGCAAAAACAGCCGAGTTAATACCCTTGGGGACGTATTTTGCAGAGCCTTGGATACGTCAGACCCACTGATTTCGAGCGTTAGTCTTTCCAGACGGATCAAAAGAGGCACGTATGCAACTTCCAGCAGAAGTAAGATCCTTGTTGAGCAGTGCGGATTGCTATTTACCAAGTAATGAAGATGAGCAAGACGAAGAGGGGCGCGATCTAGAGAATTTCGATATCGATCCAAGCTTCGATGCACTTTTATATAGCTTAGAGTTAGAAAATGAGATATAGAAATTCATTTAAAATGGTACAGCATTATTTTTGTTACTATAACTACTATTTTTCTATTGTAATATGTTTGTAGTTTTTAATAAATTAAAGATAAATATTATAAATTAATAAATAATATAATAAAATTAAATATAAGACAGTGTTATTATTGTTACTAGGAAACTAATGGCTGTACCTAAAATGACTTAAGTTAATGGTTAACAGAAAACATGGAAAACATCAGGTTGGTTTCTTTTATCGTTCTGTGTTCTTTGAAAATAACTTGTAAATTTAAAAAAAAAATTTCGAATCACCCTAATGTAGTTGGGTGAAAGATGAAATTCTGACATCATATTCGTGATCAGAGATTTCGAAAACCCTGGCTTTATACAAAATTTTGAATAAAACGGATATATTAATAAAATTGTTCGCCATATTGGATCCGCCATTTTGAATTTTAAAATTCTGACATCAGATTCGGAATTAAAAACTTCGAAACCCCATGTATACAAATTTTCAAAACAATCGGATAACTCCTCGAGTTTTGGCCAGCAAACAGTGCTCGCCAGACCATAGTGCAGTGGCTGAAATTCAATCTACACACAAACACATACATATTAAATTAACGAACTAAAACACTCTCCAATACTATATCATTTCCGGGTCTAGTTTCAGTGAAACAGCTTAGATTAAGTTAGGTTAAAAGGGTGTGCGTGGGAACTTCACACACTTCCACTAAGACATTTTTGTCCATTGTGAGTACCGGTTGGCGGAACTTTCGTCCAACCAGATAACTTTCAAGTAGTCCTTAACGAACCATTTGTTATCTCTGATGAATTTAAGCAGGAGCTAAAAATCCACCTTCACAACCTCTGCCAAACTGTAGAAAACCCGTTCGCGTGAAAATCAGAGTATGCTTGTAGTCATGGGCATCAGCAGATCCTCCTCATCCTGAAGGCTTATACAGAAGGAGCTTGACACCCGTAACTACTCTAACTACAGACTTGGAAAGCTTGAGAAGGAAGGAAGCTAGTTCTTTTTCTTGAGATCTCACAATCATGCCGGTTGGTCCGGCCCTAGTTTCATGTTCCTCGATTTCCTCATGAGACAACCCAGCATTGATCATACGGAGCCGTCCGTCCAGTTTATGTCCGTTTCGAAACCTTTCCAGGCCATTTCATCTGTAAATTCATTCCTTTCAATAACTCTGTGCCCATGGACCCAGCAAAGGAAGACATTGAGACGCCTGCGAGGTTCGACAACTCCGCACGATATCCGACTCTATCACGTATCCAACGTGATCTCATGCCTCTGAGGCGGTTTTATCTTGATTTTAATTTCGTATGTAGTTCACAGCTTTAGTTTGGTTAAAAGGCTGCTATACAGGTTTCAGTCAAGATTTTAAGTTCATGTCCAAGTAAGAAATCGATTTTCATTTACACTTTGACTTCGGCAAATCGGGTTTGGTTTTGATTTTGGTGCCATTTTCCGTAGCAATTTCGGATTGAGTTTCAATTGCGGTTTAAATTTCGCTTTCGGATTTCGTTTCCGTTTCAGTTCCAGTTTCGATCCGTTTTCCTGTTGTGGTTCTGCTTTTAGTCCAAGTTTGGGTCCGGTTTCGGTACTGTTTGGATCTGGTTTCGGCCCGTTTTCCGTTGCGCATTCGGGTTTTGTCCAGTTTAGGTACATTTTGCGATACTGTCTTTGTCCGTGTTTAGCTTCAGATTTGTTTCAGTTCCAGTTTTTTTTCGATCCGATTTCAGTCGTTTCCGTTACGGCTTTGGTTTCAGATTAGGTGTCGGTTCTTTCCCCTTTATCATTTTTCCGCTTTCATTAATTTTCATGGACTATTTTGGTGTCTGATTTCGCTCATGTCAACTCAACGCAACCAATAACAATACAGTTTGTAATTTATCTTCTGGATTTCCCATAGGGATACGATTTCGAATGCAAAGTATGGATACGGTACTCAATCGCAATTTGTAGGTCCACAAATATCGGGTTATCTACAAGCTCGATACACATAATATCGATAAGAAGAGATAAGAAGCCTACGTAAATGCCGCATACGTATACCCGCGGTAGGTATGGCTGTCGTAAGAGGCGACTAAAATACCAAATTGATTCAAGGGGTTGTGTAGCGCAACCCTCTCAAGGGGTTGCCAGTGCAATATATAGCTTCTCCAACCCAATTGTCAACCTCACCTAGCCGAGGCTCTGGCGACCCCAAACTTCTGATGAATGTAGGGGGTTGGAGGGCGGGATGGCCCAGACGGTTTTATGTGGTCATACCAAATCGTTCCCGAGATGGTCGGGCTACTACCTTTATGGTGATTGTTACCGGAACGTACCGGAGCTGCATCCGGCAAAGGACCATCAACTTCGACAACACTCCCCAAGGCCTTCGGGGAGTATCCTTATCGCCACAAAAACAACAACAACATGTTTACATATCAAAAAATCAATGAAGTGCATATAGCAAGCAGCTACCTGCCCTAGATCTTGTATCTGTACATGTCTCATATCTTGACTATCTTTAACTTTCTTAATGTTTAGCAGTTACTACTCTTAGTTGATAATCCCTTAATAGGCCGAGTGAAAGGAATATGGGTTTAAATACTTTCCAATTCGAACCATTTTTAGCGTCAAAAAGGTTGAGTGAGTTTTAGAAATCACATCCAGTGATCTTGCATTTTCACAGGTATGTATTTCCTTAAATGTTTGCTGTATTTAAATTTACCTCAAACTCACATTTGCAATTATTTTTATTGTATTTTCGATCTTCATTTCTCGATTATTTGTTGCAGGTGCCTGTGCTAAGAAATGCATTCAGGTGTCTTACATACTTATACATATACCCTCAAAAGAAATTACTTATAGCTCATATTTGCTCGTACATAATGTCCACTTAGTAATTGTAGGCGTTTGACGTGTAATCGCATAAAATTACAATACCTACAGTGACGTTGATGAGATGTGTTTGAGTTTCGTGATGAGCTACATGTCGCAAGCCCTTGCCTGCATTTACAAATAGCGAATGTATACATAAAAAAATCTTTGCGTTAATGCATACATATGTGGGGACTAACAAAAGTTCGCTTTGATCGGCTGCTTTCAAATTTCTTTACATTTTCCTGTTGTTATAAGAGCTATGGGCTACAGGTGTACATCTACTAATAATTTAAGTTAATTGGGGCTCACCCGTGGGTTTAAGTTAAACCACAACAGAGGTAACTTTACCAAAAAGAAATGATTTCGGGCTTCTGATCGGTAACAACCGGTGTCGACAAGTTATTGTTCTTTTACCCGTCATCCAGTGAGTTTTCTAGCTCCGTATCACACTCAATTCTCACGAGAATGCTCTGGATCATTGGGAGACTTGAGAAGCAGGCGTCGTGACACATGAGACAAGGAATAAACAAATTACCTGGCTCAAAAATTGAACTAGACTTCTGTCTGGATTATCTGGCACAAATCGTTGTTGTTGCATTTACATGCAAAATTATTTATTTGGCTCAGGATCTTTGCGACGAGATGATGGCTAGTGCTATAGACCAAACAACGATATATATATTTGAAAAAGTAGGTTTATTAAAAGCAGCGTTGCCAAACTAAAGCCAAGAAACTAAAAAATTATCTGGCGCACAAATTGAACTAGACTTCATCTGGATTTATCCGGCTCAAATCGTTGTTGTTGTTGCATTTAAATGCAAAATTATTTATCTGGCTCAGGATCTTTGTGACGGGATGATGGCTATTATCTGCTCATTAGCGCTAGCGAATTACTGTCGTCGAGTTATCGGTTTGTTAACGCCGCTGTGAAATCGATAGCATGCCGTTAAGATATTTGTAAAACTCCGATAAGAAATTGGCAACTTTTCGATAACAAATCGATACATTTTTGATAAATTTCTATAGATAATCGATAACTTCTTGATAAATTAGCGAAACTTAAAAAACATATCTATTGCTTTTCGATAAATAATCGTTAATTTTTTAATAACGCATAGATAACTGTTTTAAAAACAAATCGATTAATTCTCGATGAAAAATTGATAACTGTTATGTTATCAACATACCGATAACTTTTTTTATAAAAAAACTATTACTTTTTGATAAGAGGTGGATAATTTTCGATAAATAACCGATAACATTTCGGTAAAAAACCTGTATTGTTCGAATAAAAACCCTAATATACTTCGATTAAAAATCGGTAATTCGTTGCTAACACACCTTTAACACTATCGTCGATAAGAACAAGATAACATGCCCATAATCCGTCGATAGCAAACCGATAACTTATCGATAATAAACTGTTAACACTTCAATGACAAACTGAAATCACTTCATCCGGTTCTTTTCCTCTCCTTTCATTTACCTTAATTAACTTTTTTTCCCCAACCCTTTCTTTCCTTTCCCGGCCTTGCCTTCTTCAATCCTGTACTTAAGGATCCATGATAAGCCACTTTATACCGACATTACCAACGCTACCCGCTTTCAAATTTATTTAGGTAAAAAATAGCAAAATTCACTGATTCAAAAAAAAAAAAATACTTAGCGCGATTTACCTCCAAGGAGATTTAGGCCGGGCTTCTCTCCCAATTAGCGTCGTGCGTGCCACCAATTTAATTTTTCCTACAAATCGGCGGGAGAGGTAAGTCCCTTACAATGCACTTAAACTCTTTTTTATTCATAGAACTGATCGAACAGTTTATTTGATTATACCAGATTATTACTTAATATTCAAGACCAATTCATAAGTAATAATTTTTGTGTCAATCTCGGATCTTCTTAAAATAGGGAGGTTCACCAGAGCCACTACTTTGGCATGAATTCGGTATGTCGCATCGACAATGGTCTGTAATGACAATGCAATCCCACAATTTGGCATTCATTTATTTCTATCGGCTAAAGTTTACGCCGAAACCACTACAGAATTATGTAACGAATATCTGTTTGCATTGGTAGTGATATTTCGACTGATCCCTACTTTGGGTTTCTCGCCAATATTAAAACAGATCATTCCCTTAAAAGAAATGTTGAGGATTTAATATTTTTGTTCTATGTAGGAGGTACCAGATACGCGAACATTTGTTAGTATCTTCGTATTTTTTTTGTGCAAGCTTCTTTGCCGCTTAATTTTTCCTTTTCGTTTCTTGACATTTCCAATTTTCTAATTACTCAGGCAGAAGTTAAAGTCGCCAAGTATTGGGACGTCTACGGAGGGATGCACCCTTTTTAGATAGCTCATTCGCTTTTTCATCCTCTTCTATTCCCATATGCCCTGGGATGCAATATAGATGTACATATGTTTCCCCCTATCCCGATTCTTCCAGGGATCGCTTCCACTCTAACATACTTTTGGATGTTGGGCTACGCCAGATTATTCCCTTAATTGCTGTTAGGCTGTCAATACAAAAGTAGACGCGGCTGCACTTTCGTCCAGTGTTTCTACTACTTTGGTTACGGCTACTACTTCTGCCTGAAAACCACTACTGGTAGCTTGTAGGATCTGTTTATTTCCGGGGTCAGCAGAGTATACCGAAGACTTTACTCCTTCCATTACTTTGGAACCACCGGTGTAGACCTGTGTCTCCTCGTCTGCCATTTGGCCATCCTTGCGTCAACCATTCACTTCAATTGTGGCTTTTAGTACCCATTCGAATCGCAAGTACGGAATTAGGTAGTCCGTTCGTTCAGTAAATGATGACGCTATACTACTATGGTAGGACTTGTTAACGCTATGTTCTTCGTCACCAAGTCTACGTCGGGGTTGTTTTCAGGGCTCCCGTAATGCTTAGAATTGATAGCCTGCATACCCCCTCTTAATTTTTTGAGGTAGGTTCTTTTTGTGTAGCTGTCCACCAAAAAAGTACTCCATAGTATAGGATAGGCTTAAGAATCGCTCTAAGCAGCCAATGAGAAAGAGAAGGCAATAGGCATCACGTACACCCCAGCGTTCATGCAAAAAAGCCGTCGAGGCCTTCTTAACTCACTCCTCCACGTTGAGCTTCACACACAACTTATTGTCTAAAATCATTCCTAGAAATTGTGTGTATGTTTCTCCTGCAGTGCTTAGGTTTGGTCATTTTGGGACCTTGTTCCTCTTAGTAAACAAGATATCCGTCCGCTCCGCGTTGACGGTGAAAGTCCGTAGTTCAAAAACGTATAAAGAATCTTATTCAAAGGCTGATTACGAAAGAAACCCCAGATAATGCATTAAAACCACGACTAAGGAAAACATTTCATAATCTTTCCCGTTGACTCCAAAACCAAGCTCCAAACTTTTGTAAGCTGAGATATATTTACTCATAAGATATACAGTTGTCTCAATATATTTAAACATATTTGAAGTTGACTATGTACGTGATTTTGATGAATACCGTTGTAAGCAAAAAAAAACAAAAACCAATAAGTGGGTGGAACGTGTTGCACATAGAAGTAAATGAAGAGGAAACATCAAAGAATAGTAAGGAAAAAGAAAAGAGAAATAATTAAAACAACAATAAAGGGAAGACAATATGCACGTCGTAAGCTTAATTATCTTCAAGAGCCAAGAATTCGACAATTGCTCAGTGCGTTGAGATAACAATTGACCTAAAGAATAATATTTATACATAAATAAAATGAACTGTACATTACTTCATAAAAAGGTTAGTCTACATACATACATACATATAATAAAATTGAAACAGGCCCACGCTGTACATTGAAAATATTGAAGAAATATTTTTAGGAGGGGTCATAAATTTTATCAGAGCAACTCAATTGAATCTAAATACAAAGCTTTTAGAAATTTTGATTTAAGTGACTGGGCTCTGCTTATAACTACCAAAATGTGAACCCGGGCAGTCTTGAATGTGTTTTTCCAACATGGCCATCAAATGATATTTCCTGTTTAGAAACTTACCACAGAAAAAGTTCAGTATCTCAACACATTTCTGAGATAACGACCAAAGTGTGCACCAATGGAACCCCTTAATGTGTTTTTGCGATATGGGTTTAAAAAAAAAAAGTCGTTCACGGAGGATTAATGCAGGAGAACGCAAGGAAAGGAAAGTAAGGTAAAGCAAAATATAGTAATATAAAGTAAAAGAAAAAAACAAGAAATCAAAACCGAAGCCGGAGCCAAACGGCGTGTTATTATGTTTGTACCGAAGAGTTAACGGTTTGTTATCGACGGGTTATGGGCGTGTTATCAACTCTTTCGATGAGTTATCGGTTTAAATGGATGAGTTATCGAAGTGTCATAAATTTGCCAACGATTACAAAGATTATGGATTAGCTATCGATTTTTTATCAACGCGTTCGGGTTTTACCGAAAAGTGGTCGATTTGTTTTCGAAAAGTAATCGCTTATTTATGAAAAAATTATCGATCTGTTTTAGAAAAATTATGAATTTGTTATCGATGTGATCAAAAAGTTATCGATTTGTTATAAAATATTTATCGGTTTGATATCGAAAAGTTATCGCTTTCTTGCAGGAATGTTAAAAATTTATTATCTCAGACTTTATAAAACAGATACCGATTAAACTTCAATATATAAGCGATGACTTAATTGTTAACCGTCGATAACAAGCCAATAAGAAGGGGGGATAGATTGATTAGAAACCCGCCCACTTTTGTCAATATTTTTTTGTCAAAACACTGAAGCTATGAATGAACTATACTGCTGTCCATAGCGAAAAGGCAGTAATCGGAGAATATTGAATTTTTATTTCGGAAATTTAAGTATTTTCAAGTGAACATCAATTAATGATTTGTTTTTCTCTCTGAGTTTTAAGAGTATTTGTTTAGTTAATGAGTAAATTATTGACAATAAAATTCCAAAATCGCAGTAAGTGAGCGTCCCCTATATGGTCGCCAAGCCTAAAAACTACTCACTGGAAGAAGCTACAGGTCTGCCAAAATACTGCTCTCAGAACCACCACGGGCTGTCTTCTTATGTCCCCAGAACACCATCTACATAATGAGGCGAGAATACTCCCCATCAGGGAGAGAAATGAGATGCTAACCAAACAGTTCCTGTTGAATACCCAGGGCATCCCAATAGACATCTGATTGATGAGCCAATACCGCCCAGGGGCTTAAGGAGTCATCTTCGCAAGCATTATGAGGAAATACGGCACCTGAGAACTCAACCGTATGAAGCCAAAAAACACAAGCAGGTCCTCAGTGAAATTCACAAACAGGCGTCGGACCTTTATGCCAGAAATTGCCCGATGAATCCAGTACTCAAAGAACAGTACCCAAAACTTGCGGAAGATGAACGCATACTCCCCAGGGAAACGCGAGTCACTCTACCTCAACTTCGATCAGGATACTGTAACAGGTTAAACTCTTACCTATGCAGAATCAACCCAGACATACTAAATGCATGCTTGCAATGTGTCCCCACATGACACCAACCATCTCTTTAATTGTAATATGGACCCCTCTTATTATGGTCCACCCATGTTGAAACAGCAAGTTTCCTTGGACTCCCGTTAGAGGATATTGATGACAATTTGTGATCGGTCGCACCTATTGGATGGGGCGAAGCACTGCTACAACAACAACAACAACTGCCTTTTTGCTATGGACGGCAATATACAATAGAGGCTCTAGGCTCTACCCGAATTTAGACACTGTTACTTGTTGCTTATTGGCTTTGTATTTTATAGCTTTTGTATACTCTAAATAAGAGGCAACTCGTAAGATATGTACACATTTTGTAAATATCTCAATCCTCCCCCAATGTTTCAAGCCCTAGGAACCTACCTCACAAAGAAGATACTTCAACATAAATAACAGGATTACCTAATTTTACACTGAAAGAACACAACCCAATATACATACATACATAAAGTAAGTAAATAAAAACCAAAAAATAAAAATCATCAACATAAACAATGATTGGGCAATTGCCAATTGAAAAGATAAAATCTGACAGGTTAAACGAGCAAAGTGATTAATTATATCATCGGCTATAAGGCGTATTAGACGAGCATAAGCATAGCTATGAACAATTGTTTTATAAATTTGTTAAAAAAAATTAAAAAAAAAATTGAAATACTTCAGAGCTGTGTAAAGATTTAAATTGAAAGGTGATAGAAGTTATCGGGTTATGTTTAACTCTAATTTAAAGGTTGGAAAACTAATCAATTACATAATCCTTTAAATAAGGGAATCAGTATGATTAATGTTGGATATTCATCAAAAAGACAAATATGCCGCAATCTTTTGCTATCCAGCTGCAAAAACTCCATGTTAAGCAACATCAACTCCATGTTAAGCAAACACGACGCGGAGAACGACGCGTAGTCTTTCGAACACCAGGCCTCATCGCGAAGTGAATTTTAAATGATTACAACAAGGAGCGATGTTGTGGGAACGGTTATCCTTCAGTAGTAGAATGCCGGGCCAGACTTGTCGGCTAAGTGGTCGTACGACCAAAATAGTTCACCCAAAAATTCCTAACGGAGATTAAAGTGCAATGTAGAACAAGGGCAATCATATACAATGGTTCAAAGTGATAAGTCTGACTAAGAAAGTGAGGAAAGGATTGGGTCAGTGAGATCTGCGACAACTGGTGAGCCCGGTCAAAGAAATGTAGGGGAGAAGTATATGAAACCGAGAGGGGAACGAAAATCTATCACAGTTCGGTATTAAGAATTGTCCAACGTAGGGAAAACGTTGTTGATGCAACCAACCGAAAGACCGTGCACACTTGGCCCGCAAAAGTCGAAGCAGGTCACTGCGGAACTTTCCTGCAAGCAAACCACAATACGCCACCTGGTTTAAAAAAAAGGAAGCAGCGCGAAAAAATAAAAAGCAATCATCGGCGGAAGGTGAAAAATCTGCTTTCAAGAGGCAAAAGGAGAGGCCAAAGGGCAATTGGCCAGCCCCAGGAACTAGCAATACCGGGTATTCATGTACCTTGAAAGTTGTAAAGAAGACCTAGCCTTCGCTAAGAGGATGCGTGACGTGACGAAAGCGGTGCTTACTGTGCGGCTAATTGAACACAGCAATGGTTAAGGACAGATAATGATCGAAAGGTGGAGAACCTTTCGTGACAAACTGAACCTTGAGGTACCTAGAACGAGTTTTTCCAAGTCTTTAAAGGAACGGTAAAAATTCACCGTTTTAGGTGGTAGATGGACCGCTCATCCATACGGTAAAAAATGTTAGGCATTCAAGGGATTGATAAGCGCAATACAAAGCGTTATAGCTTCAGAGCTTCCACAACCCAATTGTCAAACTCAACTGTATCATACACATTAGCAGGCCAGGCCCTGGCGACCCCATGTTCCTCATGAAACTAGGGGCTGGGGAGGGCGGTATTGCCTAGGCGGTTTAGGGTGGTCCTATTAATCGTTCCGAAGATGCTCGGGCTAGAACGTTAATAGTGCTTTTTACCCGAACGTACCTGATCTATACCCAGCAAAAAACCATCAACACCAATAACACTCCCCAAATCCTTCGAAGAGCGTCTTTATCGTTAATACAAAAACAACAACATAAAAAGGTCAAGGTCTGGAAGCCAATAAAGAAAAATGGGCAAATGTCCTGAACATGAGCAGTATTTATCTGCGCCTCAGGATATTTTTAAGCACAAAAACAATACACAACAAAAGTAGGGGGTGGTAGTAAGGACTCATAACTAGAAATTAGAGTGGAAAAAAGCAGTCTGGTGAGTACATTTGGAGGCGTTACTAAAAAAAAATTTAACACTTTTTCGAAAAATATCGATACTCCACACTCACTTTTCGTACGTTACTAGAAGTTTGTTTATAGATCTGACAGCTATATCACTCCTAATAGCTGGCGCCTTAGCTTGGGAACCATATAGCCCGTGTCAAAACGTGCTCGCTCGTTTTCTCCTTGCACCTGCACTTCCTAAATCTGCTTTCACTACCTAAGCCTAATTTGAAGGCATGTGACGCCTGAAGGCAATGTCCAGTCAAAATACCCGTAATAAGTCCACAGTCCCCTCCTTTTAATGATTGGAGTAACTTTGTTAGTCTAAGCTTGTAACACCTACACATGATCTTCGACACTTTACACGCCCGCACTGTGGTCCATGCTTTTCCGGTTGGTCGATTATGTGCAACTCTCGCCTTCTCTTAATCTCGCTTAACCTTAACAAATCCTCGTATCAGCCAAAGGTCATATTCTTTAAATATCAAAGGATAGTTAAAAATATGTATGGAATGCAAAAGGTTGAAATCGATTTTATTATTTTTCAGGACAAATTCGTCACATTTATTTTTCTAAATATTTTCCTACAACAATAATATTCTTACACTTGACTACTTTGAGACTGTGACGAATTTCTTAACACTTTCATGAAATATTCGTTTCTCCTTAACTCTACTACCCTTTCTACAGCAGTATGAATCAATAAGTTGCAATATTTCACAGTCTAACAAATTAGCTAAGAAATAGCACAAAGCCTTGAAATATAACTCAATTCTTAGTCAGACGGCATCGAGCCCCCTGAGGAGTTTGTTATCCAAGGAAGTGGATAAAATTTGGAAAACTTAACATAAACAAAACACATCAAATTTGTTACAGTTACCATTTAGGCTGCATGATTTAGAATTAGATAAATATTTCAGAAGTCCGTTGATTATAATTAGCTTTGCTTTGAACGATTCCGTTAAATTGGCAATTTGTTATGAACAGAAGTGGACAAACGGCAAACGTGTGGTCGTCACACTACCACGCTGAATTTCCAACATCGCGCCTGGCAACGTCGTCAATTGCCGTAAATGAAATCCATGTAAAAAAATTCGCCAAAAACTGCCAAACAATGTAATAAAATACAGATTGGGTATGCGAAAAATAGCTAAAATAAAAGGAAGCGAAGATAAATGATATTTGTATAGCACGTGACAACAACAATCGAAAGACAAATATGCGAAAAGGAATGCGATTCATATAAAACAAGGAAGACAAAGTTCGGGTGAGAACGAATATAATATACCCAGTTGTACATTACGCACAATTTTCAAATGGATTGTTTACATGGAATGCCTAAAGCCGTGGCACCGAGTACTTCCCTTTTCAGTGGAATAACAGTTTCATATATATTTTTCATCTTACATCAAGAAGCTTTCTTCTATCTTCTCACCGTAGAACTATGCCTCTCCATATTACTGTCATTCCCCTTTAATACCGTTGAAACCCACATAAGCATTTGTTTGATGTCTGTATCGTACGAATTAATTTTACCCCACGGACCAGCAGATCCCAAAGCATCGCATATTAATATATTCGAGCTATTCTAGCATGCCTTACCATCCTCTACTATCTCGGAAACGTCTCAAGCGATTTGAATGAAATTTGTTACGTAGATAGTGCTTAATTTTAAGGTGTTGCCACTTAATGTTTTGCAAGGTTGCCACTTATTTGAAAAGTAATAATAACGCATAATTTAATATATAAAGAAGTTATTGTGAAAGGCTTCTTTAACTCATTCAAATTTACAAAGGCAAAAATTTAAATTAAGATATGACAGATGGTTGGTGTTTTAATTTGTATTTCATTAAACATATTTCTAAGCTGTATTTACACCCAGTGTTGCCACTTCGTCTTATTATATTTTTTTCTGTGTATATCTGGTACTATTTTGAAAAAAAAAAAAGGTTTCCACCTATTTGAAAATTGTGTTTGTTAAATGAGGTATACACATATTACCAGCAAATAAGACATTACATTTTCCATATAGTTAGCGCAATACATTACAAGTTGTCTTACTTGGAAAGGTTGGCACCTATTTGAAATTTTTGTTTAATTAAATGAAATTTACAATTATGGCTATCCCACAAAAGGTATTTGACTTCTTTTTTTCATAAAAAATATGTTTGAGTAGTGTTGCCGCTAGCTTTAAATATTCATTTATATATTTTATATCGAAAGAAGAGACTTTTACTTTTCTTGTGGCTCTGTAAACGTTTGCTCTGAATTGGTAACATGATTAACTTCCAACTTTGGCTGTTAGTTCGAACGCATAAATTCCTAACTCTCCATCTATAAGCCACCGGCTTCGGAATCGCTTTAACTTGACCTTATACAACGAATCTTTAGGTAGAAATGTACGTTCTGAAGAGGAATATCCGATAATAGCATCAAGAAAGTTAGTTTTGAAGCAACCAGTACGAAGTCTGAAATGTTCAAGGATTTTTAAGCTTAAACTGAGAACTCGATAGTAGTATGCATTCTGGGTTTACCTCAATTTATCCTACTTCGAATGATATCTGAATTATGATTCCTTCAATGTACATAGAGGAATTTAATAATCTACATTAAAAAAGAGGAATAAAATGGGTATTGCAGGGTTAAAGCATGACCCATTATTATTAAACAAAAAAATTAATAACGCACTGGAGGAACTCTTCAGTAACTTCGCATTCGACGAATCTAATTGATTCGCACATGATCTAAATTTCAGCAAGAAATGCATTGAATTTATACGTCTAAGACATTTGGGACTCGTATATTTGTACTTTGAAAGAAAAATGGAAAGAAATCGATACCAATACGATTTTTCAGGCAGAAAGCCCATGCAATAGAGAATGTCTACGAAGAGGCTAATCCTTGACGAATACCCTCAGTATGTCAAAATAGCAGTGCCTTGCAGTCCTACACAATTACTTCTAAGCTAATGAATGAACACATTGGATTTTACTAAGTGATCTGGGAGTCAAAAACACGGTCTTGTTAGGATGAGTTCGCGGGCATCAGGGACATGAAGGTAATGAGCAAACAGACTACCTAGCCAAGCAGGGTGCTATAGCAGCATTCTATGGTCCAGAGACCTGGGAACTGGGAAACAAAGCAGTTCAGATAAGACTGGATTTAATTCCCAGGGCGAAGAGAGACCAAATTGTTTATTCATGTTCACAGCAACGAGAGTTTCATCCAACTCATTGAGCAGATAGGACCACGAACTCTCACTGGGTACTATACGGGAAGCCAGAAGAAGTCCTTAAATATATTAATGAAATGTCAAGTACAATAGATCTAAATAAAGGTCGCAGTGCATCGAGGCCTAATAATAACAAGTATGAGAAAGTGCAAGTACCGGAGCATGCTGAACTGGCCAAATCCGTAACACTGGTTACAACAACAATAACAGCAACAGAAAGTGACACTTTTTACAGTGGGAATTGACTTTTTGCTTTATCATGCCGTGAAACCGTAATGAACACAGCTCATCACGATGTTTCCCTAAATGTGCCGATTTAAAAGGTCAACGAATAGAAATACCGAATAGGCTATGTTGTAAAAATTAAGACGAACCATCCCTAAAGGTGTTCCTTTTAGTACTCGACGTTGGTTAGAAAGAAATTATTGGCACGTAAAAAAATTTACCCAATACTGTCCAATTCGCTACCATCATACGGCTACAAACAATTTCAAATATCTAGCACCACTGGGTATATAAGCAAGAACATAAAAGAGAGTAGTCATACCAAGAAGTGTTATAAACAAACAGCAGTAATGGTAGCAATATATTGCAATAGTAACTTTGTGACTAAAACACGCTATATAGCAAACAGTCAGCGGGTGCCGTCAACACAGAAACCCGCACATACATACAACCATGTGTTTTGTTTCGAATTACCTTTGACGACTACTTCTTTAGAGAGTTCTCACCCAAATTCGAATTTCTACATCTACTTGGATGCGCTTCCGATTGCAACTTCACTAATATAACACTATTGGTTTGCAGACATAACAATTTAGTCACCCTGACACCATAAGTTCATAAATAGTTTTAAGGATTCCAATGCCATTGGCATGTGTAAATTGTATTTTAACATGCAGCGGGTACATTCAAGGAAAAGCAATTAACACTTGAAGCAAAAAGCAGTAAAAGACAATTTACTGAAGTGACCTTCAGGAGAGACAACAAAAAAAATATATACAAAACACCTATGGTGATGTGTTGTGCCGTGTCTGAAAGCAGGCAAGCAAGCTCAGGTAGTCAAATCAAGTTGGTGAAATGAAAATCCCATAAAAATAGTAATTTCCGATTACACCTTTAACACCATTTAAGCAACAAATAGTCTATTAAAGTCTGTAGGCAAAACAGGAATAAATGCATAGAAGTAAGTTTGGCTTTGCTGCAGTTAATAAACATGTATGTAGGTACAATATTATTTTTGGAAGTCGAAAGTTATAATTTTCGTTTTTTTTCTGCGAAAAAGTGGTGTTGAGGAATACAGAGTTAGATTCACAAAAAAGGACGTACACGGTCAAATAATAACAAAAAACAAAGTAAAACAAGTAAGGACGGGACTGTCTTCGGCTGTGCCGAAGACCTCATACCTTTCATGAATGGGGCTGAACAATAATCTTATCCCGTTCGTAATCTCCAAATAATCGGATGTATAAGAAAAGAAATATATAGTGAACAGATGTACTTACCTAAACGATTTTTAACATAAATATAAAATAAAAAATGGCAAAAACCCCCTTATCTGAACGATCGGTTGTATGGGATATATATTATATATAGCTCCGATCGAAATGATTTTTACAGGAAATCTTCTATGATATATTAGAATATATATCACCAAGTTTCACGTTTTTATATTGGAAACTAAGGGAGAAATGGCCAAAAATCTTTCTATCTGAACGATCGGTTGTATGGGATATATATTATATATAGCTCCGATCGAAATGATTTTTTCATGAAGTCTTCTATGATATATTAGAATAAATATCACCAAGTTTAACGTTTTTATATTGGAAATTAAGGGAGAAATTGCCAAAAATCTTTCTATCTGAACGATATATAGCTCCGATCAAAGTGATTTTTTCAGGATATATTCTATGATATATTAGAATATATATCACCGAGTTTCACGTTTATACTTTCTAAATTGCGGCAGGAATGACCAAAATCGTCTTATCTGAACGATCGGGTGTATGGGATATATATGTTATAGTGGTCCGATCCTACCGGATCCGACAAATGTCTAATATAATACAAAAACACATCCTTGTGCCAAATTTCATTGAGATATCTAAAAATTTGAGGGACTTAGTTGGGTTGTAATTAAAACAACTCAACTTTAAGACAACTGAACTCCTGTTTGGTATTACGATTTACAACTTATTTCAGTTGAAGTTGAATTGATTTTGCCAACCTTAAAAAGTGATGATTTGACGGGTTTTAGATATTGAGGATCATATTTGTGCGAAGTGGATTAAAACCCAAATGACTCCAGAGAAAATCACTACAAAAACCGCATTTTACTCTAAAACAGGATTCCTAGGACTAGTGGGTAGTATCGATGGGACTCACGTTCGCATAATTTCACCTATTTTGGCTGCATCCGAACTGCGCCTTACCTCGTCCAACTTCGGGTTGTCGCTCCAGAAGGTCAAAGAGATGTTCAATGTAATATTTCTTTGAAAACTTTGTTTTTTCTATAAATGTGTACAAAATTGCTGATTATAAAGATTGTTTAAATGAATTTAAAAAAGGTTTATTTACTCGCTTTTCATTTTTTCCGGCAACGTTTTACAAGAAGGTGCCTCATCTAATTTTTTTCAAAAAGTATCAAAGGTGGTATCAAAAGACACGTTTCGACATCCGTTTTAAGAATCCGAAAGCGGAAATTAAACATTTTATTTCTATTGAAAGATATTTACAAAATCCCATAAAATGGTCCCGAGAGGTTCCGAAGTATGAGGCCCGATTCATAGTTTTTTTGCACAGAACACCTTTCTGCGTTGGCGGCCTACGGGCGCAATTTATAAAAACAACCCTGGTTGGTTCAACACCTTTCTGCATTGGTGTGTACAAAAAATCTGGCAAAATACAACAACCACATGAAAATTTGAAACGAAATGATACGACAGAAATTAAATTTTTAATTTTTCCTTTCGGATTCTAAAAACGGAGGTCGAAACGTGTCTCTTGATACCAACTTTGAAAATTTTTGCTAACAATTGGATGGTGAACTGCACCAACACAATGTTGTATTACCGTTTACAACACACAAAAAGTTGTAAGACTAGACAACTTCAACCGACATTTTTTTGAGTGGTTGAGTTGTAATCTGTAATACCAAATTGCAAAATGTCAACTGAAACAGAGTTGAGTTATAAACGGTAATATACTGATTTGTTATCGATAACCTTTTGATAATAAAATAGATATAGTTTCAAATCTCCTATATACATTTTGAACTTCTGTGCTATGTTTCTATGCAAGTGCGGCTTTAGGTTTGTTTGGATAGGGTGAACTAGCCGGTCAATAAAGACCTCACATAGACTGAATGTGTCGATAGTGTTACCAGAATTTGTTTGATGACCAAATGGAAGAACCCCAATCAGTTGCCAGTGCTTACGTTAAAGAATAACTCCGTCCTCTTAGCAAATACTAGAAATTTTCTAGGACCTAGCCCAATTGCAACCTCGAGATTTGGCATCTCTGCCGCCCCTTATAGCTGGAGCCTTGACCTGGGGACACAAATACAGGACGTGCTCAACCGTTTCTTGTGACGCCAGAAGGCAGTGTGCAGTTAGTTTGTCCATCGTGAGCCTTAAATCTTCTCTCTTCAGAGATATAAGCCGCTTTGTGAGTATAATATCGTAGGCTTTGCACATGATTTGCAATCCCGCGCTTTTGTCCACGCCTTTCCTGTTTGATGGATCATATACAACTCCTGTCTCCTTTTGTTTCTCCCAAACGGAATGGGACGTCCATTGTTGTTTCACCGAGTGTTGCACCCCCTTTGCCAACTCAGCGGCCTTTTCATTACCTTCTATTCCTTTATGACCGGGAACCTAGAAAAGATGTATGGTTCGGCCTGATCGAAGTTTTTCCAATGCTTCTTTGTATTCCATAAAGTACTATGTGAGTTTTTTGCTTTAATCACCTCTTAATTATACATTTATATTTTGACGCGACTGCAGCTTAAGCACGCTTCCTCCAGAACTTCTGCTGCTTTCTTTACGGCAATAATTTCCGCCTGAAAGACACTAATCTGACAACCTGTAGGATTTACTTATTTCTGGATCGACACGGTAAACAGCAGATCTAACCCCTACCGTTAAATTGGAGCCATCTGTATTCACGTGAGTTGTATGTTCTGTCATTTCTGCACCCTGGTGCGAACCCTCCGGCTAAATTGTGGCCGAGAACTCTTTCGAAGCTCAGGCACGGGACCATATATTCGGTTTGCCCGATATTATTTGGCGCTATACTGCTATGGCCATACGGTCTGCCTTAAGCCTTGTTGCAGAGGCAAACGCAATATTTTTGGTCATTGGGGTCTGTTAAATCTGCCATCGACCAAAATTGTACTGTACACCAAATCTTAGTGCCAACTCTATAAGTCTTGCATCATACCTAATCACGTGTTTTTCTTGGTGTAGACGGTGCCGAAAGATGGCATGGCTCTTGAAGGATTCCAGAAAGTGTGGCACATCGACATCTGATCTAAGCAGCGAAAGGGAGAGACCTTCATTGGGTTGGGGAAAACTTGGACTTGATCTTTCTTAGGACTCTCAATTAGCATCAGCTAACGGAAAGGAACGACTGAAGTGCCTTGGATTTCTTAAAAATAGTGTAGAAATTGAAATTTCTTTGACAAAAATTGATGGAAAGTAAAACATGATAACTGTACTACTCCAATTAGACGAATATATGCATATGTATTACGAACCAACGCCTCTAACACCCCTCTCATTATGGTCAACCCCTGTTGAAACAGCAAACTTCTTTGGACTCCCGTTAGAGGATATTGATGACAATTTGTGATCGGTCACACCTATTGGATGGGGCGAAGCACTGTTACAACAACAACAACGAATTTAAGCAAAAACCAAAGCCAGTTATTGGTAAAATTTACGTCAAATTATTCTGTTATTTTTTTATTAAAATTGCATCTTTAACGGAATGAAAAAACAGTCATGAAGTATGTGTGTATGTGCTAACAGCTAAGGACAAAAGGCAAAGGAACATAATAGACATACACACATACAGAAGTACTTGAATTCCACGGTATCACGCGTAGAGCATAAAAACAGCCAATTATAAAAAAAAGAAAGAAATTAGATCAATAAAACCAACCCCCTGCGCTGTATACGCCACAAACCGACAATATCAGCATACATACATATGTACGAATTTTGTTTGATTAATTTTGCTGATTTCATTTTTCAGTTTTTAATTTGGTATCCTGCTGATTTTAACAAAGTTTTCGGTAATTGAATATAATATAACAGTACTCGTAGTTGAAATCGGTCTAAAACCATAAAAATAAAGCTGTGCTCGCATCAAAAACAAAAACAAAGGGAGTCAATTATTTTATAAAATTTGGGGGTGGATATTAGTGCAACCTGCACGCGTCTATTGGATGGGTAGGAAGGAAAGGCATACACAAAAAAAAATTGTACATACCAATTATGACTTGCATGTTTTTTCATATGTTAGTATGTATTAGAGTTCGAAAGTATTGCGAAATAACAAATTATTGCAAGTTCTAATGAAGTATGAGTAGATGAACATTTGTTATATGCACACGCACGACTGCACCACCCGCCATCATTGCCATCACCATGACAATTTCTTAGCCATGCATTGCAATCATAGAGATCAAATTATTTCGCGTAAGCTGTTAGTGCGTGAAAAGGGGAATGTTATACAATTATTGGAACCTGCGGCAGTTAGATGTATGGCTGGCTCATTTATTTTATTATAGTAATTTTATTTTTGGTTTTGTACATAAAGGGATAATTTTCCAAAAAAAACAAAGAAGGACAACAGAAGAAAAGAAAAAATATTAAGGAAATGTCGCAGCATGCAGCCAATTCGCACAGGAAGCTTGTGATTTGGCATGTAGTCGCGATCCCAAAATGTATTTTTCTAAGAACTTCTGTTATCTTATTTGAAATGGATGGCAGTTGAATATGATGTTCATTTAATTTGTAATAGAGCATTGATTTTACCATATGTGTAGTTGAAAAGTCATAAATCATTTAGACGGGGAGTCGGAACAATTTGTCACTAAAGTTGCAAAAAATATTAATTTTGCTGTTATTATTGTTTTTGTACCTACACCCCTGAAGGTTTTGAGGGGTGTTATCAATGTTGCCGGATATAGATATTCCGGTCACAAGCACCATTAAGGTACACGCCCGACCATCTCGCAAAAGATTTAATATGACCACATTGAACCTTCTAGGTCATATCAACCCCTCCCCCCCCCCCCCCCCCCCCCCTTACTATAATGATGAACTAAAGAAACAGTATTCAACACGGGCAGGTGAGGTGAAAATTAGATCAGCTATAAATTGCGTTGTCAACCCCTTGAAGTGGTTGCTCTTAATTAGGAGCATATTTTGATATTAGGTTGAGAACAGGAGTTACTTCCACAGTTTATGCTTGAACTAAAGCCAAGATTCTACAATATGCGGAGCAAAAAGCATATAAATCTGCATAATATTTTTCTATGCTGATTTCTCGTTATCTGCCTCTCCTAGTTCTTTTTCGTTTTCCTCTCCCTTCCCCTAGTACTCGGTCTCGTTCTCCTATGCTCGCTTTGACTTCTCTTTATCTTCCCTTTCACTTTTCTTATATTCCCTCTCGTTATCATTTTATCTACCTCTTTAACTGTCCTTAAAAATTTCACTTCTCTTTTGCTTCTTTTTCCTTTTATTTTTCATTTCCTTTTACCGTCCTCATTCTCTGTCTGGCTTTGACTCTTTTTCTCCTCCTCCCTCTCATTTCTCTGCTTCCTGCGGTCGCTTCCTCCCTTTCTCATTGTCCTCTTTCACTCCCTCTACTTCACTCTCTTCCATTTCGATTCCTCTTCCACATGTTCATCTTTTTTCCTTTTCGATACCCTTTATTTTTATCTTCTTCCCCTCTCTGACTTTCATTTGCCTCAATCAACTATTTTTTCGCTAACCATCCACATACCTCATTATGTCCTCCTAACCAATCTTCCATTCCTTTTCATTTTCTTTCCTCCCAGCCCTCTTACTCTTCGTCTCCCCCTCCTACTCCACCAACCAACACTCTCGGCATTCCATTCCACTCCCTTTTCTTCCCTTAATCTTTCATTTCTTCTCCTCTGCATTAGACTTTTACCCTTCTATTGCGAGTGTCGATCGGAATAGAATCGACTATTTGTTGTTGTTGTAGCGTTAACGATCCACTATTTGTCGATTCTATCTTTTCCATTCAATTTTATTACTATGCAAATTAATCGCCAAATCTTTCGACCATTATAAACCGTTATGTTACACTAAAGAGATTTTGATATATTTCTACCTTTCCGATGTATATACCATAATTTGTATCCATATAATCGATTATCTAAACAACGGTACGTACACGCGCAGTAAGGAGTTTGAGCTGTGTTATCAACTCACATCCGAAATGCCTGTACAAATAAGCCCTAGATCTGCACTGAGGACATAAGACGTACATAGGGGCTCACGAAGAACATTTAAGGTCAAGGCGGTGAAACACTGTGAGCGATGTAAGTATTCAGGTGAAGACAGCCTATATTCCGAAAATCAGGCGGGTAGTTAAGATATATTTTATAACTTAAATATGAACGTTTCTTTTCTATAGCTAAGCTTAGCCAATCAGTCTAGCTTAATTTGCTTTAAAAGTCAAATTGCATGTAACGAGACTAGAACGATTATACTGAACCAAATGTCGCTAGAATAGCTTCTCCGGAAAATCTGATGTCTGCTGCGAGCAAGCGATTTAAGCTCTTTGTATAATACTGGAGTAGAAAATAGAGTTATAAAACTGAACGATATCCTAGCTGAAGCCATTCAAGCATTGACGAGCTGAGAATATTGCACAAAATAAAACTCAACTCCTATAATGTTGCTAAAAACAAAGGATGCTGGGATGATTATAATACATCTAAAAGAACATATAAAAAAACTAACAAGCATAAAAAGAAAAATTGTATGGAAGATAGGGTGCTCGATAATCATGAAGACATTAACGGATGTGGAAGTGTTTGAAAGATCTCGCAGAGATGACTGATACCTAAAAACACATAACCAAAATAATAATTAATTATGAATGCATTGAGAAGGAATGTGATATAGCCAATGCCCTGAACAATTTCTTTGTTAAGAGCATAGTCAAAATTAATGGAAGCATTGAAATAATTCCTTATGCTGCCAAAAATAAGCGTAAATAACCAAATAGAAGCGTTTGAATTCACAGACATAGTATTAGATGATATAATAAATATCACTAAGAAATTTAAAAACAAATATGGCGGGAAAAAGCTTTTGTCGGAAGGTGTATTTAAAGATGCCATGATATACACTGCTCACTTTTACAAAAGAAATCATAAACGATTCATTGAATAACAGCATTGTTCCTAATTTCTGGAAAATATCTACAACAGTGCCTGTGGAAAAAGTTAAAAATACAGTGAAGCCGCAGAAGCTACGACCAATCAATACGTTACCTGCAGATGGAAAACTAATGGAAACTGTGGTTAAATATCAACTAGTAGCATACTTAGAATGAGCAATCTGGGTTTAGGAAAAGTCATTCTTGTGAAACAGCACTGAATATGTTAATTACAGAATGGAAAGATATAAGTGACAAAAAAAATTGTGTTATCGGTCTTCCTAGATTTAAAACGGGCTTTCGAAACAATTGATAGAGATATTCTGTTGGATGTCATGTTTAAAATTGGTATAATAGAAAAAGAGTTGGAATGGTTCCGAAGTTACTTGAGCAACAGGAAGCAAAGAACGATAATTAGAAATTCAATATCATCGGTTGTTGATGTAAACATTGGCCTACCGCAAGGCTCAGTACTGGCACCAACATTGTTTACAATATACATTAACGATATTAAATCATGCTTAAAACATTGCAAAATTCGTTTATTTGCGGATGATGCATTGATTACCATCAGTGAAAGAAAAGCGGATTGTGCTATGTCAAAGATGCAAGTGGATTTGGAAACCTTATACAAATGGCTGTGCCTAAGAAAGTTGAAAGTAAATGTGGATAAAACCAAGTTTATGGTATTTTCGAAAAACTTAAGTACCACTGTTATCAATTAACCAAGCAATGTTAACTTGAAAATAAGGAATAGTGAAATTCAAAGAGTCGACAAAATGAAGTATTTAGGAGTCTTGATTGATATGAACTTGAACTTTGGAGACCATATAAGTAATTTAGAAGCTAAAATTGTAAAGAAAATAGGCTTCATGTACCGAACATGTTAATATATTAACCAACGTCATAAAATGTTAGTATACAGATCCATCATTGAACCACATTTTATCTATTGTCCTACAATTCTACTATTAGCAAATGATACACAGATAAAAAAAAACTTCAAATACAGCAAAACAGGGCAATGCGATTAATTTTAAAATGTTCGAATAGAACACCTAGAAGTGCAATATTAAATATGTTAAATTAGCTTAGTATAAAACAGTCTATAAGTTACTTTACATTGAAATTTATTCATCATGTGAAATTAGGAATACTTCCGAAATATCTGGGCAACAAAATACATTTTAATCATGAAATTCACAACTATGAAACTAGAAGTAGTAAAAATATAAGACTGCCTATCTAAGTTCTTACCAAAGACTTTAGAATATAAAGGTTATAAAATGTATAATGAATTACCAAATGAGATAAAAGCCTGGGAAAATATTAATAGGTAGGTAGGTTGAACTGGCCGGTCCATGAGGACCTGACATAGCACAGAACGTGCTCGATCGTTTCCTCCTCCAACCCGCATTTCCTACATCTGCTATCACTGACCAAGCCTAGTTTAAAGGCATGTGACGCCAGAAGGCAGTGTCCAGTCAGAATACCCGTCATGAGTCTACAGTCCTCTCTTTTTAATGATAGGAGCAACTGTGTTAGTCTAAGGTTGTAAGACCTACACATAATCTTCGACACTTTACAGCCCCGCGCTTGAACCCACGCCTTTCTCGCTTGGTCGATCATGTGCACCTCTCGCCTTCGCTTAATCTGGCCCAATCTAATTGGGACATCTACGGAGCAGGCTTCAAGGGATGCGCCCTTTTTAGCTAGTTCGTCCGCTTTTTCATTCCCATCTATTCCCATATGCCCTGGGACCCAATATAGATGTATGCTTCTCCCTGTCCCGATTCTCTCCAGAGACTGCTTACACTCTAACACGCATTTAGATGCTGTGCTATGCGAGATTATTGCCTTAATTGCTGCTTGACTGTCAATATAAAAGTTAACACGGTTGCAGCTTAAGCTATTCTTTTCCAGGGTTTCTACTGCTTTGGTTACGGCTAATATTTCCGCTTGGAACACGCTACAGTAATCCGGCAGCCTGTAGGATCTGCTTATTTCCGGATCAGCGCAGTATACCGCATACCCTACTCCTTCCACTACTTTGGAACCATCGGTGTACACATGTATCGCCTCGTCCGCCATTTGCGCACCCTTGCGCCAACCGTCCACCTCTATTGTGGCCTAAAGATCTCCCTCGAAGCGCAGATAGGGAATCATGTAGTCTGTTCGTCTTGTGATTGATGACGCTATACTACTATGGCCATATGGTCGGCGCTCAAGCTGCCCCGAAGCACCGAGCCTGGTTGCGGTCGTTAACGCTTTGTTCTTTGCTACCAGGTCTACAGGTGGGATGTGCAAAATAGCATGCAGTGGAGCCGTCGGGGTTGTTTTCAGGGATCCCGTAATGCTAAGCATCGATAGTCTGCATATCCCCTCTAATTTTTTGAGGTATGTTGTTTTTTGTGTGGCTTTCCACCAAACAAGAACTCCATAGTATAGAATAGGGCTTACAATCGCTGTAAAAACCCAATGAGAAAGAGAGGGCGATAGGCCCCACGTACACCCCAGCATTCTTTTACATGCATAGAGTGCCGTTGAGGCCTTCTTGACCCTCTCCTCCACGTTGAGCTTCCATGACCGCTTACTGTCTAGGATGATTCCTAAATATTTTGTGCAAGGTTTTTCCTGTAAGGTCAGCCCTCCTAACTTAGGCCTGGTCCAATTTGAGACCTTGTACCTCTTTGTAAACAAGACCATATCCGTCTTCTCCGCATTGACTTTCAACCCGACATTAGATGCCCAGGTATGAATATCGCGAAGCGCCCGATCCATCAAAGAACTAATCGTTGGAAGGCACTTTCCACTTATGACAATTGCAACGTCATCTGCGTAAGCCGTAAGTTTTACGGGTCCCTCATCGAATTGCCTGAGCAGTTGGTTGATGACCAGCGTCCACAGCAGAGGTGATAGCACCCCTCCCTGCGGCGTGCCCCTGTCCACTGATTTCGTGGCCTCGTACAATCCCCATTTTGATGTAATCTTTCTGCAATTTAACATGCAGCCGATCCATCTGATTAAGGCAGGATGTACTTTAATGTTATTAAGACCATCCATAATCGCCCATTTTGCAACATTATTGAAAGCCCCGGCAATGTCCAAGAAGACTCCTAGAGCATACTCCTTATATTCCAGGGATTTCTCTATGCTTATTACCACCCTATGCAATGCGGTGTCTACCGACTTGCCTTTGGTGTACGCATGCTGTGTTGTGGAGAGCAGCTTTTCATCCACGTTGGACTTTATGTACACATCTATCAGCCTGTCAAAGGTTTTGAGTAGAAATGATGTTAAGCTAATGGGTCTATTGTCTTTGGAATACATGTGACCGATCTTCCCCGCCTTTGGTAGAAAAGCTACACGAGCAGTTCTCCAAGAGTGCGGTACATGATTCAGTCGTATGCACCCATCGAATATTATTTTAAGCCATTCCACGACCGCCCTACTTGAGACTTGTAGCATGGCCGGGAATATACCATCTGGGCCCGGCGATTTAAACTTAGAAAACGTCTTCACTGCCCACTCGATCTTGGTATCGGTCACCAAGCCCGGCACTACTAGCTCCGTGATCGAAGTGTGAGTGATGTCTGCTGGCTCCTCTAAACCGTCTCCCGATGGGAAATGTGTATCGAGAAGCACCTCAAGGGATTCCTCACTATTACGTGACCATTCCCCGTTCTCTTTCTTTAGTAGTCCCTGGACTATGTTTCCCTTTGCTAGGACTTTTTTCAACCGTGCTGTTTCGCTGGAGCACTCTATGTCCGTACAGAAACTTTTCCATGAGTTTCTCTTCGCCCTGGTAATTTCGCGCTTGTAGATCCGCAGTAGATCCCTGTACTCGTCCCGACACGCTTCGCTTTCCGCGGTCTTTGCGAGCTTAAACATTTCTTTTACCTGTCTTCTTAGAAGACTCAGCTCATTGCTCCACCATGGCGGCTTTGCTTTTCCTCTGAATCTTCTTAGAGGGCAAGCTTTGTTATACGCAGTCATAAGCGTCCTTGTTAGGAATTCATTCGACTCCTCCAGTTCCTCTACATTAGCAACCTCTTTGGGTTGTCCCAGTTTTGTTTCTACATGTTTCTGGAATGTAGTCCAGTTCGTTGACCTACGGTTTCTAAAGGTTCCTCCCTTCTCTACCCTCTTTAGGGGGATGTTGAAGCTGATATACGCATGGTCGGAGAAGGATGGTCTATCAAGAACCATCCAATCATACCTTGATATATCACGCTCGGAGCTCAATGTAATATCCAGAACATTGCTGGATGTTGGACCAATGTATGTAGGGACATTTCCCCTGTTGGCTATCTGCAAATTGGTTTGCAGGATGTAACAAAACAGAGATTCGCCTCTCTCGTTCGTATCTGCTCTTCCCCACGCATTGTGGTGCGCATATGCATCTGCGGCTATGACCAACCGCCCTTTGCGCCCTTCCTCATGTACTAGCCTTTTGCACTCCATCGGTGGGACCTCCGCAGCATGGGCCATGTAGCAGGACGCCAGGATAAATGCCTGCTTATTCTTTTGCTCAACGGCCACCGCTACGAGATCCTCAGTGGTGTAATTAGGCAGCATATATGAATGCAGCTGTTTCCTTACCATTACTACAGCTCGCACCCGTCCTTCCGTTTGCGCGTAGTAAACGCCAAACCCGCGCGCGCTAAGTCCAAAACTTTTCCTCCCGATGAGAGCCACGGCTCCTGGATCAGCGCCACGTCAAACGAACCCTCCTCAAGGGTTAGGAGGAGTTCGCTCGATGCCACTTTACTGTGTTGGAGGTTTATCTGTAGGACTCGCAGCACCATTGGGCTGTTTGTCCCCCTCCAGCACCTTCGTCTTGATGTCGTCGTCCTCCCCTTTCCCTTTTGGTTTAGAGCATTTGAGGCCCTCTTCAGCCTCTCGTGACTGTTGTGCAGGGTGTTCCTCTGTGCGAGTCACAGCACCATTTAGCGGTTGGTCCTATTCTAGCACGTTCGTGGTGACGTCGGGGACATCCACCTGTCTTTTTTCTTAGGCTTTTGAGGTACTTTTCGACTTCGCCCACCTCTAGCGTGTTAGGGTTTTTATCCTCGGGACTTCTTTTCCTGAGTCGCATGTAAATTTTGCCAGTGCCAAAGGACATTTTACCAAGCTGCGTGTACAAAATATCCTCCGCCTTCTTGTTTATTTGGAAGATGTAGAACTGACCATCCTCGGTAGGCCTAGATACAGTAAGTACCTTCCAATCCTGTGTCGGTATGTTAGGATTCTGATTCTGCAGAAGTCGCCCGGAGTCTTAGCGTTATCTCCCTTTGGCTTATCTCCTACTTCCTTAATTGGAACTTCCCTCTGACTCGCAGCTTTCGAGGTAGTTGCTACCTCGGTATTGGAGCCCATCTGTCTTACAGCTTTGGGCTTACTTGTCTTGTCTATGCGACTGCCCTGCCTCGCGGCTCTAGGACTGGGTCCTTTCTGCTTCTTGAAAGCAGGCTTGTCGCCTTCCGCCGAACGCTGCCTCTTCATTCTGCCATTCGACGCTTCTTCCTCCTCGCACCGGTTGCAGAACCGAGGGTTTCTCGCAGCAAACCTTTTGAACTGCCTTCGACCTACTTCTACCGTTTCATGGGCCCATTCCAAGCGCTTGATCTCCACTTCTGTTGGTCGACCACTGTTCCCAAGCGTTGTACAATTCTTAGTGCTGCACGGTACTGCGAGAGAGCTCTTTTACTTCCTCTGCTCCGTACCCTTCTCCACTCTTCTACTCCGTTTTCATTTGTGTGCTTCTCCAACACGGAGTTCATTGAATCAGCACTACTCTCGCTCCCCGAGTCCGACGCATCGCTTAATTCATATTTGTCGTCCTTGGATTGCGACTCAGTCCTCCTCTTTACATCGTCCTTATTACAGTCAGGTAATGAGTCGTTCATCTTGGTCGTACGACCACCTGCCCGACAAGGCGGGCTCAGCGGTCCAGTATTATATACGGGGAAAGAACCGTACGCCACAACAGCGCCCCTTACTGTGGTAAGGCCATTAATACTTCCCGAGGTGGCCCGGTATCGGGAAGGCTCCGTTCGAATACAGCCGAATTTATCCCCTGGCTGCAAATCGTCCAATAGGCACGGTCCGCATAACACCCTGGATTAGGGGGTTGGCAGTTCTTGGTCACCGACATCCCGCCGCCCTCGTATGAGGCGAAACGGCGTAGATGTCAGTCCTAAACAGCTTCGCCTCATAGTCGGGCGCTATGGAGTTCGGCTAAGCCCTCACACCAACGACAAGATGCCTACCCTAGTGAGGGGAAAATATTAATAAGTTTAAAGAAAAATTATTTTTACAATGTAAATCGTTAAATTAATGAACTTTTTCTTTTTTTAATTTAAACTAGGTCTTAACGACCGTGAATAAAAACAAAAAAAAATTTAAATGGTACTGTAGATTGTGACAACTACGAAGAGATGTCCACAAAGAGGAGTGCAACTATAATAAACTCATTTGATGGCAACGTCATAAATGTAAGAGATAACTACGAGAGCCTTATAATGCACAATATTTAAACTTGGTTCAAAACAGAGGTAGGAGGCAAAGCATTGTGAAATGCTTCTAGAATAGATAGTATCAACAAAACTACACATTTGTATGGTTCGTTGATGGCTTAGGGGTTTCACTCAAAGGTGTTTGACCATCTTGTTGGGCAGGAATTAGCGTGTCTGTAGTCATAGCCAAGAGGCACTAAATAATCTTAACAAATTTAATACGTTAAAATCATTCTGGATGCGGCCTGGGAATGACAGGAGTGACCTTTTGATCAGATCGGTTTTTTTTAGTCAGATCGTACTTCGGTATACTTCGTCCGATTCTCATACAAACTATAGAAAAAGCTAGATAAAAATCTTGCTCAGTTAGAGCTGGGCAGCGTCAAAATTCGCGTGTTGCAATAGGGCCAAAATCTTCTAGATGGGTAGAGTCTTGGCCTGGATAAAGGGGCGATAAAGTGGCCTTGCGTGAGCGAGGCACGGCGAAGCACATGCTGTCATAAAAATAAGAATCGACGCACTCACGCGTTGGAAGCCATTTCACTGTTGAAAAATATAAATTCGAAACTGAGAAGGGCTTCAAGGGGTTGTGTGCGCGATTTATAACTTATTTGGTAACCAGCATTAACAGCAAAAACAACACCAGCTTACAAATCAAACGGAAAATAACTCTTTCCAACAAGTACTACTTTGGACTGAGTAGGCAATTGAAAAGTAAAATCCTGTTTCGGCGAAGAAAAATCACGCTCTACAAGTCGCTCAGTACACATAGCTGTCCTGGTATATGGCTCGGAATCATGGACGATGTGAGCGAAGATTTCTTGGAGATTTCGAGAGAAAAGTTTTCTCGAAGATTTATAATCGTGTCCGTGATGCCGACGGCGAGTATCGAAGGTGGTATTACGACGAGCTTTACGCAGATATGAAGATAGTGCAGCGAATAAAAACCCAAAGGCTTCGCTGGATAGGTCATATTATGCGAATGGACGAAGACACTCTTGCCAAGAATGCATTTCAGCCGACACCGCAGTTTAAAAGCAGGGGAAGGTGTAAACCTCCACTGAGTTTGGATAGATGGGTGGAGGAAGGTTTGACCTCCCTTAGTTCTCCCAACTGGCGTCAATTATCGCGAAACAGTGATAGCTGGCGCGACATATTTCGAAACGGCCAAAATCGCTTAAGCGGTTAAGGGCCAATTAATGTTGTTGTTGTTGTAGCGATAAGGTTGCTCCCCGAAGGCTTTGGGGAGTGTTATCGATTTGATGGTCCTTTGCCGGATACAGATCCGGTACGCTCCGATAACACAGCACCATTAAGGTGCTAGCCCGACCATCTCGGGAACGATTTATATGGCCACATAAAACCTTCAGGCCATCCGTTCCATGAGGAGCTTGGGGTCGCCACAGCCTCTTCTGTTAGTGAAACAGGATTCGCCGCGGATAGCTGAGGTTGACAATTGGGTTTGGAGAAGATGTATATTGCTCTGGCAACCTGAAGGGTTGCGCTACACAGCCCCTTGAATCTGGTATTTTAGTCGCCTCTTACGACGTGCATACCTACCGCGGGTATATTCTGACCCCTTAACCCGCTGGGGGAGGGCCAATTAATGGTGAATGATGATAATAATCACAAATCTACCCCATACAATGCATATTATGCTGCAATCAAAAAGACGGTTTATAATTTAATCCACATAACAAATATCATTTGTAAGATAGCTTAACTACTGTGGCAGCTGCCCCAGCATAGAATTGATGTTACATTTTCTAATGGTAATAGGAGAAGTCAATTAGTTAAGCACTTGCTCTTTGGGAACAACTGAGCAGTAGTAAAACAGCCCTTAGGAGACCGATTTCGGATTTTACCAGCCGCTCTCTGGGTAAGTAGGGTAACTAATAGAGTATACAGGTCGGTAGGTATTGAATTGGAGAATTCGATAGTATACATAACTTCAAAGTTTCAAATTTTTGACTAATCCTCCTATTGGTCTAGGTGTGTGCCCTCCTTTTCTATACCGCCAGTTCTTCTAAAACATGTTTACATTAATAACAGCCGCAATCGAAAAAGAACCCATCGATGTGTACAGCTTTGAAAATTTGATCTGAAACCACAAGAAACAGGCGCGGCACGGCCTATATCGTCGATATTTTCTTTCAGGAAGCATTTATGCTTATCTAAGTAATAAATCATTAACAAGATTTTATTTTGAAATGCTACAACTCCTTTCTACTTATTAAATTTTTCGCACTTACCTTCTTTGCACTCTTTTCAATTTCCTTTTCAAAATCTGTTAGTGGTGTAAGAGTCACAGTGACATCTTTTATGATATCTCTAAATGGGCTGAAAGAGCAAACAAAAAATATTAAAAAACTCTTTAAAATAAATGCAACTCTAAATACCTATTTATTTCATCCATCAAGCTGCTATTCGATTTGGAATCAGCTTTACGTTTCTTTGCTATGGAACTGCTTGAGATTTTGCCACCAGGAGGACCACTTCCAGCATTTCCGCCCATACCACCTAAACCAACTGTAGAGCTTTCCATATATGCTCCACCAAAACTGTTGTTACCAATAACGCTAGCATGTGTATCCACGTTGTTTGAAATGTCGCTACCACCAAATCCACTGCTGCTAACTGTGCCTGCACCAGCACTTATCAATTTAGATGCATCTTTGCCGCTATAATTTCCACTGTTAGAATTACCTCCACCACCCATGGATAAGATTGATGATGAAGTTGTTAGATTTTGTGCTGAGATGCTACTACTGTGGCTATGAGCATCATGCATTGCATTGCTCATGTTGAGAGCTGATGATGGTCCAGAGCTTGTAGTGGATGTCCCACCAGCGCTCATGGCGCTATTGCTGGAGAAATCTTTATTTTTTGATGATTTGGAAGATTTATCACGCGCTTCACGTGATAATGATGATGACGATGAGCCATCTTTCTCTTTATCCTTACTTGAATTTGATATTTTACTTAAATTTTTACTATGTTTATCTTTATCCTTATAACTATTACTTGAACTACTTGAAGATCCCTTCATATTAGTAGTTGAAATGGCATTTACGCTGCCACTCATTGTATTACTATTTCCAAGTGTAGAGCTGCTAGCAGATAAATTACCACTACTATTATTACTACTTGAACCGACACTTCCGCTGCCGACACCACCACCACCACCGCCGGCACCTAAGCCTATATTGCCAGATGCACTGCTTGAGTTCGAGAGATTATTCCCATGTAAACTGCTGGAGAAACCGCTTGATGTTACGGTCGACCCAACAATGTTAGCTAACGATGAGGAGGAGTTTGATTGTTTTGATGCAGTGGAAGATTTCCGCTGTTTGGTTGTAGCAGCAGCATTCATATTGGTTGTGATCTTGATGCTAGTCGCCGAGGTAGAGGAAGCAGTTGCATTCATGCCGGCCTCGAGTTCCTTTTCAGGTGACAAACTCGAATCAGATGAAGTATCATGTGTAATGGGTTTATAGGGTGGGATAGTTTTGACATTGCCACCTTTTTTCTGTAAATGATAGAAAAGATAATTTATTATTTGTATACTTTGAAACTTTTTTTAGCAACGCACAGTAGATGAGTCCCATCCCCTCAAACATTCTCGGAGCGCTCAAAATTTAGAAATCCGATAAGAGCCCGATATATGTGAAAAATATTAGTCTAAAAAATATTTTCGTATAAGAGTCTTTTATGACTCCGATATGATGAAAACTATGAGCTATATGCCAAGAGTATTCCGCAAAGAAACCAAATTTGGAACAAAACGTTCATATTTTATTTTGATAAAATTTTCTTTCATTTTAAATTTGAATAAAATCATTGTTATAACGTGTCGCTGCTCCTGATTTAAGTTGCATGGACGTTTCTCTCAAATTATCTCCATGGGCATTTTAACAATGGCTGACGTCAGTATACCCTACTTTTATGGGTTTTGTCCAAAATTTCTGTTTCCAAACCAAAAATAAGAATATACTTCCGCATTTTAATGTCATGCGCTCAAAATCCTCCCTGATCTGGGCTAACCCTAATCCCTAATATAAAGCACGTAAATGACTCCGAAATGAGTCAAACAAGAAGCAAAGTATGAGCTGTTTATGAGCGTAATGTGGGTCTGGTTGGACTCCAATTTAGGCTCACATAATGTACAAGGCTCATATCGGACGACCATTGCAAGATGGGAAATGCACAAATTTCGGGCTCTTAAATGAGCTCATAATGAGTGTAAACGTTCCGATTTAGGTGTCTTTTATGACTCTTTTTTTAACTCCGAATATTTGATGGGATACTTTTGAAGGAACTTAGGTGTAACTAATTTGTTTGCATATTCAATGTATGCGGAAGATCGAGATGCAGAGAGGGAGGTATAAGAAGGGTGAGTAGGAGAATGAGAAGTGGGGGTAAAAGAAGAAAGAATGAGGTAAAGGTAAAGAAACCCGAAGAGAGGGGAGAGAGGAGTTGAAGTGGAAGAGTGAGCTATGAAACTCTTTGAAATTATTTTAAAATTTAGTTGGTTTTTAGTGAAGAACCCTTTTTAACCGGTAGCTGAGAACTCTCCTAATTTTTTTTTTTTTATGAAGGTGGCACGCATTGTCCCCAACGTTTCCCAAGGCAGTTGGTTCCATTTACCGGAACGACTGGGGATTTTTTCCGACCAAGGACTGTCATTTCAGTGTAAACACTTCTACAACAACAACAACTGTCCCAGTGGATCGTAAAGTGACAGATTGTATTTGATATGAAGGAAGTTGACAGTTATGGGAAGTAAAAAGAGAGGACGAGACAAAGGGATTGTCTCCCAGTGGGTTAGGGTTAGAATATTCCCGCGGTAGGTGTGCCTGTCGTAAGAGGCGACTAAAATACCAAATAGATTGAAGGGGTTGTATAGGTCGCATGTGGTCTAACAAATCGTTTCCGAGATGGTCGGATCTGCATCCGGCAAAGGACCATCAACATCGATAACACTACCCAAGTCCTTCGGGGAGTGTCCTTATCGATACAACAACAACAACAAAGGGATAGAGTGAGAAGTGGCAAAAAGTAATGAGAAAAGTTGTTGGCAGAGAAAGTAAAAGAGGAAGACGGAGGAACGGGCTGTTTTAGCCGGAAAAGGACTCTCCGACGGTTGTTTGACATATCTAACCTTCTTGTCTGTATATTTTGGTAGTTGTTGTTGTATTAACGACAAAGACACTCTCCGAAAGCTTTGGGGAGTGTTGTCGATGTTTATGGTCCTTTTTTGGATATAGAGACGGTACGTTCCGGTAAGAAAGCACCATTATGAAACTAGCCCGACCATCTCGGGAACGACTAATATGTATATTTTGGTCGACTTGTTTTACCGCGGGAATATTTCAAGCACGCTGGGACGCGTTTCCAAATGGTGGTGTCCAATCCCCAATTCTGTGGCTGTTCGATAATGGCAACAGGTCGAAACGTTTATTAGCTATGTCCCTTATCGCAATTTGCCCCTTATACGAACTAAGTCCATGATCACAATATTTCCGACCTGAACAACTGAAATCACAATAACATATCCCCGTCGATTACTATGCTACCGAGTTTCAGCTACCTTAAATCTTGAACATTGTAACACATGTAACCGCGACTGCTACCAAATAATAGCGACGCAGTGCTGTCTTTACTTCTCCTTCTCTCTTACAAGAGACTTTGTTGCGGCCGCAGCCAAGGCATTTGACTTATGGGTCATGTGTTATGGGCTCCTCATTTAAGAGAAAAGCTGCAAGAAGTTACATAGAACTGCCACGAGAAATGTTCAAGTTTAAAGAGTACAATGAAATGTCTAATCTAAGCAAGAAGCTTTTCCATTTTCAAATTGTTGCAGTGTCCGCGTATTAAATTAAAGAAACGCTGTCCTTATTCGCTAAGCACATGATACATTCTCTATATTGATTAACCAGGCTGGTATTCTAAATCGATATGTCCTCTATATACAGTGGCAGATTTGAATATTTGCCGCCCCTACGCAATACATAACTTGCCGCCGTTATTTTCACAATAACAATATTTAACACAATTATTGTGACTTTCATTGATTTATAATTTTTTCCATACCTCATTTACATTTCTTTGTGTCTAGATTTTTCAGTTGCGAATTCGCAAATGACATCATCACAATCGATAGATAAAGACAATTCTAAATCTATCGCCAACAACGCAAGAGAATTCAGTTTGTCTGCGCCCAATGAAGATCTGAGGTATTTTTTCACGCGTTTTAAAACAAAACGATCTATCTGCGCTAAAATTTGCAATAGGAATTGAAACAAACATTCGTAACGCAACGTCAACATTAGGGTAAGAGAAATGCAAATTATCCTGTATCAGCATTTTCAACAGTTCCAGCGGAGAATAATTTGAAATGTTTTTTGTTTGATGCAGTATGCCTTGAAAAAGAGCATTTCACTTCCCAAATTTTCCTCCAGATCTTGGGTGTAGTAGTTGCTCAATATGGTGAATTTCTTACGTAATTCTTCGTTGCTTGGATATTTCATATCAGTGATAAGAGAAAATTTATCGCGCGAGACAAACAGAAGACTACATACTGCCTATTATTCGACGGACGACCAGAATTGACCTTCAGATTTTATGCATTATAATATACTTGTGAGGAAAAGGAGGGCTTGAGCTCAAGATTTACATCGAATGCACGCTCGGGTCGGCTGTTTCTTTAAGCCACGCACAGGCGCGCTCCTGGGTTTCTAAGGCGCGTGATTAGAAGTTGTATGCAAATTTTTACGACTGCTATGCGGAAAAATAATTTACAGCTTCATTCTAATTTCGAAATGCATAAAAAAGAACGAATTATTTATTATAATATACAGACAAAAATACTATTTTAACAAAAAAGGTTCCTGCACTTTGCTTTGTTCCAATTAATGTTTGACTTGCCTATTCCGTCATATATTTCGCGATGTAGATTGATATGCAAACTCTTGCGGTTAGAAGGACAATTTCTGGACTATTGTTCCTGCATGGCCTACTCAATGGGAATATTGATTGCCCTCCTTTGCTAGAACTCATAAAGTTTTATGTTCCATGTAGGTCTTTACGTCGCTCTGATCTCTTTCATATTGAATAATGTAGGCGTAATTATGATCAGTATGAGCCAATAACTCGAAAGCTAACTGACTTTAACTCCATTTACTATAATAATATTCATATGCTTGTTTAAAGTTTTTTTTTGTAATTGTAAGTCAAGTTTTACTGTACTGTTATTATTGTTATCTAGACTGTAAGGTTTTGTAATACCATAGGCTAAATATAAATAAAATCCGAATGCAATTTTTTTGTCAAAAATCAATCGACTAGAATTTTGCCGCCTCTCAATTGTGCCGCCCTAGGCTCTAGCCTATGTTGCCTATATAGTAAATCCGCCACTGTCTATATAGCATTACGATCCTCAGAGAGGGCCGTAACTTTAATTTTACGAAAAATCGGTGGCATGTTAGAAATCCCTTTTAAACTTTCCTTAACATGTTATTCATAAAATCAACCTATACTTCTTTCCACCAAAACTGCAAACCATAGCTGAAAATCAAATCAAAATTAAACTTTTATGAAGTTTCTTCATTGTTACATCAGTCGGATCACAGTTTTATAAACCCATGCCACAAGTAGTCAGATCTCTCTGTTATTTTTTGCTTGGCTCTATGATCCATAGTTAAAATCCAGTTTCACCTAGGTATCTAGAGTTACCGGCCTTTCACACTGAGAAACCAAATTTTAGATTGGCCATTGATGGATTTACAATGAAAAGAGAGATTTTCAGTTATCCATTTAGTCAAGCCCGCATTGTATATTGCGCTGATTACGAATATTTCCTGCCATGCTCCACCGTGCGTTAACAAATAAAAAAAGTCCAAAACTCACCAATTTTCCATAGTGATGTTGACAATATCCACAATATTTAACATTATCCAAATAATTGCCAGCCTCCTCGCACAATAATCCCAAGCTTTGTGCGCATGTTACATGAAATTGTTGTTTACAGTTGGATTTATTACATTGCATACAAGCGCCAACAGTAGCGCGATTCGGTTTGCCTGCCTCCTGGCATATATAACAAGCTGTAGAAAGTGAGAAACGGTGAAAATTATTACAGAAATTAACAAAAATCTGAATTTCAATTGAAATCTATACTGACTTTTAGCATAACGCTCCTGTGGTATTAACTGTAAAATGATCGGTTCCATTGTGGTAACATTACCGAAACGTACTTCCGGTATATAGAGTGCGCACACCACATGTGCCCATCCTTGATTATCAGTTTTTTTAAGTGCTCCATCACGGGAGGGACATAATTCACAACGTACACGCGCTGCACGTTCTTGACTTTCGCATTTGCGACAGTACCAGGGTCCGGTTGGGACAGTTACAATACCATAACAAGCTTGATGCACGGCCACAGTACAATTTTGACCATCACAATAGACAAGCGGATTTTCGGGCCATCCACGCTCATCCGAACAAACACAACATCCGCCGACCATCTCCTTCATACTGGTTAGTTAACGCTTTAGGGAAGTGTTCACCCGTACCTCGCCGCAACCACCAATGATTTAAAAATCAATTATTGGAGGTTAACCTGCGCACCTCATAACCGTCGATTTTTTGTAAAATTTTAAAGTTGATAATTTTATATGTTGAATTTTGAAGATTTGGTTTTTCTTATTCTAACCACATCTGCCGTTATACTCAACCGCACATCTGGACATCATTTTAATCTAAAAGAAAAAAATTAAAACGAAATTAGTTTTAATAAATATTCGAAATTTTTATTTAGTTATTAGCCCTCAAAAATCTAGTTATTCGTCCTTAAAAATGCATTGCTTAGGAACTCTTCATAAATACCTTCATTAGTTGAACATATTATTAGGTTGTCGGAGTGGAGTAGATTCCGATCAGCTCATAAACTGACAATTCCAGTTTTGCGTCATAAAACCAATCCACATACTAAATTTCATTAGCTTAACGATATTTGTTTATGAATTATCTCACTTTTTCCATTTTTTTAAATTTTCGACATCAAAAAAGTGGGCGTGGTTATGGTCCGATTTCCCTCATTATCAATACCAATCTATTCTGGATCCAGATAAACCCGTATACCGAATTTGGTGGAGATATCTCAATATTTGCTCAAGTTATCGTGTTAACGGATGCACAGACGGGCGGACGGAATGTAAGGCGCGATAAACTCCGAAGAGATTTTAGGCCGAGCTTCTCTTCCAATTTCCGTCGTGCTCCTTTTAATTTTTCCTACAAATTGGCGGGACAGTACCTATTTGTTTTATGCCAACTCCGAACGGCATCTGAAAGGCAGATGAGTTTTCACTGAGTTTTTCATGCCGGAAATACACTCGGAGTGCTTGCCAAACACTGTCGAGGGGCGACCTGGCTTAGAAAAATTTTCTTCTAATTGAAAAACTTTGTTTCTAAAATTTTGATGTTGCTTTGTCCGTGCGAGAACCCAGGATCTTCGGTGTGGTAGGCGGACCACGCTACCATCACACCACGACGGCCGGCCATGGCTTAATCAATTTTTTTTTCGATATTGATGATTTTGATATATGGAAGTCTATATCTATCTCGATTCCCTTATATCTGTACGACCAATAGCGTTGCCAAATGTCCCGTATTGGCCGGGACATCCCATATTTTTTACAAATTTTAAAGTGTCCCGCTGGGAAATGCTATGCCCCGGCATTTTCACAATATCAAAATTAATAAATTATAATCTGCTACGAAACATGACCATATTTGCGGCTTCGATTGTATTCAGGTCAATAGCATATTGCATGCAACTCTGTAAAGAAAAATTTATCCCTACTGTGGTTTTGAATATTGTCAATGTTTGACATTTCGCACACCTAAATATTCATTTTGCATGGGGAAGTGTTGTGTTTTAAAATAACGTTTGAAAAATTAATCCATAGAATATTGAATTCGCATTAATCACAGTAAACGTATTAATTGTTAGCCTGTTTCATAAAAATATTTTTTATAAATAAACGAGTTTAAAAAGTTTAATTCTATCTAAAAATTATTTCGCCGAATGAGCAACCCATACAAATATATAGCTGTTTCTTATTTTTCAAATGTCCCGGGAAATTTTTAAAAATCTCGGGAATTTGGCTCAAATTTGAGGTTTGTCCCGGGAACCCGAAATAAAAATCTGGCAACCCTAACGACCAACCGTTATGTTACCAAAGTTAATATACTCTGTGTGCAAAGCACGCTGAGTATAAAAATAAAAGAAAAAGTCTTTTTCTGGGATCAGGAATATAAAGATAAAGAGAAAGTGAACGAGAAATAGAAAGAGAAAGAGGGGAAACGGAAAGAGAAGGGAAAATAGAATGATAAATGTAAAGGCAAAGATAATGATAAAGATACAGATAAAGATAAAGACAAAGATAGAGATAACAAGTAATGAAGGCTAAGTTCGGGAGTAACTGAACATTACATACTCAGCTGAAAGCTTTGGAGACAAAATTTCGCCTATTTTAAACCGTTTTATTTAGCTTGATTTGACAGGCTGGCTGGCCGGCACGAATTTTGTAATTGAAATTTAAGTAACTTCCCGATTAGCTACAAGTTTGAAACTTGGAATATAGGTCAGAACCCGATGACAATGCAATAATAAGAAAAAACTCCGATAGGTGGCGCATGGATCGAAATATTTCAAAAAATCGAATTTGTGGTCCGATTTGGTTCATATAATACATACAAGAATCGAAGGCGCTATGAAAAAATCGCCGCTAGGTGGAGCAAGGATCGGGATATTCAAAAAAATTATTTGTGGTCCGATTTGGCTCATATTTGGAACACATAATACATACATGAATAGAAAGCGACCTTTGAAGAAAAATCGCCGCTAGGTGGCGCAAGTATTGAGATATTAAAAAAAATCGAAATGTGTGGTCCGATTTGGCTCATATTTGAAACACATAATATATACATACATGAATAGAAAGCGACATATGAAAGAATTGCCGCTAGATGGCGCAAGGATCGAGATATTCAAAAAAATCATATTTGTGGTCCGATTTGGTTCATATTTGCAACCCATAATACATACATAAATAGAAAGCGACATATGAAAGAAAAATCCCGCTAGGTGTGGCAAGGATCGATATATTAAAAATACTCGTATTTGTGATCCGATTTGGTCAAACCTTCTGTGCCTTAATGCTCGAAAATCATATGTTCTTCCAATCTATAAGGATAAGATCCAGTTTTCTGATATCCCACACCTTTATATCGGATCTGCAAGAATTCAGTTAGTCGATAAAGTACGAAATCTAGGCTTTGTAATCAACTCTAAGTTGTCCTGCGAAGACCACGTCAATCAAGTTGTGGGTAAAATCTATTATACATTGCGGTGCCTTAGGGTGTCATCAATTTTCGTACCTTCTGATAAAAAGAAAAAGCTTATTCTGTGTCTTATTGTACCTTACATAACCCACTTTGAGGTCGTTTATAGCAATTTAGATGCTGTCTCCCTTCATAAACTCAGTGTTGCTTTCAACCACGCTACTAGATATGTACACGGTTTAAAGAAATTTTCTCACTTATCTACGTTGAGAAACTCAATTCTTGGATGTGACCTAATAAATTTTATCAAAGCGCGTAATTGCATTTTTATGTTTAAATTGCTAGTTTACAAAAAGCCGGGTTATTTGTACGATAAGCTTACGTTTTCCAAAAGCACACGCTCCTCTAATTTTATTCTTCCAAAGTTTAATTATTTAACCTCTTCCAGGCTTTTCTTTGTTAACGGCGTTAGGCTATGGAACTCCATTCCACAGTCTTTAAGGAACTCAATGAGAGAAAATAATTTTAAAAATCTTATATTTGACTATTTTAGTGATCAAACTGCATAACACGGTTTTTATAAATTTGTGTATCTTATATTTTTAATTTTTATATAAGTATTTTCATATACATAAGTTTTATGTTTGTATTGCGCAATAAAGGATTTTAATCTTGGTGGGCTAATGTATTAAAACTAACACAGTTTTTATAAATTTGTCTATTTCATATTTTTAATTTTTATATAAGTATTTTTATATACATACATAAGTTTTATGTTTGTATTGCGCAATAAAAGATTTTAATCTTTTATGTGCTAATGTATTAAAACTAATAACTAATAAATGATGATGATAAAAAAAATGATGATGATTTGGCTCATATTTAGAAGAAATATTACATACAGTTCGGTAGAAGTGACATCAAAATATTTTGGAGTTGGAGGAGGGACAAGCATACGTGCCTCAGTCGAGTAAAGTCTTTGGAAGAATTATGTATTGCGGACTTAGATTGTAACAAATTGTCAGGAAAGAGTCCTTGTAATAATGAGTCACTAAATGAACCGTGGTGTGATGGCAGCGTGCTCCGCCTACCACACCGTATGCCCTGGGTTCACACCCCGGGCAAAGCAACATCAAAATTTTAGAAATAAGATTTTTCAATTAGAAGAAAATTTTTCTAAGCGGGGTCGCCCCTCGGCAGTGTTTGGCAAGCGCTCCTGGTGTATTTCTGCCATGAAAAGCTCTCAGTGAAAACTCATCTGCCTTGCAGATGCCGTTCGGAGTCGGCATAAAACATGTAGGTCCCGTCCGGCCGATTTGTAGGGAAAATCAATAGGAGCACGACGCAAATTCGAAGAGAAGCTCGGCCTTAGATCTCTTCGGAGGTTATCGCGCCTTACATTTATTTTTTTTTTTAAATGAACTAAATAGAATGAAAAATAATAGACAATTATAAAGACTAAAAACTTAAAAATAAACGGTTTTATTGAAAACAATACTTACATGAAGTAATAATAATATTAAAAGCTAGAAAATAATTAGGTAGGTCCTAGGTACTAGTCATCACACTCCTCATCAATCTAGAGCGTTGATCAGACAATTAAATAAAAGCGTGGGACGCTTTAAATTTCTATTGATAGTCTATAATATAAAAATAAACCGGGTTTTCCTTCCTGACGCTATAACTTAAGAACACACGAACCGATTTCCACGGTTTTGCATTGGTTGGAAAGGTCTCAGGCTCCGTGAGGTTTATAGCAAAGAAAATTCAGGATCGGCGCACAGGGTCTCGTGGACCCGGGTACCCCTAGAATGTGTTTATTGAATATGGATATCAAATGAAAGCTGTTGATGAGTGCTTCAGTAGAGGATAATTTTCATACCCCTGGATGACTAGGGTCTCGAGATATAGGCCAAAACGTGGACCCGGGTACCCCTGGAATGTGTTTGTAAAATATGGATACCAAATGAAAGCTGTTGGTGAGTGCTTTAGTAGAGGATAATTTTCATACCCCTGGGTGACTAGGGTCTCGAGATATAGGCCAAAACGTGAACCCGGATACACCTAGAAGTTGTTTTTACATTATGGGTATCAAATTGAAGTTGTTGCTGTATACTTTAGTACAGAGTAAGTTTTACACCGCTGGGTGACTAGGGTCTCGAGATATAGGCCAAAACATGGACCCGGATACACCTAGAATATGTTTTTACATTATGGGTATCAAATTGAAGCTGTTAATGTGTGCTTTAGTACAGAGTAAGTTTTACACCGCGAGGTGACTAGGGTCTCGAGATATAGGCCAAAACATGGACCCGGATACACCTAGAATATGTTTTTACATTATGGGTATCAAATTGAAGCTGGTGATGTGTGCTTTAGTACAGAGTAAGTTTTACACCGCTGGGTGACTAGGGTCTCGAGATATAGCCAAAAGGTGGACCCGGATACACCTAGAATGTTTTTACATTATGAATATCAAATGAAAGCTGTTGCTGAGAGCTGTAAAGTAATTTTCATTGTGATATTCTATTTAGTCGCATCAACCTGGCAAAACTGCGAAGCCGAAATAAAGACATGAATTAATAATACCCACATACCTATTTACATACATACGTCCTATTCCATTTGCCTGAAATTTGGTATGTATATAAATTTGCCTATACTAGTATTTACCATGCTTTTTTCCGGGAAGTAGACCAGAGACGGACTGGGACTGAGACTCGGAATGGGACTGGAACAAAATACATACCACCCTCTGGGACTGGCAATAAGATATGAAGAAGAATGAGAAAAACTTGAGAGAAGAGAAAAGAGAGGAGACTGAGAAAGAGATAGAATGAGACGAAGATATAGATGAAGCGAAAAATACAGAGGGAGGAGTGAATTCAAAGATTAGGGAGAAGTGTAGAGGGGCGAGGGCAAAGTTAGACGGAACAAGTAAGGAAGGTTAAGTTCGGGTGTAACCGAACACTACATACTCAGTTGAGAGCTATGGCGACAACATAAGGGAAAATAACCATGTAGGAAAATGGACCGAGGTAAACCCTGGAATGTGTTTGTATGACATGTGTATCAAATGAAATACATTAAAGAGTATTTTATGAGGGAGTGGGCCATAGTTCTATAGGTGGACGCCATTTAGGGATATCGCCATAAAGGTGGATCAGGGTTGACTCTAGAATTTGTTTGCAGGATATGGGTATCAAAAGAAAGGTGTTAATGAGTATTTTAAAAGGGAGTTATCCTTAGTTCCATAGGTGGACGCCGTTTAGAGATATCGCCATAAAGGTGGACCAGGGGTGACCCTAGAATTTGTTTGTACAATATGGGTATCAAAAGAAAGGTATTAATGAGGGTTTTAAAAGGGAGTGGTGGTAGTTATATAGGTGGTCGCCTTTTCGAGATATTGCCATAAAGGTGGACCAGGAGTGACTCTAGAATGCGTTTGTACAATATGGGTATCAAACGAAAGGTGTTAATGAGTATTTTAAAAGGGAGTGGGCCTTAGTTCTATAGGTGATCGCTTTTTCGAGATATCGCCATAAAGGTGGACCAGGGATGACTCTAGAATATGTTTGTACGATATGGGTATCAAATGAAAGGTGTTAATGAGTATTTTAAAAGGGCGTGGGGCTTAGTTCTATAGGTGGACGCCTTTTCGAGATATCGCCATAAAGGTGAACCAGGGGTGACTCTAGAATGTGTTTATACGATATTGGTATCAAATTAAAGGTATTAATGAGAGTTTTAAAAGGGAGTGGTGGTAGTTGTATATGTGAAGGCGTTTTCCAGATATTGACCAAAATGTGGACCAGGGTGACCCAGAACATCATCTGTTGCATACCGCTAATTTATTTATATATGTAATACCTGCCAAGATTTCAAGGGTTTTTTATTTCGCTCTGCAGAACTTTTTCATTTTCTTCTACTTAATATGGTAGGTGTGACACCCGTTTTACAAAGTTTTTTCTAAAGTTATATTTCGCGTCAATAAACCAATCCAATTACCATGTTTCATCCCTTTTTTCGTATTTGGTATAGAATTATGGTATTTTTTTCATTTTTCGTAATTTTCGATATCGAAAAAGTGGGCGTGGTCATAGTCGGATTTCATTCATTTTTTATACCAAGATAAAGTGAGAGATATGGCGATTTTTGCTCAAGTTATCGTGGTAACGCCCATGCGGAAGGACAGACGGACGACTGTGTATAAAAACTGGGCGTGGCTTCAACCGATTTCGCCCATTTTCACAGAAAACAGTAAGCGTCATAAAATCTATGCCCCTACCAAATTTCAAAAGGATTGGTAAATTTTTGTTCGACTTATGGCATTAAAAGTATCCTAGACAAATTAAATGAAAGGGGCGGAGCCACGCCCATTTTGAAATTTTCTTTTATTTTTGTATTTTGTTGCACCATATCATTACTGGAGTTGAATTTGACATAATTTACTTATATACTGTAAAGATATTAAATTTTTTGTTAAAATTTTACTTTAAAAAAAATTTTTTTTAAAGTGGGCGTGGTCCTTCCCCGATTTTGCTAATTTTTATTAAGGGTACATATAGTAATAGGAGTAACGTTCCTGCCAAATTTCATCGTGATATCTTCAACGACTGCCAAATTACAGCTTGCAAAATTTTCAAATTACCTTCTTTTAAAAGTGGGTGGTGCCACGCCCATTGTCCAAAATTTTACCAATTTTCTATTCTGCGTCATAAGGTCAACCCACCTACCAAGTTTCATAGCTTTATCCGTCTTTGGTAATGAATTATCGCACTTTTTCGGTTTTTCGAAATTTTCGATATCGAAAAAGTGGGCGTGGTTATAGTCCGATATCGTTCATTTTAAATAGCGATCTGAGATGAGTGCTCAGGAACCTACATACCAAAACTCATCAAGATACGTCAAAATTTACTCAACTTATCGTGTTAACGGACGGACGGACGGACATGGCTCAATCACATTTTTTTCGATCCTGATGATTTTGATATATGGAAGTCTATATCTATCTCGATTCCTTTATACCTGTACAACCAACCGTTATCCAATCAAACTTAATATACTCTGTGAGCTCTGCTCAACTGAGTATAAAAAGCTTATTAAAATGTATGCAGATAGACCAAATTTAGGGGAGAACAACGTCTGCCGGGTCTGCTAGTCATATATAAGACTAAATGAACCTTAACAAGGTTATGGTTAGGTACGCCTCATATTTTTAGAAATTTCACGCTACCAAAGCTTTTATTTAATTGTCTGATCAACGCTCTAGATTGATGAGGAGTTGATGACTAGTACCTTGGACCTACCTAATTATTTTCTAGCTTTTAGTATTATTATTACTTCATGTAAGTATTGTTTTCAATAAAACCGTTTAACTTAAAATTTTTTTTTTAATACCAAGATAAAGTGGGTTCAGATAAGTACGTGAACTAAGCTTAGTAAAGATATATCGATTTTTGCTCAAGTTATCGTGTTAACGGCCGAGCGGAAGGACAGACGGTCGACTGTGTATAAAAACTGGGCGTGGCTTCAACTGAGTTCGCCCATTTTCACAGAAAACAGTTATCGAAGCTATGCCCTTACCAAATTCACAAGGATTGGTAAATTTTTGTTCGACTTATGGCATTAAAAGTATTATAGACAAATTAAATGAAAAAGTGCGGAGCCACGCCCATTTTGAAATTTTTATTTTTTTTATTTTGCTGCTCCATATCATTACTGGAGTGGAATGTTGACATAATTTACTTATATACTGTATAGATATTCAATTTTTTGTTAAAATTTTACTTATAAATTTTTTTTTTAAGTGGGCGGGGTCGTCATCCGACTTTGCTAATTTTTATTTAGAACACATATAGTAATAGGAGTAACGTTCCTGCTACATTTCATCATGATATCTTCAGCGACTGCGAAATTACAGCTTGCAAAACTTTTAAATTACCTTCTTTTAAAAGTGGGCGGTGCCATGCCCATTGTCAAAATTTTACTAATTTTCTATTCTTCTTCATAAGGTCAACCCACCTACCAAATTTCATCGCTTTATCCGTCTTTGGTAATGAATTATCGCACTTTTTCGGTTTTTCGAAATTTTCGATATCGAAAAAGTGGGCGTGGTTATGGACCGATTTCGTTCATTTTAAATGGCGATGTGAGATGAGTGCCCAGGAACTTACATACCAAATTTCATTAAGATACCTCGAAATTTACTAAAGTTATCGTGTTTAAAGACAGACGGACGGACGGACGAACGGACATGGCTAAATTAATTTCTTTTCTCTTCTTTCTTTTTTAGACAGAAGTCTATATCTATCTCGATTAGTTTATGCCGTTACGGGGTACCGTCATGGGAACATAATTAATATACTCTGTGAGCTCTGCTCAGCTGAGTATAAAAATAAAGATAAAACAAAGGATAAGGTAAAAGACAAAAATACACATAAAGATAAAGATAACAATAAAGATAAAAACACAAAGATAGAGATAAAGATGCATATCAAAAAGATAAAGATAAGGATAAAGATATAGATAGAAATATATATAAAAAAGATAACTACAGAGATAAAAATAAGAATAAAGAGAAGGAAAGTACGTCAGTCATTATATCCTAGCGATATCTGACTCCAACAGGGAGCATCGATGGAGGTCAATTCTGCCTAAACATCTTTCTTCCAGCTCCGTGGAGGCGCCCCCTTCCTCCGCTACAATATTCGGTTAACTATAGGAATTCTTTCTAAATCTGAGCGTCTTATTTTATTCACATAAGCTGCGAAACTTTTGGGCTCTATTCTTCCTTTCAACTTTATTGACATCACGGAATGGACCATAAATATTCATGAGAAGTTTTCTCTGGAATACTCCAAATCTTCTTACAGGACAGGTACGATGACAAACTTTATGAAGCGTGGTTTTTGTTCGCGGAAAGGAGATTTTACTTTTTAGTTTCCTACTCAATGTAAAAGTTACACATTGGTGTATCGGGTTCCTCATCTCAGCCGCTTTTTTAGAAATGGTGAAAAGTGTTCGCTCCAATAACTTAATCTCGCTCTGTGTGTCGGTTACCAGGTTGTCATTATCATTTCTAGAGGAAATTACCCCGGTTTGCTACCTTCCCTCATCCGGCACATTAGATATTCGACCTCACTCGTTGCTTCACTCGTGTGCAGTTTACGTGGCGCGACGTTCTGATTGTAACAGTTTTCTGATGTTCGATGAAAACGCTGCGGTGGGTAGTGAGTGAAAGATGTGATCTCTTTACACGGCTAAATCGCTAGATCGCAGATTACTCTCAGAGAGCAGGTGAACCGCTTCTCGTCGGGAAACATTCTTTGTGTCACTGTTAGCACTTTCTTCGCTGCATTAAGGCATGTGTGTACAATAGCCTAAGTTCCTATTTGGACATCTAGAGCGCACACTTGCATAATTTTCAAGCGCTTCGTATTGGTGAGTTCTCCCGATTGGCGCCATATTAAACTCGTCGTTTAAATGTGTAAGTGGCAATTAAGAAGTTAAATTAGAGTGCAAATATGAGAGCAAACGGTTTCCACAATACAAAAAATAGTAAATCACGTTTGTGGTTGTATTTTATTAGCAGGTTTAGTGCAAAATAGGTACATAAACAATCTCATTATAAGTGTTTGCTTATTTATTTCATTCACCCAATTTAACATAATAAAAAATGCAAAAAATGCACTCGTACTCCAGTGCAGGGGGCGAGTTGTGCATTGGCGGGCAGCGAAGGCAACGAAGGGGATACGATAAGCAATATCAATGTCAAGGTGATTCGGCACAACAACAAGCGTTAAAGTAGCATAACAACAAGTTTTCCATTGTCGAGATCAAAACCAACCATACAAAAATTTATATTTCGTTACAAAAAAAAATGGTTTCATCTCCATCATCACATAAAATTAAAGAATTGGATATGAAAATTCAAGTTCGGGTGAAACTGGATGTCATATATCTACCTAGTTATGAGTTCTAGAGAAAACTCAGTCATCGCAATTAAAAACAAACCATGCAAGACTTACTTACTTTTTCCTAGCAGTTTTTGACCCAGCAACTTCATATAAGTAATAGTGCATGATTTTGGTACGTCTAGAAGGAACTTTACGTGTCAATTGCCCACCTAGTCCAAGGTAGCATTTATTGGCATAAGTGATTCTTCGATGAATTTCAAAGCTAATGTTGTTGTTTATGTCAATGCTGGTTCCCAAATAAATGTGTTTTAGTACTTCGAAATGATGGCTGCCAACAGTGGCTTGGTTTCCAAAGCGGAAATACGCTGATGGTATCAATCGGCATTAAGCGCTTAAGAACTGCAGCATGTATTAGTTTCTCCAGCATTTGGCTAAAGAAATCGCACAATCCTATCTGAACTAGTATTGTGCTCAACGTAATTTTACACAGCCATACCAGTTTTGCGAGAAAACCAAATTCAGATATAGCGGCTTATAGACAGCTCCTTTCCGGTATTTGACGCATAGTAAAAATCTGGTCGATTGTATATTCACCAGGCCTGAAGCCGCACTGATAAGGCCAAATCAGCCTATTCACGGTGGACTTTCGCACAAAACGCTTTAGAGGATCTCCTTTTTGTGGTCTGGGCAAACAACACTCAGATTCAAATCGTCTGGCAAAGGACCATCAGCATCGATAGCACTCCCCAAAACCTTCGGGGAGTGACTTTATCGTTAATACAACAACACGAAGGAAACTGCTCCAGAAATCGCCGCGGAATAGAAGGATGGTATAAACATGAAAAGCAAGTTCTTTGCGGTACATCGTCTGTTGAGGGAAAATATTTTGATGGCCCATGGCTAAAAAGAAACCCGCTTCTTACCCCAAAAAGGAGTAAATTCCGAAACATTTCTGAAATGCTTCCAACATAGTCGAGATGCCGATATGTTTCAGAGATAGTCCCTAAATTATCCAAAGATGGTAATGAAATGATCCCAAGATTCCCGAACCATCCAAAAAAGATCCCATAAATAGCTCCTAAAACCCAAAAATAGTCTTCGATGTGAGCCGTAAAACAATCCCATTATTAGAACAAAACAATCCAAGAGTAAATCTGAAAGGTTCCAGTGATAGTCCAGGTAATAAACAGAAACATTCTCAAACTGATGTCATCTCCACATTCGAACTGATCCCGAAATAATCTGAAGATAGTACCGAAAGTTCTAAAATGTTTCCAACATATGTAGAATCTTTATGGAGACAGGCTTCAAATTATTCAGATGGTTTTGAAATGATCCCGACAATCACCAAATGGCCCAAAAATAGTATCCCGAAAATAGTTCCAAAAAGGGTGCTGGAAATATTCTGTGCATGTTCACGATCTTCACACTAAAACCTGACTATGTGTCATCTGTTCTATTTCAATTGAGCCTCTGACGAAGCCCTTTACGTTGCAGTTGTCATAAGTGGAAAGTGCCTTCCAATAATTAGGTCATTGATGGATCGGGAGCTTCAGGATATTCATAACATTGAAAGGAGGGGACTGTAGGCTAATGATGGGTATTTTGACTGGGCACTGCCTTTGGCGTCACATCCTCTTAAATGAGGTGTTGTTAGTATAAAAGATTTAAGAAGTGCAGGTTGGAGGAAGAAACGATCCAGCACATTTTGTACTCGTGCCCTGCCCTCGCAAGGCTAAAACTACAGCTATTAGGTCCTGTTTTTTATTATTATTATACAGGAGTTGAGTGATAGATCACTGAACTACATTATTTAGGAGCACTAGTGACTATGGCCTTCGGCTCGCTTGACAATTCTTACGTTTCTGTTATAGTGGTTTCAATTTACATTTTCTGTACTTAAGACCTCGAAGCAAATTCCAAGGGCGCACCGCCTGCGATTTGCTCCGAGCTCATGTGGTAGACTTAAATCTATGTATATTAATTTGATTAAATTTGTCGATATTAAATATTTTATGATCTTCTCAGTATTCTGATTTTCAAGTATTAAGCATCTGATGGTGTGAGGCTTCCAAATATATTTGTTCTGATTTCGGTGAAGTGATGGCATTCGTCAAGCAGGTGGGTTACGGAGAGTTGGTTCAGGCAGCAGTACGGACACGGTGGTCGTTTGTCCCCTTTAAGTATGTGGCTGTGTGCTCGATGCGTAAGCGAGTTAACATTTTTAGATTGCTACAGGTTGTATAAAACTTGCTATAATGATGTTGCAGGTTTACTGACAGTTGAGAGCTTACCTTCCTTGGAGTGTGTGAATGCCGGGCGAATCATATCGTCTTTAAAGATCCATTCGGTTGTACAAAGTTGTTCATTTGTTGCAAGTTTCGCTCTCTGGTCCGCCGCTTCGTTGCTTTGATTGCTACGTGACCGGGGATCCACATGATTCTAGTCGATCCTTTGCACTCTCTAGCAATTTCCACCGAAGTTCGTTGAGTAAGTGGTTTTTTACTTTCACATTGGTAAGCGAGTTGACTATGGCGAGGCTATCGGTACATACGGCAGATTTACCGGTGGTTATGTGTGTATACTCCACTGCCTTTAAAATTGCAACTAAAAAAAAATTGCAACTGCTTCTGCTGTATATGTCGAGCAAAAGGGAAAAATACTGTCCACGCTGATGGTGGAAGAGTTAGAGTCTACAACTGCGTACGCTATTTGGGATTTGGTTTTGGACGCGTCTGTGTTGAGGATTTCCCAGCTTTTTTTTTTGTAAGTTTGTTGCGGTCTTGTTGAAATGCTTTTGGTATACCTCTGGACTTTTTACGTTTCTGCGATATTTTGTTAAGTTCGACCAGATGTAGCTTTCCAGAGATTGCTAGGGTGCAGGGCTTTTGACATCCAAATTTTTTTTTTTTTTAACGAACTAAATAAGTCCTTTTTTTACTTTTTCAATCAGGTTTGGTGCATCATCATAGAATTTTATACGACATTGAATATAAACATTTATAAAAAGCACTTGCGTTTAGGGATTATCCGCTTTCACCACAAAAAATGCCGGTATAAACAAAAATCAAATCAAACATCATACATTCATACCTATTTTATCTTATTGTTTTGATTTTGTTGATTCATTTACGAGTATTTTTGGCTTTCAAAAAATTCTAATGCATGAAGTTTTGTTAAGTTCATTCACCTTCCATTCTTTTATACATTCGTGCATACATACATACATGGTCTTTCACTAATTCACATTTATCTAATGTTTTAAGTTACTAAGAGAATGTGTGTTGTTGTTTTATTATACCCAGCTGTACTTGTACACAGGGTATTATAACTTTGATTGGATAATGGTTGGTTGTACAGGTATAAAGGAATCGAGATAGATATAGACTTCCATATATTAAAATCATCAGTATCGAAAAAAAATTTGATTGAGCCATGTCCGTCCGTTCGTCCGTCCGTCCGTCCGTCTGTCCGTTAACACGATAACTTGAGTAGATATTGAGACAATTTCACAAAACTTGGTACACGAGCTTATCTGGACCCAGAATAGATTGGTATTGAAAATGAGCGAAATTGGATGATAACCACGCCCACTTTTTATATACATATATAACATTTTGGAAAACACCAAAAACCTGATTATTTAGTAAATAATACACTTAGAATGTTGAAATTTGACGTGTGGACTGATATTGAGACTCTTGATAAAAATTTTAAAATGGGCGTAGCACCGCCCACTTGTGATAAAATCAATTTTACAAATATTATTAATCATAAATCAAAAATCGTTAAACCTATCGTAACAAAATTCGGCAGAGAGGTTGCCTTTACTATATGGAATGCTTTGAAGAAAAATTTACGAAATCGGTTAAGGACCACGCCCACTTTTATAGAAAAGATTTTTAAAAGGGTCGTGGACGAATAAAATAACCTATATCTTCGCAAAAAAAGAGCTTTATATCAATGGTATTTCATTTCCCAAATGGATTTATAACAATAAATAGGAAAAACTCAAAATTAAAAAAAAAATGGGCGTGGCACCGCCCCTTTTATGACTAAGCAATTCGGGAGTCATAACTCGAAGAAAAATTAATTAATAAAATTGCGTACACAAATTTTCGCTATAACAGGAAATATTTCTAAAAAAAAATGGAGGAGAACGGTTAAAGACCACGCCCACTTTTATATAAAAGATTTTTAAAAGGATCGCAGTCGAAAATAATAAGCTATATAAAAAGCGAAAAAGAGCTTTGTGTCAAAAGAATTTTACTTTTTAAATTGAATTATAACATTAAATTAGAAAACACTAAAATTTTTGAAAATGGGTGTGGCACCGCTCCTTTTTTGTCAATTTTCCATGTTTCGGGAGCCATAACTCGAAGAAAAATTTACATAAAAATAAAAAAAATAAAAATTTATAAAAATAAAAATTTAAGGCGCGATAACCTCAACCTCCGAAGAGATCTAAGGCCGAGCTTCTCTTCCAATTTGCGTCGTGCTCCTCTTGATTTTCCCTACAAATTGGCCGGACAGGACCTACATGTTTTATGCCGACTCCGAACGGCATCTGCAAGACAGATGAGTTTTCACTGAGAGCTTTTCAGAAATACACTCGGAGCGCTTGCCAAACACTGCCGAGGGGCGACCCCGCTTAGAAAATTTATCTTCTAATTGGAAAACCTTATTTCTAAAATTTTGATGTTGCTTTAGGTTGGAAAGGACGCGTTTCCAATCCTCCAGTGCTCCCAGCATAAGGCAATAAAATGTTGAAACATACATATATTTCATATATGACGCTGTCGGAATGCATGAAGATTCCGATCAGCACAGCTCAAAATGTAGTGGGAGGTTGAAAAGGACGTGTTTCGAATCCCCCCTGTTCCAACTTTTGTTTGGCCTTATTTTATTTTATTCTGAGTGGTATCTCAAAGTGACGAGCAATATTTATTAGAAGGTTGGAAATAAAGTGTGTACAATACTGTCGCGAATCACGCTAAAACGACGTTGTGTACCATCAACGCAGCAACTGTCGGTCTGAGACTGCGATTTCGAGGTTTTGAGCGATCCATTTTTGCTTAATCATTCGGTAGTTTACGGCGTGGCTGGTTTTGCATTCACCATCATGTGTCCGTACAAGAAAAATCAAAAATAAGGACAATTAAAACTTGTTTACCTTAGCGGTTATAAGACCAAACCACGCTTTTGAATATGAATTAGTGATCGTACGGAATTCGTAGGTAAATAATAGAAAAAAAAGAACAGAACTAAAATGGAAACGAATCAAAAATCTGGAAATTATAGTACAAAAAAGTTTTGGCTAATTCTATGTCCCCCAAAACGGAAGCTGGTATCTATGGGCCGAACTAATTTACAGGCAGAATACCATGGAACAGAAGTTTGCGGTAGAGAACGTGGGTGAATGCATTGGAGACCTAAATTGTCAAGGTTTTGTTAGGATGGGTTCCAGGCCATCAGGGACGTGAAGTTAATGTACAGGCAGATTAGTTAGCCCAGCAGGGTGCTATTCTATGGGGCCATTCTATGCCCCAGAGCCCTTGGGACGCACAAAAGCATACTCTGTTGTAACCATAAGTAACTCAGAAACAAAGCAGTTTAGACTAATGGACTGGATTGTATGTCCAGGCCAAAGACATTCCAAATCGTTTATACTACCAGCTAAACTCATTAATCTAAGCAGAGGAGCTACGGACTGTCAATGGGTTATCTACGATATTCACGTGGACCTTAGTCCCCTCGTGATAGGGAGTAAACAGCCTAAAAAAGATACTTAAGTAACTTTTACCTATACTAGAAATGACAATGCCAGTATGACGAGCCTGCTCACCTTGCTTAGAACACGAATAATGGAACCAATGTACTCAATATCATTGATCTAGGAGTATACGTACATAAAAGACCACGTATGATACAAAAACAATGCAGAAATATTCCAGTTATACAATCCCGAAATTATCCGGATATACTAGTTGCGATGTAGCTCCAAAATTATCCGGAAAGCAATCCCGAAAGGATACGGAGAAAGTTCCCAAACCGGATATTTTAATATGATCGCGAAAAAGTCCTGAAATGTCCGTGACAACATTTACGAAATAGTCCAGATATAATAGGCAAAACTATCCTTAAATGATGAGCTGAAAGTCACAAAAATAGTTCCGAATGGTGAATAAATTCACATATCTCCTCGAGTTCTACTTGGTAACCCTCAAGGTGTGCAAAAGTTACGGAGCAAATACCTCCAATATTGCTAAATAGCGTGGGAAATGACGAACGTGATACCCAGCGGGGATTAAAAGATTGCCGTGATTGGCATGCCTGTCGTTAGAGGTGACTAAAATCCACCGACCCAAATTTTCGAGAGGGAAAAGAAAAGGCGTACTGGAGTCATATCCTTCGGGGAATGTTTTCTGCGATTTAATCAACAACAACAGCACCAACGAACCTGAAAACGGAACAAATGTTCCTTCACCCGTAGGTAGGAATATTCCCACTAAAAAATAAAGCGCAAAGAAACGACGGGCTACCAGACTGTGCTAGCATGGAAGCGAATAGTTGGTAAAGAGAAGCAATCAGCTCTAAAACAAAAACGTTCAGATTCCAGATTTTAGCTAAAGTATATTCTGTCCCATCCTCAAAAAGGCACCACGGTACATAAAAACCTTTAAAAAATCGGAAAAAGGAAATCGAGTTTTCCGACTGCTGTTAAATCAACTCTGGGGTTGTCTCTGCTGCGCTCTGCCTTCTGATACGAAGTGTCTTCAGAGGATTCCTTTCATTGTAAGACGATGATATCATAATTTTCCTTAATGAGCACATTCACCAGACATACCCAAAGGGTTTGGGGAGTATTATCGATGTTGATAGCGCCATTAAGGTACTAGCCCGACCATCGCGGTAACAATTAATATGACCACATTAAACCGGGATTCAAGGGGTTGTGTAGCGCAATATATAGCTTCGCCAACCCAATTGTCAACCTCACCTTCGAGCGGCAAATCCCGTTTCACTAACAGACGAGGCTCTGGCGACCCCAAGCTCCTCATGGAACTTGGGGGTGGGGAGGGAGGGATGGCCTGAAGGTTTAATGTGGCCATATAAATCGTTCCCGAGATGGTCGGGTCAGCACCTTAATGGTGCTGTGTTACCGGAGCGTATCGGATCTGTATCCGACAAAGGACCATCACATCGATAACACTCCCCAAAGCCTTCGGGGAGTAACCTAATCGCTACAACAACAACAACAACAACTAGGCTATTCAGTTGCGATTGTAGATTTGATCGAATGGTGTAGTGTAAATGTAATGTCACTAAACCTGCCGAAGTGCAAGTTCATTTGCTTTACAAGGAAATCATACCAATCCTACGAGTATGATTGATGATTACACAATTAACCAATTCATTAGTTTTGTAGACCTTGGGGTTACGATGGACCTCAAATATTCTTTGGCGAAACCTGAAGAGCTTGCGGGTATATTGCCGTGATGTCTCCGACTGTAAGCTGAGCGCAGATTTGCTAAACAATGCCTTTAAAGGTTGTTCTCCTTCTGCCAGCTAAGCCCCGCCCATTTCATGTAATTCGTCTCTTTATGTTGGTTCACCGTTCGAATTTGTCTCTGTATCGGAGTGTGATGTGATTAGATCAGTACTTAAAATTAAAGCTAATGCTACTGGTGGGGATGGTATACCAATCAAATTTATTATTATTGTACTACCAGTTATTGTTGGTACCTTATCCCAAATTATCAATCACGCCATCACAACCTCTTGCTTTCCATCCCTGTGGAAAATTACGTCCGTGCGACCAGTAGCGAAAACAAAGTCTGTGTGTAGCCCCAGTGATTTCCGTCTAATTAGCATCTTGTCTGCCCTGTCTAAAGTCTTTGAGCGTCTTCTGTATGATCAAATTTACCTACATATCCATAGTAATGGTGTGGTTTCCCCTTACCAATCTGGTTTCAGGGCTGGGCGAAGTTGCTCCACTGCCATGTTAAAAATCTTGGATGATATTCGCGTGTCATTTGATAAAAATCAGTTGACCCTGCTTTGTCTACTTGACTTTTCAAAAGCCTTTGATTCTGTTGATCATTTATTACTCTGTTCAAAGCTAGGTAGGTACTTTGGGTTTAGTAAAAATTCAGTTAAGCTTATGCGAAGTAACCTTACTGGTAGGTGCCAAAGAGTAATGACCAGTACGGATATCTCTGGACTAGAAGTTCTTACTTCTGGTGTTCCACAAGGCTCTATACTTGGCCCTCTTCTCTTTAGCCTGTTTATTAACGACATATTTTCGTCTTGCAACTATGTAAGTCTTCATGCTGATGATATTCAGCTGTATTTATCAGATTCCTTTGATAATATTGATACCCTTGCTCATAAGTTTAACACTGATCTGGAGTTGATTGCGAACTGGGCTGGAAGCAATAGTCTGCGCCTGAATCCCAATAAATCTTTTGTCCTGCCTATTGCAAGGTGATACCTTGCCCCTGCTGTACTTGAACATGATGCCCTTGCAGGTTGTTAGTAAAACTACTAACCTTGGCTTCGTGATTACTTCTAACTTATCCTGTGCTGATCACACAAATTCAGTTGTATGTAAAGTGTATGCCTCCTTAAGAAGTCTGAGGCTGACTGGTGCTTTTACACCTTTAGTCATTAGGCGGAGGCTCGCTATTCAACTACTGCTACCTATAATTTCATACTCCGAATTAGTCTATAATAAGTTGGATTCACAATCTGCCCACAAAATTGATGTGTTATTCAATCATATTACTCGGTATGTTTATGGTCTTAAGAGATATGATCACATCTCCAGTAAAGCCAGAAGCTGTATTTTTCTGTTTCGTCTTATGTCTTGTAAGTCTCCCTCTTGCCTGTTTGACAAACTTGTTTTCACGAGGTCTGATGTACCTGTCTGAGGTACCTGTGATTTAATTGTCCCTAACTTTAATTTCATAGCATCTACGAGGTTGTTCTTTGTCAACACTATAAGAACCTGGAATTCCATACCTGCCTCGTTAGGGGTAAGCTAAACAAAAGTAATTTCAAGCAAATCTTATTTTCCTATTTCGCAAATTCGGACTTAAATTCTGACCGACCATCTATAGGTTATTAATGATGCCTTATAAATATTATTACTATTATTACTAATGTTATTATTATTATTATTATGATTATTATTATTATTATTATTATTATTATTACTATTAGTGTTAATATTATTTATACATTTTTATTAATATATTTACACCTCTTTATATTGTTTACTTGATGTAGTTCATTACAATTTTGTTTTTTGTTGTACTATAAAAGATGTTAAGACTCATTGTACTAATTTTTATTTAAATAAGTGAATGAATGAATGAATAGAAGGTTGCGTGAACAGAGCAAAAGGGACTTTGGCGTTCGTCAAACGATTGTCTAAAGAATCCGATGATCCATATATTACTAAAACTCTCTTTATATCTTTGGTGCGGCCAATATTGGAATACGTTCGATAATCTAGAACCCTCGTTACCAGACGCACCGCGACAAATTAGAGTCGGTTCAAAAGCAATTCCTTAATTTTGCGCTAAGGGACTTACGATGGGACCCCTCAAGGATTCTTCCTCCATACTCCTGCCGTTTAAAACTTATTCAGCTCCCTACCTTACGGAGTCGTAGGGAGATGGTAGGTGTGTTATTTGTAGTAAAACTTATTAGAGGGATGGTAAATAGCCCTTTTCTGCTCGGTGAAATTTTATTTAATGTTCCCTTTCGACCATCTGGATATTTTCAACCGCTTCATATAAGCACATGCAGATCGAATTTTGAAATGCACGAACCTCTTCGTTGTCTGTGTACTGGTTTCAATAAGCACTGCAAAAACATTGATACGTGTGACACACTCTACGTAATAAAAAAATATCTGCTGACAACATTAAATACGCAATGATTTGGGTGGGTGGCTTGGAATCAAGTCCTTTCCAGCCTCCCACTCTTATCACCAGCTCCAGTAACTTTGGCCGGGTGGCTTGAAATCACGTCCTTTCCAACCTCCCACACATCGCAGCCGTCTTGTTGTGTGTCAAATATACATCAGCTGCTCGAAATCAAGTCTTATCACTAGCTCCAGTAACTTTGGTCGGGTGGCTTGGAATCACATCCTTTCTAACCTCCCACACATCGCAGCCCTACTTGTTATGTGTAAAATATACATCAGCTGCTCGAAATAACGTCCATTCCAACAGCACTAATAATCAATCCCCGTTGCTCGGCATCACAGTCCATCCCGACAACTGATTTAATAAGGTATATAGATATTTTATAATATAATTTTGTTAAATTTGTATGCTTCTGTAATTTATCTGTAATCCGTACTATATTTAGTCTGATTAATTGTTAAATTTGTAGACTAATAAATAAATAAATAAGTATATCGTAATATAAGAGAAGGAAAAATTATTATTTAAATTTCAAAATTTACTTAAGTATTACGCTAACACTGTTCATGGAATTGACAACAAACCATATTAAGTATACATAAATTATGAAATATTATAGTCCTATATATACAAATGATTTACTATGTCTAAAACTACAATTGTATGTTTCATATCAGTTAAAATGCCAGGACAACAGCAGTAGAAACAAGCACATGAAACAGCATGATGACATATGTCAGAAGAGGAAATGGATTCGTACTACAAATAGGATGGCAAGTTGCAACAGTAAAAGCGAAATTCAAATATCTCTATCATATACAAACTATAGTGTGGGTGGCAAATAGAATGTGGGCACAGGAATTGAAGAATTTAGGTCATAAATCTGGGATGCTTATATGTAGAAGACTTTGTACGGGTGTATATGCCAATATGCATGCGAAAGGATATGCACACATAAGTATGTGCATAGACACAAGTTTGTGGAAGTGTAGATGGGACACCCTTGTTTTATGTACACATTTCAATGCTCAACAACAAAGTTTCATAGCTATGTAGCTCGTGAAATGACAATATACAACAATGATGAACTATATATGAATATTTGCAGATATTATTCTGGGCATGTGTCCCCATTTCATGCAAAATGATAAGCAGAGCAGTTAGGGCTTTATAAAAAGAAGTATTGCTTGATTAAGTTGGGTTGAACTGACCGGTCAATAAAGACCTCACATAGACTGAATGTGTCCATAGTGTTACCAGAATTTTTTTGATGATGAAACGGAAGAAACCCAATCAGGTACCAGGACTTATGTTATAAAATACCTCCGTTCTCTTGGCAGATGCTAGAAATTTTCTAGAACCTAGCCTTAGTGCTGCCTCGAGATCTGGCAAACTCTGCCGCCCCTAATAACTGGAGCCTTGGACCTGGCCAGCGCAGGACACGAACACAGAACGTCTCAACCGTTATTTCCTACAGCTCGCATTTCCTACACCTGCTGTTACTGACGAGACCTATGACCACATGATCTTAGAAATTTTTCAGACCGGCACTTTTGTCCACGCCGTTCCTGCTTGATGGATCATGTGCAGCTCCTGTTCTATTGTCGTTTCAGCGAGTATTTAATTTAATTTATTTATTATTACGGCTGTTTAGACCTATTGCACCCTCCTTAGCCAACTCATCGGACTTTTCGATACCTTCTTTCCTTTATGACCGGGAACCCAGTATAGATGTGTAGGGTTAAATACCTACGTAGTTATTTCACCACACTTGCAACTACGAAGAAATACATACCTGTATATGCGATGTCATTCTGACAGGGTTCTCTGACGTTCAGATCGGAATAAAATTTGAAGTAACGACAGCGTTCTAAGAAATACATTTTGCAGACTTGATAATTTTCTCCAATCTTGTACTAATATACATTTTAATAAAACTATATTAAAATATAGATAACAATATCTATATCTGGTGACCCCGCAATTGAACAAGGATGACTAATGAAGGAGAAGAGAGGTTTATGGATGCTGGAAGTATGCTGCATATGGGGCGTCTCGCAGTCAAACCACCGCCATTTTGGTAACCTGACACACTATTATGGTTTTCCCAAGTAGAAGCGCAATTCATGCGCGCTGGAGTTTCAATGGACGAAACCAAATACTACACGGTCGTCGCCGAAATCGATTCGGCAATACTTTCACTTTCAAGTGATATAATCGCATTACCAGCTGCAACTGGCAAATACGAAGCATTGAAAGAAAGATTGTTGTCCGAGTTTAGTGAGTCCACTGAAAAACGACTTAAACGTCTCTTCGAGTCATGTGAGTTAAACGATAAGAAACCGACCGCGTTATTACGCGAAATGAAGGATCTGGCACACCAACGCTTAGACAAAGATATTTTGATGTCAATGCGGTTACGGCGTTTACCCACGCAGGTACAACAAATTTTGATAACACATGAAGAGGATGTCGAATCACTAGCGAAAAGAGCAGACAGCATAATGGAGGTAACAACGTCAAACGTAGTCAACACTGTCGAGACAGCAAACAGCATCATTGAAGGTAGCACTATCGCGGACCTTATATGTAGATTAGACCGATTAGAGCAGAATAATCGGCGACGAACCCAGCATTCGGTGCCAAATACCACTGGGCGCAATCACGCGGCGCAAGCAAACGGTAACGATATTTGTTGGTACCACTGCACATTTGGTGAACTGGCCACCAGGTGCCGCCAACCTTGCACTTACGTTAGAAATCGCGCAGAAAACTAATTAGCCCTCCGTTTAAGGCGGCCGACACGGAGGCTGACACAAATACCAGCCGTCTATACATAAAAGACAAAACTTCAGGCCTTAAATTTTTAGTAGACACCGGAGCTGGGGTTTCGGTGATCCCCACACCCCGAAACGCTGTAGAACAACCGTCCCCATTGAAAGTAATAGCAGCAAACAACACGCAAATTAACACGTACGGCAAAAAGAGTTTAACAATAGATTTAGGGTTTAGTCTGAGATTACAGTCGCCGACTATCATTCAAAGCGTTCAGACGTCGTTTTTCGCAGTAAATAGTTGTGACTAGCATTTTATCAGTGTGTTAAAGTTCCATTAATCTTTTTCGTTTACTTTACCCTCATTCGCCTTTGTTCTCACCAAACACACGTGTTTAACTAAATTAAAAATTTAATAAATCTTAGCAATAAGAATGGCGCCGGGACCTCCGGATAGGTCACCGAATCGCTTTTCTGCGTTAAGCGATTATTTAGACAACCCAAATCGGAAGAAACCAAAAATTAACCCTAAACAAGACAATTTCCCACAACTCCCGCAAAAGTGCTCTACAACTTATAACCCTAAATTCTTACTCATATCCTCAGCGGACAATGATAAACCACTATCCCAACTAAGCCCATTTGCAATCAAAAAGTCTATTGAAGCCATATCAACTGAAATAGAGTCAGTTACTCAACTTCGTGATGGTAATCTACTTGTGCTGGCGCGAAACGCCCAAATAGCAGACAGATTTCTAAAAACCAAGTCTTTCCCTAGCCTTTGCAAAATTAATGTAAAATTACATGACACTTTAAATGCGGTAAAGGGCATAATCTACGCCCTTGCCTTAAGCACGTCGAAGAAGACGAAATAGTGCGCGAAATGAAAGAACAACATGTCACAGGTGTATACAAATTTACACGCCAAATTGATGGCAAAACTATCCACACTGGGCAAATGGTTCTAACCTTTGATCTATACCGACTGCCTGAATCGGTAGAAGTAGCATGGTACAAAGTCAAGGTGCAACCTTATATTCCCAGTCCAATGCGTTGCAAGAGCTGCCAAAAACTAGGGCACACCAAAAAAAGGCGCACCAGCAACCCAATATGCGACAATTGCAACCTTCCGCCTTATAATCCTGACGCATGCGTCAGAACTCAATGCGCAAATTGCGCTGAAGAACACCCATCATCGGACCGAAACTGTCCAAAGTTTATCCAAGCCAGAGAAATCCTTAAAATTAAAACCATTGAAAAATGCAGCCTGAGCGAAGCACGCTTAAAATACAAAAATAGCTTATCACTATCGCAACGCCTAAATACCTACGCCAGTACCATAAAAAATGGCACATCCACCAATACAGACGCCACAAATCCTAAAGATAAAACACTTACCAAAAACAAACACCCTACCGACTCCAATTTACCTACAAACACCATTACAAACCACTCAACCAATCTAACCGAAAAGCCAAGTTCAAGCACCAACTTAAAAATAATACTACTCTCTCTCACTCTATAAACTGTTCAACCCCACAAACTAATAAACTACCTAACCAAAAAAGTTCAACATCAGAATCAAACCTCATACAACTAATGTCACCAATATCCGTTTTCATTCAAAATCTCCTAAAAAATAACGACTACTACGTCAAAGAAAATGACAAAAGCAACAAGCCCTGGAATAATCCATCGAGGATCATTAAATCAATCTCTCTAAAGTCCTCGCTTCTGTAAAGCTCGCCTCTACAAAAGACAGAGCACTCCCCTCTCTCCTCTCCCCAACCATGAACCTTAACATTCTCCAGTGGAATATGAAAGGTTTTTACAACAACCTCTCTGAACTACAGCTGCTAATCAAACAGCACAACCCAAGTCTTATCGCAATCCAAGAAACCCATTGCCCTCACAACCTAAACCCAGCTTACCTAAACAGTTACTCCACATACTTTGCAAATGCGATATCAAATACCACAGCCAAGCAGGGAGTGGGATTAGCAATAAGGAGCTACATACCACACAAAAAGATCGACGTAAACTCTCATCTCCAAGCGGTGATGATCGAAATCGAATTAAGCATCAAATTCACCGTGGCATCCATCAATATCCCCCCCTGTCAAAAATTCAGCAGCAGACTTAACCAACATTTTCGGATCAGTTAATACTCCCCTTATTGTGCTCGGCGATTTCAACGGTTGGAGCAGCCTATGGGGTGCTACCACCGACAATCACCGAGGACATATAATAGAAAGTGCTACAAGACTATCCGACCTGAGCGTTTTGAATGAAGGCAGTCCGACCCACTTTTCTACCCAATCCTCCTTTTCCCATGTAGACATTTCTCTTTGCTCTCCCCCATTGTTTCCACTAATAAAGTGGAACATATTAGATGACCTCCATAACAGTGACCACTTCCCGATAACCCTAAGTTTCTCCCAAAATCCCAATATTTCCTATCGCACCAAAATGCCACCAAAATTCCTCTTAGACTTTGCTGACTGGGAGAACTTTAAAAAAGAGGTCGACCTCGAACTAAGAGCCCGTGCTGAATCCAAGCGCACAAACCATGAAGCCTCTAATATAGCTAAAGCAATACGCAAAGCAGCAAACCACTGTATCCCTCAAGCATCACCCTGCGGAAGAAACCACGTACCCTGGTGGAATAAAGAACTCACGACACTAAGGAGAGAAAAAATGCAAGCTTGGCATAAATTTAAAAGAAACCCCATACACGCCAACCTTATAAACTTCAAAAAATTAAATGCCAAATTCCGGAAAGAAATGAAAATCCAAAAAAGGTGCAGCTTCCAAAAATTTACTGAGTCCATTTCTCCCAACTCCTCCGTGCCCGAAATCTGGAATAAAATTAACAAATTATGCCATAGAAATCCACACACACCTTTAGTTGCAATTAAAACCAACAACTGCATATCCTCTGACCCGTCCGCAATATCCAACGAGTTCGGTACAGTGTGGTCAAACCTCTCATCTGACGCAAACTTTTCAAATCACTACAGGGAATCAAAAAGTTATATCTTGAGCCAGGTGTCTCCTCTCACTAGAACACACCCAAAAGCTGATTTAATCGAAAAACCAATCACACCAATCGAACTGCTAACTTGCATCGGTAAAGCAAAGGGTAAAACCCCCGGCTATGACCGGATATCTTATAAAATGATTAGTGAAATGCCGGAAACTGGTATATCCCGACTGTTGCAGCTTTATAACAATATCTTGGATACCAGTATCATCCCCCATAATTGGAAAATTGCCACCATTATTCCAATACCAAAGCCAAATAAGAACTCTCTTTCAACCGATGGGTACCGCCCCATTTCACTTCTCTCGTGTCTTTCCAAAGTTATGGAAAAGATAGTGGCAAACCGAATCGCATGGTTCACTGAAAAACAACACCTCATCGAACCCAATCAAGTTGCTTTTAGACCCAACAGAGGCTGCACTGACGCTCCACATTGATTTTTTTGTTACAAAAGTCCTCTCAGCCCGTAACCATGTATCCATTCTTTCGCTAGATAGAATTGGCCCTCACGTAATCTTAAACCGCCTCCGCTCATGGGGAGTAGGCCCAAAAATATTTCACTTCGTTAAATCCTACCTAACTAATCGAAAGTTTCGAGTAAAAATTAGAAATGTATTCTCCGATGTATACCCACTGGAAAATGGTATACCCCAGGGCTCACCATTATCCGTGATCCTGTTCAGCATAGCATTCAATGAAATAAGCAACATAATACAATCTAATAGTGTTGTAGACCATTGCCTTTATGCAGACGATGTCTATATACTCTGCAAAAGAAGCAACAACATAGAAACCAAGTTAATCTTCAAAAACTTAATAAAGGATATCATGGACTGGGGCGATTACTCCGGTGCCATGATATCCTTAGAAAAAACTAAAAACATTCACATATGTAGAAAACAGTCATGCGATTTTCCAGCCATATTTTGACAATAAATAACGTAGAGATCGAAAATGTAAAGAGACTAAAAATCTTAGGTATCACATTCTCGCATAATTATAAGTGGATAAGTCACTTTACTAATTTAAAAAAAGTATTAGCTGCCAGAATTAACATTATTACGTACCTTGCTAGTAAAAAATGTCATGTACACATTAATACTCTTATATACTTAACAAAAACGTTAGTGCTAAGCAAAATTGACTACGGGCTCTTCCTCTTTTGGAACTCTCCTAAATCAACCATCAATATTATAAAGCCAACATACCACCAAGCAGCACGAGCAAGCGTCTACGCATTTCGTACAACGCCCACAAAAAACATCTTAGCTGAAGCCGGCTTACCAACTTTCGAAGAAAGAATATACCAAGTCCATACAAGACTCGTACCCAAACTCCTCATTCCAACCAACTCGATTGTCGATTGTGACAAAAAAAAATATTCTCTGCGGGAAAGGACATCAAAGATTTCCTTCTACCATGCATCATATACTTGAAATCGCCATAAAGCTAGAGTTACCAAACCCAGTGGAGAACTATCAAGCACAAAACCCAACATGGCAAATCAAAAAAACATCATGTGACCGTTCTCTATCTAAATTTAAAAAAAGTTGTACGACACCAGAAGTTTTCCACACTATGTTTCAAGAGCGTAAAGAATACTACCAAGCACAAAAATGGACCTTGTGGTTCACAGACGGTTCAAAATTAGACCAACTACCGGCGAGTTTCGCAGTAGTAGACACAAATGGTGACCCCCTTAGGGTGCAAACCCTACTGGACTGCGCATCTGTTTTCACTGCAGAAGCAGTCGCAATCAGCTGCGCAATATCTATGGCGTCAGAAAACAACTATAAAACCCTCATATGCACCGACAGCCAGTCTGTCTTACAAGCTGTTCAAAACCCAATATCAGACTATCCGACGATAAGCAGAATTTGAGATGCACTCATCGACAAAGAGGCAACAATACGCCTACTTTGGATACCAGGCCACATCAATATACATGGAAACGAAATGGCAGACAGAGCAGCAAAACTAGCTTCAAAAGCCCCAGTAACAAAAAACGACACATGCGAAAGAAAAGACATGCGCACCACAATTAAACGACACCTAAACGCTAAAATAAAACGAGAATGGCAAGACTACACGCACCATCATTACACTGCCATAAACAGAGAATTTACAACTCCAAAATACCCGACCGGCATTTCGAAATCTCGCACAAAACTTTTCTCATGCCTACGCCTTGGCCATACTGTGGACACCCATTCACATCTCCTTACCGGTGAACCAGCGCCAGTCTGCGCACACTGCGGCGATACCATGTCATTAAAACACATATTCATAGACTGCCCTGCTTTAATAGATGTCAGAAACCAATACTTCAAAAAAAACTGGACTGAGCTCCTAAAAAATGCAACCATTGAGAATATTAACTATCTATGACTTCATCAAACACATCAGAGCCCGAGTTTGAGTGATCTAAAAGTTTATTTTTACATTAACGTATATACGTATATACTATTTTTACTTATATATTATATATCTTCACCTAGCTTTTTTATATAATACAACCTAGTAAACTTTACATATAATATTTCTCAAAGAGCTGATAGCCCTGGCAGCTAATGCTCCTTTAATGTTAACATGTTTATTTAGTTAATTTGTTAATAAAAAATAATAATAATAATAATAGTAGTCTGAGATTAGATCAAAGGCTCTCGTCAGAGTGCCACTACATAAAGATCAGCATGCATACAGAACAGGCAGGTCGACAGAAACTGCACTGTATCAGCTGTCCACAGAAATCCAAAGTGCGTTCGAGTGCGGGGAGATAACTCTATGCGCATTTTGGACATAGCATGTACACGACAACACGACACACGAAAGTGTGAATCGGGTAATCGAGAGAAGAGATATACAGCGTCCAATCCGTATGTGGATAAACGCCTTATTGCGTACGAGGATTGCCGAAACCTCAAGTGGGGACGGTACAGTAGAGATTAAAACAACGAAAGGATGTCCACAAGGGGGCGTCCTGTCACCCCTGCTGCGGAGGCTGGTAGTAGATGAACTTCTACAGAGGCTCTCAGACAACGGAATCCGATGTCAGGGGTACGCGGATGATATTGTTATCATTGTAAGGGGCAAATTTGAGAGCACCCTTTGCGACATAATGCAAAGGGCATTGAGGTTAACGAAAGAATGGTGTACTGAGGTGGGGCTAAGCATCAACCCTCACCAGGAAAAGGAAACTGGAAGGGATTAGGCAAATCACAATGGATGGAGTACAGATGGAGTACACGTCTGAGGTGAAATACTTGGGTGTCACGTTTGACTCTAAGCTCTTATGGATGAAACACGTCGACAACACCATATCAAAGGCCACAAGAGCAATAATGGTGTGCAGACGTATTGCAGGAAGATCCTGGGGATGCAGCCCAAAGATCCTAAGATGGATGTACACTATGATAGTGAGACCTATCATAGTGTACGGAGCAGTTGCGTGGGCATCAAGAACAACCATGGTGACCGTACAAAAATCGCTCACGAAGCTTCAACGCTTAGCGTGTGTCTGCATTACGGGAGCCATGCGAACATGCCTGACGACAGCAATAGAAGTGCTGCTTGAGTTAACGCCCTACATATAATAATTGAGCAGGCAGCCAGTACTTTAGTAAACATAGCTAAAGATGGATGTGGAAGAGGCAAAGTGATACAGTCACGGAGCATGGCGAAGCTGCAGGAGCAGATTCCACTTATCCAACTTCCCAGAGATGATACGAGGAAGATAATTAAGTTTGAGAAGCGCTTCAAAATAGAGCTGGGGAACAAATGTACGTGGGACACCTCCAGGATTGAAGCGCTTCACCAGGAACACACTATAATATTGTACACCGATGGCTCGAAGACACCGGAGGGCATAGGAGCGGGGATCTTCGGGCCCCCAACCAAAATATACCTACCACTCGGAAAATATCCGAGCATCTTCCAGGCCGAAGTTTTCGCCATAAGCCGGTGTGCAGAGATAAATTTAGAGCGGGGATATACCAACGAGAAAATCGCTCTACTCAGCGACAGTCAGGCTGCACTCAAGGCATTAGCTTCGGTTGAGTTTAAATCATCAACAGTCCTTGAGTGCGTGGAGAGATTAACAATCTAGGAGTCAATAACACCATCTGTCTGGCATGGGTACCTGGACACAGAGGAGTGTGTGGTAACGAGCGAGCGGACGAGCTTGCCAAGTTGGCAGCGGCCGGAAAGCCAATAGGACCCGAGCCTATGGTGCCAATAGGGTCACATACAATAAGGGAGGACTTTATACAAAAGGAGGCGTGCCTCAGAGAACAACACTGGCGCGAAAGTCCAGGACTTCGGCAGGCAAAGGCACTAATAGGAGGGTACAACTCGAAGCGATATAAGGCTATGATTAACCTCCCAAAAAGTAGCCTTAGGATTGTAACAGGTATACTCACAGGTCACTGTAGGCTAAAGAGCCATACGCATAAATTGGGCATATCAGCTAGTAGCCTCTGTCGATTTTGTGATGTCGAAGAGAGTCTGCAGAACACATCCTGAAGGAATATGAGGCAGTCGCGAGACGAAGACTTAGAATCCTAGGATCATCCAAACTAGAAAATAGTCACATACACTCTCCGAAGCCGGGAGCCATTCTGGATTTTCTCAGAGAACTCGGCTTGGATGAAGTGTTGTAAAGAGAATTGAGGGCACAATAGACCAATAGGTCGCTAACCTCACAACATCTATCTCTCTATCTAGGGTTTAGTCGGAATTTTACATGGCTTTTTATTGTAGCCGACGTATCGTACCTTAAACTCGCCATGTTCGCACCAGACTGAGAAAAAAGTTTCAAAATGAAAGCAACAGGAAAAAACCATACCTACACATGTTTTAATGAAGTTCTGTTAGCGAGAAAGTACTTTGCGTGGTATAAGTCCGATTGCCGTTGGATGAACTTATTGGAGTTTTTGGAATAAAACAAGAGAATACTGGTGAGAAGCCGTCACAGAGCATCGATGGCCACATCGCAAATAACTTACAGTGCTTCGTCACACCATCCAATAGGCGTGACCATACCTTCACGGGTCTAGGCAGGACGTGGATACATTTTGTATATAGAAGCAGATTTTGGATACGTTTTTATGTATCATGTTAGTTTGTTGGTGTATTCACAAAGATATTCAACCAAGAAGAAGGGTGTCTCGTTGTGAGGTTGCTTACTTCCTTTAAAATTATACTAGCCGTCATTATAACAAATATTATAAGTTTTTGAGATGCATGTAAATATCACTTGTTGTTGTTGTTGTAGCAGTGCTTCGCCCGACCTAATAGTTGCGACCGATCACAAATTGTCATCAATATCCTCTAACGGGAGTCCAAGGAATCTTGCCGTTTCAACAGGGTGGACCATAATGAAAGGGGTGTTGGTGTCATGTGGGGACACATTGCAAGCGGGGCATACATTTTGTATGTCGGGGTTAATTCTGGATAGGTAAGAGTTTAACTTGACACAGTAACCAGAACGAAGTTGAGCTAGAGTGACTCGCGTTTCCCTGGGGAGAATGCGTTCCTCTTCCGCAAGTTTTGGGTACTGTTCTTTGAGTGCTGGATTCACCGGGCAATTTCTGGCATAAAGGTCCGACGCCTGTTGGTGGAGTTCCCCAAGGACCTACTTGTGTTTTTTTGCTTCATATGGCTGAGTTCTTAGGTGCCGTATTTCCTCAAAATGCTTACGGAGATGACTCCTTAAGTCCCTAGGCGGTGTTGGCTCAAAAAATATGTAAACATATTAATAATAAATATCTATCTATCTATCTATCTATCTATCTATTAATCAGATGGCTGTTGGGATGCCCAGGTTCCTGGGTATTCACCAGGAACTGTTTGGTTAGCATCTCATTTTTCTCCCTGATGGGGAGTATTCTCGTAAGTATGTAGATGATGTTCTGGGGACATAAGAAGACAGCCCGTGTCGGTTCTGAGAGCAGTATTTTGGCAGGCCTGTGGCTTCTTCCAGTGGGTTATTTTTAGGCTTGGCGGCCATATAGGGGACGCGTAGCATGCAATCGGCTGGACAATTGCTTTGTATGTGGTAATGAGCGTTTCTTTGTCTTTTCCCCAAGTACTGCCAGCAAGGGATTTTATTACGGCTCTGGATTTTCGGTACAATTGCGGCTGCGTGCTCATCAAAATGTAGATTCTGATCAAACGTCACACCCAATATTTTGGGGTGTAGGACAGTCGGTAGCGTAGTGCCATCGTCGTGGATGTTCAAAATTGTCGCCATTTGGGACGTCCATATTGTAAATAAGGTCGCGGAGGATTTAGTCGGTGATAATGCCAGGTTTCGCGAGGCGAAAAAAACTGGAGATCAGGGAGGTAGCCATTTATTCTGTCGCAAAGCTCATCGCTCTTTGGGCCTGGGCCTGCGACCATTATTGTGCAGTCATCGGCGTAGGAAACGATAGTAACTCCTTCTGGTGGCGAAGGTAGCTTAGATATGTAGAAATTAAACAAAAGTGGGAATAGGCCACCACCCTGTGGCATCCCCTGTTTAATTCTTCTTGGTTTTGATGTTTCATTTCTAAATTGCACCGATGCCTGCCGACCACCCAGATAATTTGTGGTCCACCTTTTAAGACATGGGGGAAGAGTAGACCCTTCAAGATCTTGCAGAAACGTGCTATGGTTGACCGTATCAAGAGCTTTTAATAGGGGTAGCGCAACGAGTACTGTTCTATGGTGGGGGTTTAGATTTAAACCGCAATTTATCTGGGTGCTGGTGGTGGTGCTATGGAGTTTTTTGAAGCCATGCTGATGACACGCTAGCTGCAAATTTGCTTTAAAGTAGGGGAGCAAAATGGATTCAAGCGTCTTTGCTACTGGCGATAGGAGATATCGGGCGATATGACTCTCCTATGTTAGTTGGTTTACCAGGCTTTAGTAGCGGGACTGCCTTGGCCATTTTTCATTTTTCGGGAATGACAAAGGTGGAAAGAGACAGGTTGAAGACATGCGCTAAATATTTGAAACCCTCTTTCCCTAGGCTTTTAAGCATCGGCATGGCTATGCCGTCTGGGCCCACTGCTTTGGATGGTTTAGCATGACATTTGGTAATTGGTGACGCGCTGAATTTATGTTCATGTGCGTATCTGTTGGCCCTCCGTCCATCTTTGTCGACCGTAGAATGCATTATATATTGTCGGCAGAAAACGCTCGCGCATTTTTTTCGCTTCCGACAGCACTTTATCGCCAAAGGCGATGGAAACTTTGTCATTGTGCCTAGACGGATTCCGGCAAGAGGTTACAACCGCTTAGGTGCTCCTCCCATTTCGCCCGCTTGTGTTCATCCACAAGCAATCTGATGCCTTGGTTTATTTCCCTGTTTTGGGGGTCGCCGGGATCGAGCTGTCTTATAAGGTCACGTTCTCTCGCTAAATTAGTGGCCTCCGCCGGGAAGTGGGGCCGAATTTCGGGAATTCTACCAGCGGGAAGTGAATGCCATAGATCGTGACGGGCATTGTAATCGCCTGAGATAATGCGATTGCTCCCAGTGAGTAAGGCGCTGATATTAGGGCGGTATCCACTGGGGCAGGAGATGTAGATGTTGATGATTTCTAGCTTTGCAATGCCTGACCGGCCAGATAAGCCTGACGTTCTAAGACTCTGTCCCTGCGGTCGATGCCGGGATCAAATATATGATATTGCACAGAGTGATTTATGATAAACGGGAGGCCGTCTCCATTTCCGCTCTCGCGACCTTTTCTTTGGACATTATACCCAGAACAGGTCTGCAGTGCAGATCTTGCTGTGAGTTTCGTCTCTTGAATCGCAGCAATGCGGATGTTGTGCCGCTTCATGAAATCGACTATCTCCGTAATCTTCCCAGTTAGTCCATTACAGTTTAACTGCAGAATTCTGAAGTGCATGAGGGGAGACGTCGCCACTCTGGGGGTGACGGGTGACTGCGCCTGGGTTGAGGAAGGCTAGGACGCAATTTCTGTTGTGGCCCTGGGACTGGCGTTGTTGTTGTTGTTGTAGCAATGCTCGCCCCACCTAATAGCCGCGACCGATCACAAATTGTCATCAATATCCTCTAACGGGAGTCTAAGGAAACTTGCCGTTTCAACAGGGGTGGACCATAAGGAAAGGGGTGTTAGAGGCGTTGGTTCCACATTACAATTAAAGAGATGGTTGGTGTCATGTGGGGACACATTGCAAGCAGGGCATACATTTTGTATGTCGGGGTTGATTCTGGATAGGTAAGAGTTTAACCTGTTACAGTATCCAGAACGAAGTTGAGCAAGAGTGACACGCGTTTCCCTGGGGAGTATGCGTTCCTCTTCTGCGAGTTCTGAATATTTTTCTTCAAGTACTGGATTCACCGGGCAATTCCCGACATAAAGGTCCGACGCCTGTCTATGGAGTTCACCAAGGACCTGCTTGTGTTTTTCCGCTTCATACGGCTGGGTTCTCAGGTGCCGTATTTCCTCAAAATGCTTACGGAGATGACTCCTTAGGCCCCTAGGCGGTGCTGGTTCGTCAATCAGATGTCTGTTGGGATGCCCAGGTTTCTGGGTATTCAACAGAAACTGTTTGGTCAGCATCTCATTTCTCTCCCTGATGGGGAGTATTCTCGCCTCATTATGCAGATGGTGTTCTGGGGACATAAGAAGACAGCCCGTGGCGATTCTGAGAGCAGTATTTTGGCAGGCCTGTAGTTTCTTCCAGTGGGTGGTTTTTAGGCTTGGCGACCATATGGGTGACGCGTAGCACGTAATCGGCTGGCTAATTGCTTTGTATGTGGTCAAGAGCGTTTCTTTATCTTTTCCCCAGGTACTGCCAGCAAGGGATTTGAGGATTTTATTACGGCTCTGAATTCTTGGAACAATTGCGGTTGCGTGCGCACCAAAATGTAGATCCTGGTCAAACGTCACACCCAAGATTTTGGGGTGTAGGCCAGTCGGTAGCGTAGTGCCATCGACGTGGATGTTCAATATGGTCGACATTTGGGGCGTCCATGTTGTAAATAAGGTCGCGGAAGATTTAGTCGGTGGAGAGATCAGGGAGATAGCCGTTTATTTTATTGCATAGCTCATCGATCTTTGGGCCTGGGCCTGTGGCCATTATTGTGCAGTCATCGGCGTAGGAAACGATTGTGACTCCTTCCGGTGGTGAAGGTAGCTTAGATATGTAGAAATTAAACAAAAGCGGGGATAGGACACCACCCTGTGGCACCCCTTGTTTAATTCTCCTTTGTTTTGATGTTTCGTTTCTGAATTGCACCGATGCCTGCCGACCACCCAGATAATTTGCGGTCCACCTTTTAAGACATGGGGGAAGGGTAGACCCTTCCAGGTCTTCCAGTAACGAGCCATGGTTGACCGTATCAAAAGCTTTTGATAGGTCTAACGCTACGAGTACTGTTCTATGGTGGGGATATTGATTCAAACCGCAATTTATCTGGGTGCTAATGACATTTAGCGCGGAGATAGTGCTATGGAGTTTTCTGAAGTCATGCTGATGAGGGGCTAGCTGCAAATGTGCTTGGAAATGAGGGAGCAAAATGGCTTCAAGCGTCTTTGCCACTGGCGATAGGAGAGATATCGGACGATATGACTCACCTACGTTAGCTGGTTTCCCAGGCTTTAGTAGCGGGACCACCTTGGCCATTTTCCATTTCTCGGGTATGACAAAGGTGGAAAGAGACAGGTTGAAGACATGCGCTAAATATTTGAAACCCTCTTTCCCTAGGTTTTTAAGCATCGGCATGGCTATGCCGTCTGGGCCCACTGCTTTGGATGGTTTAGCGCGACCAATGGCGTCCTCAACCTCTCTAGCGGTGATGGTAATTGGTGACGCGCTGAGTTTGTGTTTATGTGCACGTCTATTGGCTCTCCGTCTATCTTTGTCGACCGTAGGATGCATTATATATTGTCGGCAGAAAGCGGTCGCGCATTTTTTCGCATCCGACAGCACCTTATCGCCAAAGGCGATGGAAACATTGTCTTTGTGCTTAGTCGGATTCGATAGGGAATTTACGGTGGACCAAAGTTTACCTACACCGGTAGAGAGGTTACAACCTCTTAGGAGCTCTTCCCATTTCGCCCGCTTGTGTTCGTCTACAAGCAATCTGATGCGTTGGTTTATATCCCTTATTAGGGGGTCGCCTGGAACAAGCTGTCTTATAAGGTCGCGTTCCCTCGCTAAGCTCGCGGCCTCCGCCGGGAAGTGGCGTCCTTGGGCAAGCATTGGGGACCCGGATGATTTGGGTTTGCGACCTGGCAACATGGCGCGATGAAACCCGTCGGGGGGTTGCCGTCGCGGAGACCAGAACATCTAGGAAAGTGGTACCACCCAAGGCAGGGGCTGCATTGGGCGGATGTCGCAAACGTATATATTGTGCTGGCAAACGGTGCAAACGGAGGTAGGGACTAAGAGTCTGTTTCCCTGACCTACACGATTGCTACCGGAAAAGAGGGGGAAGAAGACGGGGGCAGGGGCTGATGCTCAGCATGCTACCGACTCTACTACGAAGATAGTAGTTATGAGTGGTAGCAGCTGTTTGAGTTGTTGGTGCCGCGGGGCGCGAGCAGAAGCGGGTGGGATTCAAGGGGTTGTGTAGCGCAATATATAGCTTCTCCAACCCAATTGTCAGCCTCCCCTTCGAGCGGCAAATGCCGTTTCACTAACAGACGAGGCTCTGGCGACCCCAAGCTCCTCATGGAACTTGGGGGTGGGGAGGGAGGGATGGCCTGAAGGTTTAATGTGGCAATATAAATCGTTCCCGAGATGGTAGGGCCAGCACCTTAATGGTGCTGTGTTACCGGAGCGTATCGGATCTGTATCCGACAAAGGACCATCACATCGATAACACCAAAGCCTTCGGGGAGTAACCTAATCGCTACAACAACAACAACACCAACAACAACAGCAGCAGCAGCGGGTACTTGTGGATTGCTGAGCAGCGGGGCTGCTGGCAGGTAGTGGGGGACGCTTAGGCGTAGACTACGGGACGCCCTTGGGCGTGAACAGCAAGGAGCCACAAAGGATTTATAAAAGTTACGTGGACGTCGGGTTTTGGGATCAAGCCCAGAACAACCTTTCCGATGCAACCATCCCTTACACGAGACACACTGACCAGAGTATGACCGTCCTAAAAAGATTCTTTTCCGGCAGATGAAGCAAAACCATTTCTCAGGGTCGGGGTCAGGAGACGGACCCGCATTGGATTCGATACCTTCCCGGAGCAAGAGAATATGGAGCTGTCCAGCTGCAAGGAGCTGCTGGTAGGATGACCATTTGTGGGAGGGACGCTACAAATTAAATGGGGTTACACTGAAATGACAGGAAAAATTCCGAGTCGCTCCGGTACATAGAACCGACTGCCTTGGGAAGCGAATCTGCTTGCTTTGGTTATGGCTACTACTTTCGTCTGAAACACACTACAGTGACTTGGGTTGTGGGGTTTGTTTATTTTCGGATCAACTGAGTATATCGGAGATCCTACTTCTTCCATTTGTTTGGAACCATCGGTGTCAACATGTACCTCTATTGTGGCTCTACCATGCTTTTCGAAGCGCGATACGTAGGTAGTCTGTTCGCCCTTGGGTAAAATAAATCAAACTTAGTATATTAAAAAATGGAACAAGTGCAGTATACGGACAATGCTGATATAAAAAAAACGAAAAATTGAGATCGATAGGTATTAATAAAAGAAACATAACGGTATATTTTTTTGTTGGGCAAACAACAACAACAAAAGTTTTTAAAGGTCAAAGTTCATAATAAGCTTTTTTTTTATCTAAATTACTTCTAAAGTATTGAACCGATTTTCAAAATTTTGACGTCGTTGGATATGTTTTTCCAATAACTTTCATGTGATGGATATCTTAAGTATATAACTGCAAAGAATTTCCTGAAATAATATAATTTTTTAAGAACATCAAAATTTTTAAAAACTTAATTTTTTTTAATTTAATTGCTGTATTAAATATATGAAAATATAGTTTGGTAGATGGGAAATAATTTAAGCTTTCATTTAAAATTATATATAATATCCTTAGTCCCATCAATGCAATACCAACTGTCCTGTTCCTGGTATACCAAAACTTAATTTTGGGCAAATTAACAGTAATTCTGCGCAGAACACATGGTATTTGTTTCCTTTATGTGCAGAACACCTTTCCGAGTTGGAGGCCTTCGGCCGCGCTTATTTAAATAACCCTGGGCTACGCCATGCCAAGTCCGGGTGGTTGCTTGAACCGTGGCAACATGCCACGGTACGCACTCTTTTGCGCGTTTTTAGGTGCAGCCTAATAAAATTACAACAACCATGTTTTGAAAATGGCAATAAGGCCATACTGGCTTTATTTCAATATACGTACACATACATACATATGTACAAATAAATATGCGTAATTTACTTAGTAAATATAGCACTTTTAAACATCGAATTTTTTAAGTATTTTACGGGATAGGAATACAAACAGCATATCAAATGAAAGGTAATTTTACTACCTATACAATTTTGAAAATCGGTTCGATACTTAAAGAGAAATTTAGATTTAAAAAATGCTTCATATGAACTTTGACCCTTAATAACTCCTGTTATTGTCATTTGCCCACAAACAAAATTGTGTAGTTATACTCACCTTGACCATGTCTATCAATCCTCATACTTCATTTTTTATTTTGGAATTGTCCGTATACTGCACTTAAGCCGATTTTTATATGCAAAAGCTATTCTAATATATTCTATGTTTGCTTTAAGTTTAAACCGGCGCTTAATGGGGTGGATTTAGGTTAGGAGCAGTGGGAGTGACACACTTCGCTTGTGTTGTGCCACTTGTACAGTGCGCCAGAACACAACAAAAAAACATTTTGATTGAATAAATTGGGGATGTAGACGGCGCATTGCTTTACGCACGAATAAATATTTTTTTTGCCTCCCAGACGAATGGACAGTATTCTTAATGGACATTCATGTTTGCATACATAGGTATGCATGTACATAGAGAACATACATATTTTTCCGCTTTCGTAGGTACACTCTTCCACTTTGGGAAATTACTTGATATATTGATTTTTTTTTTTTTAATTAAATTTGAAAAATAACAAAAACAAAAATTTTCATAGTATGTAAGCAGTTTGCTTTACACATTGTACCTGCCTTTTTGTTGAAAAAAAAATAGCAGGTGAAATTCAAGTCAATTAAAGAATACACCGGCCAAAGCATTTGGTGAACGTGACTCGCAGCAACCTGCGTCCATTAACAGAGCACCCAAAATGTAAGTAAACTCGTTGCCACTCGCGCCCTCAATCCGCCACCATCACTTTATTTTCAAAACTGTGCTAAGCCAACAAAGATCGTAAGTATTTACTAAATATATGTATGTTAACTCTTTACATTTTAACACTTTAAATTTAATGCTATTGAATTTTTTTTGAAATTTTCACAAGCTGCGCCCATTTATCTAACGCAAACTGGCCAGCAAAATATACTTTTCTCACTGACGGCTATTATCGATTTTCTTCTACGCTCCGCTTTAAAGATTTTTTTGTTTATTTTCCTTTGTTTATACATGACAAGTAGATTTCGGTTTTAAATGCTGCCGCGAAAAAATTATTTTATTTATGTTATAATAATAATTTTGCAACTTGTATATTTTCAAACAAATTTTTTACTAAAGAAAAGCACAGAATACACAGCAGCCGAAAAGTTTCTAACTGCATCACGAATGAGTACCACAAAACGCATGGCAAAAGGTACCAACAACACAGCTACAAAGAGTTACTCACAAAAACAAAAACTACATTACAAACTCACTCGCGCTTACTTCGTTATTTACCTCTCAAACATCTATCAATTACCTTTTGGCATTTTCCCTTATCTCCAACAATACACCTTGTGTAGAAGATATTTTTTTAATCTATGCTCTTTGTCCTTACAAATTCTTATTGGTTTAACAGAATTGTAATAAGCGAGACAACGTTTAGAGTTCTCCATACACGAACTTTCCCACCAAAAAAAAATTTCACACGCGCCAACACTGAATATACCTCATCGGCAGATGTCTCGAAATAAAACTCAGATTTTTCGCATTGAATACTTAAAATTTTGGCTGGATTTTATATGATTTATGTAGTATGTAGTTCTTATTTAACGCGGTGATGTTTTTTTCACTTTGGTGCCAATTTTTTGCTGAAATTTAATGTTTTTCTGCAATCACTACACCATCACCACAAATCAAAATGAAGGGGAACAAGAAAACTGGCTGACAACAGTGTACGGAGTTTTAAATTACAATTTGTGGTAAGACTTGCTTTTAAATAACTGGTGAGTTTGTTTATTTGGTCCATTGTGAATTTATACAAGTGAAAAATCTTTCTATTTCTCCATTGAGGATAGATAGAATAAGAGACGTCATTTCATACTTTTTGCGAAATTTATTTGCAATGTGCCATTTGAGAGGTAAGGGAATATTTAGAATAAGGTGCCACGCTTTTCCAACTTTTCTTTTTTTTGAGGGGTGGCGGGGGTCCTAAAAATCACAAAATTATCATCCGCAACTCTAGGAAACTCTTAGTTTATGAAATATAAGCCTTTTAATTTCCAAATTTAGTAAAATTTCAACTTAAGTCCTGCACTTAAAATTCGGGTCGCACATGTCGATAGCGGTATCAAAAGACGCGTTTTTGCGTCAAGATTCAGAATACGAAAGCAGAAATTACATTTTTTTTTATCTCGTTTAAAAGTTATTGGCGGAAAGCCCGTCGGTACTATTGCCGCTTTTTTCGTTGTTGCAATTAAACAAACGAAAACAAATGAAGGTGGTGAATAGTGTTGCCAGCTCCGCAACAATATCTTTTTAACTTGGTAGAAGATTATAAGGTAGTGACCCGTCGACATAAATGCAAACAAACATACACTATCAATGTATTTTGTTTTGTAATTCTCTGAATAATTTGAAATTAATGTATTTAATTGGAACAAGTGCAGAATACATACATTTGTCAAAAAAAAAATAAAAAATTGGACTTTATAGAGATTTTTATGCTGATTCCAACGGTAATTCTGCGTAGAACACCTTTCTGCATAGGCGGCCTTCGGCCGCGCTTATAAAAAATAACCCTGGGCTACGCCATGCCAAGTCCCACAGAAAACATTACATGCCAACCTAATAAAACCGCACTGCGTTTTTTTTTTCCGCACGCAAACAACCGGCGTTTCTGCCCGAACCGAAATAAATATGCGTTGCGATAATGTAAAACATGTATGCAAACGTGAAATCTAAATGTCACGCAGAACAAGAATTGGAAATCCAGTTATGTTTTCACGCAGCAAATTCAATTTCGGTTACTCTCATACAAGTTGTATGTGCATGAGACATTTTTGACAGAAAATGACTTGCGTACGTTTATATTAGGTTGGCATGTTAGACATCAATTTTTTTGATTTCTTTGGTGCTAGCACACCGAATTCAACCAATTCGCCGTGCAGAGGAATGTAAAGCCAAAAGAAAATGTTCATTGATTTCCATTAACTGACTTACTGTTGTACAAAAGCGTTGTATTATAAATATATAAAATAATGAAGAGGAAGCAATCAGCTGTTCGGATAACAGCACCTGAACACGCCTTGAATAATGGGGCAGTTACCCACCGACGTGTGCCGTACGAACGGACGTTTGTCGTACGAAACACGTTTGACCGAACCCTCAAGCCCGTAGGAATCAATGTGTGCGTCTGTGTACATATACATAACATATTTGTGTGTGTATTGTTTACAGATAAGCACTGTTGCCATTGACCATTTTGCATGTATGCTTATGGAAACATCAACTTTTTCCAACTTAATTTTTGATATTGTAAAAGGCCGGAATACATATTAAATAAGTATAAATAGATTACATATTTATAATCAGCACTTTTACATAATTATTTCGAATTATTTTCACAATTTTTCAAACTTTAATTAGGTGTTTTTGCATAAAATTGCAAACGGTCAAAAATTAGCGCACAAAAGTTTACTAGGCAACTCTGTCTAGTGAGAGAGCGATCTTACACGTTCTTACGGAAAAAATCTAAATTGTTTTGATTTCTACGTTCCGGGCTACGTACGTACGTGCGTTGAACGTCGGTGAGTTTTCGTTTACATTGCACACTCATAAGATAGGTCGTGTCAGCTGACACGTTTTTTCTACGTACGTTCGTGGATAACTGCCGCTTAAATCCGACCTTGGCTCAACTATAAGCCGGAGTCATTGGTGCCGTATGTCGTATCGCTGTATCCGTATCCCTAACATAATCAGCTGTTTATCGTTACGACGGTAAAGCTGGAGACATTGGTGCTTTATCGGTAACCGTATCGGTAACCTTATAACAGCTGATTCGACCAACCTTATGAGAATCAATGCAATCGATTATTGGTGCCGCTAAGGTCGTAACCGTATCGTAGCCAACCAATTGGGGTTTGGTTTACCGTCGTAACGATAAACAGCTTATTATGTTAGGGATACGGATACAGCGATACGACATACGGCACCAATGACTCGGGCTTAAACCAAAACCCAATTGGTTGGCTACGATACGGTTACGACCTTAGCGGCACCAATAATCGATTGCATTGTATCTCATAAGGTTGGTCGAATCAGCTGTTATAAGGTTACCGATACGGTTACGGATAAAGCACCAATGTCTCCAGCTATATGGTTGGCTCATCTGATCAGCTGATATTTGCCTTCATCCAGTGAGTTTTACAGCTCCGGCTCACGCTCAATTCTCACGGGAATGCTCTGGATCACTGAGAGACTTGAGAAGCAGATGTCGTGATATTTTCGCACACGTGAAATGTGATAGGCAGATGTCGCCGCTGTTTTTCATTTAACTCATACGGCGAGAGGCTAAGCAGCGACATCTATTTTTGAAAAAAGTAGGTTTATTAAAGGCAATGTTGCCAAACTAAAGACAAGTAATTACCCTTCAAGAAACGCGAGTACTCCATAAATAATGTAAGGAATACTCCTTTGGGAGTATAGGAGTGTTCCAAAACTAATCTGTATTCATACAAAAAATGTGCTCCAATTAACATTGCGATGTCCTAGGAGAGGAGTAGGTGATCCCACTCCCGCTTTGTTTGTGAGTATTCCATAGAGTACATAGGTGAGAGTACTTTCCAAAGTACTTTCACTGTTGTACTCCGAGGAGCACCCACAGAGGATCATATGCCAAAGTACTAAAGAGGAATTGTGTCGGAAAGAATTATCGGAGTGAATTTAATTTAAAATGAAAATAATGAAGAGGAAGCAATCAGCTGTTCGGATAACAGCACCTGAATACGCCTTGAATAATGCGGCAGTTACCCACCGACGTGTGCCGTACGTACGGACATTTGTCGTACGAAACACGTTTGACCGAACCCTCAAGCCCGTAGGAATCAATGTGTGCGTCTGTGTACATATACATAACATATTTGTGTGTGTATTGTTTACAGATAAGCACTGTTGCCATTGACCATTTTGCATGTATGCTTATGGAAACATCAACTTTTTCCAATTTAATTTTTTATATTGTAAAAGGCCGGAATACATATTTAATAAGTATAAATAGATTACATATTTATAATCAGCACTTTTACATAATTATTTCGAATTATTTTCACAATTTTTCAAACTTTAATTAGGTGTTTTTGCATAAAATTGCAAACGGTCAAAAATTAGCGCACAAAAGTTTACTCGGCAACTCTGTCTAGTGAGAGAGCGATCAGCTGACACGTTCTTACGGAAAAAATCTAAATTGTTTTGATTTCTACGTTCCGGGCTACGTACGTACGTGCGTTGAACGTCGGTGAGTTTTCGTTTACATTGCACACTCATAATATAGGTCGTGTCAGCTGACACGTTTTTTCTACGTACGTTCGTGGGTAACTGCCGCTTAAATCCGACCTTGGTTCAACTATAAGCCGGAGTCATTGGTGCCGTATGTCGTATCGCTGTATCCGTATCCCTAACGTAATCAGCTGTTTATCGTTACGACGGTAAAGCTGGAGACATTGGTGCTTTATCGGTAACCGTATCGGTAACCTTATAACAGCTGATTCGACCAACCTTATGAGAATCAATGCAATCGATTATTGGTGCCGCTAAGGTCGTAACCGTATCGTAGCCAACCAATTGGGTTTTGGTTTACCGTCGTAACGATAAACAGCTGATTACGTTAGGGATACGGATACAGCGATACGACATACGGCACCAATGACTCCGGCTTAAACCAAAACCCAATTGGTTGGCTACGATACGGTTACGACCTTAGCGGCACCAATAATCGATTGCATTGTATCTCATAAGGTTGGTCGAATCAGCTGTTATAAGGTTATCGATACGGTTACGGATAAAGCACCAATGTCTCCAGCTATATGGTTGGCTCATATGATCAGCTGATATTTGCCTTCATCCAGTGAGTTTTACAGCTCCGGCTCACGCTCAATTCTCACGGGAATGCTCTGGATCACTGAGAGACTTGAGAAGCAGATGTCGTGATATTTTCGCACACGTGAAATGTGATAGGCAGATGTCGCCGCTGTTTTTCATTTAACTCATACGGCGAAAGGCTAAGCAGCGACATCTATTTTTGAGAAAAGTAGGTTTATTAAAGGCAATGTTGCCAAACTAAAGACAAGTAATTACCCTTCAAAAAACGCGAGTACACCATAAATAATGTAAGGAATACTCCTTTGGGAGTATAGGAGTGTTCCAAAACTAATCTGTATTCATACAAAAAATGTGCTCCAATTAACATTGCGATGTCCTAGGAGAGGAGTAGGTGATCCCACTCTCGCTTTGTTTGTGAGTATTCCATAGAGTACATAGGTGAGAGTACTTTCCAAAGTACTTTCACTGTTGTACTACATGGAGCACCCACAGAGGATCATATGCCAAAATACTAAAGAGGAATTGTGTCGGAAAGAATTATCCGAGTGAATTTAATTTAAAATGAAAGTAAATGAAGAGGGGAAATACAACTTTTATATTTTTTACTACGAATATTCTTATGTTATTTAGCATTTGCGTGAATAAAGAAACTTAGAAAGGGTAATATTTCTCTATACTATAGTATGTATACATAAAACCAGAGCGCGGTTGCATTTTTTCAGAGTTGCCATAGTAAAATTTTATTATCAGTTATTTGTATGCAATATTTTACTTTTGTAAACTGTTCGATCGTCATCGTGTCGTTATCACGGTCGTTAAAAAACGAGCAATGATCGGCTGATGATGGTCCGCAAACGCATTGCAAAGGAGTATTGTTAGAATACTCCAATATGAAGAAAATGGAACACGTAATCCAACAATTTTTGCAGGGCACTAATTATTTCAAATCTTTCATTCCCAACATCTCTACGTTTTTGATAAACTTCTGAGCTGTTAACGACTTAAGCGCCAAATACACAACACGAACATTTCCGCGAACATTCCCGTTATGTCATGTTTCTGCGACCTTTTCTGTCGTGTATGGTGGTGTTTGCCAGTTCGCGCAAGTGTTCGCCAAAAATCAAAATATTTTAATTTTTGGCGAACTGTTCGTGCGTGTATGGCGAAATAGCTCATAATCGTAGTAATTTCTGAACGGAACAGACGTGCGCGGAAAAGTAAAATGGACAATAAAAAATTTCTGAGTGAATTTATTGAAATGTATAAAAATTTTTTTTACGCTTAATTGCCACAGCGAGCAATATTGCTGCAGCACAATTGTTGTCCGTATTCATCGCTGTCTGAAAGAGAAATAATGTTCGGTCAAAAGTTCGTATGGTGTATGGCCAAAGCTGCGAACAAGATTGCGGAATGTGCGCGGAAATGTTCGTGTCGTGTATTTGGCGCTTTAGTAAAAACATCGCCCAATTGGTCTTCACTGCAAACGTAGTAAATCGAAATCTTCTTCGACTCGTATAGCTGCCGAATAAAATGTAGTTGAACATCGAAGTGTTTGGTTCGTTGGTGCAATTCTGAATTTTTGATAAGTCGAGTTGCGCTCTGATTGTCGATGTAAAGTGACGGTGGGCATTCTTGTGCACAGCCTACGTCACGGAGTAACTGATGTAACCAAACTGCTTCCTTTGCACCTTCACATGCTGCCATAAATTCAGCCTCAGTGGTTGAAAGTGCTACTGTTTTCTGGCGGTGACTCTACAAGGTAATAACACATCCACCCACCAAAAATGCGTAACCTGTGGTAGATTTTCGCGTATCAACATCACGCGCAAAGTCAGAGTCAGAATATCCTTTCAATGTCGTGGAAGGACCAGAGTATTGAATTCCTCGTTCAGCTGTCCCATTCAAGTATCGTAGAATACGCTTGACTGCCGAAACATGCGAGGGCTTTGGATTATCCATAAATCGGCTGACTTCTCCCACTGCATATGAAATGTCTGGTCTGGCCACAATCGCAGCAAACATAAGCGATCCTATCGCTTGTCGATATGGGAATTCAACATACCCATTTTCACATGATTTAGTTTACGTGCTATTGCTGTCTGCTGGACTGGATATGTGCTTCGAATGTTGCATATTGAACTTCTCTATAACCTTCTTCATATATGCACTTTGATTAATGAAAATTTTCTTCTTCTCTCGATTTCGGTGTATTTCAACGGCAACGAAATGATCGTCTTCTCGTGTCATCTCAAAATTGTGACTTTCTCCATAATCAACGCCCTCCTTTTGTGAATAGCCCGTTGCAACTAGGCGTGCCTTGAAAATTGGGTCGGACATACTCGATTTTCGCTTAAAAACCCATCGACTTCCTATTACGTTGTGGTCCTTTGGACACTTCAGCAAATCCTATATCGAATTTTTCTTCAGTAAACACAACTCATCTTTAATTGCGCCTCTCCAGTTTATAGATTCTTCTGAATTCATCGTCGTATGTGCTTGGCTCTAGAACTACAGCTGAATATCCATTTTCAATTAGACGGCTTGGTTTCTTCAACCTCTCACGAAAACCATAGCGTTCAGTACTACGTGGTCTTTCCTCCTCTTCTTCGCCACCCGATATATCATCGCTTGTATCGGAAAAGTCGTCCGACACGTCTGAATTATTATACTCATTTTCATCTATTCCAGTATTTTCTGGAGGCTGCTTAATATTTGGCAACTCTTCATACGATTTTTGCTTAGATGTTTGCCCATCACTATCATCATCGCCAGCTAGATGATACACTTGAGCGTGATTCACAATCTTCTCGTATATTTTTACGTTGCAGCTTACAATTATTTTCCGTGTATCCGGATCATAGAGCCGAAAATTCTTTGATGTGGACTCGTACCTAACCAGAAATACCCTTTTTGCCCTGGCATCCCATTTCTTACGTCTGCACGAAGCATTCACTGCCAAAAACCCGCACATGTACCATTTCAAGTTTCGTCCCAAACCATTATTCATATTGTTACGAATATTAGCAAAACTAAGGGGTGCTGACATCTCTAAGCCGATGCTAAGCAGCGCCTTGCATGCACATCCATAGATAAATCATTATGTATCTACATAAACGAATCAATCATTATGTCTACACATATGTAGGTACACCCAGCTGAGAGCAACGCACAAGCACATGCAGATATCTTATCTGAAATGCTCCTAAAGGTATGCAATTGCGAAGTGTCGCTCACACATAAAAGCGCATGGGGTATGAGAGAAGATATAAAAATTATAGATCTGTAGTTGTAGCTGAGAAATTTATAACTAACTTGGTGTCAGAAGAGGAATTGTTGAATAAATTCCGAAGACTTAGAATACAACTTGGACATGCCAAAGTTAAGTGAATTGAAGATCCAGCAACTGAAGAACGAGTTGGAGAGCCGAAGATTGAATTCAACCGGCATTAAACTAGAACTTCAGGAACGACTACGACAGGCAATGGAATTAGAAGGAATTGATGTGGAAGAGTATGAATTTCATCTTGATGGCGAGGAAACAACAAAAATGGAAGAAACACCGCAGACAATGGCGAACACAGACCTGAACATGATATTGGCTGCAATATCGGCACAAATGTCCGAAATGTCATCACAAATCAGGAAGACAAGTATTGCATCTCAACTAGAATCGCAGGAGACACGCATAACATCGAAGATTGAAGCACAAGAAACACGCATTTCAGAAATGTCGTCGCAAATGTCATCTCAACTGGAAGAACAGAAGACATATATGACATCTCAATTGGCTGAACAGTTGAAAGCACAAGAGGCTCGCATATCCTCGCAGCTGAAGCGCAGGAGATAAGGGTATCATCGAAGCTGGAGGCACAATATACAAAAATTGTACAACTCGTGGATAAAATCGATGCTGAGATTGAAACATTGAGTGGTCGTATACAGGAGCTGCAACTAAATCGCCCAGCTGTTTCAGCAAGCAATTCAAAGGTAAAAACACCATCCTTTGACGGTTCTATTCCTTTCCAGGTCTTTAAGCTACAGTTTGAGAAGACCGCAGCAGTGAACAACTGGAATGCGGAAGATAAAGTTGCTGCACTGTTCACGGCATTGAAAGGGCCTGCAGCTGAGATTTTACAAACCATTCCAGAGGGCGAACGGAACTGTTATGAAGCATTGATGGCCGCTCTAGAGAGACGATACGGAACTGAGCATAGGAGACAGATATACCAAATGGAGTTACTGAATCGCTTCCAGAGGCCTGGTGAAACATTGCAAGAGTTTGCGTCGGATATTAAAAGGCTTGCACATTTAGCGAATGCGGACGCACCCATGGAATACACTGAAAGGGTAAAGATTCAGAGCTTTATAAATGGCATACGGGACGTCGAAACAAAGCGAGTTACATACGCAAACCCAAAGCCAACATTCGCAGAAACGGTATCACATGCTCTGATTCAGGAAACAGCGTCGCTTCTGTGTAAGCCGTTTTCAAAGCACGCCGTGTGGAAGTAGAAAGGCCAGAGTGGGTAGGTGCAATATTGGAGGCGCTGAAAGGATCGCAAAAGCGGAGTGAAGGATGCTTCAAATGCGGGAAGCCCGGTCACATTGCACGTCATTGCGATCTTGGTCCTGGTAGTTCCAACTTGGGTGGCCGTAAACGCAAAACGGGAGGAGATGAGCAACAGCGTGACAGATGTAAAAATTGAGAGCTAGCTCCAGCTATTGAATGTCCTGTGATACCTGTGTTGCAAATTGGTAGAAAATCGAGCAGTCTTATGGTCAGAGGGAATGTGGATGGTAAAGAACGTGTACTGACTGTAGATACGGACGCATCTCTTTCGTTGATTCGATCTGATTTGGTCTACAGGAGAATAAAGTCATTACCTGGAGCAAGGTTGCGTACGGTCACTGGCGAGTATAACCAAGTCCGGGGAGAAGTGATCTGTGAAATCTCAATTGGGAAGGTCATGGTTTTACACAAATTCGTTGTGGCGGAGATTGTTTATGAAGTTATATTGGGAGTGGATTTCTTGGTTGACCATGACATCAAGATCGATATGCAGAGAAGGGTGATGCGTTATGAGAACCAAGATGTGCCACTTAACTTCAGTTTGGAAAAAGGGTTCAGCAGTAAGCGAGTGCTGGTGGAGGAGATTCGACAGAGACCACTAAAGTCAAGGAAAGTAGATCGAGCAAAGGTTGATGCACCGAATGGGCTAAATAAAGCGAAATCAAAGGTACCTTCGAGAGCATTGACAAACCCTAATGGACGCACTAAAACGAGTGAAAGAATTTTCCAGAACGAATGCAAGGGTGGTTTCAAGCCAGCGCGCACTACTGTTGTGAAACTTCAAGACGATACTGATGATGCAAAGTCAATCCGTCAAGATCAAGCTCTGCGAAGTAGTTCTTCATTGACCAAGCAACAGAGTATGAAGGAACGGCCCAGGGTAATGAGAAGTAAGATGAAACACAGGTATGGCAAGAACTTTAATTCGGAAGGTTTCTTGGAGGGAGATTTGGTACTGCTACACAATCCTCACCGGCGGAAAGGTGTTCCATCCAAATATCGGTGCAGCTGGGAAAACCCGTACAGAGTTGTGAAGAGGAACAGTGATGTCATCTACCGCATACAAACAATTGAGAAACCACGAAATAGAAGAGTGGTTTATTTGGAGATGCTAGCAGCGTTTAGATCGAGAGATTTGTCTGATCGGGACGATCAGACTTAGGTGGAGGGCAGTGTTACGAATATTAGCAAAACTAAGGGGTGCTGCCATCTCTAAGCCGATGCTAAGCAGCGCCTTGCATGCACATCCATAGATCAATCATTATGTATCTACAGAAACGAATCAATCATTATGTCTACACATATGTAGGTACACGCAGCTGAGAGCAACGCACAAGCACATGCAGATATCTTATCTGAAATGCTCCTAAAGGTATGCAATTGTGATTGTTGAAGTGTCGCTCACACATACAAGCGCATGGGGTATGAGAGAAGCTATAAGAAATATACATCTGTAGTTGTAGCTGAGAAATTTAGAACTAAGTAAATTCTGGAAGCGCCTAGAAGATGCCACGAGGAAAGCATAGAGTATAAAAGCATCAGCGATAGAGGCGCTATGAGCAGTTTCAGTTAAACACGCTATCTGTCGGGCAATGGATCAGTTTCATTTAAGTTATCAGTCAGTTTGGTTATTAAGCAAGCTAGTTGCAAAGTATAAGTGTTATTGTGAAGTACTTTAATAAAGGCCATTTTTCCATTATTCAATATTGGAGTTATTTATTCAACAGTTTAGCGATACGAACGTTAGCAGAAGATTGCAAATAAGGGGAATTGCAGTAGATTCGTTATAATATTAATTAATTGAATTAAGACACTTTTTTTGACGATCGATTAAGAATGTACACAGCCATTTGTACCGCTTCTGGCCATAATAGCTTTTGCAAACCACTGGCTAGCAGCATTGTGCGAGCGCACTCTACCACAGTTCGATTTTCACGCATTACACGCCCATTTTGCTCCGGTGTGTACGGTGCAATCCGTTCAACAATCACCCCAGCATTCGCATACATTCCTTATTGACAAACTCAAAGCCATTATCAAAAGGAATGTGTTTCACAGAATTACCTGTTGTGCTGCGAACAAGTGACAACAAAGCCTTAAGTTTTTCATACAGCTCATATTTATTAGCCAGATTGAACACATATTTAAAACTCGTTGCCTCATCTTTAACCAGAAGAAAGTAAGACATTCCCCCAATACCTACTTCTTCCATCGGCCACACAGATCGACATGCAAATATTCGCATTTCGCGGCCACTCGGGTTTGCGCTGATTTATGTGAAACACGTTGCATTTTACCAAGATGGCAGTCTTCGCAGAAAAACTTAGTTTCAATCGACAATTTGACACCCAAGCCGATGCAACTGCTCAAGCGTGACGGTGCGCACGCTCGTTCAATAATTCTCTGTTTAAATACCATTCTCAATTGCTTACTGTCATCTCTCACACCCACAGCATATATTTCACCATCAATATCCGTCAGTTTGCAACCATCATAAGAAATCACCATTTGCAATCCCTTTGACGTGGCGGATGCCGTTGAAAACAAATTCTGCTTCAGTTCAGGAATATGCTGCACATTCCTAAGCTGCATCTGTAGCCATTTGCCTTTAACCTTTGCTAAGCTTGTTCCCGTGCCACGAATGAATAAACGATCACTACTTACTATTTGTACAAATATCTCTCAACTTCATACTTCTTATAATCTGTAAACCATTCAATGCGACCTGTCATGTGCTCTGTTGCACCTGAATCAGCAATCCAAATATTCTCAAAATTCGTAGTGAACTCATCACCGACTTTGCCACAAAATGCAACATCACTGCCAGCCTTTTTGCGTTCGGCAAACATTTCACCGCGCTTCGGACATTCGCGCTTCCAATGTCCAATTTCATAACATTTGTTACACTTTGTTTGCTTTTTCAGCTCATCAATCGATGTTGACGTTTTTTTGTTAGTCCGCTGTTGTTTTGATTTGAATTTCGCACTGAAAGCTACATCTGATGGTGTATCATCCACTTTGTTCATTTGATCCTCCTCCAGCTGCAAACGAGCCATCAAACTATCCAACGTTCTTGCTTCTCTTATGTTGTACCAAACTGTCTTGAAATTACAAAATTTTTCAGCGTCAAACTACTAATGATCCGCACCATTTTAATGTTCTCAGATAGTTTTTCACCTTGGTCTTCGATTTCATGTGCCATTCTACTCACCTTTGACACATACGCCCCAACTGATTCGCCATCAGTCATTTTCAACGAAAAATATTCCCCATACAAATTCATAATGCGCAGCTTGCTACGTTTCTCATGCAAATTGGACAACTTTTCTGCAATCTCTTTCGCAATCTTACACATAAGAATGTTATTCGCTTGTTCATTGTCCACCGATGAAAATAAAATCGTCATTGCTTTGCCATCATTTCTGTCGTATTAGCTTTTCTCAGTGGCACTTGCAGTTTTACCAGGAACATTGCCGGCAATGACGTCCATCAGGCCTCTGGATTTCATCACAGCATCAATTTGGAATTTCCACAACTTGTAATTCATACCATTTAATTTGTGATGAGTGACGTCTACACCATTGTCAGGTTTTTGTGTAGTAAACAATAAGCAAATACTACGGTACGGCGACACGACTATGTATTTGACAATTTCTATTAAAAAATTTATAACTTATCTGGTGCAAGAATGTTCTCGAATTTTTCTTTTTTATTTTAACCCGCGTGTTGCGCTTTCATACACCCATATATGTATATACATATATATTCATATACCAAGCACGAACCAATCTTCACTACGATGAATATTGCTTATTCAGTAGAATTACTTAGATTTTCCAACTTTCAAGTGTTCTTCAATTTTAGTCGATAACTACAGCCACTGGGACCATAACCTATTGGATTTCAGTGGTTATAGTAAAACAATAAAATAGTTTTAATATAATTTAATGAGAAAAAAGAAAAACGTGTTGTTACACTTGTGTGGTATAATGAGAACAGTAGGCATAGTAAACAATGACAGTAGGTTTACAATGAAAAGAAATTGCAATGTGTATATGCCTTTAGGCGGCGCTGTTGAATAACAAAGACGTGAAGTAATTCAAATCCAACAGTTCTCTCTGTCAACAATTATTTGACATTTAGGTATGGCAATGCAGGAATAGAAAAGCTATCATCCGGTGGCAAAATCCTGAGCCAGATAAATCCAGGTAGAAGTCTGATTTGTGAGCCAGATAATTTGTTAATTAATTCTGTTTAGGTTGGCAACGCGGCCTTTAATAAACGTACTTTTTTAAAAATAGATGTCGCTGCTTAGCCTTTCGCCGTATGAGTTAAATGAAAACAGCGGCAACATCTGCCTATCACATTTCACGTGTGCGAAAATTTCACGACACCTGCTTCTCAAGTCTCTCCATGATCCAGAGCATTCCCGTGAGAATTGAGCGTGAGCCGGAGCTCTCTCTCTCGATATTTTTAGACGCGTATTAGTAGTCGACCCCTGTTCTAGAGTATTACCAAATTTCTAATTTTTTTTCAATATTTTGTGTTCGAATTTTATTTTAAAAATTCCTTCAATGTTCTTTCAAGTTGTATGTCGGAGTTGATTCTGGATAGGTAGTTTAACCAGTTACAGTACCCAGGCCGAAGTTTAGCTAGAGTGACGCGCATTTCCCTAGGGAAAGGGAGTTCCCCCTCTGCTAGTTCTGGGAATTTTTCTTTGAGTACCGGATTTGTCGGGCAATTCCTGGCTTAGAGGTCCGACGCTTATTTGTGGATATCACTGAATATCTGTTTGTGCTTTTTTGCTTCATACGGGTGTCTTCTCAGGTATCGTAACGTTTACGGAGATTACCCCTTAAGTCCCTGGGCGGTGGAGCCTCATCAATCAGATGTCTGTTGGGATGCCCAGGTTTCTGGGTATTCAACAGAAGCAGTTTGGTTAGCATTTCATTTCATTGTTGTTATTGTTGTAGCGATAAAGAAACTCGCCGAAGGTTTCGGGGGAGTGTTATTGATGTTGATGGTCCTTTACCGGATATATATCCGGTATGTTCCGGTAACAAGCACCATTAAGTACAAGCTCGACCATCTCGGAAATGATTTAATATGACCACATTGAACCTTCTAGGCCATACCACCAATAAATTTTTCTGAAGGACTTTTATTACAAAAGGAATACCAGTTTGGGTCCCTGGCTATAATTTTTATAGGTTTTTTTATTCCTGTAAAATTTTACGAAATATGCATCCACATTGAACGAAGCTCTGCATATAACCTTTATCGGTTGTCTATGGAATATTTGAATAATTTTTCTCACGAAATGTTAAGATTCTTCAATTTTACTCAAAAATGATAAAAAACGACTGTGGGCTTCTTTGTCGGCAGAATTATTCCAACAAATGATGGTTTCTAATGAAACGCTTTATCGCTGCCGAATCAAGGAAACACACTGTATAACTTTATATAAATATTTCTTGATTTTATTCGCGGATGAACCACAGTGTTTGCGATTCAGTTTTTACAAATTTATCATGAATGCGTGCGCTTGTCACGGCCGCTCGAACAAAGAACAAAGTAAGAAAGAGTATAAAACTCATTTTGACATTTATCATTGAATGACATGTGAATCGTGTCGCGAAGTAAAATGACTCTCATTGACTATTGTAAAAAGGCTAGTTAGTAAACCGCCACATACTCCCCCACCAGTGATCCACCGATCACGTTGAAAAAGTTACAAAACGATTGGGTTTTCTAATCAGTCTTCCTGATCGTGTTCTAACTTCTGTGGGTACACAGTTAACGTTATTGGATTTTTTGGCATGTTCAAATTTTTGACTAAGAGGTTCATTGTTTTCTTTAACATTATTTTTTACAATAAAATTTTTGGTATTCGTTTCATTATTATCCTTATATGATACAGCTGCTTTTAAACGGTCACATGATACCGTTACCAATCTTCCATTTACCCGAATGTCGAAATTTTTTTCTTTTCGTTTAACAACTTCAAATGGGCCATCATATGGCTGTTTAAATGGTGCTCTAACGGAATCATCACGTAGGAATACATGTGTGCAATTCGAAAGTTCTTTTTGAATGAAACAATGGTTCACAGAGTGATTCGAAGTGACAATGGTTTTGATTTGGTTCATGACGTTTTTTAGATTTTTAACAAAATCTGTCGAGAGATCAGTAGTTTTGTCATCGAGAAAATCGCCCGGCAATCTTAAAGTTGTGCCGTATAACAATTCAGCTGGACAAGCTTGTAAATCATTTTTAATTGTCGTTCTTAATGCGAGCATGATTAAAGGTAACACGTCATACCAAGTTTCGTTTTGATGACACATGATTGATGCCTTCAGAGTTCTATGGAAACGTTCAATCAAGCCGTTGGCTTGTGGATGATAGGGAGTGGTACGGATGTGTTTACAACCAAGAAGACGATTCAATTCTTTGAATACATTCGATTCGAATTGTCGACCTTGATCGGTTGTGACATATAATGGTACGCCATAGTGTGAAATCCATCCACGAATGAGTGCATTGGCTACCGTTTCAGCTGTCATGTTTTCGATGGGGATTGTAACTGGCCAGCGTGAGAAACGATCAATGCATGTTAAGCAATAACGGAATCCCTTGGATAACGGCAAAGGTCCAATGATATCAATATTTATGTGTTTGAAACGACCGTCAGGTGCATTGAAATTAGCTAAAGCAGTTTTGTTATGTTTGTGAACTTTGCTTTTTTGGCAATTAACACATTCACTTGACCATTTAGAGACATCCGATTTGATGTTTGGCCATACATAACGTTCGGTTAATAAATTGACAGAAGCCCTTTTACCAGGATGCGAGATGTTGTGCACCAGATTGAAAATTCTCTTTCGCATGTTACCGACGATAAAGGGTCTGATTTGCTTAGAAGATGTGTCGCAATAAACGTGCAGATTAGAACCAGGAAGATAAATTTTGTTCAAATTTAAAGAACATGGGATTTTTCCTTCCAGAATGTCATTTAGTTCGTTGTCGTTTATTTGAGAATTTGCTAGAAGTTCTAAGCTGATATCGTTAACTTTGATTTCTTCAATGCGCGACAATAAGTCTGCAACAACGTTATCTTTGCCGGAAATGTGACGAATGTCCGTTGTGAATTGACCATTTTGGGTATCGGTTAATCGTTTGGAATAGAAACTTAATGGTTGAAGTTGACCATTGTTGATTTGGTGAAGGGCTGCCCCTATTGCGTGATTACTAGCATCCACGTGTAATGCCAAAGTTGTATTGGGAATTGGGTGAGCTAACAGGACAGCGTTGGCGATATCAGCTTTACATTTTTCAAATGCTAAAGATGCATCGTCGTTCCAAGCAATTTGCGAATTATCTTTTTTTTTGTTGCCTTTTATTAGCAGCTGAAGTTTGCCTTGGATTTGAGCAGCATTCGGTAGAAAGCGACGATATGAGTTAAGGATTGCCAAAAAACTACGGAGTTCGTGTGCTTTTTCAGGTTTTTTGAAATTTTTAATGACATCAACTTTTTCAGTTTTTGGTAAAATGCCATCTTTTGTGACGATGTGACTGAGAAAAGTGATTTTTTGTTGTCCAAATTCGCATTTGGCAAGGTTGATTTTAATGTTTTTTTCTTTAAGACGTCGTAAGACAATTTTCAAATGTTTTCGATGTTCGCTCATGTCATTTGAAGCTATGCAAATGTCATCGATGTAGACAACGACGAAATCAAGATCGTGAAAAATACTGTTCATGAAACGTTGAAAAGTTTGAGATGCGTTTCTGAGACCAAAAGTCATCACATTGAATTCAAATAAGCCGAAGGGTGTAATGATTGCAGTTTTCTCTTTGTCTTCTTCTGCTATTGGGATTTGATTGTATGCGCTAACGAGATCGATTTTTGAAAAAATTTGTTTGTTTGCAAATATGTGTGTTACATCTTGGATGTGAGGTAAGGGATATCGATCAGGAATTGTAACGGCATTTAAAGCACGATAATCACCGCAAAAACGCCATGTGCCGCCTTTTTTGGGTACTATGTGCAATGGGCTTGCCCAAGGACTTTTACTTGGTTGACAAATTCCCGCTTTTAGCATTGCTTCGAACTCAACTTTAGCTAGTTTAAGTTTTTCAGGGTTTAAACGACGTGCTCGTGAAAAAGTGGGACGACCCGTTGTAATAATTTGATGTTTTACCGTACTAGGTTTCAAATTATCACGTTTATTGAAGGTTGGAGGCAGAGTGAGATCTACAAATTCATTTATTATTTCGCTGAAATCAGATTTGCAATGAACCGAAGAGAGTCTTTGATAATGTGTAAGATGAGAATTGCATTTAGTTCGTAAATTTGTATGAACATCGATCAATTGTTTATTTTTTATATCAACCAGCAATCCGTATTCATCAAGAAAATCAGCGCCAAGAATGGGTTTGGACACATTTGCTATCAAAAATGTCCAAATGAAATCACGTCTTAGTCCTAAATTGACATTGCAAGTAATGCTACCGAAAGTTTCTATGGGTGTGCCGTTTGCGGCGAAAAGTTTATAGGAATTTGGTTTATTTAATTTATTGAATAAATTTTTTGGCAAAATTGATAAGTCTGCGCCAGTGTCGACTAAAAATTTACGATGATTTGATTGATCAGTGACGAAGAGACGGCGAGTGAGATTTGATTCCACTTCGTGTACCGTCGGTGGCGAAGTGGTTTTTAGTTTTCCGAATTATCGTTTGAACTGCCTTCAGGTTTTTTGAACCGGCAAGGTTGTTCACATTTGCGAGCAAGTGCCCCGAATTTGTAATGATAACGGCAATATGGATGTTTTCTATTTGATTTAGATCGAGAACGTCTGTTACTGTTGTTGTTTCGGTTGGGACTTTTACTTCGACTTGCCCTAAAGTCATTAAACGATTTTGTGAGTTCATCAATTTGTGCTTTTAATTGTGACAAAGAAGGGTTTATTTCCGTTTTGATTTCGGAGATTTGTTTCGAAGAAGTTAATTCCACTACTTTATCGGCCAGAGTGGCGCATGTGTTCAAATTATCGTTAGAAATGGCTACAACCGCTCTCACATTTTCGGGCAGGCGATCGATCCAAAGTGAATTTAATGCTTCATCACTCATAGAACTTCGTGCTAAATCACGCATTTTACGCAATAAATGCGATGGTTTGTCATCACCGAGTTCGATTTCTGTTAACAAAACTTTTAATTTCTTTTGATCAGATGCTGTATATTCATTAATTAAACGCGCTTTTAATGTTTCATATTTTGTGCCGTCGTCCGGCGGATTACGAATCAAATCAGAAACCATTGACAAATATTGAGGATCGAGTGCAGCAATGACATGATTGTATTTAGCGTTATCTCTAGTGATTCCACCGTTGGTAAATTGAGCTTCCATTTGAATAAAAAATAAATCCGGTTCATTTTTTACGAACGTCGGTGCCCTTATTGTAATTCTACTAATTTCAGGTAAAGGAAAATTGCTAGCGGTACTTACGTTTGATGCTGATTGTTCATTTGAATTGTTCGATTCGTCCATCTTGAATATCATCCGAAAGCTCTGGTTGAAATCGTCAAGATACTGGTTATCTTCCACTTCGGCTTCTGTTGGGCACGTTTCCCAAATCAATTTTTTGGATAATAATGTTTTTGTGTTGCAAACAATTTAATTTTGTTGCGCACAAGTGACGTAATGTGTGAATCAGCTGGTGAAATTTGTGCGTTTTTAATTTTTTGACTTTTGCAAAAAAGACGATTTTGATTGCACTTTTCTGATTAAATTCACTTTTGGTTTTGTGAAAATATCGATGCTTTAATGTTTTTGGTAAGTTTATTCCATTCCCGAGTCGATAAACGATGAGGGCAATGCGAATATGTATTTGCACCTTGTTCACTGTATTGTATTTGTTATATGTCGGGGTCACCAATGTGGGCTTCTTTGTCGGCAGAATTATTCCAACAAATGATGGTTTCTAATGAAACGCTTTATCGCTGCCGAATCAAGGAAACACACTGTATAACTTTATATAAATATTTCTTGATTTTATTCGCGGATGAACCACAGTGTTTGCGATTTAGTTTTTACAAATTTATCATGAATGCGTGCGCTTGTCACGGCCGCTCGAACAAAGAACAAAGTAAGAAAGAGTATAAAACTCATTTTGACATTTATCATTGAATGACATGTGAATCGTGTCGCGAAGTAAAATGACTCTCATTGACTATTGTAAAAAGGCTAGTTAGTAAACCGCCACACGACCATAAAAAAGCGAAGTGAATAAAGCAAACGCGTCCCAGAAGCAAGTGAATGTTTTGACGTCGCTATATAATACGAAAAAACGTAAGACAACCACCTGCATTCACCGAGAGTCACTGAAGTGAATAAATGCTCTTATATGATACGAATTTGGTTTCACTTGGGTGAAAGTGACTCCTTGCGTCGCTTTGCGTTATATATAATAACGCCGAAAGACAGCAAAAGATTTTTCACTTGTATGAATCATAGTGTACAAGAACAAGTGTGTTGACTTCTTTCTGACATGCACTCGCTTAAGTGAGCATAACGGGAAAATCTGGGTTGCCATTGTTGTCTCGGTTGAAAACGGTCAATTAGGGTGCTGTGCTAGACATAAAAGATTGAAACAGGGTTTATGTAGTCACAAAAGTGTTGCTCCTGTTGCACAGCATTTTTATATCATGGCGAAAAGTGTTCAGTTGAGAGGTATTGATTTTCATTAAAAGTTTAATTCATTACGGAGGGTTACTCCTTTAAGTGTAAAAAGCAGAGGAAATGTAGAGTTTTTCAAATTATTGTGAAAAACTTTTTAATTAGAATCTCTGTACCCAAGTTCACTATATTTGTGTAACACAAGAATCTGGAGGTCAATTCCTTAACTATGAGAGACTGAAAAATGCACACTTATTGAAAACTCATTTGCACACACATTTTACACTTTGAATTTAGTTTTGTTTTTATGCTAAAAATTTTGAAACTAAAAACAAAATTTTCTTTTGTCAGAAAAAATAAAAAAAACACGGCCTAATGTCAAAAAACCCTATCGAAATACAAACTGGCTTGGTTGTTTTGAATGAACTACGTTGTATTTTTCTTGTATTTCGTTAGTTTTTTTAAATATAGTTCACACACACCAGTACTGAAACCTTATTGGCTCCCTCGACAATAAATATATGAGAAGAAAAACAATGAAACGCCGTACGTTATCTTTGCTTTGAAGCGACCAAAGCGTTTATATAATTTTGCCCTTATGCATTTGTGTAAACAGCCTTAGAAGTGAAAATTTTCCATGTTACACATGTAGCGCTTTATATTTTCACTCTAAATAAATTTTGCTTTCCGTCTGTTTCCGCATTGTTGAAGGCTACAAATCTTCTAGTAATCTTTTTTCCGCGGAAATATACCCTGCAAAAATCGTGTGACCAAAAACGCACACAGCCACACGAATTTTTGACAGGGGTGACGATTTGGAATGAAAAATTGTGCAAATGAAATAGCATGCTGACAAATTTTGCTTTCCCACAATGTATCCTGCTCTCTCGCACCTATTATTTTCATAGGGATAACAAAATACGTCATTTTTACGCCATTTCTAATTCTACAGAAAAGTGGACAATTTTTTCAATTTGTGTGATTTACATTTTGCAGAAATTAATATACGCATTCTTTAATATTTTTTGGTCTACTAAAGCAAAAAAAACTCATATCAATGTGTGCATGTTTATAAAGAAAAAAAGTGAAATATGTAATTGCATAGTATAAATAATCGTGAGCAATTCTAATGCAGAATAGTAAATTTTGATTTCCATATACATACAAGAAAAAAATTCTTGTTACCATTAAGATTTATTATCCAAAATTGAAAAAAAAAAAGATTAGAAAATTCGGTGTAAAAAACGGCTATGTGTGCAATAAAATAGCCTCTCTTGTTGAGATACCCCTCCATGGTCTCCATTAATTATTGTGACGGAGGTGTGTTTGCAGCAGCAAAGTGAACCCAAACAGTGTAGGTCGTGGTGGTTGTTGTTCGTGGTCCGCATCAACTGGACCAGGTGGGGCAATGACGCCACATCCAGTTATACCAAGGTATATACCACAACAGCAACCGGGTAATGCAAGGCCACGATAGCAGCAGCAACAACCTCCCATGGCTGGCTATCATCGTTGATTTATAAAAAAAACAGTGTTGTGCATCTTTAATGCTTAAATATTTCCTCTGTTGAAACAGTTTCCACGATTCACTGTTCAACAAAAGCAGCAGCCAGTGTATGCTACCACCGAACAGCTGATAACAAAAACTTGGATGCACAGCAGTTTAAAGCCAAAATGGAAGTTGAGGAAATATCTGAAAATAAGGTAAATATATGTTTCGCGTTATTAACAAAATCGCCCTAAATTTTATGAATTAACAGATCGCTACGAACGACAAAGCACCCGAACGTGTGATCAAAGAAAGCACTACAGAAATTATTGCCGGCGGGGCCGTATTCTACAATCCAGTACAAGAATTTAATCGTGATTTAAGTATTTCAGTACTTAATGTATACTCAAAGCGGTTGATAAGAGAGCGGGAAGCGGCGGCGCATAAAAATCCACAAAATACAAAGGAAAGCAAGCAATGCTAATGACAAGAAACACGGCTGGTGGTGTAAAATACGACGATGGACTGCGAATATTGGAAACGCTTGCTGCAACAGGTTTACGTAGCATTAGTTATGCAAAAGAAGTAGCAGGCGTGCGTGAAATTGTTCCAAATGATCTATCTAAGGTGGCAGTAGATTCCATTAGCGTAAATATGCGACACAATGGAGTGGAACATTTAATTGTGCCAAGCGAAGGGGATGCAATGTAGGTTTGATATACGAATCAATAGCCAGTGATTTAACTGTAATAATCAATAATAAAATTCGCAATAGGACTCTCATGTACCTTTCAACTTCATATGAGAAGCGTTTCGATGTTATAGACCTAAATCCTTATGGTTGTCCGAATCGCTTTCTGGATGGCGCTATACAATCACTGACGAGTTGGGGTTCATTACTTGTAACTGCGAATGATATGGCTGTGCTGGAGGCAACACGCCTGAAGCCTGCAATGCCAAATATAGTTCTGTGCCTTTGCGTATGAAATGCTGCCATGAGATGGGATTGCGTATACTATTGCATTGCATTGAAACGCACTCTAATCGTTATGGAAAATATATTGAGCTACTTTTGAGCATTTCTGCAAATTTTTATATACGCGTATTTGTGCGTATGCATAGTAGTCAAGCGAAGTGTAAATATAGCATGAGGTTGGTATACAGCATTTTGGTCTTTTACCACAATCCAATTACTTACCATATCTTTATATTATGAACACAGCAAACAATGAATGGTATATCAATGCACTGGTTGTGATACCCATACGCTAGAGCCTATGGGTATTGTAAAAGCAAGATCTCAGATAAAGGCAATGCGGAAGTATAATTCGGTATACCAACTGGACAAAATGTTAATACAAATTGTGCGCATTGCGGTGATAAACATCATGTAAGTTTCAACTATCCCACTTAAGTATTTAAACTCGAATAAATCAAATTATTTCCTTCTTACTTAATTGGTGCTTAACCGTTTAAACGGTTATGTCCGTTCAAAAAGGCGCGTCAGTCGCTTTTTCAGAGGGTTAACTGGCACCAATTGTTCACACCAAATTGTTTCTTATATTCCCAAATATAGATGGGCGGTCCACTTTGGTCGCATCCCATACATGATCCAACGTTTGTTGAAGAATTGCTACAAATCATAGAAGAAAAACCGCTAAGTGATTTGGACACACAACGTCGTTTAAAAGGTGTGTTATCGGCGGTATGCCTGAACTTGTATTGGGTACATGAGTTTTTATGTAAAAAATATTCATCATATCCAACATCAATACCTCGCATTCAATTGTGGACGCTGTACGCACTACATTGGGTTCACGTAACATGGACAAGCATATTGTTGATTCCAGTGGTAAGGCCACAATTTCAAATGATGGGGCAACCATTAAGAAACTATTGGATAAAATAATAACACAACGTAGCGTGCTCAAGTGGTATAAGCTTATCTGGAAAAGATATTTCGTAACGAAAACCCTGGAAGATTACCGCGCCTTGTCTGCTGTGGTTCAACAAAATATAACTTGGATGTTTGTTGCTCTTTTTCAATTTTCCTGAATACAAATGTCTGGATTGGAAAAATTTCAAGCAAATAAAGCTTGGCGTGCAAAAGTCAAGAAATTACTTGTCATGCAACGGTAAATGCTTATAAATATATCATTAAAATTGTATGCTTGTTTATGATGAGCCATTCGAGTGAGCATGGAGATGGATGTTTTAAATACTGTAGAGTAAATTGGCTTACTATATAAGAATTTGAAATTTTTCCAGATCTTTGACTAAAAAGTAGCTACTAGCTTGTAGAACTTTATTACTTTACTTTTAAAAAGATAAATCACTTTAGCATGGTAATATATACCTATTATTAAAAATTAATACAAACAATATCTTCAACATTTTTTTCTCGATTCACGAACACATTTAGAAAGGTTACAACGCCTGCTAAAGAGCCGGTATCTTGCCAACGCTTTAGCTTGGATTTAGAGGAGGATCTACAAACTTTGCTAGAAGCACGCTCCTCGTGTAGCGAATGTGGATCAACACGAAAGTAACGTTGCTGTTAGCGGAAATGGAATGAACAAAATATTTGAAATGGAGGATGAAAATAAATCCAACAATGCAAACACTATAAAGAGGATTCCTTATAATTTTTCAACTAAGGCATCTTGTGACGAAACTATATTCGAATGCCAACAGCAACGTACGTCTGATGAAAGTTGTATGGGTTTGGAAAAAATGTGTGATAAAACAACATCCGATCCTGACAGCACACTATTTAAGTACATACATAGCGAGAACAAGGATATGGTTAAAGAAGATGCTAAAAAGCGCAGCGCCGATGGAAACTATATTAAAATCCCTTGTAAACAAGGTAAGTGAATATACAACATATTGAAAGTTGATAAGATTGCGTGGTATAAATTTAATAATATAATCTTAGAACTACAAGAAATAGATGAAGAAGCACAATCACTGCAACGTCTATTGCATGACTTATGCGTACAGGAGCAGCATCAATTAGATAATGAAACTCCTTTAAAAAGTATTGATGTAACACTCCTAGAAGATATTGAAGCGCCATCTAAAATGTGGGACTCCACAATAGTGGGCGATACCACTTTACAAACTTCACCTTTGAAAATGGTGAGACTTCTCAGACCATCTACTATACTAGAGGAAAATTGCGAAGATCAGTCTAATAGTTATTTGGGTGGTGATGATGCATCATCACACATAAGCTTTGAAAAGTTGGTGTCATGTGGGGACACATTGCAAGCGGGGCATACATTTTGTATATCGGGGTTGATTCTGGATAGGTAAGAGTTTAACCTCTTACAGTATCCAGAACGAAGTTGAGCTAGAGTGACTCGCTTTTCTCTGGGAGTATGCGTTCCTCTTCCGCGAGGTTTGGATACTTTTCTTTGAGTACTGGATTCACCGGGCAATTCCTAGCATAAAGGTCCGACGCTTGTTTATGGAGTTCACCAAGGACCTGCTTGTGTTTTTTCGCTTCATACGGCTGGGTTCTCAGGAGCCGTATTTCCTCAAAATGCTTACGGAGATGATTCCTTAGGCCCCTAGGCGGTGCTGGTTGACCAATCAGATGTCTGTTGGGATGCTCAGGTTTCTGGGTATTCAACAGGAACTGTTTGGTCAGCATCTCGTTTCTCTCCCTGATGGGGAGTATTCTCGCCTCATTATGCAGATGGTGTTCTGGGGACATAAGAAGACAGCCCGTGGCAATTCTGAGAGCAGTATTTTGGCAGGCCTGTAGCTTCTTCCAGTGGGTAATTTTTAGGCTTGGCGACCATATGGGTGACGCATAGCACTTAATCGGCTGGCTTATTGCTTTGTGTGTAGTCATGAGCGTTTCTTTATCCTTTCCCCAGGTACTGCCAGCGAGGGATTTGAGGATTTTGGTACGACTCTGAATTCTCGGAACATTTGCGGCTGCGTGCTCACCAAAATGTAGATCCTGATGAAAGTCACACCCAAAATTTTAAGGTGTAAGACAGTCGGTAGGGTAATGTCATATGGTCGACATTTGGCGCGGCCATGTTTTAAATAAGATCACCGATGATTTGGTTGGTTACAATATCAGGTTTCGCGAGGCGACAAAACTGGAGAGATTGGGGAGATAGCTGTTTATTTTATTACAAAGCTCATCGGTATAGGAAACAATAGCATAGGTGTAGAAGCAATAGTGACTCCTTCTGGTGGTAAAGGTAGCTATTGATAGTTAGAAGTAGAAGAAGTTAAACAGAAATTTGATGAATATGATGAATATGATTTTTTTTTTAAGTTATTGCAAAAAAGCGTTGAGGATTTTTAATATCTTACGAGGTACCTTCGTACATGTTTCTAGGAATGAATAATGAGACCTATTCAAACTTCGCTATACTTTAACATACGATACTTTACCCCATTTTAACACAACTATCATTTATTGATTTTATTAAATTTTATAAAATGTTTCTTCCTCCACAGTTCCATTTCCGTATTGGATGGTAAATATGGCTTTCGCATTTTCTCCATCAATAACTGTGACAAGGTGGAAAAAATCTATGCGCGTAAATCGCAACATATCTTGGTCGAGCGTTTCTTCAATAGCTCTCTAGTGGTGATGGTGACAGCAGAGAAACCCAACTGTTTACAAATGTTACAATATATCAAATACACACAGTATATGAATGAATCGAACGCACCTAATTGTCTGCCTAACGGATAGTATACATATTCATCAAATCGAAAATATTGCATCAAACGAACTGGGTCTGAATACTGAAAAAGTACACATATTCAAAATCGATGAGGAGGCTGTGATGATGGTATAGGGTGAGTTGTTGAATAACATACGAAAACCACTTTAACCCATCTATATATTTGCATTACAGCTAAAGCTTTACAAACAGCAAAAATTGCTGGCGCCAAGCAATTGGAAAAGGCAGTGAAGCATTCATCACAGTGTACGGATGGTGTAAAGTTAGAAACTGCTGTTGTAACAGCTGCCACCGAAACAACGGTCATCTCTACTTCGTCGAGTAACGGCTCGTCCGACTATCTATCGAAGACAGTATAATCATATCTTTTGCCAACACAGGTTAGCGATGTGCTTGCACAGGAAAAGATTTCAATTGGAAAACAAAAACCAATTAAGAGAGTTTATTTATTATTAAAGTATTTACTTTTCTTTATATCAACAGTATTAATTTAAGTTGCAATATCACGTACATATATAATAAGGGATGTGATACGATTGCTGTCGGAATTAGATTTGAAACCAATCAATACTCCTGCTAAGGGTTGTAGAATTATTGCTTGAATAATTAGATTTAGAACAATAAGAAGTCTGACTTAATTACAAGTCGTACATTTTTAAATTCATCAATTACGGCAGCAACCGGATTCTGAAAAAAGAGTAAACCTAATCTGAATTTCTACTAAGCTTTAAGTTGTAGATTATTCAAATAATTGGAGTTTTTTCTAAAGCTTAAAATTATTTTCTGCTCGCTTAGAAAAGATTTCAATTGGGAAACAAAAACCAATTAAGAGAGTTTATGTTATTATTAAAGTACTTACTTTTCTTTATATCAATTGTATTAATTTAAGTTGCAATGTCACGTACATATATAATAAGGGATGTGATACGATTGCTGTCGGAATTAGATTTGAAACCAATCAATACTCCTGCTATGGGTTGCAGAATTATTGCTTGAATGATTAGATTTAGAACAATAATAAGTCTGACTCAATTACTAGTCGTATATTTTTAAGTTCATCAATTACGACAGCAATCGGATTCCACGACACCTTTGAATATTCTTGATCTGAAAAAAAGAGTAAATCTAATCTGAATTTCTAATTAGCTTTAAGTTGTAGATTTAAATTGATTCAAATAATTGGAGTTTTTTCTGAAGCTTAAAATTATTTTCTGTTCGCTTGGAAAAGATTTCAATTGGAAAATAAAAACCAATAAGGCGAGTTTATTTATTATTAAAATACTTACTTTTCTTTATATGAACTGTATTAATTTAAGTTACAATTTCATGTGCATATATAATAAGGGATGTCGTGATATGATTGCTGTCGGAATTAGATTTGAAACCAATCAATACTCCTGCTAACGGTTGCAGAATTATTGCTTGAATGATTAGATTTAGAACAATAATAAGTCTGACTCAATTAATAGTCGTACATTTTTAAGTTCTTCAATTAAGACAGCAATCGGATCCACGACACCTTTGAATATTCTTGATCTGAATTTCTACTAAGCTTTAAGTTGTAGATTATTCAAATAATTGGAGTTTTTCTAAAGCTTAATATTATTTTTTTGCTCGCTTAGAAGAGATTGGAAAACAAAAACCAATTAAGCGAGTTTATTTATTATTAAAGTTCTTCTGTTTTATATGAACTGGATTAATATAAGTTCCAATTTCATGTACATATATAATAATATTGAAAATAATAAATATTGAAAATTCAATTTTTTTGGTTTATATTTTATTCATATGGCTGCTCCAGGTAAAGTAAATCTGCAGGTAAAATTCACGTTATATGGCGGTTATATAAATGGTAAAATCGCAGTAAAATTGATTGTTAAATGGCTCGAAAATGTAGAGTGAAATGACGGAAAAATGACCGCCATTTGACGAGCATTGTGACGTGTGTGAGCAGCACAGTGCTATGCTCACATCCTATAAGTGGGAGCGGAATGCACGATCACATTAATAGGAACGAAACGGAAAATTTGGTCACAAAAGTTCATCACGCCCATGCAAACGTGACTATGAATATAACCGCTGCAGAAAGTCACAATGACCGTAAAATGGCTAGTAAAATGACGTGGAGCGTTTTTGCAGGGTATTCAACTATTTCATCTGTAAATACTACTAAGTTTTATTAAACTATCAAATGCAACTCAGCTTGAAGTACTCTTACGCACCAAAAATGCAACTCTAGACCTGAGATTTTCATCAGGTGAGCGAAGCTGTTTGTAGTTTTGACGTTTATCGCTTAGTCGACACACTTGGATAGGTACACAATGGTATGAATTCACAATGGTAAAAAGATTTAATTGTTTATGTTTTGTTTCCATTTTCTCGGCAATAGTTGGCAACGCAATTATGGTCTCACTTTCCATCTGTGGCCGGCTCTTGCTCATCGCTGAAAAATTTGTCTAGCGAGCAGTTCAAGCGCAGCTTTACATCCTAAAAGGAATAAAAGATATTTCTTTTGCTAAAATATTTGTCTTTAAAACTGGATTGGCTTGAAGTTGCTGCTAAGGTTAATCACTAACTATTCGTCGTGAACATCTGCAGTAGCTTAAACAGCAGTGCCTGTGAAAAATCAATTCAAAGTAAAAATCATTAGCTATCCCATTCCCTAAAGAATTCAGTTTTCTTTTTTGTCTATCGAAATGTCTTCAACTGGTGACTGCTTTGTTGTGCAAGCTCCAAATACCACAGAAGGCACAATAATATTTGGGCGTAATTCTTTGGACGCAGATGCTGTAACGGAAGCTCAAGAGGTGGACTTTTATGATGCCAGTACTGCACTGGAGGGGAAGGTGAGTAGACCAATATGTCTATTGCTTTTATGTAGTATGTATGTATGTAACTGCCGAAAGATACGATGAGTAATCCCTATGGTATCTACATGTTTATTTAACCACGGATTTATGACGTGGCATTTATCTACTCTTCGTATCCTTTAAGCCTGACGGAGGAGCTGATGTGGTTAAGGCAAATGGTGAAATTTTGCGTGTTATATTGCAAAAGGCACGTCCGGGTGCATGGGGTGGTGATGTGGGTGCCAACGACCGTAATGTAAGTGTGGGTGTATCTTGGACGGCACAAGAACCTGCTGGCGAAAGTGATGCGTTAACATCGTCGGATATTTTACGGTAAGTAATACTTAATATCGTATTATAATATCTGCTCTTAAATTTTCTTTTCACTGCTTGAATGTAGTTTAACGCTAGCTATAGCTAACAACGCTGTTAGCGCTGTAGAACGTATTGGTTTTTTGATATCCAATCATTCTTCTGATGATGCAAAATTCAGTTTTGTGGTCTGCGATCCGAGCGAAGTATGGTTGGTTAGTAGTGGAGGCAAATTGTGGGCTGCTCAACGTGTTAATGATGGTACGCTCCGCATAACAAGTAAGGGACTTAGCGTTAGAACGACTATCGATAAATCCAGTGAAGGTTTGGAGGATGCACTCAAAGCGCAAGGTCTATGGGATGGCGAGGTAAGATTCTATAAATTTTAACTTAACTAAAATACATATAACTATAAATATATGTATAAGTTAAGTATGCTCCCCTGAGGTGAATTAAATGATGGCAAATACTGAGTCATAGAGGTAATCTAAGAGCGGTACAAGGAACCAAAAAGTTTAACAGCGTACTGTCGGGTTAAGCACCGAAAACTTTGCAAGACCAAGTTCAAGGCAAATCTTCGTCTGAACTGTGTTGCGATTAGGTCTCAAGTCATTTAATGCAGCACGGCTGCTCGACAGTCGCTTAATTCAGATGTATATTGACATATGTAACCTTACACGACGAGTAAATATGGCACTTATATAGCCAATGTAAGCCCAACACATCCAAGGCATTCAGAAATGTTATTTCATTAGAAAAATTTGCTAAAGTTGAAAAAGCTTTGTTTGTCCAAATGCTTCAATCCTTTGAAACGAGCGCCTAACAAACCTAAACTTTCAGTTATAACAATGAATGAAATATCTATTCATTTTACAGGGTGAATTAAATTTTGCAAGCTGTTTTGGTGCAGATAATGAAAAAGATGCAAATTGGAGCGGCGAAACACCCAACGGTGATGGTAGCTATAGTTTGACCAGCATGTTTGAAACTTTACGTTCCGCTGCCGAAGCTGGAACAGCGCGTTCCGCAAGTGTTTCGGTGTTGACAACTGGTATTTCATGTCATTGGTTTACTGCAACACCTAATGCTTGTGAATCAGTATTTAAACCTTTCGTATTCGCACCCAATCCGAAAATTTCACCACTTACCAAAGTGCAACCAGATAGCACACATACGCTCTTGTACAAATTACATGAGCAACGTAAACCGGCTGCTGTTGAGGATTTGAAAGCTTTGGAGGCTGCTTGTGTTGAAGAGCTTAATAGTTATTTGGCTGAACATCAAAGTGTTGATGAGGAATTAGATGAATTGATGAAAGACTGTGTAGAAGCCGAGGTGAAGTTCTATCGTTAAATTCTAGGAAATATTGAACCATTGGCTAACGGACGATTATAGGTATTTACGTATAAGGTATTGTATCAAGACTTGAGCTAATGTGCATAATGTAAATGTTTTTTAACGTCTTCGAGTTTTTTTTTGTTGCATTCTGTGGCTATTTTCATTGTGCAAGAGACCTTAATTTTTGCGCCTAACTTCAAAGGCTATTTGCTGCTGTTAGTAAATATCATACTTATAATTTTTTTGACAAAAATGAAGAGCGGCATGCTCGAAATTATCTGACTTTAACAAACAATATATATAGTACTGTTTTGCGATGAAATAATGCTAGGATTTGAGAGTTTAGCCATATCATTATCCACACGGACAGCCCAAAAATGCAAAAGAGAGCTCAGATTGATATTTGGTGATAGTCAGGCTAGCTTAAAGGCAAAACAAACTAAATTTATAAAATTTGAGATTGCTGAGAATTGTCACCTGCTCTTGAATTCTCTGCCATCCAATGGAACAGTTTATTGTTGTGGTAGTCAGGGTATGCTGTGATATCAAATACACATTAAAAAATTTAAATTTCCAGGAGTCATTATGGTGCACAAAGCTATTTTAGTTATGACTCGCAAAACTAACTTATGTTGTTGTTGTTGTAGCAATGCTCGCCCCACCTAATAGCCGCGACCGATCACAAATTGTCATCAATATCCTCTAACGGGAGTCCAAGGAAACTTGCCGTTTCAACAGGGGTGGACCATAAGGAAAGGGGTGTTAGAGGCGTTGGTTCCACATTACAATTAAAGAGATGGTTGGTGACACATTGCAAGCAGGGCATACATTTTGTATGTCGGGGTTGATTCTGGATAGGTAAGAGTTTAACCTGTTACAGTATCCAGAACGAAGTTGAGCAAGAGTGACACGCGTTTCCCTGGGGAGTATGCGTTCCTCTTCTGCGAGTTCTGGATATTTTTCTTCAAGTACTGGATTCACCGGGCAATTCCCGACATAAAGGTCCGACGCCTGTCTATGGAGTTCACCAAGGACCTGCTTGTGTTTTTCCGCTTCATACGGCTGGGTTCTCAGGTGCCGTATTTCCTCAAAATGCTTACGGAGATGACTCCTTAGGCCCCTAGGCGGTGCTGGTTCGTCAATCAGATGTCTGTTGGGATGCCCAGGTTTCTGGGTATTCAACAGAAACTGTTTAATCAGCATCTCATTTCTCTCCCTGATGGGGAGTATTCTCGCCTCATTATGCAGATGGTGTTCTGGGGACATAAGAAGACAGCCCGTGGCGATTCTGAGAGCAGTATTTTGGCAGGCCTGTAGTTTCTTCCAGTGGGTGGTTTTTAGGCTTGGCGACCATATGGGTGACGCGTAGCACGTAATCGGCTGGCTAATTGCTTTGTATGTGGTCAAGAGCGCTTCTTTATCTTTTCCCCAGGTACTGCCAGCAAGGGATTTGAGGATTTTATTACGGCTCTGAATTCTTGGAACAATTGCGGTTGCGTGCGCACCAAAATGTAGATCCTGATCAAACGTCACACCCAAGATTTTGGGGTGTAGGACAGTCGGTAGCGTAGTGCCATCGACGTGGATGTTCAATATGGTCGACATTTGGGGCGTCCATGATGTAAATAAGGTCGCGGAAGATTTAGTCGGTGATAATGCCAGGTTTCGCGAGGCGAAAAAACTGGAGAGATCAGGGAGATAGCCGTTTATTTTATTGCATAGCTCATCGATCTTTGGGCCTAGGCCTGTGGCCATTATTGTGCAGTCATCGGCGTAGGAAACGATTGTGACTCCTTCCGGTGGTGAAGGTAGCTTAGATATGTAGAAATTAAACAAAAGCGGGGATAGGACACCACCCTGTGGCACCCCTTGTTTAATTCTCCTTTGTTTTGATGTTTCGTTTCTGAATTGCACCGATGCCTGCCGACCACCCAGATAATTTGCGGTCCACCTTTTAAGACATGGGGGAAGGGTAGACCCTTCCAGGTCTTGCAGTAACGAGCCATGGTTGACCGTATCAAAAGCTTTTGATAGGTCTAACGCTACGAGTACTGTTCTATGGTGGGGATATTGATTCAAACCGCAATTTATCTGGGTGCTAATGACATTTAGCGCGGAGGTAGTGCTATGGAGTTTTCTGAAGCCATGCTAATGAGGGGCTAGCTGCAAATGTGCTTGGAAATAAGGGAGCAAAATGGCTTCAAGCGTCTTTGCCACTGGCGATAGGAGAGATATCGGACGATATGGCTCACCTACGTTAGCTGGTTTCCCAGGCTTTAGTAGCGGGACCACCTTGGCCATTTCCATTTCTCGGGTATGACAAAGGTGGAAAGAGACAGGTTGAAGACATGCGCTAAATATTTGAAACCCTCTTTCCCTAGGTTTTTAAGCATCGGCATGGCTATGCCGTCTGGGCACACTGCTTTGGATGGTTTAGCGCGACCAATGGCGTCCTCAACCTCTCTAGCGGTGATGGTAATTGGTGACGCGCTGAGTTTGTGTTTATGTGCGTGTCTATTGGCTCTCCGTCTATCTTTGTCGACCATAGGATGCATTATATATTGTCGGCAGAAAGCGCTCGCGCATTTTTTCGCATCCGACAGCACCTTATCGCCAAAGGCGATGGAAACTTTGTCTTTGTGCTTAGTCGGATTCGATAGGGACTTTACGGTGGACCAAAGTTTACCTACACCGGTAGAGAGGTTACAACCTCTTAGGTTCTCTTCCCATTTCGCCCGCTTGTGTTCGTCCACAAGCAATCTGATGCGTTGGTTTATATCCCTTATTTGGGGGTCGCCTGGATCAAGCTGTCTTATAAGGTCGCGTTTCCTCGCTAAGCTCGCGGCCTCCGCCGGGAAGTGGGGCCGGATTTCGGGAATTCTCCCGGCGGGAATGAAATGTGCCGAGGCGGATTAAATGACCTTACGGAAGGTACGCTCCCCTTGGCGGGCATCAGTCGGGATAGGGAGGGCAGCAATGCTGTCTGTTGCAGATTTATATTCTTCCCACTTTCCTTTTTTGAAGTTTATGAAAGTGCGTTTTTCGGTGACGATGAAGTCGGCGGTACGCTCGAACGAAATAAGTATGGGCAGGTGGTCGGATGCCAATGTTACCATCGGCTGCCAGTTGACGCAGTTTACGAGTTCTGCGCTCACGATTGAGATATCTGGCGAGCTATGACAGCTTCCTACCATACGTGTGGGGGCGTCTCCGTTTATTGTGCAGAACGTCGTTTCGTCTATTTGATCCGCCAACATCTCAGCCCTACTGTCCGCCCGCAAGTTTGAATGCCATAGGTCGTGATGGGCATTGAAATCGCCTAAGATAATGCGATTGTTGCCAGTGAGTAAGGCCTCGATATTAGGGCGGTATCCACTGGGGCAACAGGTGACAGGAGGGATGTAGATGTTGATGATTTCTAGATTTGCATCGCCTGACCGGACAGATAGGCCTTGACGTTCTAAGACATTGTCACTGCGGTCGATGCCAGGATCAAATATATGATATTGCACAGAGTGGTGTATAATAAACGCGAGGCCGCCTCCATTTCCGCTCTCGCGGTCTTTCCTGTGGACATTATAACCAGAGCAGGTCTGCAATGCAGATCTTGCTGTGAGTTTAGTCTCTTGAATCGCAGCAATGCGGATGTTGTGCCGCTTCATGAAATCGACTATCTCCGTAATCTACCCAGTTAGTCCATTACAGTTGAACTGCAGAATTCTGAAGTGCATGAGGGGTGGCGCCGCCACTCTAGGGGTAAGTGAGGGGTGACTACGCCTAGGTTGTGGAAGGCCAGGACGCAATTGCTGTTGTGGCCTTGGGACTGGGCGCCCTTGGGCAAGCATTGGGGTACCCGGATGATTTGGGGTTGCGACCTGGCAACATGGCTCGATGAAACCCGTCGAGGGGTTGCCGTCGCGGAGACCAGAACATCTAGGAAAGTGGCACCACCCAAGGCAGGAGCTGCATTTAGCGGATGTCGCAAACCTATATATTCTGTGCTGGCAGACGGTGCAAACGGAGGCAGGGACTAAGAGTCTGTTTCCCTGACCTGCACGATTGCTGCCAGAAAAGAGGGGGGGGGGAGAAGAAGACGGGGGCAGGGGCTGATGCTCAGCATTGCTACCAGCTCTACTACGAAGGTAGTAGTTATGAGTGGTATCAGCTGTTTGAGTTGTTGGCGCCGTGGGGCGCAAGCAGCAGCGGGTACTTGTTGTGGCTTGCTGAGCAGCGAAGCTGCTGGAAGGTAGTGGGGATACGCTTAGGCGTAGACCACGAGACGCCCTTGGGCGTGAGCAGCAAGGAGCCACAAAAGATTTATAAAAGTTACGTGGACGTCGGGTTTTGGGATCAAGCCCAGAACAACCTGTCCGATGCAACCATCCCTTGCACGAGACACACTGAACAGAGTATGACCGTCCTATAAAGATTGTTTTCTGGCAAGGAGACGGACCCGGATTGGGTTCGATACCTTCCCGGAGTAAGAGAATATGTAGCAGTCCTGCTGCAAGGAGCTGCTGGGAGGATGACAATTTGTGGGAGGGACGAAACAAATTAAATGGGGTCACACTGAAATGACAGTCCTTGGTCGGGAAAAATCCCGAGTCGCTCCGGTACATAGAACCGACTGCCTTGGGAAGCGCAAAACTAACTTATACTTTATTGTTGTACAATCCGATTCTTTCACGAGTACTAAGTAATACGTCTCTTGCTTAATGATATGTAGTGCACAGGAAGTAATCTCAAAATTTGTGAAATAACTAACAGAACACCAATTTAAAATAAAGAGATTAATTAATAATTTTATGTTAAAACTTAAAGATAATTGCTGCTTAGTTCTTAAGTTGATAGAATTTTTAAAATGTAAATTACCCGAGTCATATTCATTTCTTTTATTTTTGATACGTGATTTATTTATATGCGCATTTTAAGTGCTAATTTAATAATTAAGTAAAAAAGGTCTGTTTTTTAAAACACAAATTCTTATAATATATTTTAAGAAAAATATGTATTACGGCTGTATTTTGTACTAAAATTTGCCACATTTAAGCCGCGGTTTCTTATGTTAGTACTCTAATTTAGCTAATATATTTATATATTTATTACAAGTGTATTTTTATATACTCCTTTAAGCTTACTTTCGCATTAAGTTTTCTTTTAGTTTTGTGATATTGTGTTTATAAATAGTAAATGAACAATTTCGAGAAGAGCTTGAGTATATAACATTCATAATTTTTCATTTATATATATAACTGCATGTTTACGCATACTGCACATTCCAACGTACGAACTTCGAAGTAAACGATCTAATATATAACTACAAATAATAATGCTGAGGGAATTATCATATAATGTATTTTAAAATTAAGTCGAGTCGCTAGAATCAGTCAAGGCAAAATAATGAACACAAAAAAAACAATAATGTTCGATCGTAAAAAAAATCTCATGCACACATACCGATATTTATATGCATTCACACATACAAACATATTACTTGTATAATTACGATTAAAAAATGTATTCAATTCTGTAATACAATGATAATTACAAACAAAAATATATATTTAAATTTATTCGATTTAACGCTGCGCACCACCATAAAATGGTGAATAAAATAATGATTGCATCTCAAAAAAAGCTAAAATCCACCATCTTTTATTGTTAGTTAGAAATGGACAATGGGAGTTATAAACTAAACATTAAAGTAAAAAAGGAAAATAAAATCAGAAGTGGAACGGACATATTTGGTTCCTCGACTCGACATTTTGAATAGAGTTTATGATTATGCCTATGTTGCTGTAATATAAAAACCACTAACCAAATGTTTTGGAAGGAACTTCCGTGAGTGCATATCACCTACTTCGGAGGCACCAAAGTAAACTCGGGTCGTTTCGTTCCGAACTTGTTCAATTGACCGGGTCTCTCAACTGAACAAGTGAACTAGATCTTCGATTTTGGGTCTATTTGTTCTTTTAGTTCGTTTTATCTAATGTTATTCTTTCTCTCTTCTCGTTCGCGAACATTGTAAATTCATACATACATACGCAGAAATTCACAGTGAGAACGAATGTCGATGATGCCACTTACACTAAAGATATGTGTGGTGGCACTGCTACAACAATATATGTATGGACTTTTTATGAAAAACACCTTTTGTAAGAAACTAATTATTACATTTATTAAACTTGAAAAGTTCATATTTACAATTTGTGTCTGTACTCTTTCAATTTCCTGGATCTTCCGAAATTTTTAACTTTTTTTGAAGATAATTATACATATATATATTAACTTTATTTATTCATAACAAATTTAAATATACCTGCACAAAGCATTGCTGCATACACACCCCATCTATACTTGTTAACTTTTTTCGTAGGTTTGAGCAGCAGTGAACAAATTTGCTTAAAAAAAAGGAACAGATGAACAAGTTGTTCGTTCATCAGAAAAAGAACGAAAGAACCGAATCTCTGAAATGACCGAAAAAGCACAACTCTACAGCAAAGCAAGCAGCCTTAATATTTCCAGTTGGCACTCGGGTACCAGAAAGTAAGACAATCAACTTGCTGCTCTACTCAAATACGGCTAAAAAGCCAAATGGGGTGATAGATTGCAGTTTTAGGCCGGCAATCTCAGACTGTCGATTTGCAAAAGCGTATTCAGTAAAGTGGACTGATATTAGCAAAAATGTGCTTTGGGACATACATAATTCTTGGAGTGGACGTTCTGTTAAAGGTGAAGGAACTATTGCCCAACCTTATAAGGGGGGATAACCCTCGCGGTCCTTTATTCTGATGATGTGGATAAGATAGAAGTTTGTTCTCATATCCAAAATAGTAAAAAACTACTAGTTCTTGCTAAAGTTTCTTCGCCCGATTTGTCATAACAGTAATTTAGAAATTCATAGACCACGATATCAGATCGAACACTGCAGCGAGTACCGGTCGTAGATCCAGAGTTAGAGCGTTGTTTTTCCAGGACCATGAAAGGCTGTTCATCGGATATTGTCCTGCCAGTCCGTAAAACAATAGAAACTTTTTATGAAGGTTACACAAGCCCCTATGGTATGGAGACATAACACAAGTCTGGTTGCGAAAGGGCAACAGCGCGATATGAAATAAAAGGCAACATAGGTAAAAGAGAGGATAGCTGAGTTTGGTTTCAACTAATTTTTAGAACGTTTAGCTCTGCGTTTTCCTTTTAAGAAGGATTATCCGGTGCAGTTTATTTTTGATTTTATTTTTTCAAAACAGCACCTTTACAAATTTAAAACAAATAAGAAAAAAATTTAAAATTAGAATGTGTTGTACAATAATTTATTTCCCTTTTCTTGGTTTGCTCTTCAAATTTGGTTGAGTGATTTGTTAATTAAAATATGTGAATATTCTTAAATTAATTTAAACTTATATGTAAGTACCTTAGAGATTTTTCATACTTTTTGCTCTTAAACATACTCTACAACAAGATTCGTTTTGAATAATGTTTTGTCATTATGTAAGGCCTCCAATATTAATATTTCAAAACGTTGATAAATTTCACGAAAATCCATAATATTTGTCGGTCCCGATTCCATCCAAAAACGATCGAATTCGAAAAGTAAATAACAATAAAATTTATGAAAATGTGCCAGCGACAATGCTTGATTCAGCGATTGCGCAGCGTTATAGAAATGCACCTTTGCATCACCAGATTTGAGTAGACGATAAGCCATCGCTGTAAGATTTATACCCACAATGGCAAATGTATAGCCATAAACGGGATGTTTTGAGTGTAGGAGAACATGATGAGCAGCATCGCGATATTCACGTGAAAAATATAGGAGATTTTCCAACCCCAAAATGCCCATGCCACGAAAATCGGTTTTGGGATCATCACCCTGAAATTGGACAGATGTACGCATTGTTAGTTCTTACATTACAATGTACGGTCGAAAATGCAAAAAAAAAAATTAATTTAAATAATCATTACCAACCTGAAAACCGATATCCTGCCACTGCTTAGTAATGCGCCCATCTAATGGCTCTTCCGGCATAAGCCTATTCCACAGCTCAAGCAACTTTTGTTCGTGATCCAAATTATTTGCATCATATAATTCAGCACGTAAACGCTCCACCTGATGCAGTAAATGCCTATAACTCCAAATCTGAAGTACGCATGTGCCGAAGAGTGAAGCGAAGTCGGGATGTATTTTTGCTTTTATATGCTTGGCATTCTGTACTACGTTTATCGTACGTTGTGGTATCAGGCGTAGCTCCTCTTCGCCGCAACACTCTACAGTGGTGTCCAGCTCCTTAACTAATTGCTGTATTTCACAGTTTTGTGATAGCATAAGCGAACGTTCCACCTGACGTGTACGACTTGCACCTGCTTGGGCGCCATAAACTATCCGTTGTAGTTCGCAAAGGCGTGTGAATGTGTGTAGAAACCATTTGATGAATGGACGCAATTGTACAAATATAATTGGTATTATGCGTTGCATCAGCCAATCGAAAAGAAACATTTTGGCAGAATTTAGTTTGGACTTCAAGTGCCTTAGTGTATATATTAAAGGAAACCTTTTTTCGCTTCTTCTACGTCTCTATTTTTAATGCACAACTTTCGAAAGGACGATGTAAACTAATGTTTGTTCTGGCCGTTGCTGCCATGGAAACTTGTCCATCGATTTATTGCTTTGTATCCTTGATGATGTAGCAATGTGTTGCTTTGCTCACCTTAATTTATAGCCACGTATGTATATTTTCCAGATTCTTTGTGTTGTATTACAAATTTCTTCCGATAATTTTCAACTCTGGAAGATTTTTGTGGTGATAACAAATGTTTACTATTTATTTACTGAATTTGTACCAAAATGTAAATAAAGTAAAAATCAGCTGACCGAAACGCTGATGCTGCCATACGCACTTACGCATCAAATTAGAGGGCTAAAAGAGGGAAAGTTGGAAATGTGCTGCTCCTGTAAAAGGAATTGAGTCCCGGGAATCCCAAAATGTCGGGATTTGGTAATAGTTTAGTTCACAACTTCTAAAACTTGTCCAAAAATACCGGGAAAGGTGTCAAAAGATGCGTTATGTACCCAGGTTTTATTTCTTTTTGGAGATATTTGCAAACAAAATTGAAAATTTTCATGTGGTTGTTGGAATTTTGATGATTTTGTGGAACGCACAAGAAAATCTGTTGGTAAAAGTGTTTTGCGCGGACACAGTTCTGGTCTCCAAACCGGAGTTGCACCTAGAGGTTTACGCCGATAACTATATCGGCGGCGGCGGCGTTGGCACTATTATATACCGGCGGCGGCAGCGTGGGCGGCGCGCCGTCTTGCGCCGGTGTTCTTACTTTAAAAAACTTGATTTTTCTATTTAAAAATTATATTTGGGAAAGGGTTCGTTCGTATGTATTTAAGGAAACCAACTTTTGGCCATTTCGGATAGAACCGGGGGTTTGCCTCAAAGTCTCGCGGATCATTCAGCTCCTTGCGGAGGGATTGTCCTGCATTCACTTACTCCAGGTAGGCTTTGAACCTAATCCTGGTCTAAGGGACTGGTACTTCTGCGTCTGCCGAAAAAAATTTAAGTACTTAAAATGGTCACAATTGTGTCTGTATGTCTCGTACAAAGCGTAGTTTCACCGAAGGAGATGTTCTGGTCTAACTCCTAATATTCGTTGTAGACACGATTTCTTTACATTATTTGTGGCCCCTTTGCTGGTCACGCACAAAGGCGACTTACGATTGCTATTAATCGCCTTTTAATACTCATGGCTCTCGTGGCACAGTTTTAACGATTGACACCAACGCTGGGCTTTTTTGGCTATTTTAAGAGCTATAATTCCCGATGTGCGAACAGCAGTAATGCTGTCCACCACCAGTCACTACCACGCCTCACTCACTGGCACCAATCGCATTATCTTAAGCGATTTCAATGCCCATCACGATCTATGGCATTCAAACTTGCGGGCGGACGGTAGGGGTGAGATGTTGGCGGATCAGTTAGAAGAAACGATGTTCTGCACAATAAACGGAGACGCCCCCACACGTATGGTAGGAAGCTGTCACAGTTCGACGGATATATCAATTGTGAGCGCAGAACTCGTAAAATGCAGCCGATGGTAACATTAGCATCCGACCACCTGCCTATACTTATTTCGCTCGAGCGTTCCGCCGACTTCATCGTCACAGAAAAGGAAATTGGGAAGAATACAAATCCTTTACAGACAACCGCTTTGCTGCCCTCTCTATCCCGACTAATGCCCCTCAAGGGAGGCGTGCTTTCCGCAAGGTCATTGAATCCGCCTCGGCTCGCTTCATTCCGTAGAATTCCCGAAATTCGGCCCACTTTCCGGCGGAAGCCGCAAATTTAGCGAGAGAACGTCACCTTATAAGACAGCTCGATCCCGGCGACCCCCAAATAAGGGATATAAACCAACGCTTCAGATTGCTTGTGCATGAACACAAGCGGGCGAAATAGGAGGACCACCTAAGCGGTTGTAACCTCTCTGCCGGTGTAGGTAAACTTTGATCCACCGTAAAGTCCCTATCGAATCCGTCTAGGCACAATGACAAAGTTTCCATCACCTTTGGCGATAAAGTGCTGTCGGATGCGAAAAAATGCGCGAGCGCTTTCTGCCGACAATATATTGTTACGAATATTAGCAAAACTAAGGGGTGCTGCTATCTCTAAGCCAATGCTAAACAGTGATATCATGCACATCCATACATCAATCATTATGTATCTACATAAACGAAACAATAATTGCGTCTACACATATGTACCATGTACGTATACGAGCAGCGGAGAATCAATGCACAAACACATGCATATATCTGAGATACTCCTGAAAGTATGCAATGAGAGAAGCTATAAAATTGTGCAATTGTATTTACAGCTGAAAAGTTTGAGAGCTGATGGCAACTAGTAGATTCTGGAAGCGCCTAGAAGATGCGAACTTTGATATCAGAGAGTATAAAAGGCAGCAAATGTAGAGGCGCTGGAATTCAGTTTGATTTGAGCTTTCAAGCAGTTATTGATTAAGCACGCAATCTGTCGGGCAATAGTAGAGTTTCATTTGAGCTATCAATCAGTTTGGTTATTAAGCAAGCTATTCGTTGCAAAGTATAATTGTTATTGTGAAGTACTTAACGTTGGCATAAGATTGCAAATAAGGGGAATTGCAGTAAATTCGTTACAATATAATGCATTCTACTGTCGACAAAGATAGACGGAGGGCCAACAGACACACACATAAACATAATTCAGGCGTCACCAATTTCCATCACCGCCAAAGAGGTTGAGGATGCCATTGGCTATGCTAAACCATCGAAAGCAGTGGGCCCGGACGTCATAGCCATGCCGATGCTTAAAAGCCTAGGGAAAGAGGATTTCAAATATTTAGCGCATGTCTTCAACCTGTCTCTTTCCACCTTTGTCATTCCCGAAAAATTGAGTGGTCCCGCTATTAAAGCCTGGGAAACCAGCTAACATAGGAGAGTCATATCGCCCGATATCTCTCCTATCGCCAGTAGCCAAGACGCTTGAAGCCATTTTGCTCCCCTACTTCAAAGCAAATTTGCAGATAGCCTGTCATCAGCATAGCTTCAGAAAACTCCATAGCACCATCACCGCGCTAAATGCCATTGGAACCCAGATTGCGGTTTAAATCAAAACCCCCACCATAGAGCAGTACTCATTGCGCTAGACCTATCAAAAGCTTTTGACGCGGTCAACCATGGCACACTACTGCAAGACCTGGAAGAGTCTACCCTTCCCCCATGCCTTAAAAGGTGGACCGCAAATTATCTGGGTGGTCGGCAGGCATCGGTGCAATTTGGAAACGAAACATCAAAACCAAGAAGAATTAAACAAGGGGTGCCACAGGGAGGTGTCCTATCCCCACGTTTGCTTAATTTCTAGATATCTAAGCTACCTTCGCCACCAGAAGGAGTTACTATCGTTTCCTACGCCGATGACTGCACAATAATGGCCAAGGGTCAGGCCCACAGATCGATGAGCTTTGCAACAGAATAAACGGCTACCTCCCTGAGCTCTCCAGTTTTTTCGCCTCGCGAAACCTGGCATTATCACCGACTAAATCCTTCGCGACCTTATTTACAACATGGACGTCCCAAATGTCGACCATTTTGAACATCCACGTCGATGGCACTACGCTACTGACTGTCATACACCCCAAAATCTTGGGTGTGACGTTTGACCGGGATCTACATTTTGGTGAGCATACAGCCGCAATTGTACCGAAAATTCAGAGCCGTAATAAAATCCTCAAATCCCTTGCTAACAGTACTTGGGGAAAAGACAAAGAAACGCTCATTACCACGTACAAAGCAATTGGCCAGCCGATTGCATGCTACGCGTCCCCTATATGGTCGTCAGCCTAAAAACTACTCACTGGAAGAAGCTGCAGGCCTGCCAAAATACTGCGCTCAGAACCGCCACGGGCTGTCTTCTTATGTCCCCAGAACACCATCTACATAATGAGGCGAGAATACTCCCCATCAGGGAGAGAAATGGGATGCTAACCAAACAGTTCCTGTTGAATACCCAGAAACCAGGGCATCCCAACAGCCATCTGATTGATGAGCCAACACCGTCTAGGGGCTTAAGGAGTAATCTCCGTAAGCATTATGAGGGAATACTGCACCTGAGAACTCAGCCGTATGAAGCAAAAAAACACAAGCAGGTCCTCAGTGAACTCCATAGACAGGCGTCGGACCTTTATGCCAGGAATTGCCCGGTGAATTCAGTACTCAAAGAACAGTACCCAAAACTTGCGGAAGAGGAACGCACACTCCCCACTCCAGCTCAACTTCGTTCTGGATACCTCTCTCTCTCTCTCTTAACCTAACCAGAACTCTTACCTATCCAGAATCAACTCCGACATACAAAATGTATGCACCGCTTGCAATGTGTCCCCACATGACACCAACCATCTCTTCAATTGTAATGTGGAACCAGCGCCTCTAACACCCCTCTCATTATGGTCCACCCCTGTTGAAACTGCAAGATTCCTTGGACTCCCGTTAGAGGACATTGATGACAATTTGTGATCGGTCGCAGCTATTAGATAGGGCGAAGCTCTGTTACAACAACAACAACAACCACACCTCCTGGCCCTCACACCACACACCAGCACAGAAGCTATAGGACTGCGACTTCGAACTCATACCTCTAGGTGTGACACCGAAGACTTTCTAACTGATTTTTTTTTGTCGCGCTTTGCTGCCGAGGTGGTGTGATGGCAGCGTGCTCCGCCTACCACACCGAAGATCCTGGGTTCACGAGGCGGCAAAGCAGATGCCATTCGGAGTCGGCATAAAACAAGTAGGTCCCGTCGCGCCAATTTGTAAAAAAATTTAAAAGGAGCACAACGCAAATTGGCCTAAAATCTCTTGGGAGGTTATCGCGCCTTACATTTATTTATTTATGCTGCCGAGCACTACCAGAGAAACACCTTAAAACATTAGGGAGTAACTATTCGGCAAAGGATGCCGCCCTCGAAATCATAAGCAGTCCAAGTGGATATTATTGCGTTTCTTAGAGGTGAAAATAATATAATCCAACATCATCAATTTTACAAAGGGCCTGGATAATTTTTTTTAAATGTAGGCCAAAACTTGCAGACGTTTGTGCTCGAAACATTGATTTCAGTAGTCTTCGTTAAACCAAAACGATATTTAGGAATGAAAGTCGACCAATCTTATGTTGAAAGATGATAATGTTAAGCTCAGTCCAAAATGTTGTTTTAATGCCTTTTGATACAATAATTCATTATAAATAACCGCGTAGCTTCAGTTCGACTGTCCACTACGTTAGGGTAGTAGCACACCCAGGTCATTTGTTCGAATATCTTGGGAAAGCTTTTGCTTCACCAATTTGAGTGTTCTTGCGAAGGACAAAGCCTCACCTGGTAAATATAAATTCCTACGTATTCACATACATATGTAACAGGAGCCGTATCGGGTAGGTTATATAGGTAGGCTATAAACAATATGATTCACTCCATTGGGATACTTGGGGATTTGGCCGCCAACTTTAAGAAGTGTCAAACCAAGAGACTTGGGTATTTAATGATTAAGTGTGAAAATCAAAATTAACATTTCAGACGATATTTTGAAGTTTCTAAAATAAACAACAGATGTTTGAGTAAAAGGCCAAGTGATTTTTCAAACCCCTCTCATACTTACATATGTATATCTTCAACTTAAGAATGAGGTGGGAATCATTTCAAAGGAGTGTTTAAACCCGTGGAACCTACTAGAGAAGTTTGCGTCACTGATTTCGCTTATTATTTTAGCCAATCGGAATATAGAATTTTTGAAGAAATCGGCACTTTTTTGGTTAATTTGCAAGGTGTTCTAAGCAAAAATACTATGGATCGCACTCCCGGTTTTGGCGCTCCGGGGCCATTTTTCAGTTTTTTGGAAATATCGTTTGACAGAAACAAATTTTTTAATTTCCGCTTTCGGATTCGTGGTCCTTGGTTCATAACGCGTTGTTGTTGTTGTTGTAGCGATAAGGTTACTCCCCGAAGGCTTTGGGGGTGTTATCGATGTGATGGTCCTTTGCCGGATACAGATCCGGTACGCTCCGGTAACACAGCACCATTAAGGCGCTAGCCCGACCATCTCGTGAACGATTTATATGGCCACATTAAACCTTCAGGCCATCCCTCCCTCCCCACCCTCGAGTTGCATGAGGAGCTTGGGGTCGCCAGAGCCTCGTCCGTTAGTGTAACAGGATTCGCCGCGGATAGGTGAGGTTGACAATTGGGTTTGGAGAAGCTATATATTGCGCTGGCAGCCTGAAGGGTTGCGCTACACAGGCATACCCACCGCGGGTATATTCTGACACCCTAACCCGCGGGGGATTCATAACGCGTCTTTGACACCTCTCCCGATATTTTTGGATGAGTTTTAGCAGTTGTGAGCTAAAGTAAAGAATTACCATTTTTTTACTTTCCTGTTAATTTCAATTTCAGACCAACCAACAAACAGACAGTTTCCTATCAGATGGCTTTTGAGGTGTACATTTAGAATTGGAGTATAATTACAGATGTTGTAACCTTTAATTACCTTTAATAATGTGACCTTTAAATACCTTTCATATGTAACATTATATGAACTTATGTATACGTTAACGATTTTTTTTAGAATAAAGAATTATTTTGAATGGCTTGAACTTTCCCCAGCAAACATTCGGAGTCTTAAAAGAGTCAGTAAAGTGCCCTAAATTGGAGCATCCTCTTAATGAGTTAATTTTTGAGTTCCAAATGAATGCATTTTCCTTTCTGCGATGGTCGTCAGATATGAGCCTTATTTCATACATTATGTGAGCCTAAAAGGGAGTCCGATCAGATGCTCATAAATAGCTCTTAATTAACTTCTTATATGACTCTTTTCAGAATCAATTGTATGCATTAAATAAGTAATTAAGTTTGTCACATTTAGGGCGGATTTTTGGCGTCAGTTATTAAAAATGGGGTAGCATATTTGGAAGCCTTGTTGGAAAGTATATGTATTTGGCGTTCGAGGACACACGAAGGCTCGACACACCAAACGGGATATATGGCGGAAGCAATTTGTTGTTGAAATCACAAAAGTGCAAAATACTTGCATACATTGTTAATATGCGGATAGTTTAATATGAGTAGGCGAAGCGTCCATTACCAATTTTCAAAGATAACAGCAAGAAACGTTAGGATTACCCCTCAAACATTTTTGGAGCGCTCATAATTTAAGAATCAAAAATGATCATTTCTTTATGACTGCGATATGATGAAAATTAAGAGCAATATCCCAAAAGTATCTTTTTAACAAAGCAGCTTCGGAATAAATGTTCACATTTTATTTTGAAAAGTTTTCCTTTAAAACAAAATTTGAATCAATCATTGTTTGTAACGTATCTGGCTCTTTGTTTTTAATATTGGTATGGACGCTTATTCCTTATCGAGGTCTATAGAAATTTCTATTTTCACATTGTACATATTTTCAACATTTTGTGACCACAAAACTGTTTCCCAGTGTGCTCCGGCTTATGTGTTGACTCTTTATGTATCTCCCACTAGCGCTGACGGCAAGACATAGGTATTACCAGAGAATTTAAACACAATGAGAAGGCGTTTTTTTGGCATCCACTGCTTACCATTGTAAATTTTACCAAGTAGCGCAACTAACAGCTGATCGGTGAAAATTCGCACATTCACACGCACAGTTCTCGACTCAGTTTCAAAAAAAAACTTTAGATTATTTAATTCAAATTTTAAGGTGAGATAAACCTTGCCAATTAATGTATGCAGAATATATATGGCGTTTTTGTTGTCATTAAAACAATAGTTTTATTTATATTAAAGCTTTTATCATTTTTTTTTTTTAACTTTGAAAAATCTCCGAACACCATTCCTTCATTATATGACATTCGACTGCCTAGTCCACTGCCTTCCACTCTATTCGCAACATAACCTCTACTTAAGCTGCCAAACTATATAGTAAACAATGCTGCTTACGATCCATTTGCATGTGACACGTCTTGCACTTCACCACTATTCCCCAAATTCATGTTAACTTAACAGGGTGCAAGACGTAACAGAAAATTCTCTTAACGATTTTCTCTGTTCGTCTGTTACCAAAAAATTCTCTGATCAGAGCAAGTATATTGCAAATTTAATTCTCTGATTTTTTGTAAATAAATTATGATGGTTGGAAGGTTGAAGTCTTCAGCACAGCCGAAGACAGCCCTGTCCTTACTTGTTTTTTTTTTATATTCAAAGTGTGAATTTGAATCTGTGCCTATGATTCATGGCAAAACAAAAACAAAAGTGCTACACGTGTATAGGGGTTGAGCAGCTCCGATGTAAAGAAATATTTTGACAAGTATAAAATACATTATTCAGTCAACAAATATAGTCAAAAAAGATTCAGAAAGCTGAATTAAAAATTATTATAAATTTATGATCTCCTAAAGTAAACACATTTGATTCAAATATGATTCCAAAATGTGGTTGAAAAAATATATTCAGTGTTTGATCATCTAAAGTATTCATATTTGATTATTTCTTTTGTTCAATTGTATGGTAACTCATTATTTTGTCAGAAAGAGTAATCAAATTATATTGACATGTAGGGAAATTGAAAATTTAATCACCCAAATGGTTGGTGGGTATAAACAAACCTAGATTGGTATATATGTACACACATATATTCCTAAACTAAAGATCAGCCTACACCCCCATTTCCCACCCACTTCATTGATACCAATATATCCATGCATAAGCTAACAAATGTTTGTACATTCACATGTTCAAATAAAAGACAAACTGTTTCAATCAACCACTTCCAACAAAAATTATTCTTACGCACAAGCATATGTACAAATCTATGTTCATATGTAAGCTAAGAAATATTTTTATATTCGCATGTTGACAAAGAAAACAAAATTCACTTCAACCATCCATCTAACCATACGCACAAGCACACATACATATTTACATATGTATGCTCATGTTTTGTATGTAAATCATAAAATCCTGAAAACTAGCTTCCTCTTGATTTTTCATTCATAAATTCTTCTTCTTAAGTTGTCCAAATTGATGATAGAATTTTGCAATTCGGCAACATGGCATTTGATAAAATCAGAGAATTTAAACACAATGAGAAGGCGTTTTTGCTAGATTCCAACTTTTTTGCATGTGAACACGTCTTGCACTTCACCACACACAATCCAATTTCAATGTTAACCAGTTAACAGCAGAAAATTCTCTGTCAACAGTTTCAGCTGGTGTATAAATTCTCTGGATTTTCTTTTAATATGATTTCTTTGTGGGAATATAGGTATTTAGTAGGATTAATTAAATTTAAATTTTATTACTTGTAGCAATATATTTGCTTGTTTTATGTTGATGCAAATTGCAGAAATTTTGCTTATTTCTTTACAAACAAAAACCTATTCATATACCCAAAATATGCCCTTTCATGAAATGTATGTAAATTAATCATACATTTATGAATTATCCCATCCCTTTTTGATAATAAATTAAAATGTTAGGAAAATGTATGCAAATTGAAATATGCATGCAAATAGTGTTTTGCCGACGGCATTTGCACACTTGAAATTTCTGTGCACACGAAATCCATTGCATATTTATAAAACGATAATTTGCATAAAATGTATGCATATTAACCATGAAGTATGAATTATTAATAAATTGAAAAATTGAAATAAATAAAATATTTGATAAAAATTGAATAAATTAAAAAATATTTAGTTATTATTTGGACTATGGGTGGGAGGGGAGGTATCTATAAAGAAATTTCCTAAAGCATTTTATATGTGTTATTCAGTACAATGATGTAAGTACCTATGTACTTGAATATTTTCATAAGCCAAGTCAAACTTAAATACATTTGACCTGCCTCAAATCAACCCTTAAATATGTAAATAAGACCAACAATACACAAAAGGCATGTGCCTGTTGATCAGATGTTGAGCATTGTATCATTGAATATATATGTATGAAAATACAAACCAAAGCAAAAAAGTACAAATGTACATACATATATACATATTCAAGAATACTCCAATTAAAGGCAGACATGTATAAAAAGCTTGGTCGCTTTGATGCTGTGGCAGTGGCGTAAGTTATTAATAAAACAACTTGTCGCTTTCCGCGTTATGAAGCGACCAAATCAATTATGGCAATCCGCGTATACGGCCGTGTATATGTAAATATCAATGCTCGTAGCAATTAGCCGACGAAATACAATAGGAACGAGCCAAATTATGTGTCGTCGGTGGTTAAAAGTGTTGCCGTTTATACCTTTAATAACTCACAGCTAAAAGGGGAATTTATTATAAAATTAAAATAAACGAATTTATTGCTCTTTTGCGAAATAATGTTATATTTCTTCGCAAAATGACTTTAATTTATTTCGCCGCTCCCATATATTAATTTTTATCTATGAAAATAATGTAAAATTCTTACTTCGTACTGACATGTGATAAACAAGTCAGCATATACAGCAGGCATGCTTAACCAACGAAACGATATCATTTCGTTACGATAATCAACGTTAATAAACGAAACGAAGTCATTTCGTTTCGTTTATTAACGTTAAGATCGTCAAATTAACGAAATGATTTCGTTTCGTTTTCTGCCATATCAAAACGAAATCAAATCGTTTATGTTGATTATTAATTTCAAACTATGCTGGCAAAGCTGATTGATGGCGGAGTCATTAAAGGTGAAAGCATTATCCAAGCTGATTGCAACTTTTCTCATGAATTTTGACAGTACGAACATTTCTCAGAGTATTTTTGACATTACCACCAACGAATTACACAAACAAATTACATAGAGTTTGTGTGTGTATGTGCGCTCGTTGTTGCCACCTTACGGCTTCACCATGGCTATAGCATTGCCAGCACAATTCAAACATAAAGTATCAGGTTTCTGTTAACGTTTTTAACGCTAACGAAAGCTTTTCGTTTCGGTTAAAAACGAGATACAATTTATCTTGATAATTTCTTTATCGATAATATTTCGAAGTGTTTCAACGGAAACGGTGGAAATTTTTTGATAAACGATTAGCTTAACGTTAAGGTGCATCCCTGATATACAGTATGACGTCACAGTGCGAATTCGGGCCAGAAACGGGTAAAACACCACTCTTATGTAGCAACTGCAACACAGTTGCTGCAAATTTGGCTGCGTGACTGCGCGAACAATTTTTCGGCAGAATATGATAAGGGGTTTCAAATAGCAAATAAAAATGTCCATAAGCTGTGACAACTCGGCAATTCAGGATATGAGAAAATTATTTGCAATAATTTATATGAACAATGGATGGAAATTTTTAGATTATATTGCTAATATGTTAGTGGACATTTACTAGGCAATATCTGTACATGTTTATTTGCATTTTTTACTACCATATTAGTACTTTCATACAGGCTTATAAATAGTTTGGTATTATTTCAAAGGAAAAGTGCGGGGTTATGAAAGTAGTTATGCTCGTCATAATGAATACCCCCAATATGCATTGAAGTTGGAATTTATAAAATCGCAAAAATTTGTCTTTTGACGATTTTATCAAATGCCATGTTGCCGAATTGCAAAATTCTATCATCAATTTGGACAACTTAAGAAGAAGAATTTATGAATGAAAAATCAAGAGGAAGCTAGTTTTCAGGATTTTATGATTTACATACAAAACATGAGCATACATATGTAAATATGTATGTGTGCTTGTGCGTATGGTTAGATGGATGGTTGAAGTGAATTTTGTTTTCTTTGTCAACATGCGAATATAAAAATATTTCTTAGCTTACATATGAACATAGATTTGTACATATGCTTGTGCGTAAGAATAATTTTTGTTGGAAGTGGTTGATTGAAACAGTTTGTCTTTTATTTGAACATGTGAATGTACAAACATTTGTTAGCTTATGCATGGATATATTGGTATCAATGAAGTGGGTGGGAAATGGGGGTGTAGGCTGATCTTTAGTTTAGGAATATATGTGTGTACATATATACCAATCTAGGTTTGTTTATACCCACCAACCATTTGGGTGATTAAATTTTCAATTTCCCTACATGTCAATATAATTTGATTACTCTTTCTGACAAAATAATGAGTTACCATACAATTGAACAAAAGAAATAATCAAATATGAATACTTTAGATGATCAAACACTGAATATATTTTCTAATGTCTGTTCAGAAGTTGCTCTGTTTGCGAACAATCTCAGTAAGGGCTCACATTTCCGAGGCTCATATTTTTTACATATTTCGGTCTCATATTCAATTCCTAAATTATGAGTGAATGTTTAAGGAGTCATATGCAACACATGTGATAAAGCGTGCAACTCAAATTATTTATTTTTACGAAAACGAAACTAATATTTTCTTTTTTTACAAAATATGTTTTGAATTCGTTTTAAAACATTGGACTGAAATAAATATTTTGGTTAAATTGCACATATTTGTATATGTAACATACTTATTTTTTAACCAAAATTCAAAGGTAACAGTCTCTTGACATTTCCGAGAGATGCCGGGATCCCGGGATTGTCATTTTGTAATTCTCAAACCTGGTGTTTGCAAAAGTGTTTCGGGATTCGATGCCTTAAAATAGTATGTACAAATTAGGGCATTGAGTTCCGGGAATCCCGATGGCAAATTTAAAAACCTGGATGATGTCTCTGTTTTTATTTTTGCAGGATCTAAATTTAAATCAAAGGAAATCCCCCATTTCCTCTGAAGTAGTTACAATGCTCTTTAGACGTTACAATGCTCTATGATCTCATTTGAAAGGAATAGACATTTTTTAATCCGGTTGAGCTCGTGGTCCACATTTATAACTGATGCTGCAAACAATTTCCCCTACAAGTGTGAAGTCTGTAAGATGTTTCTCAACTTCCGGTTATATGAGTAACAAGTTAAAATCTACTTTTTCATATGGAACAGGGATGCACCTTAACGTTAAGCTAATCGTTTATCAAAAAATTTCCACCGTTTCCGTTGAAACACTTCGAAATATTATCGATAAAGAAATTATCAAGATAAATTGTATCTCGTTTTTAACCGAAACGAAAAGCTTTCGTTAACGGTAAAAACGTTAACAAAAACGTGATACTTAAAGTTTGAATTGTGCTGGCAATGCTATAGCCATGGTGAAGCCAGTAAGGTGCTAACAGCGAGCGGACATACACACGAACTCCATGTAATTTGTTTGTGTAATTCGTTGGTGGTAATGTCAAAATACTCTGAGAAGTGTTCGTACTGTCAAAATTCATGAGAAAAGTTTCAATCAGCTTGGCTAATGCCTTCACCTTTAATGACTCCGCCATCAATCAGCTTTGCCAGCATAGTTTGAAATTAATAATCAACATACCCGATTTGATTTCGTTTTGATATGGCAGAAAACGAAGCAAAATCACTTCGTTAATTTGACGTTCTTAACGTTAATAAACGAAACGAAATGACTTTGTTTCGTTTATTAACGTTAATTATCGTAACGAAATGATATCGGTTCGTTGGTTAAGCATGCCTGATATGGAACTTTATTTGCTTTAATATGATGTGGGTATTTTTTTTTAAATAAAGAACTGTTTTGAGTTAGCTGAACTTTTATATGTAACACTTGTGTTAAAGTGTACAAGAAAAATTATTTATTTTTGTGTGAAACGAAAGAATTTTTTATACTCAGTTGAGCAGAGCTCACAGAGTATATTAAGTTTGATTGGATAACGGTTGGTTGTACATATATAAAGGAATCGAGATAGATATAGACTTCCATATATCAAAATAATCAGGATCGAAAAAAAATTTGATTGAGCCATGTCCGTCCGTCCGTCCGTCCGTCCGTCCGTTAACACGATAACTTGAGTAAATTTTGAGGTATCTTGATGAAATTTGGTATGTAGGTTCCTGAGCACTCATCTCAGATCGCTATTTAAAATGAACGATATCGGACTATAACCACGCCCACTTTTTCGATATCGAAAATTTCGAAAAAACGAAAAAGTGCGATAATTCATTACAAAAGACCGATAAAGCGACGAAACTTGGTAAATGAGTTGAACTTATGACGCAAAATAGAAAATTAGTAAAATTTTGGACAATGGGCGTGGCACCGCCCACTTTTAAAAGAAGGTAATTTAAAACTTTTGCAAGCTGGAATTTGGCAGTCGTTGAAGATATCATGATGAAATTTGGCAGAAACGTTACTCTTATTACTGTATGTACGCTTAATAAAAATTAGCAAAATCGGAGAAGGACCACGCCCACTTTTAAAAAAAAATTTTTTTGAAGTAAAATTTTAACAAAAAATTTAATATCTTTACAGTATATAAGTAAATTATGTCAAGATTCAACTCCAGTAATGATATGGTGCAACAAAATACAAAAATAAAAGAAAATTTAAAAATGGGCGTGGCTCCGCCCTTTTTCATTTAATTTGTCTAGGATACTTTTAACGCCATAAGTCGAACAAAAATTAACCAATCCTTTTGAAATTTGGTAGGGGCATAGATTTTATGGCTTTAACTGTTTTCTGTGAAAATGGGCGAAATCGGTTGATGCCACGCCCAGTTTTTATACACAGTCGTCCGTCTCTCCTTCCGCATGGCCGTTAACACGATAACTTGAGCAAAAATTGATATATCTTTATTAAACTCAGTTCACGTACTTATCTGAACCCACTTTATCTTGGTATGAAAAAAGAACGAAATCCGACTATAACCACGCCCACTTTTTCGATATCGAAAATTGCGAAAAATGAAAAAAATGCCATAATTCTATACCATATACGAAAAAAGGGATGAAACATGGTAAGGTAAGGATTGTTTTATTGACGCGAAATATAACTTTAAAAAAAACTTTATAAAATGGTTGTGACACCTACCATATTCAGTAGAAGAAAATGAAAAAGTTCTGCAGGGCGAAATAAAAAACCCTTAAAATCTTGGCAGGTATTACATATATAAATAAATTAGCGGTATCCAACAGATGATGTTCTGGGTCACCCTGGTCCACATTTTGGTCGATATCTGGAAAACGCCTTCACATATACAACTACCACCACTCCCTTTTAAAACTCTCATTAATACCTTTAATTTGATACCCATATCGTACAAACTCATTCTAGAGTCACCCCTGGTCCACCTTTATGGCGATATTTCGAAAAGGCGAACACCTATAGAACGAAGGCCCACTCCCTTTTAAAAATACTCATTAAGACCTTTCATTTGATACCCATATTGCACAAAAGAATTCTAGAGTCACCCCTGGTCCACCTTTATGGCGATATCTCGAAAAGGGGTCCACCTATAGAACTAAGCCCCACGCCCTTTTAAAATAATCATTAACACCTTTCATTTGATATCCATATCGTACAAACAAATTCTAGAGTCACCCCTGGTCCACCTTTATTGCGATACCTCGAAAATGCGTCCACCTATAGAACTAAGGCCCACTCCCTCTTAAAATACTCATTAACTCCTTTCGTTTGATACCCATATTGCACAAACCAATTCTAGTCACCCCTGGCCCACCTTTTTTGGCGATATCTCGAAACGGCGTCCACCTATAGAACTAAGGACCACTCCCTTTTAAAATACTCATTAACACCTTTCGTTTGATGCCCATATTGTGCAGACAAATTCTAGGGTCACCCCTGGTCCACCTTTATGGCGATATCTCGAAAAGGCGAACACCTATAAAACGAAGGCCGACTCCCTCTTAAAATACTCAGTAACTCCTTTCGTTTGATACCCATATTGCACAAACGAATTCTAGAGTCACCTCTGGTCCACCTTTATTGCGATACCTCGAAAATGCGTCCACCTATAGAACTAAGGCCCACTCCCTCTTAAAATACTCATTAGCTCCTTTCGTTTGATACCCATATTGCACAAACGAATTCTAGAGTCACCCCTGGCCCACTTTTATGGCGATATCTCGAAACGGCGTCCACCTATAGAACTAAGGCCCACTCCCTTTTAAAATACTCATTAACACCTTTCATTTGATACCCATATCGTACACAAAAATTCTAGAACCTTTATGGCGATATCTCGAAAGGGCATCCACCTATAGAACTAAGGCCCACACCCTTTTAAAATACTCATTTGCACCTTTCATTTGATACCCATATCGTACAAACAAATTCTAGAGTCACCCCTGGTCCACCTTTATGGCGATATCTCGAAAAGGCGAACACCTATAAAACGAAGGCCCACTCCCTTTTAAAAATACTCATTAACACCTTTAATTTGATACCCATATCATACAAACAAAGTCTAGAGTCACCCCTGGTCCACCTTTATTGCGATACATCGAAAATGCGTCCACCTATAGAACTAAGGCCCACTCCCTCTTAAAATACTCATTAACTCCTTTCGTTTGATACCCATATTGTGCAAACAAATTCTAGGGTCACCCCTGGTCCACCTTTATGGCGATATCTCGAAACGGCGTCCACCTATGGAACTAAGGATTACTCCCTTTTAAAATGCTCATTAACACCTTTCATTTGATACCCATATCGTACAAACGCATTCTAGAGTCACCCCTGGTCCATCTTTACGGCGATATCTCGAAAAGGCGTCCATCTATAGAACTTAGGTCCACGCCCTTTTAAAATACTCATTAATACCTTTCATTTGATACCCATATCGTACAAACGCTTTCTAGAGTCAACCCTGATCCACCTTTATGGCTATATCCCTAAACGGCGTCCACCTATAAAACTATGGCCCACTCACTCATAAAATACTCTTTAATGCCTTTCATTTGATACACATGTCATACAAACACATTCCAGGGTTTCCCTCGGTTCATTTTCCTAAATGGTTATTTTCCCTTATGTTGTCACCATAGCTCTCAACTGAGTATGTAATGTTCGGTTACACCCGAACTTAAACTTCCTTACTTGTTTTATTTATTTTTAAAATTTGTCTCGTTACATAATTATTTTTGAATCAAAATTTAAAAACAAAAGAAAAATTGTCATTTCAAAATTCGTAAGTCCTGGGAATTCAAAATATCTTCTGGACTCGAAACCTTAGTACAAATATACATACGTGATTGGAGAAATAATAGGGACAAGTATCAAATCCATTGTATCAGCAGTACTTCAATGTGTTTCTTAGCATGGTGCACCCTATAAAAATAACAGTTAAAGGTTGTTCTTTTGCAATTAATTGTATTCCGTCAGTTTGCGAAAAACTGAACGATTCCAGAAAACTAAATAGGGACAACAAATTTTTGTCAATACTTTTGCACTATAAAAGGTAAAAAGTTCCTTTTTGAAGCTTCTTATAATGTATTTAATAGGGCTGTGAACTGCATCCGGATTTTTCAACTATCCGGATAACCCGGATATTCCATTAACCGGATAGCTAAGCAAAAAATCCGGTTATCCGGTTTCGTAAATGGAAAACCGGATATCCGGATACGTAAACGGAACATCCGCATAACCGTATGTCTGGATACTTCAATATAAAAGTTGAATTACTGCATATCAGAATTGAACGAAGCAAACATCGAAAAATTATTAACAAAATATGTTTGTAGATTATTAAATTATTATTAAGAACATTATATTACATATTTCTCAATACCAGCCTTTTTTGTATTCACTGTTAATTGATTTAAATGCCCCACGAATTTATTGTTATTAATGTTAAATAAATATATATATGGTACATAAATTTGTTGCATTCACTGGATATTCAAAAGTACGGTTATTAACCGGATCATAAATCCGAATATCCGGATAGTTTCACAAACGAATATTAGCCGGATATCCATGCCATCCGGATTTTATCCGCGTCAACGGATATCCGTATGGATATCCGGATATTCGAATATGCGGATAGCCCCAGCCCTGGTATTTAATGCATGTTAAGTTAATTAAAATAATAATATTGCACCATGCCAAGAAGCAAATTGAAATACTGCTGATATAATGGATTTGATTTGTTTTTTTTTTTTCCATCACGTATGTAAAGATATATTGGAGTCCCTTTCTATACCTACTCTTTTCAACAAATGTGGGTCAAACAGTCACTCAAGGTCAAGGAGGGACTCAAGGAGTAATTTATAGTTTCTTCAACACCATTGGCTATGGCGACCTCAAGTTCCTCACAGAAGGACGAGGTTGGATGACCTACAAGATTCAACTTGTTAATATCAATTAGCTTCCGCGATGGTCGGTCTAGAATCTTGATGACGCTGATATTTAATTGTTCAAGAGATACTTTCTAATAAAACTTTACGAGTCATGTTATAAAAGAAGATACATAGGAGAAGGGATCCCTTAGTACTTCCAATTACCCCTGGGTAGCGCCGCGATGAAGCGAAGGAAGGGATTTGCTTTGGGGAAAAATCGTTTAAACTGTTGACAGCAAATTAAGTACCTAACATTCTAACAGTCGCTTTGGCCAACAATCTTGATGGCATTATAAATCATATATTATTATTAAAGTAATTTCTAAAACTTTTTAGAAAATCGTGTCAGAGCATAACCAATTCCGTTTAAATGGTTATAGTTAAAACAAATGGTCTGGGAATATGTCATTGGAATAGTAATGCAATTAATGAAGATTGGTTGACTTAGTACATTTAAATTTTTATTAGAGATGGGGGCAGGCATTAAATCCCGAAGGCTGCTAATGGGACTTTGCTTTCTTTTGCGACAAACCTGAGAAATTTGCAGATTAAATTATGTATCTTTTAAAATACAAATTATATCACTCCATACACATGTATACACTTGATTAAAGGTACATTATATCCAAGTGAAATTTCATTATTCCACAATGCGGACGCCATCACCATTTCGAGAATCCTTATTGCCGGCTACAAGACTGGATCCTAAAGAACATACGCCAGTTTTTTCTTGAGAGGTCGATGTTACCTGCAATGTTGCTCAGTAGAGAGTATATGGCTGAAAATTGTATGCGCTAGCATTTACTTCAAATGGTGCTGTGATTAATCCTATATATTCCTTCGGCTTCCAGTAGATTTGCATTTAATGGTTTTGTGCTCCAAGAGGGAGCAGGTACGCCTTAGATTGCCCGTAAAGCAATTAATGATTCGTTTTATTTCACTGGGATCAAAATTAAGTCCGCGCAAAATCCCTTCGTACGCAATTTTTTTTTTCGGTGCACAACATTAAAACGACCACATGAAAATTCGCATTTTCAACTGCAAATATCTCCGGACCAAGATAAAACTTCGGATTATTGTTGTCGAGGTCAATACGCGTTTTTTGATACCTCTCCCGCGTATTAGCAGTCGACCCCTGTGCTCGACTTGTACTCTGTCTTTTCCCTGTACCCATATTTTGTGCCTCACTTTCTCACTCCGTTCTGTTGAATCCCGAAGTGTCAACTCATAAGACTTCTTACTGCCGTCAATGGCTTTGTGACCGGGTACTCGGATGATGAATATTTCTACATTGGCGGATATAATCATAATTTAATGAGGCATACCAAATGTCTTTATTGCTGATTGAAAGCTAAATCACGACCAGAATATGGACTCTTACATAGGCAGCTTTATGTTCCGTCTCGCCTCTTTTTTTTTAAACTATTCTTGTTATCGTGCATTTTTTGTTAGTGGGCGCTTTCACAGAACACCACTTTTGTTGATACTGTAACGAATTTATGGAAATTTCGCTTATTTGAAATCTTCTGCTAGCGTTCGAATCACTAAACTGTTGAATAAATCACTCCAATATTCTGTATTGCAAAATGGTCTTTATTAGACTACTTTGTGAGTAGTACAATTATACTTCACTTCGCAACTGATAGCGTGTTTAAATCAAACTGATTACTGACTACTCAGCTTGCGCTGCTTTTATACTCTCCGTTGCTCATTCGCATATTTCTCCTAAGGTCTAGACGTATCACTTTCTGGAATTTGGTATGTCCTACTTGGTTACCATCTATATACATACATCCATATTTGTAGTTTATGTCTTTCTTATAGCCATATGCGGGTGTATGTGTGAGTAACTAATTCGGCTGATGATTACATGTGTTTGTGTGAGATATCTCTTCGTTGCCTTGTATGTATGTGTGTAAATCATGATTGATTTGTTCATGTACAGAAGTGTGGTTTAATTTAATGTCTTTGTTGTTGTGCCTTTATTTACTAACAGCTTAGTGATGCCAATACTCGCCGCATACGTTGTAAACATGTTTCGCCAATTAACCCTTCACAGCGCAATAACATATTTTTTTGGAAACCTCAAAACTAAAAACATTTGTTTTGACGTTTTTTAATATTTTAAAAAACTTTATTTATTTTTGAAAAAAATGTTATGTTGCATATCTGCAATAACGGTAAGTTGAGAAAAAAAGGATACAATGGATAGCATGAAAATTATTTCAAATGGAAATTTGTGAAGCAATTGTTGGGTTTGTTGTAACAGAGCGATACTCCACATTTTTTGTAAGTCGTTTGTGTATATCCGGTGCACTTTAGATACTTGTATCGCATACGATTCGTCGTCCAAGAAGGCCAATGACCGAATTGGGCTTGACTTTTGGCTGTGGTGGTACGTGCTACGACGATGCTTTCAATGATTTGTCTCTGAGCAAAACTGGAGCGCTATCATATCATTCGACGTTTTCCTTCTCACAATCTGTAACTTCGCTTTCGCTTTCCTCCGTGGCTATATCCTCAATATAGTCTCGATCTCCAAGGTTGTCATCACTTGAAAACTCTTCATCATGCCAACTGTCCAGATCTTTCAAAACGTTACTTATTTCAGCGGAATTCAATCGTCTCGTCGACATTCTAAGTGAGAGAACCCCGAAAAAATTTTCTATGAAATATACTATTTCTCATCTGTACTAGAACTTTGTTGCATTCCTGCAACAGTTATATAATTTTGCAATTTCTACAGTTATTTTGGACGATGATGCCTGAAGTAATTCCAAAGAAAAACGTTGCAGATGCGCAACATATATAAGTAACTGTAATTATAACTACATGAAGGAAAATAAAGTAAATTGAAAATTATGTTGCAGAGCTGCAACACAGCGCCGCGAAGGGTTAAGTGATAGAAATTTTGTTTTATGAACGGCGGGTTGAGCCAACTGTCAAATGAAATAACTATTCTTGAATTTTAAGGAAAAGCACTTCTTATTGTAAAAAATTTTTAATGAGCTGATAGGCCTTAGTTAAATAAAACACAATATTTAAAGTTGTGTTTTAGTTTTACTTCGTCATTACAAGGCTATCAAAAATCAGCAATACGAAAGCACTTCTGAAATAATTTTTTTAAACTTCACCATAATACTATGGGGAAAATTTTATTCAAAACCAGCACTTTAAAATGTCAAAGAACTGCCAGACAAACGAATAAACACGTTGAGCAAATTTCACTAAAAATATTTCTGCTCAGTAATTTTACGTAAAATTCCAGCCGTTGAGTTGATCGTAACAATTCAACAGTACGTTCAAAAAGTTATCCCTCAACGACTGCTGTGTGCTTCCCGAAAGCACCCAGTACCGTGTGTTTTGTGGATCCCGATAATTCGCGTCCATCTCTAAAACGTTTGTATTCGCGGTAACGAATAAAAAGAAACGGTTAGCATGCGAAAAAAGTTATTTAATAGTATTATATTATTTTACTATATAGACATGCAATTTACAATGCATTTGGGAGCGTTCAGGAATCACATCTGTTGATCAACTGCATAGTGATCATTTTCTTACTTTACGACAAATTACTGATTGCTCATAACGTAACGTTTTTCAGTGTGAGTTTAACCTTGCGTCTTTGATCAATAATATAAAATTTGTTTACATACTTAGTTTATGCGGCCAAAGCGGCAGGGTTAAACTATAGTAAATTTTAACTGGAGCTTAAGCTCGCACTGACAAACTGGGCCCTAATGAATCAATTTTACTTATTTCTCTCACCCGCCGTGGAGAGTCGTACGCTTGCGAGAACCAGATAAATGCTCAAGGTAGTTGCAATTTTTTTCGAGAGATAGCTGTTGAAAATTATGTCAAAAAGCTGCAATCAACTATCTGTCTTTGATTAACTATGAATAGGTAGAACGTTTTCACATTAGCCGACACGACACCGACAACGGCAACAGTGGGAACACAAATTCATATAATTATATGCGCACGCTTTCACACTTGCCGACACGACAGCTTTAAGCTGGAGTCATTGGTGCCGTATATCGTATCGCTGTATCCGTATCCCTAACGTAATCAGCTGTTTATCGTTACGACGGTAAACCAAAACCCAATTGGTTGGCTACGATACGGTTACGACCTTAGCAGCACCAATAATCGATTGCATTGATTATCATAAGGTTGGTCGAATCAGCTGTTAAAAGGTTACCGATACGGTTACCGATAAAGCACCAATGTCTCCAGCTTTATGCCGTTGTCGGCAACGACATGTCTGCAGGAAGCAAGTTATTTTATGAGCAGTATTGTTAAATCGTGTCGTGTCGTTTATAATGTGTAAGTACTTTGAAAAAATCGTGTCGGTGTCAGTGTCGTGCCGGTGTCGTGTCGGTGTCGGTGTCGGTCAATGTGAAGACGCCCGTAGGCTTCAATTTCTAAAGCTGCAGACATTGGTGCTTTATCGGTAATCATATCGGTAACCTTATAACAGCTGATTCGACCAACCTTATGAGAATCAATGCAATCGATTATTGGTGCTGCTAAGGTCGTAACCGTATCGTAGCCAACCAATTGGTATTTGGTTTACCGTCGTAGCGATAAACAGTTGATTACGTTAGGGATACGACTACAGCGATACGGCAAACGGCACCAATGACTACAGCTAACACTCAACTGACGAAAAGATGTTGTCAACGTATCACTTATAAAATGCATGTTTTTAATGCGCCTATTTTCTCCATCACTAACTACCATAATTGGTACAATTTGCGAATGCCAATATCAAACAAACAGGCATAGGGGGAATAACAAGGGTTCACTTTAAAAAGATATGGTTAACAACATTGTGGATAAGCATAGACGTCAAAATTATAAATAGAACCGATCACCTAATTTTAAAGATCCTTTCGTGGTCTAATCATGCGTCTCTTTCTATCAGCCACTGAAGATAGCCTGTCGTATGCGCCGCCATACTGAAAATCAAAACGCTGAAAAGTAGTTTTTTTGATTATCCTGGAGGTAGTTAACGAATAAGATATCACACTTGTTTCGTACACAAAAAGCTGCAAATAAATTTAAAATCTATGGCAGCGGTCGATTGCAGTTGGAATAAAACTGAAGCCCTAAAATCGGAAGGTTAAACTAGTGTCACTTTTAACTATAGTTTAAACTCGCACTGAAAAATTGGCCTTAGGATCATCCAAAAATGTTTCCAAGCTTGAAATGGAAGCATTTATCCACTAAAACTAAAGACTGTCATTTAACTAACGATGTAGAAGTCTGAGACTACCGGCCTTTCAAAGAGAGGGCGGGAAATAATAAACAAATTGCATTTTCAGACGCACAACAACCGTCCATAGTTATTCCGTTGCCTTTTTTTGGGGCGTGTTCTGGATATAACAAATAATATGCATCAGAATTTCCTGCTTAGTAGCAAAGACACTTCTGAATATTTTCTGATTGATAGAGATTGCCACCGAGTTGTTCGTTACTATAATTTGTGGCTCTGCCTTCTTTTCTTGCGATATTGAGGTAGCCAGAGTTTAGCCCACATACGCTGATGGAAATGCTTCCGCGTCAATTTCGCTATTGATGCCGCCACGATTGAAGTAAAATTCTCGGCATAAATCTCTCTATGTTAATAAAGGAAACTGGTCTAATTATGGAACTATTATCCAAACTTTCAGGTGGCATTTTTATTGGTCTCAAGATGTACAAGGTAGTAGTGTGTACGGTGCAAATGTATGATTCTAAAGTGTGAGAAGCTCGTCGGTAGAACAACAATCGCCCCTATTATGAGCATTTTTCGATCTTCGATCTTCGCTGGCTATCGAACATGGAAAATCGAATTATAAATTGGTATTATGACATCTCATCTCTGTCGAAATTTTCGTTGTGTATCTAATTTTGAAGCGAATAGAAATTTGTTGTCGACGCTGTATCGAATTACAAGAAAATTGTTTGAAATGTAAGTTTTTTGTGTTTATCTTCTACTTTTTTGCTACCTAATAGTAATATCAAACTATTTGTATTAAACGTATATAGTGTAGGATGCTTTATTTTTATTAAAATTAATATCCACACAAAAATTATTTAAAAGAAAATGTTATGTTTTCATGATGCAAAATTGAATAATAATGAAAATTTTTGAAATTAGTAAAATCAATATTGAAAACATATGGGCGATTCTCCGCGGGCTCTCAATTTTACTAGCCCAAAATTTTGGAAAAAAAAAATATTCGATTTTCAAATATTTTCAATCATTTTTCTATGAGTTTTTATAGCTAAAAAACATTCCCAAAGTGGAAGAGCTACAGCTATTAATTTCTGTTCTCGATACTGAAACTTGCCTCGGTTGTGACATTACACGCGTGCCACGGTTGTGTCATTTTGACAATAAATTGCTCATTAAAAAAAGCTATTATGACTCACGAGATTTTCCGTAAAATTTTAAGGTTATGTCAGCAAACTTTAAAGAAAAATGGTACAATAGACGGCACCTAACGATTTGAATAACATTTTTTTCTCAAAAACTCATGGACACTTTTCAAAATCAAATTACAAAGCGAAAATAGAAATTTTATAATTAAAACAACATTTAATATTGCAGATTAAGTCAAGTATTTAATATAATAACAGTTTATTACTCGTGTAATTAAAGATTAAAAAAGTTACTACCTAAAATGTTATGAAAAATGTGGTTGTTGACATGCCACGGTTGTGACATTTGTAGGGTATTATGAAGTATAACTTCATAAAACTGATGACCAGTCAATAAAATTCAACATGAAACTTTAAAATAAACATAATTTTAACTCAATTACATAATATAATTCATAGAAAATGCTTTAATATATTTCAAATTTCGAAAAGACACAAAACTGCAAGCTCGCGGAGAATCACCCATATATGTAATACTCCTATATTGCTAATAGAAAATAATCGCAATGTGTTTTGAATTCGAAATCAAAACAAGACAGGCTATACAATGTTTGTGTTTGTACCAGCATAGGATAGGATAGGATAGGTTAGGTGGTAGCTGCCCTGATAAGGATAGCTCACTTGGACAACACTAAGGTCCGTTGTGATACCACATACACCAAAAATAACGGTGACCTAGATCCAGCTACTTAGAGAATCGTTGGGTAGCAACGATAAAGCTCCGAATGATACCGATCTCAACTTTGGATATATCCTCGGGAGATCCAAGTGAGTCGCGACCGAAGTACTTTCGCCTAATTCTGGCAAAAGCTGGACAATCAAGCATAAAGTGATTTGGTGATTCCACCTCATCATCCTCCATACAGCTGCAGCAGGATGGAGTTTCCAGTATATTGAGACGTACCGCATGGATACCCATGGGACAGTGCCCTGTCAAAACCCCAATGACCATTGATAGGTGAGCCTTAGTGAACCCAATTATTTCAGCAGACCTCCTGCCATCCACTTTCGGCCAGAAAGATCTTGCTACCCTGCAAGACGTGGTATCCGCCCAACGTTTGCTGAGCTGATTCGAGGCCCAGCTATGGAGGAGCAATCCACAGGTGGCCAGCGGGATCCCGAAGTCCCTACAGCCATCTTCATCCGGTTCAGTTGTACCGATGCGGGCTAAGAGATCCGCTTGACAGTTACCCGGGATATCACTATGGCCCGGGACCCAGATAATCTTAATTGTAAAATAATTCGATGCAATCGCAAGCGAGGTCAGGCACTCCCAGACCACCCTCGATCGCACTGTAGTTGAGCTCAAGGCCTTGATAGCCGATTGGCTATCAGAGTAGATGTTAAATTCCCTAACCGTGGTAGCACTGGATAGCATTCCATCCACCGCATCCTTAATCGCAGCAATTTCCGCTTGGAATACACTGCAGTGATCAGCCAACTTAAACTTGCGGCTTAAATTTAGCTCTTGACAAAAGACCCCCCCACCAACCTTTCCATCCAGCTTTGACCCATCCGTGAACAAGTTAACCGGCCCCATGCCCCAGATAATTCCTCTTCCCCAATCCTCTCTCTCTTGTACCAGCATAAGTGTGACAAGAAAAAATTTAAATTTAGGTACATTCGATTATGGAATACAAAAACAAACACGTTTAAACCATTGTGAATGAAACTAAGTGTGATATCTTCTGCATAGACGTCAAAATTCCAAAGTGATTGGATCACCTGATTTGTAATTGACTATCGCTGTCTCATTCTGTATCTCTTTCTATCACCCGCTAAAGATAGGCGGCCCTATGCGCCGCCATATTGAACACTCTGTCAAAACGCTGAAAAATATCCATATTGAACATCCTGTCAGGCAGTTGACAGATGAGATATCACACTTAGTTTGATTCACAATGGTTTAAACAGCAATATATCGGCACTCTGATGTTTGGGAATGTACCTAGCCTTTTGTAGCAATATGGGAGTATTACATATATGATTTAAAATTAAAATATTGTAAAACATATTTAAAATTACAAAGTTCAAAGTAACATAATAACAAAGTTAAATAAAAATAATTTAGTCAATATAATTTAAGAACCCTACATATAGGTCCGAGGTCGTGAATACAAAACAACTGCTTGGAAGACTGATTTCATAAATTGGACAAAATCCGTTTATAACAAAACGAACTTGCAGAAAGGATCATGTGGAAAAAATTCCGAGTGCATTCTCGTACCCGATGCTCAATTGAGACAATCCCTAGCGCAAAATTTGAGAATTGTTGCCCATTTCAAAATGGTTGGAATAGACTTGGCTCTTGTGCATTGTTGCAGGCATTCATCTTTACTGGATAGCAAGTCCATGAACGCTCCTATGGTAATTACGAAGTTTAGTTTTTAACACATGTAACAACATGTTTAGAAAGTTACAATGTTTAGAAAGCTACAATTACGCGTTGAAATTCATTTCAGCGTTTTATACTTCTGGCTAATTCCAGTACTTAAGTTATTTTGTTCATAATACCTAATTTAGCTTTTATTTTGTTTGACAGATGATGGCAATATGCTTTTCTGAACGGTTGAATTTATCAAATTATCGAACAATGACACTAGTCTTGATCGAATGAGTGTCATAATACCGAATGAAAATTCGTTCGATCAGCTCTTTCGACCACAGTCGAAGATCGAATTTGTCTCATAATAGGGGCCAATATCAATAGTGGTCAAAAAGCTCAAGACCTTGGCTGCGTTGGCGCCACTGGAGCTTGTGGCACCTCTTCCAAAGGGGTTTTGTATACAATATTAAACCTACTTCCGCTTGACTTATAAAAACTGTGTACATCAAAAAAAGCCGTACTTATACTTAGTCAATTTGGGTGCCAGAAACTAAGTAGCCAAGGAGAACATTCGAAACTTCTACTAATTTGCAACGCAACAAAAATTTAAAAATACCATTATGTATGCTAGTTAGCAACATCAGCTTCTTGGCGAAACTAAATGAACGAAAAAATGGTAAGGATGCTTAGATGTAAACTGACATCTTTAATTTTCTCGCAATCCACAGGGGCTTCTGGACTGTAGAGTATTTTTTTTTAGCTAGAAACTCGTTCGGAAGCAGGCGTAACTTCTGTGGAAAAGGAGAGGAGAAAACAGAGAAGCGAAATGATAAGAGAGAAAAATTGAAAAAGTAATAATCGTTCAAGTGGTTAAGCGGCGAATCAAGAACTTGAGAAGGTTGGTATTAAAAAATACAAATGAACGAACTATAGTGATGAAATTCCGTTAAATATACTCTATACGCACTAACCAAAATACTTATAAATATACATAAGTAAATATTTCACTTAATAATATGATTGATTGTTAAATGAAAATTGCAATCTCCACTTGTTATGAATGTAGGAAAATTGCTAATCTAGAAGCGCTCTCAATTCAAAAGCTTTAGTTGTGCCGAAACAGACTACCAAAGCGGTCGATTTTAAATAAATACATATTATCACTGCATTAACTTTTACTAAATAAAAAAAGGTTCATTTAAAGGTACATTTTCGATAAGATCATATCACCATATCGTATCACCGTGAGAGGTTATCTAATATTCCTCTAATTTTTTTAACTTAAAGTGTTTGGAATAACGTGAACAAATGATAGAGGTCTTAGTGAAAATTTGTATTCAGGGTCGGAATTACGTAATCTGTGATTGAAACCAGGGCCCGTATTATGTGTTACGATCAGTGATCGAAACTCATTTTTTAATCAAAATAGCTCTTAAATATTGGATTGGATTAATGGCATATTTGAACTAGCGGCAAATAGTACTCGTTTGATCCATAACTAATTATAATTTTTAGAAAAAGTGGATCGTAACACGTAATACGGGCCCTGAACCGTATGAGAAGAGATAACGTGACTGATCGTACGCATGTCAACATTTATGGCGTTCTAACGAGCCGTCCAGCTTTGGATCACGCTGAAATCTCATTGGAGGCATCCGGATCGGTTCTATAAAAGCTAGCAGCACTCAATTCATGTGTACACATAATAGATTAGCTGATATTTACAAACTTTTTTCCGCCCCTAAATTTTTAGTCTAAAATTCATACAAATTATTAAACTAATTGTTGGAAAATTATGTAGGTTATTGTACATAAAAAAACTAAAATATTAATGCTTAACAACCGTGATCGGGACTCAAACATGTCCATAAATGTCGGGAGAGGTATTAAGAGACGTGTTCTGAACCAAGTAACGATCGTCCGAAGTCTGATATTAAAATTTTTAACTTTTGTAAGGAGCTATGCACATGACTGGAAATTTTGTTGTGGCTCTTGTATTTTCCATATTTTGTTTTAGGGACGCAAATGGAAAATATACCATTTTATTATTATTATAAGATTTTATTTACTTTCACTTGGCTGTTGTATGTAATCAAATCTTGCAAGTTAAATTTGATACACTTCCCGGTGTCCGATTGAGCTGAAATTTTGAACACATGTATAACTCCGATGACAATGCAATATTACTTTGCGAGAATTCGATAAATTAATCGATAACAGAGTTATCGGTAAAGATTTGTGTTCACAAGGGAATAAAAGCCTAAGTCCTCAAGAACGCAGGTAAAGCGCCAAATACACGACACGAACATTTCCGCGAATATTCCGCAATCTTGTTCGCAGATTTGGCCATACACCATACGAACTTTTGGCCGAACATTAGTTCTCTTTCAGACAGCGATGAATACCGACAACAATTGTCCGCGCACGTCTGTTCCGTTCAGAAATTACTACGATTATGAGCTATTTCGCCATACACACACGAACAGTGCGCGCAAATGTTCTCCAAAAATTAAAATATTTTGATTTTTGGCGAACATTTGCGCGAACTGGCAAACACCACCATACACGACAGAAAAGGTCGCAGAAACATGACATAACGGGAATGTTCGCGGAAATGTTCGTGTCGTGTATTTGGCGCTTAACTTCGCTTTGTTTGTGCATGCAACAAACGTAGAAGTTAGGCTGTTATCGCTAAATGTTGTATACTTTTCTGCGCACCTGATTTTGTTTTACAGATTTTTGCCGATGGAACAGAGCAGAGATCTGCAATGAGTAGTTGTAAACTGAACGCGACATAGGCAAAGTCACAATAAAATATGATTTTAAGTTAGTTAACACTCGAATAGAAGAACTTGACTGTTCAAAGTTGACTTCGACGAAACCTTGTAATGTTGATGCATAAAATAAATGGATAGGATGAGAAACGTTACAAATAACTAAGTAATTTAATTTAAACAATATTTTACCCTACTAAAAATTTAAAAAAAGTCATATTTAAATTAAATTTAAGAAAAAAGCTTTTCTAAGAACACGCTTATATTACTTGTTAATTAAACGAAATAAAAAGTAAAAAATAAAATAAAAAAAAAAAAACTTTTTTAAAAATAAACTTTTATTATTGGTTAATAAAATTAACTAAAAAGTAAAAAATAAATTGACTGTAAAGAAATATAACACTTTATAAGTTCATTGTAACCTTTAACGTTAATTAGGCTTTTTCGTCTGCGACAAAAAAATTCCATATTGTACATAATTATATATTTTTAAAATTAAAACTTTACACCTAAATTATTAAATCTTACAGTTTATATCAAAGTCCTAATCTATATATATAAAAAGAAGTGTACATTTTGATTGTCACTGCATAACTCGAGAACGGCTCGACAGATTGCCATGAAATTTTTAGGAAAGATACAGGAAGGAGAGATGATGGTTAGTTGATTTTGAAATCCCAAATCGGTTTAGCCATATATATATATAAATCAAATTCTGTGTGTGTGTGTGTTCGCTATGGAAACGTATTTCCCACACATCAACCATCACCAAATTTTGGTTATGGGTTCCTTCGATCAACGGGAAGGTTTTAGGCTAAAAATAATTTCGATATATAAAAGGGGCGTGGCACCTCCCATACAAATGGAATCTTTGGTACTGCATACCTTTCAAGGTATACATGCCAGAACATTGAAATTCAATGAGGAGTTATATGAGGTCAAACCCTAACACTACCAAGAAAATGCGGAATTTGGAGAAAGGGGGCGTGGCACCTCCCATACAAATGGAACCTGTAGTAATGCATAACTTTGAAGGTATACATGCCAGAACATTGAAATTCAGTAAGGAGTTATATGAGGTCAATCCCTAACACCACCAAGAAAAGGCGGAATTGGGAAAAAGGGGGCGTGGAACCTCCCATTCAAATGGAATCTTTGGTACTGCATAACGTTGAAGGTATACATGCCAGAACATTGAAATTCAGTAAGGAGTTATATGAGGTCAATCCCTAACACCACCAAGAAAATGCGGAATTGGGAAAAAGGGGGCGTGGAACCTCCCATTCAAATGGAATCTTTGGTACTGCATACCTTTGAAGGTATACATGCCAGAACATTGAAATTCAATGAGGAGTTATATGAGGTCAATCCCTAACACCATCAAGGAAATGCGGAATTTGGAGAAAGGGGGCGTGGCACCTCCCATACAAATGGAACCTTTAGTAATGCATAACTTTGAAGGTATACATGCCAGTACATTGAAATTCAGTATGGAGTTATATGAGGTCAATCCCTAACACCACCAAGAAAAGGCGGAATTGGGAAAAAGGGGCGTGGAACCCCCCATTCAAATGAAATCTTTGGTACTGCATAACTTTTAAGGTATACATGCCAGAACATTGAAATTCAGTAAGGAGTTATATGAGGTCAATCCCTAACACCACCAAGAAAATGCGGAATTGGGAAAAAGGGGGCGTGGAACCTCCCATTCAAATGGAATCTTTGGTACTGCATAACTTTGAAGGTATACATGCCAGAACATTGAAATTCAGTAAGGAGTTATTTGAGGTCAATCCTTAACACCACCAAGAAAATATGGAATTGGGAAAAAGGGGGCGTGGCACCTCCCATACAAATGGAATATATTATACTGCATATATCTGGATGTCGTAATGGTAGGATAATTAAAATTGGTAAGGAGCTATGTGACGTTAAGTCCAAAAACCTCCAGTAAAATCTGGAATGGGGAAAAACTATGGTTGCCGTACAAACTTAAGTTATTTTAACACCTAAAGTTTGTTGCATTGTTGAGTTTAGCTGTTATGCCTTTTGGACGTTTAGTAATCTGCCGCTGTTAAAAAAATTGTTTAGCTTCAGTCTGTCTACATCTTCTATAAAAATCAAATTGTGTGTGGGTGTTCCCTATGAAAACGTGTTTGCTATACTTCGATCATCACTGGCTCGAGGTTCCTTCGATCAAGACGAAAGTTTTTCATATTTCAGAATTACGAATTTTAAATTTAAATGCTTTTGTTTTTTGGCTATGCGAAAGAACTATCTTAGCTCCCAAAAATGATCATGTTAACAAAATCAATGATCGCTTTAAAAATCAATTTCCTGGTGAAGTGACGAAATATAAATCGATCGACACAGTTACAGATGAAGATAAAATTGTGAATTATCCAAATGAATTTCTATACTCCTTAGAACCAAAAGAAATGCCTGCGCATATATCAACTTTGAAAATTGGCTCACCAGTCATGCTTCTTCGGAATGTAATCAAAGCAACAATCATCAGCGGTAAAAGCAATACAATAATATAAAATAAAATAATAAAAAAAAAAAATTTTAAGTTAAACGGTTTTATTGAAAACAATACTTACATGAAATAATAAAAGTACGAAAAGCTAGAAAATAATTAGGTAGGTCCTAGGTACTAGTCATCACACTTCTTATCAATCTAGGGCGTTGATCGGACAATTAAATAAAAGCGTTGGGCGCGTGAAATTTCTAAAAATGTGAGGCGTAGCATAACCCGATTAAGGTTCAGTTGGTTTTACTTATGACTATCAATAGAAATATGACGCGTCCAACGCTTTTATTTAATTGTCTGATCAACGCCCTAGATTGATAAGGAGTGTGATGACTAGTACCTAGGACCTACCTAATTATTTTCTAGCTTTTCGTACTTTTATTATTTCATGTAAGTATTGTTTTCAATAAAACCGTTTAACTTGAAAATTCTTTTTAATTATTTTATTTTCAAGTTTTTAGTCTTTATTTAATTGCCTATTATTTCTAACTCTATTTAGTTTATTTAGTGACTCATTATTACAGGACTCTTTCCTGACAATTCGTAACAACCTAAGTCCTCAATACATAATCCTTCCAAAGACTTTACTCGACTCTGCGCCACGTATGCTTGTCCCTCCTCCAACTCCAAAATATTTTGATGTCACTTCTACTGGACTGTATGCAATATTTGTTCCAAATATGAGCCAAGTCCGGCATCATAGGTCGCTTTCTATTCATGTATGTATTATGTGTTCCAAATATGGACCAAATCAAATCGGACCACAAATACGATTTTTGTGAATATCTCGATCCTTGCGCCACCTAGCGGCGATTTTTTTGATAGGTCGCTTTCTATTCTTGTATGTATTATGTGTTCCAAATAAGAGCCAAATCGGACCACAAATACGATTTTTGTGAATATCTCGATCCATGCGCCACCTAGCGGCGATTTTTTTTCACAGGTCGATTTCTATTCTTGCATGTATTATGTGTTCAAAATATGAGCCAAATCGGACCACAAATGCGAATTTTGCGAATATCTCGATCTTTGCGCCACCTAGCGGCGATTTTTTTCTTATTATTGCATTGTCATCGAGTTCTGAACTATATTCCAAGTTTCAAGCTTGTAGCTTATCGGGAAGTTACTTAAATTTCAATTACAAGATTCGTTCACAACGGCCGTGCAGCCTGTCAACTCAAGCTAAATAAAACCGTTTAACAAGATACAATAAGATACAAGAATAAAATGTTTTAACAGAAAATTTCACCAAATACGCGTACAAAATTCAATTCAATTTACACAACAATAAATTAAATTACCAACAAACAAAACAGAAAAAATAACGCAACATCCATTCGATCTCGGCCGTTACAACGTGCGCCTGGTAAAGCTAGTTGTTCCAATAAAAGCGTGTTACATTACAAGAAAAGGAGGTCCTAAATGTTCTTAATTATACCATCAAAATTTAACACGCTTTTTATTAGAACAATTAGGACTGTGATATAAACTGTAAGATTTAATAATTTAGGTGTAAAGTTTTAATGTTCAAAATATATAATTATGTACAATATGGAATTTTTTTGTCGCAGAGATTTTGTCGTTAAAGATTACAATGAACTTATAAAGTGTTATATTTCTTTACAGTCATTTTATTTTTTATTTTTTACTTTTTAGTTAATTTTATTAACCAATAATAAAAGCTTATTTTTAAAAGAGTTTTTTTCTTTAATTTTATTTCTAGCGTGGTTTATAATTTAATTTTAGTTTCAATAAATATAACGGCATTGGTTTGATGGCCGAAATAATTTGTTTTCAAACTTAAACTTGAAATGTATGGGGTGTCAAATGGGAAAGGATGGCAAACATCGGACACTTGAGTGCATATCTGCGTAGATGCTGGCAACAAAAGAGGCTAGCTGTCAAAAAACTACCACAAAAAACGAAATCACCAGAGCTACCTTGTGGATCCAAAAGTGATCCAGATAAATATCAAGATCACAACGTTGTTATTGCATTTGCTGCTCAATTTTTATCGAGATCTGAACGGGTGTTAGTTGGAACTCAGCTAATGCGTCAGTCGTCGAATTCATCATGCTCATACTTTTGCCAAATGCCTACTTTTGACATATGTCGGCCACGTGCTGTCAGTAAAAAATTGCGTATGTCGTGACAGTGACGGATTGTACCTGTTGAGCTCATAATGAGGCTAAACTAAGAAAAACAGGTTCCATGTGAGCGCCGCTTTGTGAGAAATATTTCATGATTGAAAGTTTATTTCCTGACATGCAATGTTATAATAAGTTATTTCCAGCAACCGGTACCGATAAGTTATACTTTTAATACTGGCTTATTACCGATAACGAAATATTAAGTAACTTTTTTGATAAAATATTGATTACTTTTCAATAAATAATGCATAATTTTCGATAAGAATCAATATTTTTTTGATAACAAGCCGATAACTTTTTCATGATCAAACGATAAGTTTTCCATAACAAATCAATAAATTTCCCATAACAAATCGATAAGAGGCTAATAACAAATTAGTGACATCCTGATAACCAATAGATATAAATTGCGTAACTTTTTGATAACGTATCGATAACCTGTCGTTAAATTTAATATAACAAGTCAATACCTTTTCCATAATAAATCGGTTACTTTTCGATAACAAATTGATAAGTTTTTGATAACATATCGAAAACTTTTCGATAACGTATTGATTACTTTTCGTTAAATAAAATATCTTTTTCGTAAATTGATAACATCTATATGTATAACTTTTTAGTGCTCAAACGATAAACGTTCGATAAAAAATCGATAATATTTCGGTAAATAAATGGATTAAACGCTAATTAAAAATTGGCAATATCACGAAAACCAACAGATATCAATTGGATAACTTTTTAATAACGTATCGATAACTTCAATAACAAATCGATAGCCTTCCGATTACAAATTGATAACTTTTCAATAAATAATCTGTAACTAATAAATCGATAACTGATTCATAACCTTCGTTGTCGTTGTATACGGATATCCTGATTTTTCGTTTACGTTGTTCGCTGTTCGGATACCCGGATAACAGGATTTTTTGCTTAGCTATCCGGTTATTCGAATATCCGGTTTATCCGGATAGTAGAAAAATCCGGATGCAGTTCACAGCCCTACTTTATACCGGTTACTTTACGATAACAAATTGATAACTTTTTGATAAAATATTGATTACTTTCGATAAATAATCCCAAATTTTTCAATAAATGTAAAATAATTATTGTTAGTCCTTGAGCTCGATTCGAACCCGCGATCTTAAATTTATAACAAATATATAACTTTTATGCGATCAAACGATAAACGTTCGATAAAAAATCGATAATATTTCAGTAGCAAATCGATTAAATGTGAATAACAAATTAGCAGTATCACGAAAACCAACAGATAACTTTTTGATAACGTATCCATAATTTATAAAACAAATCGATACTCTCGATAACAAATTGATAACTTTTCGATTAATAACCTATAACTTTTCCGTAATAAATCGATAACTCATTGATAACCTTTCCTTTCCTCCTGCCTCCTTTTCTTTTTTCCTTTTATCTCCATTTCCTCATATGGAATTAAGCTTATATTGGATGACCCCCCCTAGAAGGGAATCACGTTCAATTCAGACTCCGATATGAGCTCAGAAAGGGGTAAACGCTCCAGTTTAGGACTCCTTTCTCACTCTGAGTGCTTGATGGGAACTCCAGAACTTTCACTCTTTTACTTTCTAGATTGTGTACATCGTTTTGAGAAAAGCACGTCAATATGAGAGACAATGATGGACGACTTTGGGGAAAATTTTATAATGGTGAGAGAGTAATTTATATCAAAACTGAATGAAATATAGTAGTTTTTAGCTTAATTAAAAAAAAATGTTTTCTTTGATTTTCAGATGAGCTCGAAATTCGCAGTTTGACTAAAGCAGATCTAGAAAAAGCTTTGGATGTAAGTTTTTTCTTTGGAAGTAGTCAGTAAAAATACATAAAAGGCGGCAGATAATTTCATGTTCGAACGATATCTCTTTCCACACTGCACCTTCTACCTCATTGCACATACTATTGCTACTCGGTAGTGGGACTTGGGGTGAAAAGTGGGATAGGAGTAATAGTCGGTACGGAAGCAAAGGTGGAAGTAGGATAAGTGGAAATGGGAGTGCGAGTGGGAATGCCACTATACGCTTATATTTTTTTATACACGCTTACGATTAAGACCTTAGCTATGTCTACGAATATGACTGCGAAATCGGTATCGGTTTCTTCGAGTATTCGGCGGACTCATACAAGAATGAGGACAGTCATATACGGAGTAAAGTCGTTGCAATGCAGTGAGTCGCTCAATAATTGAAGGATAAGCCAATCGCTATTTTGTGAGGTCCAAGGGGCTGGCCCACGGTGTGCTACAAATTAACCTTCCCGGAGGCACGGAAAATCTCGCCTATGCAGATGATGTTGTGGTAGTAGCAGTGGCCAAGAAACTTGATCTGCTCCAAGCATTATGTAATGACGCCGTGGGAAGAATAAAGGAATGGCTGACGAACATGGGGCTGGAGATGGCTAGCAATAAGACAGAAGTGGTACTGGTGAGCTCAAAGCGGACTGTGGATGAGTTGGTCCTAACCATAGGAGATTATCAAATAAATTCAAAGCCTTCCTTAAAATATCTAGGAGTAATCATTGACTTAAAACTAACTTTTAGGGAGCATTGCAGGGCGGTGGGGGAGAAAGTTTCTAGAGTTAGTGGAGCCCTAACGCGAATAATGCCCAACATTGGCGGCCCAGGCGAAGCTACCCGTCAGCTATTATCCAACGTAACCAGCTCTATAATATTATATGCAGCACCAGTATGGCACGGATCAAAAATAGTCCACCAAAAAGATATACTAGCAGCCTACCGCATTACTGCTATACGAATAGCATAGCTTATCGGACGGTGTCCGACGACGCGATCCATGTTTTATCCAGGAAAATCCCAGTAGATCTACTCTCATGTGAAGTGGCCGATCTGTATGGCATTGGAATCAGCCGACCATCTGAAGACGCTAAGAAAAGCGCAAGGTCACAAACAATAGTTAGGTGGCAAGAACGGTGGGAAGATTCTAGAAAAGGGCGCTGGACCTTCATGCTAGTCCGGAATATAGCGGAATGGTACGAGCGAAAACACGGCGAACTAAATTACCATCTCATACAGATATTGAGCGGGCACGGTGGATTCAAGGAATATCTACATAAGCGTGGGATAGAGGAGGATCCTTTCTGTCCACACTGTCCCTCCGAATTGAAAAGCGCAGAACATGTAATGTTTCACTGCCCTCGTTTTCACGGCGAAAGACTGTCTGTAAACAGAGTTTTTGGAGAGTAGCCTTCCATTAGGAATTTAGTTCCACGAATGTGCGGACAAATAGATTGTTGGATTGCTGCGAGCGAGATGGCCTTTATAGTAACGACGAAATTGATGCATGCTGAAAGGGAGCGCAGAGTAATGCGCATACGAAGTAGTGGCGACTAAATCACCTTTCCCCCCGTGACGTTATGCCTAACGGTGGTCCCACGGGGTGCGGACCCATGAACAGGATTAGCCTGATTTCATTGGGCCACTTGAGGGTAGTGCGCTACGCCAACGTCCAATAAAAAAAGGGACCCTCTGCATTTTGCTGCGAAAATCCATTCACTTCGAACAACAAACTTAAGATATATTTCTTTTTTGAATATTTCATAAACAAGATGCGAATTACAGGCGCATGCAAATGCGTTTGAAAGAAATAAAATAAAAATGTTGATAGCATGAGAAAAAAAGCTCAACAACATCACGTTAATAAAAATATTTCTCTCTCTTTTTCAGATCCTCGACAGCTCATTCTTTTTGCACGAATCCGTTTGTAATGCTTGCGAAATAAATTTACCAGAAAATACACAAGCTCGCGCTGAGCTTCGAGAATTGTGTCGCATAACGGCAGAGGATGGCGTATCTTTGGTTGCCAAACATGTCAAAAGTGGCGAAATAGTGGGTATAACGTTCAACAAAATACAAGTAAAGAAATATATTAGCTAAATCCAAAAATATTTTTGGTATTAAACCGAATTTCCGTTACAGTACATACCGCCCAAAGGCCAAGAATCTTTCTTCATACAATTTCGCAATGAGCATACACATTCGCCGCAAGCTCGAGGTCTCATGGATTTTATGATCAATGTCGATGCAGAGAAGGATGTTTTTGAGTTATATAAAATGGATGCATTGTTGGAGTTAATGTTTCTTGCTACATCTACTAAGTGGTTTCATTGTGGTGTTGCTACCGAATTAACGCGTTACACCATCGCACTGGCACGTGAACTCTCTCAGGGCATTGGCATAGAGGAAGTTCATTCCGAGTTGAGAGCTATGCGGCCCAAGGCAGTAACAGCTATTTTCACTTCGTTGTATTCGCAGAAAGCCGGACGTTCTCAAGGCTTTAAAGTGATTAACACTGTGCCTTATACACGTTTCACCTACAATGGTGTAACATTCGATAAACGAATAAATCCGATACATAAAACGTCAGAACATGTTGTGTTTCTGTTATAAAGTGTTAAACCATTTTGTTGCACTTATAAGTAAAATGTACAATTTTAAAATGCACAGAAATGTAGACGCTTTTCCTATGCATAACTACACACCAGAAAAAATATTATTCAACTAAAATGTGCAAAGTAGAATGATGTTAATAAATTATAAAAAACCTAAAAATACTAGATTTTATTAATACTTGCTATAACTTATCTATGACCAGAAGGTTCGCCGGTGCCAAACAAATCGTTGTTGTTAGAGTCTGATTACTACCTATATGTGCTATCTTAGGGTCGTATAGGATCGATATCCGGAACAGGACTGTTGTTATAGTTGTAGTAATAACAAAGCTTCGTCTCCTCCTATAGGAAGGCATATAGCCTGTATGCGCGGGTTGATACCGGACAGATTAAGTTAGGTTTAACTGGCGGTCCAAATAAGACCTCACATAGCCTGAACGTGTCCATAGTGTTACCAAATTTCTTCCATGACCGAGCGGAAAAGCCCAATTTTGTTGTCAGGAGTTATGATATAAATAAAATTATTAATAAAATTTTTTTTAGTTAAACGGTTTTATTGAAAACAATACTGACATGAAGTAATAATAATATTAAAATCTAGAAAATAATTAGGTAGGTCCTAGTTATCACACTCCTCATCAATCTAGGGTGTTGATCAGACAATTAAATAAAAGTGTTGGGCGCGTGAAATTTCTAAAAATGTGAGACGTAGCAAAACTTGATTAAGGTTCAGTTGGTCTTACTTATGACTATCAATAGAAATTTTACGCTTCCAACGTTTTTTTTTTTAATTTTCTGATCAACGCCTTAGATTGATGAGGAGTGTGATAACTAGTACCTAGGACCTACATAATTATTTTCTAGCTTTTAGTATTATTACTTCATGTCAATATTGTTTTCAATAAAACCGTTTAACTTAAAATTTTTTTAATTATTTTATTTTCAAGTTTTTAGTCTTTATTTAATTGTCCATTATTTCTCATTCTATTTAGTTAATTTAGTGACTCATTATTACAAGGAATCTTTCCTGACAATTTGTTACAATCTAAGTCGTCAATACATAATCCTTCCGAAGACTTTACTCGACTCTGCGCCATGTATGCTTGTCTCTCTTCGAACTCCAAAATATTTTAATGTCACTTCTACCGGACTGTATGTAATATTTGTTCTAAATATGAGCCAAATCGGACATCATAGGTCGCTTTCTATTCTTATATGTATTATGTATTCTAAATATGAGCCAAATCGGACCACAAATACGATTTTTGTGAATATCTCGATCCTTGCGCCACCTAGCGGCGATTTTTCCTTTTTGCATTGCTATCAGGTTCTGAACTATACTCCAAGTAGGAACACCTTAAAAGCCCCATGCAAATCTCATAAATGTGTGCTGTAGGTGGAGTCTTGACCTTGCGAGCGCAGGACACGAACACAGAATGTGCTCAATCGTTTCTTTCAGCAGCCCGCACATTTTAAGTATACTATTGTCGACGATTGATAAGTATGTGATGGCAGAAGGAAGTGTCCCTTTACTATGGAGTCCTCTTTATTTAGAGATACGAGCTACTTTCTGCGTCTAATACCGTAAGAATCGCACATGTCCTTAGAAATTTTGCTTTTATGGCCGCCTGACTATCAATCTATATATTGACGCGATTGCAGTTTAACCACGCCTCCTCCACGTCACCCTGGGGAATCTACTTTCCTTTACTGCAAGCATAGGGTTTTGGACTTTGAGCATTTATCAGCATAGGACTTTGTCAACTCATCATTGATAAGCCTAGGCGCCTTTTTATGCCCATTAGGCTCAATTGGCTTAGTTATTATGCGCTAGATTACTTCATAGTGCTTGCGAAGATGTCTATTTATAACCCTGGAAGGCGGAGCTTCTTCAATCGAATGCATGTTGGGATGCCCAGGTTTCTGAGTATTCAACAGAATTTTGTTTCTCACCTTTATGGTGTTCTGGTGACATAAGAAGACATCGCGTGGCAGTTCTCAGCGCAGTGTTTTGGTAGATCTGCTGTTTCCTCTAGTGTGTTTTCTTTTAATCACGACGACCCATATCGGAGACACGTAACTTACAAGCGCCTGGCCAATTGCTTTATATTTGTTTGTATTTGCCTGAAGTGCTGCCAGCGAGGGACTTGATGATTTTGTTGCGTCTCTGAATCTTAGGTGCAAAATGCAGGTTATTATCGAGCGTCACACCCAGAATTTTTAGGTGACGGACAGTCGGTTGCATAATGCCCTCGACATGGATGTTCGATATGATCTGGTGATAATGCCGAAATTCGCGATGTGAAAAAAATGGAGAGACTAGGGAGATAATTGTTAATTCTACATCAAAGCTCAAGTTAGCAGAGAAGAGCGCGAATTGAACGATATTTTTTTAACAAAAAATCTCTCATTTCATTCTCAGCCACTTTAATGTGAACATTTTATAAATTTCTTATGTCACCTTACTATACTCTCACTTTTATTAGAGCACTTTTTTATATATATTTTTACAAATTTACATTAGGTTGGGCCTTAAAAAAACTTAACGAAGGTTGATGTGTAGCGTAACACTTTCAAGGGGTTGCCAGCGCAATATATAGCTTCTCCACCTCTGGCCATCCCAAGTTCCTTATGGATCTAGGGGCTGAGAGGGCGGGATGGCCTTCGCCTTCGGGGAGTATCCTCATCGCTACAACAACAACAACAACAACAACAACAACAACAACAACAACAACAACAACAACAGGTATTAGAGGCGTAGAGTCTATGTTACAATTGAAAAGATGGTTGGTGTCATGCCTGCAGGACATCCATTACGGTGTCGGAGTTGATCCTGAGCAAGTAAGAGTTTAACCTGTTACAATATCGAGAACGAAGGTGGACCATGGTGATCGTGTCCCCCTTGGAAGTGTACTTTCTTCATCTGCAAGGGTTGAATAGTGTATATTGATAACGAGGTTCACAGGACGCGTCGTGGTCTCTATTGGAAGCGCTTAGTGTGCATTTTGGCCCCTATGCGACACGCTTTAACCGCAGAACCAAAATTAATAAATTACATATCTGAATGTGCTATTATCTTTTGAAGGAGCTAGAATGAAAAATGTTTAGCATTTGATGTTTAAGAACAACCCTCATTTACATAAATACTTGGTTGGGTTGTACGTGAAAATGATTTATTAAAAAAAAAAAATTATGAATTTGCACTGCTCTTAATTGACGTGTTACTCAGAACTTTAGGAGCAGATACAGTGCAGTGTCATTGATTTAGGATCATAATTGGAAATTGTTGCTGAAAATGTACAACTTATGATTATAGCTCGCGCTTTTTTAGAAACAAATTATTGGGAATTGGGTATAACCGCAGAATTGTATGATGTGGTGGGAATGGTTTTCTTTAATCAATCAAAGGTTGTCGAATGTTTTTCCATTGCTAGCTTGAATTGTGGAAAATTCTGTCCAGCAGCTGCTAATGAATATACTTCCGTACATAATAGTAGGTTTACATATAACGCTATTATTTACTTTTCCATACTTGACTACAAATCGCTAAATAAGCAAGTGTAGATTTACTTTCAGAGATTTGTTTGATTAAAACATATGTAAAAGTGCTTTGTGATAAAAAGACTACTGTATACGTATAAACAAAATAATCTCAATATTTGCAAATAAGGTAGGATGCACACATGAGGCGCAGCTTCATAGAAGCATACCAGATGCTACGTACGAAACTCATTCAAGGTGGAGATGGGGATCTTAAAAATATAACGCTTAGTCACAAGGACGTCAATATCCTTTAAGAGAATTTCTCGTTTCCTTTAGAGTTACACTCGAATTTTGATGGATGAAATATGCCACTTTCTCGACGAGAACACAGTGTGAGTGAATAAACTTCAAGACTTTCAATAAAGAGACTATTAAGTCCGATCGGAACGCGAATTCGAGAAAATTTCTTGATAATTGATTAATAGAATATAATTAAAAATTTCAATACGATTACCAGGGCTCGTATTTGCACACACATGCGGAGCACGCACACATGTGGAAAATAAATGCTCACTGAATTCAATGCTCATGCACATGAGCTATGCAATATTGAAAAAAAAAAAATGCAGCACACAGCTTAAGTGTGTGCCATATCAAATAAGGCAAATGCGCATGAGTGTGCTCTTTGACTAAAAATATTTATGCGCATGCTCACGTGTGTGCGGATTCTGAGAAAATAAGTGCAGAGTGCTGTTAAAGCCATGTAAATAGGCAAACTTTGAAATTAAAGGGATATGGATTATGAAAACCTGGTCTGGTCGTATTTTAGGAGTCACTTTAACCGATTAGTTGTATGACCCTGAATTCTATCCCTTCAGCACTTCGTCGAAGAAAAATCGTGTTTAATATTCATCAGAAAGGAGCAAGAGTGTTTTTTTCTAATACACCAAATAACCTCTAAAAGGGCGTTCTTAGCAAAAGTGGTAAATTTGTTTATTTGAGGATATCAAAACCATATAGGAGGAAATTTAAGTTCAGTTAAAGAAATCTTACTAGCCGTTGAAATTTGCTCCACTGCGAATGTTTCAATGTGAAGACGCAGCTCAATGCATGGTGGAGTTCGTGATAATATATGACTAAGCGGCCCACTCGGAAAATTCAGGCCTTTCCCTTTCTATCTGCAGTCTTACATCCAGAGAAATTACAAATATTCGTACATACATACATATGTATGCATAATCAATGGGATTTTAATAAATAATAGTTTAAAAAAACTAAAAAAATACGCTTTTATAGCAAACCGAACTAAAAAATTTAAAATAATTTTCAATTAAAAAGAGTTTATATAACAGTAGTAGAAGGTCAAACAATCATTTATAGATAATCACCTCAAAATAAAATTATAATAAAATTTATGTTATTAACAGAATAATTTAATTCAGATTAAAAAGCGTGGGGTGCATTTGACTACATTTCATATCTTTCCTCTCAGATAGTTGCCAATAGAATGATTGTAACATTCAATATCAAGCACCCCACGTTTTTACTGTGAATTAAATTATTCTTTTAATAACTTAAATTTTATTTTAATTTTATTTTGAGGTGATTAACTATAAATGATTGTTTGACCTTTTACTACTGTTATATAAACTCTTTTTAATTGAAAATTATTTTCTATTTTTTAGTTCGGTTTGCTATATAAGCGTGTTTTTTTATTTTTTTTAACTATTATTTATTTTTAATTTTTTAGTTCAAGTAATTTTAAAAGTTTTAGTCGAGAGTGATGAAACCTCGAAACGCCAGCGGTCCATGGATGGATCCAACCCCACCGCACCGAAAAGGGCCAAGACGAAGGGAGGCTGGACGCAGTCTTTCGCCGAAATTGCCAAGGGTCGGCAGATCATTGGCATTATAAACGAGAGCAGTGAAGATGTAGGATACCGAAACAACAGTGGAAGTGGATCGAGGCCGCGCTCGCTACGGTGGCCTTTAAGGTTAAGAAAGACAACCCTGGTTCACCGCCATCTTACACCGTTGCAGGGTGGTTCCAGGGCAATATCAAGTTAATTGCCTGTGACGACGCCTGGGTTCCAGTGACGCCAACGGACCCAGCTGACATCCTGGAGCTGTTCCAGGAGTACAACCCGCCACAGGTTTGGAAGCCAACCAGGATAAAACCGAGCTTGTCCTCTTCACGAGGAGGTACAAAGTACCAAATCTTAAACCGCCAAGAATTGGGGGTACGTTCTTAGCGTTTAGCGATCAAGTATTTGGGAGTCATTCTGGATAGGAAGCTATTATGGAGTGACCATATAGTGGAGCGATCCAAGAAGGCAGCAGCAGAGCTGTTCACCTGCAAGAGGGCAATTGGCACCTCCTGGGTATTCTCCTCTAATGTGACCTACTGGATTTATACAGCCATTGTGCGCCCGATTCTTCTTTATGGTGCCTTGGTCTGGTGGTCTGCACTAGCTAAAAGTACCTATCTTAAAATGCTTCAAAAGGTGCAACGGAGTTCGGAGCTCTGCATTACCAGGGCTATCGGCTCCACTCCAGATTCCGTTACATACATACATGGATACATAGATAGATACAGGCCAAGCTAATAAAAGCATGTTAAAAAGGGCTCCAGTATGCTCTTTCGTACATGTGCCATGCATCCCCATCTATCATAATGCGTTCTTCGCATTATGTGCAAGGTTTCAAATCTATGGCCATTTGGGGTGGTCATAAGTTAAATTGACCTTATGTCCGTTAACCTTGTGTCAACCCACCATCACATTATTGCATTGTCATCGAGCCTTGATACGTGTGCAAAGTTTCAAACAAACTTATGGCCATTCAAAGTGGTAATAAGGCCAATTGACCTTATGGCCGTTGACCTTATGTCACCACACCATCACATTAATGCATTGCCATCTAGCCTTGATACGCGTGCAAAGTTTCAATCAAACTTACGGCCATTCCAAGTGGTAATAAAGCCAATTGACCTTATGGCCGTTGACCTTATGTCACCGCACCATCACATTAATGCATTGTCATCGAGCCTTGATACGTGTGCAAAGCTTCAATCAAACTTATTGCCATTCAAAGTGGCAATAAGGCCAATTGACCTTATCGCCGTTATGTCACCACACCACCACATTAATGTCATCGGTCCTTGATACGTATGCAAAGTTTCAAATTAATCAGACTTCTAGAAACCGGTGAAAATTAAGCTCAAAGATTCCGTTACATACAGGCCAAGCAAATAAAAGCGTTTAAAAAATGGATTTTTCTTTAACGAATATTGAAAGAACATTTGCTATTTGTTTTTGATTCCGAATGACAAAAAAAAATGCTCATATCTCTCATATTTTTTTGTATACATTAATGTGTTACATACATACAAAAAACACACATTTGAATGTGCTCTACTCGAGTCAGCACACACATGAGCTGCGTGCTAAAATTTTATTCTGATTGCAAGCAATACACTAACAAAATACACATGCATTTCCTATGCCATAGAAAATATGCAACATCCTAAACTGAATTGCTATTCAGCAACTGTCAATACAAAACAAAGTGTATAAAAATTAAAATTCAAAATGAAAAAAAGTTGTTTACTATTCGTATTCGCATTCAAACATCAAATGCATAAACCTCTTTCGATTTGCATACTACGGGTGGTTACCAAAGGGGGAGGATTTACTTAGAAATAAGTGATTCGCGAATTCTGGGGCGATCCTTAAGCTTAAATGATCTATCTGAGAATGTATTTTTGCAATCGTAAACGCTTATAATTCCCATCTTTATCATATTTATTTCAAACGGTTTAACATACCAAATTATCCGAAGTATTCAAATATTCACACTTGTGGCGTGGTTGTTGTTGTTGTAGCGATAAGGTTGCTCCCCGAAGGCTTTGGGGAGTGTTATCGATGTGATGGTCCTTTGGCGGATACAGATCAGGTACGCTCCGGTACCATAGCACCATGCTAGTGCGACCATCTCAGGAACGATTTATGTGGCCACATTAAACCTTCTGGCCATTACCTCCCTCCCCACCCCCAAGTTCCATGAGGAGCTGTAACCCCAGATACGGCTCATGATATTATTTCTCAACTCGATGGTCAATTAAGGGGTACAAGAATAACTGCAATATCAACAGAGAAAAAAAAGAAATTAATACTGCATTTACTTACCTGCACAATAATAATTTTTAAAAGCAGTTAGTTAGAATTTATTTATTTTTGGCATTCCTTTTGTGCTTGTCGCTTTTTTTAGGTTTCGTCATCTTTCTACTATTAAAACGAAATTTAAATGTCATTTATTTCGAGTCGATGCGATTTGTCGAGATTTTAATTAACAATTTTGTCGCTTGGCTTATCGATTGTACTATTCACTAACTCAGTTTTAACGACTCAACATAGTTGTCATTTAAATTTTGTGGTGGCAGCACAGCTTAACGAGACCTAAAAATGGGAAAAGCACAAAAGGAATGCCAAAAATAAATAAATTCCGTATACTAACTGCTTTTAAAAGTCAATATTGTGCAAATTTTTACCTATTTTAACAAAAGGTAAGTAAATGCGGTATTAATTTCATATTTCTCAACATATCCAATTTCTCGCATTAAAATAGAAAGGCGTCAACAAGTAATAGCACTCAAAGAAGAAGCCGTACCACAGCAGAGCAGCTAAGTCATATGGTGGAATACTTCATGGAAACTCGAGGATTAACGGGATCTAGGTTTTTAAACCTGCATGGAAAAGCCGAATGCGACAAAAAGTGGAGCGAAATGTTCATCTTGTGATAAAATGTACGCCAAGTACTCAAATGCCATTTGATTTATAAATAAAGCAGCTTTTTGTGTTTGAAAGTATTTAATTAAAGTTCCGATTTTCTTTTTTAACTAAAAATGCCAGAAATATTAATTTCTGATCATCGATAAAAAAATAAAAAAATAAATGTAAGGCGCGATAACCTCCGAAGACATCTAAAGCCGAGCTTCTCTTCCAATTTGCGTCGTGCTCCTCTTGATTTTCATGATTTTATTCCGACTCCGAACGGCATCTGCAAGGCAGATGAGTTTTCACTGAGAGATTTTTATGGCAGAAATACACCCGGAGCGCTTGCCAAACACTGCCGAGGGGCGACCCCGCTTAGAAAAATTTTCTTCTAATTGAAAAACCTTATTTCTAAAATTTTTGATGTTGCTTTGCCCGGGGTTTGAACCCAGGGCATCCGGTGTGGTAGGCGGAGCACGCTACCATCACACCACGGTGGCCGCCCATAAAAAATATATCGATACAAAATAGTTACTGAATAACGAAATCGTTATAGTTATCGATTCGCAAATAAAGCGATGGCAAATGTGGTTAAAAAAATTAGTGAATTCCACTACAGGTCAGAGTCCACCCAGACTAAGTAGTTAAAGCCTTCTTACTATGTTTGGAAATATTTTTACCTGCAGTACTAGGGTTATATCTTTAATGAGGCTTGGTTGTCACTGCTGATACTTTCATTTTGATTCGTCACCTATTCTCCGCAACGCAAGGTTATCAAGAATATCAGCAGGCTCTGTAGGGATAGCTTCCTTACAGTTCTCGTTTTTTGACGTTTAACCCGCTTTATGCTGCTGCATCTGAAATTGCCTTATAGCTTTACTATATAAGACGCTGTAGAACACAACCAGCACTCACAGGAAACTCTACGTTTGAGCTGAACGGGTTCTACGCAGGCACCGATATAGTTTGCGAATAAAAATTTAGAAGCTGCACGATATTAAGAAAGATGCTCCTGGCAAGAAATTATTGCTCCAAAATACTATCTATCGTTGAAGGGAAACCATTTCACCAGATTGAAAAGGAAGTGGGTTCAGCCCCACGTACTTCCTAGCATTCTTTTACATATATGCAGTGTCGTGAAGACTTTCTTCGCTTTCACTTCCATGGTAGCATACAATGTAAGCTTTCTTTATCTCATTTCTCAAAGTATTTGAACTTTCTCATTTCAATGGCAATGCACTGTACACAAAGAACTGAGGATGCGGGCTGCTGACCCGGCAACGCTCAGTAGCTGCGATGCGCCGGGTAGGTTTGCATTCAATTGATATAAACATGAAAAAATATTCTACTTTGTTAGTCGCTTTTTGGCAGCGTTTAGGAGTGTGCTTTACAAATAATTTATTTATATAAAACGCACTTACATACGTTTATTTACAAATTGCATCGTGCATTTCACATTCATATTAGTTTGTAATTTTACGAAAAAAAAAAAAATATGTAAAATGAGTGACCAGTCGACAAATATTGTATGCAATGGTATAATACTTTAAAACTTTTTGATTTAAAAAAAAAAATAATAATTTTTTTGACTTATGTAGGTGAAATGGAAATTGTCAAAATCACTGCAGATCTATACGATGAGGCTATAAAGGTATGTTATGACCCATCAACTTACGTATTTCCTACCGTCCGTGCATCCTACATCGACCTGTTACAATTTTTATTTTATGTAGAAAATTTGTCAAAAATGAATGAGCTTAATCAACTATGAGGAGCTAATTCTAAATTAAAAGGATAACTTGCTATTCTGCAAGTGGGCCTAAAGGCCGAGCCACAATAAACTTTTTCATAAAGATGCGTTAAGTTCAATCTTATGCATATTAATAACATCGTCTCAATCACGCAAGATGTTGTGTATGTAAATATAAAGTTTATTTCGCCTGGCCCATTCACATACAAAATTTCGCGAATCGCTGTTATAAACATTTTCACTATTATAACTATACTAGCAGACCCGTCAGACGTTGTTCTGCCCTAAATTTGGTCTATCTACATAAATTTTAATAAGCTTTTTCCGTCTAATCCTCCCCCCATTTTCTTGGTGGTGTTAGGGATTGACCTCATATAACTCCTTACTGAATTTCAATGTTCTGGCATGTATACCTTCAAAGTTATGCAGTACCAAAGAACCATTTGAATGGGAGGTTCCACGCCCCCTTTTTGCCAATTCCACCTTTTCTTGGTGGTGTTAGGGATTGACCTCATATAACTCCTTACTGAATTTCAATGTTTTGGCATGTATACCTTCAAAGTTATGCATTACTAAAGATTCCATTTGTATGGGAGGTGCCACGCCCCCTTTCTCCAAATTCCGCATTTTCTTGGTAGTGTTAGGGTTTGACCTCATATAACACCTCATTGAATTTCAATGTTCTGGCATGTATACCTTCAAAGGTATGCAGTACCAAAGATTCCATTTGTATGAGAGGTGACACGCCCTTATTATATATCGAAATTATTTTTAGCCTAAAACTTTCCCGAAGGAACCCATAACCAAAATTTGGTGATGATTGATGTGTGGGAAATACGTTTCCATAGCGAACACACACACACACAGAATTTAATTTTAATATATATATGGCTAAACCGATTTGGGATTTCCAAATCAACTAACCATCATCTCTCCTTCCTGTGTCTTTCCTAAAAATTTCGTGGCAATCTGTCGAGCCGTTCTCGAGTTATGGAGTGACAATCAAAATGTACACTTCTTTTTATACTCAGTTGAGCAGAGCTCACAGAGTATATTAAGTTTGGTTGTACAGGTATAAAGGAATCGAGATAGATATAGACTTCCATATATCAAAATCATCAGGATCGAAAAAAAATTTGACTGAGCCATGTCCGTTCGTCCGTTAACACGATAACTTGAGTAAATTTTGAGCTATCTTGATGAAATTTGGTATGTAGGTTCCTGAGCACTCATCTCAGATCGCTATTTAAAATGAACGATATCGGACTATAACCACGCCCACTTTTTCGATATCGAAAATTTCGAAAAACCGAAAAAGTGCAATAATTCATTACCAAAGACAGATAAAGCGATGAAATTTGGTAGGTGAGTTGAACTTATGACGCAGAATTGAAAATTAGGAAAATTTTGGACAATGGGCGTGGCACCGCCCACCTTTAAAAGAAGGTAATTTAAAATTTTCCAAGCTGTAATTTGGCAGTCGTTGAAGATATCATGATGAAATTTGGCAAGAACGTTACTCCTATTACTATATGTACGCTTAATAAAAATTAGCAAAATCGGAGAAGGACCACACCCACTTTAAAAAAAAAATTTTTTTTAAAGTAAAATTTTAACAAAAAATTTAATATCTTTACAGTATATAAGTAAATTATGTCAACATTCAACTCTAGTAATGATATGGTGCAACAAAATACAAAAATAAAAGAAAATTTCAAAATGGGGGTGGCTCCGCCCTTTTTCATTTAATTTGTCTAGGATACTTTTAATGCCATAAGTCGAACAAAAATTTACGAATCCTTTTTAAATTTGGTAGGGGCATAGATTTTATGACGTTAACTGTTTTCTGTGAAAATGAGCGAAATCGGTTGAAGCCACGCCCAGTTGTTATACACGGTCTTCCGTCTGTCCCTCCGAATGGCCGTTAACACGATAACTACAGCAAAAATCGACATATCTTTACTGAACTTAGTTCGCCTACTTATCTGAACGCACTTTATCTTGGTATAAAAAATGAACGAAATCCGACTATGACCACGCCCACTTTTTCGATATCGAAAATTACGAAAAATGAAAAAAATGCCATAATTCTATACCAAATTCAAAAAAAGGGATGAAACATGGTAATTGGATTGGATTATTGACGCGAAATATAACTTTGGAAAAAACTTTGTAAACTGGTTGTGACACCCACCATATTAGTAGAAGAAAATGAAAAAGTTCTGGAGGGCGAAATAAAAAACCCTTGAAATCTTTGCAGGTATTACATATGTATATAAATAAATTAGCGGTATCCAACAGATGAATTTCTGGGTCACCCTGGTCCACATTTTGGTCGATATCTGGAAAACGCCTTCACATATACAACTACCACAACTCCCTTTTAAAACTCTCATTAATACCTTTAATTTGATACCAATATCGTACAAACGCATTCTAGAGTCACCCCTGTTCCACCTTTATGGCGATATATCGAAAAGGCGTCCACCTATAGAACTAAGCCCCGCGCCCTTTTAAAATACTCATTAACACCTTTCATTTGATACCCATATCGTACAAACATATTCTAGAGTCACCCCTGGTCCACCTTTATGGCGATATCTCGAAAAGGCGACCACCTATAGAACGAAGGCCCACTCCCTTTTAAAAATACTCATTAACACCTTTCATTTGATACCCATATCGTACAAACAAAGTCTAGAGTCACCCCTGGTCCACCTTTATTGCGATACCTCGAAAAGGCGTCCACCTATAAAACTAAGCCCACTCCCTTTTAAAATACTCATTAACACCTTTCGTTTGATACCCATATTGTACAAACGTATTCTAGAGTCACCCCTGGTCCATCTTTATGGCGATATCTCGAAAAGGCGACCACCTATACAACTACCACCACTCCCTTTTAAAACCCTCATTAATACTTTTAATTTGATACCCATATCGTACAAACACATTCTAGAGTCACCCCTGGTCCACCTTTATGGCGATATTTCGAAACGGCGTCCACCTATAGAACTAAGGCCCACTCCCTTTTAAAATACTCATTAACACCTTTCGTTTGATACCCATATTGTACAAACGCATTCTAGAGTCACCCCTGATCCACCTTTATGGCGATATCTCGAAATAGCGACCACCTATACAACTACCACCACTCCCTTTTAAAACCCTCATTAATACCTTTAATTTGATACCCATATCGTACAAACAAATTCTAGGGTCACTCCTGGTCCAACTTTATGGGGATATCTCGAAACGGCGTCCACCTATGGAACCAAGGATCACTCCCTTTTAAAATACTCATTAGCACCTTTCATTTGGTACCCATATCGTACAAACAAATTCTAGAGTCAACCCTGATCCACCTTTATGGCGATATCCCTAAATGGCGTCCACCTATAGAACTATGGCCCACTCCCTCATAAAATACTCTTTAATGCCTTTCATTTGATACACATGTCATACAAACACATTTCAGGGTTTCCCTCGGTTCATTTTCCTACATGGTTATTTACCTTATTTTGTCACCATAGCTCTCAACTGAGTATGTAATGTTCGGTTACACCCGAACTTAACCTTCCTTACTTGTTATATATATAGATAATTGATATAGATTGTTATATATTGTTATATTGCAGCTTTTACATTGAAAAATGGTAGAAATATGCAGAGTGGGGAAATAGATAAACTTGCAAAGTGTGAAAACACCTTTAGCCAAAGCAAATTTCGAATATTTCTTCTTATGCTTGGCTTGCAACAAAAGTTGGAAGTTGGCTAACTTTTGCTGTTAGGTGGCGCTAGTGTCGATCTGCGGTTCTCCATAAATATACGTGCAATATACTCATAATACATAAGATTGAGTTAAGCGCATCTATGTGAAAAACTGCTTACGTGACTGGGCTGCCTAAAAAACTTTTTTTTTATTTTAGCTAATAACCACTCGAAATGTTCCACCCGTTATTTTGAAATATCCCAACGATATACGTACTTGAATTCTTTTTTAAACTGTGTAAATATTTGCAAATATGCAATTTAATTAATTGTAAACGCCAATTCATATTATCAACCCAGTTATAATAAAACTTAAACTGATAATAAGAAAAATTATATTTTGTAATTATATGCACGCTATGAACAAACAACAGCGTGAAAAAAACAAAAAAGCATCGCTAAAGACGAGACGAAGAAAAATGCAAGAAAATACTTGTAGATGTTTTTTGATGTGTAAACATCTTTGCTCACGAAATAGGGGAGTCCTAAATGTAAGCGTAAGTGTAAGCTGAGCCTTTGTAAGCGGCATGCTATATGGAGGATATATGTAGAATGTAAATGCATATGTAGTGGTATATACCAGTAAAATTATATTGTAAAAAGTACTAGAGAGTGTGTAAGCGTAGACGTAGTCTATGGTATTGGTGTGCTGTATGGAATAATAGAGAATGTAAATGTAAACTACAATGTAGAGTAACATGGGAACAATGTACGTGGTAGAGTTGATGAATCTTATAAAATAAAGTCGCTAAATGCCATATATGCACATAACTTCACACATAATGCTCCGATTTTAGAACGGTTTTTGCATTTGAAAGCTTTGCTACGTGAGATGGTACAGTTAATATAATTTGAAGATATATATTATAGGGGTGTGGCAAATTGCCAAAATGTAGTAAAAAATCATAAAATTTTTGTTTACACAGCTATAACTCATAAACGGATGGATGAATTTAAAAAATTCTACTTTTCAGTAAAACTTTGAAATATTTACCTTCGATCTGCATCAAAAAAAATACTTGATTCCTTTCTTTTATCAGCCAAATTGTTTAAAGAAAAGTAACATTTTTACCAAAAAATGTGTTTGTGTGGTTGTTCGCTGTGAACTGTGCGCGCTAATTACTTTTCAGTTAGGATGATGCGACACATACATACGTACATATACAGCATTCGCTGCGTTATTTAACTTCGGGCGTAGGTTCATAGGTATGTATGGATGTACATCACTACATAGTATAAAACAAAGTCGCTTTTTCTGTCCCTATTAGAGATATACGCCGCCGATTTGCGTTGTTTTTCGAACGCCGCCGCCGAATGTCAAAAATATCGGCGCGGCGGCGGTGGCGTTCGGCGCGTTTCTATATTTTCTACTTTTTTAAGGCTATCTGGGCCATTTATTGTTCATATCGAAAATTGGTCCGATATGATCGAAAGGAGTATCAAGGGATGCGCATCACTGCTAGTTTTAAAAATTCAATTGCGAAATTTAACAGTTTCTAACCGTTCAAAAGGGATTTGAGAAAACAGGCCCTTTCAATTCCAGCTTAACACGGATTTCGCATCACCGAATTCACCAAGTTATTAAATAACAAGCAAGGAAGGTTAAGTTCGGGTGTAACCGAACATTACATACTCAGTTGAGAGCTATGGTGACAACATAAGGTAAATAACCATGTAGGAAAATGAACCCAGGGAAACCCTGGAATGTGCTTGTATGACATGTGTATCAAATGAAAGGCATTAAAGAGTATTTTATGAGGGAGTGGGCCATAGTTCTATAGGTGGACGCCATTTAGGCATATCGCCATAAAGGTGGATCAGGGTTGACTCTAGAATTTGTTTGTACGATATGGTTATCAAATGAAAGGTGTTAATGAGTATTTTAAAAGCGAGTAATCCTTAGTTCCATAGGTGGACGCCGTTTCGAGATATCTCCATAAAGGTGGACCAGGGGTGACCCTAGAATTTGTTTGTACAATATGGGTATCAAAAAAAAAAGGTGCTAATGAGTATTTTAAAAGGGAGTGATCCTTAGTTCCATAGGTGGACGCCGTTTCGAGATATCGCCATAAAGGTGGACCAGGAGTGACCCTAGAATTTGTTTGTACGCTATGGGTATCAAATTAAAGGTATTAATGAGGGTTTTAAAAGGGAGTGGTGGTAGTTGTATAGGTGGTCGCTTTTTCCAGATATCGCCATAAAGGTGGACCAGGGGTGACTCTAGAATGCGTTTGTACAATATGGGTATCAAACGAAAGGTGTTAATCAGTATTTTAAAAGGGAGTGGGCCTTAGTTCTATAGGTGGACGCCGTTTCGAAATATCGCCATAGAGGTGGACCAGGGGTGACTCTAGAATGTGTTTGTATGATATGGGTATCAAATTAAAGGTATTAATGAGGGTTTTAAAAGGGAGTGGTGGTAGTTGTATAGGTGGTCGCCTTTTCGAGATATCGCCATAAAGGTGGACCAGGGGTGACTCTAGAATACGTTTGTACAATATGGGTATCAAACGAAAGGTGTTAATGAGTATTTTAAAAGGGAGTGGGTCCTAGTTCTATAGGTGGACGCCTTTTCGAGGTATCGCAATAAAGGTGGACCAGGGGTGACTCTAGACTTTGTTTGTACGATATGGGTATCAAATGAAAGGTGTTAATGAGTATTTTTAAAAGGGAGTGAGCCTTCGTTCTATAGGTGGTCGCCTTTTCGAGATATCGCCATAAAGGTGGACCAGGGGTGACTCTAGAATATGTTTGTACGATATGGGTATCAAATGAAAGGTGTTAATGAGTATTTTAAAAGGGCGTGGGGCTTAGTTCTATAGGTGGACGCCTTTTCGAAATATCGCCATAAAGGTGGACCAGGGTGACCCAGAACATCATCTGTTGGATACCGCTAATTTATTTATATATGTAATACCTGCAAAGATTTCAAGGGTTTTTTATTTCGCCCCGCAGAACTTTTTCATTTTCTTCTACTTAATATGGTAGGTGTCACAACCATTTTACAAAGTTTTTTCCAAAGTTATATTTCGCGTCAATAAATCAATCCAATTACCATGTTTCATCCCTTTTTTCGTATTTGGTATAGAATTATGGCATTTTTTTCATTTTTCGTAATTTTCGATATCGAAAAAGTGGGCGTGGTCATATTCGGATTTCGTTCATTTTTTATACCAAGTTAAACTGCGTTCAGATAAGTACGCGAACTAAGTTCAGTAAAGATATGTCTATTTTTGCTGTAGTTATCGTGTTAACGGCCATTCGGAGGGACAGACGGACGACCGTGTATAAAAACTGGGCGTGGCTTTAACCGATTTCGCTCATTTTCACAGAAAACAGTTAACGTCATAAAGTCTATGCCCCTACCAAATTTCAAAAGGATTGGTTAATTTTTGTTCGACTTATGGCATTAAAAGTATCCTAGACAAATGAAATGAAAAAGGGCGGAGTAGCGCCCATTTTGAAATTTTCTTTTATTTTTGTATTTTGTTGCACCATATCATTACTGGAGTTGAATGTTGACATAATTTACTTATATACTGTAAAGATATAAAATTTTTTGTTAAAATTTTACTTTAAAAAAAATTTTTTTTTAAAGTGGGCGTGGTCCTTCTACGATTTTGCTAATTTTTATTAAGCGTACATATAGTAATAGGAGTAACGTTCCTGCCAAATTTCATCATGATATCTTCCACGACTGCCAAATTACAGCTTGCAAAATTTTAAATTACCTTCTTTTAAAAGTGGGCAGTGCCACGCCCATTGTCCAAAATTTTACTAATTTTCAATTCTGCGTTATAAGTTCAACTCACTTACCAAATTGCATCGCTTTATCTGTCTTTGGTCATGAATTATTGCATTTTTTCGGTTTTTCGAAATTTTCGATATCGAAAAAGTGGGCGTGGTTATAGTCCGATATCGTTTATTTTAAATAGCGATCTGAGATGAGTGCTCAGGAACCTACGTACCAAATTTCATCAAGATACCTCAAAATTTACTCAAGTTATCGTGTTAACGGACGGACGGACGGACATGGCTCAATACAATTTTTTTTCGATCCTGATGATTTTGATATATGGAAGTCTATATCTATCTCGATTCCTTTATACCTGTACAACCAACCGTTATGCAATCAAACTTAATATACTCTGTGAGCTCTGCTCAACTGAGTATAAAAAAGCCTAAAGAAAGGTTATATAATAAATTTAAATGATCACTTCGCATAATTTTTTCAAAAAATTTATGAAGAACAATGAATTTAAATAAAATGTCCCAAGTCGAACATGTTTTCAAATTGTCTTAAAGTTGTTAAAAAAGCAAGTTACCCGAAAAAGGTGCCGAATTTTATATCCCGCTTGGCTGAAAGAATAAGCGAAATCAGTGATGCAAAATTCTTTAGTAGGCTCCAGTGTTTTAAATTCTCATTTGAAATGATTCTCAGCTTATACTTAACCCTCCGATTAGCGGTGAATAAATTCAACACATCTTAGCGTTGTCGTCTGGCCAGATGAAATTTTACACTATGAATATTTGAATTTTTATTTAAATTTTGAAGAAAACTCGTCGCACACTGTGATAAGTTTGAATTTTTATGAACAAATTTTGAAATGAATTCGATCTATGAGGAATATGTTTCTGGCCGACGACAACGCATGTTTAAATACGTTACGGCTCCTGTACAAATGTGAATACGTAGGCACATTTTTTAACCAGGTTAGGTTTTGTCCTTCGCAAGAACACTCAAAGTGGTGAAGCAAAAGCTTTCTCAAGACAGTCGAACAAATGACCGGGTGTTCTACTACCCTAACGCAGGGGATAGTCGAACTAGTCTGAAAACTGAAGTTGGTCATCCATAATGAGCTCTTATATCATAAGGCCGGAAACGAAGACTACTGAAGTCAATGTACCGAACACAAACATCTGCAAATTTTGGTCTACAACTTTTATCCACGGTCCTTATAAAGTTTAAATTATGTAGATGCTCCAAGGATTATACGATTTTCAGCCATGACAACGCACTTAGATTGCTTATGATTTCTAGGGCGGCATCCTTGGCCGAATAGTTACTCCCTAACTCTTCAAGGTGTTTTTTTGGTGTAGCTCGGAAGCATAGCCCGACAAAAAATTTTTGTCAGAAAGTCTTCGGATCTACACCTGGAGCTTCTAGGAAAGTGACGTCGACGAAGGTATGAGTTCGAAGTCGCAGTCCTATAGCTTCAGTGCTGGCATATGGTATAAGGGCGTGGTAGCGACTGGCGGTCGGGATTACTACTGTTGGCATGTCGAGATTTGTAGGTAGCTCTTAGAAACAGCCGAAAAAACTGAAGGCACCATTTGGCGCGATCAACAATAAGCCAGCATTGATGCTAATCGGTAAAACTGTGCCACGATAGTCATGACCCACACAGAGCCACAAATGATTTAAAGAAGTCGTGCCGACGACGGGTATTAGAGTATCTCCTTCGGTGAAACTACGCTACAAAAGTGTGACAATTTTAAGTATTTCCCCCTCTCTCCGCAAGGAGCTACTCCAGAAATTTTTTCAACGATCCGCGAGATTTTGAGGCGAAAACCACGGATCTTTCCGAAATGGCCGAAACGTCCTTAAATACATATAAACAAAACCTTTCCAAATATTATTTTTTTAAATTTTCACATTACAAGCCTCCCAGATACTCATCCGCAAGTTAATGATATTGTTCCGGATCGTCAAACATAGCATTGACATCAGCAGTATGTTTCCATATTCATTAGTCTTGGACAATGTGATACTCTGAAATCCAGCAATTCAATTCAGAGGTTTACGCCGATCGCTTTGTATATAATAGTGCCTACGCCACCGCCGCCGATTAGGTGACCGGCGTAAACCTCTAGTCCCTATGTCCCTTTGAATGCTTAAACCTTTAAAAATACGCAACGGATTTTGATGCGCTTTTTTTTAATAGATAAAGAGTGATTGAAGAGGAAGGAACGGATGAACATAGTTGGCTGATAATTGGTGGACGGGTAGCTTAGAACCAGGAGACAGGATAGACATAGGATAATTTTTATTCCGTTCTGGCTAGGGTCTTGAGATCAAACCGTGGACCTGGTAAATCCTGGGATATGTTTGTACAATATGGGTATCAAATGGAAGCTGTTTATGAGTACTTTGATACGGCGTATTTTTCGTACCCGCGGGTATCTATGGTCTCGAGATATAAGCGAAAACGTGGACGCGGGTACCCCTAGAATGTGTTTATAGAATATGGATAACAAATGAAAGCTGTTGATGAGTGCTTTAGTACAGGGTAGTTTTCATACCTGTTGGTGACTAGGGTCTCGAGATTGAGGCCAAAACGTGGACCCGGGTACCCCTAGAAAGTGTTTATACAATATGGATAACAAATGAAAGCTGTTGATGAGTGCTTTAGTATAGGGTAATTTGCATACCCCTGGGTGACTAGGGTCTCGAGATATAGGCCAAACCGTGGGCCCGTGTACTCCTAGACAGAGTTTTACAATATGGATATCAAATGAAAGCTGTTGATGGGTGCTTTAGTACAGGGTAGTTTTCATACCTGATGGTTACTAGGGTCTCAAGATATAGGCCAAAACGTGGACCCGGGTACCCATAGAATGTGTTTATACAATATGGATAACAAATGAAAACTGTTGATGAGTGCTTTAGTAGAAGGTAATTTGCATACCCCTGGGTGACTAGGGTCTCGAGATATGGGCTAAAACGTGGGCCCGTGTACCCCTAGACAGAGTTTATACAATATGGATATCAAATGAAGGTTGTTGATGTGTGCTTTAGTAAAGGGTAGTTTTCATACATATTGGTGACTAGCGCCTCGAGATATATGCCAAAACGTGGACCCGGGTTCCCCTAGAATGTGTTTATACAATATGGATAACAAATGAAAGCTGTTGATGAGTGCTTTAGTAAAGGGTAGTTTTCATACATATTGGTGACTAGGTTCTCGATATATAGGCCAAAACGTGGACCCGGACATGCCTAGAATATGTGTGTAATATGGACATCAAATGAAAGCTGTTGCTGAGAGCTTTAAAGTAATTTTCATTGTGATATTCGATTTAGTCGCATCAACCTGGCAAAATTGATAAATATGCATGCGAAGCCGAAATAAATAAATGAATTAATAATACCCACATACCTATTTACATACGTCCTATGCGATTTGCCTGAAATTTGGTATATAAATTTGCCTATATTAGTATTTATGGTCCTTTTTTCCGGGAAGTAGACCAGAGACGGACTGAGACTGATGTAATCTGTTTCGACATTTCTGACATTTGCGACGACATTGATGTTACTGTCGATGTTTGTGCAGATATTGCAGCCAAAATAATGTTCAAGTCTGTGCTCGTAACTGTCTGCGATGTTTCGTTTTTCTCTTCAATTTTTGTTGTTGTCTCGTCCCCATCAGGATAAAATACATACTCGTCCACATCGATTCCTTGCGACTCCATTACCTCTCGTAGCCGTGCTTGAAGTTCGATCTTATTGCCGGTTGTAATCAATCCACGGTTCTCCAACTCCTTTTTCAGTTGCTGGATCCTCAATTCACTCAACTTTGCCATGTCCAAGTTGTATTCCCAATCTTCGGAATTTGTTCAACAATTCCTCTTCTGAGACCAATTGTAACGAATTTACTTGCCGGGGCTTTCAATAATGTTGCAAAATGGGCGATTATGGATGCTCTTAATTACATTAACCAATTGGCCAATGTGACCAAGTGGCGCCGGTTGGCGGAGCGAAGGAGCGACTGGCGCGCCTTGTTGGACGGCCATAACCGTTTAGACGGTTAAGCGCCAATTAAGTAAGTAAGTAATTACATTAAAGTACATCCTGCCTTAATCAGATGGATCGGCTGCATGTTAAATTGCAGAAAGATTACATCACAATGGGGATTGTACGAGGCCACGAAATCAGTGGACAGGGGCACGCCGCAGGGAGGCGTGCTATCACCTCTGCTGTGGACGCTGGTCATCAACCAACTGCTCAGGCAATTCGATGAGGGACCCGTAAAACTTACGGTTTACGCAGATAACGTTGCAATTGTCATAAATGGAAAGTGCCTTCCAACGATTAGTTCTTTGATGGATCGGGCCCTTCGCGATATTCATACCTGGGCATCTAATGTCGGGTTGAAAGTCAATGCGGAGAAGACGGATATGGTCTTGTTTACAACGATGTACAAGGTCCCAAATTGGACCAGGCCTAAGTTAGGAGGGGTGACCTTACAGGAGAAACCTTGCACAAAATATTTAGGAATCATCCTAGAAAGTAAGCTGTCATGGAAGCTCAACGTGGAGGAGAGGGTCAAGAAGGCCTCAACGGAACTCTACGCATGTAAAAGAATGCTGGGGTGTACGTGGGGCCTATCGCCCTCTCTTTATCATTGGGTTTTTACAGCGATTGTAAGCCCTATTCTATACTATGGAGTTCTTGTTTGGTGGAAAGCCACACAAAAAACAACATACCTCAAAAAATTAGAGGGGGTATGCAGACTATCGATGCTTAGCATTACGGGAGCCCTGAAAACAACCCCGACGGCTGCACTGTATGCCATTTTGCACATCCCACCCGTAGACCTGGTAGCAAAGAACAAAGCGTTAACGACCGCAACCAGGCTCGGTGCTTCGGGGCAGCTTGAGCGCCGACCATATGGCCATAGTAGTATAGCGCCATCAATCACAAGACGAACAGACTACATGATTCCCTATCTGCGCTTCGAGGGAGATCTTAAGGCCACAATAGAGGTGGACGGCAAGGGTACGCAAATGGCGGACGAGGCGATACATTTGTACACCGATGGTTCCAAAGTAGTGGAAGGAGTAGGGTCTGCGGTATACTGCGCTGATCCGGAAATAAGCAGATCCTACAGGCTGCCGGATTACTGTAGCGTTTTCCAAGCGGAAATATTAGCCGTAACCAAAGCAGTAGAAACCCTGGAAGAGAATAGCTTAAGCTGTAACCGTGTTAACTTTTATATTGACAGTCAAGCAGCAATTAAGGCAATAATCTCGCATAGCACAGCATCTAAATGCGTGTTAGAGTGTAAGCAGTCTCTGGAGAGAATCGGGACAGGGAGAAGCATACATCTATATTGAAACGATCGATGGTTTTTCAGTTTGGTCGTTAAAACAAACTTCTAGTAACACTACGGACTCAATCAGTCTATGTGAGGTCCTCAGGGACCGGCCAGTTCAACCTACCTACCTACTTGCAAATCCTTTTATTTGCCCTTCTGCTAAGTTCGTATCACTAAACCGTTGAATAAATAACTCCAATATTGAATAATGGAAAAATGGCCTTTATTAAAGTACTTCACAATAACACTTATACTTTGCAACAAGCTGGCTTAATAACCAAACTGACTTTCAAAATAATACTGCTTTTGCTCGCTAGATAGCGTCTTAATCGAAACTGCCCATAGAGCCTCTACCGCTGATGCTTTCATACTCTGTGATTTCCTCGTGGCATCTTCTAGGCGCTTCCAGAATTTTACTTAGTTATAAATTTCTCAGCTACAACTATAGATGTATAATTTCTCATTTTAGTAATACTTGCACAAATTATTGCCCTCTCTTGTGACCACTCAGATAAGATATATGCATGTGTTTGTGCATTGCTTCTCCGCTGCTCGTAAATTCGTTGCTAGTAAATTCGTCACAATATATTATTTAACCGATTATGACCACTCAGTCTATATAATTTGGCAAGTATAATGTCTCTGCCAAATTTCAATGTCATATCTTTAGCGGCTTGTTAAACTTCAAATTTGCTTCTTCTAAATGTGAGTGGTGCCAAGCTCATATTCCAAAGTTTTTTTGAATTCATGTTTCTCGTCATGAAGCCAATAAACCTACCAAAATTTTATTAGCTTTGCGGTATTCGTTTTTGAATTATCCCATTTTTTTCCGTTTTTCAAAATTTTCGATATTAAAATGTGAGAGTGGTTATCATCCGACGGACAGACGGACGGGCGGACATGATTTAATCAATTTTTTTTTTGAGACTGATGGTTTTGATATATTGAAGTTTATATCTATCTCGATTGTTTTATACCTGTACGACCAACCATTATCCAATCAAAGTTGTAGTACCCTGTGTACAAGTACAGCTGGGTATAAAAAATAAAATACTATAAAATAAAAAAATAAAAAATTTAATTAAATTAATTAAATTAAAGATGTGAAATGAAATCAATATGATTAAAAAAAATAATAATGTAAATCAAAATAAAATAAGATAACATAAAATAAAAAAAAAAATTATGAAATGAAAGGAAATGAAATTAAATTAATTTAAAAAATAAAAAAACTTAATAAAATTAAACTAAAATTAATTAAATTAAATAAGATTAAAGTAAATTTTATTGAACTAAATTAAGTTAAGTTTAATCAAATCGATTTTAAACCGACGAGTTATCCGTTTTTTATCGAAAAGTTTTGTACTTTTCATCGAAAAATTATCGATAGGTTATAAATATGTTATCAGATTCTTACCAATTTCTTATCAGAGCGTTGTCGACAAGCTATCGGTTTGTTATTAAAATATCGGTGAGTGGTAGAAAGTATCAGACTTACCGATATGTCATCAAATGGTTATCAATTTGCTTTTCGAAACTTAAAGATTTGTTATTGGCTTCTAATCCAAAATTTATCGGTTTTGCAATCAAATGTATGGATTTGTTATAGTAAATGAATCAATTTCTTATCGGAGAGCTATCAGTTTCTTATCAGCATGTTATCAATTTGTTAACGACTACTCATGGCTTTGTTATGAAAGAGATACCTATAAAACTGCAATATAAAATTTATTTATTTATTTATTATTTAAAGTCGACGACAAACTATGGTCGACTGCATAATATAAAAGATATATAAATATACATCTCAAAAGAAAAAATTTAAGATATATTGAGATTTCAACAATGTTATATTACAAACAAAGAAATATTAATGAACATTACTATTTAATTTCAAAATATAATAATAATAAGAAATATGAGTAGAAATAAGATCTTATGCCGAAATCTTATACTGGCGGAATGCATCAGATTCCGCTCAGCATGATATCGGAATGCAGTGGATTCCAATCTCCCTGTTGGAATGCAACAAGATTCCAATCAGCATGTCATGGGAATCCGGCAGTGCTAAGAGTAGTGTAATGAGGATACGCCATCACAAGGCATAAAAAAGTAACATGACCTGTGTTGTTGGAATGCACCGGATTCCAATCAGCTCGATGCCTGACCCATAAGATTATACTGCCGGAATGCATACGATTCCGGTCAGTGACTCATGAAAAAGCATGTTTTTTACGTTGTTGGAATGCATCAGATTCCAATCAACACAGTACTGTCTTGTTCCTTTTTAATGATACATGTTGATAAATGTTCCTCCATCCTTAAGCGAAATAGTTCCCGTTTTTTATCGAAGGAATAAAATGCCGGCAAATTAAATTAGCTTGTATCTCTTAAATTAGATAGGCAAGTATTGCATTACGTATAGTGGCAAAAGTACATTCAAGACTGATGCAGCTATACAAGTCATTGTAGTGCGCGCACCAGATAAGAAGAGGATTATTTTTAGCAAAGTTTCGTCGACAAAGGGGTAAATAGAAAGGAACGTAGTGTCTGGATAACAAGCGGCTGAGGAGGTCCGCGGAATCAATTTCTCCAATAATGAGCTTATGGATGAACAATACCCCCAGTAATATTCTCCGATTTTCCAGAGTGGGTAAGTTAATAAGAAGAAGTCTACTTCTGTATGGAGGAAGGTAGAGACTTGAGTCCCAATTAAGGCCGCGCAATGCAAATATCACAAATTGCTTTTGAACTGACTCAAGACGCTTTATATGCTTTTGAGAAACAGGGGACCAAACGCATGAGCAATACTCGAGTATTGGACGAACCAGCGATGTGTAAAGAACCTTAGTGAAGTACGGATCATCGAACTCTTTAGCCCATCTTTTAACAAATCCAAGTAAACCCAAAGCTTTGTTGGCTATAGATGAAATATGCATGTTAAAATTCAATTTCGGATCAAAAAGGACACCTAGATCATTTGCAATAGATATACGCTCCAAAGGCGTACCATCTATTACATAAGATTTCAATGCTGGCTTCACTCGGTGAAATGTCATATGCTTACATTTAGAGCAATTTAAAGCTAGTAAATTTGTTGTGCACCAACATTGGAACCAGTCCAAGTCGGCCTGAAGAAGATCCAAGGAACTCAAATCGGTAGGACAGTAAGTGTAGCAAAGTTTTACATCATCCGCATACATTATAGTATGGGAATATAATATTGTCTGTGGCAAGTCATTAATGAAAAGGGCAAAGAGCAAAGGGCCTAGATGACTTCCCTGGGGTACGCCGGAGGAAACTCCGAACGATTCCGACAGATTGCACTTGAACAGGACTTTTTGGGTCCGGTTAGAAAAATAGCTTTTCAGCCACATTAATAGGTGAAACGGAAAGCCCAGTAAATCAAGCTTATGAATAAGCAACTCATGGTTGACGGTATCAAATGCTTTGCTGAAGTCCGTGTAGATGACATCCGTTTGCTTGTTCGCTAAAAATCCTTCCATAACTATAGAGGTGAATACCAGCAAATTTGTAGTGGTTGACCTTTGACGAATAAAACCGTGTTGGCATGCAGATAAAAGACTAGAACACTGATATTGCAGTTGACTGGTGACAATCTGTTCAAAGATTTTAGGAATGATAAAAAGTTTAGCAATACCCCTGTAGTTTTCAACTTTTGACCTACTACCTTTTTTATGCAGGGGTATAATAAAAGACTGTTTCCAAAGTGCCGGGAATGACGCAGATCCCAGAGATAGCTCAAATAATTTTAAAATAGGCTCATACATGTTTTCAGCGCAGTACCTAAGCACGCAACTAGGAACACCGTCCGGTCCCGGAGAAAAGGTGGGCTTCAAAGATTGAAGTCTCTGAAGAACAATATTACCATCAATAGCAGGATTCCTAATGTAATTTGAGCTATCTAAGTGATAGGGATATTGACCGGAATGAAAACCACTGGATGAATACGTGGACTTAAAGAACTCAGAAAATAGTTCAGCAACGTCGTCATCAGTGCAAGCTTTTTTACCTCCAAAGGTTAATGAGGAAGGATACCCAGAAGTTTTCCGCTTTGAATTTACGAAACTGTAAAACTTTTTTGGATTTCTAAAAAATTGGGCTTTACAACAACTCAAGTAATTTTTATAACAAAGCTGATTAAGACGGTGAAATTTAGAACGAGCTATTAGATATTTAGAGAGGTCTGCAGATGCTCCAGATTTCTTGATTCTCTTATAAAGCCTAGATTTAATGTTACTAAGTCTGATAAGTTGCCTTGAAAACCAAGGGGGCTTATTCGAATATAGGGTATAGCGAGTAGGAATGCAGGTATCAAAGAAGCCATCAAGCGTACTGTAAAATATAGAGATAGCCGAATCGACATCAGTGCAGGCATAGAGATCCGACCAATCATGGGAAGCCAACAGATCATTGAGCATAATGAAATTCGCTTTGTAGAAGCATCTAGATCGGGGACGAGACTGTACTTGAATCCTACGGGGTAGGCTGACATCAAGTGACATCTCTAGCGTAGGGTGAAGAGGGTCTTCTGGAAGGGATAAAGGTGGTATTCGCGTAAGGGCAGTACCCACCGAGCCATCCACAAATACTAAATCCAGCATTTTATTTCCACTATTTGGAACATTGTTAATCTGTAAAAGAGATGAGTCTAACAAGCAATTGAGAAACTCATGTTGAGCAGTGGGAGTTAAAAAGTTTGAATCACTTATATTAACCCAACTAACTGTTGGCAAGTTACAGTCACCAACAACAACAAGTCGATCGTTATCTCCCAACTGCGAATGCAAATCACAGATGGCCGAGCTATGACTAGCATAAACATCCATATCCGAACGAGGTGGTATATACGAACAGCAAACAATTACGCTATAGCTACCGAATGAAAGCCTAACTGCTATGAATTCGATATGAGAGATATTGTCCAGCGAAATCAACTCAGACGATAGGTTAGATTCAACAGCAATAAGGACACCTCCCGCTCTAGAGATGCGATCACGCCGATAAACAGCATATTTATTTGAAAAAACCTCAGAATTGTAATTATCAGGCTTTAGCCAGGTCTCCGTAAAAGCTACAACTTGTGCAGAAAAGTTGAAAGAATTAAGGAAGAATGGAATCAGTTTTGATCGTAAACCACGAACATTTTGGTAATTAATGAGAAGACGGGACAGATCAGCAATTACCTTTGTGTTGTTATTACTGTGTTCGTCATACCGTTTTTTGGCTGTAATAAAACAGGTTCGGCCCTCGCCTTTCTCGTGAACAAGTGAACCACAGTATGCTTGGGCCAAAAAGAGGAATCAAGTACCTTATCGAAATATTCATCTGAAAGGGATATTTTAAATGAGGAGATGTCTCTCTCATATTTAAAGTTAAATTTATACACATTGATGTTACTAGTGGGTGCAACACCAAGTTTAGAGCAAACGTAATGAGCAATGTCATTTTCGGTAAGCGAGGCGTGTAATCGGGACACAAATACAGCCCTACGAGGTGGCACGGCAGTCATCTGCAAAGGAGTAGCGGATAGCGCACCAGAGAGCTGGGAAGGTGCGGCCGTTATAGCGTTGGTTATCGAGCCCGTACTATTTTTTTCAGGTACACTTGTATCGTTAGCAACAACCCCAGTATCGGTAACTGTTATTGTTGGAGCTAAAGATACCGGTGGAGGTGTAGGATGAATTGGGGAGTCCAGCGAAATCAACATTGGTGACGTAGAACAAACAGCCGCAAAGGTACCACTATTAGTTCGTGCATCGTTTAATTTGCCAGAGATCGTCTCACTGGAAGTCTCGACACAACCTTGTGGAGATTCTTGTGGAGATTCCTGAGCTGCATTGTTCATAACGTCTTTGGTAAGCCTGTTCGTATCAGTCAACGCGGTTGAAGGGACATTCGTAGGAGGACAGATTTGCCCCTGACTCGAAGACAAGTTGGAGTTATTGTTGGGCATACATTTCTTACGTTTTGAGGATTCAGATATCACCTTCAATTTTTTAAAGTGAGCCTCCATCGTTTTGAATCTTTCGTTAAGGTCACGAAACGCAATAAAAATGTTGTTGAACTCTTTCTGAGTTTGCCTCATAAAAGCTCGCATGTCATTTTCTACGGAACGACAATCATGACATGTCCAGTTCAGTCCAATTTTGCTGGATATTAGGTCAACCACCCGACCACCTATGTGAGAGAAACCGGCACAGATAACATGAGCCATATTATCACAGAGCCAACAACAAACATAAGTATCACCACGGGAAATTTTCTTTTGATTGGTGCACTTCTTGACACAGCAATCCAACATAATTGCAAAGTTAAACAAACCCAAAAGAAAAATAGGCAAAAGAAACTATGAGTATAGGATAAATTGAACAGCTGTTCAAAAATTATGGGCGAGAGTTATTTTGGAGCACTGGATGCAAATCGCAAGACAGCGTATAGCTAGCAGCGAACACAACACAAAGCAAAAAGGGCACACAATAGATGACGAATGTGTAACCCTTCGATAACAAACCGATAACAAACCAATAAGAAGACGATAACAAGCTGATACAAATCATTAGCAAGCTGATAATAAATCAAACACTTAAACAAGTAAGAACTGGACTGTCTTCGGCTGTGCCGAAGACTTCATACCTTTCACGAATGGGGCTGAACAATAATCTTACCCCGTTCGTAATCTCCGAATAATCGGCTGTATAAGATAAGAAATATATAGTGAACAGATCTACATACCTACACGATTTTTAAGATAAATATAAAATAAACAAGTAAGGAAGGTTAAGTTCGGGTAACCGAACATTACATATTCAGTTGAGAGCTATGGTGACAACATAAGGGAAAATAACCATGTAAGAAAATGAACCCAGGGAAACCATGGAATGTGTTTGTATGACATGTGTATCAAATGAAAGGCATTAAAGAGTATTTTATGAGGGAGTGGGCCATAGTTCTATAGGTGGACGCGATTTAGGGATATCGCCATAAAGGTGGATCAGGGTTGACTCTAGAATTTGTTTGTACGATATGGGTATCAAATGAAAGGTGTTAATGAGTATTTTAAAAGGGAGTAATACTTAGTTCCATAGGTGGACGCCGTTTCGAGATATCTCCATAAAGGTGGACCAGGGGTGACCCTAGAATTTGTTTGTACGATATGAGGGTTTATAAAATGAGGGTTACAAAATGAGGGTTTTAAAAGGGAGTGGTGGTAGTTGTATAGGTGGCCGCTTTTTCGAGATATCGCCATAAAGGTGGACCAGGGGTGACTCTAGAATGCGTTTGTACAATATGAGGGTTTACAAAATGAGGGCTACAAAATGAGGGTTTTAAAAGGGAGTGGTGGTAGTTGTATAGGTGGTCGCCTTTTCGAGATATCGCCATAAAGGTGGACCAGGGGTGACTCTAGAATACGTTTGTACAATATGGGTATCAAACGAAAGGTGTTAATGAGTATTTTAAAAGGAGTGGGCCTTAGTTCTATAGGTGGACGCCTTTTCGAGGTATCGCAATAAAGGTGGACCAGGGGTGACTCTAGACTTTGTTTGTACGATATGGGTATCAAATGAAAGGTGTTAATGAGTATTTTAAAAGGAGTGGGCCTTAGTTCTATAGGTGGACGCCTTTTCGAGGTATCGCAATAAAGGTGGACCAGGGGTGACTCTAGACTTTGTTTGTACGATATGGGTATCAAACGAAAGATGTTAATGAGTATTTTTAAAAGGGAGTGGGCCTTCGTTCTACAGGTGGTCGCCTTCTCGAGCTATCGCCATAAAGGTGGACCAGGGGTGACCCTAGAATTTGTTTGTACGATATGAGGGTTTACAAAATGAGGGTTCCAAAATGAGGGTTGTAAAAGGGAGTGGTGGTATTTGTATAGGTGGTCGCTTTTTCGAGATATCGCCATAAAGGTGGACCAGGGGTGACTCTAGAATGCGTTTGTACAATATGAGGGTTTACAAAATGAGGGTTACAAAATGAGGGTTTTAAAAGGGAGTGGTGGTAGTTGTATAGGTGGTCGCCTTTTCGAGATATCGCCATAAAGATGGACCAGGGGTGACTCTAGAATACGTTTGTACAATATGGGTATCAAACGAAAGGTGTTAATGAGTATTTTAAAAGGAGTGGGCCTTAGTTCTATAGGTGGACGCCTTTTCGAGGTATCGCCATAAAGGTGGACCAGGGGTCACTCTAGAATGTGTTTGTACGATATTGGTACCAAATTAAAGGTATTAATGAGAGTTTTAAAAGGATGTGGTGGTAGTTGTATATGTGAAGGCGTTTTCCAGATATCGACCAAAATGTGGACCAGGGTGACACAGAACTTTATCTGTTGGATACCGCTAATTTATTTATATATGTAATACCTGCCAAGATTTCAAGGGGTTTTTATTTCGCCCTGCAGAACTTTTTCATTTTCTTCTACTTAATATGGTAGGTGCCACAACCATTTTACAAAGTTTTTTCTAGAGTTATATTTCGCGTCAATAAACCAATCCAATTACCATGTTTCATCCCTTTTTTCGTATTTGGTAAAGAATTATTGCATTTTTTTCATTTTTCGTAATTTTCGATATCGAAAAAGTGGGGTGGTCATAGTCGGATTTCGTTCATTTTTTACACCAAGATAAAGTGCGTTGAGATAAGTACGTGAACTAAGTTCAGTAAAGATATGTCGATTTTTGCTATAGTTATCGTGTTAACGGCCATACGGAAGGACAGACGGACGACTGTGTATAAAAACTGGGCGTGGCTTCAACCGATTTCGCCCATTTTCACAGAAAAAATTACGCCATAATATCTATGCCCCTACCAAATTTCAGAAGGATTGGTAAATTTTTGTTCGACTTATGGCATTAAAAGTATCCTAGACAAATTAAATGAAAAAGGGCGGAGCCACGCCCATTTTGAAATTTTCTTTTATTTTTGTATTTTGTTGCACCATATCATTAGAGTGTTGTTGTTGATATAATTTTGAATGTTGATATAATTTACTTATATACTGTAAAGATATTAAATTTTTTGTTAAAATTTTACTTAAAAAAAATTTTTTTTTAAAAGTGGGCGTGATCCTTCTCCGATTTTGCTAATTTTTATTAAGCGTACATATAGTAATAAGAGTAACGTTCCTGCCAAATTTCATCATGATATCTTCAACGACTGCCAAATTACAGCTTGCAAAACTTTTAAATTACCTTCTTTTAAAAGTTTGCGGTGCCACGCCCATTGTCCAAAATTTTACTAATTTTCTATTCTGTGTCATAAGTTCAACTCACCTACCAAATTTCATCGCTTTATCTGTCTTTGGTAATGAATTATTGCACTTTTTCGGTTTTTCGAAATTTTCGATATCGAAAAAGTGGGCGTGGTTATAGTCCGATATCGTTCATTTTAAATAAAGATCTGAGATGAGTGCTCAGCAACCTACACACCAAATTTCACAAAGATACCTCAAAATTTACTCAAGTTATGGTGTTAACGGACGGACGGACGGACATGGCTCAATCAAATTTTTATACTCAGTTGAGCAGAGCTCACAGAGTATATTAAGTTTGATTGGATAACAGTTGGTTGTATAGGTATAAAGGAATCGAGATAGATATAGACTTCCATATATCAAAATCATCAGGATCGAAAAAAAATTTGAATGAGCCATGTCCGTCCGTCCGTACACGATAGATTGAGTCAATTTTGAGATATCTTTATGAAATTTGGTATGTAGGTTCCTGAGCACTCATCTCAGATCGCTATTTAAAATGAACGATATCGGACTATAACCACGCCAACTTTTTCGATATCGAAAATTACGAAAAATGAAAAACTGCCATAATTCTATACCAAATACGAAAAAAGGGATGAAACATGGTAATTGGATTGGTTTATTGACGCGAAATATAACTCTAGAAAAAACTTTGTAGAATGGTTGTGACACCTACCATATTAAGTAGAAGAAAATGAAAAAGTTCTGCAGGGCGAAATAAAAAACCCTTGAAATCTTGGCAGGTATTACATATATAAATAAATTAGCGGTATCCAACAGATGATGTTCTGTGTCACCCTGGTCCACATTTTGGTCGATATCTGCAAAACGCCTTCACATATACAACTACCACCACTCCCTTTTAAAACCCTCATTAATACCTTTAATTTGATACCAATATCGTACAAACACATTCTAGAGTCACCCCTGGTCCACCTTTATGGCGATATCTCGAAAAGGCGTCCACCTATAGAACTAAGCCCCACGCCCTTTTAAAATACTCATTAACACCTTTCATTTGATACCCATATCGTACAAACAAATTCTAGGGTCATTCCTGGTCCACCTTTATGGAGATATCTCGAAACGGCGTCCACCTATGAAACTAAGTATTAGGTACTCCCTTTTAAAATACCCATTAACACCTTTCATTTGATACCCATATCGTACAAAGAAATTCTAGAGTCAACCCTGATCCACCTTTATGGCGATATCCCTAAATCGCGTCCACCTATAGAACTATGGCCCACTCCCTCATAAAATACTCTTTAATGCCTTTCATTTGATACACATGTCATACAAACACATTCTAGAGTCACCCTGGTCCACTTTTATGGCGATATTTCGAAACGGCATCCACCTATAGAACTAAAGCCCACTCCCTTTTAAAATACTCATTAACACCATTCGTTTGATGCCCATATTGTACAAACAAATTCTAGGGTCACCCCTGGTCCACCTATGGAACTAAGGATTACTCCCTTTTAAAATACTCATTCACACCTTTCATTTGATACCCATATCGTACAAACGCATTCTAGAGTCAACCCTGATCCACCTTTATGGCTATATCCCTAAATGGCGTCCACGTATATAACTATGGCCCACTCCCTCATAAAATACTCTTTAATGCCTTTCATTTGATACACATGTCATACAAACACATTCCAGGGTTTCCCTCGTTTCATTTTCTTACATGGTTATTTTCCCTTATGTTGTCACCATAGCTCTCAACTGAGTATGTAATGTTCGGTTACACCCGAACTTAACCTTCCTTACTTGTTTTTCGATCCTGATGATTTTGATATATGGAAGCCTATATCTATCTCGATTCCTTTATACCTGTACAACCAACCGTTATCCAATCAAACTTAATATACTCTGTGAGCTCTGCTCAACTGAGTATAAAAACAGGTAGGTACTTTGTGTGAGGATGCAAAGTTTCAGGTTTTTTGTGGTCTGCGTGTAAAAACTATGACTACGAATCACGTATTTCAACAATATATGACGTAAACGTAACTATTTGATGAAATTTGATGAATTTTGTAGCTTCTAGCCGTAAAAAAGGGGCAAAAATGACAGTTTATATGGGGTATATAATATATATACCACCGATCTCTATGATTTTTTCAGACAACAATATATGCTATATACGTAAGCGTTTGGTGAAATTTGAAGCTTCTAGCTGTTAAAATGGGGCAGAAATTGCGCACAGTTTCTTACCTGAACAATCGGTTGTATGAGATATATACTATATATACGACCGATCTCATCAATTTTTTCAGGCAACAATATATGCAATATACGAAATTATACGGTGAAGTTTGAAGCTTCAATCTGTTAAATTGAGTAAGATATGGCAAAAATCCTCTTTTTCTGAAAAATCGGTTGTATGGAGGATATATGCTATATTGGTCCGATCCGTCCGGTTCCGAAAAATGTTTAATCGGACACCCAAATACACCCGCTCACCAAATTTTATCAAGATATCTCAAAAATTGAGGGACTAGTTTGCATACAAACAGACAGACGGGCAGACGGACATGGCTAAATCAACTCAGCTCTTCATCCTGATTATTTCGGTATACTTAATGGTGGGTCTATCTATTTTCCTTTAAGGACTTACAACTTTTGGTTTCGTGACGAAATTAATATACCATTTAATTTTCATGAAAGGTATAATAAACTGACAATAAAACAAACACATGTCGGTATCGTTTGTTACCCATAAGAAGTCGACAAAGCTCTTCTCAAAAAGTCCAAAACTATTTGTTTCTGGTAAAGTAAACTCTGTAGTTATTGTTGTATTAACAATAAAGACACTGCTCGAAGGTTTTTGGGAGTGTTATCGATGTTGATATGGATCCGATACATTCCGGTAACGAGGCAACATTAAGGTAGTAGCCCGACCATCTAGGAAGCGATTAATTTGACCACCTTTTAAGGGGGGGGGGGGCCCTAGTCCCATAGAGTCGCCAGAGCTTCACCTCCTAAATATAATATGTTCATATTTGTAACGGGTCGCCACTCGCTTAGGTGAGGTTGACAATTGCGGAAGCCCTGTACTTGGTACTCACGCCTCAATTTTTAATAAAGAAAAAAGTTTTATTTTAAATATTACTAAAAAGAACACTGTTGTTGTTTTTATTTTCAGCCTTTCAAAAGTTATAATAATAGGATTTTCGAGCTCTAGTCCACACAGATATATGAGTAATAAAATTCAATGAATTATACCATATATTTTCGTATTTATTTATTTTGTCCATATTTCGATTTCAATTAGAACTCTTCTTCAGGGACTTGTGAATGCACCTTGTCGACAAGCTCGAAAATTATTTTTAATATAAAAAGAACACTTTTATATGAAAAAAGGAGTGAGGTCACTAGGCCGGGTCGATTTGTGGGGAGGCAAAAAAATCACCCATTGCTATGTGAAAATCATATTCTACGGATCAAAATAAGAAACTTTGTCGAAGGAACCATACCTCTAAAACGAATTCTGATGTCCCCCCTTTGGGTCGTAGGGGCAAATTTTGAAAAATCCCACTTTGAAATGCCTATGTTTTTATACCTTTCATGAAAATGAAATTCGTCACGAAACCCAAAATTGTAAGTCCTTAAAGGAAAATAGATAGACCCACAATTAAGTATACCGAAATAATCAGGTTGAAGAGCTGAGTTGATTTAGCCATGTCCGTCTGTCTGTTTGTATGCAAACTAGTCCCTCAATTATCTTCAACAGCTAGAAGCTTCAAATTTCACCGATTGCTTACGTATATAGCATATATTGTTGTCTGAAAAAATCATAGAAATCGATGATATATATAATATATATATGATGGTATATATAGTATATATATAGTATATATATATATATTTTCGCAATTTTAGCCCCATTTTAGCAGCTAGAAGCTTCAAATTTCACCGAATGGTTACGTATATAGCATATATTGTTGTCTGAAAAAATCATAGAGATCGGTTGTATATATAGTATATATCTCATACAACCGATTGTTCAGGTAAGAAACTTTTCGCAATTTCTACCCCATTTTAACAGCTATAAGCTCCAAATTTCACCGGTTGCTTACGTATATAGTATACATTGTTGTGTCAAAAAATCATAGAGATCGATGATACATATAATATATATATGATGGTATATATAGTATATATATAGTATATATATATATTTTCGCAATTTTAGCCCCATTTTAACAGCTAGAAGCTTCAAATTTCACCGAATGCTTACGTATATACCATATATTGTTGTCTGAAAAAATCATAGAGATCGGTTGTATATATAGTATATATCTCATACAACCGATTGTTCAGATAAGAAACTTTTCGCAATTTCTACCCCATTTTAACAGCTAGAACCTTCAAAATTCACCAAATGCTTACGTATATAGCATATATTGTTGTCAGACAAAATCAAAGAGATCGATGATACATATAATATATATATGATGGTATATATAGTACATATATATATTTTCGCAATTTTAGCCCCATTTTAACAGCTAGAAGCTTCAAATTTCACCGAATGCTTACGTATATAGCATATATTGTTGTCTGAAAAAATCATAGAGATCGGTTGTATATATAGTATATATCTCATACAACCGATTGTTCAGATAAGAAACTTTTCGCAATTTCTACCCCATTTTAACAGCTAGAACCTTCAAATTTCACCAAATGCTTACGTATATAGCATATATTGTTGTCAGACAAAATCATAGAGATCGGTGGTATATATATTATATACCCCATATAAACTGTCATTTTTGCCCCTTTTTCACGGCTAGAAGCTTCAAAATTCATCAAATTTCATCAAATAGTTACGTTTACGTCATATATTTTTGAAATACTTGATTCGTAGTCATAGTTTTTACATGCAGACCACAACAAACCTGAAGCTTTGCATCCTCACACAAAGTACCTACCTATTTTTATTTTATATTTATCTTAAAAATCGTTTAGATATGTAGATCTGTTCACTATATATTTCTTATCTTATACATCCGATTATTCGGAGATTACGAACGGGATAAGATTATTGTTCAGCCCCATTCATGAAAGGTATGAAGTCTTCGGCACAGCCGAAGACGGTCCCGTTCTTACTTCTTTCTTTTTGGAGTTTATTTTTCTCTTTAGAAATTTATTTAGTCAGAACATATGTAAATGAAAAAATGAATTTAACTTAGTAATAGAAAAGAAATTAAAACAAGTAAGGAAGGTTAAGTTCGGGTGTAACCGAACATTACATACTCAGTTGAGAGCTATGGTGACAACATAAGGGAAAAAACCATGTAGGAAAATGAACCGAGGGAAACCCTGGAATGTGTTTGTATGACATGCGTATCAAATGAAAGGCATTAAAGAGTATTTTATGAGGGAGTGGGCCATAGTTATATAGGTGGACGCCATTTAGGGATATAGCCATAAAGGTGGATCAGGGTTGACTCTAGAATGCGTTTGTACGATATGGGTATCAAATGAAAGGTGTGAATGAGTATTTTAAAAGGGAGTAATCCTTAGTTCCATAGGTGGACACCGTTTCGAGATATCGCCATAAAGGTGGACCAGGGGTGACCCTAGAATTTGTTTGTACAATATGGGCATCAAACGAATGGTGTTAATGAGTATTTTAAAAGGGAGTGGGCTTTAGTTCTATAGGTGGATGCCGTTTCGAAATATCGCCATAGAAGTGGACCAGGGTGACTCTAGAATGTGTTTGTACGATATGGGTATCAAATTAAAGGTATTAATGAGGGTTTTAAAAGGGAGTGGTGGTTGTTGTATAGGTGGTCGCCTTTTCGAGATATCGCCATAAAGGTGGACCAGGGGTGACTCTAGAATGCGTTTGTACGATATGGGTATCAAATGAAAGGTGTTAATGAGTATTTTAAAAGGGAGTAATCCTTAGTTCCATAGGTGGACGCCGTTTCGAGATATCGCCATAAAGATGGACCAGGGGTGACCCTAGAATTTGTTTGTACAATATGGGTATCAAAAGAAAAGTGTTAATGAGTATTTTAAAAGGGAGTAATCCTTAGTTCCATAGGTGGACGCCGTTTCGAGATATCGCCATAAGGGTGGACCAGGGGTGACCCTAGAATTTGTTTGTACAATATGGGCATCAAACGAAAGGTGTTAATGAGTATTTTAAAAGGGAGTGGGCCTTAGTTCTATAGGTGGACGCCGTTTCGAAATATCGCCACAAAGGTGGACCAGGGGTGACTCTTGAATGTGTTTGTACAATATGGGTATCAAATTAAAGGTATTAATGAGGGTTTTAAAAGGGAGTGGTGGTTGTTGTATAGGTGGTCGCATTTTCGAGATATCGCCATAAAGGTGGACCAGGGGTGACCCTAGAATTTGTTTGTACAATATGGGTATCAAAAGAAAGGTGTTAATGAGTATTTTAAAAGGGAGTAATCCTTAGTTCCATAGGTGGACGCCGTTTCGAGATATCGCCATAAAGGTGGAGCAGGTGTGACCCTAGAATTTGTTTATACAATATGGGTATCAAAAGAAAGGTGTTAATGAGTTTTTTAAAAGGGAGTAATCCTTAGTTCCATAGGTGGACGCCGTTTCGAGATATCGCCATAAAGGTGGGCCAGGGGTGACTCTAGAATTCGTTTGTGCAATATGGGTATCAAACGAAAGGAGTTAATGAGTTTTTAAAAGGGAGTGGGCCTTAGTTCTATAGGTGGACGCCTTTTCGAGGTATCGCAATAAAGGTGTACCAGGGGTGACTCTAGACTCTGTTTGTGCGATATGGGTATCAAATGAAAGGTGTTAATGAGTATTTTTAAAAGGGAGTGGGCCTTCGTTCTATAGGTGTTCGCCTTTTCGAGATATCGCCATAAAGGTGGACCAGGGGTGACTTTAGTATATGTTTGTACGATATGGGTATCAAATGAAAGGTGTTAATGAGTATTTTAAAAGGGCGTGGGGCTTAGTTCTATAGGTGGACGCCTTTTCGAGATATCGCCATAAAGGTGGACCAGGGGTGACTCTAGAATGAGTTTGTACGATATGGGTATCAAATTAAAGGCTTTAATGAGAGTTTTAAAAGGGAGTGGTGGTAGTTGTATATGTGAAGGCGTTTTCCAGATATCGACCAAAATGTGGACCAGGGTGACCCAGAACATTATCTGTTGTATACCGCTAATATATTTATATATGTAATACCTGCCAAGATTTTAAAGGTTTTTTATTTCGATCTGCAGAAATTTTTCATTTTCGTCTACATAATATGGTAGGTGTCACAACCATTTTATAAAGTTTTCTCTAAAGTTATATTTCGCGTCAATAAAACAATCCAATTACCTTACCATGTTTCATCCCTTTTTTCGTATTTGGTATAGAATTATGGCATTTTTTTCATTTTTCGTAATTTTCGATATCGAAAAAGTGGGCGTGGTCATAGTCGGATTTCGTTCATTTTTCATACCAAGATAAAGTGAGTTCAAGTAAGCACGTGAACTAAGTTCGTTAAAGATATGTCGATTTTTGCTCAAGTTATCGTGTTAACGGCCATGCGGAAGGACAGACGGACGACTGTGTATAAAAACTGGGCGTGGCATCAACCGATTCCGCCCATTTTCACAGAAATCAGTTAGCTTCATAAAATCTATGCCCATACCAAATTTCAAAAGGATTGGTTAATTTTTGTTCGACTTATGGCGTTAAAAGTATCCTAGACAAATTAAATGAAAAAGGGCGGAGCCACGCCCATTTTGAAATTTTCTTTTATTTTTGTATTTTGTTGCACCACATCATTACTGGAGTTGAATGTTGACATAATTTACTTATATACTGTAAAGATATTAAATTTTTTGTTAAAATTTTACTTTAAAAAAAATTTTTTTTTAAAGTGGGCGTGGTCCTTCTCCGATTTTGCTAATTTTTATTAAGCGTTCATATAGTAATAGGAGTAATGTTCCTGCCAAATTTCATCATGATATCTTCAACGTCTGCCAAATTACAGCTTGCAAAAGTTTTAAATTACCTTCTTTTAAAAGTGGGCGGTGCCACGCCCATTGTCCAAAATTTTACTAATTTTCTATTCTGCGTCATAAGCTCAACTCATCTACCAAGTTCCGTCGCTTTATCTGTCTTTTGTAATGAATTATCGCACTTTTTCCGTTTTTCGAAATTTTCGATATCGAAAAAGTGGGCGTGGTTATAGTCCGATATCGTTCATTTTAAATAGCGATCTGAGATGAGTGCTCAGGAACCTACATACCAAATTTCATCAAGATACCTCAAAATTTACTCAAGTTATCGTGTTAACGGACGGACGGACGGACGGACATAGCTCAATCAAATTTTTTTTCGATCCTGATTATTTTGATATATGGAAGTCTATATCTATCTCGATTCCTTTATATATGTACAACCAACCGTTATCCAATCAAACTTAATATACTCTGTGAGCTCTGCTCAACTGAGTATAAAAAATTATTAGAAATTAGTGTTTTTACAACCCCCTTTTAAAACCAAGGCATCACTGTTATGCATTTGAATGTCGTAAACATAGTTGTGTGGGTTTTTTATTCAATCATTTTAAAAAATGAAGGTATCACTGTGACACAATTGCAGATCGTAAAATTGCTTGTGTTGTTTTTTTTAAGCCACCACAAGACACAACAGGTAGAATTGAAATTGCCCCTACCCAAAAGTTCGACCCAAAGGGGGGGACATCAGAATTCGTTTTAGAGGTATGGTTCCTTCGGCAAAGTTTCTTATTTTGATCCCTAGAATACGATTTTCACAGAGCAATGGGCGATTTTGAAATCGACCCGCCCTAGAGGTCACCTAACAATATAAATGAAAATGGCAAATATCAACTGAATCCTATTTGGAACTCACTAAGTACTGGCCATATAAAAGATATTGGGTTCCAGCCATACTTAGACTATTGTAATTGTTATGTAATATTATGTTTATGCTCCTTTTTAATTCACAGCTTTTCATCGACAACTTTATTCAAAAAGAGAACATTTGCTTAGCTACAAAATTACACAGTTCTCCAGAAGGATCCCAAGAGTTACAATCGGTATGCAGAGAGCTACTCAAAGAAAACATTTCCTTTGCCGTACGGAGTATAGACAATGGCGAATTAGCAGCGATTGCCATCAATCATCTAATGGTACTTTAACATGGTTTTTTTTTTAAATATCCATTTTATAAAAAATTTTGTATATCATTTTCAGTCTTCTCAAGAGGAAAAGGCTACACTGTGCGATTTCATGAATAGCTTGAAAACACATGAAATGATTTGTATCAATAATTTCTTGGAACGTGTTGAAATCAAATCGGATATTTATAATGTCCTTCAAATCGATTGCGTTATGGAGATTGTTTTCCTTTCAACGAGCGCCAGACTTTCGAAACGTGGTCTGGCGAGTATTTTAACGGAATATTCAATTAATTATGCGCGTCGTTTAAAGGAAAGGCTGCTGTCGCACGAGGACGAACAGCCAGCTGAAAATGTGCGTTCACTCACACCCAGCGCTGTCTGTTCGCTTTTCACATCACTTTTCACACAACGCATTGGACGAAAGTTTGGGTTTGAAATTTTAGTGAAAGTTCCTTTTACAGATTTTTCATTTGATGGAAAAACTTTTGCTGAGCGCATAGATCCCATACATGAATATGCAACATTTGAGGCATTGCGATTGTGAAAGTTGATGTTTAAATAGAACTTAGTAATTCAAGTATTAGTGGCATTGATGTTACAAGAAATTGGTTGCCAAAGATTATTTGCTATTATTTACTGTGTAATTTGAAGGGAAGTGTAAATAAATTACATGAATTTATCTATTGTTATATATGTACGTTAGAGCGGGTAAAATTTTTTTCCATCAGGACTATAGAAAAAACGTAATCTACAGATGATTCTAAGAAAAATTGCTGAAGACACCATAGCTCTAAGTCTGATTTCGAGTCCCCCACTTTTGCAAAATCGATATTTTGCCATATGAATGTAGGGTTTGGCTAAAAAATCTTCATTGCATCTGATAGAATTATAGGGAAAATGTCACATTGGACTTACTTTAAAGGCATTTTACGTACATTTCAGAATATGTATTAATATCTATAGTGTTTATGAATTTTAGTAGAGATATAAGGCTTAAATTATGAGAAATTAGCCTAAAATGAACTTCTAACTATTATATTATCATTTTTAACAAATTTCTGATGGATTTCTTTTTCTTTACAGCTTTTTGTATTTAAATTTAAAATTGATGAACCAAATCCTTCTACATCATCTGAATCCACTTTTTCACATATACTTGAATACGATATTATTGCATTTGGTTTATCAAGTGAATTAAATAATCTGAATTTACCGTCTAGTCGTGCATTTTAAGATTTTATTTTTTTTTAAGTAATCATGTTAAAATTCAAAGTAAAATGTTTTCGCATAAAAATTTAACTCCTCATGTAATGATAAATTGGTTGAAATTTGGAATAAATTGAATATTCAACTAATTGATCGACCTAGTATTCTAAGAAAACTAAATGTTTTAATTGAAAAATATGACGAATGCATTAAAAACAGAAAAAAAGTTCAGGAATTTACAATATTCGTACAATCAACAAATGAATTATTTTACATCGGAAAATGTAAATGCAAGTTAAAGCAACAGAATGCTCATGTGGTTTAATACCAACCCATTTAAAAGAATTTATGATGGACCAATATAATGATAGAAAATTCACAATACCTGAATATATGGATGACATTGTAGAAGAATACCAACAATGCCAACAGTTAGTGATGATCCAAAATACGAATCACTTGGAACATATATGGATGAAGCAGTTGCAGAAGTATCTGTTACAATGAAACGAGGACATCATACTCGACGATACGATGCTTTAAATTTTGCTATGATGTGTGACAGACTCGGTGTTTCAGATAGAGTTGCTTCATGTTTAGCAACATCCCTTTTCGAAGATATACATTTTCGAGATATTAGTGGTGAACTTGTCATAATGGATAAATCTTAAGTTGCAGGAGAAAAAATTAAAGCTAGAGATGAAGTGCTTCGTAAACGATACATAGATTCCAACATAATTGCATTTTCTTTCGATGGCAGAAAAAATGATTTATTAACTAGAGAGAAAATTAATGAGAAATTTCATACAAATACGATAAAAGAACCCCATTTAGTTGTTCTAAAAGAGCCTTATGCTGAATTGCTTGGATATTGTAACGAATTTAGTGAAAATCCGCTTATTTTACACCTTCTACTAACTTTCGTATCGCTAAATTGTTGAATAAATAACTCCAATATTCAATAATGCAAAATGTCTTTATTAGAATACTTCACAATAACACTTATACTTCGCAACTGATAGCGTGCTTAAATCAAACTGATTGCCCATGCCTCAGCTGGTGCTGCTTTTATACTCTTCGGTCTCCTCGTTTGCATTTTTCGAGGCGTTTCTCCTTCTAGAATTTACTACTTGTTTACCAGCTATAAACTCACCAGCATACACTACAGATGCACGTTTATAGCTTCTCGCATAGCAATATGCGCGATGATTGCATACTTTTGTGAGTATCTCAGATATATGCATGTGTATGTGTGAGAACTACTTTGCTGATGACTGCATACTTTTGTGAGTATCTCTCCGCTGCTGTATGTACATATGTGTAGACATAATGATTGATTTGTTTATGTAGATACAAGTGACTGCTTAGTATCGTCTTAGATATGATAGTATGTCTTAGTGTTGCGAATATTCGTCACAATATGTTAACTTGGGTGAAGAAGAAAATGCAAAACACAAATTGAAAAATTAAATGAATTCCTAAATAGCAAAAAACTATCAATAGATCAATTAATTGGCATATGCAGCGATGGAGAACCAGCTAATACTGGAATAGAAAATGGTGTTATAAAACTTTTTGAAAAACATTTAATAGACTAGTTTATATGTTTGCTTCATTTCAATGAATTACCATTGATTACTTTTTTAGAGCATTAGAAAAACAGTCACGAGTGGACCAAGAGCAGCAAGTGGAAAAATATACAAAGACATTCAAGACTGTGAAACATTTCAGGTATTCATTTGTTAAAATTATTTTATAATATTTTTTCAATCAAATTAAAATAGGAAAATCATACTAATTTTAATTGACCTAAAAAATTTATTTTCAGGTTGTAAATCATTTTGAACCAATAGCATTGGAAAATATGCCTTGTTTGATCAGTGATGAACAAGAATGAGAATTATCTACATATGTTTAATATTTATATCAAATGGCAAAAGCAATTTCAAATGGTGCTGTTTCAGTTGATTTAGCTAACATAAAACCAGGACCAGTTGTACATTCTCGATGGCTAACCAAAGCAAGCAGGGTGTTACGTCGATATACAACAACTAATACACCATCGAAAAATTTGAAAACTCTAGCAGTTTCTATTATTAGAATTTATGTGCCAATGTATTTCAATGTAAAATACTGTTACGAATATTAGCAACACTAAGGGTACTATCATCTCTAAGCGATGCTGTGATGTGTACGCACATCAATAATTCAATCATTATGTGTACACATATGTACGTACACGCAGCGGAGAAGCAACGCACAAACACACGTACATGAGCTGTGAGAGAAGCTATAAAAATTGTGCATCTGTAGTTATAGCTGAGAAACTTATAGCAGATAACCAACTAGTAGATTCTAGAACAGAACCGCCTAGAAATGTCAACGAGGAAACCAAACACTATAAAAGGCAGCAACAGTAGAGGCGCGACAAATCAGTTGGATTTAAGACGCTATCTAGCGAGCAATAGCAGTATTATTTTGAAATTCAGTTGCATTTAAGCAAGCTATTGGTTGTGAAGTACTTTAATAAAGGCCATTTTGCATTATTAAATATTGAAGTTATTTATTCAACAGTTTAGTGATTCGAACTTAGCAGAAGGTTGCAAATAAGAGGATTTGCAGAAAATTCGTTACAATACTATAAATCTGTTGTATTAATTTTATCAAAGTTTATTCGTTGGACACGATACCTACCACGTAACTTACTTAATATTGTAGATGGCGTAATCCAAAATAATTCATATAACGCTCATCCACAAAACATTTTATTAACAATCTTATTTGATGATAGAAAAGCCATACGTGATAGAGCTATCAAAAAAAGTTTATACTATCGAGAAAAAATACTTGATCCAACTAAACACAGAGTTTACAAAAACTATAATATCAATTTTAATGCTTCAGATTATACTGATATGATTGATCTAAATGACGATAATTTACTGTCTGAACCGGCATTCACAAGAAATATTCCATACGATCACTTGGCACAATTCTTAGATTATGATGAGTCAACACTAGATGATCCTAATATTCCAATGCATATACAAGGAACACAAAGATATGTACAGTTGTTAACATCTGTTTCCAAACGTGTTACAGAAAAAAAAACGTGAAGGTTTTATGACTGTTACAGCAGAAAGTCGTGAAAAACAACCACGAATGGGGAGCAAAAAGATTTTAAAAAATAATAACATAACATTACTTTTACTTTGAAAAATACGTTAATATGCTCAATTCTAATTAAAAAAATAATTTTTTAAATAAATTACTTTAAAATTATACAAATTGTGTTTTTTTCTTGGCTTATTACTTGAAAATGTAGGTTCTTTTTGAACATTTTTTTATACTAAAGCGAATTCGAAAAAAGAAAAACTGTCTGAATGAAAGTTGTTGGAAATGTTGTGAAGTTATTTTAGCTGTAAAGAAAAAAAATTTCCATAAGAAATTTGTTAAAAATGATAATATAGTAGTTAAAAGTTGACTTATCTTGTTTGGTTGATTTTCCGACAGGGTGGATAAATGATGTATATTGGAACGATTTTCCGTCATCCCTTGTCAAATTTGGTTTTGAGACAAACCGGTTTCGGCGTTGTGCCATCATCAGTGTCGATTTTCGTTCTGATCTGTTGTTGTCGTTTGTCCTGTATTAATAGTTCGTAGGTATATGAGCAGGTATTGTCAAATTGATGCTTGTGTATATTTAGTTATGTGTATGTGCTGTGTGTTCATTCAGAACCGAGGGTGGTTTACTAATCGATTTGTGTGGCTGATTGGGGTAGGTAGAAATCTGTGATTTTAGTCGTTTGACCTTCTTTGTCGGTTTTTTGTTTTGGTGCGTTAATTGTTTTGTGTTTATTTGTTGTTGTGTGTTTGTCTGTTGTACCTGTGTGATTAAGTTGTTTCCTGTAAACAAGTTTTAAAGGCTCGAATATTGTGTCAGAAATTGTGTTTATCTGTTCGTTTATTATTCTACCGTCGAATGTTTTCTGTTTGTAGATTTCCATGTTTTGGAGTACGTTGAGACGTCGGCGCTTTTCTTGTATGTGAAGAACCCTAACTGTTTTATTGATGTTTGCTGGGGAACATTCATTCTCGACCATGTGATTCGCGAAGTTAGACTCGGGTATAATGTTTGGATTCCGTATTTTTTTGTTGTAATCTCTAATATGTTCTTTGAACCTCGTTCTTATTTGCCGTCCTGTTTGTCCTATGTAACTAAGCTGGCATCCGCAGGTAAGCTTGTATACGCCGTGGCTGCTAAACGGATCCTCTGAGTTAATGTTAGTTCTTAGTTTTCGCCCTAGATTGTTCGATGCTTTGAATGCTGTGTTAATGTTGTATTTTTTAAAGAAGTTTGCCAATTTATATGTTGCTTTTCCAGTATATGTCATAATCGTCCAGCTATTATTTTCCTTTTCATTATTTCTTTTTGGTTCTGGCACTAGTAGGTAAGCTCAGAAGGACAAATGGAGAACCAAAAAGAAATAATGAAAAGGAAAATAATAGCTGGACGACTATGACATATACTGGAAAAGCAACATATAAATTGGCAAACTTCTTTAAAAAATACAACATTAACACAGCATTCAAAACATCGAACAATCTGGGGCGAAAACTAAGAACTAACATTAACTCAGACGATCCGTTTAGCAGCCACGGCGTATACAAGCTTACCTGCGAATGCCAGCATAGTTACATAGGACAAACAGGACAGCAAATAAGAACGAGGTTCAGAGAACATATTAGAGATTACAAGAAAAAAATACGGAATCCAAACATTATGCCCGAGTCTAACTTCGCGAATCACATGGTCGAGAATGAATGTTCCTCAGCAAACATCAATAAAACAGTTAGGGTTCTTCACATACAAGAAAAAGGCCGACGTCTCAACGTACTCGAAAACATGGAAATCTACAAACAGAAAACATTCGACGGTAGAATAATAAACGAACAGATAAACACAATTTCTGACACAATATTCGAGCCTTTAAAACTTGTTTACAGGAAACAACTTAATCACACAGGTACAACAGACAAACACAGAACAACAAATAAACACAAAACAATTAACGCACCAAAACAAAAAACCGACAAAGAAGGTCAAACGACTAAAATCACAGATTTCTACCTACCCCAATCAGCCACACAAATCGATTAGTAAACCACCCTCGGTTCTGAATGAACACACAGCACATACACATAACTAAATATACACAAGCATCAATTTGACAATACCTGCTCATATACCTACGAACTATTAATACAGGACAAACGACAACAACAGATCAGAACGAAAATCGACACTGATGATGGCACAACGCCGAAACCGGTTTGTCTCAAAACCAAATTTGACAAGGGATGACGGAAAATCGTTCCAATATACATTAGTTAAAAGTTCATTTTAGGGTAATTTCTCATAATTTAAGCCTGATATCTCTACTAAAATTCAAAAACACTATAGATATTAATACAGATTCTGAAATGTACGTCCTTTAAAGTAAGCCCAATATGATATTTTTCCTTTAATTCTATCAGAAGCTATGAAGATTTTTTGGCAAAACCCTACATTCATATGGCAAAATCGGTTGTAGATTTAGGAAATTTCAATTTTTTTTTAGAACGTCAGATATTAGCTAAAGTGCGGGTACGGACGCGATAATTTTTTCTCTATTAAAAATAATAACATATTTTTTACGCAATATACCTCTTTGGTATTACAGATTACAACTCAACCTGTCAAAAAAAATGTCGGTTGAAGTTGTCTAGTCTTACAACTTTTTGTGGCATTACCGTTTACAACATTGTGTTGGTGTAGTTGTCAAAGACAAAATCTGACAACTGATTACTAGCAGTTGTCTCATGAAATTTTGCAGTTGTTTGGAAAAAAGGTAACGTTTTACAAGACGATTCACCACGTAATTTTTAACAAAAATTTTCAAAGTTGGTATCAAAAGACATGTTTTAAACTCCGTTTTTAGAATCCGAAAGCAAAAATTAAAAATTTCAATTCTGTCATATCATTTCGGTTCAAAATTTCATGTGATTGTTTTATTTGGCCATGTTTTTTGTAAACAGTAAAGCAGAAAGGTGTTGGACCCACCCATGGTTATTTTTACAAATCGCGGCCGAAGGCCACTAACGCAAAAAGGTGTTCTGTGCAAAAAAACTATGGATCGGGCCTCATATTTCGGAAAATATGTAAATATCTTTCGATAGAAATAAAATTTTTAATTCCGCTTTCGGATTCTTAAAACGGATGTCGAAACGTGCCTCTTGATACCACCTTTGATACTTTTTGAGAAAAACGTTGCCGGAAAAAAATTAAAAAAAAATGAAAAGCGTGTAATTAAACCTTTTTTAAATTAATTTAAATAAACTTTATAATCAGAAATTTTGTACACATTTATAGAAAAATTAAGTTTTCAACCAAGGATTACATTGAACAACTTTTTGACCTTCTGTAGCGACATCCCGGAGTTGCACGAGGCAGGGCGAAGTTCGGATGCAGCCAAAATAGGTGAATTTATGCGAACATGAGCCCCTCGATACTACCCACTACTCTTGGGAATCCTGTTTTAGACTAAAATGCGGTTTTTGTAGCGCTTTGCTCTGGAGCCATTTGGGTTTTAATCCACTTCTCACAAATATGGTCCTCAATATCTAAAACCTCTTTATTAACTGTAGATGTTGTCCAGTCCAACACTAAAATCATTTCCACAGCATTTTTGATAGCTGCCGCCAGCAAGGAGTGTAGTTTTAAAATAGGGGTACAGCCGTCCCTCCAGCAATATTCTTCCTTACTTAAGCGAAAATAACTTACAAATCTGCAAAATGACTTCATTAGAAGCTAATCATTTCCCACTTAAACGTTTTCTTACTTGGTGTTTGATAGTTCCAAGGGATTGGAGTGATCATGCGATTTTTTTTCGTTTTCGCGACATGTCAATTTTGTCACCAAAATTTTCGTCGTTATAAAATAAATTTAATATTACTTTTATTCTATTTCGGCCTTTAGTTTCTAAATTTTTATAAAACTAATATTTCACTATTTGAATCGTTAAGATTTGAAACTAAATTAGAAGTTAATTTTTTACTGGAAGAATCTTCGAAGCCTGGGAAATCTGCTGACAACGATAATTTATTTTCCTGTTTGGTGACTTTTTCGGTCGAAGATGAAGCTAAACTTTCGTAGCTTGAGGCTGATTTATCGGAATCGGATTCTGAACCTGAAGTTTTTTGTACTTGCTTACCACTTCTAAGGTTGTACATATGAAATTATCAGAATAGCACAGATAATTCAGTTCAAACTATGAAATTAACGAAGTACTTATTTGAATGTCTGAATTTATATTTAAGCTGAAATATTGAGGAAAAAGAAAAAAAATTTGTAAAATTGAACTGATTTACAGGTGAATAGTCGCTAAAGAAATATTTAACAATTATTTGAAGAATTAATGAAAACTGCATTATACTTGTATAGAAAAATCTTTAAGAAGTAATTGAATTTAATCTTTGCACCAAAGTGTATAGGTATTAATTGGTAAAAATTTCAAAATTGTTGTAACTTGTTCAAAAAATCCATTTATATTCACAATCGCACCGCTTTGTAAAAAAAAATTCGTATATTTTCACGGACGCACCGCTTTATATAAAAAAAATCTCACTTGGTTTTTTACGGAACCACCGTTTATATAAAAAATTTTAATTGGTTTTTAACGGAACCACCGCATATTTCAAAAAAAAATTTAATTGATTTTTTTTGTTTCAAACACCGTTTTTATCAAAATTCCAAAATTTGCACGTTACAAACTGCTTATCAAGTTCAACAGTCTTATAAGGTGAAAATTAATATTATGCTTGAAACCGAAGTAGTTAAATGTAGAACGCATCACTTTAAAAAAATCAAAAATGTATATATATATATTATAACGCACCGCATAAAAGAAATTTGCTGTTTTCTATACATACATATATGTGTTATAAAAAACATAGGCAAAAATTTGTTAAATACATACATATATCATACTTATGACTGCTGCTGCTCCAACCGTAAATGCTGCCGCTGCCATAAACGCTGCCGCTGTCGTCGCCAATTCTGCTGATGCCGGAGTTATTTCTGGCGGTCTTCGCCGGCGCTGCCCCTGCTGGTCTCGATGTTAATGCTGGCGGTGATGTTAAATGCTGGTGGTGGTGTTGGTTAAAAAAAAATGGCGATGATATGCCGTTGGCTAGTGGCGTGGGTTTATATCCCGTTATGGCATATTATATTATACTATAATTTCCAATTTTTCTCTTCCAATTACTTCCGTTCTATTTAGTATAGTTTTTAGTTAATTTTATTATATTCAAGATTTTGTGTTACCTCTGTTAAATTTAGTCGTAGTATTAGTTTTGTTGTATTAAAGGTTTTCCCATACTTCAATTATACATCTTCACCGCCACTACCACTTCATACCACAATTCTCGCCCAAAATGTAAAAGAAATGACCGGGCTCCAGCCGTCACGGTCGCCATATAAAGTCCTGTCACGGTCGCCATATAAGGTTCATTTTATGAACCTCCGAAAAATGGACGTGCGCTTTGCACGACCCCAACTCACTCCACACCAAACACGTATTTGTTGTTTAAGTTTTTGTTCTTTTATTTATTAAAGTTTTCGTATGATAAATGTTCTTCAGTTAATTGTACACTTTATTTAGTTTTAATTTTAGTTTGTACAAATTGATTTTAACTTTACCACTTAGTTCGTGTTTTCTTGTTGTCCAAATTTATATTAATGGCCGGTCTTTTTCTGCCGAGCCGAATTGCTCTGTTTCCAAGTTGTTCCAACACCTGTTGTTCGTTCCCAGTAGACAACGGGTGTTGCAGTAATTTGGAAACAGGGTGACATTTTTATTATTTGTTAAGGCTCCGTTACAACAGCTATTAGCCTAGAGCTAGTGGAAACTGCACCAAGGAACGCTTCCAACCAACTGCAAAGAATAAGATGGAAACAACACCTTTTAAACCCAGAAGTATTTTATGTTGTATGGAGCGATGCTGTAATACGAAGGACACATGCGGAAGATCTTTCGTTTCAAATATCTAAGTCATTAGGTATGGCGTGTGATGCTGCCATGCCCAGAAGTCGCGCAAAAGTAAATGGTACTCCGGTATATTGGTGGAACTAGGAAATAGCGGAGGAGCGTAGAAAATGCCACAAGGCATGGCGAAGGGAACAGAGGGCACGCTCGTCCCCACGATATGATGAACTACACAATACCTATATAACCCAGAGAACGACGCTTAAAAATACTATAAAAAAGAGCAAGAGAGCCTGCTTCAAGGAACTGAAGGATAGTGCTGACCTTGATCCTTGGGGATTGGCTTACAGAACGGTGATGACGAAAATTAAAGGGCGGAAATCAGAGTAGCCTATATGCCCGATACTAATGAGAAGACCATCCCTGGAAGGCTTCTAGTGGGTTGGGCAAATTTGGTTGTGATCCGTCGATCCGTTTAGGACGCAAGTCGATCTATACCTACATACATACATACATAATTTGAATTTTATATATATAGATAGATAGCTAGATATAGATGAAAATCAAATAATGTGTTCTATCGTATACTGCCACATAACCAGAGTTGGGGTCAGTGCAATAATATTTGAGTGAGAACACTACTTGAAATAATCAAGATCTTGTTCAAGGTGTGTAGCGCTCATGTCAAATATACCCAACAGGGCCATTCGAGTATTAAATTGATTTCTACATCAGGTGATATTGTCACAATAGAATAATTATTGTAGATGTGACAATAAATACCTACATAATTTTTGCATAAACTCATAGCGGGATAATCAGGCGTTTTTTGAGAATAAAGAAAATGAAAATATATTAAAAACTTTTGGCGCTACATGTTGCAGTCGGTCTCTTAATTTCGGCACAAAATACTAGTTTTTTTTATATGACAGGGTTTGGTTTAAGCCAGGAGTATCAATATGACAGGATCAACTGTAAGGAAACAATCTTGTGTAACGAAGTTGCCTACTTAATTCTAAATTTCTGGAAATTGAACAATAAAACAGTTCTACATTTCAATTATATAGAAAGGAAATTGTTTTTTTTTACTCAACCCATTTAACCTTGAGAAATTTTTGGTTAAAAGTGCCCAATTAAAATTTCAATGCCCTTAATGATGAAAAATATTTATACAGCTTTTTAACACGCTTATATTAGATTCACTTGTATGTACATATATTTGTTTAACTCTCTAGGCTAAGCGCGCAAAGGAGAGTTAGACCCATTTAGCGACAATTATTGAAGTGGTTGAATAACTCGATACAAACAAGTTGTGTTTAATAGCGGAGACACTGTACGGTACTTTTATTATATTGTTCTTGTTATTTTAAATTTAATACAACTTAAATCATGTTTCACTTTGACCTGTTATAATACTTATCAAGTTGTTTAAATATTTATTTTTCAAAGTATTCTTTCAAAAATTTGCATTCAGTTGTAAAAATAAAAATAATAACATAATTTTAGGAGTGAACAAAAAAATATCTTTTCATTTAAATTAAAAGTGGTAAATTTATAGATACCACTCCATTGGCGATTCGCCAGTCTGTGAAATGTAAAAAGTGAAAACTTTATAAATTAATTGGACTAATTTTAAAACTAAAAGAACCCCAAACTATTTAAATAAAAAGCAAATTAGTTGGGTTGTAATTAAAACAACTCAACTTTCAGACAACTCAACTCCTGTTTGGTATTACGAATTACAACTTATTTCAGTTGAAGTTGAATTGATGTTGCCAACCTAAAAAATTGATGATTTGACAGATAAATGAGCAGCTGATCAATTTGTGGCGGATATTCAAGCATTTGCAAAAGTGATTTTTTATTAATAACAAAATGGATATCAATTAAATAATATTAAATTTATTTTTATAAAACTTTTTCCGAGCTCTAGGCCATGTAAATTGAAACACCAAAAATGCTTATTTTACATATAGACCTGATCGACTCAGGTGCACTCAAGAGTTCCTGAAGATGATTTCAGTATGAAATCGAAATATCGATAAAAATAGCTTTGACAAATATACAATTTATATGTAAAATAAGCATTTTTGGTGTTTCAATTTACATGGCCTAGAGCTCGGAAAAAGTTTTACAAAAATAAATTTAATATTATTTAATTGATATCCATTTTGTTATTAATAAAAAATCACTTTTGCAAATGCTTGAATATCCGCCACAAATTGATCAGCTGCTCATTTATCTGTCAAATCATCAATTTTTTAGGTTGGCAACATCAATTCAACTTCAACTGAAATAAGTTGTAATTCGTAATACCAAACAGGAGTTGAGTTGTTTTAATTACAACCCAACTAAGTTGCTTTTTATTTAAATAGTTTTGGGTTCTTTTAGTTTTAAAATTAGTCCAATTAGTTTATAAAGTTTTCACTTTTTACGTTTCACAGACTGGCGAATCGCCAATGGAGTGGTACCTATAAATTTACCACTTTTAATTTAAATGGAAAGATATTTTTTTGTTCACTCCTAAAATTATGTTATTATTTTTATTTTTTACAACTGAATGCAAATTTTTGAAAGAATACTTTGAAAAATAAATATTTAAACAACTTGATAAGTATTATAACAGTTCAAAGTGAAACATGATTTAAGTTGTATTAAATTTAAAATAACAAGAACAATATAATAAAAGTACCGTACAGTGTCTCCGCTATTAAACACAACTTGTTTGTAGCGAGTTATTCAACCACTTCATTAATTGTCGCTTAATGGGTCTAACTCTCCTTTGCGTGCTTAGCCTAGAGAGTTCAACAAATATATGTACATACAAGTGAATCTAATATAAGCGTGTTAAAAAGCTGTATAAATATTTTTCATCATTAAGGGCATTGAAATTTTAATTGGGCACTTCTAACCAAAAATTTACTCAAGGTTAAATGGGAAAATTTTCCTTTCTATATAATTGAAATGTAGAATTGTTTTATTGTTCAATTTCCAGAAATTTAGAATTAAGTAGGCAACTTCGTTATACAAGATTGTTTCCTTACAGTTGATCCTGTCATGTTGATACTCCTGGCTTAAACCAAACCCTGTCAAATAAAAAAAATTAGTATTTTGTGCCGAAATTAAGAGACCGACTGCAACATGTAGCGCCACAAGTTTTTAATATATTTTCAATTTCTTTATTCTCAAAAATCGCCTGAATATCCCGCTATGAGTTTATGCAAAAAGAATGTAGGTATTTATTGTCACATCTACAATAATTATTCTATTGTGGCAATATCACCTGATGTAGAAATCAATTGGATACTCGAATGGCCCTGTTGGGTATATTTGACATGAGCGCTACAGACTTTGAACAAGATCTTGATTATTTCAAGTAGTGTTCTCACTCAAATATTATTGCACTGACCCCAACTCTGGTTATGTGGCAGTATACGATAGAACACATTATTTGCTTTTCATCTATATCTAGCTATCTGTCTATATATATAAAATTCAAATTATGTATGTATGTATGTATGTAGGTATAGATCGGCTTGCGTCCTAAACGGATCGACGGATCACAACCAAATTTGCACAACCCACTAGAAGCCTTCCAGGGATGGTCTTCTCATTAGTATCGGGCATGTAGGCTGCTCTGATTTCCGCCCTTTAATTTTCGCCATCACCGTTCTGTAAGCCAATCCCCAAGGATCAAGATCAGCACTATCCATCAGTTCCTTGAAGCAGGCTCTCTTGCTCTTTTTTATAGTATTTTTAAGCGTCGTTCTTTGGGTTATATAGGTATTGTGTAGCTCATCATATCGTGGGGACGAGCGTGCCCTCTGTGCCCTTCGCCGTGCCTTGTGGCATTATCTACGCTCCTCCGCTATTTCCTCGTTCCACCAATATACCGGAGTCCGATTTACTTTTGCGCGACTTCTGCGCATGGCAGCATCACACGCCATACCTAATGGCTTAGATATTTGAAACGAAAGATCTTCCGCATGTGTCCTTCGTATTACAGCATCGCTCCATACAACATAAAATACTTCTGGGTTTAAAAGGTGTTGTTTCCATCTTATTCTTTGCAGTTGGTTGGAAGCGTTCCTTGGTGCAGTTTCCACTAGCTCTAGGCTAATAGCTGTTGTAACGGAGCTTTACAAATAATAAAAATGTCACCCCGTTTCCAAATTGCTGCAACACCCGTTGTCTACTGGGAACGAACAACAGGTGTTGGAACAACTTGGAAACAGAGCAATTCGGCTCGGCAGAAAAAGACCGGCCATTAATATAAATTTGGACAACAAGAAAACACGAACTAAGTGGTGAAGTTAAAATAAATTTGTACAAACTAAAATTAAAACTAAATAAAGTGTACAAATAACTGAAGAACATTTATCATACGAAAACTCTAATAAATAAAAGAACAAAAGCTTAAACAACAAATACGTGTTTGGTGTGGAGTGAGTTGGGGTCGTGCAAAGCGCACGTCCATTTTTCGGAGGTTCATGAACCTTATATGGCGACCGTGACAGGACTTTATATGGCGACCGTGACGGCTGGAGCCCGGTCATTTCTTTTACATTTTGGGCGAGAATGGTGGTATGAAGTGGCAGTGGCGGTGAAGATGTATAATTGAAGTATGGGAAAACCTTTAATACAACAAAACTAATACTACGACTAAATTTAACAGAGGTAACACAAAATCTTTAATATAATTTAATATAATAAAGTTAACTAAAAACTATACTAAATACAACGAAAGTAATTGGAAGAGAAAAATTGGAAATCATAGTATAATATAATATGCCATAACGGGATATAAACCCACGCCACTAGCCAACTTCATATCATCGCCATTTTTTTTTAACCACCACCACCACCAGCATTTAACATCACCGCCAGCATTAACATCGAGACCAGCAGCGGCAGCGCCGGCGAAGACCGCCAGAAACAACTCCGGCATCAGCAGAATTGGTGACGACAGCGGCAGCGTTTATGGCAGCGGCAGCATTTACGGTTGGAGCAGCAGCAGTCATAAGTATAATATATATATGTATTTAACAAATTTTTGCCTACGGTTTTTATAACACATATATGTATGTATAGAAAACAGCAAATTTCTTTTATGCGGTGCGTTATAATATATATATATACATTTTTGATTTTTTTAAAGTGATGCGTTCTACATTTAACTACTTCGGTTTCAAGCATAATATTAATTTTCACCTTATAAGACTGTTGAACTTGATAAGCAGTTTGTAACGTGCAAATTTTGGAATTTTGATAAAAACGGTGTTTGAAACAAAAAAAATCAATTAAATTTTTTTTTGAAATATGCGGTGGTTCCGTTAAAAAACAATTAAAATTTTTTATATAAACGGTGGTTCCGTGAAAAACCAAGTGAGATTTTTTATATAAAGCGGTGCGTCTGTGAAAATATACGAATTTTTTTTACAAAGCGGCGCGTCTGTGAATATAAATGGATTTTTTGAACAAGTTACAACAATTTTGAAATTTTTACCAATTAATACCTATATACTTTTGTGCAAAGTTTAAATTCAATTACTTCTTAAAGATTTTTCTATACAAGTATAATGCAGTTTTCATTAATTCTTCAAATAATTGTTAGATATTTCTTTAGCGACTATTCACCTGTAAATCAGTTCAATTTTACAAATTTTTTTTCTTTTTCCTCAATATTTCAGCTTAAATATAAATTCAGACATTCAAATAAGTACTTCGTTAATTTCATAGTTTGAACTGAATTATCTGTGCTATTCTGATAATTTCATATGTACAACCTTAGAAGTGGTAAGCAAGTACAAAAAACTTCAGATTCAGAATCCGATTCCGATAAATCAGCCTCAAGCTACGAAAGTTTAACTTCATCTTCGACCAAAAAAGTCACCAAACAGGAAAATAAATTATCGTTGTCAGCAGATTTCCCAGGCTTCGAAGATTCTTCCAGTAAAAATTTAACTTCTAATTTAGTTTCAAATCTTATCGATTCAAATAGTGAAATATTAACTTCAACTTCTTCTACTTTAAAGTCAGATCTTAACGATCCAATTATGGCAACACCAGAGGATAAGAGAATTTTCATTAACACATGTGCTCATTCTATTAGAGAAAACTACAGTGGTGATCCTCTAGCACTTGATTCTTTTATAGACCAAATTGCATTACTTGAACAATTCGCTACTGTAGATTTAACTGATACTTTTATAGCGTTCCTAAAATCAAAACTAGAGGATAAAGCCTGTGAAGCAATACCAAGACAAGTAAATTCAGTTAATGAAATTAAAACAGCTCTACGTAGTAGGACCAACCGGACAACAAGAAAGTTGTAGCAGGGAGAATTACAGCGTTGCACGTTAACGGTAACAATTATACAGATTTTGCCAAAAAAGTTGAAGATTTAGCTGACTCACTTTAGCTGTCTCTTATTATTGAAGGGATCACTCAAGCGAAAGCTCATGAAATGGCAGTCGAACAAACTGTTAACGTGTGTCGTTTAAACGCAAAATCCAATTTAGTAAAAACTATTTTAGCCTCAGCGGCATTTACTGATCCGAAAGACGTGGTAGCAAAATTAATTGTAGAACAAAAGAACGAAGTAACTGAACGTCAGGTTCTAGCTTTTCGATCACGTTGTAACAACACATTTAGAAGTTCACGTGGTAGTTATCGAGGCTTTTACCCAAATCGCGGCTATACTAGTTATAGAAATAATAATTCATTTGCATACAACAGCAACTACAACAGCAACAACAATCAAAGGTATAGGAATTATAATGGAAATAGATACCAGAATAACAACAATAATAATACGCGTACAAATACTAATTCCAATTCAAATACAAATAATAGTAACAATAGAAGCAACAATTCAAGATCTTCAAACGGTAGAGGTCGAAACGCAAACGTTCGCGCGAACACTGGGGGAGGACGAACTAACCGAGTAACCGAATTTCCCTCACCAACTAGCATCTATTGTTTAAACTTATATTATTCAGATTTCATAGAATTACAACTTAACGAGTCACAAAAATTTTGTTCTTTCTTAGTACACTCAAGCAGACATTTCTTTAATAAAAATATCATGTATAGACAGTAACATTTCCTTAAATACAAACGACATTATTAACATTAGCGGTGTCACTTCTAATTCAGTTTCCACTTTAGGTAAAATTACCGCGAATTTAAATTTTTTAAACTTTTCTATTAAACATACTTTACATGTAGTAAATGAAGACTTTAATATTCCATCCGATGGCATACCGGGTAAAGATTTTCTGAAAATTAACAAATGCATTTTTAATTATGAAAAAAATAGTATTTCCTCTTGGGTAGTTAATGAAAAAGTCGCGATACCAATCCTGCACGGAACAGAAAGCGACACTTGTATCATTCCGCCAAGTTGTGAAATATTTTTCAATTTACATGGCCTAGAGCTCGGAAAAAGTTTTATAAAAATAAATTTAATATTATTTAATTGATACCCATTTTGTTATTAATAAAAAATCACTTTTGCAAATGCTTGAATATCCGCCACAAATTGATCAACTGCTCATTTATCTGTCAAATCATCAATTTTTTAGGTTGGCAACATCAATTCAACTTCAACTGAAATAAGTTGTAATTCGTAATACCAAACAGGAGTTGAGTTGTCTGAAAGTTGAGTTGTTTTAATTACAACCCAACTAATTTGCTTTTTATTTAAATAGTTTGGGGTTCTTTTAGTTTTAAAATTAGTCCAATTAATTTATAAAGTTTTCACTTTTTACATTTCACAGACTGGCGAATCGCCAATGGAGTGGTATCTATAAATTTACCACTTTTAATTTAAATGAAAAGATATTTTTTTGTTCACTCCTAAAATTATGTTATTATTTTTATTTTTACAACTGAATGCAAATTTTTGAAAGAATACTTTGAAAAATAAATATTTAAACAACTTGATAAGTATTATAACAGGTCAAAGTGAAACATGATTTAAGTTGTATTAAATTTAAAATAACAAGAACAATATAATAAAAGTACCGTACAGTGTCTCCGCTATTAAACACAACTTGTTTGTAGCGAGTTATTCAACCACTTCAATAATTGTCGCTAAATGGGTCTAACTCTCCTTTGCGCGCTTAGCCTAGAGAGTTAAACAAATATATGTACATACAAGTGAATCTAATATAAGCGTGTTAAAAAGCTGTATAAATATTTTTCTTCATTAAGGGTATTGAAACTTTAATTGGGCACTTCTAACCAAAAATTTACTCAAGGTTAAATGGGTTGAGTAAAAAAAAAATAAAAATTTTCCTTTCTATATAATTGAAATGTAGAATTGTTTTATTGTTCAATTTCCAGAAATTTAGAATTAAGTAGGTAACTTCGTTATACAAGATTGTTTCCTTACAGTTGATCCTGTCATATTGATACTCCTGGCTTAAACCAAACCCTGTCAAATAAAAAAAAAACTAGTATTTTGTGCCGAAATTAAGAGACCGACTGCAACATGTAGCGCCACAAGTTTTTAATATATTTTCATTTTCTTTATTCTCAAAAATCGCCTGATTATCCCGCTATGAGTTTATGCAAAAAGTATGTAGGTATTTATTGTCACATCTACAATAATTATTCTATTGTGGCAATATCACCTGATGTAGAAATCAATTGGATACGCGAATGGCCCTGTTGGGTATATTTGACATGAGCGCTACACACTTTGAACAAGATCTTGATTATTTCAAGTAGTGTTCTCACTCAAATATTATTGCACTGACCCCAACTCTGGTTATGTGGCAGTATACGATAGAACACATTATTTGCTTTTCATCTATATCTAGCTATCTATCTATATATATAAAATTCAAATTATGTGTGTATGTATGTAGGTATAGATCGACTTGCGTCCTAAACGTATCGACGGATCACAACCAAATTTGCACAACCCACTAGAAGCCTTCCAGGGATGGTCTTCTCATTAGTATCGGGCATGTAGGCTGCTCTGATTTCCGCCCTTTAATTTTCGCCATCACCGTTCTGTAAGCCAATCCCCAAGGATCAAGATCAGCACTATCCATCAGTTCCTTGAAGCAGGCTCTCTTGCTCTTTTTTATAGTATTTTTAAGCGTCGTTCTTTGGGTTATATAGGTATTGTGTAGCTCATCATATCGTGGGGACGAGCGTGCCCTCTGTGCCCTTCGCCGTGCCTTGTGGTATTTTCTACGCTCCTCCGCTATTTCCTCGTTCCACCAATATACCGGAGTCCGATTTACTTTTGCGCGACTTCTGCGCATGGCAGCATCACACGCCATACCTAATGACTTAGATATTTGAAACGAAAGATCTTCCGCATGTGTCCTTCGTATTACAGCATCGCTCCATACAACATAAAATACTTCTGGGTTTAAAAGGTGTTGTTTCCATCTTATTCTTTGCAGTTGGTTGGAAGCGTTCCTTGGTGCAGTTTCCACTAGCTCTAGGCTAATAGCTGTTGTAACGGAGCCTTAACAAATAATAAAAATGTCACCCCGTTTCCAAATTGCTGCAACACCCTTTGTCTACTGGGAACGAACAACAGGTGTTGGAACAACCTGGAAACAGAGCAATTCGGCTCGGCAGAAAAAGACCGGCCATTAATATAAATTTGGACAACAAGAAAACACGAACTAAGTGGTGAAGTTAAAATCAATTTGTACAAACTAAAATTAAAACTAAATAAAGTGTACAAATAACTGAAGAACACTTATCATACGAAAACTCTAATAAATAAAAGAACAAAAGCTTAAACAACAAATACGTGTTTGGTGTGGAGTGAGTTGGGGTCGTGCAAAGCGCACGTCCATTTTTCGGAGGTTCATAAAATGAACCTTATATGGCGACCGTGACAGGACTTTATATGGCGACCGTGACGGCTGGAGCCCGGTCATTTCTTTTACATTTTGGGCGAGAATGGTGGTATGAAGTGGCAGTGGCGGTGAAGATGTATAATTGAAGTATGGGAAAACCTTTAATACAACAAAACTAATACTACGACTAAATTTAACAGAGGTAACACAAAATCTTTAATATAATAAAGTTAACTAAAAACTATACTAAATACAACGAAAGTAATTGGAAGAGAAAAATTGGAAATTATAGTATAATATAATATGCCATAACGGGATATAAACCCACGCCACTAGCCAACTTCATATCATCGCCATTTTTTTTTAACCACCACCACCACCAGCATTTAACATCACCGCCAGCATTAACATCGAGACCAGCAGCGGCAGCGCCGGCGAAGACCGCCAGAAACAACTCCGGCATCAGCAGAATTGGTGACGACAGCGGCAGCGTTTATGGCAGCGGCAGCATTTACGGTTGGAGCAGCAGCAGTCATAAGTATAATATATATATGTATTTAACAAATTTTTGCCTACGGTTTTTATAACACATATATGTATGTATGTATAGAAAACAGCAAATTTCTTTTATGCGGTGCGTTATAATATATATATATACATTTTTGATTTTTTTAAAGTGATGCGTTCTACATTTAACTACTTCGGTTTCAAGCATAATATTAATTTTCACCTTATAAGACTGTTGAACTTGATAAGCAGTTTGTAACGTGCAAATTTTGGAATTTTGATAAAAACGGTGTTTGAAACAAAAAAAATCAATTAAATTTTTTTTTGAAATATGCGGTGGTTCCGTTAAAAACCAATTAAATTTTTTTATATAAACGGTGGTTCCGTGAAAAACCAAGTGAGATTTTTTATATAAAGCGGTGCGTCTGTGAAAATATACGAATTTTTTTTACAAAGCGGCGCGTCTGTGAATATAAATGGATTTTTTGAACAAGTTACAACAATTTTGAAATTTTTACCAATTAATACCTATATACTTTTGTGCAAAGTTTAAATTGAATTACTTCTTAAAAATTTTTCTATACAAGTATAATGCAGTTTTCATTAATTCTTCAAATAATTGTTAGATATTTCTTTAGCGACTATTCACCTGTAAATCAGTTCAATTTTACAAATTTTTTTTCTTTTTCCTTAATATTTCAGCTTAAATATAAATTCAGACATTCAAATAAGTACTTCGTTAATTTCATAGTTTGAACTGAATTATCTATGCTATTCTGTAAATTTCATATGTACAACCTTAGAAGTGGTAAGCAAGTACAAAAAACTTCAGATTCAGAATCCGATTCCGATAAATCAGCCTCAAGCTACGAAAGTTTAACTTCATCTTCGACCAAAAAAGTCACCAAACAGGAAAATAAATTATCGTTTTCAGCAGATTTCCCAGGCTTCGAAGATTCTTCCAGTAAAAATTTAACTTCTAATTTAGTTTCAAATCTTATCGATTCAAATAGTGAAATATTAACTTCAACTTCTTCTACTTTAAAGTCAGATCTTAACGATCCAATTATGGCAACACCAGAGGATAAGAGAATTTTCATTAACACATGTGCTCATTCTATTAGAGAAAACTACAGTGGTGAACCTCTAGCACTTGATTCTTTTATAGACAAAATTGCATTACTTGAACAATTCGCTACTGCAGATTTAACTAATACTTTTATAGCGTTCCTAAAATCAAAACTAGAGGATAAAGCCTGTGAAGCAATACCAAGACAAGTAAATTCAGTTAATGAAATTAAAACAGCTCTACGTAGTAGGATCAAACCGGACAACTCGAAAGTTGTAGCAGGGAGAATTACAGCGTTGCACGTTAACGGGAACAATTATACAAATTTTTCCAAAAAAGTTGAAGATTTAGCTGACTCACTTTAGCTGTCTCTTATTATTGAAGGGATCACTCAAGCGAAAGCTCATGAAATGGCAGTCGAACAAACTGTTAACGTGTGTCGTTTAAACGCAAAATCCAATTTAGTAAAAACTATTTTAGCCTCAGCGGCATTTACTGATCCGAAAGACGTGGTAGCAAAATTAATTGTAGAACAAAAGAACGAAGTAACTGAACGTCAGGTTCTAGCTTTTCGATCACGTTGTAACAACACATTTAGAAGTTCACGTGGTAGTTATCGAGGCTTTTACCCAAATCGCGGCTATACTAGTTATAGAAATAATAATTCATTTGCATACAACAGCAACTACAACAGCAACAACAATCAAAGGTATAGGAATTATAATGGAAATAGATACCAGAATAACAACAATAATAATACGCGTACAAATATTAATTCCAATTCAAATACAAATAATAGTAACAATAGAAGCAACAATTCAAGATCTTCAAACGGTAGAGGTCGAAACGCAAACGTTCGCGCTTTAAACGCCAGCGCCCCTCAGGAGCGAACACTGGGGGAGGACGTACTAACCGAGTAAGCGAATTTCCCTCACCAACTAGCATCTATTGTTTAAAGTTAAATTATTCAGATTTCATAGAGTTACAACGTAACGAGTCACAAAAATTTTGTTCTTTCTTAGTAGACACTCAAGCAGACATTTCTTTAGTAAAAATATCATGTATAGACAGTAACATTTCCTTAAATACAAACGACATTATTAACATTAGCGGTGTCACTTCTAATTCAGTTTCCACTTTAGGTAAAATTACCGCGAATTTAAATTTTTCAAACTTTTCTATTAAACATACTTTACATGTAGTAAATCAAGACTTTAATATTCCATCCGATGGCATACCGGGTAAAGATTTTCTGAAAATTAACAAATGCATTATTAATTATGAAAAAATAGTATTTCCTCTTGGGTAGTTAATGAAAAAGTCGCGATACCAATCCTGCACGGAACAGAAAGCGACACTTGTATCATTCCGCCAAGTTGTGAAATATTCAGACTTTTTGATTTAGGAGATTCAACCGAACCAAACGAAATTCCAGTAACCAAATAATCAAAGTCATAAACACCACGGATGATATAAAGTATGTCAAAAGAAAAAGTATTCGGACAGAAAAACTTTCAAATTATAATGTTTATACAATTAACAAGACAGAAACAGAAGACAAGCGTACGAAAAAACTAATTTCGATTTAAAAAAATCAAATACCTCAACATGCTCCAAGTAAATTACTTGACCTTTGCATAGATTATGCCGACACTTTCGATCTTGACACGGACAAAATGACTTTAAATAACTTCTACGAGCAAAAATTAAGATTTACGGACAACGAACCGGTATATGTTAAAAACTATAGATTGCCATACTCTCAACGCGAAGAAATAAATCGCCAAGTAAATAAATTGTTAGACAACGATTTGATTGAACCCAGTTATTCCAATTACAATAGTCCCTTGATTGTAGTCCCAAAGAAAGATACTAATGGTCAAAAAGCTTATCGTATGTGCGTACATCTACGCGTAAATCTCGCGCAGTAAACAAAAAACTCATTGCTGATAAATTCCCACTAGCTAGAGTTGACGATATTTTAGACAATCTCGGTAGAGCAAAGTATTTTTCCACATTAGATCTTTTTTCAGGATTTCATCAATCCCCTTGCATCCTGACTCACGTGACTTACATCTTTCAGCACCTCGGTCGGCGCATTTAGATGGAAAGTGCTTCCATTCGGTTTAAATATAGCACCAAATTCATTCTCACGAATGATGACAATAGCTTTTTCGGGTATACCACCCAATGTCGCATTTTTATACGTAAACGATATTATCGTCATAGGTTGTAGTGAAGCACACCACATTAAAAATCTTTCAAAAGTTTTCGATACTTGTAGGTCTTTCAATCTCAAGCTTAACCCAAATAAATTAAACTTTCTACGTCCAGAAGTTACATTTTTAGGTCACAAATGTTCAGCCAAAGGTTTGTTGCCAGACGACTCCAAAATAAACGCAGTTAAAAAGTATACAAACCCGACCGATAAAGACGCGGTACGACGATTCGTCGCGTTTGCAAACTATTACAACGATTTATACCTAATTTTGCGTCTTTGGCAGCGCCTCTAAACGGATTAAGCAGAAAAAGAGTTGAATTCGTATGGGATGTAGAGTGCGACAGAGCATTTTTATCTTTGAAAGCAGCATTACTTTCACCAAAATTACTTCAATACCCAGATTTTACTAAACAATTCATTATTACTGTTGATGCTTCCACAACTGGATGTGGCGCTATTTTGAGTCAAGAACAGCAAGGTAGTGATTTACCAATTTGTTTCGCTTCTAAAGCATTTAATAAAGCCGAACAGAAAAAATCCTTTATAGAATTAGAGCTTTTAGCTATTTACTTTGCAATCAAGCAATTTCGACCATACGTTTATGGCACCCATTTCATTGTAAGATCCGATCATAGATTTCTAGTATACCTTTTCAATATGAAAGACCCATCTTCAAAACTTTCAAGAATAAGATTAGAATTAGCAGAATATAACTTTACTATAGTTTACATAAAGGGTCAATCAAACGTTGGTGCTGATGCACTATCGCGTATTACAATCGATGAGATTAAGGAATCGAACAAACAAATTTTAGCAGTTCAGACAAGATCAATGACAAAACGGCAAAACGACAATAATCTTCATATTAAAACAGACAAAAACGACGAAAGACAACTTACTTTACATGTCTACGACAAATTTTCATTTAATTTTTCGAAAAAAGTTCCACGAATAAGATCTGCAATTACGTACGATAAAAATAATAAAACAACAAGTTTAAGAATTTTTGCGCATATTAAACATAAGAAACTCGAGTTACTTAGTTTTGAGCTTGTTAACGAAATAATGACTTTAGAGAAATTACTTTCGAGGCTAGAATCAGAAGCCGGCAAACACAAAATTAAGCAGATTGAATGGCCTAAAAACGATATTTTGTTCGAACATTATACTATTAAAAATTTCAAAAATATTGGAAATAAAATTTTAAAATCATTAGAAATTATACTAACAGATCCAGTGGAGACAGTAACAGATGAAGATACAAAATTAAAACTAATGAAAATTTACCATAATGATCCAATTTCTGGTGGACATTGCGGAATGAAAAGACTTTAAGCAAAATTACGAACAAAATTTTATTGGAAGAACATGACTCGTGATATATCGAAATATATCAAAAATTGTAAGGATTGTCTTTTAAACAAGGTTAAACCTAAAACGAAAGAAAAACTTGTTTTAACACCAACTCCTTGTAAACCATTCGATATACTAGTAATTGACACAATAGGACCCCTACCTGAGTCCAAATATGGTAACAAGTTCGCACTTACCATGATTTGCCACATGACTAAAGACCTGGTAACAGTCGCTGTGCCAGACAAGTCGGCAAAAACAATAGCTTCAGAAATCTTTGAAGGCTTAATTTTGACATACGCCACAATGAATGCCATAAAATCAGATTTAGGTACAGAATTTAAAAATGAATTAGTTGAAGAATTAACTAAACTTCTAAATATTGAACATAATTTTTCAACGGCATACCATCACGAAACTGTTGGCACGATTGAACGTAATTATAGAGTTTTTAATGAATACATACGTGCATATTTAAAAGATACTTTTTCTGATTGGGATGTTTATTTAAAATACTTTACCTTCCTACAAAATACTACCAGCAGCACAGTTTTCGACAATCAGTTTTCTCCTGTCGAGGTAGCCTTTGGGAAAAAGGCAACTTTGCCTAATGAATTGACAAAAGAAAAAATTGACCCAATTTATAATGTCGAAAACTATGCCAAAGAAGTTAAGTTTAGGATGCAGAAAGCACACAAAATGGCACAAAACCTAATTAATAAAAATAAGTTACAAAGTAAAAATATGTACGATAAAACGGCACGACCTTTAGTTGTCAAAATCGGAGATAAAGTACTTTTACAGAAAGAACCACATAAACACGAAAATATTTATCAAGGTCCGTTTATTATAACCAAAATTAACGAACCTAACGTAACTATTTTCCATGAAGTTAAAAACAAAGAAAAAGTAGTACATAAAAACCGCCTAAGTAAAGTAAATTAACATTAATTTAATACTTTTACTTTAAATTTGATTGAAAAACAAGTCCAAAATTTTCCTACTAGCATTTAAGCAGCCACGAAGGCTTAAAAACTGTTAAAACAAAAAAAAAAAAGAGAAAATAACACAAACTTTGTATATTAAAAAAACTTTTTTTTTTATAAAAATTGTTCATAACACAAAAAATACATATTTAATATGTAATAGAAACGTAATACTTTAAATTGAATATATAAAACACAAATATTTACAAAAAAACATTCAACATATTTTGTCGTAAATTTAAATATTATTAATATTTATATCTTTTATTTAAGTTACCATAAACTACAAAAATATATCTACAATTAGAGTATTCAATGTATAAAATCTTTTCAATTAAGTAATAAAAATGGTTCCGAACCAACGAATTAAAAAGAGGAGGTACACCCTAATATAAATATATATTCGTTTGTTCGCAACAGTTTTTATAAGTTTTTGGCCAAAGAATAATGTGACAAAATTGATCACTTTGTCAATTCTTCTTTTCCCCAAAAAGGTTGATGTAACGGAGCCTTAACAAATAATAAAAATGTCACCCTGTTTCCAAATTGCTGCAACACCCGTTGTCTACTGGGAACGAACAACAGGTGTTGGAAAACTTGGAAACAGAGCAATTCGGCTCGGCAGAAAAAGACCGGCCATTAATATAAATTTGGACAACAAGAAAACACGAACTAAGTGGTGAAGTTAAAATCAATTTGTACAAACTAAAATTAAAACTAAATAAAGTGTACAATTAACTGAAGAACATTTATCATACGAAAACTCTAATAAATAAAAGAACAAAAACTTAAACAACAAATACGTGTTTGGTGTGGAGTGAGTTGGGGTCGTGCAAAGCGCACGTCCATTTTTCGGAGGTTCATAAAATGAACCTTATGCTGTGTGTGTAGACGTTACTGTTGGACCATTTTGCTCGTCTAGCTATTTCGCTAATAGCAAACGTGAGACTATAATGGAGCGTGTATTGCCAGTTTCTAATGTATATTTCCCTGCCTCATTCAGAAGTTCTAGCCTCGGGGGTGTAAGGCTTTCGAGAAGAACTCTACCTCTATCGGTGGTTCTACTACTACCCCATACAGTTGACCATGCATTGAAGTCTCCACATATTATAAGCGGGTGTTTACCCTGTGCTTCTATGGTCATCCCAAGAATCATGTTCTCAAACTCTGTGCTACTTATGCTCGGAGGTGCATAGCAACTAAAAATGTATATTCCTTTGATTTTTGCCCACTTGAATCCTGCCAATGTTTGCCAATCTTTTCCTGCGGAAGAAGTCTTCCTGGTATCCAAATTGAGGCTTTCCCAACCGAGTCCGTGAACCAACCTTGCTCCTGCTTATTTTTGTATGACTCAGAGAGTACCGCTAAGTCAAATCCTCCTTCAAACATTGTTTGGGATAAGAGGTCTTGGGCCGCTTCACAGTGGTTTAAATTGAGTTGCAACTATCTCATAGGGCAATCTGGCTGCTTCCTTCCCGTTGTGGGCATCTAAAACTGCCTGCCGTTAAAATTGTTTGTTAACTTCAGTCTATCCACATGTTCTATCTATCTATCTATCTTCTATATATATTAAATTCAAATTATGTATGTATGTATAGATCGAATTGCGTCCTAAACGGATAGACCGATCACAACCAAATGTACACAACCCACTAGAAACCTTCCAGGGATGGTCGTAGGATAAAAATAATATCGATATATAAAAGGGGCGTGGCACCTCCCATGCAAAATTAATATTTGGTGCTTCATAAATCTGAAGGTATTCATGCTGGAACATCGAAATTCAGTAAGGAGTTATATGAGGTCAATCCCTAACCCCCCAAGAAAATGTAGGGTGGGGGAGAAGGGGGCGTGACACCTCCGATGTAAATAGAATTTATCATACTGCATATCTCTTGATGTAGTAATGGTAGGATAATGAAAATTGGTAAGGGGCTATATGAGGTTAAGTCCTAACACCTCTGTTTAAGCGACTTAAACTATGAACATTTTTCGTTCGTTTGTTTCAGTAGCCATTGAGTGTGCTTGTAATTCTCAACTGGTTAGTGAAATATTCTAAAGACATAGTTTGAGTTTTTTAATTAAAAACGAGGTTCTTCGGATGGTGTGCTAATACATCAGAGCCCAGTGCTCGCCTACATATCACACTTTGAAGGGGTTCTTCAAATAGAAGATGAGGTGGCTCATTAGAGCGAAACCTCAGAGTGCCCAACTCTCGCCCCAAATTAAATAAATAGAGGTTTTTCTTGTAGAAAATGGGGTGCCAATACCTCAGAGCCGTCCCGTGCTCGCCTCCATATCACATTTTAAAGGGTTCTTCAAATAGAGGATGAGGTGGCTCAGTAGAGCGAAGCCTCAGAGCCCCCCAGTGCTCGCCCCCACATAAATAAATAAAGGTGTACTGATGCTATGCATCCTCCCATGACTTAAATACACCAATAACCCTAAAACTACCCAACTCAATAAATGGAATACATTGAATCAAAAACCCCATAAACTCAATACAGTCCATTAATAATAATAATTTATAAATTAAAAAAAGGGAATGCTTGGTGGGAGTTGAACCCGCAACCCCGGGCGTTTGGTCGGGTACGTCAGCCACTGTGCCACGACTCATACGCTTACAAGCACATAAAATTACTCATTTATAACTCTTATTAAACTGCTCGCCCTCAGTTGCCCAAAGCTTAGACAACCTCCATTAAAATGTTGAATTCGGGAAAAGGGGCGTGGCACCTTCCCTACAAATGGGATTTTTCAGAATTATGGCTGCCGTACAAACTTAGATTATTATAACAGCTAAAGTTTGACAACAGAGTTGTTTGGCTGTTATTCCTTTTGGATGTTTATTAATCTTCCGCCGTTAAAATTTTTTGTTAACTTCAGTCTATCCACATGTTCTATCTATATATATATATATAAAGTTAAAATTATGAATGTTTGTATGTAGGTATAAATCAGGTTGAGCCCTAACGGATCGGCCGATCACAACTAAATTTGAATCACCCACTAGAAACCTTCCAAAGATGATCATAGGCTAACATAACTTCAATATAAAGAAAGGGAGTGGCACCTACCATACAAATGGAATGTTTGATATAGCATAACTCTGGAAGTATTCCAAGAACATTGAAATCCAGTAAAGAGTTAAATTGGAACAATCCCTAACACCACTAAGAAAATAAGGGGTGATCAAGAAGGGGCGCGGCACATCCCATACAAATGGAGTAGTGAAAATTTGTAAGGAGCTCTATTACGTTAAGTTCTAACAGCACCAGTAATATATGGAATTAAAAAAAAAAAAAAAAACAAGAAAAATGGGACTTTCAGAACTATGGCTGCCTTAAAAAAAAGGTTATTCCAACACGTACAGTTTGATTGCAGAGTTGGGTTTGGCTGTTATTCCTTTAGTATTCTTTTATGCTATCTTTAGGGTTGGTATTTTTGGATAAGCCTGGAGGAACCGGAAAAAAACATTTCTGTTTAATTTAGAGTTGGCAAATATCCATGTTCCTGTGATTTTGTCACAGCTACTGAAATATCATAGTACATTTCAGCGACAGCTTACACGGAATATTAATGACTGATTGCCTGTGACAGCATTTATTTCCCGTTACCAATCACAGACTCAAACATAGCTCTCATGACAGGAATACATCGCTTCTATGATATGAACCAATACAATGAGCAAGTTACTTAAGCTGCGACTGAATAACATTGGATGTCCCAAAAAATTACGCAAAGTTTATTATTCGCAAAACACAATCCGCAGGGAAAAATATAAAACTGATTCCTCTTCGCGTGGTATTTGTTTTTTTTTTTCAGTCACAGTCACGTTAAAAAGCTGCTGTGACTGAGGGGTCACAATCGCAGATAACGTTGTTCCTTAAAAATCACGGGGTCGGCCAACATTAGTTTAATTTTTTATTAGTTGATGTAAGAGCAAAAAGAGATATCACCATGGCAGTTGCTTTCTCAGATACCGCGGCTACCCTTTGTGTAGTGGATGTACAACTCCGCATTTAAATGACCACTGTCTGCAAAAATCTGATACACCGATGTGCAACATAAGCAAACGGTCAGGCCAAAGTGAGGGTGTGCGATGTGTGCACCATGACTCATAAACAGTCGATGCAAGTTTTAGACCGAACCTTTAAGAATTTAAGGTGTAATGATCATACCAAACGTGGCGCTTTCCTGTTACTTGCTGGAACAGCCGCAGTTGAAGTGAATGCGTGCTCTTTCGTCTATAGACGGCTTTACGTACAAAAATTTACTCTCTTTAGAAATATGAGAGGGCATTTTGGCGGAAACACTTCAGCAGCAGCTTTTGCTAACAAACTTCTTGAAATTAATTATGGCAAAATTCCTATTTCTTCACTAACAGATTTGATTTCTTTTCCTGCAAGTTTTTGAGAAATTATGACATCACCTGAAGCTTTAATAGCTAATGTTTCATCCAAATATTGAATCTATCTTTACAAACTATAAATGGATTTGAGAAGAAGCATTTTAGGCACCTTAAAATGAGGATGTTAATATCACTAGAACCAAGAAAACTTATCACTATATTAACACAGTCGTGGAAGAGTCCCAAGCTGTGCATATCCGATTGAGTTTATTAGCTCTTTTGACCCATCCGAAGTATCTCCTCATCGATTGATCCTTAAAAGAGGGCGCATAATATCATAATATTTATGTTTTGTTATTTCGATTATCCACGCTTATGTAGTGGGAAGGACAAGGCTTTTCATCACAAAAATTTTACGAATGTCATTGAAGCAATTCATTTTATGGGAAAATTTCGAAAACAAAAAAGTTTAAAACCAAGGATTTCATTGATACCGATAGATTTGTCTTTTCAATTTTAAATGCCTCAAATTTCCTATTCAATGAAGCTTAGCTGCGAATCAAGGGATTGATGAGCGCAATACAACCCTTTATAGCTTCAGAGCTTCTGCAACTCAATTGTCAACCTTATCTACGCGAGGGGAATCCTGTTACAAATATGAATATATCATACAGCAACAGCCATTAGCTGTAGCAGGAGTCAATCTTACCAACTCATGTTTTATCCATGGCCAGTTACGAGTAGCCTGCATATTTTTATAGAAACGTGGGGTAAAGCTAGTAAAAATATAAAGCTACAGAAATTTCTATAGAAATGTCATTTTAATAATATAAATATAGGATAAAAACTAAAAAACACGCAAATATGGTGCCGTTTTAGTATCTACCATCCACTTAGATATTTGATGTTGATCGCACCGTAGCACGTAGCACAGAGGTTCGTGTCTCCGCTATTAAGAACAACTCGTTTTGTATCGATTTATTCAACCACGTCAATAATTGCCGCTAGTTGGGTCTAACTCACCTTCGCGCCTAGTCTAGAGAGCTGCAAACAAATATACATAAAGTGAATCTAATATAAGCGTGTTAAAAAGCTGTGTAAATATTTTTCAAATTTGAAATTTTAATTAGGCACTTCTAACCAAAAATTTACTCACGGTTAAATGCGTTGAGTGAAAAAAAGCCTTTATTTATGATTCAAATGTTGAAGTGATTTCGGGATCCTCAGGGTAGGCCGCGGCAACACCACCTGGTTTTGGGAATACGGCGTCAAGCGCGGATCTCTACAGATTTCTACGCCTTTAAGAAAAGTCGCCTAAGTTGACACTCCAAGTCACTTCATCTTCGTTTGACATAGTTATAGTTCTAACTAGAGGTTTACGCCGATCACTTTATCGGCGGCGGCGGCGTAGGCTCTATTATATACCGACGGCGGCGGCGTGGGCGGCGCGCCAGCGTACGCCGGTGTTCTTACTTTAAAAAGCTTGATTTTTGTATTTAAAAAAATAGTATTTAGGAAAAGTTTTATTTGTATGTATTGAAGGAAATCAACGTGTTGGCCATTTCGGAAAGATTCGTGGTTTTTGCCTATAGATATCGCAAACCGTTCAAAAAGTTTCAGGAGTAGCTCCTTGCGGAGGGATTATCCCTCGTTCACTTACTCCAGAGAGGATTCAAACCTAACCCCGGTCTTTGGAATTGGTACTGCTGCGTTAAGGGTTAACTCCTAATAATCGTCGCGAACACAATTTCTTTAAATCATTTGTGGCTCTTTGGCGGTCACGCACACGCGCCTTACGGTTGCTATTACTGGTCCATTAATACTCATGACTGGCACAGGGCGTCTCCAGTTTTTTCGGCTGTTTTTAAGAGCTAAAATTCCCGATGTGCGAACAGTAGAAATCCCGACCATCAGTCGCTACCACGACTCCTGACCCTCACACCATATACCAGCACAGAAGCTATAGGACTGCGACTTCGAACTCATATCTTCGTCGACGTCACTTTCCTAGAAACTCTAGGTCTAGCTCTGAAGACGTTCCAACGGATGCTTTTGTCGCGATATGCTGCCGAGCTACACCAGAGAAACACAATGAAACGTTAGGGAGTGACTATTCGGCCAAGGATGCCGCTTTCGAATCAGTCTAAGTGGATATTATGGCGTAATGGGTGAAAATCGTATAATCCTCGGCGCCTCTACATAATTAAAAAATAATGTTCACATCATTGAATTCAATAGTTAAATCAAAACGATATTTTAGAATGAAAGTCGACCGTTTTTAAGTTGAAAGATGTTAACTGCTGTTTTCCGGCCTTATGATATAAGAGCTCATTATGGATGACCGCGTAGTTTCAGTTTTCAGACTAGTTCGACTGTCCACTACTTTAGGGTAGTAGCACACGTGGTCATTAGTTCGACTGTCTTGGGAATGCTTTTGCTTCAGCACTTTGCCTCACCTGGTAAATATACATATCTGCCTACGTATTCACATTTGTAAAACAGCGCGGGTGTTTAGGCCGATGATATCAATGTCATCAGCATATGCCAGTAAAAGGAGCCGTATACTCAGAAAAAAAATCGTTCTAAAACGAACGAAACAAGTTCAAAATTAAGAACATTCGTTGACAAAAGTCTGTTAAGAACGTTTTTTCTTAACTCGTGACCGAAGGGCTTGTTTTAAGAACAGTTTTTCCAACCACACCGTTTTTATATTATGACCGGTTTGGTATTGATGTGCGAACCGTATGTGCTCATTTCAAGCACTTTTTGTGCTTAAAATAAGATTTTTCCTTCTCACGCTTCGAGAACGACTTGTGGTCGATTTAACTGTTTTCGTTCTCAATTCAAGAACAGTTTGTGCTTGATTATTGATGGGAGGGGAAAGTATTTTTTTCAATAGGTACCCATTTATTTTTTATTAATAATAATTTTTTTGTCATGAATAAAAAATATTTATAACAAAAAAGTTTTATTGAAATCCAAAATTTTACGACAAAATGCATAATATCCATTTTTTCATATGTTTCTCTTATTGAGAAATTATTCTTATTTGAAGATGTAATCTGTATATATACTTAAAAGATTTCATAACACGTTTGAGAATTAGAAAAATAATTGAACGAAAAATAAAAGTAAAAAAATGTGTTTTAAAAAATTTTAGACTTTGACGGTGATCGAACTCGCGCTACGCGATCGCAACCACAACATACACCATAACCGCTGGGCCTCTACAACTGCTTGATACTTCGTGCCAAATGTTGTATTTAACATTGTAGTGCACACGAATTGTACCGTTTCTTTTTTCTTTAACTTAATTTAAGAACATTGTTCTCAAACAAAGAACATTGTTCTCATTATTAAAACATTTGTTCATATTTTAAGACCAGCTGATATCTTTTCAAGAAAATGGTGTCAGTTCGAGCACATGGTTGTTGTTTTAAGAACAGGTCGTTCGTTTTTCAAGAACCAAAAAGTAAGAACATGAAAAGCTTGAATTGAGTCCGGTGGTGCTGGATTTTAGAACGGCGTTTTTCTCTGAGTGCAAGGTGTAGGTGATATTTAAACTTGTTTGATAGGCTATAATCAATGTGATTCACTCCAAGGGACTAGTTTGGATAGGGCCGCCAACTTTATGTCAAACCGGGAGACTTGGGTGTTGAAGGATGAAGTGTGAAAATCAAAATTAACATTTCAGAAGCTATTGCATTATTTCGCAAATAAACAACAGATGTTTGAATGTTAGGCCAAGCGATTTTTCAAACCCTTCTCATACGTACATATATCCTCAACTTAAGTTTGAGGTAAGACTCATTTCAAATGAGTGTTTATGCCCCTAGAACCTACAATAGGATTTTGCAACACTGATTTCGTTTATTCTTTTAGCCAAACGCAATATACAATTTTTTTTAAAAATCGGCACCTTTTTGGGTATTTTGCTTTTTTAAACAACTTGACATTTTGAAAACATGTTCGCATTTGTTCATTTTATTTGAATTCATTGTTCACTATTAATTTCTTGAAAAAAATAAGCAAAGTGAGCATATAAAATTATTATATAACTTTTCTTTTAATGTTTTATTTTAATAACTTGATGAATTGGATGATGCAAAGTCCGTGTTAAGCTGACATGGAAAACGTCTGTTTTTATACTCAGTTGAGGAGAGCTCACAGAGTATATTAACTTTGATTGGATAACGGTTTGTTGTACAGGTATAGAAGGTAGACTTCCATATATCAAAATCATCAGTATCGAAAAAAAATTCGATTGAGCCATGTCCGTCCGTCCGTCCGTCTGCCCGTTAACACGATAACTTGAGTAAATATTGAGGTATCTTGATGAAATTTGGTACTTAGGTTCCTGGGCACTCATCTCAGATCGCTATTTAAAATGAACGATATCGGACAATAACCACGCCCACTTTTTCGATATCGAAAATTTCGAAAAATCGAAAAAGTGCGATAATTCATTACCAAATATGGATTAAGCGATGAAACTTGGTAGGTGAGTTGAACTTATGACGCAGAATAGAAAACTAGTAAAATTTTGGACAATGGGCGTGGCACCGCCCACTTTTAAAAGAAGGTAATTTAGAAGTTTTGCAAGCTGTAATTTGGCAGTCGTTAAAGATATCATGATTAAATTTGGCAGGAACGTTACTCCTATTACTATATGTCTGATTAATAAAAATTAGCAAAATCGGAGAACGAACACGTCTACCTATTAAAAAAATTTTTTTTTTAATTCAAATTTTAAAAGAAAAGTTAATATCTTTACAGTACATAAGTAAATTATGTCAACATTCAACTCCAGTAATGATATGGTGCAACACAATACAAAAATAAAAGAAAATTTCAAAATGGGCGTGGCTCCGCCCTTTTTCATTTAATTTGTCTAGGATACTTTTAATGCCATAAGTCGAACAAAAATTTACCAATCCTTGTGAAATTTGGTAGAGGCTTAGATTCTAGGACGATAACTATTTTCTGTGAAAAAGGGCGAAATCGGTTGAAGCCACGCCCAGTTTTTATACACAGTCGACCGTCTGTCCTTCCGCTAGGACGTTAACACGATAACTTGAGCAAAAATCGATATATCTTTACTAAACTCAGTTCACGTACTTATCTGAACTCAATTTGTATTGGTGTAAAAAATGGCCGAAATCCGACTATGACCACGCCCACTTTTTCGATATCGAAAATTACGAAAAATGAAAAAATGCCATAATTATATACCAAATACGAAAAAAGGGATGAAAAATGGTAATTGTATTGGTCTATTGACGCAAAATATAACTTTAGAAAAAAACTTGGTAAAATGGGTGTGACACCTACCATATTAAGTAGAAGAAAATGAAAAAGTTTTGCAGGGCGAAATCAAAAGCCCTTGGAATCTTGGAAGGAATACTGTTCGTGGTATTACATATATAAATAAATTAGCGGTACCCGACAGATGATGTTCTGGATCACCCTGGTCCACATTTTGGTCGATATCGCGAAAACGCAACAACTATCGCGAAAACGCAACAACTAAGGGCCACTCCCTTTTAAAACCCTCATTAATACCTTTAATTTGATACCCATATCGTACAAACACATTCTAGAGTCACCCCTGGTCCACGTTTCTGTCGATATCTCGAGAAGGCGTCCACATAAAGAACTAAGGCCCACTCCTTTTTAAAATATTCATTAATACCTTTAATTTGATGCCCATATCGTACAAAAAAATTCTAGAGTCACCCCTGGCCCACCTTTATGGCGATATTTCGAAAAGGCGTCCACCTATAGAACTAAGGCCCACGCCCTTTTAAAATACTCATTAACACCTTTCATCTGATACCCATATAGTACAAACAAATTCTAGAGTCACCCCTGGTCCACCTTTATGGCGATATTTCGAAAAGGCGTCCACCTATAGAACTAAGGCCCACGCCCTTTTAAAATACTCATTAACACCTTTCATTTGATACCCATATAGTACAAACAAATTCTAGAGTCACCCCTGGTTCAGCTTTATGGCGATATTTCGAAAAGGCGTCCACCTATAGAACTAAGGCCCACGCCCTTTTAAAATACTCATTAACACCTTTCATTTGATACCCATAACGTACAAACAAATTCTAGAGTCACCCCTGGTCCACCTTTATGGCGATATTTCGAAAAGGCGTCCACCTATAGAACTACGGCCCACGCACTTTTAAAATACTCATTAACACCTTTCATTTGATACCCATATCGTACAAACAAATGCTAGAGTCACCCCTGGTCCACCTTTATGGCGATATTTCGAAAAGGCGTCCACCTATAGAACTAAGGCCCACGCCCTTTTAAAATACTCATTAACACCTTTCATTTGATACCCATATCGTACAAACAAATGCTAGAGTCACCCCTGGTCCACCTTTATGGCGATATTTCGAAAAGGCGTCCACCTATAGAACTAAGGCCCACGCCCTTTTAAAATACTCATTAACACCTTTCATTTGATACCCATATAGTACAAACAAATGCTAGAGTCACCCCTGCTCCACCTTTATGGCGATATTTCGAAAAGGCGTCCACCTATAGAACTAAGGCCCACGCCCTTTTAAAATACTCATTAACACCTTTCATTTGATACCCATATCGTACAAACAAATTCTAGAGTCACCCCTGGTCCACTTTTATGGCGATATCTCGAAAAGGCGTCCACCTATAGAACTAAGGCCAACGCCCTTTTAAAATACTCATTAACACCTTTCCTTTGATACCCATATCGTACAAACAAATTCTAAAGTCACCCCTGGTCCACCTTTATGGCGATATCTCGAAAAGCCGTCCATATTTTATCCATGGCCAGTTACGAGTAGCCTGCATATTTTTATAGAAACGTGGGGTAAAGCCCACGGGCATAAGCTAGTAAAAATATAAAGCTACAGAAATTTCTATAGAAATGTCATTTTAATAATATAAATATAGGATAAAAACTAAAAAACACGCAAATATGGTGCCGTTTTAGTATCTACCATCCACTTAGATATTTGATGTTGATAGCACCGTAGCACGTAGCACAGAGGTTCGTGTCTCCGCTATTAAGAACAACTCGTTTTGTATCGATTTATTCAACCACGTCAATAATTGCCGCTAGTTGGGTCTAACTCACCTTCGCGCCTAGTCTAGAGAGCTGCAAACAAATATATGTAAAGTGAAACTAATATAAGCGTGTTAAAAAGCTGTGTAAATATTTTTCAAATTTGAAATTTTAATTAGGCACTTCTAACCAAACATTTATTCAAGGTTAAATGGGTTGAGTGAAAAAAAAATGCCTTTATTTATAATTCAAATGTAGAAGTGATTTCGGGATCCTCAGGGTAGGCCGCGGCAACACCACCTGGTTTTGGGAATACGGCGTCAAGCGCGGATCTCTACAGATTTCTACGCCTTTAAGAAAAGTCGCCTAAGTTGACAGTCACTTCATCTTCGTTTGACATAGTTATAGTTCTAACTAGAGGTTTACGCCGATCACTTTATCGGCGGCGGCGGCGTAGGCTCTATTATATACCGACGGCGGCGGCGTGGGCGGCGCGCCAGCGTACGCTGGTGTTCTTACTTTAAAAAGCTTGATTTTTGTAATTTAAAAAATAGTATTTAGAAAAAGTTTTATTTGTATGTATTGAAGGAAATCAACGTGTTGGCCATTTCGGAAAGATTCGGTGTTTTTGCCTATAGATATCGCAAACCGTTCAAACATTTTCAGGAGTAGCTCCTTGCGGAGGGATTATCCCTCGTTCACTTACTCCAGAGAGGCTTCAAACCTAACCCCTGTCTTTGGAATTGGTACTGTTGCGTCTGATGAGTGTTAATTCCTATTAATCGTCGCGAACACAATTTGTTTAAATCATTTGTGGCTCTTTGGCGGTCACGCACAAAGGCGCCTTACGGTTGCTATTACTGATCCATTAATACTCATGACTGGCACAGGGCGTCTCCAGTTTTTTCGGCTGTTTTTAAGAGCTAAAATTCCCGATGTGCGAACAGTAGAAATCCCGACCACCAGTCGCTACCACGCCTCCTGACCCTCACACCATATGCCAGCACAGAAGCTATAGGAATGCGACTTCGAACTCATACCTTCGTCGACGTCACTTTCCTAGAAACTCTAGGTCTAGCTCCGAAGACGTTCCAACGGATGCTTTTGTCGCGATATGCTTCCGAGCTACACCAGAGAAATACAATGAAACGTTAGGGAGTGACTATTCGGCCAAGGATGCCGCTTTCGAATCAGTCTAAGTGGATATTATGGCGTAATGGGTGAAAATCATATAATCCTCGGCGCCTCTACATAATTAAACAAGTAAGGAAGGTTAAGTTCGAGTGTAACCGAACATTACATACTCAGTTGAGAGCTATGGTGACAACATAAGGGAAAACAACCATGTAGGAAAATGAACCGAGGGAAACCCTGGAATGTGTTTGTATGACATGTGTATCAAATGAAAGGCATTAAAGAGTATTTTATGAGGGAGTGGGCCATAGTTCTATAGGTGGACGCCATTTAGGGATAAAGCCATAAAGGTGGATCAGGGTTGACTCTAGAATGCGTTTGTACGATATGGGTATCAAATAAAAGGTGTTAATGAGTATTTTAAAAGGGAGTTATCCTTAGTTCCATAGGTGGACGCCGTTTCGATATATCGCCATAAAGGTGGACCAGGGGTGACCCTAAAATTTGTTTGTACAATATGGGCATCAAACGAAAGGTGTTAATGAGTATTTTAAAAGGGAGTGGGCCTTAGTTCTATAGGTGGACGCCGTTTCGAAATATCGCCACAAAGGTGGACCAGGGGTGACTCTAGAATGTGTTTGTACGATATGGGTATCAAATTAAAGGTATTAATGAGGGTTTTAAAAGGGAGTGGTAGTTGTTGTATAGGTGGTCGCATTTTCGAGATATCGCTATAAAGGTGGGCTAGGGGTGACCCTAGAATTTGTTTGTACAATATGGGTATCAAAAGAAAGGTGTTAATGACTATTTTAAAAGGGAGTAATCCTTAGTTCTATAGGTGGACGCCGTTTCGAGATATCGCCATAAAGGTGGAGCAGGGGTGACTCTAGAATTCGTTTGTGCAATATGGGTATCAAATGAAAGGTGTTAATGAGTATTTTTAAAAGGGAGTGGGCCTTCGTTCTATAGGTGTTCGCCTTTTCGAGATATCGCCATAAAGGTGGATCACGGGTGACTTTAGAATATGTTTGTAAGATATGGGTATCAAATGAAAGGTGTTAATGAGTATTTTATAAGGGCGTGGGGCTTAGTTCTATAGGTGGACGCCTTTTCGAGATATCGCCATAAAGGTGGACCAGGGGTGACTCTAGAATGAGTTTGTACGATATGGGTATCAAATTAAAGGTATTAATGAGCGTTTTAAAAGAGAGTGGTGGTAGTTGTATATGTGAAGGCGTTTTCCAGATATCGATCAAAATGTGGACCAGGGTGACCTAGAACATTATCTGTTGGATACCGCTAATTTATTTATATATGTAATACCTGCCAAGATTTTAAGGGTTTTTTATTTCGCCCTGCAGAACTTTTTCATTTTCTTCTACTTAATATGGTAGGTGTCACAACCATTTTATAAAGTTTTTTCTAAAGTTATATTTCGCGTCAATAAAACAATCCAATTACCTTACCATGTTTCATCCCTTTTTTCGTATTTGGTATAGAATTATGGCATTTTTTTCATTTTTCGTAATTTTCGATATCGAAAAAGTGGGCGTGGTCATAGTCGGATTTCGTTCATTTTTCATACCAAGATAAAGAGAGTTCAAGTAAGCACGTGAACTAAGTTCATTAAAGATATGTCGATTTTTGCTCAAGTTATCGTGTTAACGGCCATGCGGAAGGACAGACGGACGACTGTGTGTAAAAACTGGGCGTGGCATCAACCGATTCCGCCCATTTTCACAGAACAGTTAACGTCATAAAATCTATGCCCCTACCAAATTTCAAAAGGATTGGTTAATTTTTGTTCGACTTATGGCGTTAAAAGTATCCTAGACAAATTAAATTAAAAAGGGCGGAGCCACGCCCAGTTTGAAATTTTCTTTTATTTTTGTATTTTGTTGCACCACATCATTACTGGAGTTGAATGTTGACATAATTTACTTATATACTGTAAAGATATTAAATTTTTTGTTAAAATTTTACTTTAAAAAAATTTTTTTTTAAAAGTGGGCGTGGTCCTTCTCCGATTTTGCAAATTTTTATTAAGCGTACATATAGTAATAGGAGTAACGTTCCTGCCAAATTTCATCATGATATCTTCAACGACTGCCAAATTACAGCTTGCAAAGTTTTAAATTACCTTCTTTTAAAAGTGGGCGGTGCCACGCCCATTGTCCAAAATTTTACTATTTTCCTATTCTTCGTCATAAGTTCAACTCATCTACCAAGTTTCGTCGCTTTATCTGTCTTTTGTAATGAATTATCGCACTTTTTCGGTTTTTCGAAATTTTCGATATCGAAAAGGTGGGCGTGGTTATAGTCCGATATCGTTTATTTTAAATAGCGATCTGAGATGAGTGCTCAGGAACCTATATACCAAATTTCATCAAGATACCTCAAAATTTACTCAAGTTATCGTGTTAACGGACGGACGGACGGACGGACATGGCTCAATCAAATTTTTTTTCGATCCTGATTATTTTGATATATGGAAGTCTATATCTATCTCGGTTCCTTTATATATGTACAATCAACCGTTATCCAATCAAACTTGATATACTCTGTGAGCTCTGCTCAACTGAGTATAAAAATAATGTTCACATCATTGATTTCAATAGTCTTCGTTAAATCAAAACGTTATTTTAGAATGAAATTCGACCGTTTTTAAGTTGAAAGATGTTAACTGCTGTTTTCCGGCCTTATGATATAAGAGCTCATTATCGATGACCGCGTAGTTTCAGTTTTCAGACTAGTTCGACTGTCCACTACTTTAGGGTAGTAGCACACATGGTCATTAGTTCGACTGTCTTGGGAATGCTTTTGCTTCACCACTTTGCCTCACCTGGTAAATATACATATCTGCCTACGTATTCACATTTGTAAAAGGAGCCGTACTTACTTACTTACTTAATTGGCACTTAACCGTCTAAACGGTTATGGCCGTCCAACAAGGCGCGCCAGTCGCTCCTTCGCTCCGCCAACTGGCGCCAATTGGTCACACCAAGGGAGTTTAAATCGTTTTCCACCTGGTCCTTCCAACGGAGTGGGGCCGCCCTCTACCTCTGCTTCCATAGGCGGGTTCCGATACAAGCACTTTATTGGCCGGATCATCATCTTTAAGTCGCATAACATGGCCTAGCCAGCGCAGCCGCTGCGTTTTAATTCGCTGGACTATGTTGATGTCTGCGTATAGCTCGTACAGCTCATCATTAAATCTTCTTCGGTACTCGCCATCGCCAACGCGTAGAGGTCCATAAATCTTTCGAAAAACTTTTCTCTCGAACACTCCTAAAGCCGCTTTATCTGCTGTTGTCATGGTGCATGCTTCTGCCCCATATAGCAGGACGGGTACGATAAGTGACTTGTAGAGTATGATTTTCGTTCGCCGAGAGAGGACTTAACTTTTCAATTGCCTACCTAGTCCAAAGTAGCATTTACTGGCAAGATTGATTCTTCGCTGGATTTCAGTGCTGATGTTGTTGCTAGTGTTGATGGTGGTTCCCAAATAACCGAAGTCTTTTACTATTTCGAAATTATGGCTGCCAACAGTAGCGTGCTTGCCAAGGCGCGTATGCGCTGACTCTTTGCTCGATGACAGCAGGTACTTCGTTTTGTCGTCATTCACCATCAAACCCATCTCTACCGCTTTTTTTTTCCAGTTTGGAGTAAGCAGAGCTAACAGCGCGGGTGTTTAGGCCGATGATATCAATGTCATCAGCATATGCCAGTAAAAGGAGAGAAAAGATCGTTCTAAAACGAACGAAACAAGTTCAAAATTAAGAACATTCGTTGAAAAAAGTCTGTTAAGAACGTTTTTTCTTAACTCGTGACCGAAGGGCTTGTTTTAAGAACAGTTTTCCAACCACACCGTTCTTATATTATGACCGGTTTGGTATTGATGTGTGAACCGTCTGTGCTCATTTCAAGCACTATTTGTGCTTAAAATAAGAGTTTTCCTTCTCGCGCTTCGAGAACGACTTGTGGTCGATTTAACAGTTTTCGTTCTCAATTATTGATGGGAGGGGAAAGTATTTTTTTCAATAGGTACCCATTTATTTTTTATTAATAATAATTTTTTTGTCATGAATAAAAAATATTTATAACAAAAAAGTTTTATTGAAATCCAAAATTTTACGAAAAAATGCATAATATCAATTTTTTCATATGTTTCTCTTATTGAGAAATTATTCTTATTTGAAGATGTAATCTGTATATATACTTAAAAGATTTCATAACAAGTTTGAGAATTAGAAAAATAATTGAACGAAAAATAAAAGTAAAAAAATGTGTTTTAAGAAATTTTAGACTTTGACGGTGATCGAACTCGCGCCACGCGATCACAACCACAACATACACCATAACAGCTGGGCCTCTACAACTGCTTGATACCTCGTGCCAAATGTTGTATTTAACATTGTAGTGCACACGAATTGTACCGTTTCTTTTTTCTTTAACTTAATTATTAGAACATTGTTCTCAAACTAAGAACATTGTTCTCATTATTAGAACATTTGTTCATATTTTAAAATCAGCTGTTCTTTTTTCAAGAAAAATGGTGTCAGTTCGAGCACAAGGTTGTTATTTTAAGAACAGGTCGTTCGTTTTTCAAGAATCAAAAAGAAAGAACATGAAAAGCTTGAATTGAGTCCGGTGGTGCTGGATTTTAGAACGACGTTTTTCTGTGAGTGTAAGGTGTAGGTGATATTTAAACTTGGTTGATAGGCTATAATCAATGTGATTCACTCCAAGGGACTAGTTTGGATAGGGCCGCCAACTTTATGTCAAACCGGGAGACTTGGGTGTTGAAGGATGAAGTGTGAAAATCAAAATTAACATTTCAGAAGCTATTGCATTGTTTCGCAAATAAACAACAGATGTTTGAATGTTAGGCCAAGCGATTTTTCAAACCCTTCTCATACGTACATATATCCTCAACTTAAGTTTGAGGTAAGACTCATTTCAAATGAGTGTTTATGCCCCTAGAACCTACTATAGGATTTTGCAACACTGATTTCGCTTATTCTTTTAGCCAAACGCAATATACAATATTTTTAAAAATCGGCATCTTTTTTCGGTATTTTGCTTTTTTAAACAACTTGACATTTTGAAAACATGTTCGCCTTTGGTCATTTTATTTGAATTCATCTAATATCTAATATCTAATATATATTATAAATGGCAAAGTTTGGATGTGAAGATGTTTGGATGTTTGGATGTTTAGATGTTTGGATGTTTAGATGTTTGTATGTTTGGATGTTTGGATGTTTGTCCAGACGTTTGTCTTTGTGACTCAATCACGCAAGAACGGCTGGACCGATTTGGATGAAATTTTGCACACATATAGCCAATAGTCTAGAAGGATCTACTAGCTATATATTTTTCAAAAGGGGCGTGGCCTCCGCCCCCTAGGAACAGTTATAATTTAATTATTATATTTTTTCGTCTTTGCGACTAAATCACGCCAGAATGGCTACACGGATTTTGATGAAATTTGGGACACAGACAGTAGTCTACTAGCGAAATTTTGTTCGAACATGGAAAGAGGGGTGGGGTCCCACGACCCCTTCGAGAAATTATTTTTCAAAAATTTTTACACATTATAACTTTACGTATACTGGCCTTCACCAATATCACAGACTCAAGGGGTCAAATAAGTCGAGGGCTTACAAAGTAAGCAGTGACACCCTCCGCCCGCCCCCTTTATCTCCTCCTCTGGTGTAAAATCTATAAATTGTTATAACTCAATATAAATTTTCTCCTAAATCAATAGTTTTTGATATCTGGTACATACAGAACGAAATCTAGACAATTTTGGAGGAACGATCAGTGGTCCTCTCCTCTACTCCCGCCATCCGCCCTCCATCAATTGTTTTTATTAGCACGCTTTTATTAGCTTTACCTGTATGTTTCTATGTAACTTTTTATTCGCTCCAATGCGCCTGCTGCCTTATTAACATGGTTTTATAATTAGCTTCACCTTATTTGTAATCTCGTAAGGGTCATATCGAGACCCTTCCGGGATGATTTCTGTATGGTTTTCGGGATCGGTCCGTGATTACGCCGGGGTCATTTGGGGACTTTTTAGGGATCATTTGGGGGCTCTTCCGGCATCATTTCTGGATGGTTTTCGGGATCCGTCCGGGATCTCGTCGGGGTCATTTGGGGACTTTTTCGGGATCATTTGGGGGCTCTTCCGGCATCATTTCTGGATGGTTTTCGGGATCCGTCCAGGATCTCGTCGGGTCATTTGGGGACTTTTTCGGGATCATTTGGGGGCTCTTCCGGCATCATTTCTGGATGTTTTTCGGGATCCGTCCGGGATCTCGCCGGGGTCATTTGGGGACTTTTTCGGGATCATTTGGGGGCTCTTCCGGCACCATTTCTGGATGGTTTTCGGGATCCGTCCGGGATCTCGTCGGGGTCATTTGGGGACTTTTTCGGGATCATTTGGGGGCTCTTCCGGCATCATTTCTGGATGGTTTTCGGGATCCGTCCAGGATCTCGTCGGGTCATTTGGGGACTTTTTCGGGATCATTTGGGGGCTCTTCCGGCATCATTTCTGGATGGTTTTCGGGATCCGTCCGGGATCTCGCCGGGGTCATTTGGGGACTTTTTCGGGATCATTTTGGGGCTCTTCCGGCATCATTTCTGTATTGTTTTCGGGATCCTTCCGGGATCCCGTCGTGGTAATTTCGGGACTTTTTCTCGACTAATACGGGATCATTTGGGGACCCTTTCGACATCATTTCTGGATAGTTTTCGGTATCCGTCCGGGATCCGGACGGGGTCATTTCGGGACTATTTCGGGATCATTTGGGGTACCTACCGGCATATTTCTGGATGGTTTTCGGTCTCCGTCCGGGATCTCGTCGGGGTTATTTGGGGACCTTTTCGGGACATTTGGGGCTCTTCCGGCATCATTTCTGGATGGCTTTCGGGATCCGTCCAGGATGCCGTCGGGGTCATTTCGGGACTTTTTCGCGACTAATACGGGATCATTTGGGAACCCTTTCGGCATCATTTCTGGATAGTTGTCGGGATCCCGTCATGGTCATTTCGGGACTATTAGGGGATCATTTGAGGACCTTTCCGGCATCATTTCTGGATAGTTTTCGGAATCCTTTCGGGATCCCGTCAGGGTCATTTCGGGGCTTTTTCGGGATCATTTAAGGATGGATTTCGGGATTTGTCCGAGATGCCGTCAGGGTCATTTTGGGACTATTAGGTGAGCATTTGAAGACCTTTCCGGCATCAATTCCTAATGGTTTTCGGTATCCGTTCAGGATCCCGTCGGAATAATTGCGGGACTTTTTCGGGATCATTGTGGTCCCTTCCGACATCATTTCTGAATGGTTTTTGGGATTCGTCCGGCATCCCGTCGGGGTCATTTCGTGACTTTTTCTCAACTAATACGGGATCATTTGCGGGCCCTTTCGGTATCATTTCTGGATAGTTGTCGGGATCCGTTCGGGATCCCGCCAGGGTCTTTTCGGAACTATTGGGAGATCATTTGAGGACCTTTCCGGCATCATTTCTGGTTAGTTTTCGGGATCCTTTCCGGGTCCCATCAGGGTCATTTCGGGACTTTTTCGGCATCATTTAAGACTGGTTTTCAGGATTCGTCTGGGATCCCGTCAGGGTAATTTCTGGACTTTTCCGAGGCTATTTCGGGATAATTTTGGGACCCTGCCAAGATCATTTCTAGATGGATTTCGGGATCTGTCCGGGATGCCGTCAGGGTAATTTTGGGACTATTAGGTGATCATTTGAAGACCTTTCCGGCATCATTTCTGGTTAGTTTTCGGGATCCTTTCCGGGTCCCATCAGGGTCATTTCGGGACTTTTTCGGCATCATTTAAGACTGGTTTTCAGGATTCGTCTGGGATCCCGTCAGGGTAATTTCTGGACTTTTCCGAGGCTATTTCGGGATAATTTTGGGACCCTGCCAAGATCATTTCTAGATGGTTTTCGGTATCCGTTCAGGATCCCGTCGGAATAATTGCGGGACTTTTTCGGGATCATTTGGTATCCCTTCCCGCATCATTTCTGGATGGTTTTTGGGATTCGTCCGGCATCCCGTCGGGGTCATTTCGGGACTTTTTCTCGACTAATACGGGATCATTTGCGGGCTCTTTCGGCATCATTTCTTGATAGTTGTCGGGATCCGTTCGGGATCCCATCAGGGTCTTTTCGGAACTATTAGGAGATCATTTGAGGACCTTTCCGGCATCATTTCTGGATAGTTTTCGGGATCTTTTCGGGGTCCAGTCAGGGTCATTTCGGGACTTTTTCGGGATCATTTAGAGATGGCTTTCAGGATTCGTCCGGGAACCCGTCAGGGTAATTTCTGAACTTTTCCGAGACTATTTCGGGATAATTTTTGGACCTTTCCAAGATCATTTCTGGATGGATTTCGGGATTTGTCCGAGATCCCGTCGGGGTTATTTCGGGAGCTTTTCGGGGCTAATACGGGATCATTTGGGGATCCTTCCGGAATCATTTCTGTATGGTTTTCGCGATCCGTCGTGGATCCCCTCGGAGCCATTTCGGAACTTTTTCTGGAGTATGTCGGGATAATTTAGGGACCCTTCCTGGATATTTTCTGGATGGTTTTTGAGATCCACCCGTGAGCCCGTCAGGGTCATTTCGGAACCTTTTCGGGATCATTTTGGAACACCTTCAGGGATCATTTCTGTGTGGTTCTCTGTATACGTCTAGAATCGTGTCGCTGTCATTTTGAGTTTTTTTGGGACTATTCGGGGAACTTTTGGAGACCCTTTCGGGGCATTTCTGGATGGTTTTCGGGATCCGTCCGCGATAGCGTGGTTGTCATTTCGTTGATTTTTCTGGATAATTTCAGGATCATTTGGGATCCTATCAGGTTATCAGCTCATTTAGTTCTTTTTTTTTTACTCAATTACAAAAATAAAATGCATTAGACAGAAAACAAAATTTTAAACAGATAATAAGCAGGCTAACGCGAATAGCCCATATATTTAAATTTCTCCTTGCGGACGGGGCCGCGGGTAAAGGCTAGTATATTATAAATGGCAAAGTTTGGATGTTTGGATGTTTAGATGTTTGGATGTTTGGATGCTTGGATGTTTGGATGTTTGGATGTTTGTCCAGACGTTTGTCTTTGTGACTCAATCACGCAAGAACGGCTGGACGGATTTGTATAAAATTTGGCATGCATATAGCCAATAGTCTAGAAGGATCTACTAGCTATATATTTTTCAAAAGGGCCGTGGTCTCCGCCCCCTAGGAACAGTTATAATTTAATTATTATATTTTTTTGTCTTTGCGACTGAATCACGCCAGAACGGCTTCACGGATTTTGATGAAATTTGGGACAGAGATAATAGGCTACTGGCGAAATTTTTTTCGAACATGGAAAGGGGGTCCCACGACCCCTTCGAATAATTACTTTTTAACAATTTTTACACATTATAACTTTACGTATACTGACCTTCACCAATATTACAAACTCAATGGGTGAAATAAGTCGAGGGCTTACAAAGTGAGCAGTGATACACCCCCCCCCCCCCCCCCCCCCCTTTTCCTCTCGTGCAAAATCTATAAATTGTTATAACTCAATGTAAATTTTGTCATAAAATCAATAATTTTTGGTATCTGGCTCATACAGATCGAGATCTAAACAATTTTGGAAAAACGATCAGTGGTACTCCCTCCTCCCGCCATCCGCCCTCCTTCAATTGCTTTTATTAGCACGCTTTTATTAGCTTTACCTGTATGTTTCTTTGTAACTCTTCATTCGCTCCAACGCGCCTGTTGCCTTATTAACATGGTTTTATAATTATCTTCACCCTATTTGTAATCCCGTTTGGGTCATCTCGTGACCCTTCAGGGATCATTTCTGGATGGTTTTCGGGATCCGTCCGCGATCCCACCGGGGTCATTTCTGGACTTTTTCGGGACTATTCCGGGATTATTTTGGGACCCTTCCGGGATCATTTGTGTATAGTTTTCGGGATCCGTCCGGGATTCCGTCGGGATTATTTTGGGACATTTTCGGGACTATTTCGCGATCATTTGGGGACCCTTCCGGCATCATTTCTGGACGGTTTTCGGGATCCGTCCGGGATCCCGTCGGGGTCATTTCGGAACTTTTTCTCGACTAAGACGGGATCATTTGAGGACCCTTTCGGCATCATTTCTGGATGGTTTTCGGGTTCCGTCCGGATCCCGTCAGGGTCATTTCGGGGCCCTTTCTCGACTAATACGGGATCATTTGGGGACCCTTTCGGCATCATTTCTAAATGGTTTTCGGGATCCGTCCGGGATCCCGTCGGGGTCATTTCGGGACTTTTTCTCGACTAATACGGGATCATTTGGGGACCTTTTCGGCATCATTTCTGTGTGGTTTTCGGGATCCGTTCGGGATCCCTTCAGGGTCATTTTGGGACTTTTTCTCGACTAATACGGGTTCCTTTGAGGTACCTTGCGGCATCATTTCTATATCGTTTTCGGGATCCATCAGGGATCCCGTCGGGGTCATTTCTGGACTTTTTATCGACTAATACGGTATCATTTGGGGTAGCTTCCGGCATCATTGCTAGATGGTTTTAGGGATCCGTCCGGGATCACGTCTTGGTCATTTCGGGACTTTTTCTCGACTTATACGGGATCATTTGGGGACCCTTTCGGCATCATTTCTCGATGGTTTTCGGGATCCGTCCGGAACCCGTCGGGGTCATTTCGGGACTTTTTCTCGTCTAATACGGGATCATTTGGGGACGCTTTCGGCATCATTTCTGGATGGTTTTCGGGATCCGTCTGGGATCCCGTCGGGGTCATTTCGGGACTATTTCGGGATCATTTGGGGTACCTTCCGGCATCATTTCTAGATGGTTTTCGGGATCCGTTCGGGATCCCTTCAGGGTAATTTTGGGACTTTTTCTCGACTAATACGGGTTCATTTGAGGTACCTTCCGACATCATTGCTAGATGGTTTTCGGGATCCGTCCAGGATCCAATCAGGGTCATTTCGGGACTATTTTGGGATCATTTGGGTTACCTTTCGGCACCATTTCTATATGATTTTGAGGATCCGTCCGGGATCCCGTCGGGGTTATTTCGGGACTTTTTCTCGACTAATACGGGATCATTTGGCGACCCTTTCGGCATCATATCTGGATGCTTTTCGGGATCCGTCCGGGAACCCGTTGGGCTCATTTCGGGACTTTTTCTCGACTAATACGGGATCATTTGGGGACGCTTTCGGCATCATTTCTGGATGGTTTTCGGGATCCGTCCGGGATCCCGTCTTGGTCATTTCGGGACTTTTTCTCGACTTATACGGGATCATTTGGGGACCCTTTCGGCATCATATCTGGATGCTTTTCGGGATCCGTCCGGGAACCAGTCGGGTTCATTTCGGGACTTTTTCTCGACTAATACGGGATCATTTGGGGACGCTTTCGGCATCATTTTTGTATGGTTTTCGGGATCCGTCCGGGATCCCGTCGGGGTCATTTCGGGACTATTTCGGGATCATTTGGGGTACCTTCCGGCATCATTTCTAGATGGTTTTCGGGATCCGTCCAGGATCCCGTCAGGTTCATTACGGAACTATTTCGGGATCCTTTGGGGTACCTTCCGGCATCATTTCTATATGGTTTTGAGGATCCGTCCGGGGTTCCGTCGGGGTCATTTCGGGAATTTTTCTCGACGAATACGGAATCATTTGGGACGCTTTCGGCATCATTTCTGCATGGTTTTCGGGATCCGTCCGGTATCGCGTCGGGGTCATTTCGGGACTATTTCGGGATCATTTGGGGTACCTGCCGGCATCATTTCTAGATGGTTTTCGGGATCCGTCCGGGATCCCGTCGGGGTCATTTCGGTACTATTTCGGGATCATTTGAGGTACTTTCCGGCACCATTTCTAGATGGTTTTAGGGATCCGTCCGGGATCCCGTCAGGGTCATTTCGGGACTATTTCGGGATACCTTCCGGCATCATTTCTGGATAGTTTTCGGGATCCATCCGGGATCCCGACGGGGTCAATTCAGGACTTTTTCTTGACTAATACGGGATGATTTGGGGACCTTTTCGGCATTATTTCTGGATGCTTTTCGGGATCCGTCAGGAATCCCGTCGGGGTCATTTCGGGACTTTTTCGGGACTAATACGGGATAATTAGGGGAGCCTTTCGGCATCATTTCTGGATGGTTTTCGGGATCCGTACGGGATCCTGCCAGGGTCATTTCGGGACTATTTCGGGATCATTTGGGGTACCTTCCGGCATCATTTCTATATGATTTTGAGGATCCGTCCGGCATCCCGTCGGGGTTATTTCGGGACTTTTTATCGACTGGTATCAGATCATTAGGGGACCCTTTCGGCATAATTTCTGGATGGTTTTCGGGATCCGTCCGGGATCCCTTCCGGGTCATTTCGGAACTTTTTTGGGACTATTTGGGGATCATTTGGGGTATTTTCCGGCATCATTTCTGTATGGTATTCGGGATCATTTGGGGTCCCTTCCGGCATAATTTCTGGATGGTTTTCGGTCATTTCGGGACTATTAGGGGATCTTTTGAGGACATTCCGGCATCATTTCTTGATAGTTTTTGGGATCCGTGAGGGATCCCGTCGGGGTAATTTCTGGACTTTTCAGATATTGTTTCGGGATTATTTTGGGTTTCCAAGATCATTTCTGGATGGATTTCGAGATCTGTCCGGGATCCCGTCAGGGTCATTTAGGAGTCCGTTCGAGATCCCGTCAGGGTCATTTCGGGACTATTAGGGGATCATTTGAGGACCTTTCCGGCATCATTTCTGAATAGTTTTCGGAATCCGTCTGGGATCCCGTCGGGGTCTATTCAGGACTTTTTCGGGACTAATGCGGGATCATTTTGGGACCCTTCCGGAATCATTTCTGAATGGTTTTCGTGATCCGTCGTGGATCCCCTAAGGATATTTTCTGGATGGTTGTTGAGAACCGTCCGGGAGCCCGTCAGGGTCATTTCGGAACTTTTTCGGGACTATTTCGGGATCATTTTGGTACCCTTCAGGCATCATTTCTTTGTGGTTCTCTGGATAAGTCTAGAATCGTGTTGTTGTCATTTCGGGTTTTTTGGGACTATTCCGGGAACTTTTGGAGACCCTTCCGTGGCATGTCTAAATGGTTTTCGGGATATGTCCGCGATAGCGTCGGGGTCATTTCGTGGATTTTTCTGGATAATTTCGGGATCATTTGGGGATCCTGTCAGGTTATCAGCTCATTTAGTTCTTTTTTTACTCAATTACAAAAATAAAATGTATTGGACAGAAACATCTTTTTAAACAGATAACTTGATAAGCAGGCTAACGTGAATATCCCATATATTTAATTTTCTCCTTGCGGACGGGGCCGCGGGTAAAGGCTAGTTGTTCATTATTAATTTCTTGAAAAAAATAAGCAAAGTGAGCATATAAATTTATTATATAACTTTTCTTTTAATGTTTTGTTTTAATAATGTAATAATGAATTGGATGATGCAAAGTCCGTGTTAAGCTGACATGGAAAACGCCTGTTTTTTAAAATAACTTTTGAACAATTAGAAAGAGTTAAATTTCGCAATTAGTTTCTTATAACTGGCAGTGATGCGGATCCGTTGATACCACTTTCGACCATATCCGACCAATTTTCGACATGAAAAATAAATGGCCTAAATAGTCTTAGACGAGTAGAAAACACAGTAACGCGCCGGACGCCGCCGCGCCGATATTTTTGACATTCGACGGCGGCGTGCGAAAAACGACCAAAATCGGCGGCGTATATCTCTAGTTCTAACAGAATTTGAAATGATACTAGGTATAGGCGACTTCAAGAACACGATACTTAAATATGCTTTCTGTCCTCTAATTACCAATTAAAAAAAAAAAACTATCTCTATTTATTCATTGCCGAAAAAGTTTCGTATTAGCGCATTAGGTGTTTTGTAAATTAAGTATTTACGAATTAATTATGAATAAGGTATTCCTAAATTAAGTAAGTATGAATAAGGTTTAAATTAGACAAAATAAAAAATAAATATAAGGAGCGATAACCTCCGAATAGATTTTAGGCTGAGCTACTTTTCCAATTTGTATCGTGTTCCTTTTAATTTTTCCTACAAATTGGCGGGACACTGAGAGCTTTCCATGGCAGAAATACACTCGGAGTGCTTACCCAACACTGGCGAGGGGAGAACCCGCTTAGAAAAATTTGCTTCTAATTGAAAAAAATTGTTTCTAAAATGTTGATGTTGCATTTCCCGGGGCGTGAACACAGGATCTTCGGTGTGGATGGCGAAGCACGCTACCATCACACCACGGCGGCCGCAGTATACGATAGAACACATTATTTTAATTTCATAAAAATATAAAGCTAAACAAATTTCTATAGAAATGTAATTTTAATAATATAAATACAGTATGAAAAACTAAAAAACTATGTTTCCGCTTTAGTATCTACAATCCACTTTCATTAGATGCACTTAGATTTTTGATGTTGATAGCACTGCAGCACAGAGGTTCCTGGCTCCGCTATTAAGCACAACTCGTTTTGTAGAGAATTATTCAACCACTTCAATAATTGCCGCTAGTTGGGTCTAACTCTCCTTTGCGCGCCTAGCCTAGAGACTTACAAACAAGCATACATACAAGTGAATCTAATATAACCGTGTTAAAAAGCTGTATAAATATTTTTCATCATTAAGGGCATTGAAATTTTAGATAGGCACTTCTAACCAAAAATTTACTCAAGGTTAAAAAAAAAATAAAAATTTTTCTTTCTATATAATTCAAATGCGGAAGTGTTTTTATTGTTCAAATTCCTGGAATCTACGACCCAATTATGTATAAATAGCGTTCACAAAATTGATCTTGGTGTACTTTATACTTAAGAAGCGGTGGAAATAGTCTTAAACTAAAATGAATATACGCAAATGTTTCGCGATTTTGTTTGTTATGCTTAGTTTCCTTTTAATTTATACGAATTCGGAATATCGCATAGTAGGTGGCGGTTCTAAAGCTATATGGAATTATCCGTATTTGGTATCAATACATTTTTACGACCGAAATCATTGCGTTGGTTCGTTAGTGACTGATTTAAAGGTGGTAACAGCAGCAAATTGTGTGGTAGATTTCGATGAGAGCTACTTGAAGGTTTCAGCTGGTGTAACGGATTTACGTCATATACCCAAATTTGGACAAACTCGCAATGTGGTGGATGTATTACATCCATGTACTTATGATCCCGTAACATTACATATGGATATAGCTATGTTGAAAGTGCATGCAGCCTTTATCCTTGGTCCAACAGTAGATACAATAAACTTTTGCCCTTGTACATTTGAAACGAGTACGGAAATCCAAGTTAGTGGATGGGGTTGGAAAACTGCAAAAAATGGGAAGACTTCGAATACACTCAAAACTACTGTCTTGTATTCATTATTACATAGTGATTGTGCCGAGCTTTATTATAGAGGAGGTAGAATTATTACATCAACAATGATTTGCGCTGCTGGTAATGGAGCGGATTTGTGCAATGAAGATTTTGGGACACCGGGCGTTGTGGACGGACACCTTTGTGCGGTGGCATCACATAGTATGGGATGTGCGAACCCGAATTATCCGACTGTTTTTACAATGGTATATAATGCAGATGTTATGGACTTTTTAAATGATGCGATTGTGCGGTAATTGCAGTGTGATATTATTATACTACTGAGTGGAAAATCACCCTAACTCGGCTGAACGCCCCATTTCAGAACTTTTTTCATACACGGTGCAGCTCACGTCAAAGCATATAGAATTTGTTCTAAGATAGAGCTTTCTCGAAACGGCAGACGAGGTATGGTGATATGCCAATCAGCAATCGCAATGGCAATATTTCTTTTTGTTTTATCTTCAAATAAATATTTATAATTGCAATTTAAAAAAAATATTTTTTATTGTTTGCAATAAAAGTTTGAGACATGCAAATGTCGTAGGGTTTCAGATCAAACTTTATTCTTAGCTTTAGACTTCCCTCGTTAACGAATAGACCATGAGATAAAAAGAAAATCGCGGAATAAGTACTTTATGGCCCTGGAAAACTCCGTATAAAACAGCTGATGCAATCAACCTTATGGAATCAATGTTATCTGTTATTGTTGCCATAACATAACGCCTCAGTGGTAACCATACCATAGCTAAGGAATATGTTTTTGGTTGAAGTACATACATACATAGCTGAGCCTAGCCTAGCAATTCACCAATAAATAATTAATTTTTTTCAAAACTCAGTAAATCGCTTGAAATTGGGGCATATATAAAAAGATGTTTGTAATTTATGCTGCTTTTAAATTTTGTTTATAAAGAAAAAACTTTGAAAAGTTGGAGCAGGATCGTTCCATACGACCGATGGAGCTAAGACTCGTTTAGCTGACACAATTTCATGAAAACGAATTCAAAACACAAAATTACATTATAACGAAATATAGAGTTTCTCAAGACCAAAATAATGCATATCAGTTTTAAGAATCGAAAGTTAAAAGCATTATAATAAAGAAAAGTTTGGTATAGTTTTTTTTACAACTTTGGTTTTAGACCCAGTTAAGTGACCAATCTCCACTTAAAATCTGATATTATTTACTAAGCATTCTCACCTCTTTTCATTATTTTCCTGATCACTATTAAAACCACTACTATACGCATCATCTTCATCGCTCTCCGAAGTGTTATCATCATCGCCGAAGAAGAATTCCGAACTTGAACTCGAAGTATTTGTCGCTTGCGAACCCTCGAAAATTGTCGTGCCATGGTCGCTTCCAAATAGAAATTATCAAGTGAAAACATTTTAACGGTTATATTTGACAAAGGCGCAATGTTTCGTGTGTGTATATTTTTATATTTATTGGTGCTGTTGTTGTTAGTAGGAGCAACAGTCGTAATTGACTCGACAAATTGTTTGTAAACACTATTATTTAATTGAATAATTAGCATTTAATATTTTGTGGATTTTATTTTTGCCACCGAACTTTGCTTTCTTAAATGTCCACACGCGTCGCTTTTAGTTAAATATACGGATTTGATTAGGTCGTGCCAAATGCCGCGTGTTCTGCACGTGCACAAGTGTTCTCGACTTTTGTCGCTTTTGTTACTATTTTTCTAGATTTTTTATAAGTAGATAATAGGGGGACTCATGTAACCGTATAAATGCCTTATAAAGTGTGTAAACGTATAAATTTATCTAGTTTACGCACGAGCTGTCAAATTTTGTATGAAAAATCATTTACACAATTTGTATAAATTTACGCGCACATTTCATTGTGTAAACGCGGTAAACTCAAAGTAATGCAACCTTGCAGACATTACAGACGGCATTTTCATCAAAAATCTCCAACATCAGCAAGTAAAGCCGTTTTAGTTTTGATTTTTCACTTAATCTTGGTATTTTTTAATTTGTATAACAATCAAAAACATTTTTTTGGAAATAATACAGCTGAAAAACAATCAAGTTTATCAAGAGTATTACTAGGTGCGTTCATATAACCGCGTGTGTAAATGGATATAATTTTACACCTTATAAGTTTATATGCTATCATGAGTCCCCCTAATAATTTGTTTCATTTTTAGACAAAATCAAATGTCTATTAGTTTATTGCTTTATTGTTCTTATTTCCGCCTCCCTTTAGTAACTCTTTCGTGTTCACTATAGCCCACATTCGCTTGATTTTTTCTCTCGCTGCTACGATTGTTTTTGTTTTTCTTTGTTATGTTCTTTAAGGATACATATTAGAGCGGATCAAATTTTTCCATCAAAAACGTAATCTACAGATGATTGTAAGAAAAATTGCTGAAAACACCATAGCTCTAAGTCCAATTTCGAGTCCCCCACTTTTGCAAAATAGATATTTTGCCATAAGAATGTAGGGTTTGGCCAAAAAATCTTCATAGCTTTTGATAGAATTATAGGAAAAATATCATATTGGGCTTACTTTAAAGGCATTTTACGTACATTTCAGAATATGTATTAATATTTATAGTTTTTTGGAATTTTAGTAGAGATATCAGGCTTAAATTATGAGAAATTAGCGTAAAATGAACTTTTAACTATTATATTATCATTTTTAACAAATTTCTTATGGACAATTTTTTTTCTTTACAGCTAAAATAAGCTCAGAATATTTCCAACAGCTTTCATTCAGACACCTTTTCTTTTTTCGAATTCGTTTTAGTAGAAAAAAATGTTCAAAAAAAACCTATATTTTCAAGTAATAAGCAAAAACAAAAAAAAAAAAAACAAAAAAAACAATTTTTATAATTTTAATGTAATTTATTTAAAAATTTATTTTTTTTTTACTTAGAATTGAGCATTTTAACGTATTTTTCAAAGTAAAAGTAATGTTATGTTATTATTTTTTAAAATCTTTTTTGCTCCCCATTCGTGGTTGTTTTTCACGACTTTCTGCTGTAACAGCCATAAAACCTTCACTTTTTATACTCAGTTGAGCAGAGATCACAGAGTATATTAAGTTTGATTGGATAACGGTTGGTTGTACATATATAAAGGAATCGAGATAGATATAGACTTCCATATATCAAAATAATCAGGATCGGAAAAAAATTTGATTGAGCCATGTCCGTCCGTCCGTCCGTCCGTTAACACGATAACTTGAGTAAATTTTGAGATAACTTGATGAAATTTGGTATGTAGGTTCCTGAGCACTCATCTCAGATCGCTATTGAAAACGAACGATATCGGACTATAACCACGCCCACTTTTTCGATATAGAATATTTCGAAAAAACGAAAAAGTGCAATAATTCATTACCAAAGACAGATAAAGCGACGAAACTTGGTAGATGAGTTGAATTTATGACGCGGCATAGAAAATTAGTAAAATTTTGGACAATGGGCGCAGCACCGCCCACTTTTAAAAGAAGGTAATTTAAAACTTTGCAAGCTGTAATTTGTCAGTCGTTGAAGATATCATGATGAAATTTGGCAGGGACGTTACTCCTATTACTATATGTATGCTTAATAAAAATTAGCAAAATCGAAGAAGGACCACGCCCACTTTAAAAAAAAAAATTTTTTAAGTAAAATTTTAACAAAAAATTCAATATCTTTACAGTATATAAGTAAATTATGTCAACATTCAACTCCAGTAATGATATGGTACACCAAAATACAAAAATAAAAGAAAATTTCAAAATGGGCGTGGCTCCGCCCTTTTTCATTTAATTTGTCTAGGATACTTTTAACGCCATAAGTCGAACAAAAATTAACCAATCCTTTTGAAATTTGGTAGGGGCATAGATTTTATGATGTTAACTGATTTCTGTGAAAACGGGCGAAATCGGTTGATGCCACGCCCAGTTTTTATACACAGTCGTTCGTCTGTCCTTCCGCATGGCCGTTAACACGATAACTTGAGCAAAAATCGACATATCTTTAATGAACTTAGTTCACGTACTTATTTGAACTCACTTTATCTTGGTATGAAAAATGAACGAAATCCGACAATGACCACGCCCAGTTTTTCGATATCGAAAATTACGAAAAATGAAAAAAATGCCATAATTCTATACCAAATTCAAAAAAAGGGATGAAACATGGTAATTGGATTGGATTATTGACGCGAAATATAACTTTGGAAAAAACTTTGTAAAATGAGTGTGACACCTACCATATTAAGTAGAAGAAAATGAAAAAGTTCTGCAGGGCGAAATCAAAAGCCCTTGGAATCTTGGCAGGAATACTGTTCGTGGTATAACATATATAAATAAATTATCGGTACCCGACAGACGATGGTCTGGGTCACCCTGGTCCACATTTTGGTCGAAATCTGGAAAACGCCTTCACATATACAACTACCACCACTCCCTTTTAAAACTCTCATTAATACCTTTAATTTGATACCCATATCGTACAAACACATTCTAGAGTCACCCCTGGTCCACCTTTATGGCGATATTTCGAAACGGCGTCCACCTATAGAACTAAGGCCCACTCCCTTTTAAAATACTCATTAACACCTTTCGTTTGATGCCCATATTGTACAAACAAATTCTAGGGTCACCCCTGGTCCACCTTTATGGCGATATCTCGAAACGGCGTCCACCTATGGAACTAAGGATTACTCCCTTTTAAAATACTCATTAACACCTTTCTTTTGATACCCATATTGTACAAACAAATTCTAGGGTCACCCCTGGTCCACCTTTATGGCGATATCTCGAAACTGCGTCCACCTATGGAACTAAGGATTACTCCCTTTTAAAATACTCATTAACACCTTTCTTTTGATACCCATATTGTACAAACAAATTCTAGGGTCACCCCTGGTCCACCTTTATGGTGATATCTCGAAACTGCGTCCACCTATGGAACTAAGGATTACTCCCTTTTAAAATACTCATTAACACCTTTCTTTGATACCCATATTGTACAAACAAATTCTAGGGTCACCCCTGGTCCACCTTTATGGCGATATCTCGAAACGGCGTCGACCTATGGAACTAAGGATTACTCCCTTTTAAAATACTCATTAACACCTTTCATTCTAGAGTCAACCCTGATCCACCTTTATGGCTATATCCCTAAATGGCGTCCACCTATAGAACTATGGCCCACTCCCTCATAAAATACTCTTTAACACCTTTCATTTGATACCCATATTGTACAAACAAATTCTAGAGTCCACCCTGATCCACCTTTATTGCGATATCCCTAAGTGGCGTCCACCTATAGAACTATGGCCCACTCCTTCATAAAATACTCTTTAATGCCTTTCATTTGATACACATGTCATACAAACACATTCCAGGGTTTCCCTCGGTTCATTTTCCTACATGGTTATTTTCCCTTATGTTGTCACCATAGCTCTCAACTGAGTATGTAATGTTCGGTTACACCCGAACTTAACCTTCCTTACTTGTTTTTTCTGTAACACGTTTGGAAACAGATGTTAACCACTGTACATATCTTTCTGTTCCTTGTATATGCATTGGAATATTAGGATCATCTAGTGTTAGCTCATCATAATCTAAGAATTGTACCAAGTGATCATATGGAATATTTCTTGTGAATATGGAATATTTCTTGTGAATGCCAGTTGATAGTAAATTATCGTCATTTAGATCGATAATATCAATATAATCTGAAGCATTAAAATTGATATTATTTTTTTTTGTCTCAGAGTTTAATATATTAGTTGGATCAAGTATTTTTTCTCGATAGTAAAAAATTTTTTTGATAGCTCTATCACGTATTGCTTTTCTATCATCAAATAAGATTGTTAATAAAATGTTTTCTGGATGAGCGTTATATGAATTATTTTGGATTACGCCATCTACAATATTAAGTAAATTACGTGGTAGGTATCGTGTCCAACGAATAAACTTTGATAAAATTACACTGCCGTATACAACAGAATTATAGTATTTTACATTGAAATACATTGGCACATAAATTCTAATAATATAAACTGCTAGAGTTTTCAAATTTTCCGATGGTGTATTAGTTGTTGTATATAGACGTAATACCCTGCTTGCTTTGGTTCGCCATCGAGAATGTACAACTGGTCCTGGTTTTATGTTAGTTAAATCAACTGAAACAGCACCATTTGAAATTGCTTTGGCCATTTGATATAAATATTAAACATATGTAGATAATTCTCATTCTTGTTCAACATTGATCAAACAAGGCATATTTTCCAATGTTATTGGTTCAAAATCACTTACAACCTGAAAAATAAATTTTTTAGATCAATTAAAATTACTATAATTTTCCTATTTTAATTTGATTGAAAAAATATTATAACATAATTTTAAGAAATGCATACCTGTAATTTTTCACAGTCTTGAATGTCTTTGTATATTTTTCCACTTGTGACTGTTTTTCTAATGCTCTAAAAAAGTAATCAATGGTAATTCATTGAAATGAAGCAAACATATAAACTAGTGAAGCGGTCTATTTAAATGCTTTTCAAAAATGCCAACTAATTGATCTATTGACAGTTTTTTGCTATTTAAGAATTCATTAAATTTTTTCAATTTGTGTTTTGCATTTTCTTCTTCACCCAAATTAACATATTGTGACGAATATTCGCAACACTAAGGCATACTATCATCTCTAAGGCGATACTAAGCAGTCACTTGTATCTACATAAACAAATAAACTATTATGTCTACACATATGTACATACAGCAGGGGAGAGATAGGCATGGGCAATCAGTTTGATTTAAGCACGCTATCAGTTGCGAAGTATAAGTGTTATTGTGCAGTATTCTAATAAAGACACGTTGCATTATTGAATATTGGAGTTATTTATTCAAGAATTTAGCGATACGAACGTTAGTAGAAGGTGTAAAATAAGCGGAGTTTCACCAAATTCGTTACAATATCCAAGTAATTCAGCATTAGGCTCTTTTAGAACAACTAAATGGGATTCTTTTACCATATTTGTATGAAATTTTTCATTAATTTTCTCTCTAGTTAATAAATCATTTTTTCTGCCATCGAAAGAAAATGCAGTTATGTTGGAATCTATGTCTCGTTTACGAAGCACTTCATCTCTAGCTTTAATTTTTCCTCTTGCAACTTAAGATTTATCCATTATGACAAGTTCACCACGAACATCTCGCAAATGTATATCTTCGAAAAGGGCTGTTGCTAAACATGAAGCAACTCTATCTGAAACACCGAGTCTATCACACATCATATCAAAATTTATAGCATCGTATGTTGTTGTTGTTGTTGTAGCGATAAGGGGAGTGTTATCGATGTGATGGTCCTTTGCCGGATACAAATCCGGTACGCTCCGGTACCATAGCACCATTAAGGTGCTAGCCCGACCATCGCGGGAACGATTTATGTGGCCACATTAAACCTTCAGGCCATTCATATTTTTCAATTAAAACATTTAGTTTTTTTAGAATAGGTACTATGTCACAATTTATCAATTACATGAGGAGTTAAATTTTTATGCGAAAACATTTTACTTTGAGTTTTAGCATGATTACCTAAAAAAAATAAAATCTTAAAATGTCACGACTAGACGGTAAATTCAGATTATTTAATTCACTTGATAAACCAAATGCAATAATATCGTGTTCAAGTATATGTGATAAAGTGGACTCAGATGATGTAGAAGGATTTGGTTCATCCATTTTAAATTTAAATACAACAAGTAAGGACGGCACTGTCTTCGGCTATACCGTAGATTTCATACCTTTCATGAATGGGGCTGAACAATAACCTTATCCCGTTCGTAATCTCCAAATAATCGGATGTATAAGATAAGAAATATATAGTGAACAGATGTACATACCTAAGCGATTTTTAAGATAAATATAAAATAAAAAAATAGGTAGGTACTTTGTGTGAGGATGCAAAGTTTCACGTGTTTTGTGGTCTGCATGTAAAAACTATGACTACGAATCACGTATTTCAACAATATATGACGTAAACGTAAGTACTTGATGACATTTGAAGCTTCTAGCCGTAAAAAAAGGGGCAAAAATGACAGATTATATGGGGTATATAATATATAAACCACCGATCTCTGTGATTTTTTCAGACAACATTATATGCTATATACGTAAGCATTTGGTGAAATTTGAAGCTTCTAGCTGTTAAAATGGGGCTGAAAGTGCGAATATATATATATATATATACTGTAACGAATTTACTGCAATTCCGCTTATTCAACCTTCTGCTAACGTTCGAATCACTAAACTGTTGAATAAATAACTTCAATATTCGATAATGCAAAATGGTCTTTATTAGACTACTTTCAAAATAACACTTCTATTGCTCGAAAGATAGCGTGCTTAAATCAAACTAACTTTCGTGCCTCAACTATTGCTGTTTTTATAGTGTTTGGTTTCCTCGTTGACATATTTCTAGGCGGTTCTATTCTAGAATTTACTATTAATTTATCAGCTATAAACTTATCAGCTATAACTACAGATACACGCCTACAGCCTCTCATATGCGCGTGTGTATGTGAGTGATACTTGCACAATATATTGCATACTTTTGGGAGTATCTCAGATATATGCATGTGTTTGTGCGTTTTCTCTCCGCTGCGCGTACGTACATATGTGTAGACATAATGATTGATTCGTTTATGCTTGCTTTATTGTTGTTGTTGTTGTGGCTTTATTTACTTAGTATCAGATTAGTGATGTGAGTATCACTTAGTGTCACTAATATTCGTTACACTGCCCTCCACCTAAGTCCGATCGCCCCGATCAGATAAATTTCCTGACCTAAACGTCGCCGGCCTTTCCAGATGAACCACTTTCATTTTGTTTCGTGATTTACCAATGGTTTGTATGCGGTAAACTACATCGTTGATCCGTTTTACAACTTTGTATGGGCCTTCCCAGTTACACTGCAATTTCGGGGACAAACCCTTTTCCGTTGTGGGTTGTATAACAGCACCAAATCTCCTTCCTGAAAACCTTCCGAATTAATTGCTTTATCGCATCTGGCTTTCATCTTGTCACTCATAATCTTTGTTCGCTGCCTTATCAGATCGTGTATTTCTCTCAGCTCTTCTTCCAAAACACCAGTGGATTTCTTGACATTTCTCTCCGCATCGGCATCTATCCCAAACTTCAAATCAGCTGGCAGTCGAAGGTCATTGCCAAAAATTACTTTTGCAGGGGTTTGGCCCGTTGTCTCATGCACTGCTGATCGGTAAGCCATCAAGAATAATGGTATGCGGGTATCCCACTCTTTACGGAACTTGTCCACTACTTTCCTTACTCCTCCAATGTTCTATTGAATCGTTCCACCATACCATCGGACTGAGGATGAAAAGGAGTTGTCCGTGTTTTTCGAATGCCCAATGATTTACACATTTCCTGGAACACAGCTGATTCGAAATTCCTGCCTTAGTCAGAATGCAACTCTATTGGTACACCATACCTTGCAACCCAATTGCTTATAAACACTTCTGCTACTGTTTTCGCTTCTTGATTTGGGATTGGGTATACCTCTGGTCATTTGCTCAAATAATCCATAGCCACCAGTACATATTTTTTTCCATAGTTTCTAGTAGGAAATGGACCTGCGACATCCATAGCGATCCTTTCAAACGGCGCACCTGAGTTATATTGCTTCATCTGGCCATGACTTCGGGTTTTGGGCCCTTTCGCTCTGCTGCAAACCTCGCAGTTCGCAATCCACTCAGTGGCCGACTGACGGAAACCAACCCAATAGAATCTCTGTTTAATCTTCTCTAGCGTCTTCGTGATTCCAAGATGACCTCCGCTTGGACCATTATGCAGCTCACTGAGCACGTCAGGATTCCTCTTTCTGGGAACAACTATCAGTTTCTTCTTGCATTGACCATCCTCACTCTCCCATACTCGATGCAAACAACCGGATATCAATTCTAAACTGTTCCACTGTGCCCAATATGACTTCGCAATGGAACTCTCTGCTGACATCTCCTCTCTATTTGGTCTTTCGTTTCGTTCCATCCCTTGAATAACATGTGACAGATTAGTATCTTCTAGCTGACACTTCCTTAGTTGTTACTTGTCCCATTCATCCGTACATGTTATAGTCATTAGCCGGACATCTATAATGTCTTCTTTAGCCTCGGCCTTTGAAAAGTGCTTGCATTCCAAACTACATGGTCTTCGTGACATTGCATCAGCATTTCCATGGGTACCACCTTTCCGATGCTCAATGGGAAAGTCATAGCTTTGTAGTCGCTCGATCTACCGTGCCAATTGTCCTTCCGGATTATGGGACTGCATAAGCCATTTCAACGCTGCGTGATCTGTCCTGACGCGGAATCGCTGGCCGTAGAGGTATTTGTGAAAATGTTTAATGCACGCTACCAATGCCAACAGCTCTCTGGTTTTCCATTCGAACGACTGTAATATGCAACTACCTTCTCCTGTCCATCGACCAGTTATGATAAAACGCCTCCTATAGCATATCCACTCGCATCTGTATCTAGAATAAATGTTGCTCCTGGAATCAGATATGTCAACATTGGGGCAGTGCACAAACGCTCCTTCAATGTTTGGAAAGGCACTTCTTGCTCCTTCTTCCATTCAAAAGTTTTATTTTTTCTTGTAAGCTCATGGAAGCTATGGGCTACGCTGGAAAAGTTTGGTACATATCGGCGGTAATATGTGCACAGCCCAAGGAAACTTCCTAATTCATGCAAGTTCTGTGGTCTTGGCCAATCTTTTACTTCCTCTATCTTTTCATTCGCTGTACAGATGCCTTCTGTCGTTACCTTGTGACCCAAATAATTTACTTTCTTTTTAAACAGCGAACACTTTTTGGGACTTAGTTTCAGACCAGCGCCAGCTAATCTCTGGAAAACTTCCTCCAAGTTCTTAAGATGTTCATCAATGTTCTTGCCCAATACGATGATGTCGTCCAGGTACACCAAGCATGTTTTCCAATGTAGTCCTTTCAGTACCTGGTCCATGAGTCTCTCAAAAGTACCTGGTGCATTACAAAGTCCAAAAGGCATCACTGTAAGTTGCCAAAGACCATCATCGACACTGGATGCTGTTTTCTCTTTATCTTCCTCCTTCATTCCAACTTGCCAAAAGCCGCTTTTCAAGTCCAGTGTGGAAAACCATTTCGTACCACGTAGCGAGTCCAGAGTATCGTCAATTCTTTGCAATGGGTAGCTATCCTTTTTCGTGACGTCGTAAAACTTGCGGTAGTCCACGCAAAACCTCATTTTTCCATCCTTTTTCTTCACAAGTACCACCGGTGAGCTCCATGGACTAGCTGATGGTTCGATGATGCCGCTGTCGCTCATTGCTTGTATGATTTGACTCACAACTTCCCGCTTCGCCAGTGGAACACTACGTGGAGATGGACGGATCGGTCTCGCATCTCCAGTGTCAATCTGATGTTTTACAACGTTGGTGCGGCCTGGGTTGGAACCATCCTGGTCAAATATGTTCGCGTACTTTAGGAGTAGTTGTTTTGCCTTGCTCTGATAGGCTTCCTCTAGCCCCTCCGTCCATGCCGTCAAGTCATTTGAAAGATCAGTATTACTAGAGTAAACGTGTTCCTGGAGCTGTTCACAGCTCTTCTTCAGCCTCTTGGCATCTTCCCAAAATAGCTCTTTTGGTCAGTTGGAGTGGTGACTTGAACTCATTGAGTACTCTTACCCGAATACGTCCATCTTGTTTTTTCATAGCCAGGGTTTTTCCTACAAGTATGTTCGGTGCTTGTTTGTATGCTGCTTCGACAACCCATAATTTGTTTGTCCCACAATCTCCATCAACCTTTCCCCAGATGACTGCTTCTGATTTTGGTGGTATTTGTTGACTGGCACATCCATGTTCTTATATATCATCATCTTGCTTTGAATGTCGATCTTGATGCCTTGGTCGATTAAAAAGTCCACTCCAATTATGATTTCATCAACAATCTCTGCCACTATAAAATTGTGCACTACCGTGACGTTCCCAATTGCGACTTCACATGCTACTTCTCCTAGAACCTTGGTGTCTTCTCCAGTGGCTGTACGTAATCTTGATCCATGCATTGGTCTTATCTTCTTGTTGACTAAATCCGCTCGAATGATGGAATGAGATGCACCCGTATCTCCGTAAACGTTCCTTTCCATCCACATGTCCTCCGACAGCAAGATTGTCCGACCTTCTTCCAATTTGCGAGATAGAGATTACGGGGCATTAAATTTAGGGAGCCAGCTGTCGCCCATTGCCGCTGACTCTCTTTAGTTTAACGATTGAGTGGACTTCGAGATTTTCTCATCTCCGTCAGCTCTGCGTTTACGGCCACCCACATTGTTGGAAGTATTAGGATCAGTGTTGCAATGACGTGCAATGTGACCTGGGTTTCCGCACTTGAAACATTTCATAACTCCCGCATTTTTCTATTGTGACCCCTTCAGTGCTTCCAAAATTGTGTCTACCCACTCTGGCCTTTCTACTTACACACGATGAGCTTTGTATGCTGGTTTACTCAATAGTGACGCCGTTTCCTGAGTCAATGCATGGGATACCGTTTCAGCAAATGTTTGCTTTGGGTTCGCGTATGTGGCTCGCTTCGTTTCGACGTCCCGTATGCCCTTTCAGTGTATTCTACGGGTGCGTCCGCATTTGCAAGATGAGCCAATCTTTCAGTGTCCGAAGCAAACTCCTGCAAAGTCTCGTTAGATTTTTGGCAGCGGTTTTGTAATTCTATTTGGTAGTTTTGTTTCCTGTGTTTCCTTCCGTAACGTCGTTCTACAGCGGCCATCAATGCTTCATAGTTGTTCCGCTCTCCTTCGGGAATCGTCTGTAGGATTTCGGCTGCTGGCCCCTTCAATGCTACGAATAGAGCTGCAACTTTATCTTCAGCATTCCAGTTGTTCACTGCTGCGGTCTTCTCAAACTGTAGCTTAAAGACCTTGAAAGGAACAGAACCGTCAAAGGATGGTGTCTTTACCTTTGAATTACGAAACTGTTGGGCGATTTATTTGCAACTCCTGTATACGACCTCTCAAAGCATCTATCTCGGCATGGATGCCGATGCATACATGCATGCATGGAGTACTCGCGATTTTTGAAGGGGAGTCGGCTCGCAAAGCCGGAGCTGCACATCACTAGTAAGAATATTTTAAAAGCCCCATTACATAAGATTTTTGTTGCAGCATCGTGCGCTGACAGATAAGTAGATTGCATGTCTTTGTACGGGCAGCGACAAATAGCGCATCACCAGCGCCATCTGCCATGCAAACGTAGCCGACTACCAAATTTTGTTGCGACCAAAGCATAAGAAGAAGGCTTTGACTTTTTTTTTTGGCTATGAGTCCTTTCAGACTTTACAAGTGTAAGTATTTTTCTCATCCGTTAATACTTTTCTAGCATTTTTCACAGTTTAAAATTGCATTTTAACAAATAAATAGGAGACAGAATATGTTAGCAAGTAGTTTTCTTCTATTGTGGGAATGTTATAACAGTGCTTTGCGAAATTTTTTTATGCGAATGGGTAATCCGAAAAACGTTTCAACTGCTAAGCCTGAAGCTCTTTTATATTTATAAACGCAACATCTTGCGTGATTGTGACTAATTTCGCTATTGCATCAGAGCTTATGAACATGAGAAATTTCATTGTGACGTGGCCATATGTAAGTGTGGTAGATATGTGTAGTACATAATATATACATATACATGTATGTTTTCTCGAAACTAATGCTTTGTTCAAAATTAATACTAATTAAAGCAGTACACTACTTAGACCTGTGAGTAAAAAAGTATACAGTGAGCTCGGGATAGTATCAACATTCTAATCTACATATCTTCTATTAATATTATTATGAATATTAGCAACACTAAGGGGTGCAGCCATCTCTAGGCCGATCCTAAGCAGTGACGTGAATTCACATCAATAATTCAATCATTATGTCTACACATACGCGTGCACGCGGCGGAGAAGCAACGCACAAGCACATGCAGATATCTTATCTGAAATGCTCCTAAAGGTATGCAATTGTGATTGTGGAAGTGTCGCTCACACATACAAGCGCATGGGTTATGAGAGAAGCTGTACAAATTATACATTTGTGGTTGTAGCTGAGAAATTTATAACTAACTAGTAAGTTCTGGAATTAGAAAAGCCTAGAAATATGCAACGAGGAGGTCGGACAGTATAAAAGGGCGACAACAGTGGAGGTTATTAAGCAAGCTATTCGTTGCAAAGTATAAGTGTTATTGTGAAGTACTTTAATAAAGGCCATTTTTCAATTATTCAATATTGGAGTTATTTATTCAACAGTTTAGCGATACGAACGTTGGCAGAAGATTGCAAATAAGGGAATTGCAGTAAATTCGTTAGAATATTATAGAATAAAGTACCCAACTTCTTTTTATTTTCTTATTTTCTTGCATTGTCAAGGTGACCTGAACTATGTGTAAGGTTTTTAGCTCAGTGAGTAGTTACTTAAAAAGCGATCATAAGATTCCAGAATTCTAAATGGACTTTAAAATACCTCTTTATATCTCGATCCCTTTCTCATCTAGAAAACTCTTATATCCTAAATATTTCAACCTTATAAAGACCGAAGTTTCGTTCAAAGTTTTAGTTCTCTGGGTTATTTGGAAGTTCCTTAAAATTCGAAAGCAAAATTTCCAAGTTTGGGCCCAGCGAAATTGTTTTCCCTAACATTGCAAAGCCATGGGATTCTGAAGTACATATATTTTTAGTTTCAAGAATCTAGCCCCACGGGAAGTTACTCAAATAGCGGTAGCAAAATTCCCCATTTTGTAAAGAGACTTTCTAAATATCTCTGAAAATCTCAATCCCTGTCCCACCTAAATAACTATTTTATCCTAAATATTTCAACCTAGCCACAGTATCCTTCAAAGTATCAGGTCTATGGGTTATCGGGAAGTTAATTAAAATTCGAAAGCAAAATTTTTAAGCTCGGATTATTTTTTGAGTTTTCACTATCCACCATGTTGCATTGTTGTGGGGTTCTGAGTTATGTTTTTTTTTCGAAGATCTAGCTCTACCGGAAGATACTAAAATAGCAGTCGCAAGATTCCACATGTTTTAAGTGGACTTTCTTAATATCTCCAAATATCTCGACCACTGTCCCATCGGGAAAACTTTTTTATCGTAAATATTATAATGCAGTTAAGCCCGAAGCTATGTTCAAAGTTTCAGATCACTGAGTTTTCGGGAAGTTCCTAAAACTCGAAAGCAAAATTTCCAAGTTCAGAAAATTTAGAAATTCACGACATCTGGACCATCTGGCAAATTTACTAATAAATTTTCACCGGGTTCCGATGTATGTTCTAAGTTTCAAGACTCTAGCTCTGCGGTAGTTACTCAAAAATGGATTGCAGGTCACCAATTTGTATGGAAATTGGCGGAAAAACATCAAACGAAACAAATATAAAGGATGTAAAAAAAGAGTTGCCAATTAAAGCAATTCTTTTAATAGATAACGCTGAAACGCATTCAGCCGAGAATGGTCTTGAAAGTGAAGACCGGTCCATTATCGTCATGTTTATACCACTCATGCACCAAAATGCCATCCGGATTACTAAACTTTACTACAGAAACAGTCTTATAGCTTCAGTTGGTGAAAAAGGCTTTGATTTGGTTCAGTCTACAAAGCAATTAACGTTTAAAGAAGCTATTGTTACTTTGGACTTTAAATGAAGTAAAATGAATACTGCAAGTGCCGGAGCAACATTTTGAACAAGGTAGAAAAGCAAGAATTCTGAAGATGTAATTCCTTTGGGTATCCTTTGAAATAACATAAATATAAATAAATAAAATATGTAGAGGACTTGGACGACAGTGTGGCCAATGTTAAGAGCACGTAAATCACGTTTTCAGAAACGTAAAATCTAAAAAATTGTTTTTAATAAGCTCCTGTGCACGTTGAATTGACTACCTCACCTCCAACGTAAGAGATGGCATACAAAAAATATCCGATGAAGGCATGGCAGAACTATACAAGGTGGCAGCACGGTGACATACCTACAAACATAAATAAAACTTACATATACTTTGTTTTTGTAAATCGATAGACTAATGTCAAAATCGTACTGCGCCGGAAGTTTATGTATCAAATCATATTAAAAAGGTACAAATCAGCTGTCACCGAGCTGCCACCTTGTAAAGTTCCGCCATGGATGAAGGTGAGTGTTTTGAAGAGTCACAAAATACAGTTACAACAAAGGAAGTTATTGACATCAGGTGTTTGAAAAATTATCTACCTTCTATTCCAAGTTTAAAAATAATTTTCCAATTATAGAAAAAAATAATAAAATATCAATAGTTATCATAAATATTATTGCCATAGGCCCATGATTCAATCACAAGAGGTTTGCTCGACAGACACAATTTTTGTCAATTGCAGCCCTTTTGCTCCCAAATCGAATTGACATCCGTTAACTGTGTTGTTTCTTTGCGAATTTTCGAAAATTATTAGTATTAGAAATAGGAAGCAATCAGTTTACAAATACCCGATAAGTACTGAACTGCATAATTCCTTAGAACATTTTTTTTTATTTTATAGTGAATTTATTAACTATGCCTCGATCAATAAGTATGGCTGAACATCGAACATAGGTAACTTTATGAAAAGTGAGGACACCAAGAAATCGTTTACTTTCGTAAACCTATGAATATACGAAACCTAAACCAATTCAAAATTCATCGTTCAACGTCAAAACCCCGACTATTAAATCGATTTACGTAAAAATTTCATTAGTAAATAATGGAGATGCCCTAACGAAATGTACTAATTGGGTATGTTAATTTATTCAGGTAAAAGTCTAGAATAGGAGTCGACTGCTAATACGCGTCTAAAAATATCGAGAGAGGTGACCTCGGCAACAATAATCCGAAGGCGGAAAAGAAAAATTCTGTCGCTGTCCGGAGATATTTTCAGTTGAAATTGACAATTTTCATGTGGTTGTTGTAATGTTTTTGTGCACGGAAAAAGATTTTGTGTACAAAGGGATTTTGCACGCATTTAATTTTGATCCCCCCTCATTGGTGGACCGACCAGGGTAATTTTTTATAAGCTTAGCTGAAGGCCGCCAACGCAACCCGGGGTCATTTTTCGGTTTTTCGTCAATATCTTTTGAACGAGCTCACATTTTTATTTCCGCCTTCGAATTATTGTTATCGAGGTCAATACGCGTCTTTTGACACTTCTCTGGATATTTTTGGCCGCGTATTAAAAGTCGAACTTCTGTTCTATTAATTCCGTAAGTTCGGAACATTCGTCTCCATTTAAGAATTTGGGGAATAGGTTTATATTCGAAATATTATGTATATACTTATTTGATATATTCGGACCTCATGAGGTAGTATCAAATGAACGTATTCCGAATATTCTAAATTAACGGTTTATCCGGAAAGCTTCCATGAATGCTTAACGGAAAAGAGCTTTCCGAAATTTCAGAATAAAAAGGTGAATACTCCCTGTGTAGCAGGACCGCACAAAAGCTTAACCATTTTCTTTTATTTTTGTTTTTGTCGGTTCATTGCGGCTGCTGAGTAGCATATCACCCCATGTCGGCTGCCTCTTCAAAATCGTGCTATCTCAAAATATTTTTCAAAAATTTCCCAAATCAGGATTGGGATATTACATTTATTATTTATTATATTAGAGTTAGATTGAAGAACGCTTCTTCTAAGAATGCTTTCCATTAACTCCCTCTTATGACAAAATGCATTGAACTTATGCTCAAATAAAGGGGTTTTGAAACAAATTTTGAGACAGTGCTTTTTTGAATAAAATTCTAACGTACGGCATTCTTCAAACAATTTCTGAATGAATGACCAAACCAACATAAATTTATCAGTTCACGAAATACTTAGTAGAAAATGAATTATTTCCCCAAAAACCTATTGTTTAGGCCACCAGCCTAAATATTCGCTACCACCCTAATGCACATTTTTTGGCAATATTATTATTTACCGGTAACGGCCCACCCCTGCCGAGCGCTAACTTCAAAGGGGAAAAACTCGACGAAAGTTGGCAATCGGCAGGTGGTGCGGACCTTTTTCCAGCAGCTAGCCCAAGGTGAGTTATCCAAACCAACCATTTTTCATTTTTTTCTAAGTTGCGATTCTCATTATAATTAATATTTGAGATAACTAATTTTCCTACATGTGAATTTGCCAAGTGCATAGCAAAGTGTGCTGTAATTAATTCTCCGCTTTGTGGGGTTATATATTTTTACAATTTAATATTTGCGATTGTTATTGAATCTAGATTTCCAATTAATCACTTGCCTAAATTTAAATGTGCACATGCCCTGTGGATTTGAATTAATTTGAATTTGTTAAACCCCTTGCAATAAACAAAGCAAAGAGTGTCCCTTTTAATATAGTGAATAAAATTGTTATTGTGTGATACTAACTCGGTCTTTTCTTTTCTTTGCGACGCACCCGCCCGACTTCCTGGGTCTCCACTGCCACGCAAAACACCTATGGCATTTACAAATTTATTATCACTACTAAAGATACTTTTCTACTACAATTTTCACTGAAGGGTATTGAATTATTCCCCGTTTTCCTTACTTCGTAAAAGCAACCCGTCCAGGTTTTTCAACTTGGGAGTGTCAAAGATCTGTCATCGTTGGAGAACAAACCTCTAGTAATTGAATCATGCCATAGGCCTTGAGCTCGAATTCTAACATGGCATACTTTAAAAAAGAACAAGGGCGCATGGAATTGCCAAAAATCGTGTGTCTGAAAAATTGTCTTTCTTCGTTTCCATATAAAAAAAATAATTTTGCAATTATGGAAAATTAAAAAAAAATATAGATATTAGAGAAAAATTACAAAGTTTACAAACGGCGATGGTTACTAGGACATGTTTCTGAATTTCACTTCTTCATCAGCTAGCTTCTCGGGAGTTGAGTATTGAACTCGAAATCTCCAACATTCATACTTTATACTAGTGTAAAGGCGTATGCCTTTGTCCACTCAGCCCTATGAAGGCTCCGCTGCTCGCTTTGCAATTGGTCTCTAAGTGTTACCTATTCCTTTATCCATCATTTAGGTACACACTAATTCTATATGCTTTCCAACCCTAATTTTGAGGAATATCTACACTGGTTTACAGCCAAAATGCACCAGAGACGCCATTATGAAATTCCTGTATACAATCACCCCCTGATTCCGAAAATCAAGGTTATTAAACAATTTTATTTAGGTTGACTTGACAGGCTGCACGGTTGCACGGCCGGGCGTTGTGAACGAATTTTGTAATTAAAATTTAAGTCACTTTCCGATAAGCTACAAGCTTGAAATTTGGAATATAATTCAGAACCCGATGATAATGCAATAATACGAAAAAAAATCGTCGCTAGGTGGCGTAAGGATCGAGATATTCACAAAAATCGTATTTATGGTCCGATTTGACTCATATTTGGAACTTATAATACATACAAGAATAGAAAGCGACCTATGAAAAAAATCGCCGCTAGGTGGCGCAATTATCGAGATATTCACAAAAATCGTAATTGTGGTCCGATTTGGCTCATATTTGGAACACATAATACATACAAGAATAGAAGGCGACCTATGAGAAAAAAACGCCGCTAGGTGGCGCATGGATTCAGATATTACCAAAAATCGTATTTGTAGTCCGATTTGGCTCATGTTTGGAACGCATAATACATACAAGAATAGAAGGCGACTTATGGAAAAAATCGCCGCTAGGTGGCGCAAGTATCGAGATATTCACAAAAATCGTATTTTTGGTCCGATTTGGCTCATATTTGGAACACATAATACATACAAGAATAGAAAGCGACCTGTGAAAAAAAAAAATCGCCGCTAGGTGGCGCAATGATCGAGATATTCACAAAAATCTTATTTGTGGTCCGATTTGGCTCATATTTGGAACACATAATACATACAAGAATAGAAGGCGACCTATGAGAAAAAAACGCCGCTAGGTGGCGCATGGATTCAGATATTAACAAAAATCGTATTTGCATTCCGATTTGGCTCATATTTGGAACGCATAATACATACAAGAATAGAAGACGACTTATGGAAAAAAATCGCCGCTAGGTGGCGCAAGTATCGAGATATTCACAAAAATCGTATTTGTGGTCCGATTTGGCTCATATTTGGAACACATAATACATACAAGAATAGAAGGCGACCTATGAAAAAAAACGGCGCTAGGTAGCGCAAGGAACGATATATTCAACAAAATCGTATTTGTGGTCCGATTTGGCCCATTTATGGAACAAATATTACATACAGTTCGGTAGAAGTGACATCAAAATTTTTGGGAGTTGGAGGAGGGATAAGCATACGTGGCACGAGTAAAGTCTTTGGAAGGAAAGAGTCCTTGTAATAATGAGTCACTAAATGAACTAAATTGAATGAGAAATAATAGGCAATTAAATAAAGACTAAAAACTGGAAAATAAAAAAATTTAAAAAAAAATTTTAACTCAGAGATGGTTTTTGCCGGCTCGAGGTCAAATATTGATTTTATAATAAAAACAACAAAGTTCTAATTTTGTGTTCCGATATATTTCGATTACAACCTTCGGTAATCATCTTCAAGGGAAATTTTGTTTTACACGTAGAAAACTCCGCGTAAATAAAGGTCGCCAAAATAATTATTATATTAAAAAAAATTTAAGTTTAACGGTTTTTATGAGTGAATCGGGGCTTGCCCGTATTGCTTTAAATGAATGAAAACATTTATTTCAAGCAATATTTAATTTTATAATTTATTTCATAATTTGGGAAAAAATTTAAACAACGTGACATCAGGACGGACAAGGCGACAGCTGTTTCGATTATACCTTGTAAATCTCTTCAAAGCCTTTTCTCCCGGGAGTGGGACTCGAACCCGCACTCCTATGATAGTTACAAACACATTCAGCTACGTCATGCCTTAGTTGTTGTAATTGAAGGATCTCGAAAACTTTTTATTTATTGCAGATTTTTCTCTCTCTAAGCTCTGTTTTTTTTTTATAAGCTCTGTTTTATTACAAAAAAATAAGCTTTCATTCAACAAAAGCTATGAACTAATACAAAAGTTACAAGCATTCAAATAAATATATCCATATAGCTAAACTTAAGTACCCTACAAATAATAACATATGTACATATGATTCTGTCTTAACTCTATGATCTTATTTTATAATTGAAAAAGCTATGTCCTGTTTTGACGCTTATTTAGATTAGGATCGGGTTCTCTTATGAGAAACCAACAGTAGCCACCCGTCATAGCGACATCCCAGAATCTTTGATACCGACTTTCAATCATTTTCATTTCCTAGTGAAACCGTTCGCCATGCTAGCCACTTGTATCGCCTGAAAGAAAATAAAAAAGTATATTAGATAAATACATAAGTGACACATTAGTATATAATTTTCTTAGGCTGGATTTAAATTTCAATTCAGAACAAATTTGTTGTTTACATTTTTCTCGTTCTTGTTTGTTCGGAACTGGGCCCTGAATTCAGATTTATTTATATATTCCCATGTAAATTTAAAAATTTGCACTAAAATTTTTTGTTTATCGGGCAGATAGGTTTTAAACTTATCTGAGAAAGCGGTCTTAAATATGTTTTTTTATTTACCCATTTCCGCATAGGTTTTGATTAAGTCGTTCACTATCACCTCGTAGTTAGGACTTTTGTGTTTGCCTAAAAAATAAGTAACGACCTTTTCAAAAGAATCCCACGCTGCTGCCTCCGCTGGTGACAATAGTTCTTTGAAATGGTTATTGGTCATCATTTTCCTTTTTTGCCGTCCCACACGAATCCCTTCCTTTATTTTTGGTTCTGAAATCTCTGGAAAGATTGTCTTCAAATGATGAAAAGCTTCGCCTTTTTTGTCCAAAGCCTTGACAAAGTTTTTGATAAGGCCGAGCTTGATGTGGAGCGGAGGTAGAATTATTTTTTGCTTCTTTATAAGTGGGTAGTATTTTATGTTATCCACCCCAACTTCAGCTCGGCTATCCCATTTGCATAGAAAGCAACAATATTTTGTGTATCCACTTTCTAGACCACATAGCATTCCAACGACTTTAAGATCGGCACATATTTTCTAATCATGTTCTTCGTATTTGATTAATTTTAGCAATTTTTGCATTATCTCATACGTTTCTTTCGTATAGTACTTGGAAAATTGTTCGTGACGAGTTCTATAATATGTTACCTTAACATCAGATGAAACAAATTTAAATTGTTGCATACGAGAAGAGTGTAGTTCGGCCTTTTTCTTTGACAATTCGAAATCCCTTCTCCAATCATTGAGTTGTGATTGTGACAAAGAGTTTCTTTCGTTTTCCGTTTGAAATCAGGTACAACATGATGTCGCGTAATCAGATACTGCTGTTGACAATGAAACTGGAGCCGGAACTAAAGTTAAATTTGATTCTGGCAATGTAGCTTCCGTTCACTGAAAAAATTTTATTGGTAAAACTAACCGAGAAACTATGTTAATATGGGTTAAACTAATCAATAGAAAATAGTTAAAACCCTTTACTGAAGTCGTGGTTAAAAATTGTTAAATTTACCAAAAAAGAAACGGTTGATATTTAACCATGTGAAGTTGGTTGACCTAACCATAAAAGTAGGTTCGTATGGCTCCAACCCATAAAAATTGGTAAAATTAACTTATATTAATAGTTATTTCCATCTAAACGCAAAATTTGGTAAAAAGTAGTGCAAAAATTGTAATATAACCGCAAAATTTGTAGAATTAACTATTTTTTTTACTGTTAAGTTACTATATAAATTGTATTGTTACAAAAATTGTGGTACATATTACTAAACGATAAAAATTGTCATAGTACTATATATATTGTAGTCCTACTATTTATATTGTAGTCCAACAATATAAATTGTGTGATAACAATTGTAATGGTTTAGTACTACCACAACTTTCGATACAAAAAATTTTTTGTAGAATAGTTAAAATAACATTAAAATCTTTGTGGTTACATATCTACTTTAATTTAAATATCAACGTTGTAAAGATTAAAACATAAAATTTTTATTTTATTCACGAAAGCTTATTTATTTCTTTTAAAAAGATAATAATAAAAATGATTCACAAAAAGTTACAATGTTCAAGCTTTTTCCGCTCTTCTTAAGTTATCCATAACAGTCTTTTAGATAACGTTTTAAACATAAATGAATATGTATACGTTCAGTTAAAAAAAAAACCAAAAATAAGGTTAAACCACAATCTATTCTAAATGTCTTCAAACATTCTTTTTTTAACATCTTTTTAATCACAAGTTTTCAGTTTAATACCTAAATTTTATTTATTCAGAAATCTCTTTCTCAGAGAACTTAATATTAATAAATAGGTTCATATAGTATGAATAAATATACATTAAATTTTCTCCAGAAAAAGTAAACACACTTAACTTCTAAAAAAGAAATATACAGCGTGGTAAAAGCTTTTAAAGCATATTTTTAATTATCCATAACAGTCTTTACGAAAATTACATAACGTTTGCATGAACCTTTTTGCAAAACATATTTTAAAAAATGACTTGAATTTTGAAGATAGAATGTGTTTAAAACACCTACATATGTCTCAATTTTCCTTAAAGAGGTCATTAAATTTTCTTAGCCTAAACATGTTTTGTTACTAGAATATATATACTAGCCTTTACCCGCGGCCCCGTCCGCAAGGAGAAAATAAAATATATGTGCTATTCACGTTAGCCTGCTTATCAAGTTATCTGTTTAAAAATTATTTTTGTTTAATGTATTTTATATTTGTAATTTAGTAAAAAAAAGAACTAAATGAGAAGATAAGCTGAAAGGCACGCTTTCATGAATAGTACAATACAGTTTTTTGGAATTAAAAAAATACATTTTGTTTTTAAATTAAATTAACTGATATGAAAGGGGTGAAAGAATTACTAATCATAGAACAAAGGTGTGAAACTACAATTAGCTAAAACTAAAGAGAATTTTTTAGATGAAAATAGTGTTGCTTTTTCGGGTTTTAGTTGATTAAAATATTACAAAAAGTGTAATTATAGTCATAACAGTTCCTTACACTATTATAGAACGAAAAAGCTGTGTTAGATTGAAGATAAAACATACCGAATTTTAATTAGGAATAATTAGCAGCAAATCCACGGCCATAAAAGCTCATAATTTAAAAAGGCCTGTGTGCTTAACTACCGGCTGCGAAGAGACCTAAAATGATCCCGGAAGGGTACCAAGATGATACTAAAATTCCAGGACAGATCCCGAAAATCATCCAGAAATTAACCAGGAGGGGTCCCAACATGATTGAGAAATAGTCCCGAAAAAGTAGCGAAATTACCCTTATTGGTTCCCGTACAGATCCCGAAAACCATCCAGAAATGATACCGAAAGGCTCCCCAAATCATCCCGTATTAGTCCCGACAAATTACAGGAATGGCCCCGACGGGAATCCTATCGGATACCGAAAACTATCCAGAAATTATGCCGGAAGGGACACCAAATGATCCCGAAAAAGTCAAGAAATGGCCCCAACGGGATCCCTGATGGATCCCAAAAACCATACAGAAATGATGTCGGAAAATACTCCAAATGATCCCGAAATAGCCCCGACAAAGTCCCGAAATGATCCCGACGGGATCCCGGACGGATCCCGAAAGCTATCCAGAAATGATGCCGGAAAGGTCCTCAAATGATCCCCTAATAGCCCCGAAATGACCCTGACGGGATCCCGGACGGATACCGCAGACTATCCAGAAATGATGCCGAAAGGGTCCCCATTTGAGCCCGTATCAGTCGAGAAAAAGTCCCGAAATGACCCCGACGGGATCCTGGACGGATACCGAAAACCATCTAGAAATGATGCCGGTAGGTACCCCAAATGATCCCGAAAAAGTCCCAAAATGACTCCGACGGGATCCCGGACGGATCCCGTAAACCATCCAGAAATGATGGCGGAAGGGACCCAAAATTACCCTGAAAAAGTCCGTAATGATCCCGGCAACCATCAAGAATTTATCTCTCGAAGGTACGCAAATGATCCCGAAATTACCCCGACGGGATCCCGGACGGATCCCGAAAACCATCCAGAAATTATGCCGGAAGGGTCCCCAAATGATCGCGAAATAATTCCGAAATGATTCCGGAATAGTCCCGAAAATGTCCCAAAATAACTCCGACGGGATCCCGGAAGGAGCCCGTAAACTATACAGAAATGATCCCGGAAGGGTCCCAAAATGATCCCGAAATAGTCCCGAAAAAGTGCCGAAATTACACCAACAGGATCCCGGAGGGATCCCGAAAACCATCCAGAAATGATCCCGGAAGGGTATGACCCAAAAGGGATTACAAATAGGGTGAAGATAATTATAAAACCATGTTAATAAGGCAGCAGGCGCGTTGGAGCGAATGAAGAGTTACAAAGAAACATAGAGGTAAAGCTAATAAAAGCGTGCTAATAAAAACAATTGATGGAGGGCGGATGGCGGGAGGAGAAGTACCGCTGCTCGTTTTTCCAAAATTGTTTAGATCTCGATCATTATGTGCCAGATACCAAAAACTATTGATTTAGGATAAAATTTATATTGAGTTATAACAATTTATAGATTTTACACCAGATGGCGAAAAAGGGGGGGGGGGGGGGGAGCGGAGGGAGTCACTGCTCACTTTGTAAGCCCTCGACTTATTTGACCCATTGAGTCTGTGATATTGGTGAAGGCCAGTATACGTAAAGTTATAATGTCTAAAAATAATTAAAAAGTAATTGCTCGAAGGGGTTGTGGGTCCCCACTCCTCTTTCCATGTTCGAAAAAAATTTCGCTAGTAGACTACTGTCTGTGTCCCAAATTTCATCAAAATCCGTGTAGCCGTTCTGGCGTGATTCAGTCGCAAAGACTAAAAAATATAATAATTAAATTATAACTGTTCGTAGGGGGCGGTGACTTCCCCCCTTTGGAAAATATATAGATAGTCGATCCTTCTAGACTATTGGCTATATGTGTGCCAAATTTCATCCAAATCCGTCAAGCCGTTCTTGCGTGATTGAGTCACAAAGACAAACGTCTGGACAAACATCCAAACATCCAAACTTTGCCATTTATAATATACTAGCCTTTACCCGCGGCCCCGTCCGCAAGGAGAAAATGAAATATGTGGGCTATTCACGTTAGCCTGCTTATCAAATTATCTGTTTAAAATTTTGTTCCTGGGTAATGCCTTTTATATTTGTATTTGAGTAAAAAAGAACTAAATGATCCCGAAATTATCCATAGAAAGCTACGAAATGACCCCGACGTCTAAAACCATCCAGAAATGCCCCCGAAGGGTCTTCAAAAGTTCCCGGAATAGACCCAAAAAAACCCGAAATGACAACGACACGATTCTAGACTTATCCAGAGATACCCAAATGATACCAAATAGTCCCGACAAAGTTCCGAAATGACCCTGACGGGCTCCCGGACGGATCTGAAAGACCATCCAGAAATATCCAGAAAGGGTTCCTAAATAATCCCGACATAAGCCACAAAAAGATTCGAAATTACCCCGAGGGGATCCACGACGTATCGCGAAACCATACAGAAATGATTCGGAAGGGTCCCAAACTGATCCCGAAATAGTCCGGAAATGACCCCGATGGGATCCCGAACGGATCCAGAAATGATCCCGGAAGGGTCCCAAAACTATCCCGAAAAAGTAACAAAAAAATCTCGAAATTACTCCTACGGCATCCCGGGAAGATCCAGAAATGACCTCGGAAGGGTCCCCAAATTACCCTGATGGATCCGGCAGACCATCTAGAATTGATGCCGGAAGGGTCCCCAAATGATCCCGAAATAATACAGAAAAAGTAATGAAATGACCCCTAAAGGGTCTCCAAATGATCCCGCAATAGTCCCGAAAAAATCCCGAAATTACTCTGATGGGTTCCCGTACAGATCCCGAAATCCATCCAGAAGTGACGCCGGAAGAGCCCCGAAATGATCCCGAAAAAGTCCCCAAATGACCCCGACAAACTCCAAAAAAGTTCCGAAATGGCTCCGAGGAGATCCACGACAGATCGCGAAAACCATACAGAAATGATTCGGAAGGATCCCAAAATGATCCCGAAATAGTCCGGAAATGACCCAGATGGGATCCCGCACAGATCCAGAAATGATCCCGGAAGGGTCCAAAAACTATCCCGGAAAAGTGATAAAAAATTCCGAAATGGCTCCTACGGCATCCCGGACGGATCCAGAAATGATCTGGGAAGGGTCCCCAAATGATCCCAAAATGGTTCCGAAATGACCCTGATGGATCCGGCAAACTATCAAGAAATTATGCTGGAAGGGTCCCCAAATGATCCCGAAATAAAACAGAAAAAGTCACGAAACGACCCCTAAAGGATCCCCAAATGATACCGTATTAGCCCAAAAAAAGGTGCCGAAATAACCCCGACGGGATCCCGGACAAATCCCGAAAACCATCCAGAAATGATGCCGGAAAGAATCCCAAATGATTCAGAAAAAGTCCCGCAATGATTCGACGGGATCCCGAAAATCATCCAGAAGTGATGCCGGAAAAGTCCTCAAATGATCACCTAATAGTCTCGAAATGACCCTTAAGGGATCCTGGACGGATCCCGTACACCATCCAGAAATGATCCCGATATAGTCCCGAAGAGTCCCGAAATGACCCTGACGGGATCTCGAACGCATCTCTAAATGACCCTGACGGGATCCCGGACAGATCCGAAATCCATCCAGAAATGATCTTGGGAGGTACCCCAAATGATCCCGAAAAAGTCCCGCAATGAGTCCGACGGGATCCTGAACGGATACCGAAAACCACCCCAAGTGATGCCGGAAAGGTCCTCAAATGATCACCTAATAGTCCCAAAATGACCCTGACGGCATCCCGGGCTGATCCCGAAATCCATCCAGAAATTATCTTGGGAAGGTCCCAAAATGATCCCGAAATAGTCTCGGAAAAGTCCAGAAATTACCCTGACGGGTTCCCGGACGAATCTGAAAGCCATTCTTAAATGATCCGAAGAAGTCCCGAAATGACCCTGACGGGACCCCGAAAGGATCCCGAAAACTATCCAGAAATAATGCCGGAAAGGTCCTCAATTTATCTCCTAATAGTTCCGAAAAGATCCTGACGGGATCCCGAACGGATCCCGCAACTATCTAGAAATGATGTCGAAAGGGCCCGCAAATGATCCCGTATTAGTCGAGAAAAAGTCCCGAAATGACCCCGACGGGATGCCGGACGAATCCCAAAAACCATCCAGAAATGATGCAGGAAGGGACCACAAATGATCCCGAAAAAGTCCCGACGGGATCCTGAACGGATACCGAAAACCATGCAGAAGTGATGCCGGAAAGGTCCTCAAATGATCACCTAATAGTCCAACAATGACCCTGACGGCATCCCGGACAGATCCCGAAATCCATCCAGAAATGATCTTGGGAGGGTCCCAAAATGATCCCGAAATAGTCTCGGAAAAGTCCAGAAATTACCCTGACGGGATCCCAGACGAATCCTGAAAGCCATCCTTAAATGTTGCCGAAAAAGTCCCGAAATGACCCTGATGGGACCCCGAAAGGATCCCGAAAACTATCCAGAAATGATGCAGGAAAAGTTCCGAAAAGACCCTGACGGGATTCCGAACGGATCCCGACAACTATCCAGAAATGATACCGAATGGGCCCGCAAATTATCCCGTATTAGTCGAGAAAAAGTCCCGAAATGACCACGACGGGATGCCGGACGAATCCAAAAACCATCCAGAAATGATGCCGGAAAGGACCCCAAATGATCCCGAAAAAGTTCCGACGGGATCCTGAACGGATACCGAAAACCAAGCAGAAGTGATGCCGGAAAGGTCCTCAAATGATCACCTAATAGTCCCAAAATGACCCTGACGGCATCCCGGACAGATCCCGAAATCCATCCAGAAATGATCTTGGGAGGGTCCCAAAATGATCCCGAAATAGTCTCGGAAAAGTCCAGAAATTACCCTGACGGGTTCCCGGACAATCCCAAAAACCATCCAGAAATGATGCCGGTAGGTATCCCAAATAATCCCGAAATAGTCCCGAAATGACCTCGTCGGCATCCCGGACGGATACCGAAAATTATCCAGAAATTATGCCGGAAAGGTCCCCAAATGATCCCCTAATAGTCCCGAAATTACTCTGATGGGATCCCGGACGAATCCCGAAAACCATCCAGAAATGATGCCGAAATGGTTCCCAAATGATCCCGTATTAGTCGCGAAAAAATTCCGAAATGACCCCGACGGGATCCCGGACGGATCCGAAAAACCATCCAGAAATGATGCCGAAAGGGTTCCCAAATGATCCCGTATTAGTCGCGAAAAAGTCCCGAAATGATCGCGACGGGATCCTGGACGGATCCCGAAAACTATCCAGAAATGATGCCGGAAGAGCCCCCAAATGATCCCGAAAAAGTCCCCAAATGACCCCGACGAGATCCCGGACGAATCCCGAAAACCATCCAGAAATGATGCCGGAAGAGCCCCCAAATGATCCCGAAAAAGTCCCCAAATACCCCCGACGATATCCCGGACAGATCCCGAAAACCATCCAGAAATGATGCCGAAAGTGTTCTCAAATGATCCCGTATTAGTCGCGAAAAAGTCCCGAAATGACCCCGACGGGATCCCGGACGGATCCCGAAAACCATACAGAAATGATGCCGGAAGGGCCCCCAAATGATCCCGAAAAAGTCCCCAAATGACCTCGACGAAATCCCGGACGGATCCCGAAAACCATCCAGAAATGATGCCGGAAGAGCCCCCAAATTATCCCCAAATTACCCAGACGAAATCCCGGACGGATCCCGAAAACCATCCAGAAATGATGCCGAAAGGGTCCCCAAATGATTCCGTATTAGTCGCGAAAAAGTTCCGAAATGACCCCGACGGGATGCCGGACGAATCCCGAAGGCCATCCAGAAATGATGCCTAAAGGGTCCCAAAATAACCCCGAAAAAGTCTCGTAATGATCCCGAAAACTATCAAGAATTTATCTCTCGAAGGTACGCAAATGATCCCGAAAGTACCCTAACGGGATCCCGGACGGATCCCGAAAACCATCCAGAAATGTTGCCGGAAGGATCCCCAAATGATCGCGAAATAGTCCCGAAATGATTCCAGAATAGTCCCGAAAATGTCCCAAAATAACCCCGACGGGATCCCGGACGGATCCCGAAACTATACAGAAATGATCCCGGAAGGGTCCCAAAATGATCCCGAAATAGTCCCGAAAAAGTTCCGAAATTACCCCGGCGGGATCCCGGACCGATCCCGAAAACCATCCAGAAATGATCCCGGAAGGGTCTCGATATGACCCTTACGGGATTACAAATAAGGTGAAGCTAATTATAAACTGTATGTGCCAGATACCAAAAACTATTGATTTAGGAGAAAATTTATATTGAGTTATAACAATTTATAGATTTTACACCAGAGGGGGGGGGGGGCGGAGGGTGCCACTGCTTACTTTGTAAGCCCTCGGCTTATTTGACCCCTTGAGTCTGTGATATTGGTGAAGGCCAGTATAAGTAAAGTTATAATATGTAAAAATTATTAAAAAGTAATTGCTCTTTCCATGTTCGAAAAAATTTCCTTAGTAGACTACTGTCTGTGTCCCAAATTTCATCAAAATCCGTGTAGCCATTCTGGCGTGATTCAGTCGCAATGACGAAAAAATATAATAATTAAATTATAACTGTTCCTAGGGGGCGGCAACCACGCCCCTTTTGAAAAATGTATAGCTAGTAGATCCTTCTAGACTATTGGCTATATGTGTGCAAAATTTCATCCAAATCGGTCCAGCCGTTCTTGCGTGATTGAGTCACAAAGACAAACGTCTGGAAAAACATCCAAACATCCAAACATCCAAACTTTCCCATTTATAATATATAAACTAGCCTTTACCCGCGGCCCGTCCGCAAGGAGAAATTTAAATATATGGGCTATTCGCGTTAGCCTGTTTATCAAGTTATCTGTTTAAAATTTTGTTTTCTGTCTAATGCATTTTATTTTTGTAATTGAGTAAAAAAAAAAGAACTAAATGAGCTGATAACCTGATAGGATCCCAAATGATCCCGAAATTATCCAGAAAAAGCTACGAAATGACTCCCACGCTATCGTGCACGGATCCCGAAAACCATCCAGAAATGCCCAGAAAGGGTCTCCGAAAGTGTCCGGAATAGTGCCAAAAAAACCCGAAATGACAACGACACGATCCTAGACGTATCCAGAGAACCACACAGAAATGATCCCTGAAGGTGTTCCAAAATTATCCCAAAAGGTTCCGAAATGACCCTGACGGGCTCCCGGGCTGATCTCATAAACCATCCAGAAAATATCCAGGAAGGGTCCCTAAATTATCCCGACATACTCCAGAAAAAGTTCCGAAATGGCTTCGAGGGGATCCACGACGGATCGCGAAAACCATACAGAAATGATTCCGGAAGGATCCCAAAATGATCCCGAAATAGTCCGGAAATGACCCAGCTGGGATCCAGCACAGATCCAGAAATGATCCCGGAAGGGTCCAAAAACTATCCCGGAAAAGTAACAAAAAATCCCGAAATGGCTCCTACGGCATCCCGGACGGATCCAGAAATGATCTCGGAAGGGTCCCCAAATGATCCCAAAATGGTCCCGAAATGAGCCTGATGGATCCGGCAAATAACTCCGACGGGATCCCGGACAAATCCCGAAAACCATCCAGAAATGATGCCGGAAGGGATCCCAAATGATTCTGAAAAAGTCCCGCATTCATTCCGACGGGATCCCGAACGGATACGAAAATCATCCAGAAGTGATGCCGGAAAGGTCCTCAAATGATCACCTAATAGTCCCGAAATGACTCTTAAGGGGTCCTGGACGGATCCCGTAAACCATCAAGAAATGATCCCGATATAGTCCCGAAGAAGTCCCGAAATGACCCTGACGGGATCTCGAACGCATCCCTAAATGACCCTGACGGGATCCCGGACAGATCCCGAAATCCATACAGAAATGATCTTGGGAGGGACCCAAATGATCACGAAAAAGTCCCGCAATGATCCCGACGGGATCCTGAACGGATACCGAAAACCATCCAGAAGTGATGCCGGAAAGGTCAACAAATGATCACTTAATAGTCCCAAAATGACCATGACGGCATCCCGGTATGATCCCGAAATCCATCCATAAATGATCTTGGGAAGGTCCCAAAATGATCCCGAAATAGTCTCGGAAAAGTCCAGAAATTACCCTGACGGGTACCCGGACGAATCCTGAAAGCCATCCTTAAATGATCCCGAAGAAGTCCCGAAATGACCCTGACGGGATCTCGAACGCATCCCTAAATAACCCTGACGGGATCCCGGACAGATCCCGAAATCCATCCAGAAATGATCTTGGGAGGAACCCCAAATGATCCCAAAAAGTCCCGCATTGATTCCGAGGGGATCCCGAACGGATACCGAAAATCATCCAGAAGTTATGCCGGAAAGGTCCTCAAATGATCCCCTAATAGTCCCGAAATGACCGTGACGGGATCCCGAACGGATCCCGACAACTATCCAGAAATGATTCCGAAAGGGTCCGCAAATGATCCCGTATTAGTCGAGAAAAAGTCCCGAAATGACCCTGACGGGATCTCGAACGCTTCCCTAAATGACCCTGGAAAAGTCCAGAAATTACCCTGAGGGGTTCCCGGACGAATCCTGAAATCCATCCTCCCGGACGGATCCCGAAAACCATCCAGAAATGATGCCGAAAGGGTTCCCAAATGATCCCGTATTAGTCGTGAAAAATTCCCGAAATGACCCCGACGGGATCCCGGACGAATCCCAAAAACCATCCAGAAATGATGCCGGTAGGTATCCCAAATAGTCCCGAAATGACCTCGTCGGCATCCCGGACGGATCCCGAAAATTATCAAGAAATGATGCCGGAAAGGGCCCCAAATGATCCCCTAATAGTCCCGAAATTACCCTGATGGGGTCCCGGACGGATCCCGAAAACCATCCAGAAATGATGCCGAAATGGTTCCCAAATGATTCCGTATTAGTCGCGAAAAAGTCCCGAAATGACCCGGACGGATCCCGAAAACCATCCAGAAATGATACCGGAAGAGCCCCCAAATGATCCCGAAAAAGTCCCCAAATGACTTCGACGAGATCCCGGACGGATCCCGAAAACCATCCAGAAATGATGCCGGAAGAGCCCCCAAATGACCACGACGAAATCCCGGACGGATCCCGAAAACCATCCAGAAATGATGCCGAAAGGGTTCCCAAATGATGCCGTATTAGTCGCGAAAAAGTCCCGAAATGACCCCGACGGGATCCCGGACGGATCCCGAAAACCATACAGAAATGATACCGGAAGAGCCCCCAAATGATCCCGAAAAAGTCCCCAAATGACCCCGACGAGATCCCGGACGGATCCCGAAAACCGTCTAGAAATGATGCCGGAAGAGCCCCCAAATGATGCCGAAAAAGTCTCCAAATGACCCCGATGAGATCCCGGACGGATCCCGAAAACCATCCAGAAATGATGCCGAAAGGGTTCCCAAATGATCCCGTATTAGTCGCGAAAAAGTCCCGAAATGACCCCGACGGGATTCCGGACGGATCCCGAAAACCATCCAGAAATGATGCCGGAAGAGCCCTCAAATGATCCCGAAAAAGTCCCCAAATGACCCCGACGAGATCCCGGATGGATCCCGAAAACCATCCAGAAATGATGCCGGAAGAGCCCCCAGATGATCCCGAAAAAGTCCTCAAATGACCCCGACGAGATCCCGGACGGATCCCGAAAACCATCCAGAAATGATGCCGAAAGGGTCCCCAAATGATCCCCTATTAGACGCGAAAAAGTCCCTAAATGAACCCGACGGGATGCCGGACGAATCCCGAAGACCATCCAGAAATGATGCCTAAAGGGTCCCAAAATAACCCCGAAAAAGTCCCTTAATGATCCCGTAAACCATCAAGAATTTATCTCTCGAAGGTACGCAAATGATCCCGAGAGTACCCCGACGGGATCCCGGACGGATCCCGAAAACCATCCAGAAATGATGCCGGAAGAGCCCCCAAATGATCCCGAAAAAGTCCCCAAATGACCACGACGAGATCCCGGATGGATCCCGAAAACCATCCAGAAATGATGCCGGAAGAGCCCCCAGATGATCCCGAAAAAGTCCCCAAATTACCCCGACGATATCCCGGATGGATCCCGAAAACCATCCAGAAATGATGCCGGAAGAGCTCCCAGATGATCCCGAAAAGTCCCCAAATGACCCCGACGAGATCCCGGACGGATCCCGAAAACCATCCAGAAATGATGCCGAAAGGGTCCCCAAATGATCCCCTATTAGACGCGAAAAAGTCACTAAATGACCCCGACGGGATGCCGGACGAATCCCGAAGACCATCCAGAAATGATGCCTAAAGAGTCCCAAAATAACCCCGAAAAAGTCCCTTAATGTACCCGTAAACCATCAAGAATTTATCTCTCGAAGGTACGCAAATGATCCCGAGAGTACCCCGACGGGATCCCGGACGGATCCCGAAAACCATCCAGAAATGATTCCGGAAGGGTCCCCAAATGATCGCGAAATAGTCCCGAAATGATTCCGGAATAATCCCGGAAATGTCCCAAAATAACCCCGACGGGATCCCGGACGGAACCCGAAAACTATACCGAAATGATCCCGGAAGGGTCCCAAAATGATCCCGAAATAGTCCCGAAAAAGTCCCGAAATTACCCCGGCGGGATCCCGGACCGATCCCGAAAACCATACAGAAATGATCCCGGAAGGGTCTCGATATGACCCTTACGGGATTACAAATAAGGTGAAGCTAATTATAAACTGTATGTGCCAGATACCAAAAACTATTGATTTTGGAGAAAATTTACATTGAGTTATAACAATTTATAGATTTTACACCAGAGGGGGTGATAAAGGGGTGGGGGCGGGGGGGTGTCTCTGCTTACTTTGTAAGCCCTCGACTTATTTGACCCCTTGAGTCTGTGATAGTGGTGAAGGCCAGTATACGTAAAGTTATAATGTGTAAAAATTATTAAAAAGTAATTGCTCGAAGAGGTCGTGGGGCCCCACCCCTCTTTCCATGTTCGAAAAAAATTTCGCTAGTAGACTACTGTCTGTGTCCCAAATTTCATCAAAATCCGTGTAGCCATTCTGGCGTGATTCAGTCGCAAAGACGAAAAAATATAATAATTAAATTATAACTGTTCCTAGGGGGCGCGGACCACGCCCCTTTTGAAAAATATATAGCTAGTAGATCCTTCTAGACTATTGGCTATATGTGTGCAAAATTTCATCCAAATCGGTCCAGCCGTTCTTGCGTGATTGAGTCACAAAGACAAACGTCTGGACAAACATCCAAACATCCAAACATCTAAACATCCAAACTTTGCCATTTAAATATATGGGCTATTCGCGTTAGCCTGCTTATCAAGTTATCTGTTTAAAATTTAGTTTTCTGTATAATGCATTTTATTTTTGTAATTGAGTAAAAAAAAAGAACTAAATGCGCTAATAACCTGATAGGATCCCAAATGATCCCGAAATTATCCAGAAAAAGCTACGAAATTACCCCCGCGCTATCGTGGAAGGATCCCGAAAACCATCCAGAAATGCCCCGAAAGGGTCTCCAAAAGTTCCCGGAATAGTCCCATAAAACCCGAAATGACAACGACACGATCCTAGACGTATCCAGAGACCCACACAGAAATTATCCCTGAAGGTGTTCCAAAATGATCCCGAAAAGGTTCCGAAATGACCCTGACGGGCTCCCGGGTGGATCTCAAAAACCATCCAGAAAATATCCAGGAAGGGTCACTAAATTATCCCGACATACTCCAGAAAAAGTTCCGAAATGGCTCCGAGGGGATCCACGACGGATCGCGAAAACCATACAGAAATGATTCCGGAAGGATCCCAAAATGATCCCGAAATAGTCCGGAAATGACCCAGATGGGATCCCGCACAGATCCAGAAATGATCGTAAACCACCCAGAAATGATCCCGATATAGTCCCGAAGAAGTCCCGAAATGACCCTGACGGGATCCCGGACAGATCCCGAAATCCATCCAGAAATGATCCCGAAAAAGTCCCGCAATGATTCCGACGAGATCCTGAACGGATACCGAAAACCATTAAGAAGTGATGCCGGAAAGGTCCTCAAATAATCACCTAATACCAAAATGACCCTGACGGCATCCCGGACTGATCCCGAAATCCATCCATAAATGATCTTGGGAAGGTCCCAAAATGATCCCGAAATAGTCTCAGAAAAGTCAAGAAATTACCCTGACGGGTTCCCGGACGAATCCTGAAAGCCATGCTTAAATGATCCCGAAAAAGTCCCGAAATGGCCCTGACGTGACGCCGAAAGGATCCCGAAAACTATCCAGAAATTATGCCGGAAAGGTCCTCAAGTGATCTCGTAATAGTTCTGAAAAGACCCTGACGGGATGCCGAACCGATCCCGACAACTATCTAGAAATGATGCCGAAATGGCCCGCAAATGATCCCGTATTAGTCGAGAAAAGGTCCCGAAATGACCCCGACGGTATGCCGGACGAATCCCAAAAACCATCCAGAAATGATGCCGGAAGGGACCCCAAATAATCCCGAAAAAGTCCCGCAATTATTCCGACGGGATCCTGAACGGATCCTCAAATGATCACCTAATAGTCCCAAAATGACCCTGACGGCATCCCGGACATATCCCGAAATCCATCCAGAAATGATCTTGGGAAGGTCCCAAAATGATCCCGAAATAGTCGCGGAAAAGTCCAGAAATTACCCTGACGGTTTCCCGGACGAATCCTGAAAGCCATCCTTAAATGATCCCGAAAAAGTCCCGAATTGACCCTGACGGGATCCCGAAAGGATTCCGAAGACTATCCGGAAATGATGCCGGAAAGGTCCTCAAATGATCCCCCAATAGTCCCGAAATGACCGTGACGTGATCCCGAACGGATCCCGACAACTATCCAGAAATGATGCCGAAAGGGTCTGCAAATGATCCCGTGTTAGTCGAGAAAAAGTCCCCAAATGACCCCGACGGGATCCCGGACGAATCCCAAAAACCATCCAGAAATGATGCCGGTAGGTATCCCAAATGATCCCGAAATAGTCCCGAAATGACCTCGTCGGCATCCCGGACGGGTCCCGAAAATTACCCAGAAATGATACCGAAAAGGTCCTCAGATGATCCCCTAATAGTCCCGAAATTACCCTGATGGGATCCCGGACGGATCCCGAAAACCATCCAGAAATGATGCCGAAAGGGTTCCCAAATGATCCCGTATTAGTCTCGAAAAAGTCCCGAAATTACCCCGACGGGATCCCGGACGGATACCGAAAAGCATCCAGAAATGATGCCGGTAGAGCCCTCAAATGATCCCGAAAGGTCCCCAAATGACCCCGACGAGGTCCCGGACGGTTACCGAAAACCATCCAGAAATGATGCCGGTAAGTACCCCAAATGATCCCGAAATAGTCCCGAAATGACCTCGTCCGGATCCAGGACGGATCCCGTAAACTATCCAGGAATGTAGTCGAAAGGGTCCCCAAATGGTCCCGTATTAGTCGAGAAAAAGTCCCGAAATGACCCCGACGGGATCCGGGACGGATCCCGAAAACCATCCAGAAATGATGCCGGAAGAGCCCCAAAATGATCCCGAAAAAGTCCCTAAATGACCCCGACATACTCCAGAAAAAGGTCCGAAATGGCTCCTAGGGGATCCACGACAGATAGCGAAAACCATACAGAAATGATTCCGGAAGGATCCCAAAATGATCCCAAAATAGTCCGGAAATGACCCAGATGGGATCCCGCACAGATCCAGAAATGATCCCGGAAGGGTCCAAAAACTATCCCGGAAAAGTAACAAAAAATCCCGAAATGGCTCCTACGGCATCCCGGACGGATCCAGAAATGATCTCGGAAGGGTCCCCAAATGATCCCAAAATGGTCCCGATGGATCCGGCAAACCATCTAGAAATTATGCCGGAAGGGTCCCCAAATGATCTCGAAATAAAACAGAAGAAGTCACGAAACGACCCCTAGAGGATCCCCAAATGATCCCGTATTAGCCCCGAAAAGGTCCCGAAATAACCCCGACGGGATCCAGGACAAATCCCGAAAACAATCCAGAAGTGATGCCGGAAGGGATCCCAAATGATTCCGAAAAAGTCCCGCAATGATTCGACGGGATCCCGAACGGATACCGAAAATCATCCAGAAGTGATGCCGGAAAGGTCCTCAAATGATCACCTAATAGTCCCAAAATGACCCTGACGGCATCCCGGACTGATCCCGAAATGCATCCAGAAATGATCTTAGGAAGGTCCCAAAATGATCCCGATATAGTCTCGGAAAAGTCCAGAAATTACCCTGACGGGATCCCGGACGAATCCTGAAAACCAATCTTAAATGTTGCCGAAAAAGTCCGGAAATGACCCTGATGGGACCCCGAAAGGATCCCGAAAACTATCCAGAAGTTATGCCGGAAAGGTCCTCAAATGATCACCTAGTAGTCCCGAAAGACCCTAACGGGATCCCGAACGGATCCCGACAACTATCTAGAAATAATGCCGAAAGGGCCCGCAAATGATTCCTTATTAGTCGAGAAAAAGTTCCGAAATGACCCCGACGTGATGCCGGACGAATCCCAAAAACCATCCAGAAATGATGCCGGAAGGGTCCCCAAATGATCCCGAAAAAGTCCCGACGGGATCCTGAACGGATACCGAAAACCATGCAGAAGTGATGCCGGAAATGTTCTCAAATGATCACCTAATAGTCCCAAAATGACCCTGACGGCATCCCGGACAGATCCCGAAATCCATCCAGAAATGATCTTGGGAGGGTCCCAAAATGATCCCGAAATAGTCTCGGAAAAGTCCAGAAATTACCCTGAGGGGTTTCCGGACGAATCCTGAAAGCCATCCTTAAATGATCCCGAAAAAAGTCCCGAAATGACCCTGACGGGATCCCGAAAGGATTCCGAAAACTATCCAGAAATGATGCCGGAAAGGTCCTCAAATGATCCCCTAATATTGCCGAAATGACCGTGACGGGATCCCGAACGGATCCCGACAACTATCCAGAAATGATGCCGAAAGGGTCCGCAAATGATCCCGTATTAGTCGAGAAAAAGTCCCGAAATGACCCCGACGGGATCCCGGACGAATCCCAAAAACCATCCAGAAATGATGCCGGTAGGTATCCCAAATAATCCCGAAATAGTCCCGAAATGACCTCGTCGGCATCCCGGACGGATTCCGAAAATTATCCAGAAATGATGCCGGAAAGGTCCCCAAATGATCGTAGAGTGAGTGTCATCCAACTCTGGCATAAACCAAGTTTCTGATATACAGATTACACCCACAGCGTAATCCATCTTTTCATTGCATAGACTTCTAGCATTGAAGATTGAAGTGAACAATGTTGAATGTTTTGTATAGATTTATTCAACCACTTCAATAATTCCCGCTAGATGGGTCAACTCCTCTTTGCGCGCCTAGTCTAGAGATTTACAAACAAGCATAGAAGCAAGAGAAGCTAATATAAGCGTGTTAAAAAGCTATATTAATATTTCTCATCATTAAGGGCATTGAAATTTTGATTAGGCACTTCTAACCAAAAATTTACTCAAGGTTAAATGGGTTGACTAAAAAAAAATAAAAATTTTCCTTTATATATAATTGAAATGTAGAATTGTTTTTATAGTTCAAATTCCTGGAATTTAGAATTAAGTAGGCAACTTCGTTATACAAGATTGTTTCCGAACAGTTGATTCTGTCATATTGATACTCCTGGCTTAAGTCAAACCCTGTGGTATAAAAAAAACTATAGTATGTTATGCCGAGCTTAAGAGACCGACCATGACCATGTAGCGCCACAAGTTTTTAATATATTATTATTTTCTTTGTTCTCAAAATCGCCTGATTATCCCGCAATGAGTTTATGCAAATTAATTATTCTATTGTGGCAATATTAACTGATATTAATCAATTCGATACTCGAATAGCCCAGTAGGGTATATTTGACATGAGAGCAGTGTTGTTACTAAAATATTATTACACTGCTCCCAGCTCTGGTTTTGTGGCAATATACGATAAAAAAATGTAAGGCGCGATAAACTCCGAATAGATTTAAGGCCGAGCTTCTCTTCCAATTAGCGTCGTGCTCCTTTTAATTTTTCCTACAAATTGGCGGCACGGGACCTAAACCTTTTCTACCGACTCCGCATGGTATCTACAAGACAGATCAGTTTTCACTCAGAGCTTTCCATGGCAGAAATACACTCGGAGTGCTTGCAAAACACTGCCGAGGGGCGATCCCGCTTAGAAAAATTTTCTTCTAATTGAAAAAACTTGTTTCTAAAATTTTGATGTTACATTTCCCGTGAACCCAGGATCTTCGGTGTGGAAGGCGAAGCACGACGGCCGCAGTATACAATAGAACACATTATTTTCTTTTCATAAAAATATAAAGCTAAAGAAATTTCTATATAAACGTCATTTTAATAATATTAATACAGTAAAAAACGAGAAAACACGCAAATATGGTGCCGTTTTAGTATCTATAATCCACTTAGATACCCTCACTAAGGTAGGCACCTTGTCGTTGGTGTGAGGGCTTATCCGATCTCCATAGCACCCGACTATGAGGCGGAGCTGTTTAGGACTGGTATCTACGCCGTTTCGCCTCATAGGAAGGCGGCGGGATGTCGGTGATTAAGAACTGCCAACCCCTAATCCAGGGTGTTATGCGGACCGTGCCTATTGGACGATTTGCAGCCAGGGGATAAATTCGGCTGTATTCGAATAGAGCCTTCCCGATACCGGGCCACCTCGGGAAGTATTGATGGCCTTACCACAGTAAGGGGCGCTGCTGTGGCTGACGGTTCTTTCCCCGTATATAATACTGGACCGCTGAACTCGCCTTGTCGGGCAGGTGGTCGTACGACCAAGATGAACGACTCATTACCAAATTGTAATAAGGAGGATGATAAGAGGAGGACTAAGTCGCAAGCCAAGGACAACGAATACGCATTAAGCGATGCGTCGGACTCGGGGAGCGAGAGCAGTGCTGATTCAATGAACTCCGTGTTGGAAAAGCACACAAATGACAACAGAGTAGAAGAGTGGAGAAGGGTACGGAGCAGAGGAAGTAAAAGAGCTCACTCGCAGTACCGTGCAGCACTAAGAATTTTCCAACGCTTGGGAGCAGTGGTCGACCCAACAGAAGTGGAGATCGAGCGCTTGGAATGGGCCCATGAGGCGGTAGAATTAGGTGGAAGGGAGTTCAAAAGGTTTGCTGCTAGAAACTCTCGGTTCTGCAACCGGTACGAGGAGGAAGAAGCGTCAAATGGAAGAATGAAAATGCAACGTTCGCCGGAAGGTCACACGCCTGCTTTCAAGAGGCAGATAGGACCCATTCCCAGAGCCGCGAGGCAGGGCAGTCATATAGACAAGACAAGTAGGCCCAAAGCTGTAAGACAGATGGGCCCCAATAGCGAGGTAGCAACTACGGCGAAAACTGCGAGTCAGAGGGAAGTTCCAACTACGGAAGTAGGAGATAAGCCAAAGGGAGATAACGCTAAGACTACGGCTTTCTCGGAGGTGCTAAAAGGAGTTAAAGCTAAGATTCCGGCTTTCTCGGAGGTGCCAAAGGGAGTTAATACTAAGACTCAGGCTTTTCCCCAGGAGATGAGTGATGTGGCAAAACAGTCACTGACTGTGGCGCTGGTTGATCGTAGCAGTCATTTCGGATAGATAACTTCTGAAAGGTGGAGATCTGTAGAAAGGGAACTTATTAGCTTAATGCTTAAGATGATGCGGAAACAACCAAGTAAGCCCCTTCCAAACTTTGATTCGGGGGGATGGTATAATGGTGTGAAGATGATAGCGGGCGACAACATCGCGAGCTTGCGGTGGCTGGAGGAAGTGGTTCCAAACCTCCAAAGGCAAGGCACGAACGCGCGGTTTGAGGTGGAGGATAAAGCGCAAATCCCCACGGTGGATACCATGCGTGATGAAGTCGAAGGATACACTGCGACTTCTGCAGAATCAGAATCCGAACATACCGACACAGGATTGGAAGGTACTTCCTGTATCTCGGCCTACGGAGGAAGGTTAGTTCTACGTCTTCCAAATAAACAAGCAGGCGGAGGATATATTGTACACGCAGCTTGGAAAAATGTCCTTTGGTACAGGCAAAATGTATATGCGACTCAGGAAAAGAAGTTCCGAGGATAAAAATCCTAACATGCTGGAAGTGGGCGAAGTCGAAAAGGACCTAAGGGAAAAAGAGAGGTGGAGATAGCCGACGTCACCACGAAGATGTTAGAAGAGGACCAACAGCCAGATGGTGCTGCGAGTCGCACAGAGGAACACCCGGCACAACAGTTACAAGAGGCTGAAGGGGGCTTCGAACACTCTATACCAAAAGGCCAAGGGGAGCACGACGACGTCACGACGAAGGTGCTGGAGGGGGAAAAACAGCCCAATGGTGGTACGAGTCCTGCAGATAAACATCCAACACAGTATAGTGGCGTTGAGGGAACTCCTGCTAACCCTTGAGGAGGGTTCGTTTGGCGTGGCGCTGATAGGGAGGAAAGGTTTCTGGACTTAGCCCACGCGGATTTGGCGTTTACTATGCGCAAACGGAAGTACGGGTGCGAGCTGTAGTAATTGTAAGGAAACAGCTGCATTCATATATGATGCCTAATTATACTACTGAGAACCTCGTAGTTGTGGCCGTTGAGCAAAGGAATAAGCAGGCACTTCTCCTGACATCCTGCTATATGGCCATACTGCGGAGGTTCCACCCATGGAGTGCAAGAGGCTAGTATAGGACGCAGGGCGCTAAGGGCGGTTGGTCATATGCGCGGATGCAAATGCGCACCAGAATGCCTGGGGAGGATCAGATACGAACGAGAGAGGCGAATCTCTAAACAAACCAATTTGCAGATAGCCAACAGGGCAAATGTCCCTACATACATTGGTCCAACATCCAGCAATGTTTTGGATATTACATTGAGCTCCGAACGTGATATATCAAGGTATGATTGGATGGTTCTTGATAGACCATCCTTCTCCGACCATGCGTATATCAGCTTCAGCATCTCCCTAAAGAGATTAGAGAAGGGAGGAACTTTTACAAACCCTAGGTCAACAAACTGGACTAAATTCCAGAAATAGGTAGAAACGAAACTTGGACAACCCAAAGAGGTTACCAATGTGGAAGAACTGGAGGAGTCTAATGAATTCCTAACTAGGACGCTTATGACTGCGTATAACAAAGCTTGCCTTCAAAAATTCAGAGGAAAAGCAAAGCCGCCATGGTGGAGCAATGAGCTGAGTCTTCTAGGAAGAGAGGTAAAAGAAATGTTTAAGCTAGCAAAGGCCGCGGAAAGCGATGCGTGTCGGGACGAGTACAGGAATCTACTGAGGATTTACAAGCGTGAAATTTCCATGGCGAAGAGAGTCTCATCGAAAAGTTTCTGTACGGAAATAGAGTGCTCCAGCGAAACAGCACGGTTGAGAAAAGTCCTAGTATAGGGAAATATAGTCCAGGGACTAATAAAGAAAGAGAACGGGGAATGGTCGCGTAATAGTAAGGAATCCCTTGAGGTGCTTCTCGGTACACATTTCGCATCAGGAGATGGTTAAAAGAGCCAGCAAACAGCACTCGCACTTCGATCACGGAGCGGGTAGTGCCGGGCTTGGTGACCGATACCAAGATCGAGTGGGCAGTGAAGCCGTTTTCGAAGTTTAAATCGCCGAGCCCAAATGGTATATTCCCGGCCATGCTACAAGTCTCAAGTAGGGTGGTCGTGGAATAGCTTAAAATAATATTCGATGCGTGCATAAGACTGAATCATGTACCTCACTCTGGGAGAACTGCTCGTGTAGTTTTCCTACCAAAGACGGGAAAGATCGGTCACGTGTATGCCAAAGATTATATACCCATTAGCTTAACATCATTTCTGCTCAAAACCTTTGAGAGGCTGATAGATGTGTACATAAAGTCCAACGTGGATGAAAAGCTGCTCTCCACAACACAACATGTGTAGACCAAAGGCAAGTCGGTAGACACCGCATTGCATAGGGTGGTAATAAGCGTAGAGAAATATAAGGAATATGCTCCAGGAGTATTCTTAGATATTGCCGGGTTTTTCAATAATGTCTCTAAATGGGTTATTAGGGATGGTCTTAATTACATTAAAGTACATCCAGCCTCAACCAGATGGATCGTTTGCATGTTAAATTGCAGGAAGATTACGTCACAATGGGGATTGTATGAGGCCACGAAATCAGTTGACAGAGGAACGCCGCAGGGAGGGGTGCTATCACCTCTGCTGTGGACACTGGTCACCAAACAACTGCTCAGGCGATTTTATGAGGGACTCGTAAAACTTACGGCTTACGCGGATGACGTTGCAATTGTCATAAGTGGAAATTGCCTTCCAACGATTAGCTCTTTGATGGATCGGGCGCTTCGGGATATTCATACCTGGGCATACAATTTTGGGTTGAAAGTCAACGCGGATGAGATGGATATGGTCTTGTTTACAAAGAGGTACAAGGTTCCAAATTGGATCAGGCCTAGGTTAGGAGGGGTGACCCTACAGGAGAAACCTTGCACAAAGTATCTAGGAATCATCCTAGACAGTAACCTGTCATGGAAGCTCAACGTGGATGAGAGGGTGAAGAAGGCATCAACGGCACTTTATGCATGTAAAAGAATGCTGGGATGTACATGGGGCTTATCGCCCTCTCTTTCTCATTCGGTTTTTACAGCAATTGTAAGCCCTATTCTATACTATGGAGTTCTTGTTTGGTGGAAAGCCACACAAAAAGCAACCTACCTCAAAAAATTAAAGGGGGTATGCAGACTATCAATGCTTAGCATTACGGGAGCCCTGAAAACAACCCCGACAGCTGCACTGTATGTCATTCTGTACATTCCAACTGTAGACCTGGTAGCAAAGAACATAGCGTTAACAACTGCAACCAGGCTCGGTGCCTAGGGGCAGCTTGAGCGCCGACCATACGGCCATAGTAGTATAGCGTCATCAATCACAAGACGAACAGACTACCTGATTCCCTATCTGCGCTTCGAGGGCGATCTTAAGGCCACAACAGAGGTGGACGGTTGGCGCAAGGGTGCTCAAATGGTGGACGAGGCGATACATGTGTATACAGATGGTTCCAAAGTAGTGGAAGGAGTAGGGTCTGCGGTATACTGTGCTGATTCGGAAATACACAGATCCTACAGGCTGCCGGATTACTGTAGCGTTTTCCAAGCGGAAATAGTAGCCGTAACCAAAGCAGTAGAAACCCTGGAAGAAAATAGCCCAAGCTGCAATCGTGTTAACTTTTATATTGACAGTCAAGCAGCAATTAAGGCAATAATCTCGCATACCACAGCATCTAAATGCGTGTTAGAGTGTAAGCAGTCCCTGGAGAGAATCGGGACAGGGAGAAGTATACATCTATATGGGGTCCCAGGGCATATGGGAATAGATGGGAATGAAAAATCGGATGAATTAGCTAAAAAGGGCGCATCCCTTGAAGCTTGCTCCGTAGACGTCCCAATTAGACTGGGCGAAATTAAGCGAATGCGAGAGGTGCACATGATCAACCAAGCAGTAAAGGCTTGGGTTCAAGCGCGGGGCTGTAAAGTGTCGAAGATTATGTGCAGGTCTTACAACCTTAGACTAACAAAGTTGCTTCTATCATTAAAAAGAGAGGACTGTAGACTCATGACGGGAATTCTGACTGGACATTGCCTTCTGGCGTCATATGCCTTTAAATTAGGCTTGGCCGGTGATAGCAGATGTAGGAAGTACGGGCTGGAGGAGGAAACGATAAAGCACGTTCTGTGCTCTTGCCCTGCGCTTGCCAGACTAAGACTACAGCTATTAGGAGAGATATAGCTGTCAGATCTAGAAGCAGCAAGCGGCTTAAATCCTAGGAAGCTTCTAGTATTTGCTAAGAGGACGGAGTTATTTTATAACATAAGTCCTCGGTTTTGATAGGGTTTTCAGTTTGGTCGTTAAAACAAATTTCTGGTAACACTATGGACTTATTCAGTCTATGTGAGGTCCTCATGGACCGGCCAGTTCAACCTAATCTAACCACTTAGATATTTGATGTTTATAGCACCGTAGCACAAAGGTTCGTATTTCCGCTATTAAGCACAAGTCGTTTGTCTCGATTTATTGATTTATTCAACCACTTCAATAATTGCCGCTGGGTCTAACTCTCCTCTGCGCGCCTAGCCTAAAGAGTTACAAACCACATATACATATAAGTGAAGCTAATATAAGCGTGTTAAAAAGCTGTATAAATATTTTTCATAATTAAAGGCCTTGAAATTTTAATTAGGCACTTCTAACCAAAAATTTACTCAAGGTTAAATGAAAAAAAAAAATAAAAATTTTCCTTTCTATATAATTCAAATGTTGAAGTGTTTTTATTGTTCAAATTCCTGGAATTTAGAATTAAGTAGGCAACTTCGTTATACAAGATTGTTACATCTACAATAACACTGGATCAGAAATTCCAATTTTTTTTTCTGCACCAGAGACGCAATTATGAAATTCCTATGTAAAATCACCACCTGATTCTGAAAATCAAGGTTATTTTTAATTCTATGATTCTATGGTAACGTTTTTGAGATATTTACAAATTACCGTTTTTTTCACAAAAAAACAAAAAAAAAAAAATTGGGTCCACTTAATCATGTATGTCTCAAGAACGAATTGAGCAATTCCAAAACGGCTTGAAGCCTTTAAAGGGTAATAAAATTTGCTATAAACTCTGCATACAACACTTTTTGCTAGGCCCTGCAGATTCAAAGATAACTATCAATCACTACGGATTTTTTCAAAAAATTTGTTCTTTGCGAGGAAGGATCTCGAAAACTTTTTATTTATTGCAGATTTTTTTCTCTCTAAGCTCTGTTTTATTACAAAAAAATAAACTTTCATTCAACAAAAGCTATGAACTAATACAAAATTTACAAGCATTCAAATAAATATATCCATATAGGAAAACTTAAGTACCCTACAAATAATAGCATATGTACATATGATTCTGTCTTAACTCTACGATCTTATTTTATAATTGAAAAAGCTATGTCCTGTTTTGACGTTTATTTAGATTAGGATCGGGTTTCTTATGAGAAACCAACAGTAGCCACCCATCATAGCGACATCCCAGAATCCTTGATACCGACTTTCAATCATTTTCATTTGCTGATGAAACCTTTCGCCATGCTCTTCACTTTCGTGGTCAAGATTTTGCGAGAAAAATTTTAAATGGAAGTGTAGAAAATGAATTTTTAAAGACATATTTACATTTACTCCTGAAAGAAAATAAAATGGTATATTAGATAAATACATAAGTGACACATTAGTATATAATTTTCTTAGGATGGAATTATCTTTCAATTCAGAACAAATGTGTTGTTTACATTTTTCTCGTTCTGGACGATGAATTCAGATTTATTTATATATTCCCATGTAAATTTAAAAATTTTCATACAAATTATTTGTTTATCGGGCAGATAGGTTTTAAAGTTAACTGAGAAAACGGCCTTAAATATGGTGTTTAGGCCCAATGCCTAACTTTTACTTGATTGACGGCGCCTCTCCCTAATGTTTAACAACACTTCCAGCCACCCATACGCCCGCATTTGTGTGCATGCATGCAAATGCATGCGTTTCATACACATGCATGTGTGTGTGCAGGTTGTCAGCACCCATGCACGTATCTGTGGGGGTGATTGTGTGTGTGGCTTTCCCTTTCTTAACACCAGAGGACCTTTTTCGCGGCTTAGCGGTTGTCATCAACGGGACAACCGGCCCCTTTTTCGATCGACCGCCAACCAGCACACATCGCCGAGGATCACCGTCATCACTTTCGACCTAAAGGTAACATTATATCTATTGTATATTTTATTTCACTTTCGAATTAAATATTATTTTATAACGAGGAAATCCTCTTTGCGTTCTGCTTTATTTATTTCGAGTGACCCATCCATTCCGAGATCGACCCGTGTGCACCTACCTACTGCCGGTTTCAGGCGCACCCAGGCCGAACATATGGTTTTTTATTTACCCATTTCCGCATAGGTTTTGATTAAGTCGTTCACTATCACCTCGTAGTTAGGACTTTTGTGTTTGCCTAAAAAATAAGTAACGACCTTTTCAAAAGAATCCCACGCTGATGCCTCCACTGGTGACAATAGTTCTTTGAAATGGTTATTGGTCATCATTTTCCCTTCCTTTATTCTTGCTTCTTAAATCTCTGGAAGGATTGTCTTCAAATGATGCAAAGCTTCGCATTCTTTGCCCGAAGCCTTGCTGTGGAGCGGAGGTAGAATTATTTTTTCCTTCTTTATAAGTGGGGAGTATTTTATGTTATCCACCCCAACTTGAGCTCAGCTATCCCATTTGCATAGAAAGCAACAGTATTTGGTGTATCCACTTTGTAGACCACATAGCATTCCAACGACTTTAAGATCTGCACATATTTTCCAATCATATTCTTCGTATTCGATTAATTTGAGCAATTTTTGCATTATCTCATACGTTTCCTTCGTTTTTACTGCATGCGCGATCGGGATAGATGGCTTTTGGTTGCCAATATGCAATAATACGGCCTTTAATTTTTATTTTATTGCCGTCTATGAACAATCGCTACTCTTTTTGAATAGACCAGCAATGTCTTTGCAATAACAAACACTGTCCTCCTTCGTATATTACTTGGAAAATTGTTCGTGACGAGTTCTATAATATGTTACCTTAACATCGGATGAAACAAATTTAAATTGTTGCATACGAGAGGCGTGTAGTTCGGCCTTTTCCTATGACACTTCCAAATCCCTTATCCAATCATTGAGTTGTGCTTGTGACAAAGAGTTTCTTTCGTTTTCCGTTTGAAATCCAGTACAACATGATGCCGCGTAATCAGATACTGCTGTTGACAATGAAACTGGAGCCGGAACTAAAGTTAAATTTGATTCTTGCAATGTAGCTTCCGTTGAATTTAGTTCTGGTTATGACACTGTAGATACGCTCGCATAGTTTACTTTTCTTGACTTTCCAACCCCAAGTACTTTTGTAGTACAAATATAGCAGTCCGTTGAATGGCAAGTTGATTCCCTCCACTTCATTGGTGTAATAAATTTCATATTTCGCCTCAATAGATAGTTTCAGAAATTAGTCAGCTATGCATTAAAAGGGAGCAAATTCCTAATTTTTACAACGCACCTTTTTCTTCCGGTTTCCGAAAAAATCAATGCGGCTCGACATGTGGTGCACACAGCATTCGGTGTCCATGGTTTTTCATTGTTTTTAAGCTCAATTCCAAAATACTTATAGTATGTAACTTTCAAAGGATTTGAAAATACACGTCGCATCCTTTTAACGATAAATTGACCGCAGATGAAACAGAACATATCTGGATCATTTGTACACTCAAACTCTCGCGCCCTTTTATTCATATTATAGTTTTAAGTAAATTACGGGTTATAAACTGCATTTATAAACTGAGCAGTATCCGGCGAGCCTTACAGATATTATGAAGGAACAAGGCGCATGTACTATTAATTATACTTAGATCAAGTAAAAATTCAAGCCTACCTAGACAAAAGGGTTCCGTAGTTCTACAAAGAAAACACTACCTGCCTTAAAAATATGCTCTTGTTGAAATGTGCCTGGGTTTGAGAAAACGACACTAACAGTTTTTTGTATCTAATAACTAGAGCTTATGATTTCTCGAACATGTTCGAGAAGAGATATCTCGCGAGTCTCGCCTTCTAGCGAGATTCTCGATTCTTGAATTACTCGTAAGACTCGCGAGCTTCTACACATTCAACTTAATCAATTCATTGGCTGTTTTTTATTGGCAGATTTCTTCTGGAGCACAAACCAAAATGTGCGCAAAACCACATGTAAAAAACCCCGAAATTAATAGAATATTGCCAATGCAGCGACTGATTTGAAAGTCGAGAAGCAATTTGAGAGCACCGTAGCACAGAGGTCTGTGTATCCGCTATTAAGCACAACTCGTTTTGTATCGATTTATTCAACCACTTCAATACTTGCCGCTAGATGGGTCTAACTCTCCTCTGCGCACCTAGCCTAGAGAGTTACAAACAAGCATACAAATAAGTGAAGCTAATAAAAGCGTGTTAAAAAGCCGTATAAATATTTTTCATCATTAATGGCATTGAAATTTTAATTAGGCACTTCTAGCCAAAAATTTACTCAAGGTTAAATGGGTTGAGTAAAAAAAAATAAAAGGTTTCCTTTCTATAATTCTAATTCAAATGTAGAATTCAAATGCAGAATTGTTTTTATTGTTCAAATTCCTGGAATTTAGAATTAAGTAGGCAACTTCGTTATACAAGATTGTCACATCTACAATAACACTGGATCACAAATTCCAATTTTTTGTTTCTGCACCAGAGACGCCATTATGAAATTCCTATGTAAAATCACCCCCTGATTCCGAAAATCAAGGTTATTTTTAATTCTATGTTAACGTTTTTGAGATATTTACGAATTACCGTTTTTTTTTTCAAAAAACAAAAAAAAAAAAAAAATGGGTCCACCTAATCATGTATATCTCAAGAACTAATTGAGAGATTCCAAAACAGTTTAAAGGCATTAAAAGGTAATAAAATTTGCTATAAACTGTCCATACAACACTTTTTGCTTGGCCCTGCAGATTCAAAGATAACGATCAATCATTACGGATTTTTTCAATTTTTTTTGTAAAAATATAAAAAAAATTTTAATTTGCGAGGAAGGATCTCGGAAACTTTTTATTTATTGCAGATTTTTTTTCTCTCTGTTTTATTACAAAACAAGTAAGGAAAGCTAAGTTCGGGTGTAACCGAACATTACGTACTCAGCTAAGATCTTTGCAGACAAAATAAGGGAAAATCACCATTTAGCCAAATGAACCTAGGGAACCCTGGAATGTAATTATATAAAACGTAGTGGGCCTTAGTTCTATAGTTGGACGCCTTTTCGAGATATCGCAATAAGGGTGGACCAGGGGTGACTCTAGAATGTGTTTGTACGATATGGGTATCAAATTAAAAGTATTGATGAGGGTTTTAAAAGGGAGTAGCCCTTAGTTGTGTATGTGAAGGCGTTTTCGAGATATCGACCAAAATGTGGACCAGGGTGACCCAGAACATCTTCTGTCGGATACCGCTAATTTATTTATATATGTTATACCACGAACAGTATTCCTGCCAAGATTCCAAGGGCTTTTGATTTCGCCCTGCAGAACTTTTTCATTTTCTTCTACTTAATATGGTAGGTGTCACACTCATTTTACAAATTTTTTTCTAGTTATATTTTGCGTGAATAAAACGATCCAATTACCATGTTTCATCCCTTTTTTCGTGTTTGGTATAAAATTATGGCATTTTTTTAATTTTTCGTAATTTTCGATATCGAAAAAGTGGGCGTGGGCTAAGTCGGATTTCGGCAATTTTTTATACCAATACAAAGTGAGTTCAGATAAGTACGTGAACTAAGTTTAGTAAAGATATATCGATTTTTGCTCAAGTTATCGTGCTAACGGCCGGGCGGAAGGACAGACGGTCGACTGTGTATAAAAACTGGGCGTGGCTTTAACCGATTTCGCCCTTTTTCACAGAAAACAGTTACCGTCATAGAATCTATTTCCCTACCAAATTTCACAAGGATTGGTAAATTTTTGTTCGACTTATAGCATTAAAAGTATTCTAGACGAATTAAATGAAAAAGGGGGAGTTACGCCCATTTTGAATTTTTCTTTTATCTTTGTATTTTGTTGCACCATATCATTACTGGAGTGGAATGTTGATATAATTTACTTTTATACTGTAAAGATATAAATTTTTTTTTTAAATTTGACTTTAAAAAAAATTTTTTTTAAAAGTGGGCTTGTTCATCGTCCGATTTCGCTAATTTTTATTTACCACACATACAGTAATAGGAATAACGCGCCTACCAAATTTCATCCTGATATCTTCAACGACTGCCAAATTACAGCTTGTAAAACTTTTAAATTACCTTCTTTTAAAAGTGGGCGGTGCCACGCCCATTGTCCAACAATTTTCTAATTTTCTATTTTGCGTCATAAGGTCAACGCACCTACCAAGTTTCATCGCTTTATCCGTCTTTGAATTATCGCACTTTTTCGGTTTTTCGAAATTTTCGATATCAAAAAAGTGGGCGTGGTTGTAATCCGATTTCGTTAATTTTAAATAGCGATCTGAGATGAGCGCCCAGAAAGCCACATACCAAATTTCATCAAGATACATCAAAATTTACTCAAGTTATCGTGTTTACAGACGGACGGACGGACATGGCTAAATGAATTTCTTGTTTCACCCAGATCATTTTGATATATAGAAGTCTATATCTATCTCGATTAGTTTATGTCGTTACAGATTACCGTTATGCGAACAAAGTTAATATACTCCGTGAGCTCTGCTCAGCTGAGTATAAAAATAAGCTTTGATTCAACAAAAGCGATGAACTAATACAAAAGATATTAGCATTCAAATAAATATATTCATATAGTAAAACTTAAGTACCCTACAAATAATAGCATATGTTCATATGATTCTGTCTTAACTCTATGATCTTATTTTATAATTCAAAAAGTTATGTGTCTTGTTTTGACGACGCTTATTTAGATTAGGTTCAGTTTCTCCTAAGAGAAACCAGCAGTATTCACCAATCATAGCGACATCCCAGGATCCTTGATACCGACTTTCAGTCATTCTCATTTGCTGATGAAACCTTTCGCCATGCTCGTCACTTTCGTCGTCAAGATTTTGCGGGAAAAAATTTAAATGGGAGTGTAGAAAATGAATTTTTAAAGACATATTTACTCCTGAAAGAAAATAAAAAAGTATATTAGATAAATACATAAGTGACACATTAGTATATAATTTTCTTAGGCTGGATTTATCTTTCAATTCAGAACAAATTTGTTGTTTACATGTTTCTCGTTCGATGAATTCTGAGTTATTTATACATATATTCCCATGTAAATTTAAAAATTTTCATACAAATATTTTGTTTATCGGGCAGATAGGTTTTAAAGTTGACTGAGAAAACGGTCTTAAATATGTTTTTTTATTTACCCATTTCCGCATAAGTTTTGATTAAGTCGATCACTATCATCTCATAGTTAGGACTTTTGTGTTTGACTAAAAAAAAGAATCCCACGCTGCTGCCTCCACTGGTGACAATAGTTCTTTGAAATGGTTATTGGTCATCATTTTCCCTTCCTTTATTCTTACTTCTGAAATCACGGGAAATATTGTCTTCAAATGATGCAAAGCTTCGCATTCTTTGTCCAAAGCCTTGATGTGGAGCGGAGGTAGAATTATTTTTCCTTCTTTATAAGTGGGGAGTATTTTATGTTATCCACCGCAACTTGAAACTCGATTCGTTCTGGCCAATCCTTTATGATGTAGTGGTCTTGATGAACTCGGCTATCCCATTTGCATAGAAAGCAACAGTATTTTGTGTATCCACTTTGTAGACCACATAGCATTCCAACGACTTTAAGATCGGCACATATTTTCCAATCATGTTCTTCGTATTTGATTAATTTGAGCAATTTTTGCATCATCTCATACGTTTCCTTCGTATTTACTGCATGCGCGATCGGGATAGATGGCTTTTGGTTGCCAATATGTAATAGTACAGCCTTTGAACTTAATTTATTGCAGTCTATGAACGATCACCACTCTTTTGAATCATATGGTTCACCAAACTACTATTTGAATAGACCAGCAATGTATTTGCAATAACAAAAACTGCCCTCCTTCGTATAGTACTTGGAAAATTGTTCGTGACGAGTTCTATGATATGTTACCTTAACATCGGATGAAACAAATTTAAATTGTTGCATAAGAGAGGCGTGTAGTTCGGCCTTTTCTTTTGACAATTCCAAACCCCTTATCCAATCATTGAGTTGTACTTGTGACGTTTTCCGTTTGAAATCCAGTACAACATGATGCCGCGTAATCAGATACTGCTGTTGACAATGAAACTGGAGCCGGAACTAGAGTTAAATTTGATTCTGGCAATGAAGCTTCCGTTGAATTTAGTTCTGGTAATGGCACTGTATATACGCTCGCATAGTTTACTTTTCTTGACTTTCCAACTCCAAGTACTTTTGTAGTACAAATATAGCAGTCCGTTGAATGGCAAGTTGGTTCCCTCCACTTCATTGGTGTAAAATATTTGATATGTCGCCTAAATAGATAGTTTCAGAAATTAGTCAGCTATGCATTAAAAGGGAGCAAATTCCTAATTTTTACAACGCACCTTTTTGTTCCGGTTTCCGAAAAAATCAATGCGGCTCGACATGTGGTGCATACAGCTTTCGGTGTCCATGGTTTTTCATTGTTTTTAGGCTCAATTCCAAAATACCTATATATATGTAACTTTCAAAGGATTTGAAAACACACGTCGCATCCTTTTAACGATAAATTGACCGCAGATGAAACAGGACATATCTGGAACATTTGTACACTCAAACTCTCGCGCCCTTTTATTCACATTATATTTTTAAGTAAATGACGGGTTATAAACTGCATTTATAAACTGAGCAGTATCCGGCGAGCCTTCCAGATATTTTTGTGGCGAATATTAGCTACACTAAGGGATACTATCATCTCTAAGCCGATACTAATCAGTCACTTGTATCTACATAAACAAATCAATCATTATGTATACACATATGTACATACAACAGCGGTGAGATACTCACAAAAGTATGCAATCATCAGCAAACTGGTTCTCTCACATACACATGCATATTTCTGAGATACTCACAAAAGTATGCAATTTTCAGCGAACTAGTAAATTTTAGAAGGAGAAACGCCTAGAAATATGCGAACGAGGAAATCGAAGAGTATAAAAGCAGCACCATCTGAGGCATCTGCAATCAGTTTGATTTAAGCACGCTATCAGTTGCGAAGTATAAGTGTTATTGTCAAGTACTTTCAAAGTAGTCTAATAAAGACCATTTTGCATTATTGAATATTGGAGTTATTTATTCAACAGTTTAGCGATACGAACGTTAGTAGAAGGTTGCAAATAAGCGGAATTTAATTAAATTCCTTAGAATTGGTGTCAGAAGAGGAATTGTTGAATAAATTCTGAAGATTTCGAGTACAACAAGGACATGGCAAAGTGGAGTGAATTGAAGATCCAGCAATTGAAGAAGGAGTTGGAGAGCCGTGGATTGAATACAACCGGCAATAAACTCGAACTTCAGGCAAAACTACGAGAGACAATGGAAGCAGAACGAATTAACGTGGAAGAGTATGTATTTCATCTTGATGGCGACGAGACAACAACAAAAATTGAAGAGAAAATCGAAACATCGCAGACAGTTACGAACACAAATTTAAACATGATTTTGACTGCAATATCTGCACAAACATCGACAGTAACATCCAAGATGGAAGCACAGGACACACGCATAACAGAAATGTCATCACAAATATCCACAAATATGTCAGCACAGCTCGAAGAACAGAATACATATATAGCATCCCAACTGGAATCACAGGAGGCACGTATTTCAGAAATGACATCGCAAGTGTCATCTCAACTGGAGGACCAAAAGACATATATGGCATCTCAATTGGAAGCGCAAGAGGTACGTATATCTGAAATGTCGGCAGAAATTTTGGAACAGGTATCATCAAAACTGCAAGCGCAGGATGCAAAAATGGCTCAATTTCAGGCAGAAGTAGATGATTTAAAAGGTCGTATGGAGCAGTTACAACTAAATCGCCCAGCTGTTTCAGCAAGCAATCCGAAAGTAAAAACTCCATCTTTTGACGGCTCTGTTCCTTTCCGGGTCTATAAGCTTCAATTTGAGAAGACATCAGCAGTGAACAACTAGAATGCTGAAGATAAAGTTGCTGCACTGTTCGTGGCATTGAAAGGGCCTGCAAGTGAAATCTTACATATTATTACAGAGTACGAACGGAACAGTTATGAAGCATTGATGGCCGGTGTCGAGAGACTTTACGGAAGCAAGCATAGGAAACCGATATATAAAATTGAGTTGCAAAATCGCTACCAAAAAGCGAATGAGGCTTTGCAGGAGTTTGCGTCGGATGTCGAAAGGCTGGCTCACCTAGCAAATGCGGACGCACCCGAGAATTTACAAGCGACACTTACTGAAAATATATAAAGCAGAGGAGAGCATTTGGTTCAACAAACAATGCCTGGAATTGAATGTTACTCCGAAATTCGCTAAAATAACAATAAAGACAAATTCCAAATCTAGCAGGAAACAGTTATAAAAGCGGAAAAGGATTTTTTAAAATATGAGTTGGAAAGCTTATACTCCAAGAAGGATGAGATGAGTGCCGAGATATTATCTATCCATTTAAGATTGGAACAACCACCTACGACTGCATTAATGGAATGTTTCGACCGCATTAAGACAGAGGTCGATCAGGAACTACAACAAAAATACAGGTCGATGAACTGAAACCAAAAAACGCACCAGTTTCATGACGAGTTCGTTAACCTCACAACAGTGGCCATTATCAAGGAAGAGGCACAACTTCTCGAAAAGGGCCTGAAGCACAATATCATGGACCAAAATACAGTAAGAAAAACGGAACAGGCGATTGTAGATGCGGAGATCGCAATATCATTAATACCACAGGAAAAAAAGGAGCACGCAAGACACATATGCAGGGAAATCATAAAAAAGGAGGTGAAAAAAAGGAAGGACAAAAATCTAATACAGAGGAGAAAACAATAAAGAATCCACGGTATAAACTAAGGAAAAACAATATTGTCACAACGAAAGCGGACAAAGGAAACACCACTGTGCTAATCGAAAAAGAGACATATATATCCAAAACCGAAGATCGTAGAAATGTCGTAGAATAAGAGAGGATCCCATAGATAAATACCAAAAACAAATCAAAGTTGCTATAAAAAATGCAACAAATATAGTAGATCCTAACATGACATAGATTGATCCAAATGAACACTTCGGCTCCTCCACTGATTGCGCTACCAAAAATCTACAAGCCGGACACGCCAATGAGGCCCATCATTTATTTTAAATCGGCACCATGTTACAAACTGTCCAAATATTTAAAAACGATATTAAAAGATACTCCGGAGCTAAGAAACGAATATGCAAAAGCTAACACAACAGAACTAATAGAGAAATTTGAGACCGTAGAGCTAACAAAGAACAGCAAAATGGTATCTTTTGACATAAAAGATTTATACCCATCATTACCACTATCGGAGACTTTGGACATAGTTAGCAATAGTTCAAAATACTGTAACGAATTTACTGAAATTCCGCCTATTCCAAGTTCTCTGTTAACGTTCGAATCGCTAAACGGTTGAATAAATAACTCCAATATTGAATAATGCAAAAATGGCCTTTATTAAAGTACTTCACAATAACACTTATACTTTGCAACCAATAGCTTGCTTAAACCAAACGTATTGTAGCGCCCCTGCTGTTGCTGCCATTTATACTCTGTGATTTCCTCGTTGCATCTTCTAGGCGCTTCCAGAATTTACATAGGTACTGCTATAAAATTTTAACTACAGATGCACGTGTATAGCTTCTCATATGCGCGTGTATTTGCGAGCGACACATCCACAATTATAATTGCATACTTTTGGGAGCATCTCAGATAAGATATTTGCATGTGTTTGTGTGTCTTCTCCGCTGCGTGTACGTACATATGTGTAGGCATAATGATTGAACTATTGATGTGCATACAAGTCACTGCTTAGCATCGCCTTAGAGATGATAGTATCCCTTAGTGTTGCTAATATTCGTCGCAATACAAAAAACAAAGTGAAAAGTATGCAAATCACAAATACGCTAAGAACCACTTTACGTCAAAACTATTTTCAATTCAACAATAAAATATATAGACAAACAAACGGTCTTGGAATGGGAAGCCCCACATCAGCAATTATTATGGAAGTGTTCATGCAAAATCTGGAAGAAAAGTACATACAGGAGCTGAAGTCCAAATTTGGCGTGTCATTTTATGCTAGATACGTGGATGACATAATATGCGTTTTAACTACTAATAACGAAGAGCTTGTACTGGAGTACCTCAACAAGCAGCACGGAAATATAAAATTTACAATGGAAACCGAAAAAGACGGAGGAATCAACTATCTATTGATAAGAAGCCAAAAGATTTAACTATGACATATATAGAAAGCCAACGGCCACCGACACAATAATATATAATACCTCAAATCACCTTAAACTAAGAACTAACACTAACTCAGAGGATCCGTTTAGCAGCCACGGCGTATACAAGCTTACCTGCGGATGCCAGAATAGCTGGTTTAGAGAACATATAAGAGATTACAACAAAAAAATACGGAATCCAAACATTATACTCGAGTCTAACTTCGCGAATCACATGGTAGAGAATGAATGTTCCCCAGCAAGCATCAATAAAACAGTTAGGGTTCTTCACATACAAGCAAAAGACCGACGTCTCAACGTACTCGAAAACATGGAAATCTACAAACAGAAAACATTCCACGGCAAAATAATAAACGAACAGATAAATACCATTTCTGACACAACATTCGAGCCTTTAAAACTTGTTTACAAGAAACAAAGTAATCACACAGGTACAACAGAGAAACAGACAACAACAAATAAACACAAAATTATTAACACACCAAAACAACAAACCCACAAAGAAGGTCATACGACAAAAATTACGGATTTTTACCTACCCCAGTCAGCCACACAAATCGATTAGTAAACCACCCTCGGTTCTGAATGAACACACAGCACATACACATAACTAAATATACACAAGCATCACCTTTGACAATACCTGCTCATGTACCTACGAACTATAAATACAGGACAAACGACAACAACAGATCAGAATGAAAATCGACACTGATTATGGCACAACGCCGAAACCGGTTTGTCTCAAAACAAAATTTGACAAGGGATGACGGAAAATCGTTCCAATATACATCACTTATCCACCCTGTCGGAAAATCACAAAACAAGATAAATCATTGAAAAAATCAGTAATGATTGTTCGTTATTTTTGAATCTGCAGGACCTAGCAAAAGGTATTGTAAACACAGTTTATAGCAAATTTCATTGCCTTTTAAAAGCTTCAAACCGTTTTGGAATATCTCAATTTGTTCTTGATATATATATGATTAAGTGGACCCAATTTTTTTTTTTTTTTGGTAAAAACGGCAATTCGTAAATAATTCAAAAAAGTTACCATAGAATTAAAAATAACCTTGATTTTCGGAATCAGGGGGTGATTTTACATAGGAATTGCATAATGGTGTCTCTGGTGCAGAAAAAAGAATTTGTTATCCAGTGTTATAAACATATACTCAGCTCTCGAGAAGTTAGCTGATGACGAAGTGAAATTCAGAAATATGTCCTAGTAACTATCGCCGTTTGTAAACTTTGTAATTTTTCTCTAATATCAATAACAAAAACAATTGTATAAAACAATTGAAAATGTCTCGCTAATTAAATACAGATAAAACAATATATATATGTATATAAAAAATAATAATTAAAAAAAATTACTTTCATGGCCCTTGTGCTCGAATTCGAACCTAAACAAGTTTATTTAAAGGCTAATGAAATAGATTTTTTTTATATTTGTAAATATCAACACTCTCGTTAAAATGATCAAGCCTAGTTTTAGTTAGTTTATGTTATCACGGGGTCACTGTATTATTTAAAATCAAAACTTTAAAGTAATTGTTCTCCAAAGAGCATATAAGTAAATTTCGAAAATTTAAAAAAATGGGGATTTTTCCTAAAATAACAAATATGACAAATTTTTTTAAGAGTTGAGGAAGCTTACAAAATATTTAATGATTTTGGAAAAATTTAAACAACGTGACAACAGGACGGACAAGGCGACAGCTGTTTCAATTATACCTTGTAAATCTTGTCAAAGCCTTTTCTCTCGGGAGTGGGATTTGAACCCGCACTCCTACGATGGTTGAAGGGTTACAAACGCATTCAGCCACGTCATGCCTTAGTTGTTGTAAACCTTATCCCAATTGCCTTCTTTACATATTTGCTTTATGCACAGTACATACTTCGTATGTAATCATGTGGTAAAGTTATGCGGTGGTAAGGCGGTTTCAAAGAAACTTGGCGTTGTTGCTTTTTGTTCTAATTATAGAACTACAACGAATTACCTAATGTTGTCATACATTTAAAGCAATAAGGGTAATCCCCGCATAAAACTCTTACAAAATATGTTTTAGTGTAAGCTGCTTTAAACCAAAAGTTAGCCCGCTGACGAGATAATACTGACATTTAAAGAAAACTCAAAATGACAATTACTGCGGATATATGTATATGCCTTCCATATCATTTTACTACCTTTATATTAAGTCCCTTTCATGTTTATCCCTTCATTTCCATACGAATTTTTGACCCACGGAAAAGTCTTTTTAGGTAACTTCCCGTTGAGCTAGACACTTGATACTTAGAACATAATTCAGATCTGGGGGACATTACAATGCAAGTGAAAACCAAATCCGCTAGGTGGCGCATGGATTGAGATATACAGAAAATTTATTTTAAAATGGAAATTTTGCGATCGACATTTAACTAACTTCTCGGTGATCCAGAGACTTGAAACATAACACGTAGTTTCCGAGTCGATGGCACTACAATTCGTGAAAAACAAAATGCGGCCAAGTGGCAGACGAATCGAGATAAACGAAAATCCCTGAAAAAACGTGGCGTGCTAATTGAGATAACTACAAATCCCTGAAAAACGAGGGAATTTTGCGATCGATTTTTGAGTAACTTGCCGGTGAGCTAGAGACTTGAAACTTGGGCCGTGGGTCAGAACCCGGTAACAATGCAACATTTGATAAAAAAATCCGCTAGGTGGCGCATGGATCGAGATATTAGGAAAATTAATTTTAATTTGGGAATCTTTAAATCCATTTTTAACTAACTTCCCGGTTACCTAGAGACTTGTAACTTAGCACGTAGTTCGAGACCTGGTGACAATACAATTCATAGAAAACAAAGTTCCTCTAGGTGGCGTGCTAATTGAGATAACTACAAATCCCTGAAGAACGAGGGGAATCTTGCGATCGGGTTTTGAGTAACTTGCCGGTGAGCTAGAGACTTGAAACTTGGGCCGTGGGTCAGAAACCGGTGACAATGCAACATTTGATCAAAAAATTCGCTAGGTGGCACGCGAATCTACATAGTAAGAAAACAAATTCTAATTTGGGAATCTTTCAATCCATTTTTAACTAACTTCCCGATTACCTAGAGACTTGAAACTTGGCACTTAGTTAGAGGCCTGGTGACAATACAACTTATAGAAAACAAAGTTCCGCTAGGTGGCGCGCTAGTTAAGATAACTGCAAATCCTTTAAAAAGGGGGCGGAATTTTGCTATCGATTTTCGAGTAACTTCCCGATGAGCTAGAGACATGAAACTTGGGCCGTAAGTCAGCACCAGGTGACTATGCAATATTTCCGCTAGGTGGCGCATGGATCGAGATATTGAGAAAACTGATTTTAAATTGGGAATCTTGCAATCGATTTTTAACTTACTTCCTGGATATCTAGAGACTTGAAACCTGAAATATAATTTAAAACTCGGTGAAAGTGCAATGTTTGATTAAAAATTTGAGCTACGTAACGCACAAGTCGAACTATTTAGAAGATTAGGCCATACCTTCATGGCTAGCCTCCTGAGTGTTGCAGGCGTTGTAGAATTCCACCTCGTTGAAGGCCCAACTCAATGCCCGTCCTTGCATACTTTTAGGCGTACGCGACTTTTACCATGATTCTTTTAGACTTTCAGGCGTATGCGAATTTCACCACGATTTTCAGCTGTGCAAATTAAGTAGCTGACAAACGAGGTGGAATTCTCTTGTTATGATGGGAGGTGGAGTTCTGTTGTTTTCACCAGTGTTTTTTTTTTTTGTCAGCAAAAATTCCACTAATTCTCTTAAATCTTGCTATTTTGAACAAATAAATAAAGATAAGAACTTTCACTTAGGAATTACTAAAATTACTAATCAAAGTTGCAATTGCCTTTTTGTAGGCAGTACGGCCACCGTGGTGTGATGGTAGCGTGCTCCGCCTACCACACCGTATGCCTTGGGTTCACATCCCGGGCAAAGCAACATCAAAATTTTAGAAATAAGGTTTTTCAGTTAGAAGAAAATTTTTCTAAGCGTGGTCGCCCCTCGGCAGTGTTTGGCAAGCGCTCCGAGTGTATTTCTGCCATGAAAAGCTCTCAGTGAAAACTCATCTGCCTTGCAGATGCCGTTCGTAGTCGGCATAAAACATGTAGGTCCCGTCCGGCCGATTTGTAGGGAAAATCAATAGGAGCACGACGCAAATTGGAAGAGAAGCTCGGCCTTAGCTCGGGAGGTTATCGCGCCTTACATATATTTTTTAAAAATATTCCGGCCTTACTTCCAATAAAAATATTCCTTGGGTTAAGATTTTTAGTAATATTTTGATATAATCATTGCAGCTAAAATTACTCATATTTATGGAATAATATCAGCAGAATAAATTTTTCTGATTGAACTCTTTAGCGCAGGTCGGAAATATATAGAAACTTTTGCTTCTGTAACTGATATTGAATTTGGGGGTTGTATAGCATAAATGCTATTAACTTCCAGACACAAAAATAGAAAATATAGCCGCATAATAATATAACATAATAGCCCTGGAATTCATAAAACTTAACAATTTGTTTTTTGCAGTGTGAGAAAAATTAAAAAACTCTCATTACCTATCGAAGCATAACGCATAACTTGAACATAAAACAGTGGTAAGTACGCTTAATATAAAACAAATTAGACTCATTAATTTATTTAGTTTTTAATACAAGAATGTCTTTATCAGTGGACAACTCCGTCAAATTACTTTGAGATGTACGTGTATTTGCAACAACTTTTTTTAAGTTCAAACAGTAACAGTTTTTGATAAACGATCCAAATATCCAGCCACCAAAACAACATTTTCTGATTGATCGCTTGTTTCACCAACAATTTACGAAAATTGGTTTGCTTCAAGCTCCAAATGGACCAAAAGTGGCAACCGTGTGTGCAAGTCTCGCAAAGAGCATATTCACTCTTCACACCTTGTTATTATTTTCCCAACAGGGTTTGCGCAAGCATACACAACCACATAAAAACTTATCATTGTTTTTTGTTCATTGCATTTCTTTTGTGCGCTTTTAGGCGCTTACTCAAAAGGATTTGCACTTAATACCCAGCGTCAATAGACTGCCATACATTTATGAAAGTGTGTATGTACATTTGTACCTTAAGAGCTCGAAATGATTTTGTGTGTGTGATAAGCTTTAGGATTGTGATTTTTGGTCCGTTTTTGAACCTTCAGTGTGGGTTTATTTAGAATTGTGCTTTCTCGACGGATTTACCTTTTCCGTCCAATAAAAAAAAAAAACAATTATAATTTTTTTTTTTTAATTTTTAAATTGAGATTACTATAAGCCTATATACACCTCAACATGCATTCTACATGCAATTCCTATTTATTCATACATTCGATTTCATTTGATGATATCTGCGGAGAGGAAATTGTTTGTTAATGATATCGTTAAAGAGATCTTTTCCAACTGAATGATCTCCAGTAGTTAGAGGGATGTATGAAATGTGATTGTATAATGATATATGTAGGTAAAAATTTGGAATGGATGATGTGGTTAAAGTTAAATATACAGTGGAGTGGGGTGTGGAGGAAAAAATATAAGCCAAATCCCGTTTGAGACCTTTACAAAAAGTAAGTATAAAAATGTTTATTGTGAGGTTTGGTTGATTGGTTGAAACGGCTGCGCTGAATTATTTAGGTCGACACTTAGACCACAAGTGGGTCTATTGTGATGGAAAATACGGTCTCTATCTATACTGCGACAGATTTTGTGGATCAAACGTTTTTGTGGTATCTGAGCTATTGCTTCAACTTCAATATGTCCGAGAGAGACAGATCAAATGTTGTACATTTTCTTCCTCCTCACTTTATCTTGTAGATACCTATATTGATGATGACATGGTGGCTGAGGTACAGAGCCCACGTTTCGGCATCCGAATACGACAAAGTGAGGATGACTACGGCTAAAGAATAGTAAGGCGTCGGCTAACGACTAACTACCCTTCCACTCTGTTCAAACACAGTGGCGGGAAGTTGGTAAAAATCATGAACAAAATATGGTCGGACGAGAGATCGTAATTTAAGTGGGCCCTGTCCAATTCATAAGAAAGGCGATCCCGCAAACTGCGCTAATTACAGCGAATTCAACCTATTAATATCGCGTTTAAGGTTCTATTTAGCGTATGGTGCGAGAGATTGAAGCCCAAATCAAAAAACTAATTAGGTTTTGCCATTGTGGACAGGCGATGTAGTTTTAGCGATAGCGAAGCTTGGAATTTGGGGGCAAATCTTTACTATACACCAGATCAGAGAGAAGACGTACGATGAGAGAATTGACATGAACCATATTATATTACGAAGAGGAGTTGCTTGTATGCTGCTATCTCCAAATTTTAGTTTCATGGAAAGCTATTGAGGTTTTGCCAAAAAACGTGGACAACACCGTCAGCCCTGTAAGGACTGGAAACTACCTCTCCGAGACAATCGAAACTAAGCGAGATTAAAGACTAGGCGACTTGAGAAAATAATTCTAGAAGAGATATGGAAACGCACGGTAAGTTATGCCTTTTCTGACTTAGATGAAAAGGCAAAAATAGTGGGTCTTGCTGTAAATAAGAACAAAAAGAAGTACTTGCTGTCGTCTAAGAAAAACTCGGCGCACCCGCTCCTTAGCAGCCATGGTACGGATACGGATATAAACTCAAAACTGTGAAGTACTTAGTTCATCTGATAACCAGCACTAACAGCGAAAATAAAGTCAGTTTAGAAATCAAATGGAGAATAACTCTTGCCAATAAGTGCTACATTGGACTGAGTAGGCAGTTTAAAATTAAATTCCTCTGTTGACGAATAAAAATCACGCTCTACAAGTCGATCATCGTATGTGTCTATGGCTGAGAATTGTGGGCGATATCCGGGAGAAGATAAGATGGCTCATGCAGTAAACGAAAAAGGAATTTTTCGGAAGATTTATGGTCCCATACGTAATGTGTCAGATTTACGCAGATATGCACATAGCGCAACGAGAAAAGGTCCAAAGACTTCGTTGGCTAGACCATATTATAAGAATGGACGAAGAAGCTAGCTACGGCCAAAAAAGTGTATCTATAGACCCCCGTATTTGAAAGCAGGGGAAGAGGAAGAACTCCTCGTTGAGACAGTACTGATCATCCATTATGCTCACATGGATAGCTGGCGTGGCTTGTTACGAAACAACCAATATCAGTTAACGCAAATAAGCGCAAATTAATGATCATGATGAAGCGTGAATGTGACTTGCCTGCCAAGACTTCACCAGCTCTCCCTTGTTGTATAGAGTTCGTGCTTACACTGAGGAGATCATAGATACATCTATTGAGTAGTTTTTCGGGAGGATGGGAGAGATCGTAATGATACTGTGCAACCCATTTAGGTTACATATAAAATTTACACGGAAGTGCTGCGCCATTTCATTGATTGAATTTATTTTGTCGAAGCATAAGTCCTTTACAAGCTTTTAATTCAGGTTGGCTCTATGAAAACATACACCAGTTTTTGCAGGTAAAAATATTTTTTTTAATTCGGATTACTCAAAAAATAAAAATACAGATTTTACTTTTATATGTGGACTTTTATGGAAAAAGTTCGGAAAACAAAAAGGATGCATGATTCGACGTGATATTGCTATAGGGATACCTGGGAACTCAAATATTTTCACCTAGGACAATTTTTTGACCACGACTTTTTCGACACCGAAAAAATAATATTATTTTCCATCCCTGGGCAAGAGCCTAGCAGCTCGAAGTTCCTCACGGATGGCCTAGAAGCTTCAACGTGAAAATATGAAATCGTTCCCAAGGTGGTCGGGCTGGTACATATCTCAAGGGTGCTATTTTCTGGAACGTGCCGGATCTGTACGCGGTAAAGGACCATTAACATCGATATCACTCGCCAAAGCCTTGGGGGAGTTTCCTTACCGCTGCAAGAAGCAGAAGAAGAAGAAGCAAAGGAGGAATGACACCAGGACGAGTCTTATTTGATAAGATGAAAGAAGTGAACGCCTGTGTATCGCATATATGTCAACTCTAGGAAGCTTGTTGATGAAACGGATAGTCTTACGGCGCCGATGCCCTTCATTTTGCGAAATCGACAGGACGTCAACCTTAAGTGTATTTTTACCGTTGCACGCTATTTGTACGAGTATGCTGCGTTTTCCACAGCTCTGGCTCCGGATGTGAATCCATGGGAGAGCACAAGCGGCTACTTCTATGACGTTTGGTTTCTATCTCTTGGCCCTAAGAGCGGTGATCGAAGTTCCGCCTTCACACTGAATCCTTCTATACTGCGTGCAACAACATAGTCAGCGCGCACCGTTTTCTTGTGGAAGCGTGCACCGGACACGGCAATATCAAAAATTAAGAAACAAACTTTTCAATTAGAAAAGAATCGGGGTCTCCCCTTTACAGTGATATGGCAAACACTACGAGTGTATTACTGCAATGAAACGCTTCTCAGTGAAAACTCATCTGCCTCGCTGAGTCTGCGTAAACATGTAGGTCTCGTCCGGCTAATTTGTAGGAAGAGAAAGTTGAATCATCAGTAAAGTGCTTGAAGATGCAGTGAAGTGAATGCCTCCGTACATAGATTCCTCTGGCCTTATAGCAAATAGCTGAGAGACATTGATATTGCAAGTGCAGGCCATAAAATCAGGATACTAAAGGGTAAAAAAGAAGGTTATGGAGGTGATCTAGTGAACTACTTTGGAAGAGAAAATTATGAAACACAATTTGCTCTGTACTCAGATTTTTGTCCAGAATGCCTACCAGAGACTGGGCTTTTCCAGTGAAACTTGAGTTCATGCTCCTAATTTTAGTTCAGTTAGAGTCAATAAAATGTACTGTCGCATAAGGAGAAGGCGTTACGCATTTTCCGGGTTAACCTTCAGTCCAGCTTCGTTTCATTTCCTTTACCAACAATTCACCGGCTGAGTGGAAAATCAAAGTAAATTGGATAGGAGGAGGAGGATTGGAGCAGGATTTATTGAAGAGCTTGGTTCATTTCATACTTCTTTACTTTTAACCATGGACCTAGTTCAATAACAATTTTTGGTTTTAAGTCAAAAATTGTTTTAGGTAAACATTTTTTATACCCATAGTATTTTTTTGACGAAAATATTTTTCAAATCAGGATGTAAAGAAAAATCGATTGGTATAAGATTTCTTCTATTGGCTTCAGCCGTTCCTTTATTATAAAGCCGCACTTTTACTCTGTCCTCAAAAAATAAAAGTAGAAGTCCTCTATTGGCCACTATGGCTTCTCAGTGTTAATGCATCTGCCTTGCAGCTGGCGCTCGGAGTTGGCATGTACATGTTCATAGGTCTCCTCCCGTCAATTTGTAGGAAAAATTAAAAAGGAGCAGGTCGCATATTGGTAGAGAAGCTTGGCCTAAATCTCGTCGGAGGTAAATGGCGCCTTGTATTTATTAAGTTTTTATGATTAATATTTATGTTTTTTCTAACAAATTGTGGTCTATTGATGCACTGATCACTTTATTAACTATTTTTGAGTGCTGAGGGTAGGTCCTTGATATTTGCTTATTCAAAATTACACTTCCACTGACAAGGGTGTCAAAATATAAATTCCTCATTCAATGATTTTGTCATATAAAAAAAAAAAAAACACGGTAAAATAAGTTTTGTAACGCTAAAGGTGTGGTCATGAAGCGCCACGGTATATAAAATGTGAGCATAACCCAGTAGGAAATAGGTACATTTACATATTGGAACACTCTAACATTTAAGCTCATGAATTAGCATATTGTGGTCTTATTCATACTAGTTAATTTGTGACTAAAGTTAGATATGTTGTCAAAAACCCAGTGTAAAACAGAGACGTAAGGGCATAGATAATAACCAATGACGTTTAAAAATGTATGGTGTCAAACTAGTGATAGACAAATCACCATATTAACTGCCTCAAAATATGCTGTCAAAATATGAATATTATAATAAAAATGAAGTGTTATGATTGATTTTCACTAAGTCAAATTTTACCACCAACTTGGCATATCAATGATACGATTTGCCATACAACGTCAAATGCACTTGCAATAGGTGACGAATAAAACCCAACGGCATGACAAATTTGACATTAAAATTCCATTTGATAAAATATTGCCAATTTATTTTCGTTTGCCAACTAGCGTGGAATATCACCTTATCTCGGCTGCTGTTTTCGAAACAGTTGAAGAACGAACTATTCAGAATTTTTTTGAAAAATACCACGCCCTATTTCATAAATTGTTTTAAAAAACGCCCCAGGTAATGGTATTAAATTTGATCTCCGATAGGGCATTTTCGAATAAAAATCCTGAGGTAGGGCATTCCTAAACCAAATTCTAAGATAGGGCCTTCTTGAAACGAATTATGAAATAGAGAGTTATTAGAATGTTTTCTGAGAAAAGGCGTTTTTGAAACGGCAACCGAGATAGGGTGATATTTCACTCAGCAGTGGATGCCAGAGCATGTGAGACTACGGTAAATAATGAAACGGGCTGTGAATTAAAAAAAACACAAAATTATAGCGTGTGTTTTGACCATGTACTGCTTTATCGACTTCGAGTTAGCAATGTGACATAATGGAAACTCCTTTGAGACCAAATGGCCAGCGGGTCAGTCATTGTTTAGTTTATAGTTGGCCAGCCTAAATTAAGTTTATGTAGCGAATTGAGTAGAAGGCAGTAAAAGAAGGCAGTCGAATGGAGTGGAATGAAAAAACAGCAGGAAGAACAGAGGTACATTGCATCAATATACCTTCAATCTTTGTATCAATGTTACAGATAAAATTGAAAAAAAAAAAAACTAACTAAATATTTAATTATAAGCACACATTTTCTCTTAATCACTGCAAATAAGTTGACCTTAATGCTATATACATATTCTAAAATTAGCAAAGTTTATGCCTGTTCAAATATTTAAGATGCATTTTCTAAAAGATTTTCGTAATATGGCCAAAAGTGATGTTACTTGTTAAGGTTTACAATGGAATCAGTTTTATGTACTTTTTGTTGTCAGTGACCGTATGAAAACCACGCATTAGCGCCTCTTCACGAGTAAATTTTTTTTGGTATATTTTTTGACGTTTAACAATCTGTTCTAGGTAAATATTGAAATTAGCACCAGACATACATCTACTGCATTCCGTACCTGACCTGGGTCTTAAGTCATTTCTAGAGCAGGCACTTTGTCACGGATGTGCAAATGACTATGTGGCTGGGTGAAAAGAGCCTTCCCCTCACTGGCCCTACGTATTCGAGGTGATTGATAAGCTAATGAAAAATAACCCAGAGATTCCAGTTTTAGCCTGGACTAAAACGCTGCGACTTCGGTTTTCCGCAATAAGGAACGGAGCGACGAACAGTCACGACTGTGGCGCTAATAGGCCGCAGAATTTCCTATGAGCAGATGTCTATCAAAATTTGGAGTTCTGAAGAAAGGAAAGCTACTTAATGTCATGTTCAGAATAATACCAAATAAACGTTTGCCCCTACTACTTTAATTAATAGTAGTATGGAGTTATGTTCATAAAGCTGAACAATACTAACACCTTGAAATACCCGTATTAATAATAACACCTTCAATCCCATTTTTTATAAAGTAAAAAACGTAGTTTCACTGCAGCTAACGAAGTTCTTGTCAAATAAAGTCCAATCTACATTTTCTGGTTTTCTTGTATGATGGTAAGCAGTTTTTCATAACTTTGTTAGACTTGGTAGGTTTTATTTTAAGTAATTTTTTGCGATTATTGACATTAAACACAAAATTTTCTTTTACCACCATGTTCAGAAATCGTCCCATATTCCATCAATATCAAAATGTCGTTTTGAATGAAAATTGGAGTTAGCAGCTTTTATCGCATAGTAGAAGGCATGTAACACTGATCTTAATGTTTCTTTCAAAAAATCTTGTATTTACCTCTTCCACGTCAAAAATTTCTTTAAAACCTTTGAGACTCCCTGTTGTACACTCCCTGTAGCTCCCGCAACGCACGCGATTTAGCGCAGCCAATATCTTAGTTCAAACGAGACGGGCAGCAATCTGCTTAGAAAACTTCAACCAACTCCCACACCAGTTTGTGCCTCAAACATCCACGCCGCTTGACATAATATTCCTCGCATTTCAACGGACAGTGGTACAGAAATTATATTTAACATGCAACAACATGTTGAATTATTTGATTTGGAAGAAGTTTCATTTAATTTGGATGAAGTTTCATTAAAATGGAAGAAGTTTCATTGATTGGGAAAAAAGTTACATATGATTTAAAAAAAGTTTTATTTCTCGCAGGGGCGTAACTCGTTATTCTCTTTGTGTATGAAAGTCCTCTTGTTGTATGCAGTTTTTTTGAGGGTTAAATTTCGGCATTCATATATTTTGTATCTCAACTATCTCTATCACATCACACTGTTGTTGTATGGCAAATAAGCAAAATATTGTTCTTTTATCATTTTGATCGTCCTTGTTGTAGTTTACCCAAGTACTATTATGATTGCGCTGTAGTACTAAGGATACCAACGATAAACAAATTATGTTTATATGAACAGACGAAAATTTGTACGAAGAGGAATTGTGCAGCTGTCTAAACAAATTAGTTCTGAAGGCAAATGCATAGACGGGCAAACGTAATTCGACTGATTTTGTAATAATCAAGTGGTTGGTGGCAGTACATATTTTATATATCCGAGGTCCTAAATGATAGCAACCCAAGTTTTAATATTTTTAATAGTAAAATTAAATTTTTTTCTGTGCTCTTATAGCTTTTAAATATTTCGACTGCTGAGGTATACATATGTCACCATGTCTCGTCTGCCAGTTCGAAGACGCCCTCTCTCAGAATTTAATTGAAGAAGACCCTACCCGAGAAAGATATTGGCGCATGGTCATAGTCGAAATAACATAAGCTCTAAAGTTACTTGCAGCTTTTTAACATAATTTCCTCTGAAAAACCTTCCAAAAAAGTTGCAACTTAATACATATATAGATTATTTATTGGATTATTCTGAAAAGGCATTTTCGAAACTTGATCACTTACTAGATATTGAAATCTTTGAATCCTATGTATGTCTTAAAATTGATGCGCCCAAGTAAAACTTTCTGAACTTTCTTATTCCGTTGAGAAAAACATAAAATGTAGAAAGAAGTGTCGAGAAAAACAATGTTTTGATAAAAATGTGAAACGGATATCTTTTGCCTCTGAAATGACGAAGAAGTCCATATTTTCCAAGGAGAAATATCTGATCTTTTTACGATGGAGAGATTTGAGCACCGACTAGACATGTGAAGTCAATATTACAAAATGCAGTGGCATTTGACAATACTCGCTCTCATAAATGCAAGTGTTGCTTCTTGACTTATCTGCAGCATTGATATTTTCAGTATCATAAAAAATACTACATTAATGCCTTTCTGAAGTAAAAAGTAACGTGCCGGAAAATACCGCCTGCGGTTTGTAATTCCTTTTCTGGGAGGGTATATTTCTTTTTAAACAGTTTTATTTAGCTTGACTCTGTGTAGCGGCCGGCTGGCCGTTGTGAAAAAAATTTTGTAATTAAAATTTCAGTAACTTCCCGATAAGCTACAAGCTTGAAACTTGGAATATAGTTCAGAACCCTAAGACAGTGCAATAATAAGAAAAAACTCCGACAGGTGGCGTATGGATCGAAATATTCAAAAAAATCGTATTTGTGGTCCGATTTGGCTCATATTTAGAAGAAATCTTACATACAGTCCGGCAGAAATGACATCAAAATACTTTGGAGTTCTAGAGGGGACAAGCATACGTGGGGCCGTAGTCGAGTCGCGTAAAGTCTTTGAAAGGATTATGTATTGAGGATTTAGACTATAACAAATTGTCAGGAAAGAGTCCTTGTAATAATGAGTCACTAAATGAACTAAATATAATAAGAAATAAAAACTTGAAACTTGAAAATAAAATAATAAACAAATTTTAAGGTAGACGGTTTGATTGAAAACAATACTTACATTAAGTATTAATAATACTAAAAGCTAGAAAATAATTAGGTAGGTCCTAGGTACTAGTCATCACACTCCTCATCAATCTAAGGCGTTGATCAGACAATCAAATAAAATAATTGGGCGCAAATACACTCAGAGTTCTTGCGAATCGATGCCAAGGGCGACCCCGCTTAGGAAAACTTACTTCTAATTTCAAAAACTTGTTTCTAAAATTTTCATGTTACTTTGCCTGTGGCCAGAACCCAGGAATCTCGGTGTGATAGGCGGAGCACGCTACCACCACAACACGGTGGCCACCAACTAAGTAATATAAAAGCATGTTGATGACGTCTATGAGATGATTGACGATCTGGAACAATATCATGAAGTTGCGGACGAGTATCTAGGAGGTTTATAATACGAAAGAGTATTGACGGTATACGGTTCCAATACCCAACAGTTATCTATGTAATCAGGCGTTGAGGTAAAATAATTCAGCAGAAGAAGGTGGCTGGTGTAAAAATATAAAGCGGCGGAGGTTTTATTTTAAACAGCTCTGGCTAACCATGAACTTAATTAGACAAACATGAAATATTGCCATCCATATTATCAAGCCCGACATACAATGTTCTGACTTTTTCTATCTATCCATCTCACTCTCCTTTGACTATTGCTCTTCCTCTCTTATTTTCTCTCCTCTCTGAATTTTTTAGTTTGCTTTAATCGGATCGTTCAATTTCCCTATCGGTATAATTCTTCCGTTAATCTTCCCGCGTATCCTCGGACTCTTCCCGCACTTATCCAGGTCTGACTTCCAATATTAGTCGTAATATTATCCTTATTATTAATCCTCCTATTAACCTCTTTTTACTACTTTTTACTACTTTGTATGAAACCATTTCCCCTCTTCTTAATTTTACCTTCACTCTCTATCTTCCTCTTGTTCTCTTTACTTTTCTGACTTCCCATCAACATCCTCTGGGGTTTCTTCCCATTTTCTGTTTTCTATTCTTTTCCTTCATTTTCCCGTTTTCAATGTGGAGACATATCGTGTTTGGCTCTTTATCGCACATTACATTACTAAGGTAAGTAAGAAAGGAGCAAAATAGTATCAACAATTTTCTCTCCCCACTACTCTAAAATTCATGACCGTTTTGTGAGGGCCGTCAAATTTTTGTTGTTGTACAAATGTCTTCACCTTTCTGATTTTATTACGTCATGTCCGTCTTGGTACCAGAAATACGTGTGTAGATGGTAATGTTGACGAAGGAATGCATATACTTATACTATATGGATGACGTTAACGTTACGCCCTACCTAATTGTAGCTCCTACGATTGCAGGTAATAGTTGCCCTGCGATCATCTCAGAGAATAAGCAACATTGATCGCAAGTCAACGCAATTGATAAGTTTAGCACTAGCCACAGAGGCTCCAGACTAGCTATGGCGGCTTCCGTTGTGAGGGCTATATCGTTCTTATATTCAGTAAAATCCTGTTTCTTACCATCGGTCAACTGACTTGTGTACTTTAGACAGCTGTGTGTGTTCTCTATTGGAGTGCTAAGCTTCCACTTAGACCTGATGATCAAATTTGGAGAATGGGTGCCCATGAGCAACTCGGAACACATTTTTCGGCGTCAATGTACGCCAGCAAACTAATACCGAAAGAATTTTTTAAGCTCCATGACTCATTACACCCTTTCTCTTATTAAAAGAAGCTTACACAAGAGTTCTGGTCTTTAGAGACAAAATTATTTTCAAAAGCCTCTTCCCTAATTGCAGGAACACGAGGGGATCATCGACCTCGATCTCGACCTACCCAAAGAAGGCTGCAGGAAGAATGATCTTGGTGTTGATTACCGCTTGAGTTCTAAACAAATCATCATTGATCATACGCCCAGAGATCAGTCCACTATTCCTTTTAATGATGATGAAATCACGCTGAATTTACAAATTTTTTGTCCAGAGATATTACTACTAGTACTATTCAACCACGACTACTGTATAAGGTTTATGTCTACTTCACTTCTACAAGGCAGAGCAACATACTTACATACATCTACAGCACCTCTGCGCTGTCGCTTCTCCACACTTGAAGCCAGAGTACCTATTTAATATGTTGTTATGAGCTGTGAGTTAAGGGATTCAAGGGGTTGTGTAGCGCAATCCAATCCAATTGTCAACCTCACATTCGAGCGGCGAATCCCGTTTCACTAACAGATGAGGCTTTGGCGACCCCAAGCACCTCAAGGAACTTGGGGGTGGGGAGGGAGCGATGACCTGAAGGTTTAATGTGGCCATATAAATCGTTCCCGAGATGGTCGGGCTAGTACCTTAATGGTGCTGTGTTACCGGAGCGTACCGGATCTGTTTCCCGCAAAGGACCATCACATCGATAACACTCCCCAAAGCCTTCGGGGAGTAACCTTATCGCTAGAACAACAACAACAACAGCTGTGAATTAACGAAATTAACTCTCATAAAATATTTAAAACCAGTAATAGAAAACCTTCATGGATGGTCACGGGCTAAAATTATTCCTATATATGCATATATCAAGGAGGTGTGACGCCCCCATACTGATTGAGTTTTCCTTACTGCATGGCTTTAAGTATATTTGATCTAGATCAATAATATTTGGTTTTATATATACCCAGTTTGCCCAAAGTTACTACTAGCAGTTTTGAATTACTTCGGAAGTGATTGTGATTCAATGAATTAGACAATATTCCGAACACTTCCGTTTTGGGACTGCTAACAGTATTGTATTGCAATTGTTTTTTGGGACAATGTCGCGATAATTTCGGGACTTTGGCACCGCTTTAAATTTTCGGAATTTTTTTGAAGGCCATAGCAAGGCTATTTCTGGAGTATTTTATGATGGTTTTGGAAATTATTTCGACACTATTTTGACAACGTTTCGATATTGTGATTGGGATAATTTCGGGAGCATTGCAGGATCGTTTTCAGATTTGTTATAGGGATCATTGCGGATATTTCCTAAACTTTTTCGGAATTGTGTTCGGGGATAACTTCGGAAAATGTCGAGTAATTTCGGGATCATTTTGCGATCATTATACATAGGTTTTCGTTTAACAGAGATAGTGTGAAAAGTAGTATCAAAAACACTTTATGAATATTTTTCTAAACATGGTCGCCCTTTGGAATGCTATAAGTGTAATTTTTACGATACCAAGCAATTTCTCCCCATTCAAATTTTTTTATAATCAAAACTCTTCGTTGCTATAATAAATTTAAGTCGAAATAAAGATATCATTTGCTTGTTATCTTGTCATTAAACTAAATCGCCAATAAATATTTCATTCACTCTGCGCCTAAATTAGTTTTGTGCACAACCTGTTCATATTGACCTTTAACACCTTCATATAAAAAATTGTATGCATTTCTGTAGAAACATTCCAAAGCACACACATTAGCCTCTGATTGGTGTTATATTAAGCTCCGCCCATAAAGTTCATTCCTTGGAGTTTGCCGCCATTATTGTCGCAAATAAACCCTCACTCAACCCAACTGGCAGTCTACAAAAACAGCACATACTCCTTATTAAACATTCGTACACATATACTAAGTATAGCACGATTAGCTTCAAAAACAATCTGGCAGCACAGTCACCACCCTGTATGGCGTATAAAACAACCCTCTGCAAAGTATTTGGTATTTCAGCCCAGAACCTGGGGTGAAGAGGGTGCAATGAAGCATTCAATTGTCCGGATATCGGTAACGCACGTTCATTTTGGGCTGCTCGTTCATTTAATGTTCAATCACGCGAACGGCAGTGCCACGCGGGTTTTATGCGTTTACCGATGTACAATAAGATCAACTTGTGAAATTGCTGTGAGGTGACGGGCTCTGTATGTGAATTTTATTTATAGTTATTAAAGTTATTCGGACGAGTTGTATAAGCTGACCCATTCTGTGTGAAGTTATATGAAAATCCAAGAAAAAATGTGAATATAAAAAGTTGGTAGAAAGTGCAAAAAAGCCACAGCTTAAGTGAAAGCCAAGCTTAGCTGATTGGAATGTGAGAATGAAGAAAGACTTCAAACTTAAAGAAAACAGTGAAATTGTGCAAAGACGACAGAGAGAACTACAACATTTCCAGTTGAAAATAAGAACAGGCAATTGTAAATGAGAAACCATCATATGGAAATGAGAGTAGTTACTTGTATATGAGGAAGCGTCAGTTGGAAAATAGATTTGCTAATCGCAAATTAGATTAAAATGCGAATATATTATATGAAAAGAGAATAGTCAATTGTAAATGGTAAATGGTAAAGCGTTACTTCGATATAAGAAGAGTTATTTGTAAATGAGAGAGCGTGAAATAAAAATGCGAGAACGGCATTTGCATACAAGAATAGTCAGTTGGAAGCGTCAGTTGGAAATAAGATTTGTTAATCGCAAATTAGATAAGTCAATAAGAAAGCGTCAAATGTAAATGCGAAAATGTCTTAAGAGTACGAAATCGTCACTTGGATAAGAGTTATTTTTAAATTAGAGAGCGTCAAATGAAAATGCTGAAGTGTCATTTGCATATTTAAATAGTCAGTTGGAAATGAGAAAGCGTCAGATGTAAATGCGATGTAGTCATATGTAAATTAGAATAGCTAATTGTAAATGCGAAAGCGTCAATTGTAAATGCGAAAGCGTCATATGGAAATGAGGAAGTCAAGTGTAAATGAGAAATTAATATGCGAAAGCGTCACATGTAATTGCAAGAGGCTAATACATTCATTTATTCGGCGAGATATCAGTGTCTGGAGTGTCGTTGATCGACCGACAAAAGGTTCCGTTTAGCAGGGGAAAATATGCTGTTTCAGTGTGTTTAGTTTTTCAACGATTGGAAGAGCAGGCGAACGATTTAACGATTTAAGTGTTGCATTAAGTACCGTGCTCGCTCCCCATCAAAAATCTCTAGGAAAAGTAAACACATAGGTGCAGGGATACATTACAATACCACTGACAAACGTATGTTGTATGTAGAGCGATATTTGCAAGGTTAGGTTAGGTTGAACTGGCCTCACATAGACTGAATAAGTCCGTAGTGTTACCAGAAGTTTGTTTTAACAACCAAACTGAAAAACATCTGCAATATTTATATAGTATATTACGCGAGAGTATTCCAGCATGCACCGTCACGGAGACCTTTTTTGTCCTTTTTTTTATTTTCCATCAAAGTTGGAAAAAGGTCCTAAAAATAGGCTTTTCAAAAAACAGGTAGATCTGACAACTTTTATAAAAAAAAACCAATTATATGTTTTGCTTCAACCTAGAATTAAATATCCTTTCGTTATAATACAAGAAAGCAGTAGCAGGCCGTTTTATTTAGAGACACAACAATTTTTAATACAACAAAAAAGAACAAAAACCACAAATTTTTCTAAGTGTTAAAAATTAATCAAATTTGAACGTCTCTACCTCCTAAGATATCATTTTCTGTTTATTAACAGTTATATATTCGTAATCCCTGGAAAATTCTCTATTAAATACATGTATTACGTTTATCGAACGCTTTCATGAAATTTTTGATTTTTGCCAGGCTTTTCGGGCAGAGGCGCCATAGTGCGTCGTTCCATGGAAATGCTCTCACTCAAAGATATGTCAGTCGGCATAGGCAATTTCCCATTAAGTGTTATTATGCTTAGCGGACGTGCCGGTTGTATCGTGATAGCGACCGACTAGACTCAGTAACATTACCTTAAAAGGTATGGAAAAAGTATAAGGTCACATATTAAAGAAGTCAATCTAAAGGAACCCCTTATAAATATAAAAATAAATTCGCAGCTATTCAGGATAATCTTCCTAAAACCCCTCATAGAATTTTACTCTCTCCCCTATTATTGACATGCCATCAGTGATAAGAGAAAGATGACGTGATACGAAGAAATTGTTCAATTTTAGCCGCGCGAGAAAGCTATTAATGTTAGAACAACAACTGTATGAGTTTGCCAATAAAAGTAAAACTCCAAGATTCAATAGAATTCTCACATGGAGAGATTATCTAAAGCCTATCATAAACATAACACCGAGGAACTTCTTCCCTTTACTCGACCTTAAGACAAATAAGTGAGATATCTACCAAAGCTAAGTTGTGGTCAATTAATATGATTTTGAAGCCAACGCTTCCTTATAAAGATGGCCTAAGACTACGTAAAGGAGGGGTTTCCGTCGGTATAACAGGTGCAATGAACGTGCCCTGTAGATTATCTTAGTGCTCCAGTAGGAATGCCTCAGATGCAAAAGTTGCTATTCTCAGGATCTCACGGAATTTTTGAGGTAGCCACTTAACCTGATTAAGACGGCATCGGTGAGTACCGAAGAAAAATCAAGTAGTTGATGAGAGCTATTCATAGCTTCCGCAACCCAAATGTCAACCTAACCTACGCGAGGCGAATCGTGTTACAAATATGCATGTATCATACACATATTTAAAAGGCAAGGATCTGGAGACCTCAAGCTCCTCGTGGAACTGGGGGGTGGGGGCGGGATGGCCTAGAAGGTTCAATGTGGTCATATTCATTAATGGTGCTTTTTTACCGGAACGTACCGGATCTATATCCGGCAAGGGGCCATCAATATCGATGAGGCTCCCCAAAACCTTGGGGGAGTGTCCTTATCGCTACAACAATAACTACCCAAGAAGATTTAAGGATTAGCTGTTTGACATTTGTGCAGACAAAAATATAGCTTAGCAAATTAAAAGACAGTGACCTGTCAAAATCGTTTAAACAGTTGAGCGCCAATTAAGTAAGTAAGTAAGACCCAGAGGTTTGGTTTATGGATGGATGCTTTTCCACCTTTAGTACGGTAGTCCATGTAATACAAATTTGCAGCAAAAATTGTATTTCTTAAGCCCACAGGGAGCGACTGTGGTTTCAGATCTAATACAAATGCTGAAAAAAAAATTCAAGCAGAAAAGTCTCTAAGTCAGCATCTAATAAAAGGGCTTGCACTGATGATATTCATATTATTAGCCTTGAAGGCGCGTATAACTTCTTTCCTTCTGCGATGGTCAAAATCTCACGCTCTATAAATCTTTCTCCGAGAACCCTTGGAGTATTCAAGGGGAAGAGTATCAAAGTAAATTTTATGATAAACTAAAGAATATATATATTTCACCAAATAAAAGCCCAACGGCACGCCGACTAAGTTGTACTCTCCTAACTGACACCCGTTTTGGGAAAAAGATTTGTAGGATGACTTGAAATAACGTAATGTTTCCATTTTGTGGCAGCTGCCGCTACAAGCCGTTTCTCGAACAAATTAATCAAAACTTGAACCATGGACTTTAAGAGACGTTGCTCGATTATTAGATATTTCGATCGGTCAATATTCGACCCCGCGTAATCCTTAATGGTGGCAATTTTGAAATGTTTGCTGATGCATAGGGGAATGGAAGAGGAAAATAAATGACATAGAGAGAAGAAAAAGAAGGATAGGCGAAGTCATAATGTCCATTGATCTTTTGACCACTTCAAATGGCCACAAAGTCGTTGAAGTTATGACTATATGAAATGGTCACAAGGGCAAGTTTTAAATTGTTGCAAAGTCAACGATATTGACATTATGACCATCCTTCTTTGCGGAAGTGGTCACAAAGTCAACACCTTTTTTTCCAATTGGCTATAAAGTATATTATTTTGTTTCGCATGTTAAAAACTATTAAATTACAGTATTACAACTTTGTTCAATCGATTGAAAAGGATTTGCTTTTATTTAAAATTTTCTTATACGGCGCTCCTTTTCTCATATTTCGATCCCATTCTGGTCAAAGATCGGATGAAAACTGGCCCTATATGATTCCATCTGAGATAAGAAAAACCTATTCAAATAAAATTTTAGAGAAGTTTTGGAATATATAATCCCGCGAAGTTTCATCTGCGGAGTTACTTTTCCTAGTTCTGTTTTTATTAAAGTACCAAATCGGTCTAAGAGCTGGGCCGGTGACGTCCTTTGACATTAGAAGAACATATTCAAATAAAAGTCTAATCCATCCTGCTGAAGTTTTTTGATTTCGTGCTGATTTTAAATTGCTGGACATGGCTATGGTATAAAGGTCAAAAAGCCAATGAACCTTATGGCCGTTTGAAGTGGCCTTTGACTTTTCGGCCGTTGACCTTATGTCACCTGCTGTATATTGTTACGGTCCTTTACTCAAACGGAAATTTCCTAAACGGCCATAAAGTCAAATGAAAATGTTTCTATGTTCAATTTTACTTAAGATTTTTTTTCTTAATCTTAAAGTAAAATTGGACACACCATTAAACACACAAACATATAACTATATAAACTGAGCGCAAGTTTAAATATAGTACACAAACAAATGAAAAAACGTAATAAATTCAATAGACCTTGTGACCATTTGAAGTGTTCATAACGCCAGTTTACCTTTTGGCCGTTGACCTTATGTCACCCCACCAAAATTTGTTATACTATCTTATCTGGGCATAGAATAGATTGTTCATAAAAATTGTCGAAATCAGATTCTAATCTACTTTTTCGATATCGAAACTTTCGAAAAAATGGGAAAAAATCATTAACAAACACTGACAAAGTGATGAAAGAAAATTCGAAGAATTTTGTAAAGATGGCAATGACAACAATCAATTGTATAGGGACAAAATTTTTAGTAGCTACCATTCCATGTAGAAGGTAACGAAAAGCTCGATGAGTTGGCAAAGGAGAGTGCAACACGCGCTGAATCGATAATAGCCGTCCGCATCCGTTTCAGAGAAGTTAAAAGGGGAATTGCATATGATCCAATCAAGCATCAAAGGCGTGGACAAGAGCGAGAGGCTGCAACATTTTTAAGACCATGTGCAAAGCCTACGATATTAGACTGACAAAGTCTCGCCATGTCAAGGCTCCAGTTACAAGGGGCCAGATCACGAGGCAGCATTTAAGCTAGTTCCTAGAAAACTTAAAGTACTTGCCAAGAGGTTTTTACTGACCGGCCAGTTCAACCTAACATACCATTCCATGTCTCTGAAAAGTATAATAAAATATTAATGTTAAGCAAAATTGGAATAAAATTATCGAACTCATGTTTAACATTTTTATAACATTACGGAAAAATCACTTAAAATAAACAGATATCAGCAACATACATACATACATATGTAGGTAAACACATATAATTATCTACTTAACAAACTAACATAAATTAATACGAAAAGCCAATAATATTCATATGTATGCTTAAAAACATAACAAATAAACACAAACAATCGTAGTGATAAAAGAAAAAATTAAGCGAATGTGGGCGTTAGTGAACGCTAAAGAGTTACTAAAGGGAGGCGGAAATAAGAACAATAAAGCAATAAACTAATAGACAATTGATTTTGTTTAAAAAGCCAACAAATCATTATCTACTTTAGAAAAATCTACAAAAATAGTAACAAAAGCGACAAAAGTCGAGAACACTTGTTTTGGTGTGAAGTGCACGTGCAGAACACGCGGCACTTGGCACGACCTAATCAAATCCGTATATTTAACTAAAAGCGACGCGTGTGCCCATTTAAGAAAGCAAATATCGGTGGCAAAAATAAAATGCACAACTGTTAAATGCTAATTATTCAATTAAATAATAGTGTTTACATACAATTTGTCGAGTCAATTACGACTGTTGGTCCTACTGACAACAACAGCACCAATAAATATAAAAATAGACACACACGAAATATTGCGCCTTTGTCAAATATAACCGTTAAAATGTTTTCACTTGATAATTTCGATTTGGAAGCGACCATGGCACGACACTTTTTCGAAGGTTCGCAAGCGACAAATGCTTCGAGTTCAAGTTCGGAATTCTTCTTCGGCGATGATGATAACACTTCGGAGAGCGATGAAGATGATGCGTATAGTAGTGGTTTTAATAGTGATCAAGAAAATAATGAAAAAAGGTGAGAACGCTTAGTAAATATCAGATTTTAGGTGGAGGTTGGTCACCTAATTGGGTCTAAAACCAATGTTGTCAACAAAACTATCCCAAACTTTTTTTTTATTATAATGTTTTTAACTTTCGATTTTTAAAACTGATATGCATTACTTTGGTCTTGAGAAACTCTATATTTCGTTCTAATGTCATTTTTTTGCTGAAGTCGTTTTCATGAAATTGTGACAGCTAAACGAGTCTTAGTTCCATCGATCGTATGGAACTTGTTTCTTCTTCATAAACAAAATTTAAAAGCAGCAAATATTACAAACATCTTTTGATATTTGCCCCTATTTCAAGCGATTTATTGCGTTTTGAAAAAAATTATTTATTTATTGGTGAATTGCTAGGCTAGGCTCAGCGATGTATGTATGTATGTACTTCAACAAAAAACAAATTTCTTAGCTACGGTATGGTTACCACTGAGGCGTTATATTATGGCATCAATAACAGATGTCATTGATTCCATAAGGTTGATTGCATCAGCTGTTTTATACGGAGTTTTCCAGGGCCATGAAGTACTTATTCCGCAATTTTATTTTTATCTCATGGTCTATTCGATAACGTGGAAAGTTTAAAGCTAAGAATAAAGTTTGATCTCAAAACCTAAGGCATTTGCATGTCTCACACTTTTATTGCAAACAATCAAAAATATTTGTTTGAAATTGCAATTATAAATATTATTTGAAGATAACATAAAAAGAAGTATTGCCATTGCGACTGCTGATTGGAATATATCACCATATCTCGGCTACCCTATCTTAGAATAAATTCTATATGCTTTGACGTGAGCTGCAGCGTGTATGAAAAAAGTTCTGAAATGGGGCCGAGTTAGGGTGATTTTCCACTCAGTATTATAATAACATCACCCTGCAATTACCGCCGAATCGCATCACTTAAAAAGTACTCAACCCATTTAACCTTGAGTAAATTTTTGGTTAGAAGTGCCTAATTAAAATTTCAATGCCCTTAATTATGAAAAATATTTAGACAGCAATAATATTTGAGTAAGAACACTACTCGAAATAGTCAAGATATTGTTCAAAGTGTGTAGCACTCATGTCAAATATACCCTACAGGGTAATTCGAGTATCGAATTGATTGCAACATCAGGTGACATTGCCATAACAGAATAATTATTGTAGATGTGACAATAAATACCTACATACTTTTTGCATAAACTCTTAGCGGGATAATCAGGCGATTTTTGAGAACAAAGAAAATAATAATATATTAAAAACTTGTGGTGCTACATGTTGCAGACGATCTTTTAAGCTCGACATAAAATACTATAGTCTTTTTTATACGACAGGGTTTGATTTAAGCCAGGATTATCAATGTCAGGATCAACTCTTTGGAATCAATCTTGTATAACGAAGTTGCCTACTTAATGCTAAATTACCTAATTCAATTTTACTTAATTCGTTGTTGTTGTATTAACGATAAAGACACTCCCCGAAGTCTTTGGGGAGTGTTATCGATGTTGATGGTTCTTTAACGGATTTAGATCCGGTACGTTCCGGTAACAAAGCACCATTAAGGTACTAGGCCGACTATCTCGGGAACAGTTTATATGACCATATTAAACCTTCAAGGCCATCCCTCCCTCTCCACCCCCTACTTGCATGAGGAGCTTGGGGTCGCCAGAGCCTCGTCTGTTAATGAAACAAGATCCGCCGCGGGTAGGAGAGTTTGACAATTGGGTTGGAGAAGCTATATATTGCGCTGGCAACCCCTTCAATTCGTCGCTCTGATCAATTCGGTATATTTAATGGTGAGTCTATCTTCTATATTTCTCAACGTTACAAACATCGGACAAAGTTAATATACCATTTCATGTTCATGAAAGGTATAAAAAGCGGATTTATAAAACAATTTTAATAAGCTGTTAATTCTATTATGTGTTATTGGATTCTAAAATAAATAAATCTAATCATGAAGGAAAAAATGCACAGTACAAGCATACATATATGTAAGCAAAGGAAAAGAAACATGTAAATACTTCTATAGGTATAAATAAAAACAGAAATGTAGAGACAACTCAATAAATATTAATAATATTCAGTTTTTTTGTTCTGTTCGGACTTTGAATGAAACCTGGCCAAAATGGGACTCTGAATGATCCCGTCGCATGTACAACCTAAATGGGGATACAATTTACACATTTGTAGGGGCACTAACTGGGCATTGCTTTATAGGTAGGTGTAGGCATGTAGAAAGGTTAGGAGCTACTTATCGTCGATGTTGCCGGTGTTGAAATGAGGATGAAGAGGAGGGAACGGTGGTTTTCCTCATCTGCAACTGCCTGGCTCTAAGTGGCTCAAGGCACCGTTTCCTGGGTGCTCCATTTCTAGATTAACTGAGCCAAGTTTTGGAGCATGTCGTCAAGGACTTGGTAGCATTTATCAGGTCCTCAAAATGGTTCGAAGAGGAAAGGTAACGGTGTCTTTTCGTGGTATCACAACGGGTCTAATATCACCGGCCTAAGTGTGCCTTCGGGAAGCCACTTCAACCTAACCTATACTTTCTTAATTTCCAAATAAAGAACCCAAATCCTTATTCGCTTAAAATTAGAGCTAACAATTTCTCGAGAGGGAATGTGTCGTGCGCGTCTGCTTTGTAGAATCGCGAAATACACGTAAGGCTCGCGAGTTTCTCGACATTCAAATTCATCACTGAACTGGCAGAATTATATAGATCTTACGAATACTTCTCGAAAACAAGCGAGAATTTCGGGAATAGATCGTAAGTTCTACATATCGCACACCTAGATCAAAACAACGATCAAAAATCGCAAATTTCAGAAAACGCACTGACCGCCTTCCCCATATGCGCAATTCCAATTTTTATTCTAACCAAGTCTTTTCTCGCTGATTATACAGTTCGGTAGGTATTGAATAGGGAAGCTCGGGTGTACTCATAACTTCGATATTTGAGTTAGCTCCCTATTGATCTAGGTGTGCGCTATAACATTGCCAATGCAGCGACTAAATTGAATGTCGAAAAGCTTGCGAGCTTTACGAGGTTCACCTACTGGCTGAAATCGTTCCGTTAGCAATAACGCTTACAAACAATGACTGCCCCAGACCCAATCACAGCTCCCGTCACAGGAGACTAAACAACGATAATATAAACCCGTTATCTGTTCAACAACTTAGCAACACTAGATGTTGCAGCAAACTGTCATACATCCTCACTCACAGCTTGCTATATACAGTGTTGCCATATTAGCTTTTTTCAACCTAGATTTAGTTTATTTTTCTTCGTTGAGCTTGAAAAGTTGCGATTAAGCTTTAGGCTTTTTCAGCTTTTTTTAGCTCTGTTTAGCTTTTTTCAAAATTTTAGAAAATCTAGATAAACAGTTTTATGTAGATAAGATTTTAAGAACATTGAATGAATTAAAAAAATTTATGGGGCTAAGAAACAGATAATGTTGGCATTATGGTAGGCAGAAATCGAGGCGTAGTAACTTTATTAAGGCAGCATCAACGTAATATCGTTTTCGTTCCGTGTGTTTGCCACTCGATTCTATGACTGTTTCATCTGCTTCGACACCGATTCCGAGCGAAATTAAAAATTTGATTTCAGAAACAGTTAACTGGGTTTCTATGCCCACATGTAGACAAAAGAGCAATGATACATACACATATGCTGGGTAATACGACGAACTCTATCCGTAGAAAATCGCATCCACACGAATGGGAAAACTCCTTGTTTTTCTGTACTTATGTCAACAGGCTTAATATTTATTCGAAAAATACCGTTGTGTGTAAGGCTTATTACTTACTTAATTGGCGCTTAACAGTTTAAACGGTTATGGCAGTCCAACAAGGCGCGCCAGTCGCTCCTTCTCTCTGCCAACCGGCGCCAATTGGTCACACCAAAGGAGTTTAAATCGTTTTCCACCTGGTCCTTCCAACGGAGTGGGGGCCGCCCTCTACCTCTGCTTCCATAGGCAGGTTCCGATAGAAACACTTTCTTGGTCGGAGCGTCATCGTTCATTCGCATAACATGGCCTAGCCAGCGCAGCCGCTGCGTTTTAATTCGCTGGACTATATTGATATCTGCGTATAGCTCGTACAGATCGTTAAATCTTCTTCAATACTCGCCATCGCCAACACGTAAAGGGCCATAAATCTTTCGAAGAACATTTCTCTCGACCACTGCCAGAGCCGTTTCATCTAATGTTGTCATGGTCCATGCTTCTGCACCATATAGCAGGACGGGAACGATAAGTGACTTCTAGAGTATAATTTTCGTTTGTCGAGAGAGGGCTTCACTTTTCTATTGCCTATCTGGGCCAAAGTAGCATTTATTGGCAAGAGTGATTCTTCGCTGGATTTCAGAACTGATGTTGTTGCTAGTGTTGGAGCTGGTTCCCAAATAAACGAAGTCTTTTACTATTTCGAAATTATCGCTGCCAAAAGTGGCGTGCTTGCCAAGGCGCAAACGCGCTGACCCTTTGCTCGATGACAGCAGGTACTTCGTTTTGTCCTCATTCACCTTCAAACCCATCTTTACAGCTTCCTCTTCCAGTTTGGAGTAAGCAGAACTAACATCGTGGGTGTTTAGGCCGATGATATCAATGTCATCAGCATATGCCAGTAATTGCACGCTTTTATATAATATTGTTCCAGAGCGGTTAAGTTCTGTAGCTAGTATAATTTTCTCCAGAGCATCAAATTAAAGAAATCGCACGATAGGGGGTCACCCTGAATGAAACCTCGTTTAGTTTCGAACGGCTCGGAGAGGTCCTTCCCAATTCTGACTGAGCTGATGGTGTTGCTCAACGTCATTTTGCACAGCCGTATCAGTTTTGCGAGGAAACCAAATTAAGACATAGCGGCATATAGGTAGCTCTTTTTCGTGCTGTCGAAGGTGGCTTTAAATCGACGAAGAGGTGATGTGTGTCGATTATTTTTTCGCGGGGAATTTATATGCGATATTAAGAAGGCTGATTCCGCGATAGTTGGCGCAGTTTGCAGTATCCCCCTTCTTGTGGACTGGGCAAAGAACATTTTTATTCCAATAGTCGGGCATGCACTCGTCCGCCCATATTTTGCGAAGAAGCTGATTCATGCGCCTTACCAACTCCTCGCCGCCGTATTTGAATAGCTCAGCAGGCAATCCATTAGCGCCCGCGGCCTTGTTGTTTTTCAATCTGGTTATTGCTATTCTGACCTCATCATAACCGGGTGGGGGACATTTATTCCATCATCATCGATTGCGGGATCAGGTTCGTCATCCCTGTGCGGTAGATCGCTGTCTCTATTTAGGAGAGCAGAGAAGTGTTCCCTCCATAATCTAAGCACTCTCTGGACATCAGTTACAAGGTCGCCGTTTTCGCCGTTTACAGGAGTTTGCCCCGGTATTGAAATTTTCCGTCTGTCGCCGAATTTTTTGGTAAAATTTTCGGGCGTTATTCCTGGTGGCTAGCAGCTCAAGCTCTTTGCACTCACGCCTTTCTGTCTCTGCTTTTTTCTTCCTGAAAAGGTGTCTGGCTTCCCGATAGCGTTCACACACACTCCTCTTGTTGCGATCGCTTTTAACGTAGCCCTGTAGGCAGCGTCTTTTCTTTCGGTATCAACGCGGCATTCTTCATCGTACCAGTTGTTTTTCCGTGGCCGCCGGTAACCAATTTTTTCCTCGGCGGCAGTACGAAGTGCTTTGGAAATATGCTCCCACCGCTCCTGCATTCCTTCAGGCTGAGTTGAGCTCTCACAGAGCAGGTGTGAGAGTCTGTTGCGAAATCATTCGCAGTCTGTTGCGATTGCAGCCTTTCGACGTCTCGCTTTCCTTGTGTTTTTTGTTCCTTGGTTTTAGCCGTGCAAAGGCGGATGCGTATACGGCAGCGATCGTATGTGCATTCTAATTGTTCATAAAAAGCGTCTTTCGCCTCATCGTCTTTCTCATCTATCGGTGCATGGGCGCAGATGAATGATATTGTAACAAATTCTGGGGATTTCTGCTTATTTGAAACCTTCTTCCAACATTCGAATCGCAAAAATGTTGAATAAATTACTCCAATATTCTGTCTATCAAAGTTGTCTTTATTATACTACTTTGGGAGTAGTACAATTATTCTTCCCAATTATACTTCAGTTCGCAAGTGATAGCGTGTTTAAATCAAACTGAATAGTTATGCATCAGCTTGCGCTGCTTTCATACTCTCGGTTGCCTCGTCTGCATATTTCTCCTAAGGTCCAGACGTTTCGCCTTCCAGAAATTTTGTCTCTTCTGCTTGGTTACCATCTGCATACATGTATATTTGTAGTTTATGTTTATCTTGTAGCCATATGCGGGTGTATGTGTGAGTAACTACTTCCCAGCGGACCAAGTTTGATTAATTTGCGAGACTTTCGCAAAATGCTCAGAATTGTGCTCATATGTGAACAAAAGAAGATATAAACTTTATTTTTATCACAAAAAACCTGTAAACAAGCTCCTACGCGAACAAAGAGCGATAGGAAATTTATATACCGCATATCACTCGCTTTATGTTTGCAGGAATTCTCGCAACTGAGCAAAGAACGATGCTCATTTTTGTGGCGCAAAACAAATTATTATGAGCTTTGCAAAATGTGTTTTGTGACAAAAACCAAAATGCAGACAAAATAACGGTTCAAATTTCGTATACAGCGTTATTTCTTCTATCGATGCGCAGCGCATATAAGAAATAAAACAATTTTTTAGTTCTATGATATCCGTGAAAGTGAATACTTGAGAGCAGTGTTTGAAAAATTATTTAATATTTATTATACGCAAATAAATACTGTGCAAAGTAAGTATAAACGCCTCAAGTGCGCTTCAATGTATTTAATATAGGGGAACATAACGGGAAACGGAACAACTGAAAAATTCGTTCATCCTATTTCTTATGATCATTTTGTAATATCCTTTTTGATACTTATATAATATTGTTTCCGTCTCGGGAAAAAGATTTTTTTCAGTATCTAATTTGAGTCGAAAATGTATCAAATCAAATATTTTATCCGACTAATCAGAAGTATCAAAAAAAGCCTATAAAAAATATTGCTTAATATTCGCTAGCTTTATTTGTTGCGACTATCGTAAACAATACTTTCACTGCCACAAACGAACGACATATGAATCATATTGCTATCGTTTTCAGACTCGTTTGCGAGGGTTTTATCCGGTTAAATATCGTAAATCGCTCAAATGGGGTATCATTTGTGAGAATTTGGTCTGTTGGGATTCGACTGATGATTACATGTGTTTGTGAGTATTTCTTCGTTGCCTTGAATGTATGTGTGTAAATGATGATTGCCACAAGAGTGGCAGCTTGCTTTATTGTTGTTGTGCCTTTATTTACTAACAGCTTAGTGATGCTAAAATTCGCCACAATATACTAAAAAATTTTGCTTTTATTCGGATAGCGGCGAGACGTTTGTCCAGAGGCGTGAACGCCAGTACTTGGCGACAAAGACTCTCTCCCACCACGAATCCGACGGCGAAACTACGCTTATTTGTATGGCCACTCCAATAGATGTCACAATTTTTAATCTTTATTCCTTGCTTCGTCCAACGCATTCCTTGGATGGCGGTGATGTCAGATTTTGCTTTGACGAGGACATCAACCAGCCCGGCATCTGTACCAATCCCATTCAGGGAGCGGACGTTCCAGGTGCATGCCCTCAATTCATTGTCCTTCAAACGTTTGCCATGGTCGTCATCAATAAAGGATTTTTGTTTTATCCGAGGCTTGTTCTTGCTTTTCGTTGGAGTGTGGTTTGACGTGGCGGGTTCCAAGCACAACCCGCTCAGCGGGGGTGAAAATATTACTTGCACGTTTATATAGCGAGCCGCTTGATCCAAGACAGACGCCCACTTGCAGCCGCACTTCGTGGTGGAGAGACGCTGCTGATAGCTCATATAAAGTCATATAGAGTAAAACTTACGTAAGGAATTATTATAAGCCATAAGGTAGAATATAACAACTTTATTATAAGGCTTATGGACCAACAAAAGTAAGGCTTACTTACATAAGACCTTATTAAAAGAAACTACTGGCTGTATTAGGATCTTTTATATAAGATTTATATATAGCCCACCCACAATCAGGCTTGCATAAGCTGTTACAATAACGAGTTTGAATAATGATTGGTCTACCATAGTATAACCTTTAAGTTTTATTGCACATATGAAATTGCTTGGCCTTATAATAAGACACCATCTGACTTCAAATTCCTTTAGTCATATTCATAATAACCTATTTCAAAACCTTATTTAGCCGGGGGTCACTCGTCGATAGTGGTTCGGCAAGCCTATAAAGTGTCATGAAAATGTTTCTTCCAAAAATTTATTTGCCAGATATCGTTTGGAGTCGGTGTAAACCAAAAACTTGAAAACGAGGTTCTCAGACAGAGGGGAATGTAGATTTTCATCTTACATGGGTTCTTTAAAAGGACAAAAAAAGAAGAGTTTCTTATTGAAAATATTTTTATCGGCGTTATTATTTTTCAAATAAAAAAACATTTACCTGAAACATATTTCGAAAACTTTTAGACTATAGCGGCGCTTTGTTTATCCCTTTTAAATTAAAACACAGATAGCATCTGCTAACTATTTTTTTGATCTTTTATGAAATTGGAGTAAAAATTAATAAAATTTTTTTAATCTGTTATGTCTTTTATGAAAAAAATTAAAACAACACATAGAAAGTTGCCTTAAACTATTAGCTATTTTTCTTATACTAGGTTCAAACACACACCAAATTGGCAATTTATACTGTTTGGGCAATTTATTACGCAATTTGTCATATAATAAATTGTAATAATAAATTGCCAATTTAAAAAAAATTGCGTAATAAATTGTTTCAACCTGCAAATGCAACATTGTAAAGTGTGTTTATTGAGTATATTTAAACGTCACTTACGCATGGCTGAACTATATGGTTGGCTCATTTCATCAGCTGATTTTATGTCTTTCATTTCACTGGAGTAGAGACTGTCAAAAGAAGATGGCAAAAACAAAATGAAACCAAAACATTAAACACATTTTCTTACAACATACAAAAATTTCAAAGTTTTATGTATTCATTCCATTCCATTCACCTAATACCAACACGCACATTTTGACAGTCTCAACAGATATATGCTGTTACTGTAGAGATGAGCCAACCAGCTATCAAACTACTATTGTGTAAGCTAAATAGAGTTGTATGAACACCACTCAATTTAAATCGAAACAGCCTCAATTTATTTTTCTGTTTGAACATAGTATTAGCCTTAAAAATTTTTATTTAGACTTTTTTATGTTTTTTTTTGTTGTCAATCTAGCCTTTTTTCTTAAAAAGTGCTGGCAACACTGGTCACAGTCTCGGATGTATACCGCTGCGACTGAGAAGACGAAGCCGGAAGTTACATCATTCCAACAGTGGTGGGATCTGCCAAGCCTAAGTCGAAAATATTTTCGAAATTATGTTCTGTTCTTCGGTTGCTGCACACAAAAACTTTTGTTGCTCATTATCGGCAAATTCTGTTTTAGATTTGTTGGGGTTTGACTTGGAATGACAGGTTTGTTCAATTTACATCGCCACATTCATGGCTACTGAGTTAAAACGATAACGTGCACGTAGAGAAAGGTGAAGATAAATAAAATATGATGTGAAGACCAAGAGAATGCGAAGTTAAATACGAATACTGAAGGGAAGAAGAAAATAAATGACATAGAGAGAAGAAAAAGAAGGGGATGAATAGGCGAAGCTATAACGTCCATTGCTCTTTTGATCACTTCAAATGGCTCAAAGTCAATTGAAGTTATGACTATATGAAATGGTCACAAGGTCAAATTTTAAATTGTTGCAAAGTCATATCCTGCTTTTCCGAAGTGGTCACAAGGTCAACACCTTTTCTTCCAAGTGGCCATAAAGTATATTATTTTGTTTCGCATGTTAAAAACTATTAAATTACAGTAACGTTTTATTGTTTTCGCTATATCTTTGTTTAACCGAATGAAAAGGATTGATTTTTATTTAAAATTTTCCAATACGGCGCTCCTTTTCCTATCTACAAATTATCTAGATAATAAAAAAAACCAATGCTGCCGCACAAAAAAGCATACCCCAAAAGCGGGCTTAAACTGTGACTGGAAAACTGCTCAGTAGTTTAACTGGAGTTTAAATTTGACTAGAGTTAAATCAAACGTAGTTTAAGCTTAGCTTAACCAACTACTGGAAAACCGGGCCTAAGTGGAGTTTGGTGACTCAACTGGATCTAAAACCAATGTTGTCAAAAAAAATATCCCACATTTTTTTTAAATTATAATTTTTTTAGCTTTCGATTTTTAAAACTGATATGCCCTATTTTGGAGAGTTTCTATTTCGTTCTAATGTCATTTTGTGTTCTGAAGTCGTTCACATGAAATTGTGTCAGTTAAACGAGTCTTAGCTCGGAACGATCCTGCTCCAGCTTTTCAAAGTTTCTTCTTCATAAAAAAAATATAAAAGCAGCAAATATTACAAACATCTTTTGATATTTGCCCCTATTTCAAGCGATTTCTTGAGTTTTGAAAAAAATTATTTATTTATTGGTGAAATGCTAGGCCAGGCTCAGCTATGTATGTATGTACTTTAACCAAAAAGAAATTCCTTAGCTACGGTATGGTTATCACTGAGGCGTTATGTATGGCATCAATAATAGATGTCATTGATTCCATAAGGTTGATTGCATCAGCTGTTTTATACCGAGTTTTCCAGGGCCATAAAGTACTTACTCCTCAATTTTCTTTTTATCTCATGGTCTATTCGTTAAAGAGGAAAGTTTAAAGCTAAGAATAAAGTTTGATCTCAAAACCTAAGGCTTTTGCATGTTTCACACTATCATTGCAAACAATCAAACATATTTTTTTAAAATTGTAATTATAAACATTTATTTCAAGATAACACAAAAAGAAATATTGCCATTGCGACTGCTGATTGGAATATCACCATAACTCGGCTGCCGTTTCGGGAAAGCTCTATCTTAGAATAAATTATATATGCTTTGACGTGAGCTGCAGCGTGTACGAAAAAAGTTTTGAAATGGGGCGTTCAACCGAGTTAGGATGATTTTCCATTCAGTAGTATAATAACATCACCCTGCAATTATCGCAGAATCGCATCATTTAAAAAGTCCATAACTTCTGTATTAAATAAAATTGTAAAAACAGTGGGATAATTCGGGTTCGCACATCCCATACTATATGATGCCACTGCACAAAGGTGTCCATTCACAACGCCCGGTGTCCCAAAATCTTCATTGCACACATCAGCTCCATTACCAGCAGCGCAAATCATTGTTGATGTAATAATTCTACCTCCTCTATCATAAAGCAATTCACAAATATTACGTGATAATGAATACAAGACAGTAGTTTGGAGTATATTCGAAGTCTGCCCATATCCTGCAGTTTTCCAACCCCATCCACTAACTCGCATTTCCGTACTCGTTTCAAATGTACAAGCGCAAAAGTTTATTGTGTCTACTTTATACTCGGAAAAAGGGATGCATGCACTTTCAACATAGCTATATCCATATGTAATGTTTCGGGTTCATAAGTACATGGATAAAATACATCCACTACATTGCGAGTTTGTCCAAATACGGGTATATGACGTAAATCCGTTACACCAGCTGAAACCTTCAAGTAGTGCTTATCGAAATCTACCACGCAATTTGCAACTGTTACCACCTTCAGAAGAGTCACCAACGAACCAACGCAATGATTTCTGCCTTCGAAACGTATTGATGCCAAATACGGATAATTCCGTATACCCTTAGGACCGCCACTTACTATGCGATATTCCGAATTCGTATAAATTAAAAGGAAACTAAGCATAACAAACAAGATCGCGAAAAAATTGCGTATATTCATTTTAGACTATTTCCACCGCTTCTTAAGTATAAAGTACACCAAGAACAATTTTGTGGACGCTATTTATACATAATTGTGTTGTCGATTCCAGGAATTTGAACAATAAAAACACTTCAACATTTGAATTATATAGAAAGGAAAATTTTTATTTTTTTTTTTCATTTAACCTTGAGTAAATTTTTGGTTAGAAGAGCCTAATTAAAATTTCAAGGCCTTTAGTGATGAAAAATATTTATACAGCCTTTTAACACGCTTATATTAGCTTCACTAGTTTTTAACTCTCTTGACTAGACACTCAAAGGAGAGTTAGAGCCATCTAGCAGCAATTATTGAAGTGGTTGAATAAACCGATACAAAACGAGTTGTGCTTAATAGCGGAGACGTGAACCTCTGTGCTACGGTGCTATAAACATCAAATATCTGAGTGGATTGCAGATACTAAAACGGCACAATATATCCATGTTTTTTAGTTTTTTTATACTATACTAGCCTTTACCCGCGGCCCCGTCCACAAAGAGAAAATAAAATATATGGGCTATTCACGTTAGCCTGCTTATCAAGTTATCTGTTTAAAAGTTATTTTTGTCTAATATATTTTATTTTTGTAATAGATTAAAAAAAGTACTAAAGGAGCTGATAACTTGTAAAGCACGCTTACGTACAATACAGTTTTTTCGAATTAAAAAAAATACATTTTGTTTTAAGTTAAATTAATTGATATGACAGGGGTGACGGAACTACTATACATAGAACAAAGGAGCGAAACTACAATTAGCTAAAAACAAAGATATTTTTCTAGATGAAAGTAGTGGTACCTTTCGGGTATTTAATTGGTTAAAATATTACAAAACGAGTAATTATAGTTATAACAGTTCGTTACAGGATTCATTTAAAAAAATCAAAAATAGTTAGAACGGAAAAGCTGGGTTGGATATAAAGATAAAACATACCGAATTTTAATTACGAATAACTTTGCAACAAATCCATGGCCATAAGAGCTCCTAATTTAAAAAGGCATGTGCGCTGAACTACCGGTTTCGAAGGGCCTTAAATGATCCCGGAAGGGTCCCAAAATGATACCAAAATATTCCCGGAAAAGTCCCGAAATGATCCCGACGGGATCCCGGACAAATCCCGGAAACCATCCACAAATTACCCCTTAGGGTTCCCCAAATGATCGAGAAATAGTCTCGAAATGACCCTGACAGGATCCCGGACGTATTCCGAAAACCATTCAGAAATGATCCCGAAAGGTTAATATAATGATCCCGAAATAATCCAGAAAAAGTCACGAAATTACCCCGACTGATTCCCGGGCGGATCCCAAAAACCATCCAGAAATGATCCCGGAAGAGTATCCGAATGATCCCGACATAGTCCCGAAAACTATCCAGAAATGATGCCGGAAGGGTCCCCAAATGATCCCGAAATAGCCCCGAAATGATCCCGAAATAATCCCGAAAATGTCCCAAAATAACCCCGACGGGATCCCGGACGGATCCCGAAAACTATATAGAAATTATCCCGGAAGGGTCCCAAAATGATCCCAAAATGGTCCCGAAAAAGTCCTGAAATGACCTCGGCGGGATCCCGTACGGATCCCGAAAACCATCCATAAATGATTTCGGAAGGGTCTCGATATGACCCTAATGGGATTACAATTAAGGGGAAGCTAATTATAAAACCATGTTAATAAGGCAGCAGGCGCGTTGGAGCGAATGAAGCTTTACAAAGAAACATACAGGTAAAGCTAATAAAAGCGTGCTAATAAAAACAATCGAAGGAGGGAGGATGGCGGGAGGAGAAGGAGAGGACCACTGATCGTTTTTCCAAAATTGTTTAGATCTCGATCTGTATGTGCCAGATACCAAAAACTATTGATTTTGGAGAAAATTTATATTGAGTTATAACAACTTATAGATTTTATACCAGGGGGGCGGGGGAGAAAGGGGGGGGGGGGAGGGCGGAGGGTGTCACTGCTCACTTTGGAAGCCCTGACCTATTGAGTCTGTAATATTGGTGAAGGCCAGTATACGTAAAGTTATAATGTGTAAAAATTATTAAAAAGTAATTGCTCGAAAGTAATTGCTCGAAAGTAATTGCCCCACCCCTCTTTCCCTGTTCGAAGGAAATTTCGCTAGTAGACTACTGTCTGTGTCCCAAATTTCATCAAAATCCGTGTAGCCGTTCTGGCATGATTCATTGGCAAAGACTAAAAAATATAATAATTAAATTTTAACTGTTCCTAGGGGCCGGGGAGGTATGTTTGTATGTTCGTATGTTTGTCCAGACGTTTGTCTTTGTGACTCAATCACGCAAGAACGGTTGGACGGATTTGGATGAAATTTAGCACACGTATAGCCAATAGTCTAGAATGATGTACTAGCTATATTATTTTTGGAAAGGGTTATAATTTAATTATTGTATTTTTTCGTCTTTGTGACTGAATCACGCCAGAACGGCTTCACGGATGTTGATGAAATTTGGGACAGAGATAATAGTCTACTGGCGAAATTTTTTTCGAACATGGAAAGGGGGGAGGGGGTCCCACGACCCCTTCGAATAATTACTTTTTAACAATTTTTACACATTATAACTTTACGTATACTGACCCTTACCAATATTACAAACTCAATGGGTGAAATAAGTCGAGGGCTTACAAAGTGAGCAGTGATACACCCCCCATCCCCCCTCCTTCCCCCTCTCGCGCAAAATCTATAAACTGTTATAACTCAATGTAAATTTTCTCCTAAATCAATAATTTTTGGTATCTGGATCATACAGATGGAGATCTAAACAATTTTGGAAAAACGATCAGTGATACTCTCCTCCTCCCGCCCTCCTTCAATTGTTTTTATTAGCACGCTTTTATTAGCTTTACCTGTATGTTTCTTTGTAACTCTTCATTCGCTCCAACGCGCCTGCTGCCTTATTAACATGGTTTTATAATTATCTTCACCCTATTTGTAATCCCGTTTGGGTCATACCCTTCCGGGATCATTTCTGGATGGTTTTCGGGATCCGTCCGCGATCCCGCCGGGGTCATTTCGGGACTTTTTCGGGACTATTTCGAGAACATTTTGGGACCCTTCCGGGATCATTTCTGTATAGTGTTCGGGATCCCTCCGGGATCCCGTAGGGGTTATTTTGGGACATTTTCGGGACTATTTAGGGATCATTTCGGGACTATTTCGCAATCATTTGGGGGTAATTTCGGAACTTTTTCTCGACTAAGACGGGATCATTTGGCGACTCTTTAGGCATCATTTCTGGATGATTTTATGGATCCGTATGGATCCGTCCGGGATCAATGTCATTTGGGGTGCCCTCCGGCATCATTTCTAGATGGTTTTCGGGATCCGTCCGGGATCCCGTCCAGGTCATTTCTGGACTTTTTCTCGACTGATACGGGATCATTTAGGGACCCTTTCGGCATCATTTCTGGATGATTTTCGGGTTCCGGCCGGATCCCGTCTGGGTCATTTCGGGGCTCTTTCTCGACTAATACGGGATCATTTGGGGACCCTTTCAGCATCATTTCTCGATGGTTTTCGGGCTCCGTCCGGGATCCCGTCGGGGTCATTTCGGTACTATTTCGGGATCATTTAGGGTGCCTTTCGGCATAATTTCTATATGGTTTTCGGGATCCGTCCGGGATCCCGTCCGGGTCATTTCGGGACTATTTCGGGATCATTTGGGGTACATTCCGGCATCATTTCTAGATGGTTTTCGGGATCCGTCCGGGATCCCGTCGGGGTCATTTTGGGACTTTTTCTCGACTAATACGGGATAATTTGAGAACCTTTTTGGCATCATATCTGGATGGTTTTCGGGATCCGTCCGGGATCCCGTCGGGTCATTTCGGGACTATTTCGGGATCATTTGGGGTGCCTTCCGGCATCATTTCTAGATGGTTTTCGGGATCCGTCCGGGATCACGTCGGGGTCATTTCGGGACATTTTCTCGACTAATACGGGATTATTTGGGCACGCTTTCGGCAACATTTATGGATGGTTTTCGGGATCCGTCCGGGATCCCGTCCGGGTCATTTCGGGACTATTTCGGGATCATTTGGGGTACCTTCCGGCATCATTTCTAGATGGTTTTCGGGATCCGTCCGGGATCCCGTCGGGGTAATTTCGGGACTTTTTCTCGACTAATACAGGATCATTTGGGGTAGCTTCCGGCATCATTGCTAGATGGTTTTCGGGATCCCGTCTTGGTCAATTTGGGACTTTTTCTCGACTTATACGGGATCATTTGGGGACCCTTTCGGCATCATATCTGGATGCTTTTAGGGATCCGTCCGGGAAACCGTCGGGGTCATTTCGGTACTATTTCGGGGTCATTTGGGGTGCCTTCCAGCATCATTTCTAGATGGTTTTCGGGATCCGTCCGGGATCCCGTCGGGGTAATTTCGGTACTATTTCGGGATCATTTGGGGTGCCTTCCAGCATCATTTCTAGATGGTTTTCGGGATCCGTCCAGGATCCCGTCGGGGTAATTTCGGGACTTTTTCTCGACTAATACAGGATAATTTGGGGTAGCTTCCGGCATCATTGCTAAATGGTTTTCGGGATCCGTCCGGGATCCCGTCCGGGTCATTTCGGAACTATTTCGGGATCATTTGGGGTACCTTCCGGCATCATTTCTATATGGTTTTCGGGATCCGTCCGGGATCCCGTCGGGATCCCGTCGGGGTCATTTCGGGACTTTTTCTCGACTAATACGGGATAATTTGGGGACCTTTTCGGCATCATTTCTGGATGGTTTTCGGGATCCGTTCGGGATTCCTTCAGGGTCATTTTGGGATTTTTTCTCGACTAATACGCGATCATTTGAGGTACCTTCCGGCATCATTTCTAGATGATTTTCGGGATCCATCAGGGATCCCGTCGGGGTCATTTCTGGACTTTTTCTCGACTAATACGGGATCATTTGGGGCAGCTTCCGGCATCATTGCTAGATGGTTTTCGGGATCCGTCCGGGATCCCGTCAGGGTCATTTCGGCACTTTTTCTCGACTTATACGGGATCATTTGGGGACCCTTTCGGTATCATATCTGGATGCTTTTAGGGATCCGTTCGGGAAACCGTCGGGGTCATTTCGGTACTATTTCGGGATAATTTGGGGTGCCTTCCAGCATCATTTCTAGATGGGTTTCGGGATCCGTCCGGGATCCCCCGTCGGGGTCATTTCGGGACTTTTTCTCGACTAATACAGGATAATTTGGGGTAGCTTCCGGCATCATTGCTAGATGGTTTTCGGGATCCGACCGGGATCCCGTCTTGGTCATTTCGGGACTTTTTTTCGACTAATACGGAATCATTTGGTGACCCTTTCATTATTATTTCTGGATGGCTTTCGGGATCCGTCAGGAATCCCGTCGGGGTCATTTCGGGACTCTTTCGGAACTAATACGGGATAATTTGGGGAGCCTTTCGGCATCATTTCTGGATGGTTTTCGGGATCCGTACGGGATCCTGCCAGGGTCATTTCGGGACTATTTCGGGATCATTTGGGATACCTTCCGGCATCATTTCTATATGGTTTTGAGGATCCGTCCGGGATCCCGTCGGGGTTATTTCGGGACTTTTTATCGACTGGTATCGGATCATTTGGGAACCTTTTCGGCATAATTTCTGGATGGTTTTCCGGATCCGTCCGGGATCCCTTCGGGGTCATTTCGGAACTTTTTCGGGACTATTTCGGGATCATTTGGGGTATTTTCCGGCATAATTTTTGAATGGTTTTCGGTCATTTCGGGACTATTAGGGGATCATTTGAGGACCTTTCCGGGATTATTTCTGGATAGTTTTTGGGATACGTGCGGGATCCCGTCGGGGTAATTTCTGGACTTTTCCGAGATTATTTTGGGGCCCTTCCAAGATCATTTCTGGATGGATTTCGAGATCCGTCCGGGATCCCGTCAGGGTCATTTAGGAGTCCGTTCGTGATCCCGTCAGGGCCATTTCGGGACTATTAGGGGATCATTTGAGGACCTCTCCGGCATCATTTCTGAATAGTTTTCGGAATCCGTCTGGGATCCCGTCGGGGTCATTTCAGGACTTTTTCGGACCTAATACGGGATCATATTGGGACCCTTCCGGAATCATTTCTGTATTGTTTTCGCGATCCGTCGTGGATCCCCTAGGGAACCTTCCTGGATATTTTCTGGATGGTTTTTGAGAACCGTCCGGGAGACCGTCAGGGTCATTTCGGAACTTTTTCGGGACTATTTCGGGATCATTTTGGTACCCTTCAGGCATCATTTCTATGTGGTTCTCTGGATAAGTCTAGAATCGTGTCGTTGTCATTTCGGGTTTTTTGGGACTATTCCGGGAACTTTTGGAGACCCTTCCGTGGCATTTCTAGATGGTTTTCGGGATCTGTCCGTGATAGCGTCGGGGTCATTTCGTGGATTTTTCTGGATAATTTCGGGATCATTTGGGGATCCTTTTTTTTACTCAATTACAAAAATAAAATGCATTAGACAGAAACATTTTTTTAAACAGGTAAATTGTTAAGCAGGCTAACGTGAATAGCCCATATATTTAATTTTCTCCTTGCGGACGGGGCCGCGGGTAAAGGCTAGTATATTATAAATGGCAAAGTTTGGATGTTTGGATGTTTGTCCAGACGTTTGTCTTTGTGACTCAATCACGCAAGAGCGGCTGAACCGATTTGGATAAAATTTGGCACGCATATAGGCAATAGTCTAGAAGGATCTACTAGCTATATCTTTTTGAAAAGGGGGAAGGTCCCCGCCCCCTGGGAACAGTTATAATTTAATTATTGTATTTTTTCGTCTTTGTGACTGAATCACGCCAGAACGGCTACACGGATTTTGATGAAATTTGGGACACAGACAATAGTCTACTAGCGACATTTTTTTCGAACTTGGAAAGGGGGGTAGGGGACCCACGACCCCCTTCGAACAAATAGTTTTTAATAATTTTTACACATTATAACTTTACCTATATTGACGTTCACCAATATTACAAACTCAATGGGTCAAATAAGTCGAGGGCAGTGAGCAGTGACACCCTCCGCCCCCTCCCCCCTTCTCGACCATCTGGTGTTAAATCTATAAATTGTTAAAATTCAATATACATTTCCTCCTAAATCAATAGTTTTTGGTATCTGGCACATACAGATCGAGATCTGAACAATTTTGGAAAAACGAGCAGTGGTTCTCTCCTTCTCCTCCCGCCATCCGTCCTCCTTCAATTGTTTCTATTAGCACGCTTTTATTAGCTTTACCTGTATGTTTCTTTGTAACTCTTAATTCGCCTCAACGCGCTTGCTGCCTTATTAACATGGTTTTATAATTAGCTCCAAGTTATTTGTAATCCCGTTAGGGTCATATCGAGACCCTTCCGGGATCATTTCTGGATGGTTTTCGGGATCCGTCCGGGATCCTGTCGGGGTCCTTTCGGGACAATTTCGGGGCTTTTTCGGGACAATTTCGGGATCATTTTGTGAACCTTCCGGGATCATTTCTGTATAGTTTTCTGGATCCATCCGGGATTCCGTCGGTTTTATTTTTTTACTTTTTCGGGAAATTATCAGGGTAATTTCGAGACTGTTCCGGGATCATTTGCGGATCCTTCCGGGATAATTTCTGGGTAGTTTTCGGGATCCCGTCGCGGTAATTTCAGGACTTTTTAACGACTATTTCGGGGTCAGTTCCCCTTAAAGAACATTTCTGGGTGGTTTTGGGGATCCGTCCGGGGTCCCGTCAGGGTTATTTCGCGCCTTTTCGGGACTATTTCGGGATCATTTTGGGACCTTTCCGGGATAATTTCTCTATGATTTTCGGGATCTGTTCGGGATCCCTTCGTAGTTTTTTCGCGACTTTTTCTGGGATAATTTGCGGACCCTTTAGAGATCAATTCTGGATGGTTTTCGGTATCGGTCCGGGATCCCGTCAGGGTCATTTCGGGACTTTTTCGGGACTATTTCGGAATCATTTTGGGACCTTTCCGGGATAATTTCTCTATGATTTTCGGGATCTGTTCGGGATCCCTTCGTAGTTTTTTCGCGACTTTTTCTGGGATAATTTGCGGACCCTTTAGAGATCAATTCTGGATGGTTTTCGGGATCATTTTGAGATCCTTCCGGGATCATTTCTGTATAGTTTTCGGGATCCGTCCGGGATCCCGTCGGAGTTATTTTGGGACATTTTCGGGACTGTTTCGGGATAATTTCGGGACTATTTCGCGATCATTTGGGGACGCTTCCGGCATCATTCCTGGATGGGTTTCGGGATCCGCCCGGCATCTCGTCGGGGTAATTTCGGGTTCATTTGCGGACTATTGAGAGATAAATTCTTGATGGTTTCCGGGATCATTACGGGACTTTATCGGGGTCATTTTGGGATCATTTGGGGTATCTTCCGGCATCATTTCTGGATGGTTTTCGAGATCCGTCCGGGATTCCGTCGGGGTCATTTCGGGACTTTTTCTGGACTAATACGGAATCATTTGGGGACCCTTTCGGCATCATTTCTGGATGGTTTTCAGGATCCGTCCGGGATCCCGTCAGGGCCATTTCGGGACTATTAGGGGATCATTTGAGGACCTTTTATCCATCATTTCTGGATAGTTTTCGGGATCCCGACGGGGTAATTTAGGGACTATTTCGGGATTATTTGGGGTGCCTACCGGCATCATTTCTGGATGGTTTTCGGGATCCGTCCGGAATGCCGTTAGGGTAATTTCGGGACTATTAAGGGATCATTTGAGGACCCTTCCGGCATCATTTCTGGATAGTTTGCAGGATCCGTCCGGGATCCGGGCGGAGTCATTTCGGGATCATTTGGGGTATCTTCCGGCATCATTTCTGGATGGTTTTCGGTCTCCTTCCGGGATCCCTTCGGGGTCGTTTCGGGACTTTTGCGGGATAATTTCAGGTCCCTTCCGGCATCATTTCTGGATGGTTTAGGGATCCGTCCGGGATCCCGTCGTGGTAATTTCAGGACTTTTTCGGGGTCATTTGGGGTACCTTCCGCCATCATTTCTAGATGGTTTACAGGATCCTTCCGGGATCCCGTCGGCGCATTTCGGGACTTTTTCGCGACTAATGCGGGATCATTTGGGGACCCTTTCGCCATGATTCATGACTTTTTCTGTATTATTTCGGGATCATTTGGTGACCCTTCCGGCATCAATTGTTGATGGTTCGCCGGATTCATCAGGGTAATTTCGGGACCATTTTGGGATCATTTGGGGACCCTTCCGAGGTCATTTCTGGATCCGTCCGGGATGCCGTAGGATTCATTTTTTTGTTTGTTACTTTTTCGGGATTATTATGGGACCCTTCCGGGAGCATTTCTGGATCCGTGCGGGAGCCCATCGGTGTCATTTCCGGACTATTTCGCGAATAATACGGGATCATTTGGGGACCCTTTCGCCATCATTTCTGGAAGGTTTTCTGGATCCATCCGGGATCTCGTCAGGGTCATTTCGGGACTATATGGGGATTATTTGGGAAACTTTCGGGCATCATTTCTGGATAGTTTCCGGTATCCCTCGGGGATCCCTTCAGGGTCATTTCGGGACTATTTCGGGATCATTTTGGGGTACCCACCTGCATAATTTTTGATGGTATTCGTCCGGGATCCCGTCGGGGTCATTTCAGGACTTTTTCGTCATCCCGACGGGGTCATTTCGGGACTATTTCGGGATCATTTGGGGTACCTAGATGGATGGTATTATAAATGGCAAAGTTTGGATGTTTGGATGTTTGTCCAGACGTTTGCCTTTGTGACTCAATCACGCATGAACAGCTGAACCGATTTGGACGAAATTTGGCACGCGTATAGGCAATAGTCTAGAAGGATCTACTAGCTATATCTTTTTGAAAAGGGGGAGGTCCTCGCCCCCTAGGAACAGTTATAATTTAATTATTGTATTTTTTCGTCTTTGTGACTGAATCACGCCAGAACGGCTACACGGATTTTGATGAAATTTGGGACACAGACAATAGTCTACTAGCGACATTTTTTCGAAGATGGAAAGGGGGGTAGGGAACCCACGACCCCCTTCGAACAAATAGTTTTTAATAATTTTTACACATTATAACTTTACCTATATTGACGTTCACCAATATTACAAACTCAATGGGTCAAATAAGTCGAGGGCAGTGAGCAATGACACCCTCCGCCCCCCTCCCCCCTTCTCGGCCATCTGGTGTTAAATCTACTTTATCGGGGTCATTTTGGGTCCCTTCCGGCATCATTTCTGGATGGTTTTCGGGATCCGTACGGAATGCCGTTAGGGTCATTTCGGGACTTTTTCTGGGATCATTTGAGGACCTTTCCGGCATCATTTCTGGATAGTTTAAGGGATCCGTCCGGGATCCGGACGTGGTCATTGCGGGACTATTTCAGGATCATTTGGGGGGCCTACCGACATCATTTCTGGATGGTTTTCGGTATCCTTCCGGGATCCCGTCGGGGTCGTTTCGGGACTTTTTCGGGATAATTTCGGGTCCCTTCCGGCATCATTTCTGAATGGTTATAGGGTAATTTCGGAACTTTTTCGGGATCATTTGGGATCCCTTCCGGCATCATTTCTGGATTGTTTTCGGGATCCGTCCGGGATGCCGTAGGAGTCATTTTTTTTTTTGTTACTTTTTCGGGATTATGGGACCCTTCCGGGATCATTTCTGGATCCGTGCGGGAGCCCATCGGGGTCATTTCCGGACTATTTCGCGAATAATACGGGATCATTTGGGGACCCTTTCGCCATCTTTTCTGGAAGGTTTTCTGGATCCATCCGGGATCTCGTCAGGGTCATTTCGGGACTATATGGGGATCATTTGGGAACCTTTCGGGCATCATTTCTGGATAGTTTCCGGGATCCCTCGGGGATCCCTTCAGGGTCATTTCGGGACTATTTCGGGATCATTTTGGGGTACCCACCTGCATCATTTCTGGATGGTTTTCAGTATTCGTCCGGGATCCCGTCGGGGTCATTTCAGGAATTTTTCGTGATATGCCCGTGATCCCGACGGGGTCATTTCGGGATCATTTGGTGTACCTAGATGGATGGTTTTCGGGATTCGTCCGGGATCCCGTCTGATCATTTCGGGACTTTTTCGGGATCATTTGGGGTATCTTCCGGCAACATTTCTAGATGGTTGTCGGGATCCGTCCGGGATCCCGTCGGGGTCATTTTGGAACTTTTTCGCGACGGGGTCATTTCGGGACTTTTTCGGGATCATTTGGGGTATCTTGCGGCAACATTTCTAGATGGTTTTCGGGATCCGTCCGGGATCCCGTCGGAGTAATTTCGGAACTTTTTCGCGACTAATGCGGGATCATTTGGGGACCCTTTCGCCATCATTTCCGGATGGTTTTCGGGATCTGCCCGGGATACCGTCAGGATAATTTCGGGACTATTTGGGGATAACTTGGGAACTTTTCCGGCATCATTTCTGGATAGTTTCGGGGATCCGTCGGGGATTCCATCAGGGTCATTTCGGGACTATAAGGAGATCATTTCATCTTTCATCTTTCTTTAAGGGGATCATTTCACCTTTCCGGCATCATTTCTGTATACTTTTCCTGATCCGTTCGGAATCCCGACGGAGTCATTTCGGGCCTATTTCGGGGTCATTTTGGGGTACCTTCGGGACTTTTTCTCAACTTATACGGGATCACTTGGGGTCCCTTTCGGCATAACTTTAGGATGGTTTCCGGGATCCGTCCGGGATCCTGTCAGGGTCGATTCGGTACTATTAGGGGATCATCTGAGGTCCTTTCCGGTATCATATCTGGATGGTTTTCGGTATCCGCACGGGATCGCGTCGGGGTCATTTCGGGACTTTTACGGGATCATTTGGGGTTCCTTCCGGCATCTTTTTCGGGACTGTTCCGGGATCATTCGGGGATCCTTCCGGGATAATTTCTGGATTATTTTCGGGATCCCGTCAGGGTAATTTCGGGACTTTTTCAGGCCTATTTCGCGGTCAATTTCGAACCCTATTTAGGATCATCTGAGGACCTTTCCGGTATCATATCTGGATGGTTTTCGGTATCCGCACGGGATCCCGTCGGGGTCATTTCGGGACTTTTACGGGATCATTTGGGGTCCCTTCCGGCATCTTTTTCGGGACTGTTCCGAGATTATTTGGGGATCCTTCCGGGATAATTTCTGGATTATTTTCGGGATCCTGTCAGGGTAATTTCGGGACTTTCTGAATCCGTCCGGGATCCCGTCGGTGCCATTTCGGGACTTTTTCGGGAGCACTTTGGGACTCTTCCGGGATCATTTCTGGATGGTTTTTGGGATCCGTCCGGGATCCCGTCGGGGTCCTTTCGGGACAATTTCGGGCCTTTTTCGGGATCATTTTGTGAACCTTCCGGGATCATTTCTGTAAAGTTTTCCCGATCCGTCCGGGATTCCGGCCGGGATTCCGTTATTTTTTTACTTTTTCGGGAAAATATCAGGGTAATGACTGTTCCGGGATCATTTGGGGATCCTTCCGGGATAATTTCTGGGTGGTTTTCGGGATCCCGTCGGGGTAATTTCGGGACTTTTTAACGACTATTTCGGGGTCAGTTCGCCTTAAAGAACATTTCTGGGTGGATTTCGGGATCCGTCCGGGGTCCCGTCAGGGTTATTTCGCGCCTTTTCGGGACTATTTCGGGATCATTTTGGGACCCTTCCGGGATAATTTCTCTATGATTTTCGGGATCTGTTCGGGATCCCTTCGTAGTTTTTCGCGACTTTGTGAGGACCAAATATAACACCATTAATTTGGCCCAGACAAAACGACCCACATCATATTCGATACAGCACTAACACAACAGCCAATCACAAAAGGCTATAGCAACAGACCAACCAACAAGTTCAATACAGCATACATCATATTCGATACAACACTAACACAACAGCCAGTCACAAAAGGCTATAGCAACAGACCAACCAACAAGTTCAATACAGCATTGTCACAACAGTCAGTCACAAAAGGCTATAGCAGCAGACCAACCAACAAGTCTCAGCAACACAACGGGCAAGCACAACACTTTAATGCCAACACAACAAACTAACAAATCTCAGCAACGCAACGAGCGTTCGCAACATCGAACAGCAACCATGGCAACGCAACCATTCGAGCCAGCAATACCAAACAAAGCAATAAAAGGAGCACCACAGCAGGACAGAGGTTAGTTAGCACGGAGCTGTGGCCGTGACCAAAGCTACTTGTGGAGCGTCCCTTGAAGTTGTCGGTTCTACCATGCGGACAGGTCGTTTCACAGGAGTAAGTCGTGGCCTCAAGTGGTGAATGTGTCGGTTATACCACCAAACACGGCTTGAGACTTCGCCAGCAACGGCACTACCACAGTAACGCGCACCCGCGAACAGGCAGCGTCCGCCCGCCTGCGCCGACAGTAACAGCGCCACAAACAGCGCTACGCAAGCATATACGTTGGCCGCAGCAACACTACGCAAACATACAACGCTAGCTGCAACAGCATCATAGCTAATATATACGCTGGCCATACTATTACGCCAATCTACTACGCTGGCCGCAACAGCGCCGTAGCTAATACACTACGTTGGCTTCAGTACTGCACCGATCTACTACGCTGACCACGACAGCGCCCCGATAATATACTGCGTTGACACAGCAAAGTTACGCAAACCTATTACGCCAACTGTACCAGAGTTACCCTCGTGCCGAAGCACGGAGCTGTGGTCGTGACCAGAGCTACTTGTGGAGCGTGCCTTGAAGTTGTCGGTTCTACCATGCGGACAGGTCGCTTCACAGGAGTGAGTCGTGGCCTGAAGTGGTGAATGTGTCGGTTATACCACCAAACACCGCTTGAGACCTCGTGAACAACGGCACCACCACAGTGACACGCCCCGCGAGCAGGTGACATCCGCCAACCAAACTACCACGCTGGTCACAATCGCAAACATACTACGTTGGCCATAGCATTACGCCAATCCACTACTCCGGCCACAATCGCACACACACTACGTCGGCCACAGCATTACGCCAGCCACTACGCTGACCGCGACCGCACCACGCTAACATATTACGTGGACCACATCACTACGCAAACATACGACGTTGGCCACAGCATTGCGCCAACCCACTACGCTGACCGCAAGCGCCAACATACGACGTGGGCCACAACAGCGCTACGCAAGCACATTACGTTGGTCACCGCACCACGCTGGCCACAACAGCACTACACACACATACTACGGTGACCACAGCAGAGTCACGCAAATACACGACGTCAACCACACTAGGGTTGCGTACATACATGACAACGCAAGGCGTCACCGAAACACGTTTTACACGCACTCAGGCAACGACCAGCCGGGCGTCCTAACGGGACGTTTCTCACGGGACATGCATGCCGACGCAGGGCGTCACAAAACACATTTACACACACACAAGCAACGACCATCGAGGCGTCATAACGGGACACGAGTACCGTTGGCCCACCACGCAGTATAGAGCAAACATACAGTGAAACGAAAACAACAAATATTTATTCTTTTGATTACGTAAAATTTTTCATTTTAATTATAGTGTACATACATATATAGAATTAGAGAAATAAAGTGAATTTATATGAAAACGATTCGCACGGTGTCCCAAATTTACAAATCTATTGTAAGCGAACCTTGGACACGGCGAGTATACCCCTAGCACTTATTGAAGAAGCGCCGGGACGGAAAAAGCTTCGTTACAATTGGCGACCGAGCAGAGACCCTGCAAATCGTTACCACGTCAGAAGGAACATTCCTGACGAGAAACCTAACCACAAAATGGTCGACCAGATCGATACCACGTGGTTAGACACAATTTCAAAGGAGCAGCTGATATCCATCACACAGGAATTGGGTATTGAGCTGACAGGTACCACCCGAGAAATCCGAAAGCGCATAGCAGCACTGGCCTCAAAGGCAAATACGGACTCGGAAGTCCACGAACAATTTTTATCCCTACAAGCCACCTACAAGGAAACTACGCACATGAGCGACGTAAATGAGGTTAAGACACCGACTCCGTCGAACGGAGGAGGCACACCGAAGGTCGCCGTTGCAACAGTAGAACAAACTCAGTTCGCGTTTCCTCCCAGGAATAAAGTACCCACATAACAGTACTTACCATAAGGAATAGCGGTACCACCCAACGGTACATCTCAGTCACCTCCCAGGAGTACAGTACCCACACAACAGCACGTACCATCAGAAATTACGGCATCATCTATACATGCTACACATACTATACATGCCAGGTAACTCAAGCACCGACCGTGGTGTTCGCGCCCATCAAGAAAGTGGTCCGTAAAGTATGAAGGTGGACGGGACCCGTTAGCGTTCATCGAACGGTTATAGGAGTTAGCCGAAGTATACGCGCTAAACGTGGACCTCCTGCCAAAAACCATGCCGGAGCTACTAGGGGGCGCCGCGCTACAATGGTACCGCAATAACAATGCGCACTGGGGAGAGTGGACAAGCTTCAAAAAGCATTTTTTACGTTTCTTCCTACCAGTCAGATACTTCGAGCGGCTCGACGACGACATACGCCAACGAAGGCAGCACAACAAGGAGAGGTATAAGGACTACGTACTAGGAATCCAGAGCTTGATGAGACACGTAGGGTACACCAGCGAACAGCGGCTGGAACGAATCTTCCGTAACAGCCACCCCGATTAGCAACTTTACATCCGTTGGAGGGACTTCACTAATCTCGCAGAGCTCCTGACACTTGCCGAAGAATACGAGAACATACGCGAGGACTATCGAAGATCATCAGGCGGACATCACCGCGAAGTTACGCGACACATCGCCAGTGACACAACCCGGGTGTCACCATCAAAAACTGCAACACAACCACCACCACCACCGAACCTAACGAACCGCACGCCTCCAGGCAATCAGAGATACGACCCCAACGGCGTAAGCAGGAGATGAGGCGAACGCGGACATGACACCAATAGGTGCCGAAACCCACAGACAATTTTTTTGCTGGGAATGTGGCCGCAACGATATACGAACCATCGAATGCTGCCGCCGACGTCAGGGAAACGACAGAGGGCTCCACGAAGAAGAAGGCGCCGTGAGCCCAAGGGACCTAGCGCCGAAACGGCAGTAACTATACCCAAGGAACCCAGCGCTGAAACGGCAGTAACAATGTACCAAGAGCATGGTCGCCTCTACGCCGTAGCCAAGCTCGGCGCGGAATCAGCCGAGGCGGTCATCGACACAGGGGCATCAAGAAGTTCGTCTCGAGCAGCTTAGCAGAACGTGTGGTGAACTCGGGAAGCGGAGAAATGATGACAGTGGCCATTAAAACAACAATGGCAAACGGGACTAGCACTACCATCTTCGACGCCATAAGGACTGAGGTACGCCTCGGAGAAGCGTCACTCCACACAGTTTTACACTTCATGCCCGGAGCGATCGACGACATCATACTGGGCCTAGATACGCTAGGAAGCATGGGAGCCACCATATCATGTGGAGAAGGCCACCTCGTGCTAACCAGACCCCTTGCCCAGCACACACCGAATCCTGGAGCCGCGCCAGAAACCATTCAGCGAACAACACCAGCAAGAACGAATATCGCCAGGTACGACAGCCCTGGGACTATTCCAAGTTCAATATCATCAAAAAAGGATATCGCCAGGTACGACAGCCCTGAGACTATTCAAAGTACACCATCCTCAAGAACGGATATCGCCAGGTACGACACCCCGGGGACTAATCAGAGTATAACACGAGCGAGAAAGGGTAACGCCGGGTACGACACCCCTGGAGCCTCATCTGGAACCATTCAGAGTGTAACAGCACCGGGCAGTAGTAACTTCAAGCACGACGGCATTATGCAAAACAACGACGACGACATACAAGAAGAAGAGGACCGAGTGCGCGGTTTTCTGGCAAAGGAACTCCGAAAATTCGAGAGTATGAGTGGAGTGACGACAATAGCCGAGCACAAGATTGTCCTGACGGACGAACGCCCCATCAGGCAACGTTACTTCCCACGCAACCCAGCCATGCAGACAATCATCAACAGCGAAGTTGACGAATTGCTCCAGAAAGGATGCATCGAGCCATCCTGTAGCCCACACAGCGCACCGATCGTACTGGCCAAAAAGAAAAACGCGAAGTGGCGGAAACCAACTACTCGCCCACCGAGAAGGAGTGCCTCGCGATAGTCTGGGGGATACGCAAGATGAGACCATACTTGGAAGGATACCGATTCAAGGTAATCACGGACCATATGTCTCTAAAGTGGTTAAACTCCATCGAAAGCCCTTCAGGCCGTATAGCACGATGGGCCTTGGAACTTCAACAACACACTTTCGACATCGAGTACAGGAAAGGGAAGTTGAACCTGGTAGCGGACGCACTATCACGGCAGCCACTGGAGACCCTACGCCTAGCAACGACAACAGAGCCACAATGCAAGTGGTGGCACAAGCGCGTCGGTGAAGTACGCACTAACCCCGAGAAATTTTCTGACTACATGATACAAGATGGGCAACTGTACCGCCATATTCCCTGCCGGTCACACGATGAGGAAACGGTCCCTTGGAAATTTTGTGTACCAACACCACTGCGACAACGAGTGTTAGAAGAAAACCACAACATCCCAAGCGCTGGACACATGGGCATCCGCCGGAAGGTAGCACGGATTGCCAACCGGTATTACTGGCCCGGCATGTTTCGGGACATCAGTCGATATGTACGGCAGTGCGAGTCTTGCCAGAAATACAAGGAGGCACAGCAAAAACCAGCAGGAAAGATGCTCACACTGGTGGCCCAAGAACCATTCGCCACGGTATGCGTCGATTTCGTCGGACCACTCCCACGATCCACACACGGGAACACGATGTTATTAGTATTTTTCGACCGCTTCAGCAAATGGGTGGAATTGGCCCCCATGAGGCGTGCGACAGCAGAGGGCCTTCGCCGCGCGTTCAGAGAAATCCTAGCAAAATTTGGTGCTCCCAAGATACTGATATCGGACAACGGCGTTCAGTTCACCAGCACAATGTGGCAGCGTTACCTCAAGGAAATGGGGATACGACAACAATTCACGGCGCCCTACAATCAATAAAAGGAGCAACACAGCAGGACAGAGGTTAGTTAGCACGGAGCTGTGGCCGTGACCAGAGCTACTTGTGGAGCGTCCCTTGAAGTTGTCGGTTCTACCATGCGGACAGGTCGTTTCACAGGAGTAAGTCGTGGCCTCAAGTGGTGAATGTGTCGGTTATACCACCAAACACCGCTTGAGACTTCGCCAGCAACGGTACTACCACAGTAACGCGCACCCGCGAACAGGCAGCGTCCGCCCGCCTGCGCCGACAGTAACAGCGCCACAAACAGCGTTACGCAAGCATATACGTTGGCCGCAGCAACACTACGCAAACATACAACGCTAGCCGCAACAGCATCATAGCTAATATATACGCTGGCCATACCATTACGCCAATCTACTACACTGGCCGCAACAGCACCATAGCTAATACACTACGTTGGCTTCAGTACTGCGCCGGTCTACTACGCTGACCACGACAGCGCCCAGATAATATACTGCGTTGACACAGCAAAGTTACGCAAACCTACTACGCCAACTGTACCAGAGTTACCCTCGTGCCGAAGCACGGAGCTGTGGTCTTGACCAGAGCTACTTGTGGAGCGTCCCTTGAAGTTGTCGGTTCTACCTTGCGGACAGGTCGCTTCACAGGAGTGAGTCGTGGCCTCAAGTGGTGAATGTGTCGGTTATACCACCAAACACCGCTTGAGACCTCGTGAGCAACGGCACCACCACAGTGACGCGCCCCGCGAGCAGGTGACATCCGCCAGCCAAACTACCACGCTGGTCACAATCGCAAACATACTACGTTGGTCATAGCATTACGCAAATCCACTACCCCGGCCACAATAGCACACACACTACGTCGGCCATAGCATTACGCCAGCCACTACGCTGACCGCGACCGCACCACGCTAACATATTACGTGGACCACATCACTACGCAAACATACGACGTTGGCCACAGCATTGCGCCAACCCACTACGCTGACCGCAAGCGCCAACATACGACGCGGACCACAACAGCGCTACGCGAGCACATTACGTTGCTCGCCGCACCACGCTGGCCACAACAGCACTACGCACACATAATACGGTGACCACAGCAGAGTCACGCAAATACACGACGTCAACCACACTAGGGTTGCGTACATACACGCCAACGCAAGGCGTCACCGAAACACGTTTTACACGCACTCAGGCAACGACCAGCCGGGCGTCCTAACGGGACGTTCCTCACGGGACATGCACGCCGACGCAGGGCATCACAAAACACATTTACACACACACAAGCAACGACCATCGAGGCGTCATAACGGGACACGAGTACCGTTGGCCCACAACGCAGTATAGAGCAAGCATACAGTGAAACGAAAACAACAAATATTTCTTCTTTTGATTACGTAAAATTTTTCATTTTAATTATAGTGTACATACATATATAGAATTAAAGAAATAAAGTGAATTTATATGAAAACGATTTGCACGGTGTCCCAAATTTACAAATCTATTGTAAGCGAACCTTGGACACGGCGAGTATACCCCTAGCACTTATTGAAGAAGCGCCGGGCCGGTCCGGGATTCCGTCAGGGTCATTTCGGGACTTCTTTGGGACTATTTCGGAATGATTTTGGGACCCCTCCGGGATAATTTCTGGGTGATTTTCGGGATCTGTCCGGGATCCCGTCGGAGTTCTTTCGGGACTTTTTCCGGACTATTTCTGGATTATTTGCAGACCTTTCGGAGCTTAATTCTGGATGATTTTCGGGATCTGTATGGGATCCCGTCGGTGTTATTTCGGGGTAAGGGGTCCAGGATAATTTCTTCATGATTTTCGGGATCTGTCTGAGTTTTTTCGTGACTTTTTCCGGGCTATTTCCGGATCATTTGCTAACCCTTCAGAGATCAATTCTGGATGGTTTTCGGGATCCCGTCAGGGTTATTTCGGGCTTTTTTCGGTACTATTTCGGAATCATTTTGGGAACCCTCCGGGATAATTTCTGGGCGATTTAGGGATCTGTCCGGGATCCCGTCGGAGTTTTTTCGGGACTTTTTCCGGACTATTTCGGGATCATTTGCGGAACCTTCAGAGATCAATTCTGGATGGTTTGGGGACTTTTCCGGGATGATTTGAGGATCGCTCCAGAGACATTTCTGGATGGTTTTCGGGATCCGTCCGGGATCTCGTCAGGGTCATTTCGGGGTTATTTAGGGATCATTTGGGAATGTTTAGGACATCATTTCTGGATAGTTTCCGGGATCCCTCGTGGGTCATTTGGGGACTATTTCGGGATCATTTTGGGGTATCCACCGGCATCATTTCTGGATGGTTTTCAGTATTCATATGGGATCCCGTCGGGGTCATTTCAGGACTTTTTCGGGATCATTTGGGGTATCTACCGGCATCATTTCTGAGTGGTTTTCGGGATCCGTACGGGATCCCGTCAGGTTCATTTTGGGGCTTTTTCGGGATCATTTAAGCATGGTTTCCAGGATCCGTCCGAGATCGCATCAGGGTAATTTCTGGAATTTTTCGAGACTATTTCAGGATCATTTTGGGACCCTTCCAAGATCATTCCTGGATGTATTTCGGGATCTGTCCGTGATCCCGTCAGGGTCATTTAGGGATCCGTTCGAGATCCCGTCAGGGTCATTTCGGGACTTCTTAGGGACTATTTCGGGATAATTTTTGGATGCTTTTCGGGATCCGTCTGGGAGCCTGTCTGGGTGATTTCGGAACTTTTTCAGGGCTAATACGGGATCATTTGGGGCCCTTCCGGCGTCACTTCTGGATGGATTTCGGGATCTGTACGGGAACCCATCAGGGTAATTTCGGTACTTTTTCGGGACTATTTCGGCATCATTTGGATACCCTTTAGGGGTCATTTCATGACTTTTTCTGTATTATTTCGGGATCATTTGGGGACCCTTCCGGCATCAATTCTTGAACTTTTTCTGGACTATGTCGGGATAATTTAGGAACCCTTCCTGGATATTTTCTGGATGGTTTTTGAGATCCCTCCGGGAGCCCGTCAGGGTCATTTCGGAACTTTTTCGGGACTATTTCGTGATCATTTTGGTACCCTTCAGGGATCATTTCTGTGTGGTTCTATGGATAAGTCTAGATACGTGTCGTTGTCATATCGGGTTTTTTTGGGTCTATTCCGGGAACTTTTGAAGACCCTTCGGGGGCATTCCTGGATGGTTTTAGGGATCCGTCCGCGATAGCGTCGGGGTAATTTCCTGGCTTTTTATGGATAATTTCGGGATCATTTGGGGATCCTATCAGGTTAGCAGCTCATTTAGTTCTTTTTTTACTCAATTACAAATATGAAAGGCATTACCCAGAAACAAAATAATAAACAGATAACTTGATAAGTAGGCTAACGTGAATAGCCCATATATTTCATTTTCTCCTTGCGGACGGGGCCGCGGGTAAAGGCTAGTTTATAATATATGTATCCCGGCCTATGAAAAGGTGGCTTATGACTCAAAAAAGAAATTGCGAGAAACAGCTGTTAAAGATAAACAATGCATTTCTTCAGTTTCTTAGTTTTTTTTCTTTTGCATTATGAACAGTCATGCCCAAAAGGCAAAGCACAAACCAGTTTCTGACCTATATTTTGGCTCAATTGCCACCGAAAAAATTCTATCAAAAAAATCTGAGGATGCTTCACTAGCCACCAAAGTGGCATCGAAGGAACCAAAGGCTTCATCGTCTTTCATTTGTGCTCTTCTTTCTCTACATTTTTGGTACACTTCTAAGCAAGTTAGGAGTTTCTAGTTTTCACCACGCGAAAGAGCGTCTCAAAAACTATCGAAACCAGAAAAAAATGGAAAATTGTTTTTGAGTCATAAGCCACCTTTTCACATATATTAGATATTAGATTAGATTAGACTAGCAAGTATCCGGGTTACTTTGTTACGCCGCAAAAAGTAAATCCATTCCCGCAATTTCTTCCACACTGGAGCAGACCTTATCGTATATTACTCGTTGCTCATTAGTTAGCTTTAGCTTATATTTTAATAAATAGTGGTGCAGCTCATGGGTATTGTGCGTTATTTCGCACATTGTAGAAACGGGGTCTAAGTCTGATCTAGTGCGGTTAGGTTCTGGCAAGCCGAAATCCTTTATACGTTTCTCTGCATATGAAAAAACCAAATTACCAAGAAGAAAAAGGCCTGGCCTGTATTATCAAATGTCTTCAGTAAAGTCCAATTCAGGATCATTACTACTCTGGCGCATATTATGCAAAATATCTTCACATAAATGTTTGCAGAACAAATTCCATAAATCTGTTGGATCAGAAATTTCGCAATAAGCATGATAGAAAAGGGCTCTCTCATTTTGTGCGCGCTCTCAGAGACGGTGGCATCAAACAATGTATTCTTCCAATGACTATCATCCTGCAGTAAATGTCATGCCTGGCAAGCTGCTCGATTTGTTGGATATAGTTGACCATATACTCAACGTAAATCAGTGAAAGATGTCGATCGTCGAACACGATGTAGTAGTAGTCTAAGATAAAAACATTCTGAGTAATTTGGATGTATGATATAGGTATACCCTACCCACCGCAGTTTCTCGCTTAATTCCGGGCTGATTGGGGACATTCTGTCGACGCTTTCTACGTTGCCATTTTTAATTAGTCCAAGTGTAATAGGCGGGTACTTCGGAGTAAAGTAAAGTCTTTCCGAAATCGTCAACTGAACAAATGGGAAAAAATGCTTTCAAAGTGGTTTGTGGTGGTTCCGGCAGTACGTTTTCGACATTACTGGGTGTGAAGTAAACCCTTTGTCCATTTTCTACAACCGTTGGGAATCGCTCATGAATCGAAAATCCCAGTAATCTCCAAATACCTTCTAATGTGCTTAAATATCTGCCATTCAAAAAATTTTGCATTTCGTCTTTATTATCTTGAACGGAAAATGTCGTTGCGTCGCTACCTTTGTTGACATACATATTTACAAATATATTTTATTGATTTCGCTATATGACAGTACTCTACATTTATGTGAGCGGAGGAACATCTGGAAAGAACGAAATCGGTTGTGGACGTTGTACCCATTAGAAAGTACATGGGTATAGCCACGGTCCGCTGAAGACCTTCGTCTATATTTTGGATATCCATCTTCCCCGGTCTGCGTATGCTGTAGGAGCTCGCGTGGGTATCGTTTTGAGCATCGTCGTCAACATACAGGGCGATGATAAATGATCAACCCCACATGGGCCGTGGATCATATTTTTAGTAATTATATCATACAACATCAGATCTTCGTCATTATTTGGAATTTCCGCAGATATAATGCGATCCATGTCATCGGAAAGAATTTTATCTATTAGCCAAATTAAAATATGCGCGTGAGATAAACCTCGCTTTTGCCATTCAACGTTAAAAGTTGGTGTAGTCATGAGTTGGTGTAGTTTGATATGGAATACTCTTGACACAATGTCACTGCGCTCACTTGGTCGTTGATTAGGAAACAGTTCGTTTTTGATTTCACTCCACTCTGGATTGCATGTGAATGTTATAAATAAGTCAGGCCTTCCATAATGACGGACATATAAGAGGGCGTCTTCTGTACGGTCATGCAAATATCGAGGTGATCCAGTAAATGAAGACGGCAAAATTACCAACTGACCAATATTTTCAGGATTGCAATCCTCGTGAACAGCATCCTTTAGATGTATATAATTATCTGCACACAACGTCTTTTGGTGTGCTCTTATAAAATTCAACCTTTTTGTCATCAATTTAGAAGGCATGTGCGGACAGTATCGGTTAAAGAGATATCCATATCTATGAAGCGCATTAAAGCTACATATTTTCTCTAATCATAATTTTATATGCATTAAATTGCATACATGAAATTGTTTTTTGTGGGTTTGGTGCCCCACTGCTTGGATAAGTTTGTAGTATATTTATGCTGCAACCGTCCTCACCATTTAATAAAATAATTTAAAAAAAATTTTAAGTTAAACGGTGTTATTGAAAACAATACTTACATTAAGTAGTAATAATACTAAAAGATAGAAAATAATTAGGGAGGTCCTAGGTACTAGTCATCACACTGCTCGTCAATCTAGGGCGTTGATCAGACAATTAAATAAAAGTGTTAAATTTTGATGGATAATTAACAACATTTAGGACCTCCTTTTCTTGCTATCACAATGTAACACGCTTTTATTAGAACAATTAGGACTGGATATAAACTGTAATATTTAATAATTTAGGTGTAATGTTTTAATGTTATATCTCGAGACCCTAGTTAGCCGCGGGTACGAAAAATATCCCGTATCAAAGTACTCATAAACAGCTTCCATTTGATACCCATATTGTACAAACATATCCCAGGATTACCCAGGTCCACGTTTTGATCTCAAGACCCTAGCCGGAAGGGGAAAAAATTATCCTGTTCCTATCTCCTGGTTCTAAGCTACCCCTCCACCAATTTTCAGCCAAATATCTTCATCCGTTCCTTCCTCTTCAATCACTTTTTATCTATTAAAAAAGCGCAACAAAATCCGTTGCGTATTTTTAAAGGTTTAAGCATTCAGGGACATAGGGACAGAAAAAGCAACTTTGTTTTATACTATGTAGTGATGTACATCCATACATACCTATAAACTTACGCCCGAAGTTAAACAACGCAACGAATGCTATATATGTACGTATGTATGTGTCGCATCATGCCTCAATCAAAAGCAATTAGCGCGCACAGTTCACAGCGAACAACCACACAAACACATTTTTTTGGTAAAAATGTTACTTTTTTTTTAACAATTTGGCTGATATAAGAAAGGAATCAAGTATTTTTTTTGATGCAGATTGAAGGTAAATATTTCAAAGTTTTACTGAAAAGTAGAATTTTTTAAATCCATCCATCCGTTTATGAGTTATAGCTGTGTAAACACAAATTTTATGATTTTTACTATATTTTGGCAATTTGCTACGCCCCTATAATATATATCTTCAAATTATATTAACTGTACCATCTCACGTAGCTAAGCTTTCAAATGCAAAAAACCGTTTTAAAATCGGAGTATTCTGTGTGAAGTTATGTGTGTACATGGCATTTAGCGACTTTATTTTATAAGATTTACTAGCAGACCCGGCAGACGTTGTTCTGCCCTAAATTTAGCCTATCTGCATACTCTTTAATAAGCTTTTTACACTGCTCTACCCCTCTACACTTTTTCCTAATCTATTTATTCACTCCTCCCTCCGTCTTTTTCGCTTCATCTCCATCTTCGTCTCATTCTATCTCTTTATCAGCCTCCTTCTCTCTGTTATTTTCTCTCAAGTTTTTCTCCTTCTTCTTCATCTCTTATTGCCAGTCCCAGAGGGTGGTATGTATTTTATTCCATTCCCATTCCGAGTCTCAGTCCCAGTCCCACTCCGAGTCTCAGTCTCAGTCCCAGTTCGAGTCCTAGTCCCAGTCCCAGTCCGTCTCTGGTATACTCCCCGGAAAAAAGCTTTGTAAATACTAATATAGGCAAATTTATATACCAAATTTCAGTCAAATCGAATAGGACGTGTAAATAGGTATGTGGATATTATTAGTTCATGTCTTTATTTTGGCTTCGCATGCATATTTATCAGTTTTGCCAGGTTGATGCGACTAAATCGAATATCACAATAAAAATTACTTTAAAGCTCTCAGCAACAGCTTTCATTTGACATCCATAATACACACACATTCTAGGGGTATCCGGGTCCATGTTTTGGCCTATATCTCGAGACCCTAGCCTTCCAGTTGTATGAAAATTATCCTGTACTATAGCACTCATCAACAGCTTTGAACTGATATCCATATTGTATAAACACATTCTAGGGGTACCCGGGTCCACGTTTTGGGCTATATCTCGAGACCCTAGCCTCCCAGTTGTATGGAAATTATCCTGTACTATAGCACTCAACAACAGCTTTCAATTGATATCCATATTGTATAAACACATTCTAGGGGTACCCGGGTCCACGTTTTGATCTCAAGACCCTAGGCACGTAGCGAAAAAAGGTAGACGTTGGCCGATTCTCAGACCTACCCAATATACTCACAAAATTTCATGAGAATCGGTTCAGCCGTTTATATATTAGATTAAAAACTTGTGGCGCTACATGATCATGGTCGGTTTCTTAAGTTCGGCATAGAATACTATAGTTGTTTTTATACGACTGGGTTTGATTTAAGCCAGGAGTATCAATATGACAGGACCAACTGTTCGGAAACAATCTTGTGTAGCGAAGTTGCCTACTTAATTCTAAATTTCAGGAAACTGAACAATAAAACAATTGTACATTTCAATTACATATATAGAAAGGAAAATTTTTATTTTTTTTACTAAATCCATTTAACCTTGAGTATTTTTTTGGTTAGAAGTGCCTAATTTAAATTTGAATGCCCTTAATGATGAAAAATATTTATACAGCTTTTTAACACGCTTATATTAGCTACACTTGTATGTATGTATGCTTGTTTGTAACTCTCTAGCCTAGGCGCGCAAATGATAGTTAGACCCATCTAGCGGCAATTATTGAAGTGGTTGAATAAATCGATAAAAAAAAAACGTTGTGACAATAAATAACTACATACTTTTTGCATAAACTCATAGCGGAATAAACAGGTGATTTTTGAGAGCAAAGAAAATAGGTTAGGTTAGGTTGAACTGGCCAGTCCATGAGGACCTCACATAGACTGAATGAGTCCGTAGTGTTACCAGAAGTTTGTTTTAACGGCCAAACTGAAAACACCTATCAAAAACCAGGGCCTTTGTTATAAAACAACTCCGTCCTCTTGGCAATTACTAGAAGCTTCCTAGGACTTAAGCCACTTGCTGCTTCTAGATCTGACAGCTGTATCACTCCTAATAGCTGCAGTCTTAGCCTGGCCATTGCAGGGCACGGGCACAGAACGTGCTCGATCGTTTCCTCCTCCAACTCGCACTTCTTACATCTGCTATCACTGACCCAGCCTAATTTAAAGGCATGTGACGACAGAAGGCAACGTCCAGTCAGAATACCCGTCATGAGTCTACAGTCCACTCTTTTTATGATAGAAGCAATTGAGTTAGTCTAAGGTTGTAAGACCTACACATAATCTTCGACACTTTACAGCCCCGCGCTTGAACCCAAGCCTTTCCTGCGGTCGATCATGTGCACTTCTCGCCTTCGCTTAATCTCGCAAAATTGCGACGTCTACGGAGCAAGCTTCAAGGGATGCGCCCTTTTTAGCTAATTCATCCGCTTTTTCATTCCCATATGCCTTGGGACCCAGTATAGATGTATACTTCTCCCTGTCCCGATTCTCTCCAGGGACTGCTTACACTCTAACACGCATTTACATGCTGTGGTATGCGAAATTATTGCCTTAATTGCTGCTTGACTGTCAATATAAAAGCTAACACGATTGCAGCTTGGGCTATTTTCTTCCAGGGTTTCTACTGCTTTGGTTACGGCTACTATTTCCGCTTGGAAAACGCTACAGTAATCCGGCAGCCTGTAGGATCTGTTCATTTTCGGATCACCACAGTATTCCGCAGGCCTCCTTCCACTACTTTGGAACCATCTGTATACACATTTATCGCCTCGTCCGCCATTTGAGCACCCTTGCGCCAACCGTCCACCTCTATTGTGGCTTCAAGTTCGCCCTCGAAGCGCAGATAGGGAATCAGGTAGTCTGTTTGTCTTGTGATTGATGACGCTATACTACTATGGCCGTATGGTCGGCGCTCAAGCTGCCCCGAGGCACCGAGCCTGGTTGCAATTGTTAACGCTATGTTCTTTGCTACCAGGTCTACAGGTGGAATGTACAGAATGGCATACAGTGCAGCTGTCGGGGTTGTTTTCAGGGCTCCCGTAATGCTCAGCATTGATAGTCTGCATACCCCCTCTAATTTTTTGAGGTAGGTTGCTTTTTGTGTGGCTTTCCACCAAACAATAACTCCATAGTATAGGATAGGGTTTACAATCGCTGTAAAAACCCAATGAGAAAGAGAGGGCGATAAGCCCCACGTACACGCCAGCATTCTTTTACATGCATAAAGTTCCGTTGGAGCCTTCTTCACCCTCTCCTCCACGTTGAGCTTCCCTTCTAATTTAGGCCTGATTCAATTTGGGACCTTGTACCTCTTTGTAAACAAGACCATCACCGTCTTATCCACGTTGACTTTCAACCCGACATTAATGCCCAGGTATGAACATCCCGAAGCGCCCGATCCATCAAAGAGCTAATCGTTGGAAGGCACTTTCCACTTTTGGCAATTGCAGCGTCATCTAGATAAGCCGTAAGTTTTACAGGTCCCTCTTCGAATCGCCTGAGCAGTTGGTAGATGCCCAGCGTCCACAGCAGAGGTGATAGCACCCCTCCTTGCGGCGTGCCCCTGTCCACTGATTTCGTGGCCTCGTACAATTCCCATTGTGATGTAATCTTCCTGCAATTTAACATGCAGCCGATCCATCTCGTTAAGGCTGGATGTACTTTAATGTAATTAAGACCATCCATAATTGCCCATTTAGCAACATTATTGAAAGCCCAGGCAATGTCTAAGAAGACTCCTAGAGCACATTCCTTATATTCCAGCGCTTTCTCTATGCTTATTGCCACCCTATGCAATGCGGGGTCTACCGACTTGCCTTTGGTGTACGCATGTTGTGTTGTGGAGAGCAGCTTTTCATCCACGTTGGACTTTATGTACACATCTATCAGCCTCCAAAAGGGTTTGAGCAGAAATGATGTTAAGCTAATGGGCCTGTAGTCTTTGGGATACACGTGACCGATCTTCTCCGCCTTCGGTAGGAAAGCTACACGAGCAGTTCTTCAAGAGTGCGGTACATGATTCAGTCTTATGCACCCATCGAATATTATTTTAAGCCATTCCACGACCGCTCTACTTGAAACTTGCAGCATGGCCGGGAATACACCATCTGGCCCCGGAGATTTAAACTTAGAAAACGTCTTCACTGCCCATTCGATCTTGGTATCGGTCACCAAGCCTGGTACTACCCGATCCATGATCGAAGTGTGAGTGCTGTCTGCTGGCTCCTCTAAACCATCTCCCGATGGGAAATGTGTATCAAAAAGCACCTCAACGGATTCCTCACTATTACGTGACCATTCCCCGCTCTCTTTCTTTATTAGTCCCTGGACTATGTTTCCCCTTGCTAGGACTTTGCGCAAACGTGCTGTTTCGCTGGAGTACTCTATGTCCTACGGAAACTTTTTCATGAGATTCCCTTCGCCCTGGAAAGTGCACGCTTGAAGATCCTCAGTAGATCCAAGTACTCGGCCCGACACGCTTCGCTTTCCGCGGTCTTTGCTAGCTTAGGCATTTCTTTTACCTGTCTTCTTAGGAGACTCAGCTCATTTCTCCACCATGGCGGCTTTGCTTTTCCTCTGAATCTTCTTAGAGGACAAGCTTTGTTATAAGCAGTCATAAGCGTCCCTGTTAGAAATTCATTAGACTCCTCCAGTTCCTCCACATTGGCAACCTCTTTGGGTTGCCCCAGTTTTTTTTTTTTCTACCCGTTTCTGGAATTTAGTCCAGTTCGTTGACTTAAGGTTTCTAAAGATTCCTCCCTTCTCTACCCCCTTTAGGGGGATGCTGAAGCTGATATACGCATGGTCGGAGAAGGATGGTCTATCAAGAACGTTCCAATCATACCTTGGTATATCACGTTCGGAGCTCAATGTAATATCCAAAACATTCCTGGATGTTGGACCAATGTATGTAGGGACATTTCCCCTGTTGGCTATCTGCAAATTGGTTTGCAAGATGTAACAAAATAGAGATTCGCCTCTCTCGTTCGTATCTGTTCCTCCCCATGCATTGTGGTGCGCATTAGCATCCGCGCCTATGATCAACCGCCCTTTGCGCCCTTCGTCTTGTACTAGCCTCTTGCACTCCATCGGTGGAACCTCCGCAGCATGGGCCATGTAACAGGATATCAGGATAAATGCCTGCGTATTCCTTTGCTCAACTGCCAGCACTACGAGGTCCTCAGTAGTGTAATTAGGCAGTATATATGAATGCAGCTGTTTCCTTAATATTACTACAGCTCGCACCCGTCCTTCCGTTTGCGCGTAGTAAACGCCAAATCCACGTGCGCTAAGTCCACAAACCTTGCCTCCCGATGAGAGTCACGGCTCCTGGATCAGCGCCACGTCAAACGAACCGTCCTCAAAAGTTAGGAGGAGATCGCTCGACGCCACTTTACTGTGTTGGAGGTTTATCTGTACGACTCGCAGCACCATTGGGCTGTTTGCCCAAGAAGAGAAACTAAGCATAAAATCTTTTCGGAGGTTATCGCGCCTTATATTTATTTTTACCTTATTTATACTTACCTAATTCATAATTAATTCGTAAATACTTAAATTACAAAACATCCAATTCGCTAATACCAAACTTTTTCGGCAATGAATAAATACAGATAGTTTTTGTTTTTTAATAAGAGGGACAAAAAGCATATTTAAGTATCGTGTTCTTGAAGTCGCCTATCCCTAGTATTATTTTAAATTCTGTTAGGACTATAACTATATCAAACGAACATGAAGTGGCTTACAGCGTCAACTTACGCGACTTTTCTTAAAGGCGTAGAAATCTGTAGAGATACGCGCTTGACGCCGTATTCCCAAAACCAGCTGGTGTTCCAGCGGCCTACCCTGAGGATCCCGAAATCACTTCTACATTTGAATTATATAGAAAGCATTTTTTTCTCACTCAACCCATTTAATTTTGAGTAAATTTTTGGTTAGAAGTGCCTAATTAAAATTTCAATGCCCTTAATGGTGAAAAATATTTATAGAGCTTTTTAACACGCTTCTATTACCTTCACTTGTTTGTATGCTTGTTTGTAACTCTCTAGGCTACGCGCGCGAAGGAGAGTTGGACCCAACTAGCGGCAATTATTGACGTGGTTGAATAAATCGATACAAAAAGAGTTGTGCTTAATAGCGGAACAACGAACCTTTGTGCTACGGTGTTATCAACATCAAATATCTATGTGGATTGTAGATACTAAAACGGCACCATATTTGCGTGTTTTTTAGTTTTTATCCTCAGCGTACTTTGCACACAGAGTATATTAACTTTGATTGGATAACGGTTGGTTGTACAGGTATAAAGAAATCGGGATAGATATAGACTTTTATATATCAAAATCATCAGTATCGAAAAAAAATTTGATTGAGCCACGTCCGTCCGTCCGTCTGTCCGTCCGTTTTGTTGTCCGTCCGTCCGTCTGTACCTTAACACGATAACTTGAGTAAATATTGAGATATCTTCACCAGATTTGGTACACGAGCTTATCTGAACCCAGAATAGATTGGTATTGAAAATGAGCGAAATCGAATGATAACTACGCCCACTTTTTATATATATAACATTTTGGAAAACACAAAAAACCTGATTATTTAGTAAATAATACACATAAAATGTTGGAATTTGACGTGTGGACTGACATTGAGACTTGATAAAAATTTGAAAAAAAATTTTAAATGGGAGTGGCACCGCCCACTTTTTCAATTGTACAAATATTATTAATCATAAATCAAAAATCGTTAAACCTATCGTAACAAAAAATTCGGCAATGAGGTTGCCTTTACTATAAGGAATGCTTTGAAGAAAAATTAACGAAATCGGTTGAAGACAACGCCCACTTTTATATAAAAGATTTTTAAAAGAGTCGTAGACGAAAATAATAAGCTATTACTTAGCGAAAAAGAGCTTTGTATTAATAGATTTTTACTTCCTAAATTGAATTATAACATTAAATTGGAGAACAATAAAATTTTTGAAAATGGGTGTGGCAGCGCCCCTTTTTTGTCTAAGCACTTTTCAATGTTTCGGGAGCCATAACTCGAAGAAAAATTAATTCAGAATAGAACCATATGTATGTGTATTATTGCGCAGCCTTGTAACACTATTAAGCACACAAAAGAAACAACAACAGCATTTCAAGTGTACAGCTGGGTATGTAATGTTCGGTTTCACCCGAACTTAAACTTCCTTACTAGTTTCTAAATATCTTAAGTAAAATTGAACACACCATTAAACATACAAACAAAAAAATCTTTCTTTAAATTTTGCTTAGTGCTATTTCTTAGGTATAGCAATCAATTAATGTATTCCTCAGGAAAATAAGCAGCACGAAAGGCATGAATCTCTTTGATTAACGGAATATAAATTTCTGAGTGAACTTCCGAATTGTTGAATACAAAGTTCGAAAGCATAGATTAGGGATGGGCCTATTTTCGGCTCCTAAATCAGTTTCAGTGCCAGCGAGTGCTAGGTGATACGCTTGTGTCTTTTGGGGTGTTAGGGGAGTAAAAAAATACATTGGAAATATCGTCCGCTTCGCCTCAAACGATATTCACCGCAAGCATAGTACCGGTTTACAAGTATGATATGTATGAGAAGGAAACAATTCCTTTCTCTTTCTAACACACTGCAGTTTGACACTTCGGTCAGTGTCAAACTATTGTGGAACTCAGTGGAACCTGCGTGGAACTTGCGTTTGACACTGAACGAAGTGTCAAAATTACCGGGGTTGTTGTCGTGGAAAGCGACACAGGGAAACAAAAAATGGAGCGGAATATCAGATATGGGTTGTTGTGATGGTAAATTTTTTGGAACCAATTTAGTATGAAAATGTAATGCACCTATATGGGTCCTACAGAAAATTATACAAAAGTCTTGAATTGGGGTATATGAGAACGCGTAGTTATTCCAGCATTAAGAATACAAACACGGGTGCTAAGTTTTTGTACCCGTTCAAAAGTTCTCCGCGAAAAACAGTTTGAAACCGTGGTCGACTGCAATAACCCGTCCAAAAATGTGGAAAGAGAAATGAAAAGACGCGTTTTGTCCTGTTATCAATAGTCCAAAGAGAAAAAGTATTCGAATTATTGGAAGCGAGGCAAAAAAGCGTCTATTAATACCTCCCCCGACGGTTTTGGTCGTGTTTTAGCAATCGTCCCCTGTAATAAAGTATCACAATTTGTTAATTAAAATTGTCCAAAATATATGGACATTAAAAAGAGATGTAATTAAGTGCTCGTGTGAAAGTAAATAAATATATTTCTTTGTAATATAACAATAAAAATTTTAAGCAGTTTTCGATAGCAGCTACTAAACTTTTTTTGGTCCTAAGAAGTACAACAGTGCCAAATAGCATCCACAAAAGAAAAAACGAACAAAAACAAGCATTTTATCAGGTGAGCGTGGCTGTGTATGTGCGTGCTGCTACATATTCTACTTGAAGACCTGTACTATGAACGCAAGAAGGTTGCGGGAACACTAAAGGCTCCATTACTGATACTTAGCATATACTTGACTTGACTTGAGAACTGTCACTTACAGTTCTGTTAAATGAACATTGCATGTTACTGATTACTCAAAACTTAGCAACACTTAACTTGACTTAAAAGTCTGTTGAATTTTGATTTTCTATGTAAGTTCTAAGTGAAGTTTATATTTTGAGATGCCATTTGTTTGTTTCCATTTTATTTTGACATTTCGTCATACAAATTGACATTTATTGATTATGATGCCAGATTGTATGCGCTAAGTGGAGTATAATAGTGGCTAAGTTGCCAAGTTTACGCCAAGTCAAGTCAAGTCTATTCTAAGTATCAGTAATGGAGCCTTAAAAAACTGAAATGAAAATATTCTCTCTCAACCTCGAAAACCAATTCCCAAACTGTGCTGCAATAGTACGAAAACAAAAACATACATTTTTTGGCAAGAAATACGGAAAACGGAATAAACATAGACTGAAGTCGACTTTATGTTAAGCAGCGCATTATTGACATTCATTTCGCCTTCACATACATTTTATTATATGCAAGGCGATTCATTTTGCAATATATACATAAAAGTATTTAAGAAAGTATTTTTAAAGTAGTAGCATTACAGGAAGTAGTAGTAGAAAGGCGTACTAATGCACGTTTCGTATACAATCGTGGGAAAACGAAACCCTTTTCAGACTTGTTAGCAGTGTTGCCGTGAGCCTAGAAAGAAATGTATCAGTTTACAAATAAAAAATGTACCAATCGCATAAACAACGACTAATTTTACCAGTTACATATATCCATTTACCATACATATATCGTTAAATCCACACTGCAAAAATTGTTGGAGCATGTATTGTATGTGTGTTTAAATTACGGCGACCAATTTTCTAATTTTAAAACTTGCTTTGTTTATGATTTGAATCATAAAAGAACTTTTAAAATGACAACTGAAAATTCATTTCGAGTTGTGAATCACAAAAGCGACATTACATATTTGTGGCCTTTAGGGCGAGCGAAGCCGCCGGTAAAGGCTAGTTTGTCCTAAAACGCTTAATAATTTGAACATAATAAGAGCGGTGGTGCTGTATTTTCCACATATACATATATAAGGCCAAATACTCTCTCTTTATCAATCTTATGCATGGCGGAAGGATACAAGGTGGCAGCATGGAGACATACCTACAAACATAAATAAAAATTCCATGTACTATTTTGTTTTTGTAAATTCGATGGACAAATGTCAAAATCGTACTGCGCAGCATGATACAAAAAAGAAGGTAGAGCCCCTCAAAATTTTTAGACGTATTTGGGGATTTTGGAAGTTTCATAATGTTTTACCAGAAGCGTTGCCATACCGTTACTGTTTAATGCGAAACTGTGGTTTTTCGAGATGGAAATTTCCTTTAGGATGAAAACGCAATGGTCATCTGAGACAATAATAATATGCTTTAGCACGATTTATGTGCAAATGTATTGATTGAGAATACAGTAAAACATGCAATTTTATTGAAAAATAGTGGATAAAGACTCATATCTTTATGGTAGCTTGACCCCTAGACAGAAAAAAATACACGAAAAATCCTGTTGTTCTAACATGGCGCTATTATCATGCCCCTACAGTGGATAATTTCTCAATGCATGTTGAGAAAACGTGTACCTCCAAATTCTGCACATCTATGTCAATGCTAAAAGGGCACAGAATATGTATAGCCGGGGCTGCCCCAAAGGTGATCCCTGGTACAACGGGCAGAAATACTCTCATAACTAGTGGCTAACCTGCAGAGCTACAGGGTAATGTTCTCCCAAAAATAGTTGTAACAATTCCTTCCTAAAGAGTAACGCTATTGTATAATAAATACAAAAAAAAAAATGTGGACTTGTAGCCAATTTATCAAGAAATTGCGGTGTCGGTTTATAAGGACCTCCTTTGAGCAAGCAATTGACAAACGTGTATGTTTTGTCAAAATGTTCTGAGCAAACGCACGGCCACTTCCCTTGCTTTGCATACTGCGATCCATGTTTCTTCCACCAAACCAATTTTTGGGAGCTCGGAAAGCTTATTAAAAACCTTCTTTTCTAGGCTGATATTTCGTATTAAAATATTTCAACGCACGTGGCTCGTTTCTTCTTCTTTTTTATTTAAAATAACTATGAAAGTAATTTAGTCGTATCCATTAATATGGAATCCATCAAAATTTGAAAAATTCGTAACATTTTTCAATCTGGTAACTTGTTTTTGGTGAAATTGTCATTGTCCCCGCAAAAGTCAAGGGGCTAACTTCAGACTAAATGGAACTACCTCCATTTTTTGCATCATGCTACGCAGGAAGTTGATGTATCAAATCAAATAAAAAAGTTTATAATCAGCTGTCCCATGCTGCCACCTTGTATCGTTCCGCCATGATCTTATGTGTGTTCGTATATTATTCTCTTCCTGTGTTCTTCACCCCACATACCTGCACTTGATCGTCCCTCACAAAGCACTTAAATGTGCAAAGCGTGCCCGTATGAGCAAAAGGCTCATATATATGGGAAGGTAATACCTGCCAAGATTTTAAGGGTTTTTTATTTCGCCCTGCAGAACTTTTTCATTTTCATCTACTTAATATGGTAGGTGTCACAAATATTTTATAAAGTTTTTTTCTAAAGTTCTATTTCGCGTCAATAAAACAATCCAATTACCTTACCATGTTTCATCCCTTTTTTCGTATTTGGTATAGAATTATGGCATTTTTTTCATTTTTCGTAATTTTCGATATCGAAAAAGTGGGCGTGGTCATAGTCGGATTTCGTTCATATTTCATACCAAGATAAAGTGAGTTCAAGTAAGCACGTGAACTAAGTTCATTAAAGATATGTCGATTTGTGCTCAAGTTATCGTATTAACGGCCATGCGGAAGGACAGACGGACGACAGTGTATAAAAACTGGGCGTGGCATCAACCGATTTCGCCCATTTTCACAGAAAACAGTTAACGTCATAAAATCTATGCCCCTACCAAATTTCAAAAGGATTGGTTAATTTTTGTTCGACTTACGGCGTTAAAAGTATCCTAGACAAATTTAATGAAAAAGGGCGGAGCCACGCCCATTTTGAAATTTTCTTTTATTTTTGTATTTTGTTGCACCATATCATTACTGGAGTTGAATGTTGACATAATTTACTTATATACTGTAAAGATATTAAATTTTTTGTTAAAATTTCACTTTAAAAAATTTTTTTTTAAAAGTGGGCGTGGTCCTTCTCCGATTTTGCTAATTTTTATTAAGCGTACATATAGTAATAGGAGTAACGTTCCTGCCAAATTTCATCATGATATCTTCAACGACTGCCAAATTACAGCTTGCAAAATGTTTAAATTACCTTCTTTTAAAAGTGGGCGGTGCCACGTCCATTGTCCAAAATTTTACTAATTTTCTATTCTGCGTCATAAGTTCAACTCATCTACCAAGTTTCGTCACTTTATCTGTCTTTTGTAATGAATTATCGCACTTTTTCGGGTTTTCGGTATTTTCGATATCGAAAAAGTGGGCGTGGTTATAGTCCGATATCGTTCATTTAAAATGGCGATCTGAGATGAGTGCTCAGGAACCTACATACCAAATTTCATCAAGATATCTCAAAATTTACTCGAGTTATCGTGTTAACGGACGGACGGACATGGCTCAATCAAATTTTTTTTCGATCCTGATTATTTTGATATATGGAAGTCTATATCTATCTCGATTCCTTTATATATGTACAAGCAACAGTTATCCAATCAAACTTAATATACTCTGTGAGCTCTGCTCAACTGAGTATAAAAAATATGAAAGGGCGGGACTGTGCCGGAGACTTCATACCTTTCATGATTGGGGCTGCACATTCGTAATATCCAAATAATCGGCTGTATAAGATATGAATTATGCAGTGAACATACATGCATACCTAAGCAATTTTTAAGATAAATATAAAATAAAGAATAGGTAGGCACTTTTTGAGAGAATGCAAAGATTCACGTTTTTTGTGGTCTAGGACCATGAAAAAGCTATGACCATGAATCACTTATCTCAAAAATATATGACGTAAACGTAAGTGTTTGATGAAATTTGAAACTCTTGGCCGTTAAGGACTTGGTAGCCTTTGTCAGGTCCTCAAAATGTTTCGGAGAGGGAAGGTAACGGTGTCTTTTCGTGGTATCACAACGGGTCTAATATCACCGGCCTAAGTGTGCCTTCGGGAAGCCACTTCAACCTAACCTGAACTTTCTAATTTCCAAATAAAGAACCCAAATTCTTATTCGCTTAAAATTAGAGCTAACAATTTCTCGGAGGGAATATCTCGTGCGCGTCTGCTTTGTAGAATCGCGAAATACACGTAACGCTCGCGAGCTTCTCGACATTCAATTTCGTCACTGAACTGGCACAGTTATATAGAGCTTACGAATACTTCTCGAACACAAGCGAGAGTTTCGAGAATAAATCGTAAGTTCTACATATCGCCTAGATCTAAACAACGATAAAAAAGTCGCAATCTTCAGAAAACGCCCTGACCGCCTTCCCCATATACGCAATTCCAATTTTTATTGTTATCAAGTCTTTTCGCGCTGATTATACAGTTCGGCAGGTATTGAATAGGGAAGCCCGGGTGTACTCATAACTTCGATATTTCAGTTAGCTCTCTATTGATCAATGCAGCGACTAAAATGAACGTCGAGAAACTTGTGAGCTTTACAAGGATCACCTACTGGCTGTGACAGTAAATCGTTCCCTTAGCAATAACGCTTACAAACAATAACTGCCCCACACCCAATCACAGCTCTCGTCACAGGCAGACTAACGAACGATAATATGAACCCGTGATTTGGTCAACAGCAGCAAACTGTCATACCATGATTCAATTACTAGAGGTTTGTTCTCCAATTACGACAGATCTTCGACTCTCCCAAGTTGAAAAATCTACGAAGTAAGGAAAACGGGGAATAATTCAATACCCTATTGTAGTAGAAATGTATCTTTGGTAGTATAATAGTAGTGATAATAAATTTGTAAATGCCAAAAGTTTTTGGGGAAATAATTCATTTTCTACTAAATATTTCGTAAATTGATAAAGTTATGTTGGCTTGGTCATTCTTTCAGAAATTGTTTGAAGTTAGAATTTTATTCAAAAATGCAATATCTCGAAATTTGTTTCAAAAACTCCCTATATGAGCATAAGTTCAATGCATTTTGTCATAAGAGCGAGTTAATGAAAAGCATTCTGAGATAAAGAGTTCTCCAATCTAACTCTAATATAGGGATGTTTTGTGGCAAATCCTGAATTGGGAAATTTTTGAAAAATATTTTGAGATAGCACGATTTTGAACAGGCAGCCGACATGGGGTGATACGCTACTCAGCAGCCGCAATGAACTGACAAAAACAAAAATAAAGGAAAAATGCTTATTGTTTTATAACTTTATATTCCTACTCAGCAGCCGCAATGAACTGACAAAAACAAAAATAAAGGAAAAATGCTTATTGTTTTATAACTTTATATTCCTACATTGACTTTGACACAATGTGCGGTCCTGCTACACAGGGAGCATTCACCTTTTTATTCTCAAATTTCGGAATGCTGTTTTCCATTAAGTATTCATGGAAGCGTTCCGGATAAACCGTTAATTTAGAATATTCGGAATACGTTAATTTGATACTACCTCACGAGATACGAATATATCAAATAAGTATATACAAAATATTTCATATATAAACCGATTCCCCAAATTATTAAATGGAGACGAATGTTCCGAACACACGGAATTAATAGAACAGAAGGTCGACTTTTAATAGGCGCACAAATATATCCAGAGAAGTGTTAAAAGAAGCGTATTGACCCCGATAACAATAATTCGAAGGCGGAAATAAAAATATTAGCTTGTTCAAAAGGTATTGACGAAAAACCGAAAAATGACCCCAGGTTGCCGAGCTTATAAAAAATTACCCTGGCCGGCCCACCAATGAGATGGGGTCGAAACTAAATGCGTGCAAAATCTTTTTCAGTGAACAAAAACATTACACAACCACGTGAAAATTGCCAACTTCAACTGCAAATATCTCCGGACAGATACAATTTTTCTTTTCCGCCTTCGGATTATTGTTGTCGAGGTCACCTCTCTCGATATTTTTGGATACGTATTAGCAGTAGACTCCTGTTCTAGACTTTTACCTGAATAAGTTAACATGTCCCATGAGTACATTTCGTTATGGCATCTCCAATATTTCCTCATGACATTTTTACGTGAATCGATTTAATAGTCGAGGTTTTGACGTTGAAAGATGAATTTTGCATTTCGTATGTTCCTAGGTTTATGAAAGTGCACGATTTATTGGTGTCCTCACTTTTCATAAAATTACCTATGTTCAATGGTCAGCCATACTTATAGATCGAGGCATAGTTAATAAATTCACTATAAAATTAAAAACAAAAAGTGTTCTAAGGAATTATGCAGTTAAGTACTTATCGGGTATTTGTAAACTGATTGCTTCCTATTTCTACTACTAATATTTTTCGAAAATTCGCAAAGAAACAACACAGTTAACGGATGTCAATTCGATTTGGGAGCATAATGGTTGCAATTGTCAAAAAATGTGTCTGTCGAGCAAACCTCTTGTGATTGAATCATGCTGTCATACCACCTCACTCGCCGCCTGCTATATACAGTGTTGCCATTTTAGCTTTTTTCAAGCTAGATTTTTAGCTTTAAGCTTTTTTTTTAGAAATTTTTTAGCTCCTTTTAGCTTTTTTCAAAATTTTAGAAAATCTAGATAAAAAGTTTTATGTAGATTCAATTTTAAGAACATTGAATGAATTTGCGCTAGATTTAAAAAAATTAAGGTGCTAAGAAACAGATAATGTTGGCATTATGGTAGGCAGAAATCGAGGCGTAGTAACTTTATTTAGGCAACATCAACGTAATATTATTTTCATTCCGTGTGTTAGCCACTCGTTTCTGTGACTGTTTCATCTGCTTCGACACAGCTTCTGGGCGAAATTGAATTTATGATTTCAGAAACAATTAACTGGGTTTCAAATTCACATGTAAACAAGAGCTATGCAATGATACATACATATATGCTGCGTAAAACGACGGACTCGACCCGTTGCAAATCATATCCATACGAATGGGATGCCTGCTTGTTTTTCTGTACTTATGTCAACAGGCTTAATTAATATTGAGACGAATATTAGTGACACTAAGTGATACTCACATCACTAATCTGATACTAAGTAAACAAAGCCACAACAACAATAAAGCAAGCTGCCACACTTGTATGCACATAAACAAATCAATCATTAGGGGGACTCATGTAACCGTATAAATGCCTTATAAAGTGTGTAAACGTATAAATTTATCTAGTTTACGCAGGAGCTGTCAAATTTTGTATGAAAAATCATTTACACGATTTGTATAAATTTACGCGCACATTTCATTGTGTAAACGCGGTAAACTCAAAGGAATGCAACCTTGCAGACATTACAGACGGCATTTTCATCAAAAATCTCCAACATCAGCAAGTAAAGGCGTTTTAGTTTTGATTTTACACTTAATCTTGGTATTTTTTAATTTGTATAACAATCAAAAAATTTTGTTTGGAAATAATACAGCTGAAAAACAATCAAGTTTATCAAGAGTATTACTAGGTGCGTTCATATAACCGCGTGTGTAAATGGATATAATTTTACACCTTATAAGTTTATATGCTATCATGAGTCCCCCTATTATATCTAGCTAAGCGTGGGGCAGTTGAGGGGGAGCAGTTTAATACGAGTTATAAGGGAGTAATTTGATGCGCTTGTAGGCGTATGAGTCGTGGCACAGTGGATGACGTACCCGACTCACACGTTTGGGGTTGCGGGTTCATTTTAAATTTATTTATTTTTTTTTATTTTATAAATTATTATTTTAATGGACTTTATGTTATTTTACTTAGAGAGAGGTCACTATGTACCTGTTACACCTTGTATTTATTCATTGGGGGCGAACACTGGGGGCTCCAAGGTATTGGCTGCGGGATGAGCCACCTTGTTTTGCTTTGAAAAACCCCTTGTATTTATTCATTAGGGGCGAGCACTGGGGGCTCTGAGGTTTCGCTCTAATGAGCCACCTCATCTTCTCTTTGAAGAACCTCTTGTATTTATTCATTGGGGGCGAGCACTGGGAGCTCTGAGGTTTCGCTCTAATGAGCCACCTCATCTTCTATTTGAAGAACCTCTTGTATTTATTCATTGGGGGCGAGCACTGGGGCTCTGAGGTTTCGCTCTAATGAGCCACCTCATCTTCTATTTGAAAAACCCTTAAAAAATGTGATATGGAGGCGAGCACTGGGCTCTGAGGTATTGGCACCCCATCTTCTACTCGAATAACCTCAATTTTAAATTAAAAACTAAAACTATATCTTTAGATTATTTCACTAACAAGTTGAGAATTACAAGCACACTCAATGGCTAATGAAACAAACGAAAGAAAAAAGTCATAGTTTAAGTCGCTTAAACAATAACTTCATATATGCTCATACAAGCAGCGGAGAGAAACGCACAAACACATGCATATATCTGAGATACTCCCAAATGTAGCCAATCATCGATGGAAGTATGACTCATAGCTATGCGAGAAGCTATAATCGTGCATCTGTGTTATAGCTGATAAGTTTATAGCTGGTAGTAAATTCTAGAAATAGAAACGCCTAGAAATATGCCAACGAGGAAACCAAACAGTATAAAAGCAGCACCAGCTGAGGCACGACCAATCAGTTTGACTTAAGCACTCTATCTGTTGAGAAGTAGAAGTGTTATTGTGAAACTAGTCTAATAAAGACCATTTTGCATTATTGAATATTGGAGTTATTTATTCAACAGTTCAGTGATTCAAATGTTAGCAGAAGGTTGCAAATAAGCGGAATTTCCCCGAATTCGTTACAATATTTGAAAAATGCCGTTGTGTGTAAGGCTTATTGCTTATATAAATTCATATAAAGCAAAACTCACGTAAGGAATTATTATAAGCTTATGGCTATGGCAGAATATAACAACTTTATTATAAGGCTTATGGACCAACAAAAATAGGGCTTACTTACATAAGACCTTATTAAAAGAAACTATTGGCTGTATTAGGACCTTTTATATAAGATTTATATATACCCCACCCAAAATCAGGCTTACATAAGCTGTTACAATAACGAGGTTGAATAAGGATTGGTGTACTATAGTATAACCTTATTACAAGTTTTATTGCACATATGGAATTGAATTAGACACCATCTGACTTCAAATTCCTTTAGTCATATTCATAATAATTTATTTCAAAACTTTATTTAGCCGGGGGTCACTCATGGCAGTGGTTCGGCCAGCCCAAAAAGTGTCATGAAAATATTCCCTCTAAAAATTCATTTGCAAGATATCGTTTGGAGTCGGTGTAAAACATATACCAAAGACTTGAAAACAAGGTTCTCAGACAGAGTGGAATGTAGAGTTTACATCTTTCATGTGTTCTTTAAAAGGACAAAAAGTAGATTTTCATACTGAAAATAGTTTTGTCGGCGATATTATTTTGCAAATAAAAAACGATTTACCACAAACATATTACGAAAACTTATAGACTATAGTGGCGCTTTGTTTATCCCTTTTAAATTAAAACACAGATAGCATCTGCTAACTATTTTTTTGATTTTTTATGACATTGGAGTAAAAATTAATTAAAATTTTTATTCTGTTATGTTTTTTATGAAAGAATTTAAAAAACCCATAGAAATTACCTTTTAAACTTTTAACTTTTTCCTTAGCCTTAACAAATTTTACTTAGCTTTTTAAGGTTGTCTTTTTTGTCCATCTAGCATTTTTTCTGAAAAAGTTCTGGCAATACTGGTCACAGTCTCGGATGAATACCGCTGCGACTTAGAGGACAAAGCCGCAAGTCACATTATTCCAACAACAGTGGTGGGATCTGCTAAGCCTAAAGCTGGAGACATTGGTGCTTTATCGGTAATCGTATCGGTAACCTTATAACAGCTGATTCGACCAACCTTATGAGAATCAATGCAATCGATTATTGGTTCCGCTAAGGTCGTAACCGTATCGTAGCCAACCAATTGGGTTTTGGTTTAACGTCGTAACGATAAACAGCTGATTACGTTAGGGATACGGATACAGCGATACGACATACGGCACCAATGACTCCGGCTTAATTCGAAAATATTTTCAAAATTATGTTTTCTTCTACACACAAAAGCTTTTGTTGCTCATTATCGGCATTTTCTCTTTTGGATTTGTTGGGGTTTGACAGGGAATGACTGAGGTTTGTTCAATTTATATCGCCTCATTCATGGCTACTGAGTTAAAACAAAACGATAACGTGGACATGGAGAAAGGCGAAGATAAATATGATGCCGAAGACTAAGAGAATGCGAAGATAAATATGAATACTGAAGGGAAGAAAAAAATAAATGACATAGGGAGAAGAAAAAGAAGTCGATGAAGAGGCGAAGCTATAACGTCCATTGATCTTTTTACCACTTCAAATGGCCTCAAAGTCAAAGGTTATGAGTATAAGAAATGGTCACAAGGTAAAATTTTAAATTGTTGCAAAGTCAACGATATTGCTTTTCCGAAGTGGTCACAAGGTCAACACCTTTTTTCCAAGTGGCCAAAAAGTATATTATTTTGTTTCGCATGTTAAAAACTATTAAATTACAGTAACGTTCTATTGTTTTCGCTATATCTTTGTTTAATCGAATGAAAAGGATTGATTTTTATTTAAAATTTTTTAATACGGCGCTCCTTTTCCTATATTTTGATCCCATTCTAATCAAAAATAGGATAAAACAAGTAAGGAAGGCTAAGTTCGGGTGTAACCGAACATTACATACTCAGCTGAGAGCTATGGAGACAAAATAAGGGAAAATCACCATGTAGGAAAATGAAACTTGGGTAACCCTGGAATGTGTTTGTATGACATGTGTATCAAATGGACGGTATTAAAGAGTATTTTAATAGGGAGTAGGCCATAGATCTATGGGTGGACGCCATTTAGGGATATCGCCATAAATGTGGACCAGGGGTGACTCTAGGATTTGTTTGTACGATATGGGTATCAAATGAAAGGTGTTAATGAGTATTTTAAAAGGGCGTTGGCCTTAGTTCTATAGGTGGACGCCTTGTTGAGATATCGCCATAAAGGTGGACCAGGGGCGACTCTAGAATTTGTTTGTACGATATGGGTATCAAATGAAAGGTGTTAATGAGTATTTTATATGGGCGTGTACCTTAGTTCTATAGGTGGACGCCTTTTCGAGATATTGACCAAAATGTGGACCAGGGTGACCCAGAACATCATCTGTCGGGTACCGCTAATTTATTTATATATGTATTACCACGAACAGTATTCCTGCTAAGATTCCAAGGGCTTTTGATTTCGCCCTGCAGAACTTTTTCATTTTCTTCCACTTAATATGGTAGGTGTCACACCCATTTTGCAAAGTTTTTTTCTAAAGTTATATTTTGCGTCAATAAACTAATCCAAATACCATGTTTCATCCTTTTTTCGTATTTGGTATAGAAATATAGCTTTTTTTTCATTTTTCATAACTTTCGAAATCGAAAAAGTGGGCGTGGTCATAGTCGGATTTCGGCCATTTTTCACACCAATACAAAGTGAGTTCAGATAAGTACGTGAACTGAGTTTAGTAAAGATATATCGATTTTTGCTCAAGTTATCGTATTAATGGCCGAGCGGAAGGACAGACGGTCGACTGTGTATAAAAACTGGGCGTGGCTTCAACCGATTTCGCCCTTTTTCATAAAATCAAAAGGATTGGTTAATTTTTGTTCGACTTACGGCGTTAAAAGTATCCTAGACAAATTAAATGAAAAAGGGCTTAGCCACACCCATTTTGAAATTTTCTTTTATTTTTGTATTTTATTGCACAATATCATTACTGGAGTTGAACGTTGACATAATTTACTTATATACTGTAAAGATATTGAATTTTTTGTTAAAATTTGACTTTAAAAAAAAAATTTTTTTTAAAGTGGGCGTGGTCGTTCTCCGATTTTGGTAATTTTTATTAAACATATATATAGTAATAGGGGTAACGTTTCTGCCAAATTTCATCATGATATCTTCAACGACTGCCAAATTGCAGCTTGCAAAACTTTTAAATTACCTTCTTTTAAAAGTGGGTGGTGTCACGCCCATTGTCCAAAATTTTACTAATTTTCTATTCTACGTCATAAGGTCAACCCACCTACCAAGTTTCATCGCCTTATCTGTCTTAGGCAATGAATTATCGCATTTTTTCGGTTTTTTGAAATTTTCGATATCGAAAAAGTGGGCGTGGTTATAGTCCGATATCGTTCATTTTAAATAGCGATCTGAGATGAGTACCCATGAACCTACATACCAAATTTCATCAAGATACCTCGAAATTTACTCAAGTTATCGTGTTAAGGGACAGACGAACGGATGGACGGATATCGCTCAATAAAATTTTTTTTCGATACTGATGATTTTGATATATCGAAGTCTATATCTATGTATCTCGATTCCTTTATACCTGTACAACCAACCGTTATCCAATCAAAGTTAATATACTCTGTGAGCTCTGCTCAACTGAGTATAAAAAGACCCAATAAGGTTCCTTCTGAGATAAGAAGAACTTATTCAACTAAAAGTTCAGAGAAATTTCGGAATAAAAAATCGCGCGAAGTTTCACCTTCGGATCTACTTTTCATCGTTATGTTTTCATTAAAGTTGCAAATCGGATTAAGAGCTGGCCCGCTGAGGTTCCTTTGACATAAGAAGAACATTTTCAAATAAACGTCTAACCCATCCTGCAAAAGTTTTTCAAATTGCTGTATATGGTTATGGTATAAATGTCAAAAAACCAATTGACCTTATGGCCTTTTGAAGTGGTCGTTGACTTTTTGGCCGTTGACCTTATGTCAGCACACCAAAATTTGTTATACTATCTTATCTGGGCGTAGAATAGATTGTACATAAAAATTGTCGAAATAAGGTCTAACCACGCCTATTTTTCCATACCGAAACTTTCGAAAAATGGAAAAAATGGGAAAGGCATTAAGAAACACTGACAAAGTGATGAAAGAAAATTCGTAAAATTTTGTAAAGTTGGGAATGTCAACAATCAATTGTATAGGGACAAAAGTTGTAGTACACTGAACCAAAAAAGTGCATGTATACTAAGAAAAAGTGCGTATATTTTAAGAAAACCTTTCCAAAATCGTATTCATAGAATTTAAGAATATAACTACATTAAGATATCGATGGTTTCTTATATTATAAGAACGAAGTTTTGTCATAAAGATAAATTTACGAATTTTTTCTTAGATCATACACAAATTTTCTTAAATTATATGCAATTTTCTTAAATTTTTAGACAAAATCGCATCCGTTTGAGAGAAGTCAAAAGGAGACGGGAATTGCATATGATCCAATCAAGCATCAAATGCGCGGACAAACGCGCGAGGCTGCAAAATTTTTAAGATCATGTGCAAAGCCTACGATATTAGACTGACAAAGTTGCTCACATCTCTGAAGAGAGAAGACTTAAGCCTCACGATGGGCACACTAACTGGACACCCCCTGACGTCACATGCTTATAAGTTAGACCTCGCCGGTAACAGCAGTATAGGAAGTCCGAGCTGCAGGAAAAAACGGTTAAGCACGTTTATGTTGGAGTCCTGCGCTCGCTTTGTCAAGGCTCCAGTTACAAGGGGCCAGATCTCGAGGCAGCATTTAAGCTAGTTCCTAGAAAACTTATAGTACTTTCCAAGAGGTCTTTATTGACCGGTCAGTTCAACCTAACATACCATTACATGTCTCTGAAAAGTATAATAAAATATTAATGTTAAGCAAAATTGGAATAAAATTATCGAGCTCATGGTTAACATTTTTATAACATTACGGAAAAACCAATTAAAATAAACAGATATCGGATACATACATATATATGTATGTAAATACATATAATTATCTACTTAACAAACTATCATAAATTAATACGAAAAGCCAATATATATATGTATTCTTAAAACACATAACAAAAAAAAAAAAAACAATCGTTGTGATGAGAGAAAAAAATCAAGCGAATGTGAGCGAGCGATAGTGAACACTAAAGAGTTACTAAAGGGAGGCGGAAATAAGAACAATAAAGCAATAAACTAATAGACAATTCATTTTTTCTAAAAAACAAGCAAATCATTATCTACTTTAGAAGAATCTACAAAAATAATAACAAAAGCGACAAAAGTCGAGAACACTTGTGCACGTGCAGAGCACGCGGCACTAGGCACGACCTAATCAAATCCGTATATTTAACTCGTTTTAGTTGTGTGCACATTTAAGAAAGCAAAGATCGGTGGCAAAAATAAAATGCACAAACTATTAAATGCCAATTATTCAATTAAATAATAGTGTTTACAAATAATTTGTCGAGTCAATTACGACTGTTGGTCCTACTGACAACAACAGCACCAATAAATATAAAAAAAGACACACGCGAAACATTGCGCTTTTGTCAAGTATAACCGTTAAAATGATTTCACTTGATAATTTCAATTTGGAAGCGACCATGGCACGACACTTTTTCGAAGGTTCGCAAGCGACAAATGCTTCGAGTTCAAGTTCGGAATTCTTCTTCGGCGATGATGATAACACTTCGGAAAGCGACGAAGATGATGCGTATAGTAGTGGTTTTAATAGTGATCAAGAAAATAATGAAAAGAGGTGAGAACGCTTAGTAAATATCAGATTTTAAGTGGAGGTTGGTCACCTAACTGGGTCTAAAACCAATGTTGTCAACAAAACTATCCCAAACTTTTTTTTTATTATAATTTTTTTAACTTTTTTAATACTGATATGCATTACTTTGGTCTTGAGAAACTCTATATTTCGTTCTAATGTCATTTTTTTTCTGAAGTCGTTTTCATGAAATTGTGACAGCTAAACGAGTCTTAGTTCCATCGATCGTATGGAAAGATCCTGCTCCAGCGTTTCAAAGTTTCTTCTTCATAAACAAAATTTAAAAGCAGCAAATATTACAAACATCTTTGGATAATTGCCCCTATTTCAAGCGATTTATTGAGTTTTGAAAAAAATTATTTATTTATTGGTGAAATGCTAGGCCAGGCTCAGCTATGTATGTATGTACTTTAACCAAAAAGAAATTCCTTAGCTACGGTATGGTTATCACTGAGGCGTTATATTATGGCATCAATAACAGATAACAGTGATTCCATAAGGTTGATTGCATCTGCTGTTTTATACGGAGTTTTCCAGGGCCATAAAATACTTATTCCTCAATTTTGTATTTATCTCATGGTCTATTCGTTTACGAGGAAAGTTTTAAGCTAAGAATAAAGTTTGATCTCAAAACCTAAGGCTTTTGCATGTTTCACACTATCATTGCAAACAATCAAACATATTTTTTTTAAATTGTAATTATAAACATTTATTTGAAGATAACACAAAAAGAAATATTGCCATTGCAACTGCTGATTGGAATATCACCATAACTCGGCTGCCGTTTCGAGAAAGCTCTATCTTAGAATAAATTATATATGCTTTGACGTGAGCTGCAGCGTGTATGAAAAAAGTTCTGAAATGGGGCCGAGTTAGGGTGATTTTCCACTCAGTAGTATAATAACATCACCCTGCAATTACCGCCGAATCGCATCATTTAAAAAGTCCATAACTTCTGTATTAAATACAATTGTAAAAACAGTCGGATATTCCGGTCTAGCACAACCCATACTATATGATGCCACCGCACAAAGGTGTCCATTCACAACGCCCGGTGTACCAAAATCTTCATTGCACACATCAGCTCCAATACCAGCAGCGCAAATCATTGTTGATGTAATAATTCTACCTGCTTTATCATAAATCGTCTCACAATCACTATGTGATAACGAAGACAAGACAGTAGTTTGGAGTATATTCGAAGTCTGCCCACTTTCTGCAGTTTTCCAACCCCATCCACTAACTCGCATTTCCGTACTCGTTTCAAATGTACAAGCGCAAAAGTTTATTGTTGCTACTGTTGGACCAAGGATAAAGAAATCATCCACATTCAACATAGCTATATCCATATGTAATGTTTCGGGATCATAAGTACATGGATAAAATACATCCACCACATTGCGAGTTTGTCCAACTTTGCGTATATGACGTAAATCCGTTACACCAGCTGAAACCTTCAAGTAGAGCTTATCGAAATCTACCACGCAATTTGCAGCTGTTACCACCTTCAGTTGAGTCACTAACGAACCAACACAATGATTTCTGCCGTCAAAATATATTGATACCAAATACGGATAATTCCATATAGCCTTAGAACCGCCCCTACTATGCGATATTCCGAATTCGTATAAAATAAAAGGCAACTAAGCATAACAAACAAAAAATAATTGCGTATATTCATTTTAGACTATTTCCAGCGCTTTTTAAGTATAAAGTACAAAAAGATCAATTTTGTGGACGCTATTTATACATAATTGGGTTGTAGATTCCAGGAATTTGAACCATAAAAATACTTCCGGATTTGAATTATATAGAAAGGAAAATGTTTATTTTTTATACTCAGCGTGCTTTGCACACAGAGTATATTAACTTTGATTGAATAACGGTTGGTTGTACATGTATAAAGGAATCGAGATAGATATAGACTTCCATATATCAAAATCATCAGTATTGAAAAAAATTTGATTGAGCCATGTCCGTCCGTCCGTCTGTTCATTAACTCGATAACTTGAGTAAATATTGAGATATCTTCCCCAAATTTGGAACACGACCTTATCTGGACCCAGAATAGATTGTTATTGAAAATTTGCGAAATCGGATGACATCCACGCCCTTTTTTATATATTTAACATTTCGGAAAACAAAAAACCTGATTAGTTAGTCAATAATACACCTAGTATGTTGAAATTTGAAGTGTGGACTGATATTGAGACTCTAGATAAAAATTTGATATTTTTTTTAAATGGCGTGGCACCGCCCCTTTTATGACTGAGCAATTTTCTATATTTCGGGAGCCATAACTCGAGGAAAAATGATCGGATCGTAATAAAATTGGGTGCACAAATTTTCCCTATAGCAGAAAATATTTCTAGTAAAGATGGACGGGATCGGTTAAAGACCACGGCAACTTAGATATAAAACAAGTTTAAAAGGGTCGAAGACTAGAAAGATAAGCTATAACTTAGCAAAAAATAGTTTTGAATTAATGTCTATTTCATTTATCAAGTTTTATTGTAAGAGGAAATGGGGAGACATTTTTTTTTTAAACTGGCGGTGCCACGTATTATGTAGAAAATAATTTGTCGGAAATGAAATTTACAATTGAAGCTCACGCTGAGTATATAGTTTTCGGTTACACCCGAACTTACACACATTTACTTGTTTTCATTTAACCATGAGTAAATTTTTGGTTAGAAGTGCCTAATTAAAATTTCAATGCCTTTAATGATGAAAAATATTTATACAGCTATTTAACACGCTTATATTAGATTCACTTATTTGTATGCTTGTTTGTAACTCTCTAGGCTAGGCGCGCAAAGGAGAGCTAGACCCAACTAGCGGCAATTATTGAAGTGGTTGAATAATTCTCTACAAAACGAGTTGTGCTTAATAGCGGAGCCACAAACCTCTGTGCTACGGTGCTTTTAACATCAAATATCTAAATGGATTGTGGATACTAAAACGGCACCATATTTGCGTGCTTTTTAGTTTTTTATACTCAGTTGAGCAGAGCTCACAGAGTATATTAACTTTGATTGGATAACGGTTGGTTGTACAGGTATAAAGGAATCGAGATAGATATAGACTTCCATATATCAAAATCATCAGGATCGAAAAAAAATTTGATTGCGCCATGTCTGTCCGTCCGTCCGTCCCTCCGTCCGACCGTCCCTTAACACGATAACTTGAGTAAATTTTGAGGTATCTTGATGAAATTTTTTATGTAGGTTCCTGAGCACTCATCTCAGATCGCTGTTTAAAATGAACAATATCGGACTATAACCACGCCCACTTTTTCGATATCGAAAATTTCGAAAAACCGAAAAAGTGCGATAATTCATTACCAAAGACGGATAAAGCGATGAAACTTGGTAGGTGAGTTGAACTTATGACGCAGAATAGAAAATTGGTAAAATTTTGACAATGGGCGTGGCACTGCCCACTTTAAAAAGAAGGTAATTTACTTTTGCAAGCTGTAATTTGGCAGTCGTTGAAGATATCATTATCAAATTTGGCAGGGACGTTACTACTATCACTGTATATGTTGTAAATAAAAATTAGCAAAATCGGATGAAGAACACGCCCACTTTAAAAAAAAAAACTTTTTTAAAGTCAAATTTTAACAAAAAATTTAATATCTTTACTGTACATATATGAGTAAATTAAGTCAACATTCAACTCCAGTAATGATATGATGCAAAAAAATACAAAAATAAAAGAAAATTTCAAAATGGGCGTGGCTCCGCCCATTTTCATTTAGTTTGTCTAGAATACCTTTAATGCCATAAGTCGAACAAAAATTTACCAATCCTTGTGAAATTTGGTAGGGGCTTAGATTCTAGGACGATAACTTATTTCTGAGAAAGATGGCAAAATCGGTTGAAGCCACGCCCAGTTTTTATACACAGTCGACCGTCTGTCCTTCCGCTTGGCTGTTAACACGATAACTTGAGCAAAAATCGATATATCTTTACTAAACTCAGTTCACGTACTTATCTGAACTCATTTGCATTGGTATAAAAAATGGCCGAAATCCGACTATGACCACGCCCACTTTTTCGATATCGAAAATTACGAAAAATGAAAAAAAATGCCATAATTCTACACCAAATACGAAAAAAGGGATGAAACATGGTAATTGGATTGGTTTATTGACGCAAAATATAACTTTAGAAAAAAACTTTGTAAAATGGGTGTGACACCTACCATATTAAGTAGATGAAAATGAAAAAGTTCTGCAGGGCGAAATAAAAAACCCTTGAAATCTTGGCAGGAATACTGTTCGTGGTATTACATATATAAATAAATTAGCGGTATCCAACAGATGATGTTCTGGGTCACCCTGGTCCACATTTTAGTCGATATCTGGAAAAAGCCTTCACATATACAACTACCACCACTCCCTTTTAAAACCCTCATTAATACCTTTAATTTGATACCCATATCGTACATATCGAAATTCTAGAGTCAACTCTGATCCACCTTTATGGCGATATCCCTAAATGGCGTCCACCTACAGAACTGTGGCCCACTCCCTCATAAATACCTTTCATTTGATACACATGTCATACTAACACATTCCAGGGTTACCCTCGGTTCATTTTCCTACATTGTTATTTTCCCTTATGTTGTCACCATATCTCTCAACCTTTCTTGAAAACAAAGAAAATAATAATATATTAAAAACTTATGGCGATACATGTGGCAGCCGGTCTCTTAATTTCGGCACAAAATACTAATGTTTTTTTTATACGACGGGGTTGGATTTAAGCCAGGAGTATCAATATGACAGGATCAACTGTTCGGAAACAATCTTGTATAATGAAGTTGCCTACTTAATTCTAAATCACCTAAGTAAATTTACTTAATTCATCAATATTCAATTCGTCAGTACTTAGTTCGTACTACTTAATTCGTTAATAGTTAATTAACACATGCGAAAATACCCAAGTCGTATGCGTAATTCATAATTTATTTCCTAATTAGCTATAACTTAATTCGTATTTACATAATTCACACATTCGTAGTTCATTTTCTTATAGTTAATTCACAAGTGTCTGACTGGTTAAAACTTGATTCAACAAGTAAGGTAGGCTAAGTTCGAGTGTAACCGAACTTTACATACTCAGCTTAGAGCTTTGGAGACAAAAAAAGGGAACATCGCCATGTAGGAAAATGAAGCTGGGTAACCCTGGAATGTGTTTGTATGACATGGATATCAAATGAAAGGTGTTAATGACTATTTTAAAAGGGAGTGGGCCTTAGTTCTATAGGTGGATGCCTTTTCGAGAAATCACAATAAAGGTGGATCAGTAGTGGAATTCACTAACTTTTTTAACGACATTTGCCATCGCTTTATTTGCGAATCGATACCTATAACGATTTTGTTATTCAGCAACTATTTTGTATCGATATTCATTTATCGACGATCAGCTGTGTCGTTAAATAAACGGCAAGTAAATTGGCTGCGTTAAAAATCACGATATTAATATTTCTGGCAATTTTAGTTAAAAAAGAAAATCGGAACTTTAATTAAATACTTTTAAACACGAAAAGCTGCTTTATTTATAAATCAAATGGCATTTGAGTACTTGGCGTACGTTTTATCACAAAATGAAGAATTACTAAGTCCATCGCCAGTGGTTCATAGAGAAGTAGATGACCCATTCCACTTTAATGCAACGGAGTTTCTAAAGCTGTACCGACTAACCCTAGACTTGGCTCATGATATTATTTCTAAACTTGATGGTCAATTAAGGGGTACAAGAATAACTGCGATATCAACAGAGAAAAAAATTAATACCGCATTTACTTACCATTTGTTAAAATATGTAAACACTTTTAAAAGCAGTTAGTATGCGGAATTTATTTATTTTTGGCACTCCTTTTGTGCTTTTCGCATTTTTTAGGTTTCGTTAAGCTGTGCTGCCACCTTTCTACTATTAAAACGAAATTTAAATGTAATTTATTTTGATTCGTTAAAACTAAGTTAGTGAATAGCACAATCGATAAGGCAAGCGACAAAATCGTTAATTAAAATCTCGACAAATCGCATCGTTATAAGTTAGTGAATTCCGCTACAGGGGTGACTCTAGAATGTGTTGGTACGATATGGGTATCAAATTTATTTATTTATTTATTATTAATATAGTCTACAGAATACAATCCTTACAGATTATTTGGCATAATAGAAAAACTTTCTAAGCTAATATATAAAATGAACAAATTTTCTAGGGCTGTGCAATTGATGCGTCTATTAATTACAAAGATAATTGAGAAATATTTCCTTCTTTCATGCAAGGACTGCAGACCTAGCAGCTTACGCCTCCCATCATAAGAAGGGAGTAAATTCTGCCACTGATGCTTACATAATGCGAATTTTGTAAATATCTTTTGCGCGCGTTCGATTTTATGAATGTGTATAACATAATAGGGACTCCAAATTACGGAACAGTATTCTAGGCGGCTCCTGACTAGAGAAATATATAGCGATTTTAAAGTCAGTGGGTCCTTGTACTCTTTGGTGTTTCGTCTTATGAACCCTAGCATAGCATAGGCTTTAGACACCATAAAGTCTATATGCTTCGAGAATGTGAGCTTTGAATCGAAGATAACACATAAATGTTTCATTTCCTAACAACGAGATAGTTTACAACTATTTAGCTCATAGTCAAATATAATGTTTCTCGTAGTCATTATAGAAAACGTTACTATATAGCACTTATTGATATTCAATTGTAGGCGATTAAAAGAACACCATTTTTCAAGAGCTTCGAGATCGCGCTGCATTTTAAGACTAACAGAGTGGTCACGTATAACTGAGAAAATCTTCACATCGTCGGCGAATATCAGACAATTAGTGAAGTTGAAGCAATTTGGTATGTCATTTATAAATAATAAGAATAGGAGTGGACCACATTGGGTTCCCTGAGGTATACCTGATACCTCGTCTATCATAGTTCTTGATGATGCAGCTCCCATTTTAAACTGGTGTTTTCTTCCTGTAAGAAAGCTCATAAAAAAGTTAAGTAGCTTACCGCTTACTCCATTACACTCCAATTTTTTCAAAAGTATAAAGTGACTGACTTTATCAAATGCTTTGGAGAAGTTTGTGTACACAACATCCAATTACGTTCGATTTTCAAAAGCGTTAATTATATGGTTTCTCAGTAGGGTTAGATTCGTACAGGTTGATCTACCTGGAAAAAAACCATGTTGGCAATTTGAAATAACCGTACTTACATGGTCGAAAAATTTTGACTGGAGAATATGGTCAAACAATCACCTATTGGTTTGTAGTTGAGGACATCATTACGATCACCAAATTTATAGACTGGAATAATAGTGCATATCTTCCATTGATTAAAAAAAATTCCATTATTAAGGCACAATTCAAAGAGAAGAGCAGTATAGAGATCAATTACACTGCAGCAATTTTTGAAAAATAATGGTGAGAAACCTTCGCAATTCGACTTTGGGCTAGAATTCAGCGACGAAATTGCTGAAATGACATCCTCTTCAGAAACCGTGAAAGTAGTTATTATAGGCAATGAAGTAGATGAATACGACGGAGATGAATGTGGTGTTTGGGTTTCATACAGAGTTTGGAAAAACTTGGCAAATAATTCGCAGGAGTCAACTGTGTTGTCAGAAGAATCGCCATTATAATTCCAGCTTGTGCGGAAACCTGATGGGTTAGATTTAAGGTTATCTTCAATTTTATACATGTAATCCTGAAACAAAAAGCCATGAAGCTAATTAAAATATTTTGTACGATATGGGTATCAAATGAAAGGTGTTAATGAGTATTTTAAAAGAGAGTGGGCCTTAGTTCTATAGGTGGACGCCTTTTCGAGATATCGCCATAAAGGTTGACCAGAGTGACCCAGAACATTTTAATTTATTTATATATGTAATACCACGAACAGTATTCCTGCCATGATTCCAAGGGCTTTTGATTTCGCCCTGCAGAACTTCTTCATTTTCTTCTACTTAATATGGTAGGTGTCACACCCATTTTACAAAGTTTTTTCCAAAGTTATATTTTGCGTCAAAAAACCAATTTAATCACAATGTTTCATCCCTTTTTTCGTATTTGGTATAGAATTATGGCATTTTTTCCATTTTTCGAAATTTTCGATATCGAAAAAGCGGGCGTGGTCATAGTTCGACTTCGCCCAATAATACCAAGATAAAGTGAGTTCAGATAAATGTGTGAACTAAGTTTAGTAAAGATATATCGGTTTTTGCTCAAGTTATCGTGTTAACGGCCAAGAGGAAGGACAGACGGCCGACTGTGTATAAAAACTGGGCGTGGCTTCAACCGATTTCGCCCATTTTCACAGAAAACTGTTATCATCATAGAAGATATGCCCTTAGAATTTCACAAGGATTGGTGAATTTTTGTTCGACTTATGGCATTAAAAGTATTCTAGACAAATTAAATGAAAAAGGGCGAGGCCACGCCCAATTTGAAATTATCTTTTATTTTTGCATTTTGTTGAACCATGTCATTACTGGAGTTGATTGTTGATGTAATTTACTTATATACTGTAAAGATATTCATTTTTTTGTTAAAATTTGACTTAAAAAATTTTTTTTTTAAGTGGGCATGTTCGTCATCCGATTTTGCTAATTTTTATTTAAACACATATTGTAATAGGAGTAACGTTCCTGCCAAATCTCATCATTTTATCTTCAACGATTGCCAAATTACAGCTTGCAAAACTTTTAAAGTACCTTCTTTTAAAAGTGGGCGGTGCCACGCCGACTGTCCAAAATTTTACTAATTTTATATTCTGCGTCATAAGTTCAACCCACTTACAAAGTTTCATCGCTTTGTCCGTCTTTGCTAATTAATTATCGCACTTTTTCGGTTTTTCGAAATTTTCGATATCGAAAAAGTGCGCGTGGTTCATTTTAAATAGCGATCTGAGTTGAGTGCCCAGGAACTTACACACCAAATTTAATTAAGATACCTCAAAATTTACTCAAGTTATCGTGTTTACAGACAGACGGACGGACGGACATGGCTAAATAAATTTCTTTTTTCGCCCAGATCATTTTGATATATAGAAGTCTATATCTATCTCGATTAGTTTATGCCATTACTGATTACCGTTATGCGAACAAAATTAATATACTCTGTGAATTCTGCTCAGCTGAGTATAAAACGTTTTAGTATCTAAAATCCACTTAGATAAGTTGATTGCACTGTATCACAAAACAGAGGTTCGTGTCTCCGCTATTAAGCCCAACTCGTTTTGTATCGATTTATTCAACCACTTCGATAATTTCCGTTAGATGAGTCTAACCCTCCTTTGCGCGCCTAGCCTAGAGAGTTAACAAACAAGCATACATACAAGTGAAGCTAATATAAGCGTGTTAAAAAGCTGTATAAATATTTTTCCGCATTAAGGGCATTGAAATTTTAATTAAGCACTTCTAACCAAAAATTTACTCAAGGTTAAATGAAAAAAAAAAAAATAAAAATAAAAATTTTCCTTTCTATATAATTCAAATGCAGAATTGTGTTTAATGTTCAAACTCTTGGAACTTAGAATTAAGTAGGCAACAAGATTGTTTCCGAACAGTTGATCCTGTCATTTTGATACTCCTGGCTTAAATCAAACCCTGTCGTACTATAATCTAAAACTATAGTATTTTATACTGGCAACATGTAGCTCCACAAGTTTTTAATATATTATTATTTTCTTTGTTCTCAAAAATTGCCTGATTGTCCCGCTATGATTTTATGAAAAAAAAAAAAATTGAGTTATTTATTGTCACATCTACAGTAATTATTTATTACTTTATCAATACGATAGAACACACTATTTGCTTTTCATAAAAATATTGTGGCGAATGTTGACATCACTAGGCTGTTAGTAAATAATCACGCAACAACGAAAATATTAAAGCGAGCCATACTGGTGCACACGAACACATAAATCATCATTTATACACATCATAGAAGGCGACGAAGAGATATCTCACACACACACATGTAGCCATCAGCCGAAGTAGTTACTCACACATAAATAATCGGAATTTCCCTATATTCGTTACAATTGTTGTCAGAAGAGGAATTGTTGAATAAAATCCATAGGACAACAAGGACATGGCAAAGTTCAGTGAATTGAAGATCCAGCAACTGAAAAAGGAGTTGGAAGCCCGTGGGTTGAATACAACCGGGAATAAATCCGAACTGCAAGCACGGCTACGAAATGCTATGGAGTCTTGATAGCGAGGAGACAACAACAAAAATGGAGAAGAAAACCGAAACATCGCAGACAGTTACAAGCACAGACTTGAACATGATATTGGTAGAATATATATATACACTAGCAGACCCGACAGACGTTGTTCTGCCCTAAATTTGGCCAATCTGCATACATTTTAATAAGCCTTTTCCGTCTAACTCTGCCCTACTCCTCTACACTTTTTCCTAATCTTTTTATTCACTCCTCCCTCCGACTTTTTTGCTTCATCTCCATCTTCGTCTCATTCTATCTCTTTCTCAGTCTCCTTCTCTGTTTTCTCTTCTCTCAAGTTTTTCTCCTTCTTCTTCATCTCTTATTGCCAGTCCCAGAGGGTGGTATGTATTTTGTTCCAGTCCCAGTCCTAGTCCTAATCCCAGTCCCAGTCCGTCTGTGGTATACTTCCCGAAAAAAACGTCGTAAATACTAGTATAGGCAAATTTATATACGAAATTTCAGGCAAATCGAATAGGACGTATGTAAATAGGTATGTGGGTATTATTAATTCTTGTCTTTATTTCGGCTTCGCATGCATATTTATCAGTTTTGCCAGGTTGATGCGACTAAATCGAATATCACAATGAACTTTAAAGCTCTCAGCAACAGCTTTCATTTGATATCCATAATACGCACACATTTTAGGGGTATCCGGGTCCATGTTTTGGCCTATATCTCGAGGCCCTAGTCACTCAGCGGTGTAAAACTTACTCTGTATTATAGCACACATCAACAGCTTCAATTTGATACCCATAATATAAAAACACATTCTAGGTGTATCCGGGTCCATGTTTTGGCCTATATCTCGAGACCGTAGTCACCCAGCGGTGTAAAACTTACTCTGTACTAAAGCACACATCAACAGCTTCAATTTGATACCCATCATGTAAAAACACATTCTACGTGTATCCGGGTCCACGTTTTGGGCTATATTTCGAGACCCTAGCCTCCCAGTTGTATGAAAATTATCCTGTACTATAGCACTCATCAACAGTTTTCATTTGATATCCATATTGTATAACACATTCTAGGGGTACCCGGGTCCACGTTTTGGGCTTTATCTCGGGACCATAGCCTCCCAGTTGTATGAAAATTATCCTGTACTATAGCACTCATCAACAGCTTTCATTTGATATCCATAGTATATAAACACATTCTATGGGTACCCGGGTCCACGTTTTGGGCTATATCTCGAGACCCTAGCCTCCCAGTTGTATGAAAATTATCCTGTATTATAGCACTCATCAATAGCTTTCATTTGACATCCATATTGTATAAACACATTCTAGGGGTATCCGGGTCCACGTTTTGGTCTATATCTCGAAACCCTAGTCACCCAGGGGTTTGAAAATTATTCTTTACTATAGCACTCATCAACAGCTTTCATTTGATATCCATATTGTATAAACACATTCTAGGGGTACCTTGGTCCACGTTTTGATCTCAAGACCCTAGACACGTAGCGAAAAAAAAGGTAGACGTTGGCCGATTCTCAGACCTACCCAATATGCTCACAAAATTTCATGAGAATCGGTTTAGCCGTTTCGGAGGAGTTCAGCCTCTAAAACCGTGACAGAAGAATTATATATATTAGATATACATACATAGAATATGCACAAACATCGGCAATGGTATCACAACTGGAATCCCAGGAGACACGACAAGAAGCACCTTTTTCAGAAATGTCGTTGCAGGTGGCACAAATGTCTTCGCAGTTAGAAGCACAGGATACAAAATTGTACAGCTCGAGGACAAAATTGATGCTGAGATAGAAGCTTTGAGAGGTCATATACAGGAGTTGTATATAAATCGCCCAGCAGTTTCAGCGAGTCATTCAAAGGTAAAAACACCATCCTTTGACGGTTCTGTTCCTTTCCAGGTCTTTAAACTACAGTTTGAAAATACCGCAGCAGTGACAACTGGAATGCTGAAGATAAAGTTGCAGCTCTATTCATAGCATTGAAGGGGCCAGCCAGGCATGCTTAACCAACGAAACGATATCATTTCGTTACGATAATCAACGTTAATAAACGAAACGAAGTCATTCGTTTCGTTTATTAACGTTAAGATCGTCAAATTAACGAAATGATTTCGTTTCGTTTTCTGCCATATCAAAACGAAATCAAATCGTTTATGTTGATTATTAATTTCAAACTATGCTGGCAAAGCTGATTGATGGCGGAGTCATTAAAGGTGAAAGCATTAGCCAAGCTGATTGCAACTTTTCTCATGAATTTTGACAGTACGAACATTTCTCAGAGTATTTTTGACATTACCACCAACGAATTACACAAACAAATTACATAGAGTTTGTGTGTGTATGTGCGCTCGTTGTTGCCACCTTACGGCTTCACCATTGCTATAGCATTGCCAGCACAATTCAAACATAAAGTATCACGTTTTTGTTAACGTTTTTAACGTTAACGAAAGCTTTTCGTTTCAGTTAAAAACGAGATACAATTTATTTTGATAATTTCTTTATCGATAATATTTCGAAGTGTTTCAACGGAAACGGTGGAAATTTTTTGATAAACGATTAGCTTAACGTTAAGGTGCATCCCTGGGGCCAGCAGCCGAAATCCTACAGACTATTCTAGAAGAGAGCAGAACGACTATGAAGCATTGATGTCTGCTGTAGAACGACGTTACGGAAGCGAACACAGGAAACAAATCTACCAAATAGAATGCAAAACCGCTACCAAAAATCTAACGAGACTCTGCAGGAGTTTGCTTAAGATATTGAAAGATTGGCTCATCTTGCAAATGCGGACGCACCCATGGAATACACTGAAAGGGTAAAGATTCAGAGTTTTATAAATAGCATACGGGACGTCAAAACGAAGCTATTTACATACGCAAACCCAAAACAAACATTTGCTGAAACGGTATCACATGCACTGACTCAGGAAACAGTCTAACTTTTGAGTAATGAAGGAAATACAAGACCCTGTAAGAAAACGAACCAATATTATGAGTGACAAGATGAAAGCCAGGTCTTTGGCAAGGAGATTTGGTGCTGCTATACAACCCACAACGAAACAAAGTTTTGTCCCCGAAATTGCAGTGTAATTGGGAAGGCCCATACAAAGTTATAAAACGGATCAAACCACGAAACAAAATGAAAGTGGCTCATTTGGAAAGGCTGGCAGCGTCTAGATCGGAAAGATACGATAAGACTTAGGTGGGGGGGCAGTGTGGCGAACGTTAGTAAATAATCACGCAACAACAAAAACATTAAAGCGAGCCACACTGGTGTACGTGAACACATAAATCATCATTTATACATATACATGGAGGGCGACGAAGAGATATCTCACACACACACACATGTAGTACACCCGCATATGACTATGAGAAACGCACAAACTACAAATATACATATATATCGCTGGTAACCAAGCAGGAGATTCTAGAAAGCGAAAAATCTAGACCTTTGGAGAAATATGCTGACGAGGCAACAGATAATATAAAAGCAGCGCAAGCTGAGGAATGACTAAACAGTTTGATTTAAACACGCTATCAGTTGCGAAGTGAAGTGTAATCGTATTACTCCCAAAGTAGTCTAATAAAGACCATTTTGCAATACAACAAATTGGAGTTATTTTTTCGACAGTTCAGCGATTCGAACGTTAGCAGAAGGTTTCAAATAAGCGGAATTTCCCAAAAATTCGTTACAATATTAAGCTAAATAAATTTCTATATAAACGTCATTTTAATAATATTAATATAGTATGAAAAACGAAGAAAGACGGAAATATGGTGCCGTTTTAGTATCTACAATCCACTTATGTAGATATTTGATATTGGTAGCACCGTAGCACAGAGGTTCCTGTCTCCGCTATTAAGCACAACTCGTTTTGTATCGATTTATTGATTTATTCAATCACTTCAATAATTGCCGCTAGTTGGGTCTAACTCTCCTTTGGGAGCTTAGTCTTATTGCTGTCATCGCAACAAGCGTGTGTCCGTAGACTAAAAAACAGCCCCACAAAAACAGTACCACCTTCGCATCACTTCAAGGTGGCTTTCCATATTTATCATTTTTTAAGGGCCTACTGTTGTCTCTGCGTCCAGGTTCCCGCTATTTGCTCTGAGTGTCGATTTAATCGCCACTGCTTCGCATGCGCATTTCTCTGGCCTCTCCCTCAGCATCCATCAGACGTGTCATTACTATAAAAGCCATTTTGCTCACTGTAGTCCAGCACTCTTTCCTGTTGCATATTTGTAATACTAAATTTCTCGTAGTTGGCTCCTCCCCAAAGACTATGCAAGGCGGGTCTTTCTTCGTGGAAACGAGAGCAGTGGAACATAACGTGTACTGCATTTTCTAACTACGTGGTACACATTGGGCAAAGATGATCTTCCTCTATCCTGCGCTTCCATAAATACTCTTTGAAACCGCCATGCCCACTCAGTATCTGCGTGAGATGGTAGTTCAGTTCGCTGTGCTTCAGCTCATTCCATTGAACTACGTACCAAACTAGCGTGAAGGTCCAACGCCCTTTACTCGAGGCCTCCCACCGTTTTTGCCACTTAGCTATTGTTTGAGCCCTTGCTCTTTTCTTGGCTTCTTCAGTTGGTCGCTCGATATTAGTGTTATACATATCGGCCATTTCGCTTGCCAGTAAGTCCACTGAAATTTTCCGGGTTAGAACCAGGATCGTACTTGCTTTTCTTAAAGCAGCAAGTCGATACGCTGCTAATATATATTTTTGATGGGTCCGTTTAGATCCATACCACACTGGTGCGGCGTATAGTATTATTAAGCTGGTTACTATGGACAGTAGCTGACGTGCAGTTTCGCTCCTAAGTGCTCCATTAACTTTGGTTACTTTCTCTCCCACCGCTCTTAAGTGATCTTTGAAAGTTAACTTAGAGTCAATGTGCACTCCTAAGTATTTTAGATAATCCTTTGAAGTGATTTGGTGATCCCGACAGTTAAGACTAACTCGTTCGCCGACCGTTTGGAGCTTACTAATACCACTTCCGCCTTTTGCCTAGCCAACTCCAGTCCCGTATTGGTCAGCCATTCCTTTATTCTTCCTATGGCGTCATTACACCATGCTTGAAGCAAGTCCAGTTTCTTGGCCACTACTACCACTGCAATATTTTCAGCATATCCCACAATTTGCGTGTTTTCTGGTAGATCAGTATTTAGCACCCCGTCATACATTACTTTTCGTAGCTTTGGACCGGGAGCAGATCCCTTTGGGACGCCTCCAGTGATTTTGCAATCTCTTGCTCCTTGATCCGTTTCAAGAAGAAGTACTCTGTCTTTAAGATAACTACCTATTATTCTGCGTAAGTAAGCTGGTGTGCCGAAGCTTCGCAGCGCTGCCTTTATCTTCATCCAGTTCGCAGTGTTAAAAGCATTCTTGATGTCCAACGTAATTAGTGCACAGAACTTCCTTTTATTTTGACCTCCAGAGGTAGCTATGTTTACGACTGTTTGTATTGCATCTACGGTGGATCTTGATTTACGAAATCCATATTGATTATTCGATAAGCCACCTTGGATTTCTAGAGTCAGCTGTAGCCGATCGCTAATTATACGGTCGAAAATCTTTCCTAGGGAATCCAGCATACGCAGTGGCCTATATGAGGATGGTTGCTCCTGCTGTTTACTACGTTTCAGCAATAGGACAAGTCTTTGTCGTTTCCACGGGGGAGGGAACACGCCTTCTTGCATACAGGCATTAAAAAGATCAGTAAATAATGTAGCCCTAGTTGTGAACGCGGCTTTAAGGGCTATGTTTGGTACTCCATCGGGTCCTGGGGATTTGTTATCAGCAACTCTTTTTGCAGCATCATGCACCTTTGCTCTGTAACCTGCGGAATTTCCGTACTTTCGAGATCCGCACTTGGATAAGTCCAGCGATCTTGCGCCGGGAAAAGTGTTTCAACAAAAGTATTCATTAGTATCGGACACCTAGGTTGCAGTGATATCGGTCCTTTAACTTTGGCCATCACGGTTCTGTAGGCTGATCCCCAAGGATCTAGGTCGACATTATCCAGCAGTTCCTTAAAGCATAACTTCTTGCTCTTTTTTATGGCATTTTAAATGCCTTTCTTTGTGCAACATAGGTGCTGTGTAACTCCGCATATCGTGGTGATGAGCGTGCCCTCTGCGCTATTCTTCGTGCTTTGTGACATTTTCTACGCTCTTCCGCAATTTCGTCATTCCACCAATATACCAGAGTGCGTTGGGCTTTTCCGCGACTTCTGAGCACGGCAGCATCACATGCCATACATACAGACTTGGTGATTTGAACCGACTGGTCTTCCGAATGCGATCCTCGTACTATGGTATACTTCCAGATAATATCAAATATTTCCATTTCCTACTTTGTCAATGTTTTGCTGCTATCGTTCGTGGAGTTTTGAGCAGCTCTACGCAAATAGCTTTATGGTCGCTTTGTGTGTAGACGTTGCTTATGGGCCATTTTGCGCGTCTTGCTATTTCGCTGCTAGCGAAGGTGAGATCTATAATGGATCGTCTGGTACCTGTATCGAAGGTATATATCACTGGTCCATTTAGGAGCACTAGCCCCAAAGAAGTAAGGCTTTCGAGAAGAACTCTCCCTCTTTCGTTGGTTCGTCTACTTCACCACACAGATGACCATGCATTGAAGGCTCCACATACAAAAAGCGAGTGTTTACCTCGTGCTTCCATGGTGATAAAGTATATCATGTCTTCGAACTCGGCGATGGTCATGCTCGGAGGGCATAGCAACTGAAGGCGTATATAACGTTGATTTTTGACCACGTGAATCCTGCTGCCGTTGGTGTCATATTTTCCTATGGAAAAAATTTCCCTGGTGCTCAAATTGAGCTTTCCCTGCAGCATCTGAGTGCCAACACTGCTCCTGGCGATTTTTGTATTGTACAGAAAGTACCACTATGTCATATCCTCCTTCATAGAGTGTTTGGGATAATAGCTCTTGGGCTGCCTCGCAATGGTTTAAATTGAGCTGCAATACCCTCATGAGACAGTCATTTTGCTGCCCTCTCGTTGTGGGCACTTAAAACTACCTACCGAATGTTGTCCCCCACATAGCGTGCATTTCGGCGCGTTTTCGCAACTTGCAGCCTTATGACCTTCCTGACCGCATTTTCTGCATAATCTAGACCTATCTACAGTCTCCTTACATTTCTGAGCTATATGTCCGTATCGCCAGCACCTATAACAGCGTTTCCCTTACTTGACCTCCCTAATTCGGCAGGAAACCCATCCTACCCCGATTCTTTGCGTACTAAGAACAGCCTTGGCATCATCCGCTGTAAGGCTTATAAGTGCCGACTTCGTGCCACTGTACCCTGTGTGTATGCTTTTTATGGCAGTCACATCTGGAAATTTGATGTTGGATTGCTGGTGGAGGGCGTCCCAAATCTCCTTGGGCGTAGTAATCTCATTGAGATCTCTGCACTGTAGTGGGACTTTGTTATAACTTTAGCCTAGTCCTTTAGTACCGCTTCAATTTCTGTTTGGTATGCGTTTGTTTTCCCATCTTGCGATTTTTTCAGCTCTAGTAACAGCTCTCCTTTTGCCGTTCTTCTAATCGTTTTGACGTCATCACCCAGGGATTTTAATTCGTCGCATCTTCTCACTTTACGCAATATGTCGGCGTACGTCGCATCTCCCGCCTTGGAAATGATGATAGCGTCCGGCCTAGCCTTAAGTGCTTTTTTTTTGCTCTTCTTTTTAGCTAACTACCACTCTACCGTCTTTTGAGCTGCAGTGTCCTCTTTCCGCTCCGTCTTCTCTTCCGTTTCTTGCCGTCGTATGTGACTACCCACATGCCCTGGCATGACGTCTTTTGGTGTAGTTGTGGGGTTGACCACGTTGTTCTCCTTGGTCGAGTACGAATTGATCCTCGGTCGCTTTCCTGGGAGTGATGGATTTCTATCCTTGGCACTTTCGCTTGCACGCAATTTATGTTCTAAATTATCGATGTACAGCACTTTTATTACGGAGGCCAAGCGCTTGATTTCCACGTGTATATTATTACGCCCTATGAAGAACTGCATCAATTGCTCAATCGCCTTGCCTATCTTGGCCACCTTTTTTCCCCAGGGGGGTTTTGCTGATTTAACGCAGCTGACGCTTGCTTAATTGGCTCAATTAATGTTGGTGTGCCTGTTTGAGCCTTGCTGTCGGAGCTCTTTTTGCATAGCTTCGGTGTAGCACCCGGCGACGACGTTTCTTGCATGCTTTCAGCCTCCGCTCCTTTGGGTTTCCTTACCACTTGCGACGTATTTCTAAGGCCCCAGCCGATGGGCCACGGCCTTCTGGAGAGCTAGGTAGCTTCCTTCCTACGAATGAATTGAACGCCATTTCTTTCTCCTGTGTTTGGTTTTTTATTTTATTATTGTTGTTGTTGGGAGCCTAGTCTAGAGAGTTACAAACAAGCATTCATACAAGTGAAGCGAATATAAGCGTGTTAAAAAGCTGTATAAATATTTTTCATCATTAAGGGCATTGAAATTTTAATTAGGCACTTCTAACCAAAAATTTACTCAAGGTTAAATGAAAAAACAAAAAATAAAAATTTCCTTTCTATATAATTCAAATGTAGAATATTGTTTAATGTTCAAATTCTTACACTGTCGTTTAAAAAAATATAGTATTTTGTGCCGAATTAAGAGACCGACTTCCACATGTATCGCCATAAGTTTTTAGTATATTATTCTTTTCTTTATTCTCAAATTATTATCCCGCTATGAGTTTATGCAAAATAACTATTCTATGGTGGCAATATTACCTGACATCAATCAGTTCAATACTCGAATGGCCCTGTAGGGTATATTTGACGTGAGTTCTACACCTCTTCGGAGGTTATCGCGCCTTATATTTATATTTTATTTTATCTCATTTAAACCCTATTCATACTTACTTAGCGGCACCGTGGTGTGATGGTAGCGTGCTCCGCCTACCACACCGCATGCCCTGGGTTCAAACCCCGGGCAAAGAAAAAATTTTAGAAATAAGGTTTTTTAATTAGAAGAAAAATTTTCTAAGCGGGGTCGCCCCTCGGCAGTGTTTGGCAAGCGCTCCGGGGGTATTTCTGCTATGAAAAGCTCGCAGTGAAACTCCTCTGCCTTGCAGATGCCGTTCGGAGTCGGCATAAAATCATGTAGGTCCCGTCCGGCCAATTTGTAGGGAAAATCAAGAGGAGCACGATGCAAATTGGAAGAGAAGCTCGGCCTTAGATCTCTTCGGAGGTTATCGCGCCTTACATTTATTTATTTATACTTTCTTAATTTAGGAATACCTAATTCATAATTAATTCGTAAATACTTAACTTACAAAACACCTAATTCGCTAATACGAAACTTTTTCGGCAATGAACAAATACACATAGTTTTTTTTTTTTTTTTAATTGGTAATTAGAAGACAGAAAGCATATTTAAGTTTCGTGTTCTTGAAGTCGCCTATGCCTAGTATTATTTCAAATTCTGTTTGAACTATAACTATGTCAACTTAGGCGACTTTTGTTAAAGGCGTAGAAATCTGTACAGATCCCCGCTTGACGCCGTATTCCCAAAACCAGCTAGTGTTCCCGAGGCCTACCCTGAAGATCCCGAAATCCATAGTGCCAATGTTGCTGTTTGTGAAGTAATTATTTTAATATCTTTTATTATATAAAAATATATATCTTTCTTTAAATATTTAAAAATTATTGAGCTCAACACCGGTAAATAATAATTGTTATTCAATTATTATTTTTATTTATTGGGAAGTAGGAAACATTTACTGGCATATTCCGATGGTACCATTTCGAAATCCGCCACGTTATCATCGTCAGGCAATTTAGTAATGCTAATTTTATTTTTTTTTATTTATTCCAAAAGGTTTCACCGGGGATCGAACCACGGCCAAACTGCTGAAATCACAATCGCCTAACCATTGGGCTATTGCACTGAATTTGCTTTCTTTGCTAATTTTAGTGTTATCTCATTTGCACGCTCTCGCACAATTTGAGACGTTCTGTCTTTACATTAATTTGTACTAGGCGTGCTTTTTTGCTTTTCACGCAACCCCTTTAACCTTGAGGAAATTTTTGGTTAGAAGTGCCTAATAAAAATTTCAATGCCCTTAATGATGAAAAATATTTATACAGCTTTTTAACACGCTTATATTAGATTCACTTGTATGTATGTATGCTTGTTTATAACTGTCTAGGCTAGGTGAGCAAAGGAGGGTTAGACTAACTATCTATCTGACATTTTTATAGACATTTTTTTAACTTTATATTTTTATGAAAAGAAAATAAGTAATGTGTTCTATGGTATACTGCCACAAAACCAGAGTTGGGAGCAGTGCAATAAATTTTGAGTAACAACACTGCTCGAATTTGAGTGGGATGGCATAATCAAGATCTTCTTCAAAATGTGAGCACTCATGTCAAATATACCCAAGAGGGCCATTCGAGTATCGAATTGATATCAGGTAATATTGCCACAATAGAATAATTATTTTGCATAAACTCATAGCGGGATAATAATTTGAGAACAAAGAAAATAATAATATATTAAAAACTTATGACGATACATGTTTCAGTCGGATCTCTTAAGCTCGGCATAAAATACTATAGGCTCATTCTATTTCAAGACACCCGGTCGGCGAAGGACATGAGTTTTGATTTAAATGAAATTTTAATATGTTGTTCTGTGTTCAAAATAATGAAACCCGTGTTTTTTTTGCCTGAAAAAAAATTTTTTTTCGGATTTATCGGCAATTGAATTCCATAAAATGCAATCGGTATTTTATTCACCTATTTTTCCAACTGTCAATAACTCTGTCAAAAATTGACCGATTCTCCCTATTATTCTATTTTTTATTGATAAGCGCGTTGTTTAATTAAACACCAACCAATTCCACGGAAGTATATCCGCACCCCTGAAAATGTGAGTGCCGGTGCGCATACTTATCATTTTATTTTTACGTATAAACAAATACAAAAATTTGCAATAAAATAATATTGCGACCATAAACTGAGATATAACCTATCCTATATTTCAAGCTAGATCAAACTACACACGGGGTGCAAAACAAATTCAAAATCGGTTCAGTAGTTTAGGAGTCCATTGGCGCCAAACATAGTGACACGTGATTTTTATATATTAACATAGCACAAAGTTAAAAAAAAATTTTTTTTAGTATTTAGTCAAAATTAATTACTTTTTTCAAAAATAAATTTCTCAAAAAAGGTTGTTTTTTTTCGTTTAAACTTTTTCTGTATTGAGTGTACAGTTCATATTTCATATTTGAGGCAAAAAAACACGTGTTTCATTATTTTGACCAAAGAACAACATATTGTGACGAAAATTAGCAACACTAAGGAATACTATCATCTCGAAGCCGATGCTAAGCAGTTACTTGTATGCGCATTAATAAATCAATCAGCGGTGAAGAGACGCACAAACACATGCAGACATCTTATCTGAAATGCTCCCAAAAGTAGGCAATTATAATTGTGGAAGTGTCGCTCACAAATACACGCGCATATGAGAAGCTATACACGTGCATCTGTAGTTATAATTTTATAGCAGTAACTAAGTAAATTCTGGAAGCGCCTAGAAGTATGCGAACGAGAAATCACAGAGTATAAAAGGCAGCAACAGTAGAGGCGCGACAATGAGGGTTTGATTTATGCCAGGAGTATCAATATGACAGGATCAACGGTTCTCAAACAATCTTGTATAACGAAGTTGCCTACTTAATTCTAAATTCCAAGAATTTGAACAATTAAAACAATTCTACATTTGAATTATATAGAAAGGAAAGTTTTTATTTTTTTTACTTAACCCATTTAACCTTGAGTAAATTTTTGGTTAGAAGTGCCTAATTAAATTTCAATGCTTCAAGAGCTTTTTAACACGCTTATATTAGATTCACTTGTATGTATGCTTGCTTGTAGCTCTTTAGGCTAAGCGCGCAAAGGAGAGTTAGGCCCATCTAGCGCCAATTATTGAAGTGGTTGAATAAATCGATACAAAACGAGTTGTGCTTAATAGTGGAGCCACAAACCTCGGTGTTACGGTGCTATAAACATCAAATATCCAAGTTATATATATATTTGCGTGTTTTTATATAATATTATTAAAATAACTTTTCTATAGAAATTTCTTTAGCTTTATAGTTTTATGAAAATAAAATAATGTGCTATATCGTACACTGCGGCCGCCGTGGTGTGATGGTAGAGTGCTTCGCCATCCATACCGAAGATGCTGGGTTGACGCCCCGGGAAATGCAACATCAAAATTTTATAAACAAGTTTTTCCAATTAGAAGAACATTTTTCTAAGTGAGGTCCCCCAGCCAGGGGATAAATACGGCTGTATTGAAACGGAGCCTTCCCGATACGGGGGCACCTCGGGAAGTATTGATGGCCCTACCACAGTAAGGGGCACTGCTGTGGCGGACGGTTCTTTCCCCGTATATAATACTAGACCGCTGAGCCCGCCTTGTCGGGCAGGTGGTCGTACGACCACGATGAACGACTCATTACCTAATTGTAATAAGGACGATGATAAGAGGAGGACTGAGTCGCAAGCCACGGACGACAAATACGCATTAAGCGACGCTTCGGACTGGGGGAGCGAGAGTAGTGCTGATTCAATGAACTCCGTGTTGGAAAACCACACAAATGAAAACGGAGGAGACGAGTGGAAAATGGTACGGAGCAGAGGAAGTAAAAGAATTCTCTCACAGTACTGTGCAGCACTAAGAATTGTTCAATGCTTGGGAGCAATGGTGGACCCAACAGAAGTGGAAATCGAGCGCTTGGAATGGGCCCATGAGGCGGTAGAAGTAGGTCGAAGGCAGTTCAGAAGGTTTTCTGCGAGAAACCCTCGGCTCTGCAACCGGTACGAGGAGGAAGAAGCGTCGAATGGTAGAATGAAGAGGTAACGTTCGCTGGAAGGCGACAAGCCTGCTTTCAAGAGGCAGAAAGGACCCAGTCCCAGAGCCGCGAGGCAGAGCAGTCGCATAGACAAGACTTATAATGGGCTGAATATGATAGCGTGCGACAACATCGTTTTCTTGCGGTGGCTGGAGGAAGTGGTTCCATACCTCCAAAGGCAAGGCACGGACGCGCGGTTTGAGGTGGTTGATAAAGCGCAAATCCCCACGGTACCAAAAGCTAAGGTATGAATACCATGCGTGATGAGGTCGGAGGATACACTGCGATTTCTGCAGAATCAGAATCCGAACATACCGACACAGGATTGGAAGGCACTTACTGTATCTCGGCCTATGGAGGAAGGTCAGTTCTACATCTTCCAAATATACGAGCAGGCGGAGAATATATTGTACACGCAGCTTGGAAAGATGTCCTTTGGTACAGAAAAAATTTACATGCGACTTAGTCTAAGAGAAAAAGGACAGGTGGAAGGCACAACAGTTACGAGAGGCTGAAGGGGGCCTCGCATTCTCTAAACCAAAAGAGCAAGGGGAGACGACGACGTTACGACGAAGGTGCTGGAGGGGGACAAACAGCCCAATGGTGCTGCGAGTCCAACAGATATACCTCCAACACAGTAAGGTGGCATCGAGCGAGCTCCTCCTAACCCTTGAGGACGGTTCCTTTGACGTGGCGCTGATCCAGGAGCTGTGGTTCTCATCGGGAGGAAAGTTTACTGGACTTAGCGCGCGCAGATTTGGCGTTTACTACCCGCAAACGAAAGGACGGGTGCGAGCTGTAGTAATTGTAAGGAAACAGCTGCAGTCATATATGCTGTCTTATTACACTAGGTCCTCAGTAGTGGTAGCCGTTGAGCAAAGGAATAAGCAGGTATTTATCCTGCCATCCTGCTACATGGCCCATGCTGCGGAGGTTCTACCGATGGAGTGCAAGAGGCTAGTACAGGACGAAGGGCGGTTGGTCATAGACGCTGATGCAAATGCGCACCACAATGCGAGGCGAGGAGCAGATATGAACGAGAGAGGCGAATCTCTATTTTGTTACATCCTGCAAATGACTTTGCAGATAGCCACAGAGGATAGCCCTACATACATTGGCCCAACATCCAGCAAAATTGTGGATATTACATTGAGCTCCGAACGTGATATATCAAGGTATGATTGGATGGTTCTTGATAGACATCCTTCTCCGACCACGCGTATATCAGCTTCAGCATCCCCCTAAAGAGGGTAGAGAAGGGAGGAACCTTTAGAAACCCTAGGTCAACGAACTGGACTAAATTCTAGAAGCAGGGAGAAACAAACCTGGGACAACCTAAAGAGGTTGCCAATGTGAGGGAACTGGAGGAGTCTAATGAATTCCTAACAAGGACGCTTATGACTGCGTATAACAAAGCTTGCCCTCTAAGAAGATTCAGAGGAAGAGCAAAGCCGCCATGGTGGAGCAATGAGCTGAGTCGTCTAAGAAGATATGTAAAAGAAATGTTTAAGCTGGCAAAGATCGCGGAGAACGAAGCGTGTCAGGACAAGTACAGGGATCTACTGAGGATCTACAGGCGTAAAATTTCCAGCGCGAAGAGAATATCATGGAAAAGTTTCCGTACGGACATAGAGTGCTCCAGCGAAACAGCACGGTTGAAAAAAGTAATAGCAAGGGGAAACATAGTCCAGGTACCAATAAAAAAAGAGAACGGGGAGTGGTCACGTTATAGTGAGGAATCCCTTGAGGTGCCTTTCGATACACATTTCCCATCGGAATATGATTCAGAAGAGCCAGAAAACAGCACTCACACTTCGATCACGGAGCGGGTAGTGCCGGGCTTGGTGACCGATACCAAGATCGATCTAAGTTTAAATCCCCGGACCCAGATGGTATGTTCGCGGCCATGCTATAGGTTTCAAGTAGAGAGGTCGTGGAATGGCTTAAAACAATATTCGATGGGTGCATAAGACTGAATCATGTACCGCACTCTTGGAGAAGTTCTCGTCTAGCTTTCCTACCAAAGGCGGAAAGATCGTTCACATGTATCCCAAAGACTATAGACCTATTAGCTTAACATCATTTCTGCTCAAAACCTTTGAGAGGGTGATAGATGTGTACATAAAGTCCAACACGGATAAAAAGCTACTCTCCACAACACAACATGCGTACGCGAAAGGCAAGTCGGTAGATACCGCATTGCATTGGGTGGCAATAAGCATAGAGAAAGCCCTGGAATATACGGGATATGCTCTAGAAGTTTTCTTAGACATTGCCGGGGCTTTCAATAATGTTTCTAAAAGGGCGATTGTGGATGGTCTTGAATACATTAAAGTACATCCAGCCTTAACCAGATGGATTGGCTGCATGTTAAATTGCGGGAATATTATATCACAATGGAGATTGTACGAGGCCACCAAATCAGTGGACGAGGGCACGTCGCAGGAAGGTGTGCAGGGTCGTAGAGAGAAAATCCGGGCCCGGGACTAAACACATTTGATTAAATTGAATTAATGACGTCTTATTCATGAATCATTATTGATGGATTACGTAAAAAAAAATGTTTGCCACATCAACTAAATGATTTTTGGACTAAGAGCTGAAAATAAAATTAACACAGAATATTTACTATTTATACTATTTTATTTTAACGTAGAAATAAAGTTCTCTTTTAGCAGCCACATATTGTTTGTAATAATCTTCTCTAGTTATATGGTAACATTTTAATACATTTCTGATAAATCTAATGATGATTATAAATTTTAATTATTCAATATAGAAGGTTCGGATATCAAAGAGTGGCTTTTCTTGCGCTTTTCGCTGCAAAATTTTTTATAATAATATCAAAATTTAACTGTCTTGCCAAAACGGATTCAACACAAAGCGTGGCAAGCCCAGAAACTCGCTCTTGAGATGGACACGATATATAAATGTTTTTGATTCTTGAAAGGACGCTAAAGGAACATTTTGCACTAGCTACAATGACAGATATAACACAAATGTTGGGGAAAATTGTATACAGATTTTGAACACATGTAGATGGTATTTAGCAATTCCAATGATGACAGACCTTTATCAAAATTTGCTTCGTAAATGTGTTTGAAGTGAATTATCTCGAATTTTAAGCTTTGAGAAACATCCGACTTGTATTTTTCGACAAATTTTGCTGCGCTCGCCCAACCGTAGTTTCATCCATGTCTTCAAACTGCCACAAAAAGAAAAACGTATCGTTCATATTTCTCATAGCTGGAAATCGTTCAGTAATGCCAGTGATTACCGAATCAACGATCACCAGGAATGTATTGTTTTTAAAATCAGACTCTGAATCATCCGTAATCATCTCATTTAAATTATCTTCAGAACGTCTTTTGGGTTTTCTCTTTCGAATGTCCGGAAACTTTGGCGAAATGTTCAATTGAGTAGCAACTGTTTTGCATTCGTTTAAAGTTGTTTCGAATTGGTTTCTACTCAACTTCAAATCAGGTAATAAGGCATCTAGATGTCTGACCTCAACATCTATGGTGGCGTCTCTAGCTTTGAGCACCACGTTTCTTTCATTAATGGTAGTCAGTATTTTGAAACAAATTGAGGACAGTAAGATACATTCCAACTTGTTGATGTACTTTATAATGCCGGTAACATCTCCGTATGCTTGCGCAGTCAAATTTGGCTTTTGTCTGAAAGACTATGAAGAGAGCTCGGTACATTTTTTGAGGATGTCCCATCGTTGTGTAGTGCTGCTGAAAATAGTAAAACATTTTTGTACAACTCCGAAGAAAGTAATTGCAGACATACAACATTCTGCAGCATGAACACCACATAAATTGAGACTGTGGGTTGCACAAGGCGAGTAATCAGCATTCAAGTTTTTGTTGAGAATGTGAGTTCTAAGCTTCTTTCATATTGGCGCCGTTATCGTACCCTTGTGCACGACAATCTTTTAATGGGATTTCATTTTTACCTAGAGTGTGGCATATTAGATCAGCGCTTTTTTGACCAGTTTTTTGGCTACAATTCACGAAAGCGAAAACCCGTTCTTTAATTGTAAAATTTGTTGATTTCGAATTGAAATGGAGTTAGCGCAAAATGAACGTAGTCCACGTGACTAGCATCAGGCATAGCATCAACGATAATAGCAAAATACTTGGCTTTCTTTCCTTGATCTAATGTAGTTTCTCTCACGTAGATAGGTAGGTTGAACTGGCCGGTCCATGAGGACCTCACATAGACTGATTGAGTCCGTAGTGTTACCAGAAGTTTGTTTTAACGACCAAACTGAAAAACCCTATCAAAAACCATAAATATAAAATAACTCCGTCCTCTTGGCAAATACTAGAAGCTTCCTAGGACTTAAGCCACTTGCTGCTTCTAGGTCTGACAGCTGTATCACTCCTAATAGCTGGAGTCTTAGCCTGACAAGTGCAGGGCACGAGCACAGAACGTGCTCGATAGTTTCCTCCTCCAACCCGCACTTCCTACATCTGCTATCACTGACCAAGCCAAATTTGAAGGCATGTGACGCCAGAAGGCAGTGTCCAGTCAGAATACCAGTCATGAGTCGCTTTTTAATGATAGAAGCAACTGTGTTAGTCTAAGGTTGTAAGACCTACACATAACGAAACAATGGACATTTTTTGGGCATCTAAGATCTCATAAGCCATTATGATGCGATGCTTAGAGATCATTTGGAAAAAGTTAGGATTTCACAACAGCAGCACGAACTTTTACAAGTTCACTATTTTTCCCCAGACATTCAGAACGAGTCTAAAGAAATTTGTGCAAAGCAGGGTGGTAATAAGCATAGAGAAATCCCTGGAATATAAGGAGTATTCTCTAGGAGTCTTCTTGGACATTGCCGGATATGGTATTGTTTACAAAGAGGTACAAGGTCCCAAATAGGGCCAGGCCTAAGTTAGGAGGGGGGACCCTACAGGAGAAAGCTTGCACAAAATATCTAGGAATCATCCTACACAGTAAGCTGTCATGGAAGCACAACGTGGATGAGAGGGTGAAGAAGGCATCAACGGCACTTTATGCATGTAAAAGAATGCTGGGGTGTACATGGGGCTTATCGCCCTCTCTTTCTCATTGGCTTTTTACAGCGATTGTAAGCCATATTCTATACTATGGAGTTCTTGTTTGGTGGAAAACCGCACAAAAAGCAGCCTACCTCAAAAAATTAGAGGGGCTATGCAGACTATCAATGCTTAGCATTACGGTAGTCCTGAAAACAACCCCGACGGCTGCACTGTATGCCATTCTGCACATTCCACCTGTAGACTTGGTAGCAAAGAACATAGCGTTAACAACTGCAACCAGGCTCGGTGCTTCGGGGCAGCTTGAGCGCAGACCATACGGCCATAGTAGTATAGCGTTATCAGTCACAAGACGGACAGATTACCTGATCTTAAGGCCACAATAGAGGTGGATGTTTGACGCAAGGGTGCTCAGCGAGGCGATACATGTGTATACAGATGGTTCCAAAATAGTGAAAGGAGTAGGGTCTGCGCTATACTGTGCTGATCCGGAAATAAACAGATCCTACAATCTGCCGGATTACTGCAGCGTTTTCCAAGCGGAAATAGTAGCCGTAACCAAAGCAGTATAAACCCTGGAAGAGAATAGCCCAAGCTGCAACCGCGTTAAGTTTTATATTGACAGCAAGCAAGCAGCAATTAAGGCAATAATCTCGCATAACACAGCATCTAAATGCGTGTTAGAGTGTAAGCAGTCACTGAAGAGAATCAGGACAGGGAGAAGCATACATCTATATTGTGTCCGAGGGCATATGGGAATAGATGGGAATGAAAAAGCGGACAAACTAGCTAAAAAGGGCGCATCCCTTGAAGCTTGCTCCGTAGACGTCGCAATTTTGCGAGATTAAGCGAAGGCGAGAAGTGCACATGATCGACCGCAGGAAAGGCTTGGGTTCAAGCGCGGGGCTGTAAAGTGTCGAAGGTAATGTGTAGGTCTTACAACCTTAGACTAACAAAGTTGCTTCTATCTTTAAAAAGAGATGACTGTAGACTCATGACGGGTATTCTGACTGGACACTGCCTTCTGGTGTCACGTGCCCTTAAATTAGGCTTGGTCAGTGATAGCAGATGTAGGAAGTGTGGGCTGGAGGAGGAAACGATCGAGCACGTTCCGTGTTCGTGCCCTACGCTTGCCAGGCTAAGACTCCAGCTATTAGGAGTGATACAGCTGTCAGATCTAGAAGCAGCAAGTGGCTTAAGTCCTAGGAAGCTTCTAAAACTAGCCAAGAGGACGGAGGTTTTTTATAACACAAGGCCTGGTTTTTTATAAGGGTTTTCAGTTTAGTCGTTAAAATAAACCTCTGGTAACGAGTCTTAGTCCCATCGATCGTATGGAACGATACTGCTGCAGCGTTTCAAAGTTTCTTCTTCATAAACAAAATTTAAAAGCAGCAAATATTACAAACATCTTTTGATATTTGCCCCTATTTCAAGCGATTTATTGAGTTTTGAAAGATATTAATTATTTATTGGTGAATTGTTAGGCTAGGTTCAGCTATGTATGTATGTACTTCAACCAAAAACAAATTCCTCAGCTACGGTATGGTTACCACTGAGGAGTTATTTTATGGCATCAATAACAGATGTCATTGATTCCATAAGGTTGAATGCATCAGCTGTTTTATACGGAGTTTTCCAGTGCCATAAAGTATTTATTCCTCTATTTGATTTTTATCTCATGGTCTATTCGTTAACGAGGAAAGTTTAAAACTAAGAATAAAGTTTGATCTCAAAACTTAAGGCATATGCATGTTTCACACTTTCATTGCAAACAATCAAAAATATTTTTTTTAAATTATAAACATTTATTTAAATTATAAACATTTATTTGAAAATAACACAAAAAGAAATATTGCCATTGCGACGGCTGATTGGAATATCACCATAACTCGGCTGCCGTTTCGAGAAAGCTCTATCTTAGAATAAATTATATATGCTTTGACGTGAGCTGCAGCGTGTATGAAAAAAGTTCTGAAACGGGGCAATTAGCCGATTTAGGGTGATTTTCCACTCAGTAGTATAATAACATCACCCTGCAATTACCGCAGAATCGCATCATTTAAAAAGTCCATAACTTCTGTATTAAATAAAATTGTAAAAACAGTGGGATAATTCGGGTTCGCACATCCCATACTATATGATGCCACTGCACAAAGGTGTCCATTCACAACGCCCGGTGTCCCAAAATCTTCATTGCACACATCAGCTCCATTACCAGCAGCGCAAATCATTGTTGATGTAATAATTCTACCTCCTCTATCATAAAGCAATTCACAAATATTACGTGATAATGAATACAAGACAGTAGTTTGGAGTATATTCGAAGTCTGCCCATATCCTGCAGTTTTCCAACCCCATCCACTAACTCGCATTTCTGTACTCGTTTTTTAAATGTACAAGCGCAAAAGTTTATTGTATCTACTGTTGGACCAAGGATAAAGGCTGCATGCACTTTCAACATAGCTATATCCATATGTAATGTTACGGGATCATAAGTACATGGATGAAATACATCCACCACATTGCGAGTTTGTCCAACTGCGAATATATGACGTAAATCCGTTACACCAGCTGAAACCCTCAAGTAGTGCCTTTCGAAACCTACTACGCAATTTGCACCTGTTACCACCTTTAGATCAGTCACTAACGAACCAACGCAATGATTATTGATGCCAAAATGTATTGATACCAAATACGGATAATGCCGTATACCCTTATGACCGCCACCTACTATGCGATATTCCGAATTCGTATAAATTAAAAAGCAACTAAGCATAACAAACAAGATCGCGAAATATTTGCGGAAAATTTGATTTTTTTTTTTTTCATTTATCCTTGAGTAAATTTTTGCTTAGAAACGTCTAATTAAAAGTTCAATGCCTTTAATGATGAAAAATATTTATACAGCTTTTTAACACGCTTATATTAGCTACACTTATATGTATTCTTGTTTGTTAACTCTCTAGGCTAGGCGCGCAAAGGAGAGTTAGACCCATCTAGCGGCAATTATTGAGTTGAATAAATCGATACAAAACGAGTTGTGCTTAATAGCGGAAACACGAACCTCTGTGCTACGGTGCTATCAACATCAGTTATCTAAGTGGATTGTAGATATTAAAACGGCCCCATATTTGCGTGTTTTTTCGTTTTTATACCCAGCTTGTACACAGGGTATTATGGCTTTGGTTGGATAACGGTTGGTTGTACAGGTATAAAGGAATCGAGATAGATATAGACTTCCATATATCAAAATCAACAGTATCGAAGAGAAGTTCGATTGAGCCATGTCCGTCCGTTCGTCTGTCTGCCCGTTAACACGATAACCTGAGTAAATATTCAGATATCTTCACCAAATTTGGTACACGAGCTTAACTGGACCCAGAATATATTGGTATTGAAAACGAGCGAGATCGGATTATAACCACGCCCACTTTTTATATATATAACATTTTGGAAAACACAAAAAACCTGATTATTTAGTAAATATTTCACCTATAATGTCGAAATTTGACGTGTGGACTGATATTGAGACTCTTGATAAAAATTTGAAAAAAAAAATTTTTTTAAATGGGCGTGGCACCGCCCACTTGTGATAAAATCAATTTTACAAATATTATTAATCATAAATCAAAAATAGGTTTAAAGATTTTCAAATTAACAAAATTCGGCAGAGGCGTTGCCTTTACTATAAGGAATGCTTTGAAGAAAAATTAACGAAATAGGTTAAGGACCACGCCCACTTTTGTATAAAAGATTTTTAAAAGGGTCGTGGACGAATAAAATAAGCTATATCTTTGCAAAAAAGAGCTTTATATCAATGGTATTTCATTTCACAAGTAGATTTATAACAATAAATAGGAAAACTTCAAATTTAACAAGTAAGGAAGGCTAAGTTCGGGTGTAACCTAAATTTACATACTCAGTTGAGAGCTATGGAGACAAAATAAGGAAAATCACCATGTAGGAAAATGAACCTAGGGTAACCCTGAATGCGTTTGTATGACATGTGTATCAAATGGAAGGTATTAAAGAGTATTTTAAGAGGGAGTAGGCCATAGATCTATGGGTGGACGCCATTTAGGGATATCGCCATAAATGTGGACCAGGGGTGACTCTAGGATTTGTTTGTACGATATGGGTATCAAATGAAAGGTGTTAATGAGTACTTTAAAAGGGAGTGGGCCTTAGTTCTGTAGGTGGACGCCTTTTCGAGATATCGCCATAAATGTGGACCAGGGGTGAATCTAGGATTTGTTTGTACGATATGGGTATCAAATGAAAGGTGTTACTGAGCATTTTAAGAGGGAGCGGGCCTTAGGTCTATCGGTGGACGCCTTTTCGAGATATCGCCATAAAGGTGGACCAGGGGCGACTCTAGAATTTGTTTGTACGATATGGGTATCAAATGAAAGGTGTTACTGAGCATTTTAAGAGGGAGCGGGCCTTAGGTCTATCGGTGGACGCCTTTTCGAGATATCGCCATTAAGGTGGACCAGGAGTGACTCTAGAATGTGTTTGTACGATATGGGTATCAAATGAAAGGTGGTAATGAGTATTTTAAACGGGAATGGGCTTTAGTTCTATAGGTCAACGCCTTTTCGAGGAATCGCCATAAAGGTGGACCAGGCGTGACCTTAGTTCTGTAGGTGGACGCCTTTTCGAGATATCGCCATAAATGTGGACCAGGGGTGAATCTAGGATTTGTTTGTACGATATGGGCATCAAATGAAAGGTGTTAATGAGTACTTTAAAAGGGAGTGGACCTTAGTTCTATAGGTGGACGCCTTTTCGAGATATCGCCATAAAGGTGGACCAGGGCGACTCTAGAATTTGTTTGTACGATATGGGTATCAAATGAAAGGTGTTACTGCGCATTTTAAGAGGGAGCGGGGCTTAGGTCTATCGGTGGACGCCTTTTCGAGATATCGCCATTAAGGTGGACCAGGAGTGACTCTAGAATGTGTTTGTACGATATGGGTATCAAATGAAAGGTGTTAATGAGTATTTTAAAAGGGCGTTGGCCTTAGTTCTATAGGTGGACGCCTTTGTGAGATATCGCCATAAAGGTGGACCAGGGGCGAGTCTAGAATTTGTTTGTACGATATGGGTATCAAATGAAAGGTGTTAATGAGTACTTTAAAAGGGAGTGAACCTTAGTTCTATAGGTGGACGCCTTTTCGAGATATCGCCATAAAGGTGGACCAGGGCGACTCTAGAATTTGTTTGTACGATATGGGTATCAAATGAAAGGTGTTACTGGGCATTTTAAGAGGGAGCGGGCCTTAGGTCTATCGGTGGACGCCTTTTCGAGATATCGCCATTAAGGTGGACCAGGAGTGACTCTAGAATGTGTTTGTACGATATGGGTATCAAATGAAAGGTGGTAATGAGTATTTTAAAAGGGAATGGGCTTTAGTTCTATAGGTTAACGCCTTTTCGAGGAATCGCCATAAAGGTGGACCAGGCGTGACCTTAGTTCTGTAGGTGGACGCCTTTTCGACATATCGCCATAAATGTGGACCAGGGGTGAATCTAGGATTTGTTTGTACGATATGGGCATCAAATGAAAGGTGTTAATGAGTACTTTAAAAGGGAGTGGACCTTAGTTCTATAGGTGGACGCCTTTTCGAGATATCACCATAAAGGTGGACCAGGGCGACTCTAGAATTTGTTTGTACAATATGGGTATCAAATGAAAGGTGCTACTGAGCATTTTAAGAGGAAGCGGGCCTTAGGTCTATCGGTGGACGCCTTTTCGAGATATCGCCATTAAGGTGGACCGGGGCGACTCTAGAATATGTTTGTACGATATGGGTATCAAATGAAAGGTGCTAATGAGTATTTTATAAGGCCGTGGGCCTTAGTTCTATAGGTGGACGCCTTGTTGAGATATCGCCATGAAGGTGGACCAGGGGTGCCTCTAGAATTTGTTTGTACGATATGGGCATCAAATGAAAGGTGTTAATGAGTACTTTAAAAGGGAGTGGACCTTAGTTCTATAGGTGGACGCCTTTTCGAGATATCGCCATAAAGGTGGACCAGGGCGACTCTAGAATTTGTTTGTACGATATGGGTATCAAATGAAAGGTGTTACTGAGCATTTTAAGAGGGAGCGGGCCTTATGCCTATCGGTGGACGCCTTTTCGAGATATCGCCATTAAGGTGGACCAGGAGTGACTCCAGAATGTGTTTGTACGATATGGGTATCAAATGAAAGGTGGTAATGAGTATTTTAAAAGGGAATGGGCTTTAGTTCTATAAGTGAACGCCTTTTCGAGGAATCGCCATAAAGGTGGACCAGGCGGGACTCTAGAATATGTTTGTACGATATGGGTATCAAATGAAAGGTGCTAATGAGTATTTTCAAAAGGAGTGATCCTTAGTTCTATAGGTGGACGCCTTTTCGAGATATCGCCATAAAGGTGGACCAAGGGTGACTCTAGAATGTTTGAACGATATGGGTATCAAACGAAAGGTGTTAATGAACATTTTAAGAGGGAGGGGGCATTAGGTCTATAGGTGGACGACTTTTCGAGATATCGCCATTTGGGTGGGCCAGGGGTGACTCTAGAATATGTTTGTACGATATGGGTATCAAATGAAAGGTGCTAATGAGTATTTTCAAAGGGAGTGATCCTTAGTTCCATAGGTGGACGCCGTTTCGAGATATCGCCATAAAGGTGGACCAGGGGTGACTCTAGAATGTGTTTGTACGATATGGGAATCAAATGAAAGGTGTTACTTAGCATTTTAAGAGGGAGTGAGCATTAGGTCTATAGGTGGACGCCTTTTCGAGATGTCGCCATTAGGGTGGGCCAGGGGTGACTCTAGAATGTTTGTACGATATGGGTATCAAACGAAAGGTGTTACTGAGCATTTTAAAAGGGAGTGGGCATTAGGTCTATAGGTGGAAGCCTTTTCGAAATATCGCCATTAGGGTGGGCCAGGGGTGACTCTAGATTGTGTTTGTACGATATGGGTATCAAATGAAAGGTGGTAATGAGTATTTTAAAAGGGAGTAATCCTTAGTTCTATAGGTGGAAGCCTTTTCGAGATATCGCCATAAAGGTGGACCAAGGGTGACTCTAGAATGTTTGTTCGATATGGGTATCAAACGAAAGGTGTTACTGAGCATTTTAAGAGGGAGTGGGCATTAGGTCCATAGGTGGACGCCTTTTCGAGATATCGCCATTAGGGTGGGCCAGGGGTGACTCTAGAATGTGTTTGAACGATATGGGTATCAAACGAAAGGTGTTAATGAACATTTTAAGAGGGAGGGGGCATTAGGTCTATAGGTGGACGCCTTTTCGAGATATCGCCATTTGGGTGGGCCAGGGGTGACTCTAGAATGTTTGCACGATATGGGTATCAAACGAAAGGTGTTACTGAGCATTTTAAGAGGGAGTGGGCATTAGGTCTATAGGTGGACGCCTTTTCGAGATATCGCCATTAGGGTGGGCAGGGGTGACTCTAGAATGTGTTTGTACGATATGGGTATCAAATGAAAGGTGGTAATGAGTATTTTAAAAGGGAGTAATCCTTAGTTCTATAGGTGAACGCCTTTTCGAGATATCGCCATAAAGGTGGACCAAGGGTGACTCTAGAATGTTTGTACGATATGGGTATCAAACGAAAGGTGTTACTGAGCATTTTAAGACGGAGTGGGCATTAGGTCTATAGATGGACACCTTTCCGAGATATCGCCAATAGGGTGGGCCAGGGGTGACTCTAGAATGTTTGTACGATATGGGTATCAAACGAAAGGTGTTACTGAGCATTTTAGGAGGGAGTGGGCATTAGGTCTATAGGTGGACGCCTTTGCGAGATATCGCCATTATGGTTGGCCAAGGGTGACTCTAGAATGTTTGTACGATATGGGTATCAAACGAAAGGTGTTACTGAGCATTTTAAGAGGGAGTGGGCATTAGGTCTATACGTGGACGCCTTTTTGAGATATCGCCATTAGGGTGGGCCAGGGGTGACTCTAAAATATTTGTACGATATGGGTAAATAACGAAAGGTGTTACTGAGCATTTTAAGAGGGAGTGGGCATTAGGTCTATAGGTGGACGTCTTTTCGAGATATCACCATTAGGGTGGGCCAGGGGTGACTCTAGAATGTGTTTGTACGGTATGGATATCAAATTAAAGGTATTAATGAGGGTTTTAAAAACGAGTGGCGAGATGTATATGTATGTCAAGGCGTTTTCGCGATATCGACCAAAATGTGAACCAGGTGATCCAGAAAATCATCTGTCGGGTACTGCTAATTTATTTATATATGCAATACCACCAACAGTATTCCTGCCAAGATTCCAAACGCTGTTGATTTCGCCTTGTAGAACTTTTTCATTTTCTTCTACTTAATATGGTAGGTGTCACACCCATTTTACAAAGTTTTTTCCAAAGTTATTTTTTGTGTCAATAAACCAATCCAATTAACATGTTTCATCCCTTTTTTCGTATTTGGTATAGAATTATAGCATTTTTTTTTTTTTTCTTTTTTCGTAATTTTCGATATCGATAAAGTGGGCGTGGTTATGGTCGGATTTCGGCCATTTTTTATACCAAGATAAAGTGAGTTCAGATATGTACGTGGACTAAGTTTAGTAAAGACATATCGGTTTTTTGCTCAAGTTATTGTGTTAACGGCCGAGCGGAAGGCCAGACGGTGGACTGTGTATAAAAACTGGGCGTGGCTCCCTCCGATTTCGCCCATTTTCACAGAAAACAGTTAACGTCATAAAATCTATGCCCCTACCAAATTTCACAATGGCTGGCAAATTTTTGTTCGACTTATGGCATTAAAAGTATTCTAGACGAATTAAATGTAAAAGGGCGGAGCCACGCCCATTTGGAAATTTTTTTTATTTTTGTATTTTGTTGCAACATATCATTACTGGAGTTGAATTTTGACTTAATTTACTTATATACAGTAGAGATATTAAATTTTTTGTTAAAATTTGAATTTTAAAAATTTTTTTTAAAAAGTGGGCGTGTTCTTCATCCAATTTTGCTAGTTTTTATTTAGCACATATATAGTAATAGTAGTAACGTTCCTGCCAAATTTTAGCATGATATCTTCAACGACTGCCAAATAACAGCTTGCAAAACTTTTAAATTACCTTCTTGTAAAAGTGGGCGGTGCCACGCCCATTGTCCAAAATTTTACTAATTTTCTATTCTGCGTCATAACGTCAACCCATCTACCAAATTTCATCGCTTTATCCGCCTTTGGAAATGAATTATCGCATTTTTTCGGTTTTTCGAAATTTTCGATATCGAAAAAATGGGCGTGGTTATAGTCCGATATAGTTCATTTTAAATAGCGATCTGAGATGAGGAATCTACATACCAAATTTCATCAAGATACCTCAAAATTTACTCAAGTTATCGTGTTAACGGGCAGACGGACGGACGGACGGACATGGCTCAATAAAATTTTTTTTCGATACTGATGATTTTGATATATGGAAGTCTATATCTATCTCGATTCCTTTATACCTGTACAACCAACCGTTATCCAATCAAAGTTAATATACTCTGTGAGCTCTGCTCAACTGAGTATAAAAACATGGGCGTGGCACCGCCCCTTTTATGACTAAGCAATTTTCTATGTTTCGGGAGCCATAACTCGAAGAAAAATGAACGGATCGTATCAAAATTGGGTACACAGATGTTCCTTATAGCAGGAAATGTTTCTAGAAAAAAAGGGCGAGGTCGGTTAAAGACCACACCCAATTTTATATAAATGACTTTGAAAAGGGGTTAGGCAAAAATAATTAGTTAAATCTTAGTGAAAAATAGTTTTGTACCAATCGTATATTTATTGTTCTGTTATCTGTATTTTAAAATAAATGTAGAGAAGTCCCCATACCTGAAGGAAAACTGCATTATTACCCGCTCAAGGTCATTGGTGTTAGCCTCTGTATCCTTTTGGCTTCTTTTAAACGAAAATTAGTTCAGAATAGAACCATATGTATGTGTATTATTGGGCAGCCTTGTAACACTATTAAGCACACAAGACAAACAACAACAGCATTTCAAGTGTACAGCTGGGTATGAAATGTTCGGTTTCGCCCGACGTATACTTCCTTACTTGTTTATACTGTATTTATATTGAAAATGACTTTTCTATATAAATTTCTTTAGCTTGATGTTTTTATGAAAAGAAAATAATGTGTTCTATCGTATACTGCGGCCTCCGCACAGTGGCATTTTTGCTTGGTTTAGACGCGAAAAAGTAAAAATTTTCAAGTAATTTTTTTTTTAAATTTGAACGCAGGTTGTTTTTAAACTGTGCACAGTATATAACGGCAATTATCGTTCCTTATATTTATTGTTCTTCATTGAATAATCTTCTGTCAAACTGTGAGTTGTTGATGACGCGCTAAGTAGTACAATTTACAGAAGTGAAATAACGCGTGGTTTAAAACAGGGACGGAAAATAATAATAATTTTTTTTTGGGAGTCGAAAAAGCCCCGATCAAAAAATTGGCCTATGTCAAAGTTTTTGAGTTCCCAGGTATCCCTATAGCAATATCGTGTCGAATCATGCATCCTTTTTATTTTTCGAGCATTTTCCATAAAAGTCCACATAAAAAAAAAATAAAAAATAAATGTAAGGCGCGATAACCTCCGAAGAGATCTAAGGCCGAGCTTCTCTTCCAATTTGCGTCGTGCTCCTCTTGATTTTTCCCTACAAATTGGCCGGACGGGACCTACATGTTTTATGCCGACTCCGAACGGCATCTGCAAGGCAGATGAGTTTTCACTGAGAGCTTTTCATGGCAGAAATACAATCGGAGCGCTTGCCAGACACTGCCGAGCGGCGACCCCGCTTAGAAAAATTTTCTTCTAATTGAAAAATCTTATTTCTAAAGTTTTGATGTTGCTTTGCCCGGGAGTTGAACCCAGGGCATACGGTGTGATAGGCGGAGCACGCTACCATCACACCACGGTGGCCGCCAACATATAAAAGTAAAATCTGTATTTTTATTTTTTGAGTCCGGTAGAACTAGTTAAACTCGGACTTTTAAAAATAAAAGTCAGGAAATAAAAGTTAAATCCGGACTTTTATTTTTTAAGGCCAAAATAAAAGTCCCGCTTGATAACAAAGAAACGGCTTATCCGAATTAAAAAATTTTTTCAAGCCCGGATTTAACTTTTATTTTAAATTGTCCGAGTTTAACTAGTTCTATCGGACTAAAAAAATAAAAATCCGAAAATAATTTTTATCTTGATCCAAATATATTTAAAGTCCAAAATTAATAGTTTTGCCAGGAATTATGTTATAAAAGGAATAACAGTTTCAGTCCCTGGTTTAAAATTAAATATAGCTTTGTGGTGAAACAAAAGCTATTTAAAATCTAAAAGTAATTATATTATTTTGCAAGTGTTCAAAAGTTTTTTTGGTTGAGTATTTTTTACGAAATTATCAGTTTTTTAATGTGTATTATTTTTGTGCTGAAAATATATAAAACCGTGAAAAGAAAAGGCTGCTAAAAGTACGCACGCTGTACCACAATAATTTTTGAATTTCTACAATAATTCAATATTATTGCATATAACTGAAATGATTCGTCATCCCCCTGGGTCCAGAACATGGCCAAAAGCAAAAGGGTAAAGCCTTTTTAGACCACGTGAGTACTGTTTTAGGGAGGGAGTAAATTGAGACGAGGGAATGTGTGATGAATGCTGCAGTAAAGTTCGAATTTTTTTTATCAATCTTTGTATGAAATGGATTCAAGTGAATTACACCAAAGTTAATTTTCTTGGAAAGTTTGCTTCATGGTTTGAAGAAGATAAGAAATTTAAATATAGGTATTTTCAATTTTGAACAAAAAAAACAAGATAAGTCTATAAGAAAGTTTTTGTTTGGGAAAAATTCAAAATTTTGGAGGGGGTCCGATACAAAACGAGTTGTGCTTAATAGCGGAGACACGGACCTCTGTGCTACGGTGCTATCAACGTAGAATATCTAAGTGGATTGCAGATACTAAAACGGCACCATATTTGCGTGTTTTTTAGTTTTTTTATACTATATTTATATTATTAAAATGACATATAGAAATTTCTTTAGCTTTATAGTTTTATGAAAAGAAAATAATGTTTTCTATCGTATACTGCCACATAACCAGAGTTGGGAGCAATGCAATAATATTTGATTAACAAAACTGCTCGAAATAATCACGACCATGTTCAAAGTGTGTAGCGCTCATGTCAAATATACCCTACGGGGACATTCGAGTATCGAATTAATTTCTACATCAGGTGATATTGCCTTAATAGAATAATTATTGTAGATGTGACAATCTTGTATAACGAAGTTGCCTACATAATTCTTAATTCCAGGAATTTGAACAATAAAAACAATTCTACATTTCAATTATATAGAAAGGAACATTTTTATTGTTTTTCACTCAACCCAGTTAACCTTGAGTAAATTTTTGGTGAGAAGTGCCTAATTAAAATTTTAATGCCCTTAATGATGAAAAATATTTATACAGCCTTTTAATACGCTTATATTAATTAGCTTCACTTGTATGTATGGTTATTTGTAACTCTCTAGGCTAGGCGCGCAAAGGAGAGTTAGACCCAACTAGCGGCAATTATTGAAGTGGTTGAATAAATCAATAAATCGATACAAACGACTTGTGCTTAATAGCGGAGACACGAACCTGTGTGCTACGGTGCTATAAACATCAAATATCTAAGTGGATTATAGATACTAAAACGGCACCATATTTGCGTGTTTTTTAGTTTTTTTATACTATATTTATATTATTAAAATGACATATAGAAATTTCTTTAGCTTTATAGTTTTATGAAAAGAAAATAATGTTTTCTATCGTATACTGCCACATAACCAGAGTTGGGAGCAATGCAATAATATTTGATTAACAAAACTGCTCGAAATAATCACCCATGTTCAAAGTGTGTAGCGCTCATGTCAAATATACCCTACGGGGCCATTCGAGTATCGAATTAATTTCTACATCAGGTGATATTGCCTTAATAGAATAATTATTGTAGATGTGACAATCTTGTATAACGAAGTTGCCTACATAATTCTTAATTCCAGGAATTTGAACAATAAAAACAATTCTACATTTCAATTATATAGAAAGGAACATTTTTATTGTTTTTCACTCAACCCAGTTAACCTTGAGTAAATTTTTGGTGAGAAGTGCCTAATTAAAATTTTAATGCCCTTAATGATGAAAAATATTTATACAGCCTTTTAATACGCTTATATTAATTAGCTTCACTTGTATGTATGGTTATTTGTAACTCTCTAGGCTAGGCGCGCAAAGGAGAGTTAGACCCAACTAGCGGCAATTATTGAAGTGGTTGAATAAATCAATAAATCGATACAAACGACTTGTGCTTAATAGCGGAGACACGAACCTGTGTGCTACGGTGCTATAAACATCAAATATCTAAGTGGATTATAGATACTAAAACGGCACCATATTTGCGTGTTTTTTAGTTTTTTTATACTATATTTATATTATTAAAATGACATATAGAAATTTCTTTAGCTTTATAGTTTTATGAAAAGAAAATAATGTTTTCTATCGTATACTGCCACATAACCAGAGTTGGGAGCAATGCAATAATATTTGATTAACAAAACTGCTCGAAATAATCACCCATGTTCAAAGTGTGTAGCGCTCATGTCAAATATACCCTACGGGGCCATTCGAGTATCGAATTAATTTCTACATCAGGTGATATTGCCTTAATAGAATAATTATTGTAGATGTGACAATCTTGTATAACGAAGTTGCCTACATAATTCTTAATTCCAGGAATTTGAACAATAAAAACAATTCTACATTTCAATTATATAGAAAGGAACATTTTTATAGTTTTTCACTCAACCCAGTTAACCTTGAGTAAATTTTTGGTGAGAAGTGCCTAATTAAAATTTTAATGCCCTTAATGATGAAAAATATTTATACAGCTTTTTAACACGCTTATATTAGCTTCACTTGTATGTATGTATGCTTGTTTGTATCTCTCTTGACGAGGCGGGCAAAGGAGAGTTATACCCAACTAGAGGCAATTATTGCAGTGGTTGAATAAATCGATACAAAACGTTGTGCTTAATAGCGGAGACACGAACCTCTGTGCTACGGTGCTATTAACATCAAATATCTAAGTGGATTGTAAATACTAAAACGGCACCATATTTGCGTGTTTTTCGTTTTTTATACTATATTTATATTGTAATGAATTTTGGGAAATTCTGCTTATTTGAAACCTATATTCTGTATTGCAAAATGGCCTTTATTAGAGTACTTTTGGACTAGTACAATTATACTTCACAATTATACTTTACTTCGCAACTAATATCGTGTTTAAATCAAACTGATTAGTCATTCCTCAGCTTGCGCTGCTTTTATAGTCTCTGTTCCCTCGTCCGCATATTTCTCTAAAGGTCTAGACGTTTCATCTTCTAGAACTGTTGTATCCTCTTTTTGGTTGACAGCTATATACATGTATGTTTGTAGTTTATGCGTTTCTCACAGTCATATGCGTGTGTATGTGTGTGTAACTACTTCGGCTGATGACTATGGGAGACCGGGGAAGCTTCGTCGTTGGGGTACATTCGTCAACGACGTTTTTGGTATGAAAGAGAAATCTGTCATCATCAAATATCGACGCAAACTCACCCACCACCAATAATAATGACCATTTCAAAGTTGCACATCTCTAGCTGTATAACAGATACAAATAAACGTACTTTTGTGTTTTCGAGAGTGCCGATATAATATTTCAAGCCTTTTGTGGAAGTGATTTTCAATATTTATATCGGCAAATCCCAAAAACTTTTACTTTTTTGGATACTCGGGTTTTACACACGGGCAAAAACTTAAGGCCAGAAAAAAGTACAAGGACATTAGGCTTGACCTTTTGACTATCCGATCCGATGATATTAAAAATCATGAGAGTCGATAGTAAGTTTTTGCAGAACTTCGAAACGTGGAAAACGTCGATTTTTACACTTTTTCAAGCGATACCCTTGATTTTTTTTTTTTTTTGAACTTTTTCGAAAAAATTTTGAGGCATCGCTGAAACGCTATGGAATTTGAACTGAATGGTGTTTTTGAGACGACGATTCTAAAAGTAAAAGCAAAATTTATGTGCCCCTCCAATACTCAAAACTATCATCAATCAAAGTAGCGATACTTTTTTTTTGTCATTTTCAATAATGACAGTTTTTTGCTTATAGCTTTTTGAGGCACCTGAGTATTGAAATTTGGATTATGCGCGATAATAGCCTATCAGGGATTAAAAATACCTGGGGCTTCAAATTCGATGTGCCCCTTTCAGTTTTGAAGGTAGAGGCAGAAGCACTTGGTTGCGTAAATTTTTTTCAGGAGCATGTTTTTTTGTGGGCACAGCTACAATTTTACTTTTATCACTTCATACGCGTTTGTTAATTTTCACTCTACACCACAGTAGTATACCATCAATTGCCTTATCTTGGAATATTTAAGCAAGGAAAATTATTGATGTTTGTATATGGGGCAAACATACGAAATTTCCGACAAAAATTGGCAATCGTCAAAAAGTGTAGACCATTTTTTTTTTAATTCAGGTTTTATTTAAAAGTAAATGAAAAGGAGCACAAAATTGGCACAAAAATTAAAAAAAAACAACAAGTAAGGAAGGTTAAGTTCGGGTGTAACCGAACATTACATACTCAGTTGAGAGCTATGGTGAAAACATAAGGGAAAATAACCATGTAGGAAAATGAACCGAGGGTAACATTGGAATGTGTTTGTATGACATGTGTATCAAATGAAAGGTATTAAAGAGTATTTTATGAGGGAGTGGGCCATAGTTCTATAGGTGGACGCCTTTTCGAGATATCGCCATAAAGGTGGATCAGGGTTGACTCTAGAATATGTTTGTACGATATGGGTATCAAACGAAAGGGCTTAATGAGTATTTTAAAAGGGAGTGGGCCTTAGTTCTATAGGTGGACGCCTTTTCGAGATATCGCCATAAAGGTGGACCAGGGGTAACTCTAGAATGCGTTTGTACAATATGGGTATCAAACGAAAGGTGTTAATGATTATTTAAAAGGGCGTGGGGCTTAGTTCTATAGGTGGACGCTTTTTTGAGATATCACCATAAAGGTGGACCAGGGGTGACCCTAGAATGTGTTTGTACGATATGGGTATCAAATTAAAGGTATTAATGAGGGTTCTAAAAGGGAGTGGGCCTTAGTTCTATAGGTGGACGCCTTTTTGAGATATCACCATAAAGGTGGACCAGGGGTGACTCTAGAATATGTTTGTACGATATGGGTATCAAATGAAAGGTGTTAATGCTTATTTTAAAAGGGCGTGGGGCTTAGCTCTATAGGTGGACGCCCTTTCGAGATATCTCCATAAAGGTGGACCAGGGGTGACTCTAGAATGTGTGTGTACGATATGGGTATGAAATGAAAGGTGTTAATGGGTCTTTTAAAAGTTAGTGGGCCTTAGTTCTATAAGTGGATACCTTTCCGAGATATCGCCATAAAGGTGGACCAGGGGTGACTCTATAATGTGTTTGTACGATATGGGTATCAAATTAAGGGTATTAATGAGGGTTTTAAAAGGGAGTGGTTGTAGTTGTATATGTGAAGGCGTTTACCAGATATCGGCCAAAATGTGGACCAGGGTGACCCAGAACATCATCTGTTGGATACCGCTAATTTAGTTATATATGTAATACCACGAACAGTATTCCTGCCAAGATTTCAAGGGTTTTTTATTTCGCCCCGCAGAACTTTTTCATTTTCTTCTACTTAATATGGTAGGTGTCACACCCATTTTACAAAGGTTTTTTCTAAAGTTATATTTTGCGTCAATAAACCAATCCAATTACCACGTTTCATCCCTTTTTTCGTATTTGGTATATAATTATGGCATTTTTTTCATTTTCCGTAATTTTCGATATCGAAAAAGTGGGCGTGGTCATAGTCGGATTTCGGCCATTTTTTATACCAATACAAAGTGAGTTCAGATAAGTACGTGAACTGAATTTAGTAAAGATATATCGATTTTTGCTCAAGTTATCGTGTTAACGGCCAAGCGAAAGGACAGGCGGTCGACTGTGTATAAAAACTGGGCGTGGCTTCAACCGATTTCGCCCATTTTCACAGAAGACAGTTATCGTCACAGAATCTATGCCCCTATCACAAGGATTGATCAATTTTTTTTCGACTTATGGCATTAAAAGTATTCTGGGCGCATTAAATGAAAAAGGGAGGAGCCACGCCCATTTTGAAATTTTCCTTTATTTTTGTATTTTATTACACCATATCATTACTGGAGTTGAATGTTGACATAATTTACTTATATACTGTAAAGATATTAACTTTTCTTTTAAAATTTTACTTTAAAAAATTTTTTTTTTCAAAAAGTGGGCGTGGTCGTTCTCCGATTTTGCTAATTTTTATTAAGCGTACATATAGTAATAAGAGTAACGTTCCTGCCAAATTTCATCATGATATCTTGTACGACTGCCAAATTTCAGCTTGCAAAACTTTTAAATTACCTTCTTTTAAAAGTGGGCGGTGTCACGCCCATTGTCCAAAATTTTACTCGTTTTCTATTCTGCGTCATAAGTTCAACTCAGCTACCAAGTTTCATTGCTTTATCCGTCTTTGGTAATGAATTATCGCACTTTTTCGGTTTTTCGAAATTTTCGATATCGAAAAAGTGGGCGTGGTTATAGCCCGATATCGTTCATTTTAAACAGCGATTTGAGATGAGTGCTCAGAAACCTACATACCAAATTTCATCAAGATACCTCAAAATTTACTCAAGTTATCGTGTTAACGGACGGACGGACATGGCTCAATCAAATTTTTTTTCGATACTGATGATTTTGATATATGGAAGTCTATATCTATCTCGATTCCTTTATACCTGTACAACCAACCGTTATCCAATCAAAGTTAATATACTCTGTGAGCTCTGCTCAACTGAGTATTAAAAAAGCTACACTTTTTGACGATTGCCAATTTTTGGCGAAAATTTCGTATATTTGCCCCATGTACAAGCATCAATAACCTTCCTTGCGTGAATATTCCCATATGAGGCAATTGATGGTATGCTACTGTGGTGTAAAGAAAAAATTAACAAACGGTTATGAAATATTTGACGATTACCTGGTTTCATATTTTTGCCGATATCTCTAAAACCGGGTTTCGGGTATCAACAAAATTTTACCTAAATATACCCCACATAAATATGTACATCCTGATAAAATCTCAACACAATCGGTTAAGAAGTGTTTAAATAGGTAAACCAATTTAAGTATGATTTAATCGGGGATTGCCGGTATTGCTTTTTGTAAATGTATGAAAACAGCATGACGTAGCTGAATGCGTTTGTAACCATTTCAACTATCGTAGGAGTGCGGGTTCGACTCCCACTCCCGGGAGATAAGGCTTTGAAGAGATTTACAAGGTATAATCGAAACAGCTGTCGCCTTGTCCGTCCTGATGTCACCTTGTTTAAATATTTCCCAAATTATTAAAACAATTTAAGGTTTTCCGGGTTTATATTTTTATCAATATCTCCAAAACCGGATGTCGGGTATTAAAATTTTTTACCTAAACATACTTTGTTCACATATCTATATGTTTTTAAAGTTTCAAAAGAATCGGTAGAAAGGTGTTAAAATAAATGTGTTGCAAATTTTGCAGTAAAAAATATTTGACAGTTATTCGGTTTTATATTTTTACCGATATCTACAAAACCGGGTCTCGTGTATCAAAAAAATTTTACATAGCTAACAGCTGCATATATCTCCATATTTTGTTAAAATTTCGATATAATCGGTAGAGAAGTGTTGAAATAAATTGCGACCTCAATTTATATATATTTTTCTCGATAAGACGAGTAACGGCGATGCACTATAGCTCCAATTTACCCCTCAATGCTCCTAACAAAAAGAAATTTTTCGTGATACCATGTTTCAAAAAAAATTGCTTTTCTCCAAAAAAAACCAAAGTTTGGCGGATTTCCCCATATACGACCGATCTCATCCGTTTTTTCAGACAATAATATGTGAAATATAAGAAAGCATATGGTGAAGCTTGAAGCCTTAATCTGATAAATTGAGGAAGATATGACAAAAATCGTCTTTTCTGAAAAATCGGTTGTATGGGGGATATATACTATAGTGATCCGATCGGGCCGGTTCCGGCAAATGTCTAATCGGACACCTGAATACACCCGCTCACCAAATTTTATCAGACTAGTTTGCATACAAACAGACAGACGGACAGGCGAACGTGGCTAAATCAACTCAGCTCTTCATCGTGATGATTTCGGTATAATTATTGGTGGGTCTACCTATTTTCCTTTAAGGACTTACAATTTTGAGATTCGTGACGAAGTTAATATACCATTTCATTTTCATGAAAGGTATAAAAAGATTTGTAAAACAATCTTAATAAGCCGTTAATTCTATTATGTGTTATTGGATTCTAAAGTGAATAAATCTAATCATGAAGGAAACAATACACAGTACAATCATTCATATATGTAAGCAAAGGAAAAGAAATATGTAAATACCTCTATAAGTAAAAATAAAAATAGAAATGTGGAGACAACTTAATAAGTATTAGTAATATTCAATTTTTTTTGTTTTTGCTCATTTCGGACTATGAAGGAAACCTGGTCAAAATGGGACCGTAAATGATCCCATCGCGTGTACAACATAAGTGGGGATACAATTTACACACTTGTAGAAGCACTAACTGGGCATTGAAGGCTTATGGACCAACAAAACTAAGGCTTACTTACATAAGACCTTGTTAAAAGAAACTACTGACTGTATTAGGACCTTTTATATAAGGCTTATATATAGCCCGCCTAGCTATTCGCAACTTGTACTCTCAGTTGCGAGACAAAGATCGCTTAGTAGTTCTTGGTGATTTCAATTTGCCCTCGGTAAATTGGATTAGCTTGAGCGACTCAAACACTTTGACTGCCAACTGTCAGCATGATTTCTTTAACAATATTTTAGATACATCACTCGTACAGATCAACAATGTTTTAAATTGTAAAAACAAGATTCTTGACCTGGTATTTGTGGATGAATCAGTGGGTATTGCTCTCAATCGCATTTCTCCTTTATCTTTCCCAGAAGATCCTTACATCCTACGCTTGAAATAGCAATTGATATTGTTCAGCCTCCTTAGGTGCTGTGCTTTACAAAATTATATTATAATTTCGATCCCGCTCAAGATTTTTTTATAAAGCAGACTTCATAAAACTCAACGAATTGATTACTACTCATGAGTGGTCGGATCTTTATTCGTGTAACGACGTCGACTCAGCGACTTCATTATTCTACGGTATTCTTCATGACTTCTTTGAAAGCTGTGTTCCCCTTCGATGTGTTAGTGTTGGAACAAGTAAACCACCTTGATTCGCAAGACAACTTATAAGACTCAATAATATAAAATCTAGGCTTTATAAACGTTTTTCCAAATATTCAGTTTCTCGTTGCAACTTTCATTGTCTAAACCAACAATGTTATAAGTTGTACTTAAGGAGTTGTAAATTTCAAATTTTCAACAATCCGAAAAGATTTTACAGTTTCGTTAATTATAAGAGGAAAACATCTGGTTTTCCAGCTACCTTTTCTTTTGGTTGCACGAATGCCAGTTCTGATAATGACATTGTGGAATTATTTGCAGAATTCTTCAAGTCGACCTACTCATACAAACGTTTTCAATCCGGTCAATACTAGTACAACTTGGAAAGTTTGAATTTATTCCTAATCCAGTAATTGATAAGAATACTGTTCTTCAGAGCCTTCCAGGTTTGAAACCAATTTTTTCTCCGGGTCCAAATGGTGTTCCTAGTTGTGTACTCAAATACTGTGCAGTTACTTTATCTGAGCCGATATATAAATTATTCCAATTATCTATGGAATCTGCGACTTTTCCATTGATTTGGAAGAAATCATTTATTATACCTTTGCACAAAAAAGGTATTAGGTCTAGTATCGGGAACTATAGAGGTATAGCTAAGCTTTCAGCTATTCCCAAAAAATTTGAGAAAATAATTACATGCCAACTTCAACACATGTGTAGCTCTATATTATCGCCCTGCCAGCATGGTTTTGTGCCGCGTAGATTAACCACTACCAACTTGCTAGAGTTCACTTCTTTTGAAACGGATGGATTTTTAAATAATAGGCAAACGGATGTGATCTATACCGACTTCAGTAAAGCGTTTAACTCTGTCAATCATGAGCTTTTAGTATTCAAACTTGATTTACTTGGGTTCCCGAAGCATTTACTTGGATGGCTCGAAAGCTATCTCGCGAATCGGACTCAACAAGTTTTGCTTAAAAACAGTCTTTCAAGGTTGTTTGATGTAACATCGGGTGTGCCCCAGCTACACTTAACTTGACTTAGAAGTCTGTTGAATTTTGATTTTCTATGTAAGTTCTAAGTGACGTTTACATTTTGAGATGCCATTTGTTTGTTTCCATTTCATTTTGACATTTCGTCATACAAATTGACATTTATTGATCATGATGCCAGGTTGTATGCGCCAAGTGGAGTATAATCGTGGCTAGGTTGCCAAGTTTACGCCAAGCCAAGGCATGCTAAGTATCAGTAATGGGCCTTTTATACATTCCCGAGCTCTTATGTATGCGGTTGATGGTAAACTTTGCTACTCATACTTGCCTTCGGAGTCTTCCCGCGTGTAGTTTCTTCAGGCAGACTTGGATTCATTTCAGTGCTGGTATACTGCAAATCTACTAGTTTTGAACTGCTCGAAGTGCAAACTAATGACATTTCACCGAGTGAAGCCAAGTTTGACATTGTATACGCTAAAGAGCACGCCTTTGGAGCGTATATCTGTTATAAGTGATCTAGGCGTTCTGTTTGATCCAAAACTGACTTTTAGTAGGCATTTTTCATCAACGGTAAGCAAAGCAACGGGTATACTCGGTTTCATGAAGGGATGGGCTAAGAATTTTAATGATCCGTATCTGACTAAGGCGCTCTACACATCGTTGGTACGACCAATCTTAGAGCATTGTTCGTGTGTCTGGTGCCCAGGGTATCAAAACTTTATAAAGCGCATTGAGTCGGTACAGAAGCAATTCATTATATTTGCACTACGTGGTCTTAACTGGGATTCAAGTGTGCGTTTGCAACCATATAGAAATAGGCTTACCCTTATTAATCTGCCAACTTTAGGAAATCGAAGTACTTTAGTAGGAGTAATGTTTATTCATAAACTCATTATGGGCGCGATTGACTCCTCTGATCTTGTTAGTCGATTAAATTTTGCTGTTCCTGGTAGAACGTCCAGGCAATTTGTGCCTTTTCAAGTTGTTATAATAACGAGGTTGAATAAGGATTGGTGTACCATAGTATAACCTTATTATAAGTTTTATTGCACATATGAAATTGAATTAGACACCATCTGACTTCAAATTCCTTTATTCATATTCATAATAACCTATTTCAAAACTTTATTTAACCGGTGGTCACTCATCGGCAGTTGTCCGGGCAGCATAGAAAGTGTCATGAAAATATTCCCTCCAAAAATTCATTTGCCAGATATCGTTTGGAGTCGGTGTAAACCAAAAACTTGAAAACTAGGTTCTCAAACAGAGTGTAATGTAGAGTTCACATCTTTCATGTGTTCTTTAAAAGGACAAAAAGTAGATTTTCTTATTGAAAATTGTTTTATTGGCGACCACCGTGGTGTGATGGTGGCGTGCTCCGCCTACCACACCGTATGCCCTGGGTTCGCACGTAGTTTTAAAGGTTTAAGCATATAAAGGGACATAGGGACATCAAAAGCGACTTTGTTTTATAATATGTAGTGATGTCTTTTATGAAAAAAATTGAAAAACCAATAGAAAGTTGCCTTTTAAACTCTTAGCTTTTTTTCTTAGCCTTAAAAAATTTTATTTAGCCTTTTTTAGGTTGTTTTTTAGCCTTTTTTCTGAAAAAGTTTTGGCAACACTGGTCACAGTCTTGGATGAATACCGCTGCGACTGAGAAGACAAAGCCGGAAGTCACATTATTCCAACAACAGTGATGGGATCTTCCAAGCCTAATTCGAAAATATTTTCGAAATTATGTTCTCTTCTACGGTTTCTACACACAAAAACTTTTGCTGCTGATTATTGCCATTTTCTCTTTTGGATTTCTTGGGGTTTGCCTGGGAATGACTGAGGTTTGTTCAATTTATATCGCCACATTCATGGCTACTGAGTTAAAACGGTAACGTGGACATGGAGAAAGGCGAAGATAAATATGATGTTGAAGACCAAGAGAATGCGAAGATAAATATGAATACTGAAGGGAAGAAGAAAATAAATGACATAGAGAGTAGAAAGAGAAGGGGATGAATAGGTGAAGCTTTAACGTCCATTGATCTTATGACCTCTTCAAATGGGCACAAAGTCAATTGAAGTTATGTCTATATGAAATGGTCACAAGGTCAAATTTTAAATTGTTGCAAACTTAACGATATTACCATAATGACCATGCTGCTTTTCCGAGTTGATAACAAGGTCAACACTTTTTGTTCCAAGTGGCCATAAAGTATATGATTTTGTTTCGCATGTTAAAAACTATTAAATTACAGTAACGTTTTATTGTTTTCGCTATATATTTGTTTAATCGAATGAAAAGGATTGCTTGTTATTATAATGCGGTGCTACCTTTCCTATATTTTGAACACATTCTAATCAAAAATCGGATAAAAAACTGACCCTATAAAGTTCCTCCTGGGATAAGAAGAGCTGGGCCGCTGAGGATTCCTTTTACATAAGAATTACATTTTCAAATAAACGTCTAACCCGTCCTGCAAAAGTTCTTAAAATTGCTGTATATGGTTACGGTAGAAATGTCAAAAAGCCAAGTGACCTTATAGCCGTTTGAAGTGGCATTTTTGGCCGTTGACCTTATGTCACCTTACCCTTTGCTGTATATTGTTTTGGTCTTTTACTCAAACGGAAATTTCCTAAATGGCCATAAAGTCAAATTAAAAAAGGTAGTAAAATCAATTGACCTTGTGTCAATTTGAAGTGGTCATAATGCCAATTTACCTTTTGGCCGTTGACCTTATGTGACCACACCAAAATTTGTTATACTATCTTATCTGGGCATAGAATAGATTGTTCATAAAAATTGTCGAAATCAGATTCTAACCACGCCTACTTTTTCGATATCGAAACTTCCAAAAATGGAAAAAATGGGAAAGTGCATTAACAAACACTGACAAAGTGATGAAAGAAAATTCGTAAACCAGCATAAATCAAATCAGACTAGCCTATCAATCATAATAAATAAAAATTATTGAAATGATCGCAAAAAATAACAAAATTCGTAAAATTTTGCAAAGTTGGTAATGTCAACAATCAATTGTATAGGGACAAAAGTTGTAGTAGCTACCATTCCATGTAGAAGGTAACGAAAAGGTCGATGAGTTGGCAAAGGAGGGTGCAACACGCGCTAAACCGATGAGTCTGAATCCGTTTGGGAGAAGCAAAAGGAGACAGGAGTTACATATGATCCATCAAGCATCAAAGGCGTTGACAAAAACGGGAGGCTGCAAAATTTTTAAGACCATGTGCAAAGCCTACCATATTAGACTGACAAAGTTGCTCATATCTCTGAAGAGAGAAGACTTAAGGTTCACGATGGGCACAGTAACTGGACACTGTCTTCTAGCGTCACATGCTTATAAGTTAGGCTTCGTCAGTAACAGCAGGTGTAGGAAGTGCGAACTGCAGGAAAAAACGGTTAAGAACGTTCTGTGTTCGTGTCATGCGCTCGCTAGGTCAAGGCTCCAGTTATAAGGGGCGACAAAGATGCCAGATCTCGAGGCGTCATTTAAGCTAGCTCCTAGAAAACTTCTAGTAATTGTTAAGAGGACGGAGTTATTATATACCATAAGTTCTGGCACCTGATTGTTCTTCCGCTTGGTCGTCAAATAAATTCTGTTAACACTATGGACACATTCTGTCTATGTAAGGTCTCTATTGACCGGCCAGTTCAACTCAACCTAACCTACCATTCCATGTCTCTGAAAAGTATAATACAATTTAAAAGTTAAGCAAAATTGAAATAAAATTATCGAACTCATGTTTATCATTTTTATAACATTACGGAAAAATCAATTAAAAGATTTTTTCGATCCTGATGATTTTGTTATATGGAAGTCTATATCTATCTCGATTCCTTTATACCTGTACAACCAACCGTTATCGAATCCAAGTTAATATACTCTGTGAGCTCTGCTCAACTGAGTATAAAAAAACACGTAGTGATGAGTGATGAGAAGAATAAACCAAGCGAATGTGGACGATAGTGAACACTAAAGAGTTACTAAAGGGAGGCGGAAATAAAAACAATAAAGCAATAAACTAATAGACAATTGATTTTTTCTAAAAAGCCAACAAATTAGTATCTACTTATAAAAAATCTACAAAAATAGTAACAAAAGCGACAAAAGTTGAAAACACTTGTGCACGTGCAGAACATGCGGCACATGGCACGACCTAATCAAATCCGTATATTTAACTTAAAGTGACGCGTGTGCCCATTTAAGAAAGCAAAGATCGATGGAAAAAATAAAATGCACCAACTATTAAATGCTAATAATTCAATTAAATAATAGTGTTTACAAACAATTTGTCGAGTCAATTACGACAGTTGGTCCTACTAAAAACACCAGCACCAATAAATATAAAAATAGACACACACGAAACATTGCGCCTTTGTCAAATATAACCGTTAAAATGTTTTCACTTGATAATTTCGATTTGGGAGCGACCATGGCACGACACCTTTTCGAAGGTTCGCAGGCGACAAATGCTTCGAGTTCAAATTCGGAATTCTTCTTCGGCGATGATGATAACACTTCGGAGAGCGATGAAGATGATGCGTATAGTAGTGGTTTTAATAGTGATCAAGAAAATAATGAAAATAGGTGAGAACGCTTAGTAAATATCAGATTTTAAGTGGAGGTTGGTCACTTAACTGGGTCTAAAACCAAAGTTGTCACTAAAACTATCCCAAACCTTTTTGTACCATTCATGAAAATGAAATGGCATATTAACTTCGTCATGAATCCCAAAATTGTAATTCCTTAAAGGAAAATAGATAGAACCATTAAGTATACCACAATAATCAGGATGAAGAATTTGGTTGATATAGCCATGACTGTCTACCTGTCTGTATGTTTGTGTGCAAATTAGTCCCTCAATTTTTGAGATATCTTGATAAAATTTGGTGAGCGGGTGTATTGAGGTGTGCGATTAGAAATTTGTCGGAATCGGCCAAATCGGACAACTACAGTATATATCCTCCATACAATCGATTTTTCAGAAAAAGAGGATTTTTGTAATATCTTCCTCATTATATGCTTTCGCATATTGCACATATATTGTTATCTGAAAAAATGGATGAGATCGGTCGTATATATAGCATATATCCCCCACAACCGATTGTTCGGATAAGAAGGTTTTCGTAATTATTGCCACATTTTAAGAGCTAGAGGCTTCAAATTTAAACGAATGCTTACGTATCTCTATGATATTACAGATAATAATATGTGCTATATATGTAAGCATTCGTTGAAATTTGAAGCCCCTTTCTCTTAAAATGGGCCAGTAATTACGAAACGCTTCTTATCTTATCAATCGGTTGTGGGAGATATATGCTATATATGCGATCGATCTCATCCGTTTTTTCCAGACAATAATACGTACAATATGCGAAAGCATATGGGGAAGTTTGAAGCTTCAAACTGGTAAAATGAGGAAGATATGACAAAAATCCTCTTTTCTGAAAAATCCGTTGTAAGGGGGATATGTGCTATAGTGGTCCGATCCAGCCGGTTCCGACAAATGTCTAATCGGACACCTAAATATACGCGCTCACCAAATTTTATCAAGATATCTCAAAAATTGAGGGACTTGTTTGTATACAAACAGACAGACGGACAGGCGAACGTGGCTAAATCAACACAGCTCTTCATCGTGATCATTTCCGTATACTTATAGGAGGGTCTATCTCTTTTACTTTAATGACCTGCAATTTTGAGATTCGTCAAATTAATATACCATCTCATTTTCATGAAAGGTATAACAAATTCTTTAGCTACGGTATGATTACCACTGAGGAGTTATGTTATGGCATCAATAACAGATAACATTGATTTCATAAGGTTGAATGCATCAGCTGTTTTATACGGAGTTTTCCAGGGCCATAAAGTACTTATTCCGCAATTTTCTTTTTATCTCATGGTCTATACGTTAACGAGGAAAGTTTAAAGCTAAGAATAAAGTTTGACCTCAAAACCTAAGGCATATATGTATGCATGTTTCACACTTTCATTGCAAACAATCAAAAATGTTTTTTTTTAAATTGCAATTATAAACATTTACATATTTGAAAGTAACACAAAAAGAAATATTGCCATTGCGATTGCTGATTGGAATATCACCATAACTCGGCTGCCGTTTCGAGAAAGCTCTATCTTAGAATAAATTCTATACGCTTTGACGGGAGTGCTGCATGTATGAGAAAAGTTCTGAAATGTGGCGTACAGCCGAGTTAAGGTGATTTTCCACTCAGTAGTATAATAACATCACCCTGCAATTACCACCGAATCGCAGCAGTTAAAAAGTCCATCACCTCACCATTAGTTATAATTGTAAAAACAGTCGGATAATCTGGGTCCACACATCCCCTATTATATGATGCCACCGCACAAAGATATCCATTTACAACGCCCGGTGTCCCGAAATCTCCAAAGCACACATCAGTTACAAAACCAGCAGCGCAAATCATTGATGATGTAAAAATACTATAACGACTCTCACAATAACTACGTGGTAATGAAGTCAAGCGAGTAGTTTGGAGTATATTCAAATTCTGCCCATTTTCTGTAGTTGTCCAACCCCATCCACTAACTACCATTACCGTACTCGTTTCAAATGAACAATGGCAAAAGTCTATCGTATTTACTGTTGGACCCAGGTTAAAGAAATCATCCACATTCAACAGAGCTATATCCATATACCTTGTTACGGGATTTTAAGTACATGGATGAAATACATCCACCACATTGCGAGTTTGTTCAACTATGGGTATGTGACGTAAATCCCTTACACCCGCTGAAACCCTCAAATAGCGCTTATTGAAACCTACCACGCAATTTGCAGCTGTTACCACCTTCAGATAAGTCACTAACGAACCAACACAATGATAATAGCCGTTCAAATGTATCGATGTCAAATGCGGACTTTCCGTTATATCCCCAGAATAGCCACCTACTATGCGGTATTCCGAATTCGTGTAAATTAAAAGGCAACTAAGCATAACAAACACGATCGCGAAACATTTGCGTATATTCATTTTAGTGTAAGACTATTTCCACAGCTTCTTAAGTATAAACTACAAAAATATCAATTTTGTGGACGCTATTGATACATGATTAGGTCGTTGATTCCAGGAATTTAAACAATAAAAACACTTCCACATTTTTCCTTTTATTTTTATACTCAGTTGAGCAGAGCTCACAGAGTATATTAACTTTGATTGGATAACGGTTGGTTGTACAGGTATAAAGGAATCGAGATAGATATAGACTTCCATATATCAAAATCATCAGTATCGAAAAAAAATTTGATTGAGCCATGTCCGTCTGTCCGTTAACACGATAACTTGAGTAAATTTTGAGGTATCTTGATGAAATTTGGTATGTAGATTCCTGAGCACTCATCTCAGATCGCTATTTAAAATGAAGGATATCGGACTATAACCACGCCCACTTTTTCGATATCGAAAGTTTCGAAAAACCGAAAAAATGCGATAATTCATTGCCAAAGGCGGCTAAAGCGATGAAGCTTGGTAGATGGGTTGGCGCTATGACGCAGAATAGAAAATTAGTAAGATTTTGGACAATGGGCGTGGCACCGCCCACTTTTACAAGAAGGTAATTTAAAAGTTTTGCAAGCTGTAATTTGACAGTCGTTAAAGATATCATGATGAAATTTGGCAGGAACGTTACTACTATTACTATATATGTGCTAAATAAAAATTAGCAAAATTGGATGAAGAACACGCCCACTTTTTAAAAAAAATTTTTTTAAAATTCAAATTTTAACAAAAAATTTAATATCTTTACTGTATATAAGTAAATTAAGTCAAAATTCAACTCCAGTAATGATATGATGCAACAAAATACAAAAATAAAAGAAAATTTCAAAATGGGCGTGGCTCCGCCCATTTTCATTTAGTTTGTCTAGAATACTTTTAATGCCATAAGTCGAACAAAAATTTACCAATCCTTCTCAAATTTGGTAGGGGCATAGATTCTATGACGGTAACTATTCTCTGTGAAAATGGGCGAAATCGGTGGAAGCCACGCCCAGTTTTTATACACAGTCCACCGTCTGTCATTCCGCTCGGCCGTTAACACAATAACTTGAGCAAAAACCGATATATCTTTACTAAACTTAGCCCACGTACTTATCTGAACTCACTTTATCTTGGTATAAAAAATGGCCGAAATCCGACCATAACCACGCCCACTTTATCGATATCGAAAATTACGAAAAATGAAAAAATGCCATAATTCTATCCCAAATACGAAAAAAGGGATGAAACATGGTAACTGGATTGGTTTATTGACTCAAAATATAACTTTGGAAAAAACTTTGTAAAATGGGTGTGACACCTACCATATTAAGTAGAAGAAAATGAAAAAGTTCTACAAGGCGAAATCAACAGCCCTTGGAATCTTGGCAGGAATACTGTTAGTGGTTTTGCATATATAAATAAATTAGCAGTACCCGACAGATGGTTTTCTGGATCACCTGGTCCACATTTTGGTCGATATCGCGAGAACGCCCTCCCATATACATCTAAGGGCCACTCGCTTTTAAAACCCTCATTAATACCTTTAATTTGATATCCATATCGTACAAACACATTCTAGAGTCACCCCTGGCCCACCCTAATGGCGATATATCGAAAAGGCGTCCACCTATAGACCTAATGCCTACTCCCTCTTAAAATACTCAGTAACACCTTTCGTTTGATACCCATATCGTACAAACATTCTAGAGCCACCCCTGGCCCACCCTAATGGCGATATCTCGAAAAGGCGTCCACCTATAGACCTAATGCCCACTCCCTCTTAAAATGCTCAGTAACACCTTTCGTTTGATACCCATATCGTACAAACATTCTAGAGTCACCCCTGGCCCACCCTAATGGCGATATCTCGAAAAGGCGTCCACCTATAGAGCTAATGCCCACTACCTCTTAAAATGCTCAGTAACACCTTTCGTTTGATACCCATATCGTACAAACACATTCTAGAGTCACCCCTGGCCCACCCTAATGACGATATCTCGAAAAGGCGTCCACCTATAGACCTCATGCCCACTCCCTCTTAAAATGCTCAGTAACACCTTTCGTTTGATACCCATATCGTGCAAACATTCTAGAGTCACCCTTGGTCCACCTTTATGGCGATATCTCGAAAAGGCGTCCACCTATAGAACTAAGGATTACTCTCTTTTAAAATACTCATTACCATCTTTCATTTGATACCCGTATCATACAAACACATTCTAGAGTCACCCCTGGCCCACCCTAATGGCGACATTTCGAAAAGGCGTCCACCTATAGACCTAATGCCCACTCCCTCTTAAAATGCTCAGTAACACTTTTCGTTTGACACCCATATCGTACAAACATTCTAGAGTCACCCCTGGCCCACCCTAATGGCGATATCTCGAAAAGGCGTCCACCAATAGACCTAATGCCCACTCCCTCTTAACATGCTCAGTAACACCTTTTATTTGATTCCCATATCGTACAAACACATTCTAGAGACACCCCTGGTCCACCTTTATGGCGATATCTCGAAACGACGTCCACCTATGGAACTAAGGATCACTCCTTTTCAAAATACTCATTAACAGCTTTCATTTGATACCCATATCGTACAAACATATTCTAGTCATCCCTGGTCCACCTTTATGGCGATTTCTCGAAAAGGCGTTCACCTATAGAACTAAAGCCCATTCCCTTTTAAAATACTCATTACCACCTTTCATTTGATACCCATATCGTACAAACACATTCTAGAGTCACCCCTGGTCCACCTCAATGGCGATATCTCGAAAAGGCGTCCACCGATAGACCTAAGGCCCACTCCCTCTTAAAATGCTCAGTAACACCTGTTATTTGATACCCATATCGTACAAACAAATTCTAGAGTCAGCCCTGGTCCACCTTTATGGCGATATCCCTAAATGGCGTCCATCCATAGAACTATGGCCTACTCTCTCTTAAAATACTCTTTAATACCTTCCATTTGATACACATGTCATACAACCACATTCCAGGGTTACCTTCGGTTCATTTTCCTACATGTTGATTTTCCTTATTTTGTCTCCATAGCTCTCAACTGAGTATGTAATGTTCGGTTACACCCGAACTTAGCCTTCCTTACTTGTTCTTATTTAACTTTGAGTAAATTTTTGGTTAGAAGTGCCTAATTAAAATTTCAAGGCCTTTAATGATGAAAAATATTTATACAGCCTTTTAACACTTTTATATTAGCTTCACTTGTATGTATGCCTGTTTGTAACTCTCTAGACTAGGCACGCAAAGGAGAGTTAGACCCATCTAGCGGCAATTATTGAGTTGAATAAATCGATACAAAACGAGTTGTGCTTAATAGCGGATACACAGACCTCTGTGCTACGGTGCTCTCAACATGAAATACCTAAGTGGATTGTAGATACTAAAACGGCACCATATTTGCGTGTTTCTTCGTTTTTCATACTATATTAATATTATCATAATGACGTTTCTATAGAAATTTCTTCAGCTTTATATTTTTATGAAAGCAAAATATCTATCGTATATAATCAGAGTTGGGAGCAGTGCAATAATATTTGAGTAACAACACTACTCGAACTTAAGTGGGATGAAATAATCAAGACCTTGTTCAGAGTATGTAGTGCCCATGTCAAATGTACCCTACAGGGCCATTCGAGTATCGAATTGATTACTACATCAGGTGATATTGATACAAGAGACGCCATTATGAAATTCTTATGTAAAATCACCTCCTGATTCCGAAAATCAAGGTTATTTTTAATTCCTTGTAACGTTTTGAGATATTTACGAATAACCGTTAAAAAAAAAATTAGGTCCACTTAATCATATATATCTCAAGAACGAATTGAACAATTCCAAAACGGTTTGAAGCTTTTAAAAGGTAATAAAATTATAAAATGCGCAAACAACACTTTTTGCTAGGCCCTGCAGATTCCAAGATAACGAACAATTATTATGGATTTTTTAAATTTGATTGGTAAAAATATAAAAAAATGTATACTTTGCGAGGAAGGATCTCGAAACCTCTTTATTTTTTGCAGTGTTTTTTCCCCCTCTAAGCTCTGTTTTATTACAAAAAAATTTAGCTTTCATTCAACAAAATCGATGAGCTAATACAAAAGTTATAAGCATTCAAGTAAATATATCCATTTAATGTTATGTTTTGGTTTTATTGGTCTGTAATAATTATTTATTATATTAATTTGTTGTGTTCAAGACCAACTTTATTATTTTTGTAAAATTATTATATCCATTTAATACTTAAGTCGCCTAATGGTACATATGTGTTAGTATTCGTATATCAGTTAGTTAGGTCGATTTTCGAAGGGTTATTAGTACAGCTTACGATTTCTTCTTCTCGTAAGGTGATCATCTCGTCTTTAAATTCAGTCGCTGTATACGCAATATTCTATTAATTTCGGGGTTTTTTTACATGTGGTGTTGGGACATTTTGGCTTGTGCTCCAGAAGAAATCTTAAGCTCTATAAAAAACAGCCAATGAATCGATTACGTTGAATGTCGAGAAGCTCGCGAGCCTAACGAGTAATTCGAGATTCGAGAATCTCGCGAGAAGGCGATACTCGCGAGAAATCTCTTCTCGAACATGTTCGAGAAATCGTAAGCTCTAGTTATTAGATACAAAAAACTGTTAGTGTCGTTTTCTCAAACCCAGGTACATTTCAAGCAAGAGCATAATTTTAAGGCAGGTAGTGTTTTCTTTGTAGAACTAGGGAAACTTTTTGTCTAGGTAGGCTTGATTTTTTACTTGATCTATGTATAAATAATATTACATGCGCCTTGTTCCTACATAATATCTCCAACGCTCGCCGGATACTGTTCAGTTTATAATTGCAGTTTATAAAACGTCATTTACTTAAAGATATAATATTGTAACGAATTTACTAATTGTAACGAATTTACTGAAATTCCGCTTATTCGAAATCTTCTGGTAACGTTCGAATCACTAAACTGTTGAATAAATAACTCCAATATTGAATAATGCAAACATGGTCTTTATTAGACTACTTGACAACAAAACTTACACTTCGCAACTGATAGCTTGCTTAAATCAAACTGATTTTCGTGCCTCAACTGTTGCTGCTTTTATACTGTTTGGTTTCCTCGTTGGCATATATCTATGCAGTTCTATTTCTAAAATTTACTAGTTAGTTACCAGCTGTAAAATTACTAGCTATAACTACGTTTATAGCTTCTCATATGTGCGTGTATATGTGAGTGATACTTGCACAAATTATTGCCTACTTTTGGGAGTATCTCAGATATATGAATGTGTTTATGCGTTGCTCTCCGCTGCTTGTATGGACATATGTATAGACATAATGATTGATTTATTGATGTGCATACAAATCACTGCTTAGTATTGGCTTAGAGATGATAGTATCCCTTAGTGTTGCTAATATTCTTCACACTGCCCTCCACCTAAGTCTGATCGTTCCGATCAGACAAATATCTCGATCTAATCGCTTCCAGCCTCTCCAAATGAACCACCCTTCTATTTCGTGGTTGCCCAATGGTTTGTATGCGGTAGATGATATCACTGATCTTCTTCACAACTTTGTACGGGCCTTCCCAACTGCACGAAAATTTGGATGGAACACCTTTCCGCCGGTGAGGGTTGTATAGCAGTACCAAATCTCCCTCCCGGAAACTTTTGAAATTCTTTCGTTCATTTTAGTGCATCCATTAGGGTTTTTCAATGCCATTGTGTCTCCATTAGGGTTTTTCAATGCCATTGTGTCTCCCGCAGGTACCTTCGGTTTTTGATTTGTTTGGCCCATTCATTCCATCAACCTTTGCCCGATCTACTTTCCTTGACTTTTGTGGTCTCTGTCGAATCTCCTCTACCAGCACTCGCTTACTGCCGAACCCTTTCTCCAAACTGAAGTTCAGTGGCACATCCTTCTTTTTATAGCGCATAATCTTTATCCGCATATCGATCCTGATGTCATGGTCAACTAAGAAGTCCACGCCCAATATGACTTCATCAACGATCTCCGCCACAACGAATTTGTGTAGGAACATGACCTTCCCAATTAAGACTTCACAGATCACTTCTCCCAGGACTTGGTTATACTCGCCAGTGACCGTACGCAACCTTGCTCCAGGTAATGGCTTTACTCTCCTGTTGACCAAATCAGATCGAATCAAGGACAGAGATGCCCCCGTATCTACAGTCAGTACACGTTCTTTGCCATCCACATTCCCTCTGACGGTAAGACTGCTTGGTTTCCTTCCAATTTACGACTCAGATATCACAACACATTCAATAGCTGGATGTAGCTCTCGATCTCTACATCTTACTCGCTCTTGCTCATTCCCTCCAGCTTTGTTATTAAGACCACCCATGCTGTTGCAACCACTAGGATCAAGGTCGCAATGACGTGCAATGTGACCGGGCTTCCCGCATTTGAAGCATTTGATAACTCTTTCACTCCGCTTTTGCGATCCTTTCAGCGCCTCCAATATTGTGTTCACCCAGTCTGGCCTTTCTACCTCCACACGGCGTGCTTTGAACGCTGGCTTACGCAAAAGCGATGCCGTTTCCTGAATCAGAGCATATGATACCGTTTCTGTGAATGTAGGTTTTGGGTTTGCGTATGTCGCTCGCTTCGTTTCGATGTCCCTTATTCCATTAATAAAGCTCTGGATTTTTTACCCTTTCGGTATATTCCACGGGTGCGTCCGCATTCGCTAAATGTGCCAGGCTTTCAGCATCCGACGCAAACTCTTGCAATGTTTCACCAGGCCTCTGGAAGCAGTTCAGTAACTCCATTTGGTATATCTGTCTCCTATGATCGCTTCCGTATCGTCTCTCTAGAGCGCCGATCAATGCTTCGTAACAGTTCCGTTCGCCCTCTGGAATGGTTTTCAAGATCTCAGCTGCAGGCCCTTTCAATTCCATGAACAGAGCAGCTATTTTATCATCCGAATTCCAGTTGTTCACTGCTGCGGCCTTCGCAAACTGAATCTTAAACACCTGGAAAGGAACAGAGCCGTAAAAAGGTGGAGTTTTTACCTTCGTATTGCTTGCTGAAACAACTGGGCGATTTAGTTGCAGCTCCTGTATACGACCTCGCAATGTTTCAATATCGGCATCGATTTTGTCCTCGAGTTTTAAAATTTTTGTATCTTGTGGAGGCTTCGATGATACTCTTATCCTCTGCACCTCCAGCTGCGAAGATGTGGGAGCCTCTTGTGCTTTCAACTGTTCAGCCAACTGAGATGTCATATATGTTCTCCGTTCTTCCAGTTGAGTTTCCATCTTGGCTGTAACCTGTGTCCACATTTCTGAAATACGCGTTTCTTGTGCTTCAATCTTGGATGTTATATGGTTCTCCTGGGATTCCAAATGTGATGACATTTGTGACGACATTCAACACTGCTAGTATCGCGTTAGTGTCAACACTTGCCAATGGGTTCGGAGTCTCTATCCTCTCTTCCATTTTAGTCGCTGGCTCTTCCACATCAGGATAAAAGACATACTCGTCTACATTAATTCCTTGCAACTATAATACCTCTCGTAGCCGTGCTTGAAGTTCGATCTTATTGCCAGTTGTATTACATCCACGGCTCTCCAACTCCTTTTTTAGTTGCTGGATCCTTAATTCACTTAACTTCGCCATGTCCTTGTTGTACTCTGCAACTCTGGTATTTATTCAACAATTCCTCTTCTGACATCAATTGTAACGAGTTTACTAATTGTAACGAATTTACTGAAATTCCGCTTATTCCAAATCTTCTGCTAACGTTCGAATCACTAGACTGTTGAATAAATAACTCCAATATTGAATAATGCAAAAATGGCCTTTATTAGACTACTTGACAATAAAACTTACACTTCGCAACTGATAGCTTGCTTAAATCAAACTGATTTTCGTGCCTCAACTATTGCTGCTTTTATACTGTTTGGTTTCCTTGTTGGCATATTTCTAGGCGCTTCTATTTCTAGAATTTACTAGTTAGTTACCAGCTATAAAATTACACAAATTATTGCCTACTTTTGGGAGTATCTCAGATATATGTCTCTCGAGAGCATGTCATTATTCTGTATTA